>NC_083412.1:45853894-47187108 GCF_020745735.1 Hemiscyllium ocellatum
GAATGGCTAAATGGGTTAGGCCTTTATTTGTAAGTTTGGAGTAATGTGGGGCTATTACTCATTTCCTATTGAAACATGCTGAGAAAGCATAAAATGATACAGGTGGAATAGATGTTTCCACTATTTGGGAAATCTTGAATGAGGGAATATAGTTGCAGAACAAGGGGGATTTAAAACTGAGATGCAAAGTAATTTATTTCCCCCAGAAAGTAGTGTGTTCGGAATTCTCGCGCTCTCACTCTCGCTGGTTGGGCAAAGATCAAGAATCTAAAGAAGAGGTTGATAGATTTTTGAAATATCAGGAGGCTGTGATGAGCTGGCATAAAGAGGAGTTGAGGCCTGTGGCAGATCACCCTTACACATTGAGTAGCTCTGCAGGCACTAAGGCCTAAGTAGCCTACTGCTCTTATTTCTTAGTCAATTTGCCAATTGTTCAGAGTACTCTTGGCCTCACTAATGCAATTTCTCTGAGCTTCTCACTTCAGTGGTTTTACTGAAATTGTGAATGTTTTGTCCAGTCATTAGCAACGTATCAAATGTCAAAATAGTTTTAGTTTCAATGGAGAGTGCAGGAGCACATGAGTAAAGCACCACTTAGGCATACCTGAAAATGAGGTGTCCACTTAGTGAAGCTATTAAACAGGATTACTTGTGTTCCAAAACATTATTAGCAGGAAGTGAGAGAGCCAAGCGATCACACTGCCAACACATCATATCTAGGCTCTGCAGTCCTGCCACATTCAGTCAGGAATATTTGTGGACAATTAAATAGCTCACTGGAGGAGGAAGCTCCATAAATATTCCCATGCTCCATCCTCAATGATGGAAGAGCCAAGCACATCGGGGCAAAAGATAAGTCTAAAGCATTTGCAGCAACCTTCAGTCAAATGTGCAGAGTAGATGATCCATTTTGGCCGCCTCCAGCGTTATAGATAGCCAGTCTTCTGCCAATTCAATACACTTTGAGATATCAACAAAATGGTTGGAGATACTAGATACAGCAAAGGTGATTGGGCCCTGACAACATTCTGGTAATATTACTGAGAATTTGTGCTTCAGAACTTCACTCCCCTAGCCAAGTTCTTCTGGTGCAGTTACAACACTGGCATCTACCCAACAATGTGGAACATTGCCGAGAATGTCCTGTGCATAAAAAGCAGGTCAAATCCAACCCAGCCAATTACTACCTCATCATTCTATTCAGTCCTCAGTCAAGTGATGGAAGATGTAATGAACAGTGCCACCAAACAGCACCTAATCAGCAATAACCAGCTTAGTGATGCCAGCTTGAATTCTGCCGGGCCATTCAGCTCCTGACCTCATTATAGGTTTGGTTGAAACAAAGACAAAAGAGCTGAATTTGAGGTGAGTAAGAACCCTCGCCATTAGTGCTATCTTTGACCGAGTAAGATATTAAAAAGCCCTAGCAAATCTGGAATTGGTGGGTATTAAGGAGCACATGGGAAGATGGTTGTGGTTGATGGATGTCAGTCATCTCAGCTCCAGGACATCTCTGCAGGAATTCCTCAAATAGTGTCCTTGACCCAACCATCTTCAGCTCTTTCATCAGAAGTGAGGATGTGCAATCAGCAGTGAATAATGTTCAACATCATTCACGATTCCTCAGGTACTGAAGCAATCCATTTCAAAATGCAACTGGAGCTGGACAATATCCAGGCTTGTGAATATTACTTGTCACTTGTCAGCCCAGTACACACATATGACCATCACCAAATTCGATACAAACTAATCACTGTCCCTTGACATTCACTGATGTTACCATCAGTGAATCCCCCACTATCAACATCCTGAGGATTACCATTGACCAGAAATTCAACTGGACTTTTCGCACATAGTGCTTACAAAGCAGGTCAGAGGCTAGGCATACTGTGGTGAGTAATTCACCTGACCATGCCTCAAAGCCTGTCCACCATCTGCATGGCATAAGTCAGGAGTATGATGGAATACAAACCGTATCTGCCTGGATGGCTGCAGCTCTAACAACAATCAAAGTTTGACCCCATCCATAACTATGCAGCTTACTTAATTGGAACCATACCCACTGGCATCCATGTCACCCACCATCCATTCAGTATACATTGTTTCAACAATCTACAAGATGTATTGCAGAAATTCATGGAAGATCCTTAGATAGCACCTTCCAAGCCCATACCACTTCAAACTTAAAGGAGAAGGGCAGCAGATACATGGAAACAGCACCTGCAAGTTCACCTCCAAGACACTCATCATCCTGACTTGGAAATATATTGCCATTGCTTCATGTTGCTGTGTCAAAATTCTGGAATTCCCTCAAGGACATTGTGGGTCAACTTACCATAGGTGGACTGCAGCAGTTCAAAGCTCACCATCATCTTAAGGGCAACTAGGGACAGCAATAATATTGGCCAAACAACGATGCCCACATCACGCAAAACTTAAGATAAAACCTTCCTTCTTTCAAAACTAATTTAAACAAAATAAAACTCTCTTCAGAACTCCTGAAACATAATATTTTCTCATGAGCGGTGCTCTCTGTTTTGTACACTGAATGTTACCATCACTTGTGTACAGATGTTTTTGTTTGAGCTTGCCTGTGATGAACATTTCTTTTATTCTGTGATTTATAGTTCATAATAATGCAGTGACAGTATTGTGTGCGATGAAGCTATTGGTTTCTCTGTATTTCACTGTATATTGCAAGTACCTGCATGCTTTTAACCCCAGTGAAAATGCAGGAAAACAAATCACACTAAATTTTTGTCAGTGCCATCCTGTGATTTACATAATGGAAATACAGCTGGTTAAAAATCTAATAATTTGAGAAATCAAGTGGAAATGCAATCCAAAAACCTTAAACTTGTGACAAATAATCTCCTTCCACCACAGCAATGGAAATTATAACTGTATCCACTGAAGATGGATAATTATCAATAACTTTAATAATAATTGGGTGTATTTCTTTTCTATTGAATGATCCTTGTGTTGGATGGATGAGTTAGAATTAGGAAACACCACCATAATATTTAGAATAATGAAGACTTCATTTTGTGAATGCGTATCTTCCTGAAACTTGATCGTTTTGTTATTTGGATACAGAACTGTCTCAAAGGAGACAGCACGGTGGTGGAGGGTTGCTTTTCAGATTGGAGACCTATGACCAGTGATGTCCCAAAAGGATCATTTTTGTTTTTATACAAAACAACGTGAGACTGTAAGACACGGGCAGAAATTAGGACATTCAGCCAATCTGGTCTGCTCTGCCATTCAATTCTGGCTGACACGTTTCTCAATCCCATTCTCCCTGTAACCTTTGATCCTCTTGATACTCAATAATCTATCGACCTCTGTCTTAAGCATACCCAATAACCTTGCTTCCACAGCTTTCTGTGGCACTGAACCCCATAGTCACCACTGTCTAACTGAAGAAGTTTCTCCTTACTTCTGTTCTAAAAGGTCTTCCCTTTTACTGTAAGACTATGTCCTCCTAGTGTCTCCGACCAATGGAAACATCTTCCTAACATCCACTCTGTCCAGGCCATTCAATATTCTGTATGTTTCAATTAGATCTCCCATTATCCTTCTAAACGCCATTGAGTATGAACACAGAATCCTCAAACATTCCTTGTGTTAATGTGAACATTTGGGTGTGAACATGGGTATAGTTAATAAGTTTGCAGTTGACACTGAAATTGATGTAGTGGACACTGAAGAAGGTGACCTCAGAATAAAATGAGATCTTGATCAGGTGAGTCAATGGGCTGAGCAGTGGAAGATGGAGTTTAATTTAGATAAATGTGAGGTGCTGCATTTTTGGAAAGGCAAATCTTAGCAGGACCTAGACACTTAATGGTAAGGTCCTGGGGAGTGTTGCTGAACAAAGAGACATTGGAATACAGGTGGATAGAGTAGTTAGGAAGGTGTTTGCTACACTTTCCTTTTTATGAAGTGGATTCTGGGTAATCCAAGATGGAGGACAGGAAAAATTTCTGGCTGTAAGTGCTGCTCCTTTTCTTTTGAGGTATTTTAGGTGTTGGAGGTGATTTCTCGAATTCCAGGAGCAGCAATTACTGTTTTATGTGCTGTTGCATTGTTCTAGAACTTTGGGGGAAAAACAACAGCAGTTTTAAAAGGGAAAGGAGCAGACAAAGGAAGCACATGGTGAGGACAGTGCAGGAGGCACAGAGAGAGAGAAAACCTGCACAGTTACCACCTTTGCTGTTTTGAATTTGTGTATCGCTGGACATCGGAGTGCATCTGGGAAAATTAACAAACAGTCAAATTCACAACTAATCTTGGAGAAACTGTTGGGCAAAGTTCACAGCACAGAATCAGATAAGTTCATTGTAGTTTTAAGTCTGTCCAACAGAAAGGCTGCAGTAGTGAGTATAGTGGATTCTTTCTTGATTATATGTTTTTGGAGATAAGTCTCTTGATAAAACTTAAAATATAAGCCATGGCTATTAATTTAACCTGGGGCAGTGTTTGTAGAGGAATAGACAGTGTTATTTTCTGGGTCTGTAGATTGTGAAGGAGCAAAAATGGCCTTTGCAGTGAAATGTATTTCTTGTCAGATGTGGGAGTTTAAAGAGAGTTTAAGGGTGACTGTGGATTATATCTGCCATTAATGATGTTGGATGTGAATCTTATCAGATTGAGTGGATCGGTTGGAGAGACAGATGGAAGTGATGAGGAATTTGCAACAGCAACAGTATGTGATGGATGGCAGTTATAGGAAGGGGGGAAAGTCTCAGATACAGTCACATAGATGGGTTAACTCCAGGCAGGGTAAGAGGGGTAGGCAGCTAGTGCAGGAGTCTTTTGTGGATATATTCATTTCAAACAGTTATGCCAGCAATGCCCATATACTGAATTCATTTTTTAAAAAAAATCACTGCTGAGATTGACTCACGCATTTCAAACAAAAGAGGAAAGAGCAGAACCTCAAGGATACTACAGGTAAAATAGTGTGGAAAAGGCCGCCTGAATCCAAAAATAAATTTCCTAATTTTGCACCTGAATTTGATTCACTGTGATGGATAACCTTAACCTCAATTACTGAATAAGTTGACAAGTTTGTAGATCCTAATTGCCTTGGATAGTATTCTCAGTCACTGAAGCACTTTAGATCAACTTGCAAATATGGTAAATGTTTTCAATAAGTGATCTGTGCTCTCCAGGCTGGACTACTTTCCAAATTATTATTGAATGTCAATGAAATGTCACTATAACTCTTCCCCATTTTCATTGTATCTTTGTATATTAAGTGGATTGCAATTTTCTTGGTAACATTAGAAGACATGCATTAGAAATTAATAAAATGTTATTTTCTATATCTTACAACTTTACATTTCTCAGTTAAAAATATATGCTTTGATCTCCTGTCTGATTCAACATTGGGTTGTGAGTATAAATGACTTTTCATAATATAACTGGCAATAAATTCCAAAGCTCACTAATTTTTCAAAGCACTTGCAAGACTTTTAAACTTGCTAATCAATATATCTTCCATTTTCTTTTCCTTTGGACAAGATGAGAGAAATGTTGAATTCTTTGTGGGTGGGTGGTAAATGTTTAATTCCTGGCAATTTAATACATTAAGATGGATTTCAGTTCATCATATAAAAGTGAAACATAAACAGCGGAATCTGTTGTAATTGTGAATTAGAGTTGGATTATAAATGTGGACAATTTTACTGCTCGCCTGGCAATTTAATACATTAAGATGGATTTCAGTTCATCATATAAAAGTGAAACATAAACAGCAGAATATGTTGTAATTGAGAATTACAGTTGGATGATAAATGTGGACAATTTTACTGCTCGCCTATGTTTACCTTAACCACCTCTTCCTTTCTAGCAGGGAACCAGCATGTGGAACCATGAATTCATTGACTTAAATTAACTCAAACTCCTCTTCTGAGCTTATTGATTGCACTGAGATTGTACATGCACATAGCTAATGTTATCAGCACCTACAAAGTTAAAAATCACATGACATCAGGTTATAGTCCAACAGGTTTTTTTTGGAAGCACTAGCTTTCAGAGCGCTACTCCTTCATCAGGTGGTTGTGGAGTATAAGATTGTTGGCCACGAATGTGTTGCAGGTTCCAGTTCATTAATATGTAAATCCAAGAACTTCTTTTATGTCACATTCCCAAAATAATTTAAGGTTTTATAAAATAAAAGTGACAGTTCGGCTCAGACAATGCATTAAAGGTGTGAGGTTACAGCCTGTCTGTATCCCAATCTTGCAACCTATTCTAAAAGATGAAAGATTTAACAGCAATCTAGGTCTGTTCAATGTATCACGTCAGTTGCATCACACTGTGATCTTTTGCCGTAAATTCTTTGTCTTATGATCCCACTCCACAGCTACCTGATAAAGGAGCAGCACTCAGAGTGCTAGTACTTCCAAATAAACCTGTTGGACTATAACCTGAAGTTGTGATTTTCAACTATGTCAACCCCAGTCCAATGCCAGCACCTCCAAATCATTATCAGGGCCTGTTAGTCAATGGTACCAATTTGCTATCTTGTAATTTTATCTTCTACAGTCATCTCTTAATGCACAGTTGTGTTAAACTGTGTAAGAGACTTGCAATTGGGTATATTTCTCCATAGTCTAGCATTAATAATAAACTTGGTGGCTTAAAGCATATAGCCATGCATATTTTGTGAAACATGAGCTAATAGAGGCAAAACATTGCCCTGGCATCTCTGGACTCTCCTCCAAACTAGATGTTTTTAGTTCTGCGCCAACTATAATTTGAGTTGCAGAAAGTAGTTTTTGTTTTGTTAATGCTGCTGATACCCATATGGATCCAAACTCCAGAAATTCAGACACTTGTACTCATTGTTTTTAACCCACCTTGAAACACCTCTAACAGTAATATTGCATATTTAATACTTTATGCTAAATGTTGAGCTATAGAATAGTTTGATTCTGACGTGACAGTTATCCTTAGGGTAAGGTCCAGTAGTTTATGATCTAAATTCCAAGTTATTGTGACAAGTTACATATTTGATATTTGCATTAATATTGATAATGGTCTGCTATACATTTGATGATTCTATTTGGCAAGAACTGAATGATTAGAGCAATGTGGCGAGTTTGATTTCTCCGATGTTCACCTGAGATTCTGATCTCAGCAGTGCTGCTACGGGTATGCATTTGAGCATTTGACATGTATTTTTTAGTTGCTGATGATAATTTTCAAAATAAATATATTGTGAAAAAATATGGTTGATATATTTTTCTTCAATCATTAGTTGTATTGAAATGTTAGGATGAATGCAAAACTGGGGAAAGCTTGATAGACCCAAGTATTTTTTTTGCTAAAATTAGTGTCTTGAGAGAAATTTAATCTCTGTGGGAAAAAGACAGTGCTTCATAAGGCATCAGTGCATCTCCAGGAATCCTGAGAGCAGCAAGCTGACCCATTTTCTCAGCTGTGGAAAGTGCCTTATTTGAGATGATCGGAGACTAGAAAGAAGATGGAGCAATTTTTGTATGTCCACCAAAAATAACCAGTCAAATTATTCCACATTGCTTTGCAATCAAACAATTTTTAACATTTTGTGATTTATCACTTCAAAGTTTATTTTAATGAAAGCAGTAATTATGTACTACTGCTCTGTTACAAGATTGCCTTGTTTGCAGTATCCATTTATCTCTGCAATGATCAGTTACTTTAAGCACATTAGAAGAGCTATTTACTATCTGAAAGCACCAGTAATGAGATGGAATGCTCAAACAGCAATTATTTGACTCAAGGTGGTCTTTAATCTTCAGTGCCAAAGAAATGCACTAGTCTGCAAGACATTTTTATCACTTTCATTGGAAACTGCCTTAATTGTAGCCTTATGAAGTAACTTTTCAGTTGGCTATTAAATTATATTTTTCAGAAATAGAGTAGATTTTTCAGAGTAGATTTGCATATTATGGCTTGGATGTATGAATGGCCAGATCATTGTTTTTATAGCTTAGATTGAGGTTACATGTTGGAATCATGTGGAAATGTCATCAAATAGACTCTGTGGAAAATGCTTAGGTTATTGGCAATTGTCCCATGTCTGGAACCCTCCAAAAATGTGCTTTTTGTAAAAATAGGAATTCAGTTCTGACACACTTAATTTCTGAGTATCTCAGCTTAAGGATATAAAAACCAACTCCTGAGATCAAAGCAACATATGAATGAACCCCCAACTGACCAACCTGACAATCGAACCTACCAACATTACATCCATCCTCTCCACTAGGCCAGAACGTGCTCACGCTCCTGACCTGACCCAATACTACCTGCACTGACCTGACAGCACTCAACTAACCTGAGTTCACAGAACCACATCACACCAGTCCAACCCAACTCCCAATACTGGGCTGAGATTTTGTCTTGAGCTCTTTTTACCATCCACCTAACTTGACCCTTCCCACCCCACTGGACCCACATTTGTTAGGTAATGTGTTAGATGCAACAGGAGGCCTATTGCTTCTCCATTTGGTTACTTTACTGCTGTCAGAATAAGATCCAGTATAGCTTCATATGAACACAATTATACTGAAGATGTTTGAAGGACAAGGGCAAAGATTTGTGCTGAAGTTCTATTATTTTGAGTTTTATTTGTTAACGTTCATTAACTTTAAAGAAGAAATAAAATTGCTCATGGCTGCAGTTTTTGAAAAGGTTGGATCAAATTACCTTGAAGGGCTTTTTAAAATAATTGTCATTATCATTGCAGATTAGCAAACATCAATAATTCACGTCAATAGAACTTCAGTAATTAGAAATTCAGGCAAAAATACCAAATGCATCTAAAGATGTTTGAACGGCTTGGGTAGCCAATGTGACTGAACTTTATGGAAGAATACATGGCAGAGAATTTATGCAGAATTTGAGGATAGGATTAGATGACCAGACCTGCTTCTAAATGTGAAATCATAGACATATTGTACAATACAATGTCCCAACAATATAGATATACACGATTGAATTTAATCAACTGACTTAAAAATTTTGGACTTCATTGGTTTGGAATGGATTCAGAAAGGAATCAAACACACTGATAAATTGGGATAGGCATCACTTGACCCACATATTGGCAGAGTCTTATGAGACCAACATGATTTTTAAAAAAAGACTGAGCTAAAATTTGTATTTATCCAAGTCAGTCGACCCCATGGTAACAGGAAAGGTTTTTGCTCACATTGTTTACACCATCTGAGAATCTTCCACTAGTTGGCTGTGAAACAACACTTATAAATTATGACAACAGGTTGGAGTGAATTTGAGAGAACATAATTCCAATCTGCTACCTCATTGGAGGAGCAAGGCATAATTCAACACAGACTGGAGAATGCTCTTTCTTGTTTCTCAAAAAAAAACGCACCTAGTTAGAGAACTGACTGGAAAGTATTGATGGGGGCACATGGGTTAGGGGACGGTTGTAACCACCGTTAACTAATGGGTAATTCATGATCTATTGCATTTTTGAGAAGCTATTCCAAAGTATGGAACATCTCATTAATTGGATAAAGAAAGAAAATGTACAACCCATGACAGATGAGAATGCTTCACCCGTTCTGTAGAATGGAGTAGAAGTAGTGTGCCTTAACATCCCAGTGCTCCTGCATCCTTCTGTGGTGGTTTCAGAATTAATAGTCTTTGTTCTTCCCTCAAGCTTATGTACAACAACTTCTGATCTTCCTCTCCAGACAGTGTGTCTCAAATCCTTGTATTTTCTTGTCCTTTTCTCCCTTCTTATTCCTGTTAATGCAATTAGTTTGAAATAGCATTTAAGGCCGGCCCCCATCACCTGTCTAGCAAATGCTCATAAATCAGACGACAATTGTCCCCTTGCCCACTTCCATTTGAAAGTTAGTTTTGATTCGAAGACCAATACATCACTTTTGATGTGCTGTGTTGACAATGGAGTAGAATGGTGCGAGTTATGACGTTGGTAATCCTTATGATGTCTCTCTTTTAAAGTAGAGGTTTTTCTAATTTTTCAGACGGCTAGTTATGGATGTGACAATTAGGTGAGGTCTCATACCATAGAATGCTTGGTTAATACAGGTTTAAGAAGATTCTCCACCCCCTCCACCAAACACCAATTTCAACAAAAATAACAAGAAACTGAAAACAGTTATCAGCAGCAGGAAATAGTGCAATTTCAAAATTCAAATTTTCAAATGTATCAGAATATATATTTGTAATTATGAACTACATAAATTGGATGAAATGGAGCTGTTAAAAAACATTTTATAGAACAAAGGAATTTAACATGTGGTTTCCTGGAAACAAAATCAACAAAATAATGTTTGCTGTGGTTAACATGTTGCTTACAGAAAGTCAAGTTGCTCAGGGAAAAAGACAAGGAACTCATTAATAGGGCTAAGAGATGGTGTTCCATTAATGGGAAAACTAGTTTGAAAAGACTACCGGGATCTCTGTTGCCTAGCAATACTTTCTGGAATGGTTTTTATTTTTTATTTTCCCCTACATCTGCTCTTCAGACCTAAGTGGCCAGTGAGGAAGAAACATCAAAGTCCCTTCCCCTCTTTAATAGAAGATTCTGTGAAGGTGATGAAGTTTACAAATGTCAACACTTCTGCTTGCCTCATAAACCCTGAAAAGCTAAACAAATGGATTCATTTTCTGAAGATTCTGATCCAGCTTGACTTCATTCTGAATTGAAGATCTTTCATTTAATCTATTGCTGGCATGGAGCAGCACGGTGGCACAGTAGTTAGCACTGCTGCCCCACAGCGCCAGAGACCCGTGTTTAATTCCCGCCTTGGGCAACTGTCTGTGTGGAGTTTGCACATTCTCCCCGTGTCTGCTTGGGTTTCCTCCGGGTGCTTTGGTTTCCTCCCACAGTCCAAAGATGTGCAGGTTAGGTGAATTGGCCAAGCTAAATTGTCCATACTGTTAGGTGTAGGGGAATGGGTCTGGGTGGGTTGCTCTTCGGAGGGTCGGTGTGGACTTGTTGGGCCGAAGGCCTGCTTCCACACTGTAAGTAATCTAATCTAAATTGATTTAATGCCAAGAAACCTGATGAGAAATCATCACGTTCAATCCCTTGGTTTTAGAGCTTTGGTCAACAGGATGTTCAACATTTTAAATAAGCAAATCACCTCCGCCAATTACTGTTGTCTTTAATGTTGTGAGTCTGCCTGTCTTTGGGTTTAAGGCAACATAGTTCTAATTCAGATTATACTTTTTAAATGCTAAACAATAGTGCTTGCTTTTAAGAATAAGACTCATGATAAACTATTTTTATTTTATTAAAGAATCCTGATGAAAGTCTCTTTATTTTGGACATTAGTACCAAAAGGGAATCAAATGGCCAGTTTTGGTAATTTGAATCAATGCAATATAAATGGTACAACTAATCCCTCTTGTCAGTCATAACATCAAACTAGTTATGGTCTCCAGTTAAAACCTTACACATCCAAGGAATCCCAACAGTCTCAAAGCTGTTTTTTTTAAGCTTCCTTTTGTACTGGAACTATTCCCTTTTGCACTCTGGACTTGTGCTTTGTATTTGTGAGGGTCCAAGTGACAGACTATAAGCAGAAAGCTTGCTATCAAATCTTAAGTGTTTTTCTCAGGATTGACAGGCAATACATTTTGAATTCCAAGCCATGTGATTGACTCATTACTTCTATAGTAAAATTTTGTGAACATGCATTTTTAATTGGTCTGAGCTTCAGGATTTAAAAAGTACTTCAATTTGTTGTGACGGACTGACAAACAAGTTTGGAAAGAAGGAAGCTGGTTCACAGCTTGTCACCTGATTGTAAAAACAGGAAGCCATTTGGCTGTTCATTCTCATTACTTTGAACAACTCATCCCATTTGCCTGTTCTTTCTGCATAGTCCTGTAATGTTTTTGATTTATTGTATGTTATATTCATCTTGTCTTTAGTGATTATTTTTAGTTCAGTTAGGAATCCACAGTTCCACACATGCATGCTACACCATTTTAAATGTTTTTCTTTCTTTCCCCACATTGAATGTACAAAATAACCTAACTCTGATCTTTAATATTGATTGACATGAAAATTTACAATTGTCTTGAGGTTGTTTCACTCCTTTAAAGTCGTGATTTTCAGGAACACAGTCACAGCTATTGGTAAGGACTATATCTGCTAATAAGTCAGCAGAAAGTCTTCAGCAAATATAAGCCAAATTTTCATGGTAATGCAGTGACATAATGGTGGTTATTGAACTAGAAATCAAAGTATACAGTAATGTGGAGGCATTAGTGAAAATTCTAACAAAGTGTGGGGAATTAAAATTCAGTAAGTTGAATAAAAAGCTAACAACATTAATCTTGAAATCACAGATAACTGTCAAAATCCATCTGATTTTTGGATGTCCTAAAGGGAAAGGAATCTGCTATCCTCACCCGGTTTGTTTAAAATGCAACCCAACAATATTCTCTTAACTGCTCTCTGCTCTCTGATATGATGTGGGGGTGCTGGTGTTGGTGTAGGGTGAACAAAATCAAACCCCACCAGGTTAATAGTCCAACAGGTTTATTTGAAATCGCTCAGACTTTCAGACCAGAACCCCTTTGTTAGGTGTAGTGAGAGAGCAGGACACTAATAGAGTTTATAGGCAGAGAGATCAAAAGATCATACAACTGGTGTGAGTAGTGTCAGATAATCCACCTCTGCAGATGACCAAGAGTGTTAGATGGTGTGTAAAGTGTTGACAAAATAATTTCAGTCCTGTGCTGTCATGACAATCTTGCAGAATGATAGGAATATACAAAAGGTGACGTCTCAGCTCCAACACTGAAGTGTTGGTGAGGCTTTGTTCACAATTTAAGTTTTAACCTGGAATTCGGCTGGTTTTATACTATGAACTGGAATTTAAATAATGCCACATTGGACTGACTACAAATCATGTTTTGAACAAAATAGAATGCATCTGCAAGTGAACAAATATCTGTTATGACCCAACAAGTGATTTAGTTATATTGGGATTTTCAGTAAATATGAACAATACCAGTGACATTTGTATTTTGCAAATTAATGACAAATACTGAAACAGCAAATTAATTGCTATGTTTAATACTGAAGTCAGGTGCTTAACACAATTTTATGTTTGTTTAAAATTTGAGAGCTTGGCATCAATGACTTAATACTCAAGGCAACTGTTCAAATGATTTAAGCTACCTCTTCTTGTGTTTAGCATCCAGATTATTGATAGAATTTGTGTACTCAGTCAATTGGCATTTCTTTTAATAGAAACTATCAGCTTTTGTATTCTGCTTACATACAAAAATATTTCATAGAATTAATCAAATGATTCTAAACCTGTAGTTTTTTTCTTCAGTCATAGTTTCAAACTACTGAATGGATGGTACTTTTGCTGAATTGATTTTGAATTGATTGGAAATCAATCTATCGATGTTAAAACTGTAAAAGATTGTTTTATGTACATCAGCCATAAGATTACATTATCAATTTACTGAAATACTTTTCAAATTTAGCATTTTAAATTTTAGATATGAATTATTATTTCTCAAAGCAAAATCATAAATCTCCTTAGTTTGTTTTGGGTAATATGTTATTGGTTTACATACTGTCATGGTACTGTGGGATTTGGTACTGTCAGAGTGCTTGCTCTTTTAGAGCAGAGAAGTTTTATCGAAGACTTTTATTAGAGGTGTGAAAGGGTTAGAAAAGGTTTTAGTGAGTAAATGATAACTTTGGTTGCAAATCCTCCTGCCAAAGAACATAATTAGCAAAGACCAGAGAAAGTCATTTCATTTTAGTTTATACAGGAAGTTGTAAAGAAATGAATAATGACAGGTGGCAGTGTATTAAGCAGTAATTTTCAGAATGGAAGTGGACATGTACATAAAAGTAAAACAAAATGCAAGGCTATGGGAAAAAGCAAGGATGTCAAACTGAGTGGGTCTTTTAAAGAATCAGGCAAGTTGGCCCGACTATTATCTTGTGTGTGCTGCAGTTCACTGATGTATGGTTCAGTTGTATAAATAACAATGAGTCATAACTGCTTCTAGAATATTATGCATGCAACTCATTTGGTGCAAAACAATAAACTTGAAAGAAAATAGGATCATTAGATGGTGATGAGAATTAAAGTTTGAGCAGGAGATCTGGAGAGCACATTCTCATTTGTATTCTCCAACCACCTAAATTACTCAACATGTATGGGAGTATTTGCTGGGGTTTTACTGTTCCAGTGAAGCAAGAAGGCTGATCCATCATTCAGAAATGTAGACAACAACTGAGAATTGTACATTCTACCTTCCAATGATGCCCTTGCCCCTGCATACAGAACTGCACACTTCATGATGCTTGTCTGGGAAATGGCAGACAGGAGTAACTTGGTAACTTGCTTTATGCATATGGATGATACAGAAGCACAACTTCTTCTTAGCCCCTGGGCCAGCAGTGGAAGCCAAGATGCCAGACCATGCCAGCTTGGTCAGAGGTTGCCACAGGGTCAGTGCAGTTCCTAACACGACCCAAGGTTAATGTGTCTGAAGGAATATTGAGAAATGTAGAAAGAAGGTGAATGACTACCTCCACTCTGCCAACTGGCACCAACTTGTCTCTGCTACTTCACCATGACTCATGTTCTATTGCTCTTATCTTGCTTGTTGCAACCTACCTCATTCCCTGACACTACTTAGCTTGCATGCCCCCTGGAGTGCCTAATTTTCATTCAGGACCATTTCCCTTCTGCCCAAAAATTACAGCTGTACTACACACTTGCATATCCCTTAATACCTCCCTTTCTGTCAGTTCATGAGGAAAACAGTCAAGATAGGAGGTGAGCTGCCTGACATTTAGCTGCTCACCTCTTTTTATGTTGAGAGTATCCTGCCTGTGGTCACCCTAAATTCCTGATTGACCAACTCCAGACTCCTTGGCTGGTATAGGATACTGGGATTGAATTACTTTGCTGGGACCCCCAGACCAAAGGCTTATCACCCTTGACTGAGGCCCATTGGCAAACATGACAAACTTCCTTACATTGTCCTCCTGTTTAGCGCAGATACAGGACAGAAATAATGAGTCTGGTACTTCTGGCTGAGGGGTCAAAGTGAAATAAAGTAATGCAAGGCACAGATGCTGTAAGCATGCAGGCCATCTGAGTCAGCACTGTAAACTGAGCAGAGAGTCCAAAATGCAGGTTGGTCTAATCCACGAGCTGGGTCCGTGAGCACAACGTCCTTGATGCAGCATTATAACAACATGATATTACAACAGATGTGCAGCATTAAAGAGCAGGACCCATCCTGTTAGTGGATCAGACAGAAGCTATGGAGGTTCTTAGAGGCTGTCTTATATTGGATAACAATTATTGTGGATGCAGTTGTGTATAGTTGGTGCCCATGGAACATGTCGTGAGATGATAGTAAGTGTCCAGCATGGAGATCTGTCAGAGTGAACAGCAAGTTGAATTTGCCAGGTACACATTGATTTCCATTTTGTTTTCTCAATGTTTAGCTTGTTTGGCACATTTTGTAAAATAGCTGAATATTAAGAATATGTATTGAATTGTCAATAAGGTGCTTAATCAGCAATCATTTCTCTTAAGTTACCTAGAAAACCAACATGTTGCTTGTTAGAAGCGTAAAAGATGGCGTAAAATGCTCCTGACATCGAGATTAGTCTAACTGAACATCTTGCTGGATTCTGTCATAAATTTCATCAGTACCCACATGGCCCTGCCAACTCTAAGTTCCACTTTGTCGCAGAGGTTGCTCTGGAAGGTCTGAAGTCACTACATGGGAGGATTTCATAAACTACTGAAAGTAGACACTTTAGGAAACTGATCTCATTTGCTGGCCAATATTTAACTGCTATTATCTGGTTTGTTGTCTTTGTGGGAGATTGCTGTAGGCAAATTAGTTGCTATTTTTTGCTAAGATATCTTCCTGGGATTTTGGTCAACTCAATTGAAGGATTACAAAATCAGACTGCCTTTGTCTTCTCGTATAAAAACCTGGCATCTTCTCAGTCAAACAGTTTGGATTGCATTTGATCTCCATCAATAAAACCACCCAGGCCTACTCTCAGGCAGGTTATGAAACAGGTCATAAAACCCCCTTCCTTTTAACTTAATTCCAAGCAAAAGTCCCAAACTATCGTAATTGTGTGAACCTCATCTCTAACACTCCAAAGATTGTTTTCAAGATAACTTATTCAAAATCACGCAAGTGTTCAATGCAAAATATTAACTGTGAAGCATTCAAAATACCATGTGGTTGTTTGAGGCATAATATAATACCAGTCTTCTAACTAGTTTGCTTTTAATATCAACATCAATGCAATCAAGCAACACTTACTTTTTGCATCTAGTCTGTCCAATCTCATCGGGATTTTGTTTGAGGTTCCCCCTCACCTAAATTCCAATGAGTACAAGCCCAGTCAATCCAGCCTGTCTTCAGATGTCAGCCCTGTCATCCCAAGAATCAGTCTGCTGAACCTTTGCTGGACTCCCTCAATAGAAAGAATGTCCTTTCTTGGACTACGAGACAACACTCAAAACTGCACACTCTACTTAAGATGTAATATCACCAAGGCCCTTTCTAACTGCAGCAAGACAACCTTACTCTGACATTCACATCTCTCACTATGAAAGCCAGCATGCCATTAGCTTTCTTCATAGCCTGCTGCACCTGCATACTAATCTTTAGCGGCTGTTCCACCATGACATCTAGGTCCCATTGCACCTCACTTTCCCTAAACTGCCACCGTTCAGATAATGATCTACCTTCCTGTTTTTGCCACCAAAGTGGATAACCATATTTATCACATTATATTGTATTTGCCCAACCATACTAAATGACACAGCAGGTATTAAATTGCTGCTGCTGCTGCCTCCTAGCTATTATTTAAGAGCCTGAGAGTCACTAGCGTGTAACCCATTTTCTGATTTCTCAAACTCTCTCCTCCATAGTCGTGACACAAGTCTGTACTCTTCTAGACACTTGAGAGCTGAACACATCTGGGAGAACAAAGTTGATTTGATTGACACCGTATCCATTGTTTTTAAATGTGTAACAGCGAAAGCAGTGTGCACCATATACAACTTGGACTGCAGAAATTCTTATCTTTTATGCACCCTCAAAGCCTTTCCTTCTCAGAAGGACAATGACAGTAGTTACAGGAGAACACCACCTGGAAATTCACCATCCAGCCATATGTTATCTTGACTTGGAACTATAGCAAACTTTGTATTGATTGGCACCTGGAGTGTATTCAGTTTATCAAGAGGTCCACATCATCAAACATTGATGTCAGAAATGTATTGCAAAAGGTTTACACACTACTGTTTTATTTACAGCATAAATCATTTAAATAATAATGCAGCTTTGCCATAAAGGGTAGAGATCCTTCTCGCATGCATCTTAACTGACCAACCTGATGTCAGATTGTGATAAACAGTAAACTTTTGGTATTTGAGATTAATTTCCAATATGTGAGGGATGTAACTTTTGCTGATTTATTAAGCGTGCCCATTAAAACAAAACTTCCTGTTGTTATCATTCCTTTATTGACACTGGATAAAAATCCTGGAACTCCCTTCCTCGCCAGCATTCTGCACCTGCATCATAGAAAATCAGGAATGTGGCACAGCATACATTTTCAAGGGTGATGGCCAGCAATGCCCAAATCCTGTGAAACATGAAGTTAAAATTGATGTCTGTTTTTGGTTTCCTGAGTTCAGTTGCTCACGGTGACTCAGCACGGTGGCTCAGTGATTAGTATTGTTGCCTCACAGCGCCAGGGTCCCAGGTTCAATTCCAGCCTTGGATGACCATCTGTGTGAAATTTGTACATTCTCCCCATGTCTGTGTGGGTTTGCTCCGGTTTCCTCCCACGTTTGAAAGATGCGGAGGGTCAGTGTGGACCTGTTGTGTCGACGGATCTGTTTCTACACTGTAGGGAATCTAATCTTTATCAAACATCTCACCCTTCCAAAAAATGTATCCACTGAGATGCTTCCCATTCCACATTGCTCCATGTTTAATTCCTACAATTCATGGATTCACTGTCCTCCATCCTGCATGACACACAAGAATCTTGATTTATTTTAAAAACCTATCTTCTTGATTCTCAAGAACTATTTCTCTTTGACCTTCTGATGATTAGGATTGCAGTTTGCACCAGAGGCTATTTCTTCATTCTGAACATGAACTCTGTGCTCCGAGCAGACTTGCTAATCCATTGCCCACAGTGTAATGTCCAGTCTGTGTGCAAAGCAGACAATAATTGAGTAGTTGCCTATTTAATGCCACTGAACACAGGTACAAGAAAGACATATGAACAATAAGCTGCTCTGATTGTGTAATTATGGGATTTGTCATTCTGATAAATTCTTGAGATGGTCAACTCCACCAAAGTGCTATCTCCATTACGACTGTTGTAAAGATTACATCAAGGGCATGGGTGAATTGTCACAGGCAGATATGGCCAACCCATAAGGTGCAACTCACTTACAAGCAAAATGGCCCATGCAAATTTTAAAGTTATCAAGAACAGGCTCCCATGAGTTGTTTAAAAGCAATAAATTGAGTTTTAAATTTGTTATATCACTTGAAGCCTTTATTCCACAACAGTTTCACAGACATTGCTGGCAGCTTTGTTTTTGTTTTATTTCCAGATCCATAGCCATCTTATTTTTATAAAACACTGATTATAATGCTTGTTATATTTCTAAACCTAGTCATCATCATTCTTGGGTTCAAGCTTATTCTTGCAGTCTGTAATGATTATTATTCAACTGGCATATTAGTTGATATGAATGCAAAAATAACTGGTTACAACATTGGAAAATTTATTTTGGCTTATTTCAATTCCCTAATGTTAAAATACATTAATTTAAATGTTTTGGATTGAGAGTTTTTTTTTAAAGTGAAGGGCTCAGGTGAGGGAAAATTTACAAATAATTGCTTGTAGTATTGAATTTAAACATTGCTTGAAAAGAAAACATTTCATTTTGGATTCATCAGAAATAGGATACAAGGGATGGGGCACTTAAAAACATTTTATGCAACATGAGAAGAGGGTGCTGTTTGGTTGGACCATCACTGGTAGAGTTGCAGCAAGAGTAGCTAACTGTCAGTTCTCATTCTGGTAGATTCTGATTGTTCTGAGGCCTTCAAGTTTTTGTTGGTTAAGCATAAGTGGAGTAGACAACCTGCTGCAAATGGAATATGTTTGTTTGAGGTTTGCAGTCTTTGAGATGTCCAACCTCCATTCCAGGCAGCATCAGGAGGTGGAGAAGTCAAGATTTTCAGTGTAACCTTTCTTCAGGACTGTGGTTGGGTGTAAGGGGAGCGGTAGATAAAGGGAAGTGTGGTGGGGCAACGGTTTTACATGAAGAGGGCTGGGTGATGGGTAGAGGGTACAACTTGGTTGGTTATTTGGAGGTATGAATCCGGTTGGTGGCTAGAAGGAAGGATTGATCAGAGGAATCGGGAGGGGAGAGGCTGGGAAGGGAGTCTGCGCTTGTGAAAGGAGATTATTTGAAATTGGAGAACTCAATGTTGAGTCGTCTGAGCTGTTGGCTACCCAGGTGGGTTATGAGGTTTGTTGCTCCAATTTGGGTCTGATTCGTTGTGGCAATGGAGGAGGCCCAGGATGGTTATGTCAGAAAGGGAGTGGGAAGGGCAATAAAAAATGACTGGTGACTGGGAGGTCAGGTCAGTCCCTGTGGGCCCAGCTGAGATGCTGTGCAAAATGTGTCCTGAATTTTAGAGAAGACCATGTTGGGAGCACCAGACATAGTAAATTAGGTTGGATAGGCAAGTGAACTTCTGTCTCACCTGGAAGGACTGTTTGGGGCATTGATTGGAGGTGAGGGGTTAGTGTACCTGCAAGTTTTTTGCATCTTTTACGGTTTCAGGGGAATGTAATGGCATGAACCAAGGATTGACTGAGGGAATGGTCCTTGCAGAAGGCAGAGAGGGGTGGGAAGGGAAATATATTCTTGGTGGTGGAGTCTCGTTGAGTTGTCAATTCCGCCAACTCCAAATAGTTGCCACACTTCCACCAACTTCCATTCCTCTGACGTTCCTTCCAGCCACTAATCAGATTCATTCCTCCCAACAACCAATCAGGTTGAACCCTCTGTTCACCTATGCCTACCTTACCACCCTATCCACAACCTCCCCCTTATCGGCAGCTCCCCTTACACCCAGCCCAGTCTTAAAGAAGGGTTGTACCCAAAACATTGACTCCACTTCCTGATACTGCCTGGCTTGCTGTGTTCTTCCAGCCTTCTTGTCTACCTTGGATTCTGGCATCTGTAGTTCTTTTTTGTTTCCAACCTCAATTCCAGGCATCACAATAACACTGAAATCCATCACATTACTCATTTTCCTGATTGGCAAAATGTCTTTTGGCTTGACAGCCTCATCCAGTTAGTGGAGAAAACCACACTTGCTTCACTGTACAATAACAGAACGAGACTGTTTCCTACACCTTCCCTTCCAAGGTAATTTCAGGTGGATTGGGCACTGCTTAAATCCAAATATGATGAACATATATCCCTTCATGAGTTTTTGTTGTTCAGGGTGGTGAGGTAATGGTCTTATTGATTGTTGCTCGATCTGGAGAAAGTGATCTGGAATCTGCAGATCATGGAGATTAGAATCGAGAGTGTGTTGTGGAAAAAATACAGCAGGTCAGGCAGCATCCAAGGAATAGGAGAATTGATGTTTCAGGCCATAAGCCTCGTTTCACCCATTCCTGATGAAGGGCTTATGCCCAAAATGTCAATTCTCCTGCTCCTCAGATGCTGCCTGACCTGCTGTGCTTTTCCAGCACCACACTCTCGACTATTGATCTGGAGACACAGGTGATGGTCTCAAGATTTGGTTTTGAATCCTGCCATGACATACATCAGAATTTTAATTTCATTTTTAAAACAAAATTCTAGAATTTAGTCTTATGGCAATGAAATCATTGCCAATTGTCACAGAAAAGCCATGTGTTTCACTAATGTCCTTTTATGGAAGAAAACCACTGTCCTTGCCTGATCTGACCTGCATGTGTCTCCATGTGGTTGACTCTTAACTGTCCTGCTGGCAATAATGCTAGCATAGCCAGTGATGCTCAAATACTGTGAATGAAATAAACAAAAATTGACCGGGGTATCTGCTATCACACAGAATGGCTTTGATATACCTAATCTCACAGTCAAGTTTACACCATGACCAAATGGCTAGTGCCCTAAGGTTGCCAATAAGATTGATGTTTAAGTGTGCATATTGACCAGTGAATATACGTTTTCAATAAATAGTTCAGAAAATATTGGCAGAGTTCTCAACTAATAGTCAAATGAAGGAATCTCATTGGATTCCTCCATTTTAAGTGATTATATTTGAGAGCAGAATAGAGTTTATTTCAGTTGTGTAAAAAAATTCTTTGTAGCTGCAGATGCCACAAGCCTGCGAACTTTATATCTGAAATACACAAGGTGTGGACGGTTATTCCATTGAAGGTTTGTGTCTCATGGTAACAAAAAGATTTTGAGCTGAGAGTAGACGGCTTCCATTGACAGCACAGTTTATTGAGCTGTACCTGATGTCATTTGAAATCAAACTCAAATGCATGAGTGCTAAGTTTGAAGTTGCGTCGATACGCTGGTGCTACATCTAGGTTGCGATGATGTAGTGACAGTGCAAATTTTAAGCCCTTCCTTGAATGGCATGTTGGTAAGTCAGCTGACAATGTCAAGAGAACATGCACATGCTATTGCTTTCTATTCTAGGTCTTGTACCCTTTTTCACGTACATGCACAGGACCCTGGTCAATACTGCAGTGATATCATTACATTCTGGTTGTTAATATCTTTCCTTGGTTGCAGCAACAGCACATTTTGAAAAGGGCACATTCTCAAAACATTTACACGTGGGCAATGAGAACTTTCTTTGTGATAGCTGGAGTGACACCCTTTGAAGAATTACAAGCATTACGTTATTCAATATAAGGAATTGACAATCCAGCTCATTAAGACCCACATGAGTCTTGCTTAAGGAGACTGGATTTTCCAGTCTATATCCACATTTTAGAAATGTCTGAAAGCAGCCTTAGAAAGGCAGACTGGAGAGTTAGCATTCCAGGCAAGCTTAAAGTTTTCATAGTCTTTCTGGGTGTATCATCAGCTGCACTGCACACTGCAGAGGGGCAACTTGCTCTCATAATTCTATGATCATAATGCCTCCAAGTGCTATTTTTAAAATTTTTGATTTGAAAATCTGAGGGCATCACCAATTTGAGTCCTATCTCTCTCTCTCTTTTTTTCATATGTAGACAAATCTATGGCTCTATTACTCTATGCTTATTGATAGTCATCAAGTCATACAGAATGGAAACAAACAGTTCAGTCCAACTAGTCCACACCAACCATGTTCCCAAAATGAACTAGTCCCATGCACCTGCCTTTGGCCCAAATCCCTCCAAACCTTTCCTATTCATGTTCTTATACAAATGTCTTTTAAACATTGTAACTACCTGCATCTGCCACTTTCTCTGATAATTCATTCTACACATGAGCTCCTCTAAATATTTTCTCCTTTCAATTTAAAAAAAATATGTCCCCGAGTTTTGAACTCCCCTATCCAAGTGAATATTGCTATTCACTTTTTTTGCACCTCAGTATTTTTTAAAACTCTATCAGGTCACTCTTCAACCCAGTTTGCTCTAGTGGAAAAGGTCCCATTTAAAAATAATCATGTAACCAATTGTCATGTAGTACAGCAGCCATCTCACAGTGAATAAGATATGTAGCAGCAGTAAGAAACCACTTCCATTAGAGATGTGTTTTATCCTCTCTGGCCTGGAAAGAGAATATAACAACAGCATTTTACTTTTTGCAAGCTGAAGTTGGAGGCCTTTGATTTATCCTTCAGCTTTAAGAGTCCCTCCCTACTCTAGCATATTGCGGAAACAGTCCTGATCTGGATTCTCCACCTCTAGAGGGAAAATCTAGTCCAATGACTGACCTAACGATCAATTCACCACTTTTATTCATTCTTCCATTATTAACTAGTGTTGAAAATGCAATTAAAATATCTACTGTTATCAAGTTCACATCCTAAATAACAAATATTTCATTTCAACATGTATAATTTTACCAGCCAATTGAGTCAGTATAGCTTGGGGATGTCTTTTAAGAATGCAAAAAAATGCATGCATGTATAAAAAACGATAATCAGAAGTAGCTCAGGCTATTAACGAGTTTAAATGGTTTATTAATTAATCAATCTGCAAAGTGGAGATGCCTCTTCAACTAAATAAAACATTAATGTTTGGAAATAAGTCAAAACAAATGAAAAGGAATTTAGGTATGTTTTAATGGCAAAAAAATCACTCTACACTGAGGCAGTTCTGGGGAAATAGCACAGCTGTTCATGACAGTATAAAATAATGTGGTGCACGTGATAAAGCACAGAACTAAAAGCAATTATTCAAAACAATCTATTTGTATCCTGAAGTAACAGTTGGAAGGAACACTAACATGTTCATCTGAAAACAGTTTTCACAACAAAATATCTTGAGGCTGCCCTCGTTTCTCTTAGAATTTAATGTCCATCCGCCAAGACTAGTTTGACGGCGTGAGGTGTTTTATTTGATGGGATGGTGACAGGTGAGGACTCCCTGCCTCTGCTCCATTTAAATTAGGAAGAAAGGCTCATGAGTGGCCCTAAGTGGAAAATCAGGCTATGTCAGGAGTTCCCTTGTTCAAAAGCTCTCAATACCGGATCAAGAAACAGCCTTGTGGGTCACTTGCTGGCAGCTACTGCCCAAAGTCCTTGCTGCTGATTTTGTCTCTTCCCTGCCTCCCCAACACCATGCCCCCCGAACCCTACCCAACCTCCCAATTCCTTTTCTTACTCTCAAATGCTGTCCTGTCTTCTTGCAAATATACATGGGTCGCTCCCTCGTGGCGTTGCCAAGCAGGATGTGGCTGTCGGCCTTTAGTGCTTCCTTGGGACAAAATCTCCATCCTGTAGTCTTTAATCCTGGAGAAATCCTTCTCCTACCTGTTTGGCACTTAGACAGGTCTTCTGCAGAGGAGATGAAGCAGGCATCTTGTTGGATCTTCGGCCAGCAGCTGTGATCCCTGTCACCTCCATTAAACACAAGTGTGTGGGATAAAGTATTACTTTAAATTCAACTGTGGTGGTGATATTAATAAAGATACAGCACCCAATTTCCCTTAGGCTATTCAAGTTTGAATGCATCATAGAATAGTCAACTTGTCTCTCCTTTTTTTTTCTAATTCTACTTGATGGGTAAAAGCAAATTATTTGTTTAAGGTGAACAACAACACAATTCAATACCAGTGCACAGAAATCATACTAATGTTTTGCCTGCAGGGCTGTTTTGTTGGCTGCAGAAAGATCTGACTGTTTCAGACAACTGCCTCCACTCAACTGAACTGTTACAAAAGGCTCTCAGCTTCTATGATAAATAACTGTGGTTTGAAGATTGAGGTCAATGGATACACTTTTCCATTTTTAAGATTTCAGTTAATAAAATTAAATTACAGAAAAGAATAGCTAGGACCTCACATCATTTATTGTAAAACATTAAGGAGAGTTGACTAAATCAATTGAAAGGCTATTCCAGTGAGGTTTGGTGCTCCATGATTCAATGGAACAGAAGTTATTTTCTGACATTTCACTGAGCGACCCACAGTGAGCCAGCTGATTGACAAGCACCTTTTCCACATTAACTGACCAGTTTTTCTGAGCAGAATAAAGACTGCCATCAATTTGCTTTTTAGAAGCAAAAACATTTTTCAAATAGGCTGTGTTCAGTGCTGACAAGGAAAGAACATTTAATCCAATATTCACTGGATATTTTTAAGTCTGATTGAGGTAGATTAAGGCTGCCGAGAGTTTAACACTACGATGTTGGACAGGAAGTAGAGGCCACAATGAGGTCAGCAGTGATCTTGTGAAATTGTGGGGCAGGCTGAAGGGACCAAATTGTCTTCATTTTCTAATTCATACCATTCCATGCTCCTGCATATCCTTCAATCTATCATTTGAGCTGCATCTCCTTCAATGCATTACTTCAGATTCCACAAAATAGCATATTTTTTCAAATGAGAACATCAACCAAGTGGCTGAAACTTGTTTTTATAATTCTTGGATGTTTCATCCTTTTATTTCTGGCGAAGCCCCTGGAATCACCTTAATACTACTTCACAGCAACATGCTCCATGACAACTATCCTCCTGAAACATTTAAGCATGCAAGTCAAATTGGTAAACCTCCTGTCTCACCACATCTAATACCTGCATTCAGACCAACTCAATCACCAATGCAGGCCTTTCACGATTTATAGTGAAGTTATGACTTGGAAGTTATACCAGGCTGTTCTGCATGGAGAAACTGAGTGTTGATGCAGGAAAGATGAAGTGACCCAGTGAATAGGAAGGAAACATGGAGGACATGAAAGATTGGTAATTGGGAAGAGAAAGTATTCATTGGACATGATGCATATAATAGCCACAGTTATTATACATAAACCTTGATGAGAAGTGTGTGCTGTGGTAAAGCTAGTGAGCGGTGGCTCTCAGTGTGACATAATAGGGAGAATGTGGTAGTACTTATCTTTGGGAGCATGTATGATCATTGACTTTCCCGCACTTCTGAACATCCCACTTCTTCTGAGACACAGTACTGTTCCAGGCTGTGATCGAATATTGGCCCGCTTGGTCTCTTGCCATGGCCTTCTGTGGCATTAGCGGAAGTAGGACTGTCCTTCTCTCCATTCACAGCACTTCCCTTGCCAAGAAGAAGGGAGTGAATGATCTGTCCTTTCCTCTGGGTCATAACTTCATTCAGTCCTACTGTGTGCGGAATAATGCTTGAAGTGGTTTGAACCTGGAATTTAAATTTGTCTTCAGAGGTATGAACACAAGGTGGTCCCAAGAATGGTGAGCACTTCTGCCTCACTGGGCAAACATCGTTCCCAGAAAAAATGCTGAAGAGCCCAGTTGCATGATTAATAAGGTAAAGAACAGAATAACATATGGGGGAGCAGGAATGCCAAGAACCAGATCTCATGAATTTCACTCAACAAACCACTTAAACTGATGATGGGTGACTCCATGTATGGTTCAAATTTTTTAATAGTGCATTTGACTAATCTAAAATCAAATTACACAGGCTGATATGAAAGTTGTGCTCAAAAATGTTTCCTAGTAAATCTGTTTCAGTTAAATTGCACCAATTTACCACTTATTTTAAATCTATGGTGAGAAATAGATTCATTGCGGATTTTGTAGAAACTCTAGGCTTTATCATGGTGACTGGCTCAAGAAGATTATAGAAGTTTGCACTGCAAGAAAGCTAATGCAACATTGTATGAGAGAGTTAAGAAGCAACAAATGAAGCAGTTTTAAAACAGCATGATAATTCTCCCTCATGCTGGTACAGACATTGATATTTACAAGTTAGTTGTATAAATTATGTATTGTTAGAACATAAGAGCATAAGAAATAGGAACAAGATTGGCCAGATATTTCTTGAAGATTGTTCCACCATTAATAAGATCCCTGCTGATCTCCATTTCACTTAGCCAACCTTAGTAACTCTTGATTCATTTAGAGTTAAAAAATCTAAGAAACTTAGATTCAAATCCTATCATTGACGAGACAGACACTGCCACCTATGGTAGTATATTCCAAGAATTCAGAACAATTTGAATGAAATAGCTTGTTTGCATTTCAGCAACAGCTATCTTCCCCCATCCAGATAGGACAGTACCCACCTGTCCAACTAACACCCTTTGTTCTAACCTCTCCTTAGGCTCTTCATAATTTTGTATTAATTGGATCAACTCTCATTCTTCTTAACTCCAAAGCAAAAGGTGGTGCATGTACAGAATGAGCTGCCAATGGAAGTGGTGGACGCTGATACAATTATGACATTGAAAAGGCATATGGATGGATATATGAATAGGAAGGGTTTAGAGGAATATGGCCCAAGTGCTGACAAATGGGACTGGATTAATTTAGGATATCTGGTCAGCATGGATGAGTTGGACCGAAGGGTCTTTCTGCGCTATGCATCTCTATGATTCTACGCATGGACCAATTTAGTCCTAGAGTCATAGAGATGTACAGCATGGAAACAGACACTTCAGTCCAACCGGCCCATGCCGACCAGATATCCCAACCCAATCTAGGTCAACCTGCAGCACCCGGCTCATATCCCTCCAAACCCCTCCTATTTATATACCCATCCAAATGTCTCTTTAAATGTTGCAATTGTACCAGCCTCCACCACTTCCTCCGGCAGCTCATGCCATACACGTACCACCCTCTGTGTGAAAAAGTTGCTCTTTCGGTCTCTTTTATATCTTTCCCCTCTCACCCTAAACCTACGCCCTCTAGTTCTGGACTCCCCCACCCCAGGGAAAAGACTTTGTCTATTTATCCTATCCATGCCACTCATAATTTTGTAAACCTCTATAAGGTCACCCCTCAGCCACTGATGCTCCATGGAAAACAGTCCCAGCCTGTTCAGCCTCTCCCTAAAGCTCAAATCCTCCAACCCTGGCAACATCCTTGTAAATCTTTTCTGAACCCTTTCACAACATCTTTCCAACAGTGGCCTAACCAATGTCCTGTACAGCTGCAACGTGACCTCCCAACTCCTGTACTCAATACTCTGACCAATAAAGGAAAGCATACCAAACACCTTCTTCACTATCCTATCTACCTGCGACTCCACTTTCAAGGAGCTATTACCCTGCACTCCAAGGTCTCTTTGTTCAGCAACACTCCCTCAGACCTTACCATTAAGTGTATATGTCCTGCTAAGATTTGCTTTCCCAAAATGCAGCACCTCGCATTTATCTGAATTAAACTCCATCTGCATCTTTCCTTGTAGTAAAATCCCCTGATGTAATGAATTAATCCTTTTTGCACCACCTCAAAGCCAAGCTTATTTTTGTTAATTACTTGCTCCACCTAGATGCTAATATTGAGATTCACTAAGAAAATCCCCTGCACAAACTTTCTCCGCTTAAGTAATATTCAGCTTTTCGATCCTTTCTTCTTAAGTGTACAATCTCTTATCTCATTCATTATATTCTATCCAGCAATATTTTTCACACTTAACCTATTTATATCCTTTATAATTTAATTGTATTTTCCTACTAACATTTGTATTATCAGCATATTTAACTGCAGTAGACTGTTTCTTTCTCAAAATCATTCACATAGATCATATATTTGAAAGCCCATCTTTGATCCTCACAACACTTCACAGGTTAGTCAATCTGAACATGATCTATTTATCCTTTGTCTGTTTCCTGCTACTATAGCCAATCCATGATAATATTGTCTTAATACCCAAGTACTCTTTCTTCATGTGTTGATCCTGCATGTGACACCTCATTGAATGCCTTTTGGAAAACTAAATGCACAACATCTACTGATTCCCTTTTATCAATCTTCCTTGTTATATTTTCAAAGCACGATGTATCAAATGTGATAAAACAAAAGTTTTATAAAATAGCCAAGTCTGCTGATTGTGTTGAGATTTTGTAACTGTCCTAATACTTAAATTACTCAAATTTAAAGGAATTTTAAAAATCTTTGTCCTTAATTGTAGCATTTACCAAATTACAAAAAAGACAGTTGGACTAACTGGCTTACAGTTTCCTGTTTCCTGTCTCACTTTTTTTTAGTGCAATTACAAGCCTATTTTACAATACACTAGAACCTTTCTAAGATTTGGGGAATGTTGGACTATTATAACCAACTAATCCATTTATCTTTTCAGCCTCTTTGTTAACACCTTAGGATATAGGCCATGAGTTCCAGAGGACTTCTCAGATTTTAGTCCCATTATTTACTTTTCCTGATGTTTTTAAACTTGCAATCACAATCACTTTAAGATCTTCCCCCTTCCTTTTTGCCTTTTGATTTTCCACTGTATACTTTCCTGATATTTTCTGTGTATGTAAAAATAGTGATTCAAACTCTGTTATTTCTTTGTTTCTTGACTTTTTACCTTTGTAATTGCCATTATTTGAATATCATTATAGAAAATTACAGCATAGAACAGGCCTTTGGGCCCACGATGTTGTGCCAAGGTTGAATCCTAATGTAAAATATAATAACCTACGCACCCCTCAACTCACTGCTGTCCATGTGTATGTCTAGCAGTCACTTAAGTATCCCAAATGACTCTACTTTCACCACCACCACTGGCAACACATTCCATGCATTCACAAATCTCTGCTTAAAGAACTCACCTTTGATGTCTCCTTTATACCTTCCTCCTGATATCTTCGAACTGTGACTCCTTGTACCAGTCAATCCTGCCCTGGGGAAAAGTCTCTAGCTATTGACTCTATCTATTCCATTCATTATCTTGTATACCTTGATCAGGTCTCCTCTCTTCCTCCTGCTCTCCAGAGAGAAAGGTCCGAGCTTATTCAACCTTTCTTCATAAGGCAAGCCCTCCAGTTCATGCAGCATCATGGTAAACCTCCTTTGCACCCTCTTCTAAGCCTCTGTATCTTTCCTATGGTAAGGCAACCAGACTGGACACAATATTCCAAGTGTGGCCTCACCAGGGACTTGTAGAGCTGTAGCAAAACCTCGCGGCTCTGAAACTTGATCACCCTGTTAATGAAGGCCAAAACAACATATGCTTTTTTGACTATCCTATCCACTTGGGTGGCAACTTTGAGGGATCTATGGACTTGCACACCCAGATCCCTCTGTTCCTCCATACTGCCAAGAATTCTGTCTGTAATCCTATATTCAGCATTCGAGTTCAACTTTCCAAAATGCATCATGCCACATTTATCCAGTTGAACTCCATCTGCCATTTCTCAGCCCAGCTCTGCACGTGTCTATGTCGCACTGCAGCCTGCAGTAGCCCTCTATACTATCGACGACATCTCCAGCATTTGTGTCATCTGCAAATTTACTAACCCACCCATCAACCTCCTCATTCAAATCATTAATAAAAACTACAAACAGCAGAGGCCCAAGAACAGAGCCCTGCAGGACATCACTCAACACTGACCTCCAGGCAAAGTACTTTCCATCTACAACCACTCTCTGCCTTCTGTCAGCCAGCCAATCCTGAATCCAGATAGCCAAATCTACCAGTATCCCATATTTCCTGACTTTATGAATGGGCCTACCATGGGGAACCTTATCAAATTAGATTACTTACAGTGTGGAAACAGGCCCTTTGGGCCAACAAGTCCACACCGACCCGCCGAAGCGCAACCCATCCAGACCCATTCCCCTACATTTACCCCTACACCTAACAATTTAGCAATTTAGCATAGCCAGTTCACCTAACCTGCACATTTTTGGACTGTGGGAGGAAACCGGAGCACCCAGAGGAAACCCAGGCAGACACGGGGAGAATGTGCAAACTCCACACAGTCAGTTGCCTGAGGCAGGAATTGAACCCGGGTCTCTGGTGCTGTGAGGCAACAGTGCTAACCACTGTGCCACCGTGCCGCCCACTAATGCCTTGCCGAAGTTCATATACACCACATCCATTGCTCGACCTGTCTTGTCACCTCCTCAAATAACTCATTTAAGATTCGTGAGGCATGACCTGCCCCTCACAAAGCCATGCTGACTGCCTTTAATCACACTATGTTTCGCCAAACAGTCATTAATTCTATCCCTCAGAATTCTTTCCAAACCTCTGCTGACCAAAGACCACAGTCACGAGTGACTTTATTTCAAATTTCTTAACCTTAAATTAAACACAAGCTTCTGTCATGTTATGATCACAATGACTTTACAGTGTGGAAACAGGCCCTTCGGCCCAACAAGTCCACACCGACCCTCCGAAGCGCAACCCACCTATACCCCTACATTTACACCTTACCTAACACTACGGGCAATTTAGCATGGCCAATTCACCTGACCCGCCATCTTTGGACTGTGGGAGGAAACCGGAGCACCTGGAGGATACCCACGCGGACACAGGGAGAACGTGCAAATTCCACACAGTCAGTCGCCTGAGTCGGGAATTGAACCCGGGTCTCAGGCGCTGTGAGGCAGCAGTGCTAACCACTGTGCCACCGTGCTGCCCACGGTTATATCAGAACCAACTGTATTTCCACTTGTGTTATCAGTTCATTCATCTTTTTTCAAAATGTTGAGAACATTGAGATGAAGAGCCTTTTAATTCTATTATGTTATAACTTTTCCCCATTCTCACCTTATTTTCTGATGCACTCATGTTTGCACTTGCTGGCTATCACACTCTAGTTATAATTATTCACATCACTACCTTGCATTCTTGCCTCTGCTTTCTCATTGACCTTCCAAATTTATGAGATGAACCCTCCCTGCCCCATTTGGTTTAAATCTCTTTCCATAGGCCTAATTATGTAATTTGCCGATACACTGGCCTCAATGTGACAACTGAATCCTTTCCCCCTCATCTCAGTTCTTCTCAAGCCTGAAGAGGTGCCCTTAACCCTGGAGGAAGAAAGAAAATGGAAGAACTGCAGATGCTAGAAATCTGAAACAAAAATGGAAATTTCTGGAAAATCTCAGCAGGTCTAGCAGTAAAATAGAGAGAAGTCAGTTAACCTTTTGGGTCCGGTTCTGAAAAGGATCGAAAACATTCACTCTAGTTTCTCTCCATAGATGCTACAAGACATGCTGAGTTTATCCAGTGATTTCCGTTTTTGTCCTTAACTAGGCAGGCAACACAGCTTTTGGGACTTGCACACTTGACTGCAGTGAATTTTAAAATATATTCTCATTGACTCTATTGTCCCAAAAATTATATTATTATCACTGTCCCCACTTGAATAGCTCTCTGCACCACAATGCTCAGGTTAATTTTCTCATTCCTCCTGTTGTCCCTGTTTTAATGTACATAAATTGCAAGAAACCTAATCCTGTTGTACAATTGTAAAAGGTGAGTTTCCTCCATTTCTGCCTTTTTGATCTCCTTACATGCCTCACTTGACCACCCTCCTTCTCTGACCATGGACAAAATCAGAGGTATATGACCTTTGCAATGTGACTGTTTCCTGGAACAAAACAGCCAGATGACATTCTCTCAATTTAAGATATTGCAGTGTCCATAGCTCGGATATTGTTACCACATCAAACTAGTTTCCACCATTCCCAACATGCACAGCTGCAATGCATCACGCAGACTACCATCAACCTATGTTTAATTTAATTAATTAGATTACAAGTTAACCATTATCATAAATTGTCTGCTACTCCAAGAGGTTTAACTTTTTAAGCTATAAACATAAGACAATACTTCTACCTATTGCCCATTAAAAATACTTTGTTGAAAAAGCAGCACCCCGACCTTTCATTTAATTCCCAATTTAAGTCACTCATTTCATCACAGTTGGATCTTGTCATGCTGTGTAATAGCAAAATATGTTTAGTTTTATAGAGATGATCCTTCACACTGATTGCAACTGTTCAGTCAGTTTCATGCTCCAAGCATTAAAACCAATTCACTCTCAGTTTATTGACAGGTAACTGTCACTGCCGGTCAGTTTCTGTGAACTTGCTCTTTGCAAACGAGTTAATGTTTAAGTTTTGAGTCAATATCTGACTGCTAATCTAAATTATCATTTAAGAAAAGTTTACCAGAGAAAATCTTGCATGGAATTCCCAAGTTAGCACTTCTACTTCATTGTACTTCTCTCGACACATTTTGTGCTCTGGCACCTCTTCTAAATTTTTGATGCAACCTTTCCATTAATTGCCTGTGCATTTCCTGTGCAAGAAAATAAAACTCTTGATACACCAAAGGTTAGGAGTTTCACACTAATCGAGAGTGTTCTATTTCTCTACTTCCTCCACCAAACTGAATAATCTCCCATTCACCCACACTACAATCCATAGGCCAGCTTCATGTCCATTTAATTAATCTGTTCATCTCCCTCAGCAGACACTTAAGAGGTTAAAATAATTGCTATACTATGGAGCTGCAGAGGTCTGAACTCCTGCATTGTATTAGGGGAAAGAAAAGTTAGATTCATGCCATATAAATGCTGGGTTTCGACCAACTCCCTTCGTGGTCAATTGTTTTACCATTGCTAAATCCTCTTTATCCTGGGACTCAAGGAGCAGAATTGCCTGCTTCTGCTCAGAGTTCTTATGTTCTGTTGCCCGGGAGCTAAATTTGCTTAGCCATGCCTTCAGGCCAAGCCAGCAATGGCCGTGTACCGTGAAAGAATATCTTTAAGTGTATGTGAGGGAGCATATGCAACAAGCACTGAATGACTGAATGCATGTTGACTTGATTTTGCAAGGACCAAATTACACCAGGATGTGAAACTGAACCTTGATAATCCAGGCAAAAAAGAAATGTCAAACACAGTTCAACCAAAATGTACAAGTTGACTTTTGAATCAGCCACCTTCCAGTTGTACAAAATCGCAAATGCAGCAGAACCACACTGTGGGGAAACCTTTCTACATGGTTGCATGCAATGATTGTCTGGGTGTAGCAATCAGTGAGGAGCTCTATGTTTGTCTAGAACACTAGATATTCCTCCATGCAGTCTTCTACTGGGAGGCACCTGTAGTGTCGTCTGCAGCTGTATAAATTTAATGGTTCTGAAAGGATTCATGTTGAAGGTGCATTAGCGCCACCCAATTTCATGATGCAACAGTTATTTGATGGAGTATCAGATAGTTCAGCACAAGTTCCTGATGGAGACAAACATGTTATCTTCTGATAGTTGTAATTATGCCCGATATGTTAATGTTAGATATACCTATTGCTATTATGCAATAAATTAAACCTTTATCATGTCACATGCCTCTTGTTAAATCTTTCATGTGGTTTATCTTTCATCATTAGACAGGCCCATCGACTTAGCAAATGAAGCAAAATTGTGCCTTGACCTTTCAGCCAGGAGGCCTGGATTGAAGTCCCACTTGTTGCATAGATGCATGATGACATCTCTGAACAGGTTGATTAGAAAATGACTAGAAGTGAAGTACAACATGCAATCCTTGATTCTTTGTTCCATTGAGTAAAGAAAAATAACCAAGGAGAATTTGTACTGCCTCTGAATATTTGTGCTTGAAAATTGTTCTTAAATTCGTAACCCGAGTGTTTTGAAAGTAGTAAAATTAAAAAGTATGTGTATTAAGGCATGTCTGAATAGAAGAGAAAGAAAGAGAATTGGTGGCAGCAAATTACCCCCACCACAAACCACAGTAGCTCAGATCCAGAGCCCAGTATGGAACATGCCACCTCAAAGAAGCTGCAGATAGACAAGAGAATCCCAATTGGACTCCATCACTGAACCATAAGTGGTCAGTAGCTCACTTAATTAGCTCAAGATCAAATTAATAAGTGTAAGGTTAAGCCCTGTTGTACCCCAGATCCCATATATTTTGGAAAAATGGGGATGGGCATGAAATGGAGGCTTGAAACCAGTTTTTTCACACTATTTTCACACCTTCCTCCATTTTCAGCTCTGGCAAGTGCTTTGAGCACATTTCCAGGTAATGCAAACACGACCCTATCGACTCGTTGTGTGGAAACATTTCTTTTCTCACTCACTTTGCATTTGATTTATTCGCAAAATACTCTAAAACTGTATTCTTGGGTTCATGCTCCTTTTTATGAATAGGAGCAAATGTTTCTCATTTTCTCTCTCCAGACTCTCATGGTTTAGAAAACTTCTACCAAAGATCCTGTCAGCCTTTTCCTCCAAGGAAAGCAGTTTCAACTTGTCCACTCTTTGTTTATAACAGAAGTATTGCCTCCATGGAACCATTCTCGCATACCTCTTCTGCATTTTCTCAAATGCATTTAACTCATCAGCACACTCTACCTGCCCTTGCACCTTCAATGACTTGCAAAAAAAACCATTTACACCTAGGTCTGTCTGTTCTGACACTTCCTTCAGAATTGATATGTCCATCTGGCTGGTAGAAGGAAGGAGATTACAAATATCAGGAAGATGTATCAGTGAAATAGCACCAGACATTAAAGTAAACACTTCTGAAGGTAGATGGGTTGTAGTTAGCTCAAGGGGAGGCAGATAGAAAAGGGAAGGCTCATTTTTTTTTATTTCAGTTGTTCATTATGCAGGACTACTTTGTATCTCTTCTGGCTGCACTCCTCCCTGCCATTAAATATTCTAGCATATCTGGCTCTTTGGGACCCTCAAAGTCAAATTGCTTTGCAATTCTAATCTTGTTCAGGAACAAAACTATTAATGAAGTCCCGACTTACCCATCATGGAGCACTATTTTCAAAACTAAAATGGTATCAAGAAAAATACAGTAAAGTGTGCATGGAGCAGGGAATGCATGACCATTTTAATCAATCATGTGGTCTATTATTGCTGCATCTGGTGAGATAAAATTGACCCTACGTTGTGGCAACTATGAAACTTGATGGAAACCTTGAGGGATTCGGGGTTGGGTGGATTTTGAGATGCTAAGCTTGCAACATGGTGTAATATCGAAGGAACTTCATCTGCTCCGTGTGTGTCTCCAAGAGTTATCAGCAATTAATTCAAAATGTATACGATTTCTGCTAGGTAATTTGATTTTCTCTATTACTGATCATGAATCACTTTCTAATTTTGTTTTTGAAATGCTGGCATGGTGCCCAAACATTCAGGATGAAGCACTGTGGTGCAATGCACATTTCTCAAATTTATACTCTGAACAATTCAGACCTGCATTTGGTGGGATACTGTTTTATACCAAACTGCAACATCAGAATATTAGAGCACAAAGACTTTCCTTATTTCTGTGGTCCTGCTAAAATTTATTGAGAGTTTTGAATTATATGACTAGAATGGGAAAGCAGCTCATTGTAAAATGTGCTTCCTCATAATGTATTACAATTTGAATTTGAGGTCACTCCAACAGTTGTGCACTAAGGGTTGATCTCAGATGATCAGTGAGTCAATTTTTTTTTAACTTAAAAATTTATCATTTCAATTCCCTTTGTTAGGTTTGTGTTTTCTTTCCATTGAAAATCAACAAACTAGTTTTGCAACAACCTAAAAATTATGGGAGTGCACCTAGCTTGATGTGCTGTTTCTGATTTTTTTTTAAATCATTTTTTTTTATTGAAAGCTTAAACAAGCTCTAAATTAGTTAATGTACACATTTGTTAGTTCTTCCAGGAACACCCATATTCTGATGTGTAGAGCCTACCTTGTGAAGACAGTTAACTCTTTCAGGTATTAACTGCCTTATCAGGCACCTACCTCATTAAGTGATCTGTGTCTATTTTGCTTTAACTCTATATTATAGTCAGGCAACTGTATTTTCAAATGGTATTGGTTAAGAATGGTTTGAAAATTGTATTCTTGGAGGTTATAACTGGATTCTGATGCACCTGACATGTGATGTTCAAACATATGTCTTGTCTGCAACCATAGACTATATCATCCACATCTGCACTTGATTCCCAGGCAGGTAATACAATTCCTTCATCTTATGGGAATCCCAGTACCTCACTTCCTTAGACCAGTCTGAAGATTCTGGGTGACTGCAAAGGAATAAGAATTGTCCTTTTGAAGCGGTACCTCCCTGATGCCCATCCAGTAATTGGACACAGATGCAGAGAGGTGCTAAGATGAAATCAATTGACAAACATGAACCTTCATCAAATAAATCAACATTCTTATAAATAAGTTTCTGTTGTGTTGACTGATCAAATGCTCTGCCATGCAAACCAACCAGGGTGTCTCAGCTTGTGGGTACACAGCATGATGATACAAAGAGGAATTGAGATGGATGAAGAGGAAAACTGGAACTCCACTGTTCCTTGGAGGAGGAAGAGGTATATGACACAACAAAGCTCCAGAACCAACAGTCACCACACACAAATGCTTTCTCACCTCGAAGCCAGTTGTTGATATTGTCTCTATCAATTGCTCACATCAAAACATGGAACATCACCAAGCCTATGAGACTCCATTCCCATTTACTTTTGCTTTAAAGTTTGAATAATGATCTGATTGACATCAGTATCTTTCAAGTGTTGACTACAGTAGTAGTGATGTGAGAGGCAATAGAAAACTTTCAGGCTGCCCTGGACATTTGTCTCTGCCATGTCTGCTGTGCAGTCTAGTAAGTTGCACGTTCAAAGTCTCCCAGATTCTGAAGGCCACTCCAACACCACTAATTGGATGCCAGATATTTCCCCAAGCCAAGTAACATTGTGGAGTTGACACCCCTAAGTGTTTTTGGCATTAGTTTCTGACCCTGGACTTAGCATTCAACTCAGATATTTCTTCATGTTAAAACACAGTTAACTGCATCTGAATGAAATCTTTCTTTCGAATTTACCTTCCTGCTTTTCTGCAAACAATTTCAAGAAATAACCAATTGCGAGCAGGACAATTTGTGCAGTGTTCAGACAAATATATGTCCTTTCAGCTAATGGAATCAGGCTCTTCAGCAAAGATAACAAGCCTAATGATGATAAGTCTGAAAAATTGTTGAGATCTTAATTATTAAAATTGTTCAAGAACACAAAATAACTTCAAAATTTAAATGATATTAAAAATAGTACTTTTTAACATTTTACATGTATATTTGTAGAAATCCTTTAAGTGTATAGTGATTAGTTGAAAGCAGACTAGAATTGTCAACTGACATCTGAAGCATCTTTAGGAATTTGAAGCTGCACATTTTACTGCAGATTCCCCAGATTTCCCAATCCCAGTTTGTACTGAATTCAAAGGAATTTGCTGCATTGTTTTGATGCAGGAATATTGGGTCAATCTTTACCCTTTGGACCAAACACAGGCAAATGGGACTATTATGTTTGGAATACCTGGTCGGCATAGCTGAGTTGGACCTAAAGACCTATTTCTGTGTCCTGTGATGAAATAGTAGATGACATCAAATCAGTGTTTTCAATAATTTAATTGATTGGCCTTTTAATTTTTTCTTTACTGGTAAAAGTTCTCCTCATTACTGTTTAAACTGTCATAAATGTAATGAATCATAGTTGGCTGTCATCCTAACTACTTTCCTTTGATTCAATATGCTTTCTACTGCTCAAGTTCTGACTTAGTGGTGTTTCACTTTAATCAAACAGAGTCTGTTGCTGAGACATGCTGTTCAAATGTCAGGAAATGTATCTCGGCATACCATTTGTAATACATGGAGAGATTGTTAGGAATTGCAAGACATACATTAGCAAGATTGTTCATTTTCATTTGGTTCTTCAGTTATAAAGCATACCATGAGAAATGTAGTTTAATGTTATCTTGGAAAATTCTGCTATTAACTCGAACAACTATTCTTCCAAATGGAAGTTGAAATGTGTTAATATCCTTTAGAACACAGAACATCTCCCTTTGCAGCTGATGTTTCATCCTGCACTGTTTCACTCTCACTAACAGCTCGTGTCCCAGCTTGCCTTGTATTCCAAATAACTCCTGTCCTATTGTATCCTCTCACTGACAGGTTCCTTTTTATTCTTAATTACTGATTTGGTCATCTTTTTCCATCAAAGCTGCAGCCAATATATTTAAAAATCTATAATCAGTATTAAAGATAGCATATTTGATCAGGTATGCCATAGAAAGCACTGATTTTTTTAAAAAATGTCCATTTAAAAGTTTGAATCTGAACAGAACCTGAGGAACATCTCTGCAGAAGTTCCTCAGAATAGTGATAAAGCAACTGACATTGGTTGGGTTCAGAACAATGACTTTCCCTCCACCATAAAGCCAGAAATGGGGATGATTGCATAATATTCAACATAATTCACCACTCCACAGATGCTGGAACAGACCATGTTCAAAAGGAGAAAGATTTGCACAATATCCAGGCTTTAGACGGACAAGTGTTAAGTTACCTTTGTGCCACACAATTGCCAGGCAATGACCATCTCTGAAAATATAACCACCCTTACTTGACATTCAATGGTGTATCATCACTGAATCCCTCACTATCAAAAACCTGTCGGTTACCATTGACCAAAAACTCAACTGGACTGGCCACATTAACCCTATGGCTACAAGAGCAGGACCCAGGCTAGGAATACTGTCGCGACCAACCCACCTCCTACTCCCCAAAGCCTGTTCACTATCTACAGGGCAAAATGCTCCCCACTGCCTGAATAGTGCAGATCCAACAGTGCTCAAGAACCTTAATACAATCCAAGACAAAGTAATCTGCTTGGTTTGCAACACATCTGTAAGCATCCACTTTCTCCACCACTGATGCTCAGTGTATACTATCAATGTGCTGCAGAAATTCACGAAAGATCCTTAAGAACTTCCAAACCTATGACAACTTCTATTTAAAGTCATAGAGCCAGAGAGATGTACAGCATGGAAACAGATCCTTCGGTCCAACCCATCCATGCTGACCAGATATCCCAACCCAATTGAGTCCCACCTGCCAGCACCCAGCCCATATCCCTCCAAACCCTTCCTATTCATATACTTATCCAAATGCCTTTTAAATGTTGCAATTGTACCAGCCTCCACCACTTCCTCTGGCAGCTCATTTCATGCACATACCATACTCTGTGTGAAAAGGTTGCTCCTCAGGTCTCTTCTATATCTTTCCCCTCTCACCCTAAACCTATGCCCTCTCGTTCTGGATTCCCTGACCCCAGGAAAAGACTTTGTCTACTTATCCTATCCATGCCCCTCATAATTTTGTAAACCTCTATAAGGTCACCCCTCTGCCTCCGACCCTCCAGGGAAAACAGCCCCAGCCTATTCAGCCTCCCCCTATAGCTAAAATCCTCCGACCCTGGTAGCATCCTTGTAAATATTTTCTGAAACTTTTCAAGTTCCACAACATCTTTCCGATAGGAAGGAGACCAGAATTGCTCACAATATTCCAACAGTGGCCTAACCAATGTCCTGTACAGCCACCACATGACCTCCCAACTCCAGTACTCAATACTCTGACCAATAAAGGAAAGCATGCTAAATGCCTTCTTCACTATCCTATCTACCAGCAACTCCACTTTCAAGCATCTATGAACCTGCACTCCAAGGTCTCTTTGTTCAGCAACACTCCGTAGGACCTTACTCTTAAGTGCTGCTAAGATTTGCTTTCCCAAAATGCAACACCTCGCATTAATCTGAATTAAACTCCATCTGCCACTTCTCGGCCCATTGGCCCATCTGGTCAAGATCCTGTTGTAATCTGAGGTAACCTTTGTCGCTGTCCACTACACCTCCAATGTTTGTGTCGTCTGCAAACTTACTAACCGTACCTCTTATACTCGCATCCAGATCATTTATGTAAATGACAAAAAATAGAGGACCCAGCACGAATCCTCGTGACACTCCACTGGTCACAGGCCTCCAGTCTGAAAAACAACCCTCCACCACCACCCTCTGTCTTCCACCTTTGAGCCAGTTCTGTATCCAAATGGCTAGTTCTCCCTGCATTCTGTGAGATCTAACCTTACTAACCAATCTCCCATGGAGAACCTTGTCGAACACCTTACTGAAGTCCACATAGATCACACCTACCACTCTGCCCTCATCAATCCTCTTTCTTACTTCTTCAAAAAACTCATTCAAGTTTGTGAGACATGATCTCCCACACACAAAACCATGTTGACTATCCCTAATCAGTCCTTGCCTTTCCAAATACATGTACACCCTGTCCCTCAGGATTCCATCCAACAACTTGCCCACCACCAACGTCAGGCTCACTGGTCTATGACTTGTCCTTACCACCCTTCTTAAACAGTGGCACCATGTTAACCAACCTCCAGTCTTCTGGCACCTCACCTGTAACTATCAATGATACAAATATTTCAATAAGAGGCCCAGCAATCACTTCTCTAGCTTTCCACAGAGTTCTACGGTACACCTGATCAGGTCCTGGCAATTTATCCACCTTTGTGTGTTTCAAAACATCCAGCACTTCCTCCTCTGTAATATGGACATTTTGCAAGATGTCACCATCTATTTCCCTACTTTCTATATCTTCCATATCCTTTTCCATTGTAAATACTGATGCAAAATACTGATGCAAAATACTCATTTAGTATCTCCTCCATTTTCTATGGCTCCACACAAAGGCTGCTTTGTTGATCTTTGAGGAGCCCTATTTTCTCTTTGGTTATCCTTTTGTCCTTAATGTATTTGTAAAAAAACTCTTTGAACTTCTTTAACTCTTTTTGCCAAAGTATTTTCATGTCCCCCCTTTGCCCTCCTGATTTCCCTCTTAAGTATACTTCTACTACCTTAATACTCTTCTGAGGATTTACTCGATCTAGCCTGTGCAGTTCCTTTGTGGGATACAGAAGTGTTTAACTTCTGTGTTGCTGGACGACCTGTACCTAGCTGTAAAATGTGAAATCTTACAGAACCAGACTGAATTAGTCGTGTTTATTGAACAATGGCGGAACAGAGAGACCCTGCCCCTCGGGGAGGTAGGTGTGGGGTGCTGGGAGGTGAATGTAGATCCCCAACAGTTACCCAGAAAACATTAGAATTTAAATCCTAATGTAACTCCTGGATATCAATTAAACAAAATCCCAGACTCATCACTGAACCCCTTTCCCACTCCCCAACTCTCATGCTCTTATGCCTGACAGCTAATGTTCAACTGATCTAATATCCCCATGTTCACCTGAGATCCTACCAGGTATCTCCTTCTGATCCAATACTTCCCAACCCAACCTAAGCACTCTTCTGTTTACATGACACATTATCCCACTTGCCCACTTTGCATCCTATACCACCTAGCACCTATCTTCCACCCAACCCACCCACTCCACCCCACACACCACTCACTTACTTTCCATACTTCGCCTTTCATAGTAGGTATTAAAATGCTTGCTAGACGTTTAAATGACAGAACACAGCACTCAGTCCTGTAACAACACTTCCCAAGTGTCTTCTCAAGTAAACAGCGATGGACAATAAATATTAGCACAACTAGTGACTCAACATATAACATGTCCTCCATGACCACCTGATGAAGGAGCAGCGCTCCGAAAGCTCTTGTGCTTCCAATTAAACCTGTTGGACTATAACCTGGTGTTGTGTGATTTTTAACAACATACAACAAGTAAGTGTGAAAAAAGACAAAGGGGGCAGGGTTTCAACAATGACCCTCGGATTCTTGAACAGGAATGCTGCAGAATGGGTTTCCTGGTCAGCAACAATCAGAAGTAATTTAAATGCAAGTAGTTTTTTTAGTATGAGCAAGGTTTCTAATCCTAACCAACAATTCTGGACCAAAAGTTGTTGTTCATGGGAAAAAGTGATTTATACAAAATAACAAGTGAACAATGCTGACTTGAAGTTAGAAGCTCTGATTACTGGATTTTTTTCTCAGTTTTATTGTTAGGAGTCACAATACTTGCCTTCACTTCAGATTTATTGATTTAATATTTTGCTTGTCAAACACTATCCCAAAGCCTGTCTAGAATTGCTGCAGATTGGATAGCACAGACCTGGTGCAAAGCTTGAAAGAAGTGTACAAGTGTGGTTTGTAGGTTTTGACAAGGCATCTTCATGAAGAGCAGAAAAATAAAAATTACTGCCGTCAATAAACGTGGTGGTGGATCAATAACCATATTGAGAAAAGCTCGTTTGCAACATAACGATGATACTAATATGATATACTGAGACACTTTTGCAATCCCGTGACCTTAAATATATTGAATATCTTGCATCATTATGGAACACAAGTATTACCAAATGATTAGCAATTATATTTGCTGTGATATGATAACAGAATCTTTCAATGTTGACTTTCTGATCATTCTTCAAGGTGTCAGTTGGCACCAAATTGCTCACTATTGTGTTTCTTTTTAATTTTGATTGCACAGTCAGGAACCTTTGTGCATTTAACACTTCCTTTAAATTCAATATTATTTATTATGGTTCATCTCCTATGCAACTTCTTGTTAATTTCTACGCTGAATATGGGTTATGTTTTTCACTTTCCCTGGCTCAGTGCCTGACACCTCTTGCATGGTGAGCTCTGCAGCCTAGGACCTCTTTGACATTCAAATTATGTCACTTTTGTTCAGGAGAAAGGAAACTGCCATTCTAAGTCCCCCACCCTCCAGCTCTCTCACTGTGTCGAAAATTGGATGCAGCTCCTCTAGTTATGGTATGATGTTAGAATACAGTAGTGAATGAATAGAAATCTTCATTTTCCTCCCCTCTCTCACTTGACTGCCATGCTCTCACTGGCTGATTACTAACCACTAAAATATATTCTACTCTGGGCAATCAGTAGGCTCCAGGAGAAAGTGAAGACTGCAGATTCTGGAGAGTTAGAGTCAAATATGTGGCACTGGAAAAGCACAGCTGGTCAGGCAGCATTCAAGGAGCAGGAGAGTCGACATTCCAGGCATAAGCCTTTCATCATTCCTAAATGATGAAGGCTAATGCCTAAAATGCTGACTCTCCTGCTCCTCGGATGCTGCCTGACCTGCTGTGCTTTTCCAGCATCACAATTTTTGACTCCATCACTATGCTCCACATAGAAATAAAGAATTTTTCATTCCAAAGCTGTGCACTCTGAGTATGCCCAAAAACAAGTTTGAACAAGATCTCAAACCTGGCTGATGACTCGCTTGTGCTCGCTGACTCCCCACTTATTAACCAACATAGCATATCTCAATGATAATACATAACACTAACCATCTCTCCAAGGAGAACAGCCATGAGTTCTCTCATAGATCTTCATAACTGAAGTGTCTGAGCACTGTAACCATTCTTGTAAAGCACTTCTGTATTCTCCATATTGCAATCACAATCTTCCTGAATTGTAGTACCGAAAACTGTAAACGAAACTCCAACTGAGGTCTAATTAATATCTTGTATTGGCTCAACATAACTTCCCTGGTCTTGAATTCTATGCCATGATTAACAAAGAATGCTGTATGCTTTATTATTCACTCACCCTACCTTTCCTGCCAATTTTATTAACTTACACACATCTACACACAAACCTTCCTGCTCTTGCATTAGAGTGGTAGGAACACTTCATTTTATAGTCTGTCCTTGTTTTTCACCAAAATGAATTACTTCTCACATGTCCACATTAAATTTCACCTGCCACCTATCCACACTCAAACAACTTGCCCACCTGAAACTCTGCACTCTCCTCCTCATAGTTTATAATGCTCCCAAACTTTGTATCATCGATAAAATTGAAATTGTGCCCCACAGTTCAGAATGAAAGTCATTGTTATAAATTAGAAAAAAAAGTATGAAACCCAATGCCAACCCTTGAACTCCTCTGCACATTTTCCTCCAACTTGAAACATGAATAATTACTTCCTTTCTTGTCATGGAGTGAATTTTGATGCTCTATCCATTTAAAACTATAAACTGTAAATATTTTCTCAATGTGTTGTGTGGCACTGCATCTAATACCATTTGGAAATCCATGTGCATTACATTAACAGTATTATTCTTAGCAAACTTAGTTACCTCTTCAAACAAATTCAGCAAGTTAGTTCAACGTGATTTTCCGAATTAATCCAGATTTTCTCCATATGTTTACAAATTGTATCACAAATTGTTTCTAGGAATTTTCCACTGCTAAAATTAAATTTGAGCAGCCTAGAATTGCTGGGCTTATCCTTGCAATCATTTTTGATCAAGGATATAATATTTCCCATTCTCCAGCCCTCTGGTACCACTCCAAATCCAAGAAAGACTGAAAGATTGCAAGTGCCTGTGCAATTTGTGCTCACTTCCTTCAGGATCCTTGCATCTCATCTGGTCTTGGTGCCTTGTGAACTCTTAATAACCAACAGCTTATCCAATACTACTATGTCACTAATTTTGAACTTCTCTCATGATTGAGTTTCCTCCTCTGAAACAATGGCCTGAATAATACTTGCATCCTTCGTAAAACAAAGCAAAATGTTTGTATGATACCCCAGATGTGCCACCTACCTCAATCTTTGCATCACTTTTCCCATCACTAATTGCATGTGCTCCTCCTTTTAGCACCCATTTTATGATTTACCTGCTGGCAAAATACTTTGCATTCCCATTTGCGTCATAATCTCACTTTGCTTCTCTTATTTGCTTTCACAGTTTCCTTCTGAACCTATTATGTTCAACTTGGTTCTCAATTGTATTTTCTACCTGACACCTGTCATAGCACTTTTTTTCCATTGTTATAATTTATATTTCCTTTTATTGTCCAGGGAGCTCTTGTTCTATTTGTCTTACCTTTCCCTTTTAAGGGAATGTATTTTGACAGTTTCTAATCATCCCTTCATTGAAAGTAGTACATTATACAGCTACAGTTTATCTAACCAACATTTGGCTCCAATCTGTTTAGCCCAGCTCCATTTTTGCAGCACTAAAGACGTTTATCCTGTTGTTAATTATTCTTCTACGGACTTGGTCACTATTTTTTTTCCATCAAAATCTGATGGAACCATGATCTTTACTCCCGAAATGTATCTTCAATGACATTTGATCTACTTGGCCTATCTCATTCTCAAGACCTTGGTTAGATGAGACTAGATAGAAAATGCTCTTGAAAATTGGCCTGAAATTAATCTGAGCCGGCTTGCCTCTTGCTTCCTTTAACGCTTCCACTATGCTCGTCGATACATGGGTTACGAAAGTCTCCATGATAACTGATTTAAGATGCTTGTATATCTCTACAATTTCCTTGAGGTATTGTTCTGCCCTTGAACCTTCCCTGACAACTCTTTATCCAGTAGTATAATGCTTATCTTAACCAAGATAGCCAACCCTCCTTTTTCTTCTTTATTTCAGAATATTTAAGACCCATTCCTGTCCTCCTTTCTGACATGTTGATTGCTATCACATCATTCTTCAAACTGATGATGTGTCTGTAACTCACTAGTCTCAGTTACTGTACTTCATGCATTCATGTCAACGTTTTAACCATGATTGAGAATATTTTAATCTCTCCTGTGCTTGAGATACAACCTATTTCAAACAAAATCAATGTAAACAATTGAACAGAGTGAAAGATTCTGCCTTTTACTTCAATATCCAGTTTTCATTTCTTTATCAACCAATGGAATTATAAGTTGTACTGTTGCAATAGGTTGAACTTTTCAATGTTATGGGTAGACTGTTGCAGGTATATGCAACCTTTCTCAGTTGCCATGGCAAAGTACTAAATCATGTTTGATTTTGATATAAAATTCCTTCTCAAAGTCAATGGTATTTTGTATGGCAACGAATCATGTAATTTTGTAAAATGTAATTTTCCGGTTATGATTGAGTATAAGCTATTTTTCACTGCAGAAAACTTACCATAAGACCATAGACCATAAGACAAAGGAGTGGAAGTAAGGCCATTCGGCTCATTGAGTCCACTCCGCCATTCAATCATGGCTGATGTGCATCTCAACTCCACTTACCAGCATTCTCCCCGTAGCCCTTAATTCCTTGTGACATCAAGAATCTATCAATCTCTTAGCGTCCCGGCCTCCACTGCACTCTGCGGCAATAAATTCCACAGGCCCACCACTCTCTGGTTGAAGAAATGTCTCCGCATTTCAGTTCTGAATTGACCCCCTCTAATTTTAAGGCCATGTCCACAGATCCTAGTCTCCTCCCTAACGGAAAAAAAATCCTAGTGTCCACCCTTTCCAAGCCATGTATTATCTTGTAAGTTTCTATTAAGTCTCCCCTTTATCTTCTAAACTCCAATGAATACAATCCCAGGATCGTCAGCTGTTCCTCGTATGTTAGACCAACCATTCCAGGGAACATCTGTGTGAATCTCCGCTGGACACGTTCCAGTGCCAGTATGTCCTTCCTGAGGTGTGGGGCCCAAAACTGGACACAGTACTCCAAATGGGGCCTAACCAGAGCTTCATAATGTTACACTACAGAACAGATGCATACTTTTTCAAACAAGTCAGCAGCTCAAGTATTAAGTCAGGCTGCACATCGAAATGACCAAAATAGAGGGAAGTGTACAAATAGCCCTCTCAGCACCACTCAAGTGATTGGTTTCTTTGTGCTGTGAGGGGCAGAAATCACTGACTCTTTAGTCAAGGATCCAATACTAAACCTAAAAGTTTTTCTTTACCCAGTCAGATGTTGGTACAGGTTTGTGCAAACAAAGCCATATGTAAAAAGAAAATTGAAGCTTCAGATTATGTTTCACTTATTGCCATCCATTCCTCATCCCAAAACTCCCCTTCTTAATTTGAATCTCATTACTGATATGGAAGATTCAGAGCCATTTGCTTTTGAGGGTAAATGCTGCCACATAATTGCTGTGTTGGATGCCATATGATACCACTTTGAGATGATTCACTCTCACTTAAGGAATTCTTTTGAGAGAAGAAAGAGTCAGGACAGAAGTAAAAACTCAATGTTTTGTTTCCTGCAATGTAGATGCAGTTGTTAATGTTTGATTTTACATTGTGATGAGCTGAGAGAATTGAGCAGGAGAGTGTTTTTCTCTGTATAATCATTTTGTGTGTGAAACACCATGTTTTAAGGATGCATTTGGCAAAATCATTAGACCCACTAGTAACTACAAAATTGTTACTTAACATGCTTGTTATTGTAGAACACTTGAAAATTGAACAGTAGTTTGCGAAAAAAAAGTGAGTTAAAAATCACACATGTTGTAGTTCAACAGGTTTATTTGGAAGGGGATTCTGAATTAGAGGTGTTGGAAAAGCACAGCAGTTCAGGCAGCATCCGAAGAGCAGTAAAATCGACATTTTGGGCAAAAGCCCTTCATCATGAATACAGGCAGAGAGCCTGAAGGGTGGAGAGATAAATGAGAGGAGGGTGGGGGTGGTGAGAAAGTAGCATAGAGTACAATAGGTGAGTAGGGGAGGGGATGAAGGTAATAGGTCAGGGAGGAGGGTGGAGTGGATAGGTGGAAAAGAAGATAGGCAGGTAGGACAAGTCATGGGGACAGTGCTGAGCTGGAAGTTTGGAACTGGGATGAGGCATTGTCCCCATGACTTGTCCTACCTGCCTTTCTTCTTTTCCACCTATCTACTCCACCCTCCTCCCTGACCTATCACCTTCATCTCCTGCCCCACTCACCTATTGTACTCTATGCTACTTTCTCACCACCCCCACCCTCCTCTCATTTATCTCTCCACCCTTCAGGCACTCTGCTTGTGTTCATGATGAAGGGCTTTTGCCTGAAATGTCGATCTTACTGCTCTTCACATGCTGTCTGAACTGCTGTGCTTTTCCAGCACCTTTAATCCAGAATCCGGTTTCCAGCATCTGCAGTCATTGTTTTTACCTAGGTTTATTTGAAAGCACTAGCTTTCGGAGCACTGCTCCTTCATCAGTTGATTGTCCACCTGATGAGGGAGCAGTAATCCAAAGGCAACTTTGTACACCCCAATACAACACTGGTGTCTCCAAATCAAGAAAAACTTACACATTAACATCTACTACATCAAAACAAGGGTTGTTAGTAAAGGTACCTGAAGTTCTGTGGAGCGTGCCAGTCAAATTGGGACAAATGAAATGTGCCTTTATATATATGAAAAGTACAAATGTTGGAAAATAATTCACTTATTTTATCTTCAATGTCAGGAACTTGTAGCTTAGGGTAAGCATATTCCAAAAGCTAATTCAATCTTCCTCTGTGTGCCAGTGCAGTGTTTTAAGCACTACCTCAGAAAATCATGCCAAGCAAACATCTCATTTATCCATCCCTCCGAAAATTTCAGAATAGCATAGCCAATCCAGTGAGAGTTCAAGATGGTCGACATTTTGAATTCATGTTTAAAAAAGGAGACTTCATTCACAGAGTGCTGGCCAGTTAACTAACCAGTTCATGTATTTTTGATTTATTCATGGGATGTCAGTATTGCTGACTAGGCCAGCATTTTTTACCTATTTCCAGTTGCCTTTGGGAAGGTTGTGGTGTTGTGTGTTCTTGAACCACTGCAGTCCTTTTGTTGGAGAGCACTCACAAAACTACTAGGATAGAAATTCCAAGATGTTGACCCAGCAACAGTGAAGGAAGACAAACATATTTCCAAATCTGAAAGATGTATGATTTACAGAGGAACCTGTAGGTGAGAATGTTCCCATATAGCTGCTCCCCTTCATCTTTTTGAGGGCAATGGTTGAGAGTTTGGAATGTGCTGTCAAAGGAGCCCAATAATTGATTGTCCATTGCCTCTTGACAAATCTATTGCATTAGTTGTCAAGGGACAGTTGATCGTCTCTCTCTTTGGAGATGGTCATTGTGGGGCATTTGTGCAGAGCAAATATATTCATCAAATCTTCCACAAAAGGGGAGATGTCATGACTTGAATTAATTGAATTTTAGATACATTCCAGAGAAATAATTCAGCATTGATTGCAATTTTATAGTTTCATTGGTATTTTAAAAAGTTGATATTTATCAATTTGGAAGTGATTCACGGTTACTAATTTTTGTTGCACACTTCCTTTATTGCAAAGAATATTATTATAGTGCAACACAAAATAATTTTGATTCCACAAACATTGCTGAAGACAGGTTCACAAATGAGTTATGGGTGCATTCAAAAATAACCATATAAACCGTATTGCATAGTTAACGACCTTTTAGTTTCTCTGGACTTAAAATGCTGTTTCTCAAGTAAACTGTACATTTTGTGCATTTTGTTTTGTGCATTTTTTTAAATTCACTCAGGAAATCTGGGTATCATGCATCACTGGTTGGCCAGCATTTATTGCTCACCCCTAGTTGCCATTGACAAAGTGGCATTAAGGTATCTTCTTGAACTGCTGCAGTCCATGTGCTGTAGATAAATTCGCAATGACATTAGAGAATTAAATTGAGGATTTTGACCCAGTGGCACTCAAGGAGCAGCCATATATTTCCAAATCAAGATCATAAGTGGTTTGGAGGGGTCTTAGATATGGGGTAACTTCATAGGTGATGGTGTTTTTGGTTTTGGAAGGTGACATCTAAGGATCTTTTCTGCAATACTGCAAATTGTAGATGATATACAAGGACACTACTGAGCTTTTATGGAGGCTTTTATGTGGTTCTAATCAAATGGGTGCTATCAAGCTTCTTGAAAGTTGTTGGAGATGCACTCATCCAGGTATAGGGAGTATTCCATCAACTTATGATTTGTGCACAGGAGAGGCAGGGAGAGTCAGGAGATGTTACACACTGTAGTATTCCTAGTATCTGACCTGCTGTTTTAGCCACTGTATTTATGCACTAGTGCAGTTCAATTTCTGAACAATAATGTCTCCCAGGATGTAAATAGTGGGGGATTCAGTGATGATAGTGTCATTGAATGTCAAGGATTAATAGTTCATCTATTTTGAGAGATGGCCATTGCCTTGAATTTGTGGTGCATGTGTTATTTGCTGTTTGTCAGGCCAGAAACAGGCCCTTTGGCTCACCATGTCTACATTGACCAACAGACATTAAACTATACTAATATTATTTTACTATATTTGGATATTATCCAAATCTCATTGCATTTGAACATTTGACTGCTTCAGTACTTGAGGAGTCAGAAATGGTGCTGAGCATTGTGCAAACATCCCAGATGTCCCATCTAAAAGAATTGCCAGCCCAGAAGATAACTGGCAGCCCTCTAGTCCCAGTAAGGCCACTGGAAGTGGTGACAGTTGCTGGGACTGCAGTTAGTCCCAATGAAGAAAAGCAATAGAATCTGGTTAACCAATACTGTAGATGGAGCAGTCATGCTAAGGCCAGTTAGATAAGTACTTGCAAAAGTGGAGGGAGTGTTGGCCATATGAAAACCAAAGTAGTGGGTTCAAGAAACAGGTATAGCCTTGCCTGTCTGTGAAGCCCTTCATTGGTAACAGGGAAGCTGAACATTGCCAGATTTATGTGCTAGCATACCATGACTGGCTGATGTGGGTTGCTACTTGATTGTGCATTGCCCACTTAATGGTCTCGATTTACTTAAAAACAGGGCCTTTGAACATTGACCTCAACACTGCAAAACCCAAACAGAGGCAGGGAAGTGATGGGCATGACAATAGGTAATCTGTCAGGCCACCTGACTTTTATTAGGAGAAAGTGAGGACTGCAGATGCTGGAGATCAGAGTCAAAAGTGTAGTGTTGGAAAGGCACAGCAGGTCAGGCAACTTCTGAGGAGAAAGACCGTTGACGTTTCGAGCATAAGCTCTTCATCAGGAATGAGGAAAATAAGCTCAAGGGGATACGAGGAAAGTTTTTTTTTCACCCAGAGGTATGTAGAAATGTGAAACATGCTGTAAGAGAGGGTACTGGTACTCTCACAATATTTAAGCAACTAGTGGGTTTTGAGAAGATTTGTAGCTCAATTTGAGGTTCTGGATGCAGGTTTACTCACTGAGCTGGAAGGTTCATTTTCTGTTCTTTTCTCAGGGGGTGGTAAATCAGGTCCAAGTCAATATGTTTGTTGATAGAGTTCCGGTTGGAATGCCATGCTTCCAGGAATTCTTGTGCTTGTCTCTGTTTGGCTTGTCCTAGAATAGATGTGTTGTCCCAGTCGAAGTGGTATCCTTCCTCATCTGTATGTAAGGATAAAGGATACAAATGTAGATTTTGGCTAGTTGATGTTCATGTATCCTGGTGGCTACTTTTCTGCCTGTTTGTCCAATGTAGTGTTTTTCCAGTCCTTGCAGGGTATTTTGCAAATCAACAAACACATTGACTTGGACTCGATTTACCACCTCCTGAGAAAAAGAACAGGAAATGACATCACCAACCCAAAGAAGCCCAAACATATAAATAGAAAGCAGGAATCATCAGCAGTGGTTTGTCTGGATGCTCACTAAAGATGTTACCTAGAATGATGACAAAACATCTGAAAATGAACCTTCCAGCTGAGTGAGCAAACCTACATCCATTTAAACAACTGAATGCGCACTTAAAATGCCAAAGCATAGTGAGCTATGGATCTAGCATAGGTAAATAGCATCAGTATAATTTGATGCTTATTGGTTAATGTAGACATAGTGAACCAACAAGCCTGTTTCTCTGCAATATTACTCTGACTACATTGCAGATATTATTAGCAAAGTGAAAAATAAATCAGTAATGCAAATCTTTTTCAAAGCATTCAGTCAGGTTACGATATCTGGTTTTGGATATATTGCTTTTGTGTGAAAATCGAAACCATGACAGGATGCAGAAAAGAGACATTTAGCTGCCAAATATGATACTTCAATTAAAGATTGATTACAAAAATGGGGTCTCTTTTCACTCCTGTATTAATTTGATTGCCATCAGTTCCTAATCAACCTTTTATCTAAAATCAGAGTCATTACAATCCTGTGACCCTCAAACCTCCATTTCCCTGCTCACTCTTGTAGTAAGATGGTCTCTGCATTCAGGTAAGTGAACATTAAGAGGTTTCATTAATCACAGATATATACATGGGATGTTAAAAGAGGATATCTTCTGGAACTCTGCAACTCACGAGTTTTAGGTACTATACTCCATACATTCACATGCCTGATATAACCCTGATTTAGAATATTTTAATTTCTCCGATACTTGGAATATACTTATTAACATACTATTCTTTTCTTCTGGTGCTACCTGTCTCTCATAGTATTTGGTTCACTTTGGTATTACCCCCTCCATTGTTTTTTGGTTACCACAGCCATGCAAATTAGTCTGAAGCCTTCCAACATCACTAGCAAGATTTCCCAAAAGGAACCCTGACTTGACTCTGTTCAGGTACATAACCTAAATTTTCCAGGTATATCTTCCCCAGACCTGCAAGAATGTTAAACTCCCACTCCTGCATCTTTGCAGCCACACATTTGTCTCTCTTACCCTTGTATTTTTGTATTCACTGGAACATCTTCAGGAACCCAGTTGGTGTATTGTTGCCAATACACAACATTGTATTGTTGGCAATATAGGTGAACATCTCAAAGGAATGAGAGCTGACATTTGATTCACAAACTCTAAGACAATGTCTATCATATCCATGCAACCTGCAATTAATAGCTACACGTAATAAAATGATAGCTTGATCTAACTGGAAAAGAGTCTTCCTTTTTGTAGGTAAGCCTTATAGTTTCCTATGCAGTAAGAGGATAGAGTCACCAACCTTCATAAGTGGCAGCTGAGAACAACATAGTCAGCTTCCAGGTCTATCCAACATTTTACTCCACTATTTAATCCATATTCTGCAGCACAGATCTGTTTTTTTTTAAATGGCTCTGTTAATTTTGCTTTGGAGGGCAAGTGTAATCACTGCTTTCATTAGACAATATTAGATTTCATGTGCAGATTGATAGATATACTAATTTGAAATCAAATGCTTGACCATGTTATGATGCTAATATAACTCTGTGTGATGCAGGTTATATCATCATTAACAAGTGAGGAGGGGGTGAAGGGCTCTTCTGGTATAGTGGTGAGTCACTTCCTCTGGATCAAATAGTCCCAGGTTCAATTCCCACCCACCCCAGACATGTCTCATTATGGAAATCAAAGAACTGCAAATGCTAGAGATCTGAAACAAATAAAAACATAAATTGATGGAGAAACTGCGGCATGGTTGCTCAGTGGTTAGAACTGCTGCCTCACAATGCCAGGGACACAGTTTTGATTTCAGCCTCGGGCAACTGTCTGTGTTGAATTTCCCATGTCTGCGTGGGTTTCCTCTGGGTTCTCCGGTTTCCTCCCACAGTCCAAAGATTTGTAGGTGAATTGGCCATGCTAAATTGCCCATCGTGTTCAGGGATGTGTAAGTTAGGGTAGAATAATAGGGTAGGAAAATCGGTTTGGGTGGAATACTCTTCAGAGGGTCAGTGTGGACTTGTTGGGCCATAGGGCCTATTTCCACACTGTAGGGATTCTATGAGATTAGGTAGCATCTGTAAAAGAAAGCAGGGTTAACAGTTTCAGTCCAGCGACCCTTCTGAAGAGCCAGAAGCAGTGAGAAAGTGTATTTTGCTATTTATGCTGATAAAGTTGTGGCTGGGTGGTTGTTGGGGATTTGGAGAAGTGAGCAGTTATGTGGAGGTGGAGCCCAGAGAGAGAGAGAGAGAGAAAGAAAGGGCAGGCAGACAAAGGTTTTGTTGATAGTAAGCCAGGGAGGAAGAAAAGCTACTTAGGTGATAATGCAGAACATGATTCATTGAAAATAGACTCTGTGCTGTCCTGGGATTGTAGGAGGAGGATATAGACATAGCCAAAGAAGGAGGTGTTCATGTTTGAAAATATTAAACTCATCGTTGAGTCCTGAGGGCTGTAAAGTACCTAAGCGGAAGATCCTCTAGTTTGTGTTGAGTTTCACTGGAGTACTGCTGCAGGCCTGAGGCACACATGTTGGTAAGGGAACACAGTGGTGTGTTGAAGTGGAAGGTAACCAGAAACTTGGGGTCATTTTTTCAAGCAGAAGATAGGTGTCCCATAAAATGGTCACCCAGTCTGCATTTCATTTCCTCAATGTAAAGTGTTATCCCATATCATAACATGTCTGAATAGGTTGATGTTTTAAAAATCTACATATCTGAGGGGCTAGGTTTGTAATTAAAATTAATTAATCATCAACTTATTGCCAAACATCACCTACAGTTCATTAATTTATCAGAGCAGCTGTGTGTGAAATTTTGTCAAATTTCTTCAGACATTTGGTTTTAACCAAAAACAAGCATAATTTGACTCTATTTCTCCACTTCCTACACGCAACCATGAATTTAATTCAATTGTGAAGAAGAATAAAAGCTCAGTACCAATTTGTAAAGTAAAACAGGTTACAGCTTGCAATTAATTGACCACAAAAAATGTTAATTGATCATGTCTTGGCTAATCACTTGTGACTACTCATTCAGGTTTAAGAAAATGAGGGTATATTATTGAGAGTGGATGATGAAAACCTGCACATGCTCAATTGCATAATGTAGTAGATAATATAATTATGTTGCTGTTGCAGGAGCATGCAATCAATTTTAATGAGGATTTTAAAGAGATTATTGGACATTTTGAATTCTAAGAATCAATCTTGTACTGCTCCTGAGAATGCCCTTGTCGCTGAATATTGAATTCTGTGGTGTTGTATTGAAGAACATTAGGAAATGAGTCATCTCAAGATCTAAAATGTATCCTTATGTTACATGAAGGAAATGACAAAATTAATCAAAGCTAATTAATTATTTGAACACAGCACACAATGCATAATAACAAAGGAACAGGAGTAAGCTATTTGTGGAAATGTTACGTGACAGAGTATTCACAGTTCTATATCTGCACCACCATGCATAGGAATACAAACCAAACTGATGCAACCTGTAATTATAATTTAAACTTTGACATATACATTATATAATGTCATGATACTGAACCCTTAGGAGGGATGGAAACAGACCCTTCAGTCCAGCTCATCCATGCTGATTAGATATCCGAAATTAATCTAGTCCCATTTGCCAGCATTTTGTCCATATCCCTCTAAACCCCTCCCATTCATAGACCCATCCAGATGCCTTTTAAATGCTGTAATTGTACTAGCCTCCACCATTTCCTCTAGCAACTCATTCCATGCACGCACCACCCTCTGTGAAAAGTCCCTTTTAAATCTTTCCCTTCTCACTTTAAACCTGTGCTCTCCAGTACTGGACTTCACCATCCCAGGGAAAAGACCTTGTCTATTCAACCTATCAATACCCTTCATGATTTTATAAACCTCTATAAGGTCACCCCTCAGCTTTTGACCCTCCAGGGAAAGTAGCCCCAGCCTGTTTACTGTCTGCCTATAGCTCAAACCTTCCAATCCTGGCAACATCCTTGTAAATCTTTTTTGACCCTTTTTCAAGTTTCACAACACCTTTCCTGCAGCAGGGAGACCAAATTTACACACACTGTTCCAAAGTGGCCTAATCAATGACCTGTACAGTTGCACCATGACCTCCCCAACTCCTATCCTCAATGCACTGACCACAAAAGGCAAGCATGCCTAATGCCTTCTTCACTGTCCTATTTACCACTGTCTACAAGTAAGTGTTCTAATTCTGGATGTGGATGTACCTACAAGACTCACACTTGGGAAATAAAGCAGGGTAGGTGACTGAGGTATCAGTGGAGGATCACTATTGGGCCAGCGGTCCTCAGCTTTAAAATAGTGATGGAAGCGTATAGAACAGATCCAAAAATTAAAAGTTCTAAATTTAAGGAAAACAAATTTTGATGTTATTAGGCAAGAATGTTCAAAAGTTGACTGGGGCCAGACTCTTGCAGGTAAAGGGATGGCTGAAAAATAGGAAGCCTTCAAAAATGAGATAATGAGAGTCCAGAGATAGTATGTTTCTGTCAGGGTAAAAGGCAAAGCTAGAAGGTGTAGGGAATGTTGGATAATTAGAGAAATTGGGATTTTGGTCAAGAAAAAGAAGGAAGCATGTGTCAAGTAGAGACAACTGAGATCTAGTGAATCCTTAAAATAAAATATATCGAAGAGGGAAATCAGGAGGACAAAAAGGGAACATAGTTTTGGAAAATTTGGTTAAGGAGAATCCAAATATATTAAGGACAAAAGGGTAACTAAGGAGAAAATAGGGCCCCTCAAAGATCAGGTGTTCTGTGCTATTTCTCTTGCAGAGGGGAGTCATCATAGTGGTACCAAAATCTCTCCTTCAGCCCGGTAATTGTTAAACAGCTTTTGGGTTCTCAATGGCTGTTTTTTCCCCAAATGAGACAAAAGAATCATGAGTGTGTGTGTGTCAGGGCTCATACAGACTCAGGAAGGCTTTTCAGTTTTGCTTTCAGTTAGTTTTTTTTTCTGCTAGCTGGCTGCTGGAGCAAACAGTTAGTCATCTCTCTCTGTTGCTGGAATGAAAAGACAGCAAGTGAGAATAAACCAGTCTTTTTGAATTGTGTTTTTGCCAAGGGCAAGCTTATGGGGTGCGGCCTAAATTGGAACAGTTGATGGTTAGTGGTCAAATGACACATTATCTTGTTAGATATTTCAATAGGGTAAAGTTATGTTAATTTATTTTATTTTTATAACGCAGTTAAAATACAAAAGTGTGTTTTGATTAAAGCCGAGTGGTGGACCAATCGAATCACATCTTGAACACTGCCCCTTACACTCGCCTTTAAAGAAATATAAAAGTTAGGTCTCAGCCATTGCCTTTGAATACTTTGGAGTGGGGTGAGGTGGGCGAGGGGTGTCTGGTCTGATCCATAACAATAACTGCAGATGGTGGTTTTAAAAATGGCTGAGATTTATTTTCTTCTAGTAGCATGCTGGTGTTTCTGTTAGTGTTTCAATACAATTTGAGTTCTGGTTTAGCATATCTGTTAACTACTAGTAATGGGATGGTGTTCTGGATGTAGGTTTGCTCACTGAGCTAGAAGGTTTGTTTTCAGATGTTTTGACACCATAATAGGTAACATCTTTATGAAGCCATTGCTTCATCCAGAGGCTCACAGAAGATGTTACCTGGTATGGCAACAAAATGTCTGAAAATGAACCTTCCAGCTCAGCGAGCAAGCCTACATCCAGAACCTCAACCTGAGCTACAAATCTTCACAAAACTCACTAATTAAACAAAATGGATAAAATACAGCACATGAATATGCTTGCCATGTATTGAATGTTGTGGACCAGGCCAGACCCCCTCAAAATATTTCAAGAAAGTAATCCACACCCTAAATTTGCTCGTTGTTTCAAGCACGTGTAGAGTGAGTATTCCAGGAGTGATGCAATTGGCCCAACCACTTAGTTTTAAACAAAACAGAATTTATTTGCAAGATTACTGAATGAAACACAAACAAAAGAGAACAGAATATAGAATAACTTAACCATTTAAAAATCCAATCAACTCTGTTGCAACTTAATGATGCTGTTCCAACTACTTACAATAATCCCCACAAACATCTCTTGGCAAAAAGGTTAAAATTAAATACAGAGTCTTACAGGAGAGATGTCAGAGAGAGGGAGAGAGGATCAGCATTGATCTACTTCTTTGTGTCCATCAGCTTCAAAACTGACTGCTTGCTAAAACCAATCCAAACCAAAACCAGAAGAAAGCTGAGCTGGGAGAAATGGCCACGCCCCTTTCATTGTGCAAGTTTTGTTTTTAAACTCTAAAGCTTCTTCAAATAGATCAACCCCAGACATTTCAAAACTGTGTCTTTATGACCTCCTGGGGGAAAAAAAAACAAAGACAACATTATCTTGTTAAAGGAACAGCAGCATCTCACATAGGAAATAAATTCCACAATGCATGTGTGGGACCAGTTTGGAATAATTCAGCAGTAGTTGGTCTGGTAACTGAATTGTTCTTTGGTGTTCAAAATAGTTTTTCAAAAATATATCATCCAACAGTATTATAATCTCTCACACTCAGGTGCTACTGTGCTTCCCTGAAGAATTAATTCTACTTTTTGGACATTATCTGAACATTATTGCAATGGTGGGAGTAAAACACAAAGTTTTCTGTTTCTCCATCTATTTAAGTATTTTATGAAAATTCATTCCAGAAGGGAAGCTGTGAGGAAGTGTTTTAATCCATTAATACGTGGCTCTATTATTGGCTTCACCCAAAGTTGTTTTGTCTATTAGCATTTAATCTGTAAGTGTAATCAACCAGCTAATAATGGAATATGAAAATACAGATGCTCTACATAATGAAGCATATGCAGACCAAAATGAAGCAAGAATTAACTTCAGGGTATTTTAAGAAACCTAAAACTATCTGCATTTCAGTATCTCTCTCAATTTTATGCAGTTACTGCTGTTTTCATGTTGGGATTTTAAGATAATTATAGAGTTCACCAGGATATACTCTGAAGAATAAATGATTAATGTTTGGAGTGGAGTCTTGTAAGACCAAATGGAAAAGGATTTCGGAGGATACAGGTAGTTCTTCTATAACGCAATGGTTGCACTCTTGTGTAATCCCTCATTACAGAAAAATTGCACTTTCAAAGGAGTGGTTAAAGTGTTGGCAATGTAATCACATTACAGCCACCACAGTTTAAAAGTTCATGCTTTTGAAGCACTGTCCCAAGTCATCAATTGTGTTGGAGTGAATTTGCATTAACGAAACACACATTGTAGCAGAATGATCTGTATTTTTCCATCTGGGTTTGATGGGAAGTCCTGGCTATTATCTTGGAAAGGAAGCTCTGAAACATCGAGCAGGAAATTGAAAAACACGCAGCAGTGTGCCATGGCTTTCGACATTTAACCAGAATGAACATAAACTGTGGCCTAATAACTGATATTGCTCACACATCAAATGATGAATGAAGATCAGAGTTTAAGGTAGAATGATATGAACTATGTGGATGGAAATGATAGAACAGGATGACTCCATCTAGCAAGAAGTGAACCCAGTATGAAAACTGACAAGGGGTGATAGGTAAGGGGTTAACACTCGGCAAGTGAGGCATGTGCTCCGTATTCTCTTCTGCTATTCTTTTGATGAAATGCTATTTTTGTTAGTATTGATTTATCACAACAGTTGAACATATGACATTGTGGCTAAGGTTCATTCCAGTCAAGCTTCAAGGATGGTTTCTCTCTGCCCAGTGGACTTTCTTGCACTATTGTTCTAATTGTACCTCAAACTATTAGTCTACTCCTGTGGTGGCCCCATGTCTGATTCTAGACATATTCTACGACTCCCCATTGCCAGAACCAGTCACCACTGCCAGGATATCCTGAGGTGTATGAGTATCCATGCGAGTGAGCTCTACAGGAGCCAGCAAGCAGTCTGAGATGTTGCCTGGTCTAATCCACGAGCAGGTTCCTGATCAAGCATGCAATTTGTTTATTGGTTGCTGTAATCGTCTGGGAAAACATTCCTGAAGGCCAGACTATACATAAATGTTACCAAAAAATTTTTTTTTTTGTTCTGGACTCCCTGGAAAAGGAATATGAAGTTACACTGTGAACAAGTCTGGTAAACATCCTATGTGGTCCCTCTAGCAACAATATCTTTGCTGAAGTACGAAGATGAGAACTGCACACAATACTCCCAGTGCATCTAACCTAGCTCTTATACAGTGAAGCAAGTCTTTACTTCCCCCATACTCAAATCCTGTTGTGATAAAGGCTAACAATTAGTATGGCTTATTGCCGATACACATTGATAATAGGGATCATTACTGGGTGAAAATGGATTGGTTGTTCTGAAAATAATTCATATTGTGAAGGGCCAGGGGTGTGGCGATGGTAATGGAAGATGATGTTCAGGTTCTAAAATTGTTAAACTTGCTATTGAGTCCTAAAGGCTGCTGGGATCCTTAGTAGAAAATGAGATGCTGTTTTTATTTCATTCTGTCTCGCGCGCTCTCTGGGTTCCATTTCCACCTATTCGCACACTCCTTTCTCTTGATCACCATCCCTCCATCATCACCACCACCACCACCACCGTCCCCACCCTCCTGTGTTCAGCTATATATATGAGTTTTTCCTAGCTACTGCCAGTTCTGAAGAAAGGTCACTGGACCCAAGATGTCAACTCTGCTTTCACTCGAGATGCTGCTAGGCCTGTTAAGATTCTCCAGCAATTTCTAATTTTGTTTCAAATGTCCAGCAGCCACAGTTCCTTGATTTCTTTTAGTGTCAGTTTGTTATGTGTTTTATCATAGATTATAGCATTTTCCTTACTATGGACGTATTGATGATGTGTCTGTAGTTTCCAGTGTTTTTTTTATTTTGATCCTTTCTTAAATAGTGGCTTAATATTTGCTACCCTCCAATCTGCAGGAAACATCCTAGAATGTATTGAATTTTGGAAAATGATTGCCAATGCATGCACTCTCTTAGCCATCCTTCTGAATTCTCTGGGATGTAGACATTCAGGTCCCGTGCACTTGTCAGCTTTCAACCCCATTAATTTCTCTAGTCACACCTTTAGTACTAATTTCCCATACCTCCTTATTTTTACTCACCACTTGGATGTCTAATTCTTGGAGATTTCTTATCTTCCTCAGTGAAAACAGGCACAAAGCAATCATTTAACTTCACTCCCATTTCTGTACTCCTTATTGTAAATTTTTCTGACTCTTCATTTTATGGACAAATGTCTTAGTCAAGTGTTTTCTTTTCAAATATCTACAGAAGCTTAATTAGTGCTTTTTTTTAAACTAGATTGCAATCCTATACTGTTCTCCCTTTACTTTTCAGTTTCTTGATCATCCATTGCTATACTCTTCAAAAAACAAAATTCCATTTCTCAGGGTTTATTGAAATTTCTGACCACTCTAATCCTTTTATTTTAATCTCAAACAATCCTTAGTTTCCTTAGTCAGCTACACTGGTTTGACATTTTTGGCTTTTGCACTTTGAAGGAATGTATAATTGCTGTCAACAATGTAATAGTTCTCTAAAGTATTTCCATTGCCTCTGTATAGTCATATTTTTGTGTCACTTTCTAATCCAATTTAGCCAATTTTTGCCTCATATTTTCATCATTTCAACTATTGAAATTTAATACTCTTTCTTCAGAATCAGAATCTCCACTTTCGAACATAACTTGGAATTTTTAACAAGTTGTAGTCACTCATTCCTAAAGGCTCTTAGAGAGCAAGATTATGAATTTTCCTTTATTATTACATAAGATCCAAATTAGCCTGTCCAACAGTCAGCTCTTCAAAATGCTGTTCAAGAAAGGCGATTTCTAAGACTGTCCAGAAGCTAATCCACTTCAGTGCTCAGTTGGTTTAGCATACACAAATTAAGGCCACTCATCCTAACTTTGCATTTTGCTACAAGCTTCTCTTAATTCTACATTGCTATGATTATTTGGTGGCTGATAAATAACTCCAAATAATGACTTGCTAGTTCTTAGCTCCATGCAAACAGATTACACATTATTCTTCTAAGCAGAAATGACCTTACTTATACTATTCCCATCTTGTATTACCTGCACAACTCAACCTCCTCTTTCTTGTATTTCCTTCTGAAGCAAGAAATATCCTTGAATATTTGGTTGTAATTCCTGGACACCATTTAACTATGTTTCTTGTATGATAGTTACAACCATGTATCTTGATTTGTGCATTTAGATCATATATCTTGTTGAGAATGTTATGTGGAGGCAGATAAATTGCCTTTAACATTGTCTTTGTCTTTTTGACACTATTCCATGTTTGAGGCATTCTTGATGCTTGACCTTGTTTCTTGTGTCTTCCAGTCTCTGTCACAGCTTTTCTATTTCCTCTTCCATTTTGTGTTGACTTTCAGGTTCCCAACCCACTGATAAGTTGGATTAACTAACTCCAACAGTGCTAGCAAATCTCTCTGTGCGGATATCAGTGCAAGTCCTGATAAGATGCAACTGATGCAGCTTTCCAAGTCCAACCTGGCCTAGGACTGGTCCCAACATTTTAACTCTTACACAAGTTTGCCAGTCACACATGCCAATCTCAATCATCGTGCTTGTATGCTCACTGGCACATGGCACTAAGAGGTAATCCTGAAATTAATATCCTGCTTTCTAATTTTCTTCTTATTACAATGAATCTTGCTCACAACACCTCATCGCTCTTTCTGCTTATGCTGTTGTCACCAATGTGGTCCATGATATCTGACTGATCCCACTTCAGAACAGATGAAGGTGGGTCATTGGACTCGAAACATTAACACTCATTTCTCTCCACAGATGCTGCCAGACTTGACTTTTTCCAGCATTAACTATTTTTGTTTTTGTTTTTCTTGCTTCTGATTTCTGGCATCCACAGTTCTTTCTTAAACTAAATTCTGCCCAGTATACAGCTGAGACACCCTTGATTGCATGGTCTGATCTCTGGCGACACTCTCATGAGAAACTGTTGCTTTCACTGGTTTCCAAATGGACAATATACTCTGGGGACTCCCACATTACCTCCCAGATTTTCTTGGATAGAATCTTGAAACTGGAAAGTCAAGGCTGTGCAGCTGGTAATGCTTGTAATGCAGATGTGTCTGTCTGAGACGCATGGTATGTCCATGGGTGCTTTGCATATATTGCAGGATGTACACATGACATATCCCCTCTGACTTGCCATCCATTAATCTAAAACTATTTGTCACACTTTGAATAATTATAACAAAAAAAACAGGAAATTAACTTGATTTAATTTGTGTTGTCCTTATTTTCCTTTGGTTTTACTTTATTATTTTGTTTCTCTTTAACTTGAATTAGGTTTACCTCCTGTTGTCCTTTGTATGTGAATGCCAGTGAATATCATGTGCTGGTGCTGGATTGCGGTGGACAAGGTCAGCAGTCTCATGATACCAGGCTATCGTCCAGCAGGTTTATTTGAAATCACAAGCTTTTGGAGCATTGCCGATTCGTCAGGTGAAGTCATCTGGTGAAAGAGCAGAACTTCTAAAGCTTGTGATTTCAAACAAACCAGTTGGACTATAACCTGGTGTTGGGTGACTTCTGATAGTGAATATAATGATTACACTTTGTACTGTTATTGCAATCAATTCTTTATTTGTCACTGTCAGTCTAACAGTATAGCAGAAAATTATATCAGGTTGTAAACAATGCTGCCTCAGACTCTCAACTGAGACTTTGAAGGATTGCTGGCCAGGCTCAGTGACTCAATTCGTTTCTGTACGAATTCTGAGCTCAGGGTCTTGCATCTGTGATGTTGTTACCAGATTATATTGTTGATGTCTTCAAAACAGTTGTCATAGAGATGTACAGCATGGAAACAGACTCTTTGGTCCAACTTATTCAAGTTGACCAGATATCCTAAATTAATCTAGTCCCATTTGCCAGCATTTCACCCATAACCTTCCCATTCATGTACCCATCCAGATGCCTTTTAAATGCTGTAATTTTATCAGCCTCCCCCATTTCCTCTGGCAACTCATTCCATACATATACCACTGTCTGCCTGAAAACGTTGCTTCTTATGTCCCTTTTAAATTTTGCCCCTCTCACCATTAACCTATGCCCTCTTGTTTTGGACTCCTCCACCTCAGGGAAAAAACCTTGTCTATTTACCCTATCCAGCTCCCCTCATGATTTTATAACCATCTATAAGGTTGCACCCCAGCCTCCGACCCTGCATAGCCTATTCAGCCTCTCTCTATAGGCAAACTTCTCCAACCCTGGCAATTTGAAAATCTTTTCAAGTTTCATAACATCTTTCCTACAGCAGGGAGACCAGAATTGCACACAATATTCCAAAAGTGGCCTAACTGATGCCCTGTGGTGCTGCAGCATGACTTCCCAACTCTTATACTCAGCACTGACCAATAAAGGTCAGCACACCAAACACTTTCTTCACTATCCTGTCTAACTGTGATTCTACTTTCAATGAATTGTGAACCTGCACGCCGAAGTCTCTTTGTGCAGCAACACACCCCAGGACCTTGTGTGTGAAGTGCAAGTGTGTAAGGTCTGCCATGATTTGCCTTTCCACCCAGACCCATTCCCCTACATTTACCCCTTCACCTAACACTACGGGCAATTCAGCATGGCCAATTCACCTAACCTGCACATTTTTTGAACTGTGGGAGGAAACCGGAGCACCCGGAGGAAACCCAAGCAGACATGGAGAGAATGTGCAAACTTCACACAAACAATTGCATGAGGCGGGAATTGAACCTGGGTCTCTGGCATCGTGAGGCAGCAATGCTAACCACTGTGCCACCGTGCCACCCATAGTAAAGCCAAACCCTGGGACAGCATGCTCCTGACAAAGAACATTTCTGAAATTTGTTCACTAGAGCAAGAGTGCATCTTCCTGCTTCACATTTGTGCAATGCAGGCTGCTGCCACCTCAAGTCAGACTCCCCACTCTCAACCTCCTCCCTGTTCAATGATGTTTTGTCCTATCTTATGCCAACATCTCTGAAACTGCAATAGTATTGCAAAATAGTGTCATCGCAACGGTTAATGCATTTACAAGAGAACACTTTTTCATTGTAATTTGTTTGTGTGCATTGCAAAGCATTCAGCCATCATGTTTTGGGACACAATTTTGTGGGGAAACTCTTAGTGCAAAGGAGACATTGCACCCATTTGTATAAACCAGCTCTGCTGTAAACAGAGAACGTACAATGGACCGATACAATGTATTGATTAGGAGACTGTGACAGTCATATGATGGTTGTTTAATGTGACTGGAAACCAAACAGAGTCCCAAAACAAAGATGAAAATTCTTAATGTTGTGACTCTTTTCCCACCTCCTATGTCATACTCATCCACCCTTTTTGTCCCCGCTTTTCAAATAATGCCAAACCTGTTCCATTCCTCCCTTCAATAATCATCATTAGTTTTTTTATCCCCTTCCCCAGTTTGTGCTGACACATTTCACCTCTCTCTCAAAGCATTGTATGTGGAGGGGCAAAATGCCTGAAGGGCAGGTATTATTCTCCTTAATTAATGCAGGCTTTCTTTGCCTCTTGCTTTGTGTGTTCATTTCTCCCAAAGTAATGCTGACAGCCTTTATGATCTTTTGTAATTAATGCTGACAGTTGTTCTGTCCATCCCTCAGGGGTAGTACTGCTTTTCCTTGATTGTGTAGTGCTGTCCCCTTTTGTCAATGTCAGCAATCTTCCTGTTACCTATCTCCAGCTGATGTGAGCTCTGTCTTTCTTGCCTTCAGAAGTACTAGCTTTTACTCATCTCCCTGCCTGTCTTGTCCTGTTCTGTGCACTGACTCGACTTGAGTTCTGCTGTTATTTGATAACTTTGTACTGTTCTGCGTTTTTCCGTTCTTGCAAAATTCCTGACTACATTATGCTAAGTAAGGAGTGGAGAGAATTTGGCTTATAAAAGTGAGCAGAGATCAGTCCCCTAATATGCAGCTTGTACATGGATAATTCATGGATATTGTGTTCCATGATTACATGTTTACTCAGTAGAGTGCAATACCCATTGGATGTTTGATAAATCTTATTAAATGGATTGTAGAAATTTAAGTGATGACTTTTGAGTTCTCAGTGTACCCATAAGTCAGCAGGTGCATAATGGTGCATGTGTATACATACAAAACATCTTTTCTTGTTCTTCCGATGTAACCAGTTGAAGATTCCCAAAGTCACCACAGACTCAGTTGGTGATTAATTTCTCAAGATTTTAGCTGATTTTAAATATGTGTTGATTAAACATTTGTCCACTGACTGCCAATACTATTTTGTATGTCAAACTGTGTCAATGCTAGTAATAAAAAGAAATGAACTCACATTGGTTATCTTGCTTGTTCTCATTTATTTGGTGTGTGCAATACAGGTCATTCTGCCATAATGCGTGTTTCGTCAGTGTGAATTGGCTATCGCATGATTGATGAATTGTGGACGTTGTTTGTATAATGTGAACTTTCTGCTGAATGGGTATAGCAATTTTCCGTTAGCGATCTTCTACAGTGCAATTTTCTGTAGTTTTCTATAGCACAAGGTTTCAGAGGAACACAACTGTTACATTATATCAGTTATACCTGTACAGTCAATTTCTAAACTCTAAGATTGTTTGCAGGATCTTGTACTGGTGAGATAGATGGGGAAGAATGTCTGTTATGCAAATGAGTTGGATGCTGACTACTATTGATGGCAGGTAAGTCTTGATTGACAACTGAAGAATCCTCCAGAGAAAGCTCAAGTGTACCTCAAAGGCAGCCCAAAAAGTATTTCTGCAGGGCAGAGTATCTTTGACATTCTTTTATGACATGACATATATTGTCAATTCTATGCCTGATTTTTTTTTATTTGTTCTATTATCTCTTCTGTAAGGTGCTTTCTCAATAAAATGCAATACCCATGGGCGTTGGATAAATCCTATTAAATGGTTGCAGAGATTTAAGTGATGACCTTTGAGTTCTCAGTGTACCCAGCAGATGCATAACGCAGCATTAACTGTGTGAACAGAAGAGCACAGTGCCATGTATTGTTTGTCAAAGAGAGACCAGACACTGCACAAATGCAATGCAGTGGATTTTGAACAATAAATCTCTGGTTATTAATAAATGTCAGAGAGGTTCTTGGTTAGATGGCATAGAATTCAAATGTAGGATTTATAATGAATCTTTAGCTTTTAAAGAATATCAAACTAATGAAAAACACAAATCTTACAATGACCTACAGATGTGAGAATTATTTTCAGAAATAACTGGTACTGTATTTGATTGTAAATGAATGTATAATAAGACTGATTTGTGCTAAGGATTATGAATTCTAAATATCTGCAATTTAGATCAGCATGCACATAAACAGTTTCACAATTGCAGTATCTCATCGTGTAGCCCTGCAAAAAAAAATCTATCAACTTAAACTCAATTCAGGGACAGTGTTCACCAAAATTAAATCTCAAATAAGAATGCCTATTTGCTATCTTGAAGATGGAAAGGAGTTCAATGAAAAGCATCATGAGTAAAGGCAATGTAACCATAATTGATGCAGCTTAGAATGAGTCTTTTTAGACCAAAGTACCTGTACTGTTTTTTTTTCGACAGCTAACCAATTAATCTGACTCCTGTTCACTCTCTACTCAAACCCTTTCAAGCTTCCCTATGTACAATTTATACAATTTCATTTTGAAAATTATTATTGAATCTGCATGCACTCCTTCTCAGAAAATACATTGCAAATCATCATAGTACATTATGTGTAGTTTTGGTTCCTGATGTCACTTTTGCTTTTTATGTCAATGATGTTCAATCTGTTTCTTCGAGCTACTGAACCCTCAACCACCATGATGACAATATCTTGTAATATTACTCATTTATTATTCAATTAAAACTTGTGATTTTTAACCCCTCTGTCAAATCACCTCCAGCTTCTATGCTTTACGCAGTCATCCCAACTTTGCTTTCTCTGTATAACTGAAGCCTTGAATCCCTAGTATCATTGTAATAATCTTCTCCTTTGTTCCTGTTGCTTCTTCAAAGTTGTGGCGTTTCATTAATATTGTTTCTTCTCATTGACTCTACCAAAATGAACTATTTTGGATTTTTAATGTCAAGCATATGTTCTGATAAAGTTTGTTACTACCTTTCTCATTGTTGCTGCATTCTGATGTTGTGCAAACTGCAAACGTTTAACTTAAGCTCTGCATAGTCAAAAACAGGTTGTTAGCATGTTGCTAACATGATTCAGAAACATAATTCACTGAACCCTGGATAACATCATGAAACTTATTTCTTTCAAGTCTAAGAAAGAACTATTCGCTATTATTCTCCTCACTGTTCCTTAGCAATTGATCCATGAATACCAGAAACTTTGTGAAAAATGGCTCTCACTCTTCAATAATTTCAGTCGGAGTCAAATTCCGAAGCAGGTGTTCATTAAAACATTGCAATAAGAATGGGTGTCTGACAAGTAGGCACACCGATCAACAGATTACATCGCAAGTTATACAGTTCAGCTGAGTCTCTCGGTACTCCTCTTTTACCTTATTGGCTTAGCATGCAAAGCGTCAAACCTATCATAAGTTAGTCACTTCACTCCTCCTCTGTTTACTTCTCCCACTATTCTAAGACTGTCGCCTTTTACTCTTGTTTGTTTCTTGCCTTATCTGTCCTTATAAGTGACAAAGTGCAGGTGTTAGCTTGACCGTTTCACCACATAGCTTGACCATTTCACCACATCCCTCTGTGGTCTATTGTTAGTGTGCATCCCCCTTCACTGCAAGCTGTGTATGTGCTTTCTAGGTCAACACTTCTTCCCCACACTGAGCCTTATGACCTGTTTGTGGTTGTGTACGTGCTTGCTAAAGCAACATTTCGTCCCCTGTAGCCCACACTGAGCCTTATGGCCTCTGATTGTGGTTTCTGCAGCACTGAGCCTTATATTTTTCACAAAACTTTTTTTTAACATGAGCTTCTTGCAGACGGAACACTTGGGTTTTTCACAAACATATTTTCCACAGTTCCCCCTTTTCTTTTAGGCTAATAATTGTTGCCTTCTGCACAGGCTGCATCCAAGTTTGTCAACAGCATCTGTGAGGCCTCATCTATCTTGGAAATATCTTCAAAATCACTCATCCCCCCATGGTTTAAAGGGTAAAGTTCCTGTCACTGACTACCGGTTAGAGGCATTTGTTTAGTCAGGGCCATTTCAATCAATGCAGCATCCTATCGCTACCAGTACTCCAGCAACTACTATCAAGGAGGTGAGTATGGCGACCACTATACCTTGCCATTTCCCAAACCAGGATTCCAGCCACCCAGTGAAAGAAGTGTCTACCCCTGAATTCTTAGCCAACTGCTCTGCCAAGGTAGTCAACCCTCGCAGGGCTTGAGTGATTGAACCATTGGGCGCTGTGTTATTTGGAATAAAAGTACAACAACTCCCCCCTAACATCACGCACACACCCCCTTTTTCAGCTAGGATCATGTCTAAGGCCAATCTGTTCTCCCAAGCCATTCCTCTGGTTATAGTAGACCATTTATCCAATTGGGTGGAAACATACTCTCTGGCCACAGCAACAGCAAGTAGGGTATCTAAGATCATTCTTGAGCAGATAGTTCCCCATTATGGGATAGTGGAGCGTATAGACTCAGACCAGGGAAGCCACTTCACCTCTAAGGTGCTCCAGGGTATAATGCAAAGCTTGGAAATCTCCTGGCACCTTTTATTATTAAGTCTCTGAGGTCCTTTATCTGGGTTTGGTCAGCTGCCTCATTGTTCCCCCAGCCTGGGTCTGTATTGGGAAACTTCTGTTCAGCCGACATAACTCCCTCCCGCGGGGTGTTCTCGTTCCCACAACCTCATAGCTGCTCTTCTGATCATCCTTCTTTCTTCGCCAGTGAAGAGAATATTTAAAATAGGCATCAACTCTGTCCAAGTGTATAGGTTGGGACCTAGAAATTGATCTGCTTGCTCTGATAGACCCACAATAAGAAGTTTCATCTCCTTCTTAAAGGTCCTAACTTTGCCGCTTGTTAAAGGGGCATTTACGAATCCAATTATTTCCTGCCCTATGGGAACTTCCCTGAGAGGGTATACGTTTGTCTCATGGTGTCATTCATTTAATTTCAGGTATGGATATTCCTCAATATCCTTTTCTAATCACTTTACATCCTTCGTCAGTCCTCCTTTCGGGACTCTTGGTTTCATAACCTTCGCTAGTTCCTCATCTTCCCCCTCCCCTTGCTCGCCACCAGCTCTCAATCTTGAATAATTTCAGTCGGAGTAAAATTCCGAACCAGGTATTTATTAAAACATTCTTATAAGAATGGGTGTCTGACAAGTAGGCACGCCGCTCAACAGGTTACATCGCAAGTTAAACAGTTCAGTTGAGTCTCTTGGTACTCCTCTTTTACCTTATTGGCTTAGCATGCAAAGCATCAAACCTATCATAAGTTAGTCACTTCACTCCTCCTCTATTTACTTTTCCCACTACTCTAAGCCTGTCGCCCCATACTCTTGTTTGTCTCTTGCCTTATTTGGCCTTTTACATGACAGAGTGCAGGTGTTAGCTTAACCATTTCACCACATCCCTCTGTGGTCTATTGTTAGTGTGCATCCCCCTTTACTGCAAGCTGTGTACGTGCTTTCTAGGTCAACACTTCTTCCCCACACTGAGGCCTTATGACCTGTTTGTGATTGTGTCCGTGCTTGCTAAAGCAACATTTCATCCCCTATAGCCCACACTGAGCCTTATGGCCTCTGATTGTGGTTTCTGCAGCACTGAACCTTATATTTTTCACAATACGTTTTTTTTATCACAAGCTTCTTGCAGACAGAACACTTAGGTTTTTCACAAACATATTCTCCACAGACTACAATTTTACTAACTACTTTATTATGAGAGCCAAATTAAACAAATGCATTTTGAAAAAACACATACGCATAAACTTTTGCTACTCCGTCAAATAACTCAGTGAAGTTAGTCAAAACATATTTTGCCATGAACACATCTATACTGCCTTTCATCTATTTACCCATATTTTTACCAGTATCCTCATAGTTTTGACTTTAAATTATTGCCTGTCAGAATATCAAGTTAAGCTGACAGGTCCGTAGTTGCTGAGTTTCCTGGTGCCATTCCAATCAAAGTGGAAGTAAAAGTTGCCATAGTCCCAAAGGGAATGAGGGGTGCAACTGGTGGTGAATTTAACTTGAGGATCATGCCTCATGAGATGGGTGAGGCTGAGAAAATGGGGTCTTCATGTTGACTTTGGTGCACACAGGAATTGAACGCTCACTTTGGTGTAACTTTGCATTACAAACGAGCCTCCCAGCTTACCAAACAAACCAAACCCCAACACCACTCCAATGTCCAATGAAAATTAGAAGATTCCAGCCAGATCTTTTGTAATTGCCACCCTTTCACTTCTCAACAACCTTGGATGCATTCTATCCTGTCTATCATTGGGACACACTGAGCAGATTGCCTTCAGTTCAGTCGTATTTATCATTGATTGTTTTGTGAAATGTCTGATGACAATAGAGCACTGCAATTGCTCACTGTACCCCAAAGCAATGGGATGAAAGATCAGATGAAAATAAGAAGCCAGAACTTGCTGGGAAATAATAATTGTGAGACAATTTAATTTTATACTAACTTTGAGCATTGTGTTCTTACAAGAACGCATTCTTGGTGGCTCAGTGGTTAGCACTGCTGTTTCACAGTGCCAGGGATCCAGGTTCGATTCCAGTCTCGAGTGTCTGTCTGTATGGAGTTTGCACATTCTCCCCATGTCTGTATGGGTTTGCTCCAGGTGCTCTGGTTTCCGCCCACAGACCAAAGATGAGCAGGTTAGGTGAATTGGCCATGCTAAATTTATGATAAGAACCATAAATTTAAGTGAAGCCAATTACACAAGTTGGATGGGAGAACCAAGGTAAATAAAATCTATTTTAATAAATAAGCAATGGAAAATATTTTTAATTAGCATTTTCCATAAATATATATTCCATTAAAACAACTGGGCAAGAAAGATCTATTTTCGTTTTCAATAGACGCTAAGTTTTGTATTGATTAAAGAAAAGGCTTATGATGTTGTAAAGAATAGTATTCAGCCTGAGGGTTGAGAGAGTGCCAGGTAAAGGACAACCATAAAGGTGGTGATGAGGAAAAACAGAACATGGAAGTTATCCAATGAACTGTAAAAGCTTTTGGAATTATTGACAAAGGGGAATGGCTAAAGTAAACAACAGTCCTTTAGAGGTAAAAATGGGAGAAGCTATTATGGAGAATGAGGAAATAGCAGAGACATTGAACAAGCATGTTAACACAGTAGAGGACACAAGTTACACACCAAAAATAACAAATAAAAGCCTGGGGTCTAATATAGCTGAGTAACTTCACATAATTTATAACAGCAAAAAAGAAATGAATGAACTTATAAAACTTAAAATCAACAGAGTCACAAAACTTGATGGCACACTACACAAGGTTCAAAAAGAGATGTTCGCAGAGCTGGTTGATGCATTGGTTATGATTGCAAAAACAAAAATCCTTGGATTCTAGAATGGTTCCAGCACATTTGAGGTTAACAAATCAAATATTTCTGGAAAGAAAAGTGAGAAAAAATGGGGGACTACAGACCAGTTGATTGGATTTCAGTTGTTGGGAGAATTTTGAAATCTTTTTGTAAACAAAGTCTTAATGCATTGAGAAAATCTTCATAGAACTAGACAAAGTCAACATAGTTTTACAAAAGGGAGATGGTGTTTGACAAATATTAGTGTTTCTGAGTAAGTGGTTTCACACACAGGATTAATCAAACTAAGGACTTTGAGTTGGAGGTAACATGGCAGCATGGATAGAGATTCGGTTGACACACAGGAAGCAGAGGGTAGCCATAAATGTTGCAGTTTCAATTTGACAGACTGCAGCCAATGGAATACAGGAATGCTCAGTGCTAGGACTTTGTTATTTACAAACGATATAAATGGTATGAACTAAGACAGTGAAATATATCTGGGTTTGCTGTCAATGCAAACATATGTCCGAATTTTTGTTCTAATAAAGTTGCAAAGAAATATAAACAGGTCAAGTGAGTAGACATTAAATGAGCAGATGGCAAATAATGTGGGGAAAATGTGAAGGTATTCACTTTGCTGTGAGGAACAAAGCTATTTTCAAAAGGTGAGGATTTTTTTGTAACGTCAGTGCTCAATTTTGGATGTACTCGAACAAGGAATATGAAAGTGTTACGTTGATGGTACAGCAAGCAATTTCAAAGCGAAATAGCATATTCTCTTTTCTTTCAAAGTGACCAGAGTACAAGAATGAAAAAAAATCCTGCTAATTTTACACGGTTTTAGTAATATACGATTTGCAGTTGTGTGTCGAATTTGAGTCTTCACACCTAAGAGAGGGTTTCTTTTTGGCAATAGAAGTGATGCAGTGAGGTACAATTGATTGCTTCCTGGGGTGAGAGGACTGTTCTGTGATGAGACAGTGAGTAAATTGTGTCAATGTTCTCCACAGTTTAGGAGAATAATGAGTGATCCCACTGAAGCATACAAGATTCTGAAGAGGTTTGACAGTGTAAACACTGACAGCTTGTTTCCTGTAGCTGAGGAATGCCAAATAGAGGCACAATTTCAGAATAAGGAATTTATAATTTTCAACTTAAATTGAGAGATTTCTCCATGACGATGTTGTGAATCTTTACAACTTTCTGTGGAAGAAATTGTAGATGTTAAGTAAGGGAGAAGCTCATGGAATTGAAGGCAAATTGCTGACATGGCTGGGAAATAGGTTGAGCGGCAGGCAACAAAGTGTGGATAAGTCAGGATAATGGGCATGTGCTCAAATTGGCAAGGTATGACCATTGGTATATCACAAAGATCTGTGTTAAGGCCTCAATTATTCACATTATTTATTGATGAATTGGATAATGGCATAGAAAGTCACGTATCCAAATTTGCTAATGACACAAAATTAGGCAGCATTGTAGACACTGTAGATCATAGCTCAAAGGGGTATGGCTAGACAAAGTAAATGGCCTAAATTATAGCAGATAGATTTCGATGTAAGCAAGTGTGAGGTTATCCATAGTGGGCATAGTTACTACATTGCATGAAGTTAAGCACGGTGGATGCCCAAAGAGACTGGGCAGGTGTAGGGGGGTAGTGGAGGGAGAGGGGGGTTAAATGTATATACTTTTAAAATTTCATAAACAGTACAGAAAATAATCGAGAAAGCTGATTGAATGCTGGCCATTCCATCCAAAGGACTGGCATACAAAGATTGAGAGGTTCTGTTGCAATTATTAAAAAACAAAATACCATGGTTAGACCCCAGTTGGAGTACTGTGAGTAGATCTAGGCACCACACCTTGGAGGGAGTACAACATAGGTTTGCAAGAATGGCACTTGGATTTCAGGAGTTAAATTATGAGGAGAGATTATATAAATTAGAAATGTTGAGAATTTTGTTTACCACTGAAAGTAGTGGGACTCTGGATCCAGTGCTTAAAAGCATGATTAGGTCAGAATAGCTTGTAACATTTCAACAGTATTTAGATAACCACTTGTGTTCCCATAGCCTCGAGAAATACGGACCAAAAGCTGGAAAATGAAGTTAATGAGTAAACTCTCAAACTGAACCTCCAGTTAGACATGGCCATCAATCTGTTGAAGCAGAATGCAGAGATGTCCCATCAGTATCTTTAAGTAGTATGGAAATACTGCTCTTTTCAGGTGGGAGTAACCCATCCATTCATACTGTCTGTACATAGATTCAGTTTGATATATGGTGGTTCATCCCCACATCTCTGGAATGAATTTAGGCCTGAGCTTCAGTGGCAACAAGGCTAGCAGAGGCAGTGTGGTGTAGCAGTAATACTTATTCTTACCGCAATGTGTAAATGAACGTCTGTTGTAGATATCCATGCTAAGGAAGCAAAATCAAAAGGGCTTGTTATAGAATATTTGAATAAAAAAGGAAGAGATTTTAATTTTGGTTTTATGCCATTCTGAATATGGTAAAACAAGAGTAAGTAACAATGATTTTACCTGAGAGAGGTAATTTCATGTTCTCAGTGGGGTAAGATCAAGAAATTTACAGATGATGCAAAAAATTGATAAGATGGTAAGGAGCGAAAAGAATAGTGGAATGTTACTGACAGACATGTCAGGTGGACATAGCAGTGGCCAATGAAATTCAACCCATAAAATTGTACGGTTACAATTGCATTTGAGGACGGCTAATGAGGCAAAGGATTGTTGTGGAGAAATGTCAACAATCTGCAGACCCAACTCTGATCTGCAGCAAATCCTGCTCCCTGATGAGAATTCAGCATGTGAAGTATTTGCTGGTAATCCAATGAAAATGGTTATATTATGATTTTTGGGGGGCTGAAGTTGCACACTACTATGGTTTTAAGAAGCAATGTAATTCTTTCTTGTTTTCCTGCAGACCCACATAATACAGTTTGCTGCTGTAATAATCAGTACTGATGATGCAAGTTGGTGGATAACTGAATTCCCAAATTTATAATTTAGAGATGTTTGAATGAATTATGTTGTAACTTAGTTTGTTTTATTTATTGAGTTTTGAAGCCCCGTTTTTAGGCTCTTAATGTGAAGCTAAATATTTTGACAAGTAATTAAAAGTACAAATTATAAGAAGATACATAACAAGCATTTCATCATTAATTATGCAAGTTTCTCAAATATTTGATATTTAAGAAGATGTAAATCTGTAATATTGGCATCCAGTTCTTTTGTTTGCCCCTTTGGGACATAAAATTAGAAAGAATCTCCATGCTATATTAGGCAGTTAACCTGAAAGGTTTAATTTGAAATAACTCCACCTGCTGAGACATTGTCTGATGGGGGAGCTAGTGGCTTCTAAGTCAGCCAGTTCTACAGACTGCAGCCATGTAACATCCACCTAGGTACCAGGAGATAACAATGTGTCTTTGTTAATCAGTCTTGTGCTGATGTAACTCGTTTTTGTACTATGCTGTAATAAACTGCTTCTCATTACTCAAGTATTTGTCTTTTTAGCGCAAGACTTATAAATGGTTCATCCTTCACCACTTAATTCCAACAAATCCATTGACTAGTCACACAAGAGGTTTTAGGTGCATGAGCAGCGGTGACCTCCAGAACCATACATTCTGTGAGTGGTGTTGGCAGGCTGACTGCCATGCACAGACCTCTGAGCAACTTACCAAAGAAGGCCCTCATATCCAAAGGAAAAAACAAAAAATCAGCAACAAATGATAGTTTCAGGCATCTCTTACAAAAAATATACGCTACTTGACCACTTTCATAGATGATGGTAGTAAATGCTTAAAATCCCTTTTTCAATTTGTAAATGGAATGTGAAAAAAATTAAGTATATTCTTTGTTTTTTTCTTCTAGGTAAGTTCACTTTGGTTTGTTACTTACTGCAGTACGCTGCAGAAAATGGAAAGGCTGAAGAATGGATTGAGTTTACAATGTAGCTCTGTGTTGGTAAGTGGTGAGAATCAGTGCATCATGCTTGTTGCTTTACTGGTAATGGTGTGCACATTACATTTTGATATTTGTTGATGATTTTGGCATATCAATTGTATTTGTGGCGTACTTTAGTTAATGATTTCATCAAAGGTAGAATGTCTGGTTCTGAACAGATTAATACATTGCATTTGAGTGCAAGACTTTCGTGGTTGTCAGGCATCTATGTGGAAGAAGTTACTAGTCTTAGCTCTGGTTTTGTGAAGGTCATAATTCAATGAGGTCTTGGATAAATACAGTTCACTATGAAAGTAACGGAATAGATTGTTTCTTCCGCGGCAATTAAAGTTCACAAGTGAAAAAGGTTTGTTTGGTCTCCATATGATTCTGATGCATAAATCTGAGTTGAGAGCCTAAGATGACTATCACACTCTCTCCATGTACATAAAACCTATGCACATTCTGCACTCATTTTGTAGGAGCTCCAAAAAGTAAGGGATGAAGGTAAAAAATGAACAATGAATAATAAATAGTAACCTTAGAATAGAACATTTCAGAGTTACCCTTTTCTTCTGTTACATTGCTGGCACACAAGAAACAATATAAAGTACGAAAATGACTTGTCTACTGAAACAGGGAAGTTAGTGACAGGGTTACATGGCATTGCTGCTGTTCAGCACCACAATTGGCCTTATTACAGTTGGCGGTTGCAGTGGGAAAAATTTCCATCTTGTAGCACTTAAAGAGGAAAATATATCACAAGGCATAAGGATTTTGTGATTCATTATTATTTAATGATACTTTGCCTACGCACAGGGTGTTCATCATTATCAGCATAAATAAGAAACTGAAATGTGTGCTGCAGGGTATATTTTCATATCTGTGAATGTTATGAGCTAAGTCTCATCCCTGCATAGTTAACCTTTTTGAGATTGGTGATAATTTGTCTTCCTACAATTGTTAGAATGATGTTTAGTATCATGCAACAAAACACATTACCAAAGTCTACTTCCTGCTGGCACATTTAAAAATACTGAAACAGGACATTTTGGAAATTGAGAAATTAATTGATTTCTCATTCTAATGCTGTGGAGAGCACAAGAACATACAACTTTCTCTTGTGACTATTTTAAAGAAGGTGAATTTCTAAATGCCAAGGCTGAAATTTATTTTCAACATAACTTAACTATAAAATAAATTCATGTTACAATGTATTCTGGTAGCTCACCATGGTATATTTGAAACACATACTTGAGTTGATGTACAGCCTATGATTAGTCAACAACTTTATTACTATGCCATTGAATAATCTGGAGGATTGGTATCCTATTATCCGCAAGATAGTATAGGAATGTACCCTCGGAATTGAGTGAAGTCAAATGAAATTCATCTGCAACATTTCTTTTGATTACTGAACAAAGTGGTTTAGAATGTCAAATTCAGCTACAGGTATCATTCTGCAGTTTAAAGTGGGATGATCTCTGCTAATAAATTGGGTTAATCCTGTACTTGTCAAGCAGCTCTTATTTGTAAACATTTGTCATCTAATGTCACTTATCCTACCGCAGTCCAGTTAAAATGTAATTCTGGTGTAACGCTAGGTCTCCAGAAATTCGATAAATACTGTCTTGACAGTATCACCTACATCCCAATAACAAATATTTTTAAAAGCATAATGGATATGTCACATACTGTTGATTTTAAGTTATTGTTTAATGAATAATTGAAATAATAGTATCAACTGAAAATCTACAACACTGATATTTAAAAGGTAAATTCGATAGTGAGCAAAAAAAAAGTCAGACATACCTGAATAGAAAAAAATTAGAAGATGTGAAACAGAAGTGGATTTTTGAAGTGATATTTAAATCCTTGACATTTCACGTAAAATGAGTCATTGGCAATATTTGTGTATGTACAGTGGGCGAATTTCATTGTGTTAAAATATAAGACTTAACTACTGTTAATTATATTTTGAAGCGCAGTAATTCTTTTTATGCATGCGAAAACAAAAACTCATTTGTATGCCGTGAATTATTATCCATCACGCGATCAGCTAACCCATTTTTGCAAGTTTAGTTGAGAGAAGAGTGTTGCCCAAACTATTGGAAAAACTCCATTTTTGTTCAATGAATGCCACTAAATATTCTCTTGGACAAGCAGGAAATTTTAAATTAAGCAGTTCAGAGAACATAAGAAACAAGAAATAGGAGCAGGATTAGGCCATCTCATAAAGCCAGCTCTGCCATTCAATAAGATCATGGCTCATCTTTTCATGGACTCAGCTCCAGGTACCTGCTTCCTTACCATAACCCATAATTCCTTAACTGTTCAAAAATCTATCTGTCTTTGCCTTAAAAACATTCAATGAGTTCACCTCAACTGCTTCACTGTAGAGGGAATTCCACAGATTCACAACTCTTTGGGTTTAGAAGTTCCTCCAGAACTCAGTCTGAATTCTGGTCCCCCTTATTTTGAGGCAATGTCCCCAGTTGTAGTTTCACCTGCCAGTGGAAACAATCTCCCTGCTTCTGTATTATCTACTCCCTTCATAATTTTATATGTTTCTGTAAGATTCCCCCTCATTCTTCTAAATCCCAGTGAATACAGTCCCAGTCTACTCAATCTCTCTTCATAAGGCAAACTTCTCCATTCCAGAATCAACCTAGTGAACCTCCTTTGTACCCCTTCCAGTACATTCTTTCTCAAGTAAGACCAAAACTGTACACAGTACTCCAGGTGTGGCTTCACCAGGGCCTTTACAGCTGCAGCATAACCTCCCTGTTTTTAATCTCCATCTCTCTAGCAATATTCAATTTGCCGCCTTAGCTGCTGCATCTAAAAAGCAACTTTTTGAGAATCATGCACAAGGACACCTAGGTCCCTCTGACTGCAGCATGTTACATTTTTTCACAATTTTAAATCATAGTCCATTTTGTTGTTATTCCTACTAGAATGGATTACCTAACATTTATCAATATTGGACTCCATCTGCCAGACATTTGCTCACTCACTTAACCTATCTATATCCCTCTGCAGACTTTCAGGGTCCTCTGCACACTTTGCTCTACCACTCATCTTAGTGTCACATTACACTTGGTCTCCAACTCTAAATCATCTATGTTAATTGTAACCAATTGCAGTCCCAACATTGATCCCTGAGGCTCCACAAGCCACTGATCACCAACCTGAAAAACTCATTTATCCTCACTGTTTGCTTTCTGTTAGTTAACCAATTTTCAATCCATGCTGATGCATTATCAATAATGCCTTGCACTTTTATCTTATGCAGCATCCATTTGTGAGAAATCTTGTCAAATGCCTGCTGTGAATTCAGATACACCACATCCACCGCATTGTCCACCACACTCATAATGTCTGCAAAGAATTCCATTAAACTGGTTAAATGTGACCTGCCCTTCATGATCCCATGCTGTGTCTGCCTATGGGACAATTTCTGTCCAGATGCCTCATGATTTCTTCCTTGATAGATTCAAGCATTTTTCCCACTACAGAAGCTAATAGGCAGTGGTTACCTGCCTTTTATCAACCTCCTTTCGTAAACAGTGTCGTCAGATTCGCTGTTTTCCAATCTGCCAGAACCGCACAGAATCCACTAGATTTGGGTAAATTACCACACTGTTCTGTGCATCTGCTATCTCCCTTGCTATCTTTTTAGTACCCTGGGATGTACAGAACAATGTGCTGTCAAAGGGAATGTTGTTGTTTTTGCATTTATTTAATTTCTAAAAGCAACTCAATAAGTAGCAGTCACAGAGGAACAGAATTGTTACATAACAGAGCCCATTTAGTCTGCTGTGTCTGCACCATGTCTCCAACGAACATAATGACTGAGTGTCACTTGCCTGCCTCTTTCCACTAACACAGCCCATTCTTAATATTCTAACAATCTTCCATAAATTCTCTCTTCAACATCTCAATTGATTGTGCATCAACTGCACTTTTAGTACATTTTAGACTAAAACCAATCATTGTGTGAAAAAACCTTTTCTCAAATCAAATTTTATTTGCAAATCACTTTAAACCTGAGCTCTCTTGTTCTCAAATCTTTCAGAAACAAATATGTTCTATGACTTTGAAACTTCCATCAGATCTACCCTTTGCATTCCTGTCTGGAAGGAGAACAGTCTCAACCTTTCCAGTCTATCATCATAAGTGAAGTTTCTCATCCCTTGAACTACTCGTCTGAATTTCATCTGTGCTGTCTCTTGCATTCAAAGTTCTTCCTTTGTGTGGTGCCCAGAACTATACACCATATTCCATCTGTGATCTCATAAGTGGTTTTGTATAACTCAGAGTAACCTCCTTGCTCTTCTATTCTATACCTTTGTTGATGAAGTCTCGGATATTATTGTGTGCTTTATTGACAGCCTCCATTGTTCCCATCAGTGATCTATGCACAGGTCCCTTTGCACCTGAACTCCCTTAAATATTGGATCAAATGCTGTGCCACATAACCGGTGAATTGTACAAGTTATACCCTTGTTCAAAAAGATTTGTAACAATATAAATGACTTGGCAGACAATTCTTAAATTTGATCCATTGTCATTATTGAAGAAACAAAATGACAGGCAGGGAACTGAAGCAATTTTATATGGACTAAATTGTGGTAAGATATTTTGAGAGTAGATGCTTTATGGCATTGGTGATGGACTTCTTTCAAAAAATATGGAATTCTTTCAAAAAAACTGTACAAGGCATTGGTTGGAATCACATCAAGAGTATCATGTACTGTTTTCTTTTCTCAGGAGGAATATACTTGCACTGGAATGTCCAGAGAAGGTTTAACTAGTCTGATTCTGAGATTAAAGGTTGATTTATGGGAACACAGTTGAGGAGTTGGGCCTTAAAGTAATTGAAGTACAGAAGAATGAGAGAATATCTTCTTAAAACATGACAAGATTCTATGAATGTGGAAAGAGGGTGTGTGTCTGCGTCTGTATGCATCCACATTTTAATAAGAAGGTGTCTCCAACTTTGAGGAAGGAGAGCTGCATTTTTTCCCTCCCAGGATTGTTATTTTTTGGAATTCTTTGAAATCCCAAAGAGCTAGGGAGGCTGAGTATTCACGACTGAGTTTGGCAGATTCTTGATTAATCATGCCATTATGGATAATAGGAGTAGCCAGGCGATTGAAGTTAAAATCACAATCGGATCATCCATGATCTTATTGGAGCAGGCTTCCTGGTGAAGGGCTTTGGCCTGAAACATTGATTCAGTTATGATTCAGGATGCTGCCTGACCTGTTGTGCTTTTCTAGCAACAAACTCTTAACTCTGATCTCTAGCATCTGCAGACCTCATTGTCTCTTTGTAGATCAAATAGCCAGTTCCTGCTTTCATTTCTTACAATCTGTATGTGCTGAAGGTTTAATTGTTTAATATTGTTCAATAGACAGATTTAAGGGTTTGAAAGTTTGATTTCCTGCAAATGCAAATAGATAAACATTGGCTTGTTTTACTTCTAACATGCAATGTAACAAAATTTATTATCACAGTTTTGAAAAACGTTAATTTACAGTTGAAGTAGTGTGCAAACTTTTGATCACTGCACTTTGAAAAGAGCATTAGAAGAAAAGGAGAGTATTTATTGTGGATTTATCATAATGAAGCCAGGGTTGGGAAATGGCCATTACGAAGCAATATTTGAGACTATAGAGTGAGGAAAAAATGTAAGACAGCATTATTGCACAGAGTTCTTTGGCAATTATTTGAAGAGGAAGTACAAAGTTCTGAGAACATGGAACCGTCAGTGAATTTTGGAATTCTAAAATTAGGCAGTTGTGTTGGAGCACTGGCCTGTTTCTGAATTATAAATATCTAAAGTTATTTCATTTGGTGTCTGAGTTGATATTGCCATTTTATTTTTAATCAACTGGTTCAGAAATGTTATGACGTATGTCTGGAACTGTTGGGACCTGGACTCAGGCCTTTTGGCTCAAAGGTAGGGACACTACCATTGCACCAAAAGATGCTCCTCATTTTTCCAAATTATTAAAATTGTACTGCTTGGTATTATTTTGCCGAGGAGAAAGTCTTGATTGAACATAAATACAGGTGCATACATGAGTCATTGTCACTATTAATGTATGTATTGTGTATCAATGTATATTTATATCAGATATTCAGTTCTGTGTATAATATATCTTGCTAGTTTGCCTTCTGATTAACAAAGTGCCTGTAAAAAAAATTGAATTTTTTTTGTAAAAGAACACCAACATGTCAAATTGCATTATTTGATTTGGCATTCATTTCTTCTCGCACCCATCTTGACAAAACTTTTGTATAATGGCTGTTTGACCAAGTATTTCAACAAAGTAATTTATGTTTCTATCAAACCCAAGTATTTGAAACTACACATTGTTTCAAAAACTGGTTCCATTAAAATCCTTCAGAAATTTATTTTGTGCACAGTATTATATTGTGATTTTTTTTTCTCTGCCAGCAGAGTCCTTTTTTTGCCATTTGTGCTATTCTTTTTTGAGAGGATTCGACACGGATATTCTCAAATTATTTGCCCAAACTTGATTCACAAAGAGCCATATTCACATATTTCAGATTTAGTCAAGATTCCAGTCAGTTAGATCTGAGATTTTCAATTCTTTTTCTCACATTCTTCCTTTCTGAAATTGATATATCCTATGGGACATACAAAAAGTAGTCTGACATAGCTTTTAAAGCAACTATTCTAATTATGCACCCTTAATCAATGAGTTTGAACATGGGCTAGGAGTTTGGAGGTTGGTGATCAGTAACCAAGCGAGAGTGCTGTTTGCTGAGCTTGAAAGCAGTTTCATTGAGCGATCTCTGTGGCATGAACCTTTACTGTTTCTGTGTTCACCTGATTGCGATGGTGTTTAATGAGGATTCCCAATGTGGAGCTGCATGATATCAATAAACTGTCCAAACTACCAATCACAATAAAGAGTTATCATAGAAAAACAGCCAGAAAATCAAAAAAACATAGCTTTCAAAAGTTTAAAAACCTTTGTATTGAGCAAAATAAGAATTGAAACATAAATGGGAGTAAAATTAAAAGGTGATACATGTAATGAAGTAATGAAATAATTGTAAGATGGATAACATTCCACAAATATAAAATTTGATTTTAAGGGTCTATTCTGTTCTTCAAGTTATGATTCAGAGTGCTGTTCAAGTCACGTATACCTGATTGATCAAGGTTTACCTTTTCATGAAATCTTTAACAACGATGTGAGAATGGAAAATAGGCAGTTTTTGCCACATTAATTGATTCTACTGATTTCTGGTTATGGATATTTGCAGCGAAGTAATGAGTGACAAGACATAGAACATAGAACATTACAGCACAGTACAGGCCCATAAGCCCTCCATGTTGCACCAACCTGTGGAACCAACCTGAAGCCCAACTAATTTACGCTAATCTATTTTCATCCATAAGTCTATCCAATGACCATTTAAATGCCCTTAAAGTTGGTAAGTCTACTGCTGTTGCAGGCAGGTCATTCCATGCCCCGAGCTACTCTGAGTAAAGAAACCATCTCTGACATCTGTCCTGTATCTATCACCCCGCAATTTAAAGCTCTGTCCCCTCATGCTAGCAATCATTAACCAAGAAAAAAGGCTCTCATTGTCTACATGATCTAACCCTCTGATTATCTTATATGTCTCAATTAAGTCACCTCTCAACGTCCTCCTCTCTGATGAAAACAGCTTTAAGTCCCTCAGCCTTTCCTCATAACACCTGCCCTTGGAAATCCAATGTGGCCTTGCCCATTGTTAGCTTGTCTACATGCTTTGTCAGGAAACCTTCCTGCACACATTGGACAAAACTTCCTGTCCCATCAAAAGTACTTGAATTGTAGTAATCCCAGTCAATATTTGGAAAGTTAAAGTTCCCCATAACAACTATCCTGTCACTCTTGCTTCTATTGAGAATCATCTTTGCTATCCTTTTCTCTGCATCTCTGGAACTATATATAAAACTCACAGCAGGATGACCTCTCCTTTCCTGTTTCTAACCTCAGCCCATACCACCTCAGTAGACTGGTGCTCATCAAGCTTTCTTACTGTCCTTGATTAACAATGCCACACCTCCCCCTCTTTTACCATCTTCTCTGTTCTTAATGAAACATAGTTCTGGAACCTGTAACACCCGTTCCTGTCTCTGCTCTATCCACGTCTCCAAAATGGCCACAACATCGAAATCCCAGATACCAGTCCATGCTGTAAGTTCACCTACCTTATTCTGGATGCTTCTGGCATTGAAATAGAAACTTTTCAAGCCAAACTGCCAGTGCCCTCTTGCGACCTTGAAACCTTATTTCTGACCTTACTACTCTCAACCTTCTGTATACTGGAACTACAATTTAGGTTCCCATCCCACTGCTGAATTAGTTTAAACCTGCCCGAAGAGCATTAGCAAGTATTCCTCCCAGGATATTGGTACCTCTCTGGTTCAGGTGAAGATCATCCTGTTTGTACAGGCCCCACCTACCCCAGAAAGAGTCCCAATTATCCAGGAATCCAAAACTCTCCCTCAAGTACCATCCCTACAGCCATGTGTTCAACTCCTCTCTCTCCCTATTCTTTGCCTCACTTGCATATAGCATGGGCAACAAACCAGAGATAACAACTCTGTTTGTTCCAGCACTAAGCTTACATCCTAGCACCCTCAATTTCTGCCTTAAATCCCCACTCCTTTTTCTACCAATGTCATTAGTGTCCATGTGGACCACAACTTGGGGCTGCTCCTCCTCCTCCCAAGAATCCTGAAAACATGATCAGAGACATGAACCCTGGCACCTGGGAGGCAACACATCAACTGTGAGTCTCTCTTGTTCCCAAAGAATCTCCTATCTCTCCCCCTAACAATAGAGTTCCCAAGGAAGAATGTTCTGCTCCTCTTACCCTTCCATTCTGAGCAACAGGGATAGTTTCTGTGCCAGAGAGCTGTGTCCCATTGCTTACTCCTGGTAAGTCATATCCTCCAACAGTGTCTAAAACCGTATGCATGTTGTCGAGAGGAACGGCTCACAGGGGGATCCCCTGTACTGCTTGCTGGTTCCTTTTCCACCTCCTGACGGTAATCCATCTACCTTTGTTGTGTACCTGAGGTGTGACTGCCTCCCGTAACTCCTCTCAATAACCCATATGTCTCCCGAATGATCCGAAGTTCATCCAGCTCCAGCTCCAGTTCCCTAATGCGGTTTTCGAGGAGCTGGAGTTGAGCGCACTTCCTGCAGATGCAGTCAGCAGGGACACTAGTGGTGACCCTTATCTTACACATTCTGCAGGAGGAACATTCAACTGCCCTAACGTCCATTCCCACTATTCTAAATTCCCTATGAGACTACTTAAACCTAAAATAACTTGCCACCTTTCCAATCCAGCGCACAGAACCTTTCTTTTTGGTTAGAGGAAGAGGATAGGTGGGAGACACTACCCGAGGATATAACCTCACTTACCCAGTAGTCCCGTATCTGCTCGTGCTCAGTGTGCACTCCATCTGTACATGAGATAAGTTTTCCTACTTTAAATTTATCTTCTCGTCAGACCCCTGATCCTCGCTGTCACTCCTCCCACTGCTACTGCCGCCAAAAAAAATACCTTCTTGATTTGTTTGTTGATGTACCCATGTCCTAATTTGTGGAGTTACCATTATTTTCAGATTGATGATGAAAGTTTCCTTTCTAAATGTCTCAGCAAATAATTGTCCATGACGTCCAATATTCAAATTTGAATCCATTACCTGGAAATTCCTTGGATCTGCCCGTGATTTGTACATGTCAGTTTGTTGGAGGTGTGATGTAAATGTGGTTGGCCCTGCCATTGCCATCAGTTTCTGGCTGCACTGATTTGTTTTCTTTTAATTAATACTATTTACACCACGAGTCTCTTCTAGCATCAGGTGAGGGATGTGATCAGTGATAGAGTGAAAAATACTCTGTGGACTGAATTAGATTGGGCCCACAGTCAGGGTATGTGAGGATGGAACAGGGAGAATAAATTGAGTTCTTTTGAAGGAGATAAAATGCAGGTATACCAACAAGACTATTGAGAAGGGAGGTTCTGGGTTTTGCCCAGTGTCTGTGAAAGAACGTCAATATATTTCCAAGTTATAATGATGTGAGACTTGGAAAATATTCAGTTTGTGGTGACTCCCATGTGCCTGCTGCATCTTTCCTTTCAACCTGGCAGAAATTATGGCTTTGCAAGATGCTATCAAAAGAACTTAAGCAAATTGCTGCTGTGCATTTGATGATGGTGCACACTTTATACCAGAAATTTTGACAGTTAATATTTGAGTTGGTGGATGGTGTGCCAAACTAATGGCCTGCTTCATCCTGAGGGGTGTAGAAATTTTTTTATATTTTGCTGGGTTTTTACTCATTCACTGAGTTGAGAGTATTTTTTCACACTTGTGGCTGAGTAACCAAGGACATCTAAAATTGACCCACAACTGGAGAAATCAGGCCTGACAGCAAATTGGCAAATTAAATTAAACAGCAGCTGTTGGCTGTGGAGAACAGTGGAAACTAAGAGCAAAGGGATTATAAGTGTGCAAGGGGAAACATTTACAAACAACCCAAGGGTTATATATTAGAGTCATAAAGATGTACAGCACAGAAAAAGACCCTTTATCCCAACTCATCCATGCTGACCAGACATCCTAAATAAATCCCATTCCATTTGCCAGCATTTGGTCCATATCCTTCTAGACCTTTCCTATTCTTATAACAATCCAGATGCCTTTTAATGTCGCATTTGTATCAGTCTCCACCACTTCGTCTGGCAACTCATTCCATACACGCACCACCCTCTGCGTGAAAAGGTTGCCCCACTGGTCCCTTCTAAATCTGACTCCTTTTACCTTTAAATCTCTGGTTTTGGACACCCCCAAAAAATACTTTGTCTATTTACTTTATCACTGCCTCTCATGATTTTATAAACCTTTATAAGGTCACAGCCCCTCAGCCTCCAGTTTTCCAGGGAAAATAGCCCCAGCCTATTCAGCATCTCCCGATTTCACAAATATTCCAACTCTGGCAACATCCTTATAAATATTTTCTGAACCCTTTTCAAGTTTCACAATTTCCTTTCTGTAGCAAGGAGACTAGAATTGCACATAGTATTGGACAAATATGTTGTGTATTGACTGCCTGAGGGTGTGCATTCCATAGCTTCTGGCATGGCAACAATGAAGGAAGTTGGCGTGACCCCACTTGATGATTTGAATCCAGCTCATGACCTCATTGGCCAAAGACCACAGACTATTATGAAAGGTCAGGGGTAAGATAAGATGCCACTCCCTCAGCAAAGACTTACAGCAAACCCGTGGCTCAAGATTGTGTGGCAATCCAAGACGACCCTGACCTGTTAGACCCACATTGGTGGAAGAAAGCCAGTCCTGTGTCAAAGAGAAAGGGGATTTCAATGGTCTAGCACATATATATGGATCATTTGGGATAATATTCTCTCAGACAGATAGACCCACATGAAGAGTAACTGTTGTGGGAATGTTCACAACAATATTTTATTAACAAAAAATTGCAAGCTGAGTATTTGTCCTGACTCTTTGTCCACTTCACTAACAAAAGTGTTTGGGTAAAGTATTTATAATTCATGAACTGGTCAGTGTATCAAAAGCATGGACAACACACTCTTGATTTGTGACTTGAAGATGATTGAAGCTCTGATTGGATCTTGTAACTGCAACACCTTATATGGCTGATTCAGTATGCTTCTATCTAACCCCCTGATTATCTTATATGTCTCTATTAAGTTACCTCTCAACATCATTCTCTCTAACGAAAACAACCTCAGGTCCCTCAGCCTTTCCTCGTAAGACCTTCTCTCCATACCAGGCAACATCCTAGTAAATCTCCTCTGCACCCTTTCCAAAGCTTCTACATCCTTCTTATAATGCGGTGACCAGAACTATACGCAATACTCCAAGTGCGGCCGCACTAGAGGTTTGTACAGCTGTAGCATAACCTCATGGTTCCAGAACTCGATCCCTCTGTTAATAAAAGCTAAAACACTGTATGTCTTCTTAACAACCCTAACAACTGGGTGGCAACTTTCAAGGACCTGTGTACCTGGACACCGTGATCTCTCTGCTCATCTACACTACCAAGAATCTTACCATTAGCCCAGTACTTTGCATTCCGGTTATTCCGACCAAAGTGAATCACCTCACACTTGTCCTCATTAACCTCCATTTGCCACCTCTCAGCTCAGCTCTGCAGCTTATCTATGTCTCTCTGTAACCTACAACATTCTTCATCACTATCCACAACTCCACCGACCTTAGTGTCATCTGCAACTTTACTAACCCATCCTTCTACACCCTCATCCAAGTCGTTTGTAAAAATGACGAACAGCAGTGGACCCAACACCAACCCTTGCGATATACCACTGATAACTGAACTCCAGGATGAACATTTCCCATCAACCACCACCCTCTGTCTTCTTTCAGCAAGCCAATTGCTGATCCAAACTGGTATATCTCCCACAATCCCATTCCTCTGCATTTTGTATAATAGCCTACTGTGGGGAACCTTATCGAACCCCTTGCTGAAATCCATACACACCACATCAACTGGTTGACTCTCATCTACCTGTATGGTCACCTTCTCAAAGAACTCAATAAGGTTTGTGAGGCATGACCTACCCTTCACAAAACCGTGCTGACTATCCCTAATCAAATTATTCTTTTATAGATGATTATAAATCCTATCTCTTATAACCTTTCCCAATACTTTACCAACAACTGAAGTGAGGCTCACTGGTCTATAATTACCAGTCTATAATTATCATTTGCTATCCTCCAGTCTTGTGGCACTATTCATGTAGACAATGATGATTTAAAGATCAATGCCAAAGGCTCGGCAATCTCCTCCCTGGCTTCCCAGAGGATCCTAGGATAAATCCCATCTGGCCCAGGGGACTTAGCTATTTTCACACTCTGCAAGATTTCTAATACCTTCTCCTTGTGAACCTCAATTACACCTACTCTGGTAGCCTGTATCTGAGTAATCTCCTTGCCAACCTTGTCGTTTTCTAGAGTGAATACTGTTGAAAGGTATTCATTTAGTGCTTCCCCTATCTCCTCTGACTCTACACACAACTTCCCACTACTGTCATTGATTGACCCTAATCTTACTCTCGGCATCCTTTTATTCCTTAAATACCTATTGAAAGCCTTAGGGTTTACCCTGATCCTACCACCAACAATTTTTCATGTCTCCTCCTGGCTCTTCTGAGCTCTCTCTTTCGGTCTTTCCTGGCTACCTTGTAACCAGCAAGCACCCTAACTGAGCTTTCACATCTCATCCTAACATAAGCCGCCTTCTTCCTCTTGACCAGAGATTCCACTTCCTTCTTAAACCATGGCTCCCGCGCTCTACAGCTTCTTCCCTGCCTGACAGGTACATACTTATCTAAGACACACAGTAGTGTTTCCTTGAATCAGCTCCACATTTCTAATGTGCCTATCTCCTGCAGTTTCCTTCTCTATCCTGTGCTTCCTAAATCTTACCTAATCACATCATAATTGCCTTTTCCCCAGCTGTAACTCTTGCCCAGTAGTATAAACCTATCCCTTTCTATCACTGAAGTAAACATAACAGAATTATGATCACTATCACCAAAGTGCTCACATACTTCCAAGTCTAACACCTGGCCGGGCTCATTACCCAGTACCAAATCTAATGTGGCCTCACCCCTTGTTGGCCTGTCTGCATACTATGTCAGGAAGCCCTCCTGCACACACTGGTCAAAAACTAATCCATCTATGGTACTCGTACTACAGTGTTCCCAGTCAATATTTGGAAAGTTGAAGTCCCCCATGACAACTACCCTGTCTCTCTCACTCCTATTGAGAATCATCTTTGCTATCTTTTCCTGTCCATCTCTGGAACTATTCGGAGGCATGTAGAAAACTCTCAACAGGGTGACCTCTACTTTGCTGTTTCTAACTTCAGCCCATACTACCTCAGTTGATGAGTCCCCAAACATCCTTTTTGCAACTGTAATACTGTCCTTGACCAACAATGCCATATCTCCTCCTCTTTTACCATCTTTTCTGTTCTTATTGAAACATCTAAATCCTGGAACTTGCAACAACCATTCCTGTCCCAGCTCTAACCATGTCTTTGAAATGGCCACAACCAATCAGTTTAAATTATGCCCCAGGATACAAAAACCCAATTGACTTTGAATTTTGCTGTTTTGACAACATTGAACCAATGAAACAATCCAACGTTTGGGATATAAAGTAGTCAGCATTTTGAGAGTTGTCCATTGAGAGACTAAACTGCTATGGAGAGACTCCCATTCAAAACATTCTCTATCAAAGGTACCGTTTTTGTATGAAACATCTTTGCAGCAGAAGACCGAAGATGACCCAGGGAGATCTTCAGCCAGAGGAAGACAGTCACCGACTAGGACAGCCACTGTCTGGTTTTGAAAATTAAGTTGACATAATTTTTTTTAGGGACTTTTATTGGATCAGTGTATTGTTATAGAGTTGAAGGTAGTTCACAGACCTTTAAGAGAAAGGAGGTTTAGAGTTGTAAATAGTTGTGGTTTATTGTTTACTTTTTGAGTTAAAGAATAAAATTGATATTTTTCTTTCAATAGTGGACGTTGTGAATTCTCTGTCATTCATATTTTAACAGATTATGATGTGAGGTGAGCTTTTCTGGGTGTTTGGTTTGATGAACAGAGGGGCTCTCCACCTTGTTGTAACCGTTTGGGGGCTCGGGTCCATGATTGTGACAGGTTTAGACAGATCCAGTCTGAGATTTGGACAGATTTGAACAGATTTGGAGCACAAAAGATCCCAGCAGATTTAAACACTTGCCAATTTGTGTTCTTGATACGTAAATTAAATATGGGTGAAGCAATTTCTTTAATTTTGGTTATTTGTGGTTGGTTAAATTGAAAGTGAGAGAAATGGCTCTTACAATTGCTAAAGAGGATCTGGGGTTTGAAAATGATTCCCAAATTTGCCATGAAATTTTAGAAAGATCATACTTTTAGAATTAACAGAAAGGTTAGAATTGGGTCTAACCAGGGACAAAAGTAAAGCTGAAATTGTAAGGGAGTTAGTCAAGCACTTGAGTGTGTCAGAGAAACAGTCAAGTGCAGTTGAGTTAGAAAAACTTAAAGGACAATTAAGGAAAATGGAGTTCGAAGATAAACAAAGAAAGTGAGAGAAAAGAGAGAGAAGGTTCTTAGCCAAGCAAAGAGAGAGAGAAAAGAAAGGAAGGGAGACAGAGCAAGAAATGAAAAGAAAAGGAGAAGGAATTTGAACTTCAGAAGGTGTGACTTAGACAGGAAAGTCAAGTTAACAGGTTGGAGATGAAGAGAGAAAGCAGTGATGTGTACAAATATGTGAAAACACTGCTGCATTTTGATGAGAAAGATGTCAAAGCCTTTTATTTCATTTGAAAAATTGGCTCGGCAGATGGAGTGCTCAGAGGACTTGTGTGTAATATTAGTTCAGACTAAGCTGGTAGACAGAGCTAGTGAGTTATTTGTAGTTCTGTCAGATGAGGGGTCAAGAGATTATGCAGATGCTAAATTGTTTTTTTTGAGTGCTTATGAATTGGTACCAAAAGCCTATAGATAGTGATTCAGAAACATGAAGAAGGATCCAGGTCAGATTTATGTTTGAGTTTGAAAGAATTAAACATCGTAATTTTGACAGATGTGTGCAGGCCTTAAAAATAAATAAGATCTATGAAGTTCGAAGAGAGACTATTCTTCTGGTGCAGTTTAAAAATTCCCTTCCAGAGGTGGTAGGAATTTATGTGGATGAACAGAAAGTTCAATAAGTGAGAAGAGCAGCAGAGATGGCATTGGTGCATAATGCAAAGTTTAGCTTCCGGCAAGAATTTCATCCTGTGAGGGATAGAAATTGGGAGAAGGGAAGATCCTACACGACAAAACAAAGTGTACAGAACACTGGTAATTGTTTGCCACAGGTGAAAAAAGAAGCTCAAAAGGGTGGAAATTACGTGAAAGGTGTCAGGTATGACCACTGTGGTGAAATGGGACATGTAGAATCAAGTGCTGGTCGCGAAGGAAAGGCACTGTGGGAAAGATGTGGGAAAAGAAGCTGAGCCATGGCATTAGTGAAAGTAGTAAAAGGTAACCCAAGAAAAGTCAAGGAGCTGCAGAAGACTGTATAGCCCAGGCAGGGGCTGGGTATGGAGTTAATGCCTGATCTCTATGAAGACTTTGCCTCTGTGGTTGAAGTTTACTCAGAAAGAACAGTAGGAGAAGGGAAAAATGGTATAATTTTGAGAGATACAAGATCTGACCAGTCTCTAATAGTAAGAGATGAACATATTTGCACTCGTTTTGATCTGTTACCTGGAGAGTGGTAATTTGTGGGCTAGATGGACTGAAATTTAGTGTTCCCAATGTAAGATCAGGTTGGAGTGCCAAATTGAGACTGGGGAAATAACATTGGGAGTGATTGACAGAGTGTCAGTTCCAGGAATTCAGTTTGTTCTTGGGAATGATTTAGCATGATCCAAGGTGAGAGTGACAGCCTTGTTGTAGAGAAGCAAAAGAAAGACCATGGAACTGAGGAGCTAAAAGAAAAATATCCTGGAATTATCCCAGGCTCTGTAGTAACAAGATCCCACTAACGTAAGTCACAACACGATGCAAAAACTAAAGAGGAAGGTGAAGGAGTTGAGGTTTAGTGAGCAGACACCCTGTTTGATCTAATGGTGCAGGAAAAACCTGAATAGGTCAAGCAGAACTGCTTCATCCAGAAAGGCTAATGGACATACAACAGAAAGATGAGACAATACAAGATAGATATGTTGTTACATACTTAGAAGGAGTGTATTCCTCAGGGTTATTATCTTAAAGATAGAATCCTAAGATGAAAATGGAGACCATGGCAGGTGAGATACAAACTCACAAGTTACCCCTTTCCACACAAAGAACCTTAAATATGTTTGAAAAACCAGAAGCCCAATGTAGTTAGATGGAGTTAAGTCAGAACGATGCAACTTATCAGAAATTAGCTCCATGTCACATTTAGATGCTTCCATGGAGGCTCTCTCTCTTTGAACCCCTCGTGAGATTTTTTGTACTGTGTTCCTGAATTCCCTTTATTAACAATGCAACATATTCTGTTTGTTGTATTTTCACACTCGCCACACCTGGAAGTGTTGGCTACTGCCAGGATTTCTGGGATTCTTGGCGACAGCACCATCTTTAAAGAGTTAGTTGTGTACCCAGTCAAACACTGAAAGTCTGCAGCTGCCCTGCACAGTTTTTTCATTTGCCCTGGATATTTGGTACAGAGGCTAATTGCTACCTTGTTTTGTCGATGGGGACCTGGGGACCCTACTGGAGTGAGCATGTGTGCAGTCACTGCCCATGGATTTTTCCCTGAGATCTTGTTGATTGATGGAGGTCTGGAGGAACAAGCAGTGAGAGAGAGTTGCCATTTGCTACCTGTCTCCCATGTTGGCTATTATCAAGTCTAGTTTCCATCTGGTGGCTAGAAGAATGGAAAACGCATTTCAGTGAAGTAGGATGACATGAAAATGAGGATATCAATAGATACCCATGCATGCAGAAAGGCCCCTTTCTGCTCATCAATGAGAAACTCATTCTGTTCTTCAAAAATTAGTGGAAGATGTGACTACTTGTGCTCGGTGTGGGAAGCACCTCACTGCTGACTTGTGATTTTTCTAACTTTATCAACAATGTCCATGCTATTCAGTGTCTGGGAAGATTCCTGCCATTGTTTCAGAAATTTCTTCAATATTCAAAGTCAGAATCTTGTATTAAACTGTAATGCTCATTTGAATTTAGTATAAAGACTGTTTATAATGTCATTGTGTTTTAAGCAGAAGAGATTGTTGGTTTGTTTCAACTTTTAGAACGTTATTAAAATAGATGTCATGGTGATTCTTTTGAGTAGCTATCACTGATTGTAGTAAAAGTCCATTTAGTTCACTAATATCCTTTTGGGAAGAAAAATTGCTGTTCAAGGATAATTAGTATGGGCCATAAATACTGGTCTTGTCAGCAGCACTTGTGTCCCATGAAAGAATAATGATAAATAGATCATGTTCCATATGCCTCTGAAAGAAGTCACCTTTTGATTTTAATAATGTACCAAGTTTGTGAGCAATTGCTAGAAACCGGCTGATGCATATCACCGTAGGAACCCATTGACATACTTTGTTAGCTATAGAAATGCAATCAATTCATTTTCTATATAGCAGGCACTTTTGCTGTATCTAGGTATTTTCCCTGGAGAATCCTGTATTGTGTTTAATAATAATTTGCTTCCATCAGTAGATGGCCTGTTCATTCTGATTTGAGATAATAATATAGTTATCTCTATTGACTGATACCTATTATACTTCGAAAAGTGAAATCAGATGTCTGCAACATTGAATTTTAATGCAACAAAAATAGTGACAAATCTAATGTTTCAGCAAGTTACTTGACATAATGCACCTCTATAAAGATATGGTGGAATATTTTTGTTCAGATAATCTGATGTTTTGCAGTGATTGCAGCATTAAGATCGATACTGAATTCACAGATGTCTTTTTATCCTCACCTTGCATGAAAAGCTTCTCCGACAAAGTTGGTTGAACTGCAGCTGATACCTCTGTTCAGTAAGTCTTACTAATGGGGGCAGATTCGTGAAAAATGACCTCTTGGGTATTGACTTAGCTCAGTCAGTAGTTCTCTTGACTGAGACAAAAGATTGATGTTTAAAATTGCAATGCAGGAGTTGAGCTCATATTCTGTGTTATATGTCAGTGTGCAGTATACAGAATGAATGTTTTGTTGACAGTTTATTCTTTGGGTGAATGCTAAATATAATTCTGCATTTGAAAGAATCTATTTAATCATTTATTTCTATTGCTGTTTGTAGGATGATGATCTGCACAAAATGGTTGCTGCACGAATTCCTATATTAACTGAATAATATGATTTATTTTCTGTGGTTTATTTCTGAGTGTGGTTAAATGTAATGCAAATGTGTTACTTCTTTTTATTTTATGGACCTTGAAAGTTCTAGAGAGGTGGTTGGAATGGAGAAGGAAATTTAACCAGAGCTCTTGCTCTTCTTTGCTAGCCAATAAATGCTACCAGTCAGCACCCGTGTTGCACAGGAGTAGATTTTTATGAAGTTGACACAATTTTTTTTGTTGTTTTTCACTGTTAAGAGTGACGAATGACAGATGCCAGTCTGTCAGAAGTTGTCCAAGCTCTCAAAACCAAGCCTAAAAGCCCGAAAGTATATTTTCAGACAGTAGAAAGTGAAAAGAATTTGTTCTTGTGAGCAGAAGGGAATTTTTTCCAAGGTGAGGTGCTTACTAAAAGATCTAACACTTCCAAAATGTTTTAGTTATGGGAGAAACATTTATCCGCACTGAAGATTTCACTATTTACCCAATTTCTTTGCTTCAAAATGATGTGATGTGTGCTGAAGGAGGAAGCAGAGTTAGTGATGAGTTAGAAAGAATTTTAAAAATTTGATGCAAGAATGTATAGTGAAATATCCTCAACATTGTTACTGCTCAGGGACAGACGTTAATGGCACCCACGAGCGTAGGGAGTGTGATGGATGGGCTCATAAAATAAACAGAGTGACTGGCTCACTGCCTGCCTTCCCACCTGCACCTGCCCTGCCCCAGTTTTAGGTAAGGCATTGGGCGGCCTCCGAGCCTTGGGCATATCAAGATCCTTGAAACCACTTTACTGTCACTTAACTGCTTGACTGCAGTCTTCAAGATAAGGTAGGGAAAAGTAAAGCAGCTTTAACTGTGAGAGTCGGTGTCAAGGAGCTGTTTTCCCTTGAGCACCTGAGACTGAGGAGTGACCTTATCAAAGTTTATTAAATTATGAGGCATATGGATAGGATAACTAGACAAGAACTTTTCCCTGTGGTGGTGTAGCTCAGAACTAGAGGGCACAGGTTTAGGGTGAGAGGGGAAAACTTTTAAAAGAGACCAAAGGGGCAACTTTATCTCGCAGAGCATGGTGCCTGTACAGACTGAGCTTCCAGAGGAATTACAACCTTTAAAAGGCATCTGAATGAGTATATGAATAGGAAGGGTTTGGAGGGCTATCGGCCAAGTGCTGACAAATGGGACTACATCAGGCCAGCATAAATGGTTGGCATGGACAAGTTGGACCAAAGGGTCTGTTTCCGCGCTGTACATCTCTATGACTCTAATACAATAAATTAACACTTTAAGGGGTATCTGAGTTTGCTGAGTTACACTACTGTATTAAGACAGGGCCTGAGGGTCATCATCATCACTTTCAGGTGCAGGGTTATGACAAAAGAAAGTATTTAGTCCAGCAATGGATGGCTGTAGTTCATTGTCCTCAGACTGTTTCTTGGAGGTTAGCTTAAAAAAGACATCTAATTTTTGCTACTTTGCCTTCTTTCTTCTTTTATGAAGAAGCTGCAGATAGGGTGCAAGATAAGACTTGATGCCACAAACTCCTATCCTGCTGCATTCTGCATTGTAGTCATTGTCTTCTAAGAGCTGCAATTGCTTCTCAACTTCATTCAGGATAGACGACAGAAGAGAAGTGAAAAGTTTTCATGGACTTCTCATCTTCATCTCGAGTTTCAATTTCCCCTGCAGCAACAAGCTGTTATAGATCAGTCTCCTCTTCTACACATCCAACTTGCTTCAAAAGAGCGACACAATGTTCTTTGTGTACTGGAAGCTCCTCTGATGGTCCAATGACTTCAAAATCGTGAAGAAAATCTGGGAGACGCTTCTGCCAAGTTGCATGTAAGTAGTCCTTACTGACATCATCCCAGGCCTCCACAATGATGTCAATAGCATTCTTAACGTTAAAGCTCTTCCGAAATTGAAGAACACTGTCTTCATTATCTTTCTTGGTAGCTGCAATCTGCTTCCTGAATGTGCGTCTTTTAAATAACAAGCTTTAAAAACTACTATTGCTCCCTGGTCCATGGGTTGAATGAGAGAGATTATGTTCAGAGGAAGAAATAGCAATTTCAGAAAGCTCGCCGATGGTAATGGATGGTTTGGTGCATTGTCCAGAATGAAGAGAATCTTGAAATCCAATCTATACTCCTGCAATAATTTCAAAAAACATCCTTGAGCAACAACAGTAAGATCAGCAAAAAATTGAACTGTCATCCAACCTTTTTTGCTTGACCTGAAGTAAACATCTTGAGTGGACTTAAGGTAACTGGGGATGGAATCACATAACAGCCAATGAGAGTTTGCTTTTTAAAACATTGTTCCCTGATTCACCATTGTGTTACAGCCAAATCGCGTTGACAAAATGTGTGTTATAAGAGAATGACCTGTAGATCCCTCACTAGCTGCCAGCGAGATTCTCATCACATTGTTCAAAATCTGGCTGCAGAATCAAACATTTTTCTCTCAACATCGAGAATCTCATTTCTGCTGATCTCTCCATATTGCCCCAACTGACTTGACATTGCCCAAGTCATTCAGGGACTGGGAAGGTATCACCCAGCATTTCCTCTTGTTGCATCTAGATGGCATTGCTTTATTCATTGGATATTTGTGATTCACCACAATAATTGATCTATTTGATGTGAACTTAATCTTGTTATATGCAATGAGTTCTGGAGAGGGAAAGGCATTTTGTACGCAATACTATGATGAGCTTAGTTTTATTTTGAAGTGTTGCAGGGAAATCATGATTGTATCCAAGCTATCACAGTGTCACTGAGGAACAGTTGGAAGAAAAACTGACAGAACATTACTGAATATTACATGATTTTTCACTAGAAGGTAAAATTATATTAAGTGACAGACATCACGCCTAATATTGCATTTGTACGATCCATTGAATAGAACTGATTTTCTGCAGTTCTTGAATTCTCTGTGGATTTGTTAAACCTGAATATTGTGTTCAGCAAATGTCTTCACTATTCCATCTCAGAGGTTGACTAATGGTGTTTTACTGCTCACTTCCAACTTTGACCTTTATTTGCATAATGAAGTGTAGGAAAGCTAATTTAATTTAAATGAGGAATCTGGGTACATAATGTTTACATGAACCAAAGTTTAATAATTCACCTCTAACAGTCAAACATTTTATGCTTTTTGATGCTACATTAATTATTTTGTGGAAATAATCTATAAATGAAACATTTCAATAATTTAAAACAATTTCTCCTACTGAAAATAAATACTGCTTTTCCTTCAAATTCTGAAACAAAATCAAACATTTCTCATCTGATCAAGAAATTTTAATGTTGATTGACATTAATTAAATTTTATGACCTATGACATGAAGGTCATTGTTTTTGAATGAATATGTTTGTTTTTTGAAATTATCCATTGAATGAATCAATGCCAGCTCTCACAAAATGGAAAACATCAGAGATTTTGGTGGGCGGCATGGTGGCACAGTGGTTAGCACTGCTGCCTCACAGCGCCTGAGACCAGGGTTCAGTTCCCGACTCATGCAACTGACTGTGTGGAGTTTGCACGTTCTCCCCGTGTCTGCGTGGGTTTCCTCCGGGTGCTCCGGTTTCCTCCCACTGTCCAAAGATGTGCGGGGTCAGGTGAATTGGCCATGCTAAATTGCCCATAGTGTTAGGTAAGGGGTAAATGTAGGGTATGGGTGGGTTGCGCTTCGGCGGGTCGGTGTGGACTTGTTGGGCCGAAGGGCCTGTTTCCACACTGTAGTAATCTAATCTAAAAAAAATTTTGCAACTAAGGCAATATGCTAACATGAAGCCTGAACAAGGTTGCAAATTAGAGAAGTAATTAGTCACACAAATACTTTGAATACCCTTCACAACTTACGCTGCTTTTTATCTTTCTAAAAGTTCCTTCACCTTGAGCGGAATTAATAGTCAAAGGACATTTATGAAACATGGATATGTTTTTATTGAAGCAGAGAAATACTTCCAAGGTCTCAGAAATAACTTTAGCTCAAGCACTTGTAAGTCACAAACCAAGATGGATACAGTGTCTCTGTCTGGTCTGTAAGGAATTTACCCATCATTGCCAACTGAAAATGGGGGAAGAAAGTGTCTGCAGGCAAGGAGGGTGAGAGCAGAAATTAGTTGATTTTTAAAAAACTCATCAATTGACCAGTCAGCCTGCCACAAGAATTCAACAAGTGTGACATAGCAGGTGAACACATTATCAGGTTCACCTGCACAACGTTGAATCACAACTTCAATCTTGTGACATTTTTCAGTTAAATCAGATTATGAGTCTGATCTAAGCACTGCACTTCATGGTGGATTGCACACTGTAAGATAAAATAAGCAAACAAAATTCAACAATGGCAATATAATCATTCATAGAAGGTATAAGAGTTATCCGAAAAAGAGAACTCTGACTAGCTGACCAAAATCATTTTGGGAATCATTTTGAAGGGGCTCTGATGTTATATGGCACTCTTTATGCAAACACTTTATTCATATACTCCATACTCCTATGATAATGTGAGCTCTGGGATGCAATTGGCTAGCACTGAATAGTGCAGATTGCAGTGTTAGATTAATGTTCCAGAGTTTGCAAGATTCGCTTGGGGGAGAAATTTCACAGAGCTTTATCTTCTTGAAAAATTTATCCTTGGTTATGCAGTTCCTTCATTAGATTAAGTAAGTTGGATAATACGCATGATAAAGTAAATTGAGTGTGACCTATGGAATGAATTTGATTTGGTGGACTAGATGTTGATTTATCATTTCACTTTTTTTATTTTTTGCTACCATTAGTTAGACAATCACATGAGCATTTTCTTTCTCCTGAGTTGTAATTCAAATAATAGTAAATGAGAAGAATATTTTACTTTAAATTGCAGAACTTACGTGAAGTGTTGAAACAATAAAACACCAAGCTTCTAAAGTAGGAAAGGAAGTCTAGGTAAATCAAAAAATAATGATTTTGGAATTGTGCTTAGATTTTAAGTTGAGGAAAAACAAATCACGTTAAGTGTTTGTCATGCCCAATTACTTCAATCATTAATAATGTTACATGATGGTTATGAATTATGGTTTATCTTGAACTATCTGAATATTGGAATAATAATTTGAAAAACAATAGAAACTCAATGATAGTTGATTCACTGAAAAAAATGCAATAACAGTATTCTTCATAGTTGACTTTTTTCTATTAATTATGCATCAAACCCTTCACTGGTTGGACATGTACATAGAACAATGGAAAATGATTTAATTTGTTGAATGTCAGTTATCTCAGGCTCCGGACATCACTGCAAGAGTTCATCATTGCAGTGCCTCAAACTCTGCAGCAGTGATATATCCTCCAAAGTAAAGTCGCAAAGATGTTGTCCGCTGATGACTACACAATGTGCAGTTTCATTTGAAATTTCTCAACAGCAAAGCACTCCAGTCCCCCTTGAGGAAAATCTGGATGGTATACAAGCATGTGGTGAAAGTTAAAATGAAGATTTGCATCGCAAGTGGGATCAATTATTCTCCCCAACTCTAGTCACAGTTTTTTGGCATTGAATGGCATTACCATTGTCAAATTTTTACTGTCAACACCCTGGATGCTACCAACTAGGCCAGCCAAGTTGGAGGGGGTGGGGAGAAGGTAGCTGGGGGTGCAATAGGGAATGGAGGAAGGGGTAAAGGTGATAGGTCGGTGAGGAGGGTGGAGCAGGTAGGTTTCGTCATTACCCCTCCCCCCACCTTACCCCAGTTCCAAACTTCCAGCTCAGCACCATCCTCATGATATATCCCACTTGTCAATCTTTCTTCCAACCTATCCACTCCACCATCCTCTCCGACCCACCACCTTTACCCCTTCCTCCATCTACCTATTGCAATCCCATCTACCTTCTCCCCAGCCCCATCCTCTCCATTTATCTCTCCATGCCCGAGGCCTCCAGCTTCATTCCTGATGAAGGGTACCTGCCCAAAATGTTGATTTTCCTACTCCTTGGATGCTGCCTGACCTGCTGTGCATTTCCAGCACCACTCTAATCTTGACTCTTATCTCTAGCATCTGCAATCCTCACTTTTGCCCAGCCAAATAAGAGCTATAGCTCTAAGCACAGGCCAGAGACTGACAATTTTGCAGTGATTAGTTCAATGCTTGATTGCCTAAAAAAATGCAGAAGTTTCTACAAGACCTACAATGCACAAATTAGGAGAATGATGAATGATTCTCTGCGTTCTTGAATGTAGTTTGAACAAGTCATGAGAAATGTCACACAAACTAGGTCAATGCTGAATCCACTATCTTTGTGTACATTCCCACCACCATCAGTACTGCATGACTGTAATGTGTACCATTGACAAGGTCCTCTGTAACAACTCATTAAGCTTCTTCGGCAGCATATCCCTTACCTGCAACCGCTGACACCTATAATTACACAAGTACCAGACAGATTTGAACATCACCATGTTCAAATTCTTTTTCAAGGTTCATGCTGTCCTGACATGGAAATGCATTACTTTTCCTGAATTATTGCTGAGTCAAAAAACTGGAACTCCCTATCAAACAGTACTTTAGTTGTGCCCACACCTCATAGATAGTTACAATTCAAGAAGCTGCTTACCTGCCTCTCAAGTGCAATGAGCATAGCAAATGTTAACCACCTGAATGATGTCCAAATGATGTACATGTATCAATAAATTAAATAAAAATATTTCAATGGTTATAAATTGAACATAGTTTTTAAAACACTGGCATTTACAGAGCAATTTCCCAATTAAGGGACATCTCAAAGTGCTTTACAGCCATTTTGAAGTATAGTCATTGTTATAATGCAGGAAGACTTACTTTAATAAAATGCTTTACAATGCTTCATTCCAAGGCACTTTATAAATGTGTTCGTGAGTAGAATAGAATAACCACTATTGCCACATATTGCCACATATCCTCAATGACTACAGTGAAACGTGTATATGTCGCCAGTTACAGAACTGACTGAAGTACCTGGGTACCTAGGTGCAGCTTCTTTAGATGCAAAATTTTAGATAGTCAAGAAGTAAAAGTTCAGTACAGCAGACCACACTGGCACCGAGTTCCCAGTCTGCACTGGCCTCTGGCTCCATACCAAGCCAGCAAGACGCCACACTGGGAGGCTGCTGCACAAGGTAAGGAGGTCATTATGCCATATTGGGAGGCCATTGTACTAGGTGGGGAGGTTATCACGCCAACACTGGAAGACCATTGTGCCAGGTGTTGAATCATAGCCAGACAGCTGGGAATCATCGCTGGAGGCTGCTAGGCATTGTCAGAGGATGGGAGTTGAAGAGAAAAGAAAAGACAAAAGCACAATGGAAGAAAAAGAGAGAAGAAAAGAAAAACAGGCTAAGCTGACAAGTTGTAGCTGGAGTGTCCTATTCCACCACCATCTTGCACATATTGTGCACTGCAAGCTCCTTGAGACAACTATATGATAATGACTAGATAATCTCCTCTTTTGTGATATTGTTTGAGGGATAAATAATGGCCATACTGCTATACTTCGATTAACTATATAGACAAGGCTCCCACTGTCAGGTTTGCAAGTGAGTTAGCCAAGGAAAATTCCTCACTTGGCCTGCCCACAGGGTTTTCTCCCATCTTGACTGCTCTATAATTTTATGGTTGAATGGGCATGGCATATGTAAGCACACTTCCAGTTGAATCCTTTAATAGCCAATTAATTCACAATTGCCCATCCGCAATTTTCCCATTGACAGAAGGAGATGAGGATGGGGGAGATCTGGTAGAGTGACTCTGCTCAGGCCTTGTACAGGAGTGGAGAAGTGCCTCCATCGACAACCTAATTTCAACCCCCCTTCACTATGCTGAGTGAAGACATAATCTGAAAATGCATTTCAGATTGTCAGTCTGCACTCAGTGTTTTCCACTTGCATGTACTGGAACATTCATGTAATAATACACAGGGGCCTTGTTCTTTCCAGACAGAACACATATGTGCACTTTGCCTGGTTCAAATAAAAAAAGGTGCTATTCATCAGCTGGTTTATTTATTATGGCAGTACTCTGAACAATGAGAGTCAATATGTTCAGTTTAAAATGTAAACAAAGCCTGGCAGTTTGTTGTGAATCATTATTTGTTGGCACATTCTCCATGGCAATATCTCTTCCAATCAGAATCCAATTACCAATCAGTACTTTCCTCTCATGCAGTATACATGCTGGTTTTTCCTTTGAATTGGTTTTCTTGTAAAGTGAATCCTGATGAGTTTAAGTCAAAATATTTTTTTCCCAACAATACTTAATGAAACTTGATTTTTTTAACATTTTTGCATAAGAAGCAAAACTGGGGAGAGAACAAAAGAGTCCAAGTCTTGGTCATCAAGGAAGTGATTGGGACTAGAGGCAGGCTATGTATAACTTTGAATTCACTGCTGCTGATGCACCCTCTGAGCTGGCCTTGGCAGAGTTCAAACAAAAGTAGGAATAAGAAGCAGTTTGCTTAGACTTAAAGGCATTCTCCTAGTCAATTATGTGGACAGGATTTTGGGTGGGAGAGGGAAGAGATACATTTGTGTTTATGGCCCTACAGCAAAAAATCTCTGTTTGTGTAGGTCCAGTCTCACCTACTTGCACTCGTTCACTCCTTCTCTTGTTCAAAATCACATGACATCATCAAACGAGGGAGTTGTACACAGAAGGACTTGGCCCAGAAGCAAGGTCCACACTGTACGGAGAGAGAGGAGGGCATGATGAACCTTCTATGCATAAGGGTGAGTCACTGGGTGCTTTGCCTTGCCTTTGATACCAGCAACCTTTGGCCAGTTTTAATGTGAAGGAAGTTCCAACCGATCAGGCCTCACTCAAGTCATAACAAAAGGTGAGACAGAAAGAAGGGACGAAGAAATATGATATGTCCTACTCTGCCAGTGATTGCTATTGTTTAGAACAACCAAAATTTTTGACACTAATACTAAATAGGATGGTCTACATCCCAGTTTGGCTGCTTCGGACAGTGATCATTCAAATGACAAGCTACTTGTCCAGTGGTCTCAGACTCCATTAAAGTACAAGCCTAGGTGATTTGCAACCTTTCCCATCCATCCAACACAGTCTCCTCTCCTAGCTCTGAGTGCAGGGATGCTGAGGTTTGGCCTCCAATAACTGTGATCAGTAGTTACATTTTGATTTACAGTAGCACTTGTAATTATTCCATGAATTTAAAATCTGCCCCAAGTCAGGATCATCTTGAACTGTAGGATTCTAGATCGCATTGGGTATTGCATTTATTCATTTAAGCCAAAGGAACAATAGCTTCATTTCCTTAAAATTTATAATTTAGGCTCAGGAAATATTCCCAAAGAGATCAACCAATAACCACAAATAATAATTGTCAGTCATAATTGTATGGAAATATTACATGAAAGGCTGGAAATTATTTGCTGTACCGGTTACTAAATTTTGGATGCAAATGGAAGAAATGCTCAAACTTGTGATTGTTTCAATTCAATTATGGGATGGTTTGAAATAATATTACTTAATGTTTATTGCCTCTACTTTTATACTTGGAAAAATATGCTAATAAAAACATTGTTAGTCTGACGTAGCAACAGTTGCAGACTAAGAAAATCTTGGATCCAACTAGTGATGATATTTCATCAATGCATTTCTAATGATCCTGAAACCCACTTGTTCGCAAATGGCATTCAAGACATCTATAGCTATTGGTCTGGTAGAGTCATAGAGTTATACAACACGGAAACATGCCGTACATGATCCCAAACTTAACTAATCCCACCTGCCAGCTCCAGGCTCATATCTCTCCAAATCTTTTCTATGCATGTACATTGCCAAATATCTTTTAAAGCTAATTGTACCCACATACATCACTTTGTCAGGATGTTTATTCTCCACATGAACCATCCTCAGTGTAACAGATTTGCCCCTTATGTCTTTTTTAAATCTCCTTCTCTCACCTTAAAATGTGCATCCTAGTTTCGAAATCCCTCAACATAGGGAAAAGATAACTACCATTAACTATATCTGTACCACTCGTTATTTTTATAAATTTCGATCAGATCGACTCTCAACTTCCTACACTCCAATGAAAAAAGTCCCAGCCTATCCAGCTTTTCTTTATGATTCAAACCTTACATAGCTGGCAACATCCTGGTAAATCTCTTCTAAGCCCTCTCCAGTTTAATAATATTCTTCCTAAACTGGCTGACTGCTTCCAAATTACAACATTTCCTTTGAAACCATGTTTTTTTTTGTCTCTTATGAATGTTAATGTGCAAACTTTAACTTAACTTGCCTCTTCACACCACAGTGAAATGAGCATTATTACAACCTGCACATGTGTTATCTCCTGGGACTTTGTCAAACATACAACAATAAGCATCTTCATAAAAGTTCATCGTGTTATTCAGAGCCACTGCTGTAAATGCATGGATTCTGCACTTGCAAAAGCATTATGTAGAAAGTGATAGGTCTGTAGTTGCAAATGTGCATTGACAGATTGGTAAATGCAATTAATAAGTTACATACAATAGAATGAATGCTATTAATTAACATTTGTGGCAAGTAATTGTGTTGTGAATTAGGTATGCAAATCTGCAGCTTTCAAATGGCAAAATAAAAGATAATTTTTTATATGTGAAATAATCACTTTCAGCATATGGAGCTTGGCCTGTAGGCAAAGTTAGAAGGGGCTTATTAAGCTGTAAACCTCTTGGAAGCTAGTTTATAATGTTCGTTTTTGAAATTATTTGGGAAAAAGTAAAGACATTTAAAGGAATTGTCAGCATTAGGTTAGTTAAACATTTCTTAACTGATTGGAGAAGCCAGAAAACATTTGGGACAATTATCCAGTACCCATCCTCGGGTAGTCACATCTCTCATTTCGTCTGGAGACTTTCTTAAATGTAAATCTAATCCCAGGATACTAGTGGAAGCTACCTTGGAGAAATCCCATCAGAAACTAGAGTCTGTACTTGGCATTTGGACTACACCAAACTTGCTTGCGACATCTGAATTAATTCAATGAGATTTAATATGATTTGAAGTGAATTATTTGGGCACTGCCAGTTGAGTTAATGAATATATCTTTTCAAAGTGAAGGAGCTCAAGCCTATAGAATCACATCTTTGCTTATGCAATCTTGTCCCAAGCAAATGACAGTGCCTACTTGGTCATTAGCATTTACAGCCACTTGGTACTTGAACTTTGCAAGTTACGACTCCTAGATACCCTTGATTCACTGTTGGCACAGTGGAGTGAGCGGCATGGTGGCACAGTGGTTAGCACAGTACCTGAGACCCGGGTTCACTTCCCATCTCAGGCAACTGACTGTGTGGAGTTTGGACATTCTCCCCGTGTCTGCGTGGGTTTCCTCAGCGTGTTCCGGTTTCCTCCCACAGTCCAAAAATGTGCGCGTTAGGTGAATTGGCCATGCTAAATTGCCCGTAGTGTTAGGTGTAAGGGAATGGGTCTGGGTGGCTGTGCTTTGGGTATTTGGGGAAGACTGACTTTAATAAGATCAGGTGTGTTCTGACCAGACTAGCCAAGGAGAATGTACTTTTTGTAAGTCTGTGATTAAGCAAAGGGATGTACTCAAGAAGAAAATAGGGAGTGGATAGGGGTCAATATGCTTCAGTAATGGCAAAGGGTGAGACCAACAAACCCTAAAACAAGGATATCAATGGATATATAGGATTGCATGAAGAGAAAAAGGGAGGCTTATGTTGGACATTGAGGTCTCAAACCAGCAGGAGCACTGGAAGATTATACATTGTGCAAGGAGAAACTTAAAAAGAGCACATGAAAAGTTAATGGTTAAAATTGAGGAGAATCTGAAATTAATTGATAAGTGCATCAAGGGTAAAAGATAAGGAGAGTAAGACCCTTTCAGGACCACAATAGTAATTTGTGTGTGAAGTTGGAGCACATTGGTCGGATTATAAGTGAATGCTTCATGTCATTGTGAGAGGGATGATGTGGATACAGAATCAGAGAGAAAGACTGTGATACACTTAAAAGAATTAGCATAGGCAGAGAGGAGGTCTGAATGTTCTAACAGAGTTAAATTAGGTAAATTATCAGGGCCGGATAAAGTGTATCCCAGGCTGTTGAGTGAGGCAAGAGCAGAAATAACAGGGACCATGGAAAATTTTTTCGATTTTTCCCTGGATGCAGGAGAGGTGCCAGACTTGGTACCATAATTCATGAAGGGCGCAGCAGGTAAATCAGGAAACTACAGGTTAATCAGTCTCACTTCAGTGGTAGGGAAACTATTGCAAAGAACATCCACTTAAGGTACGACTGGGGATGGATAAAATATTTAAGGAGGTGTATAGGACACTTGTTTTTATGAGCCAAGGAATAGAGTTCAAGAACAGGGTAATCATGCTGGAACTATGTGAAATGTTGGCTAGGTCACAGTGACGGTATTGTGCGCATTTCTGGAATCCATACCATAGGAGGGATATGATTGCACTGGAGAGACTGCAGAGAAGATTTACCAGAATGTTGCCTTGGCTGGAGAGTATCAGTTGTGAAGGGAGATTGGATATATTGGGTTTGTTTTCCTTGGGACAGAGGAGTCTGAGAGTGGGTACATGATTGAGATGTATAAAATTGTGAGGGGCACAGACAGGGTGAACAGAAAGGAACTATTCCCCCTGATGGAGGGATCAGTGGCCAAGATGCATAGATTTAAGGAAATTTGGAGGAGATGGGAGGAATTTTTTTCACTCAGAAGGTGGTGGGAATCTGAAACTCACTGCCTGGAGGGTGATAGAGGCAGAAACCTTCACAAGATTTAAAATGTATTTGGACATGTATGTGCCTTGGCATTGCAAGTACGACTATGATCTAAGTGCTGGAAAATGTTATTAGAATAGTTTGGTGGTTGTTTTCAACCATTGCAGACTTGATGGACTAAAGGGCCTTTTCTTCTGCTGCAGAGCTCTGATTCTAAGTTATCTTCAGTTGTTGTTTAAAATCACAACAATATTTGGTTATTAATATTATCTTCAAAAGGCAATTGTGTACTTGCTACATTATTTAAATATCAAACTGAAGCCAAGCTTTTGAGGCAATCTATTTTTTTGCAAATATTAATGATTTAGGGCATCAAACAATACTAGTGCTAGTATAAGATAAATGAAAATAAGTATTGTCACTTTTGGTGACTAAAGCTCATATGCTGTTTGATTCTTTTGATTTCATACAGGAAATGGAATATTGAAGGGACAAATTCATTACCTTTACCTGTAAAGTGTGATGCTGTTCCAATGTTAGCTTTGCAAAAAAAGGCATCTTGCTGTCTGCCCCATAAAGTAGATGGCATTGCATTAATTGTAAGGTAGATTAAAAGCAAACTTGTCAAACAATGTTAAGAGTTATGGCCAGATTTTCACTAGGCAGGTACACACAGTTGAAAGAATTTCCAGCTCTGTGATCCAGAACTGTAAAAAAAACGGTGCTCCCATTCTGATTAATGTTCAAAGTGGGAAGGATGGCTGATTATAAGTCATATTGTGCAACTCCGGAAGAACTGCTGGGTTTTCTGGGTGAGACGATGGACTCTGGTGTAGTACTGTATATAACATTTAAAATTGAAAGATAAAAGACTAAAATTTCATCAACCATCACCGTTCAAACCCTCACCAAGGCCTGTATTTCACTTCACACTGCCTACGTATCTCCCATTTTCTACATATTTTTAATTAAACTCTCTATCTCCCCATTCCATGGTCATTTATAACCTCCATGCAAAACTATGTCAACTTAGTGCCAACTGACATGCCCCACTTCTCAACTTTTCTTACACAGACCATATCAACTCATTCAGTATCCATCATGGGCAAATCCATTATGAGCAAACATCAAGACGCATGCAAGGATGAGATAAATAATGTTCTAAATGTGTATTTACATTCATTAAAAAATCCATTAATTTAAACAAATAAAACCTTATAAAAAACAACATTTCATTCAGTTGCAAATTACAATGAAATTCAGATTTCCATAACTATGTTAAAGAGTCAAATGTCACTTGCATCTATTAATCAAATTATGAAATCAAACTGTAGTAATGGATGGTTGTGAAAACAGTCAAGCAGCAATCAACCAGTATTGGAAACTCTCAAACATATGCAAACAGGGTGAAATTAAGCATTTTTTAAAAAAATACCACTGACATTTTAAAAATATTTAAATGGCAGCATGTTTAAATGCCTTGATATGCTTGACAGTTCTTTTTGTCAAATGCATTAAATAGTTTTGATTTAATTCTTACTGATCTGTTGACAGTTCCAGATTTCACTCTGGGTTTCTCAGTCGATGAATGTCAGCATCCGATTTGAGTGGAGACAATTGATAATTAAATAGCCAGCTGCCTCTGAAAATAGCACATTTACAAAATCCAGTCAACACCTAATCATACCACCGCAAAAATTGGAAATGCTATGTTTGAGTTCAGGACTTGAGTGCCACCATTTTCCCAGTTTTGAGAACCTCTCTGAAATGGTAAAATTTGGGCTTTGGTATTTCAAATACAAGTACCCTTTTAAATGTCAGATAAGTATTAGATGTTGCCAAATAGTCTCTTTGACAATTAAAAAAAAGAACTACTACTAATGTGGGAATCCCATTCTTTCAGTTATTAGTTGAAAATTTCAAAAATGCACTTCAGAAAAATTATTTCCCTTTCTTTACCTTTCTCTGTCTTTTAATCCATTTTTTTCTTTTCATTTCATCATTTGTCTTTTTGTAAAACTTCTGTTGACTTCATCCACTTTATTCTTGCACTTTTCTCCTCACCCCCATCCCTTAATCCTTTCATCTGATTTTCGAAGAAGATAATGCCTGGTTGTCTTTCCTTGTCATTGCACTCCAAGTGACATGCCATAAAATTAATCTTGAAACATTTGGTAGCAGATCCCATCAGAACTTATAAAGAAGTGTCTGCTACCAATGTATGGAATAAACAATCTCTCAGTGTGTAAAGAACACTGGTAAACAGACCCATGCAGCTGCATAATTAGTTTTGAATTAGTGTTGAAAACCCAATTGCATTCACCTTGAGTTCACTTAAAACAAGAGAGCACAAAGTTTACTTGTAGGTCATTCTATGCTACAGGCAACACCTATAAATTTCTACAGCTACATTATAAAAATAGCAATTAAGTACAACACATTACAAATTGCATTATTCCCCAACAAGACTGTTAGTCAAAATTCACGATGTTCTTAGCTTGGAGTATTATGCAACACAGTGGAATTGACCTGATTCTGAAACCTGGTAATTACATTCCCAGCACAACATATGACCCTGGAAATACCTCGAGGCTTTTTCATTTGAGAGAATGTGTAAAATATATTGCATTTCAAGTGAGTGAGCACTGATCTAGCTTCAAGAGAACTGGTATTCATTTAAAATAGAAACCATTAGCTGTAGATTCCGGCTTTGTAAAATTCTCGCAGTTTTCTTTCTAAACCCTTTAAAACCAAAGGCCTACAGTGGATTAAACTGCGGCAGGAACTTAATGCCTACTTGGTGCCTCCCCTCATAGTATCTCTTATCTTTATCTGGTAAGCAGTGGATTGTCGGAGCAAATAGGTCAGATTGTGCCAACATGTTCAGATGTTTGTTCCATTCTGTATTTTGAATTTCTTGCACTTATAAGCTTCAAATGTTATTTGATTAATTTAGTGCTTTTGCTGCATTAATGTAAAGAACAAATATAACACAAGCTTTTCATTCCTTCACAATGGTTAGACTGCTTTTAAAGCTCAACTGAGATTTCCTTCTCAACTTCTGACCAGCAGGCTTATAAAGTGAAAGGAAAAAAACACACTTTGATGGCAAATGAAAGTTTTTTTCATGCACCTACCCAAATAACAGACTATTGAAAGTTTCAAATGAGGGACAAATGTAGTCAAACTGAAATTTCCAGAAATAGCTACCTGAGATGTGATATTTCTTCTAGCTTTTCACCATTTGAAATACATAAATTGGTGTGAAATTGTTGTATTTATACATTAATTCGAAACTAAACTTGCTGATGAAGTAGGATTGTTTACCATAGTTTTATATTTTAGGTTATCCAGCACTGTTACCCTGATTCATCAAATTAATAACATGCCACAAAAATATATTATACACAATGTAAGCTTAAGTTCTGAGTAATCAATTTTGGTCAGCAAAATTTCGAGTTTGGGTTCATTAGATTTGTTAACAATATATCTTGCCATTATGAATCAATGTTCTTAGGTTTCCTGTGTTTTTATATATGTGACTTGTTATTTCTAGCTAACATTCTATTAGTCTTCCTGCTAACTTATTGCACTTTCTCTTTGCCTTCAATGACCTATTGACAGTTTGCAACCCCTTCCCATTTAAGTCATACTCTGCAATCTGCTTCCAGTACCAAAGTGGATAAACTTGCAATTTTTTGCATAGTATTCCATCTACCATGTTCTTGCCCACTAAGCCTGTCCAAATCTTTCTGAAGCCACATTACATCATCTTCACAACACATACCCCCACTTAGTTTTGCATTACCTGCCACTTTGGAAATATTACATTTGCTCTAAATGTAAAGTTCATTGATATATATGTGTATCAGTATATATAGTAAACCGCTGAACTCAAAGTACTGATCCTAACAATACCCAACTAGTCTCAGCCTGCCCACTCAAGAATAATCCATATATTTCTACCTTTTCTTTTTGGTGCTTTGCTAGTCCTTAATCCATGTGCCTCTGATCGCATTTCTTTTAATTTTCCTATTCAGCCATCTGTGAGGTCCTTTATTTAAGACATTCTGACAATCCAAAGATACTGTCCATCAATTCACTCTATGATTTTGATAGTAATGTCCTCAAAAAAAACCTCCATTTTGTTTGTCAATCAGGATTTCCATTTGAAAATACTTGTTAATTATGTTCAATTAGATCATTATTAACAAGTGTCCATTTAATCACATCCTTTATAATAGATTCTAGCATTTTCTGTATTACTGATAAAAAGGATAATAAGTCTGTAGTTCCAAATTTTCTCTCTCTCTTATTTTGTAGTGTGGCGACACTTTTGAATCACCAGTCTGTAAAAATCAATCCAAAATCTATACAATATTGCATCAACTATCTCTTGCCACTTTCTTCAACATTTTAGAACATGAACCACCAGGTCCTGAGCATTTCTCAACTTTTGGCTCCATTAATTTGACTCGTAAAATCTTCTGAGTAATATTGATTTCCTTCAAAACCTTATTCTTCCTGTCACTTTGATCTCTAATTCTAGAAAAAGTTCTTGCGTAATTATAAACAGACACAAAGTAATCAGTTTGATTCTGACATTCCTTGATCCCACTTCATAAATTCCCCTGACTCTGCCTGTAAGATGCCCTCATTCGTCCTAGCTAACCCCTTCATTTTCACAACCTGTAGAAGCTTTTGCAATCATTTTATTTTGCTAACGGCATACAGATAAATTGGTACGATCTAACTGCAAATTCAGAAACATGACTGCATGATAACCAGTTTATGTTCCGGTTTCTCTTTCCTAATCAGTCTCTTGGTGCGCCTTTTGCTGTATTCTTCAAAAGAAAAACTTGCCAATCCCCATTTACTACTATTTCTGACAAGTTTAAAAGATTTTTCTATAATATATACAGTCCTTACCTTCTTTTGCCAACAGTGGTTGACTGACATTTTTTTTAAGATTTGGCGTCTTGAATGAAGACATTGTTGCTGTAAGCAATTTAATAGTTCTTCAAAGACTATCCATTGCAACTGTATGGTCTTGTGTTTTCATTTGTTTTCTTAAATCTACCTCAAGAAAATGTTTGTATCTTATGCCTTCCTTGGCTTTTTGAATTTTAGCACTCTTACTTTAGCCTGAACTACCTTACTCTCAAATTTCTTCAAAGTTATTTCATAATGTCGTTCATTTATAGCAAAATATTATTAATTAACCCTTCTTATGACATAATATAAATGTAAAATAGTTTATCCTGCTGTAAGCTTCACAAAACCTTACTGTAGAGAACCATCTCGAACACACTCCAGAAATTCATCTTTCACAGTTGTAATGCTCAAGTGATTTGCAATCTACACAGATTGAAGTCACCCATAACTGGGTTTCTGATGCTATATGCTTCTCTCATCTTTTGATTAGTACCATGTCCCACAATACCAATACCATTCAGTTGCCTATAAATTCTCCAATAATGAAGGTTGCTGCTTGCTTTTTCAAATAACTTCCGCACTCATTGTTCTTCTGATCTGAGATCCTCCCTTACTAATGTATTGATCCCATTCCTTATTATCAGCACAACTTTACCTCCTTTAACTTATTATATGTCCTTCCTAAACATTGAATGTCTTTGAATATTCAGTTCCTAAACTGATTACCATGCAGCCATGTTTCTGTATTGGCAGTTAGATCATATCAATTTTTCTGTATGCTTTTAGATCTTCTATCTTGTTATAAGTGCTGCATGAATTCCAGTAAGGTGCCCTAAAAAAATAACTTGCCTTTTTACATCATTTGGCACACAAAAATTTGAAATGCTTGGCGCTGTTTCTCCTGTGTCTTGCCTTTCAAGCAGCTTTTGCACTTCCTGTTTCTAATTTTACTCCCTTCCAATTTGGCTTACCCTGCAAGTTCCCAACTCTTGACTACTAGCTAAAATTCTACCCTACAATGCTGTCAAATCTCCCTGACAGGATTTCCGTCTCTATTATCTGTGGACTGAAACAGTTCTTGTCATATTTTCTCTCTTAATAGTAAATGCATGACATTCTGCTGAATGTCCCTCCAGCAGTTAGTCCAAACTGGTGCAATCTGCCCAATGATAGATTTGATTTGAACATTATGCGTGGGATAACCATAAGCAACTAATGTCCAAACCAGTTCAATTGCAATGTCATCATCCTCACATTTGTGATATGTCCCACTGTAAAGGAGCTTTCCACTGATTTTACTTGTTGCCAGTGTTGTGAACAGTTGGACGTGGTTTCAGGGAAACATTGCTCACTGTACTAAGTTCATAAAACTTCATTGAAGTTCCTGCTACAGAAATGGCAAACAGTTGAGCAACATGGAATAGATCTGTTCTGCTTTTTATCTGACACCTCTTTTATGCTTTGGTGCTTAAACAGTCATGTATTTATTGTACTGTATTCTGCATTTTATATTCAAAACTTGTCTGAGAATAAAATTTCCACTATATTCAATGAAATAATTATGCTGGTGAAATTTGAGAGTGCACATTGTGATTCTCTTGCTGTTATGTAATATGCTTTTTTACAAGAGAATCAAATGTCAAATCATAGACTAATATAATTAAAATGACACACAGTCACTGTAGAAGGAAATAGCGTAAACACAAAAAATATTGAGCAGATACAGGCTATTTGGTGTATTTCACAATTCAATAACATGTCTGCTTTTTATCGTCAATACTGTTTAATTCTCCATAGCCTAGAAGCAAAAATCTATCTGTTTCAGCATTGACTATGTTCATTGACGAAACATCTGGTGTGGAGAATTCCAAAAATTCTCAAATCCTCAGTGAAGAAATTCCTCCTTGTTTCAGAATTAAATTACCATTCCTGCTATAATTAATTAGGGAAAATTCCATGGAGCTTCGTGTGCAAAACGTGCAATATGGTCAAGGTGACTTTATCAAGTGGGATGCAAAATTTTGATTCCCAATGACAGATTGAAATATGAAAAAGACAACTCTATAAGTTGATTCTGGAAAAGAATAAAGTTGGACTTGAAATGAATGTTCTGAACAGGGGAAAGACTGAATTTAAGATCATAAGACAGAATCTGACCGAAGTGGATTGAGAGCATCTACTTGTTGGAAAGTCTACATTTGAGCAGTGAGGGAGCCCCAATAAAGGTGAAGGGGAAGGAAGCAAGTCCCAAGAACTCTGAGTTTAGAATTAGCCACCACTCAGAGAAGCAAGGATTAACCAAAGACAGCATGGTTATCTCCATAGGGGAGATAACGTCTAACAGATTTGAATGAATATTTGAGTACGTGACTCAGTGCATGAATGAGGGTAGTGTATTTGATGTAGTCAACATGGACATCAGTAAGAGCTTTGACAAAGTGCTGCTTGGGAAATGGTGACAGCTGCATGCAATTCGGCCAATTCAATCCAAAATTGACTTTGTGGCAAGAGGCAAAGGCTGCAGGTTAAAGATTGTTTCTGTGGCTGGAAGTCTGTCCAATGGTGTACCAAAGATTTCAGTTCAGGGTATCTTGATGCTTGATGTACATTAATAATTTAGTTACAAATATAGCAGGTTTTATTATTGAATTCACGAATGACATAAAATTGGTAGTGTGGTAAATAGCAAGGATGAAAACTTTAGACTGCATGAAGGTATAGACAAGCTGGTCAGCTGGGCAAAACATTTGCAGATGGGGTTTAATCATGAAAGGTGTGAAGTGCATTCTGGGGCGACCAAAAAGTCGAGGGAGTACATGATCGGGCCTTGGTGAGTACTCAGGGTCAGCAGAACCTTGGTGTGCATGTACATATATCCTTGTCAGCAACAGGACAGGTTCTGTTTTTGTTCACGGGATGTTGGCATTACTAAGAGTCAATGACGTTGCTGAAAATTCAAAGTCACATATTAGCTAGGGGAAAGATGGCTAATTTTGTTTCCTGAAGAACCTCAGTGAAGCAGATGGGTTTTTATGACGATCAACAGTGGTTACGTGTTCACCTTTAGGCCAGATTTTTTAATTACAGGTTTTAATTAAATGTAAACTTCACCATCTGTCATGGTGGAATTTGAACCCATGTTCTCATGAAGCTCCCATCCTGTGATAGGGTGGTTAAGAGACATACGAAATACTTGCCTATGTTAGTCATGCCATAGAATACGAGAGCGAGTAAGTTATGATGGAACTGTGGATTGTTAACTAGACCACAGATGAAGTACAGTGTGCAGATATAGAGACACGGAGTTATACAGCACAGTAACACTTTGAACACTCAGTATTTAGTCATAGTTGTAGAAACAGCAATAGACCCTTTGCTCAATTCATCCATGCTGACCAGATATCCTAAATCAATCTAGTCTCATTTGCTAGCATTTGTCCTAAATCCCTCTCAATCTTTCTTTTCATGTACCCATCCAGATGCCTGTTAAATGTTGTAATTGTACCAGCCTCCACTATCTCATCTGGCAGCTCATTCCATACAGACATCACCCTTTGTGTGAAAACTTTGCCCCTTTGGTCCCTTTTAAATCTTGCCTCTCACCTTAAACCTATGCTGCCTAGTTTAGGACTTCATTCCCTGGGAAAGAGGTCTTGACTATTTCCCCTATCCACCCCATCATGATTTTCTAAACCTCGATAAAATCACCCTCAGCCTCTGATGCTCCAAGGAAAGTAGCCCCCATTCAGCTTCTCCCTCTAGCTCAAGATCTCCAATGCCAACAACATCCTTGTAAAACTTCTGTTTGAAATTTAATAAAATCTTTCCTGTAGCAGGGAGACCAGAATTAAACAGAATATTCTGAACCAATGTCCTGTACAGTCACAACATAACATCGCAACTCCTACACTCAATGCACTGCCCAATAAAGGCAAGAGTGCCAAATGCTGCCTACAATATCCTGGCTATCTGTGACACCACCATCAAGGAACTGTGAACCTGCACCTCAAGGTCACTTTGTTTGTCAACTCCCCAAGACCATACCATCAGTTGTTTCAGTCCTGCCCTGATTTTTCTTACCAAAATACAACACATCATATTTATCTAAATTAAACTTCGTCTGCCAGATGATAAGGATGTTTTCGTTACATTGGAGAGCGGCAGGAGATTCATCAGGATGTTGCCCAGGCTGCAGTGTTTCAGCTGTGAAATGAGATTATGTTTCTTGGAACAGAAAAGACTGAGGAAACCTAATTGAACTCCACAGAACAATAAGAGGTGTAAATAGTATCAATAGGAATAAACTTTCCCACTGAGGAGGGGGATTGATTGTTGGGGAAAAAAAATAAGGTAAGGTTCAGAAGATTTGGAGGGGATTTGAAGAGACTTTTTTTACCCAGTGTTTGAGTAACTGGAACTCATTGCCTGAAAAGGTTGTAGAAGTGAGAACCCCATCAGAATATTTAAGAAGTACAGAGGAACCTCGATTATCCAAATATCAATTATCTGAATTTTGGATTATCCAAATAAAATCTCAAGATCCCGACAGAAACATGACATCAAAGAGGTGCTTACAACACTGATCGGATCTTTTGTTTGTAATGATTAAAAATTAACTCAGCTGACTGAAATGCTGCCGAGAACAGTCCTGCATATTTATAGGAGCCCAGGCACTGTTTCCAAATGACTGACTGCCCACCTTCTCTTTCTTCTCACACTTTCTCTGGAGTTCAACACGGGGTGTACCCTAAACCCCAATTGTCCAGATAATCTCTCCAACATTGACGTGGACAGGGCAAAGGTGGAACTTGTCAAAAAGGTTGTGTGTGTGTGTGTGTGTGTGTGTGTGTGTGTGTGTGTGTGTGTATGGTATTTTGAGACCCCCCCCCCCCCCCGCCAAAGGCACTAGTAATCTTGCTGTTGGTGTCCAGTCTGGTTGCCCAGGAAGGGGGCAGGGGTGGGAGTATGGAGGCAGACGGGGGGGCGTGGGACAGATGGCCAGCGTTTGGGGGGGAACAGGGTGGGTTTGGAATGGGTTGTTGGAGTGGATGGGGGCAGCGGGAGCGAGGTGGGGGCAGACGGTGGTGGCGGGAGCTCACACACAATGTGCTGCTGCCTAGTCTCCTGAATGGGGAGATGAGGAGTGGATTTAGCAAATGCTCAATGTGTCAAGCCTGTTGAACTGATGGAGGGGAGGTAGTGGCAGGAGGCTTCAGCAATATTGCAGTTCCCAAGTGTATTCTACTCAGAAACAAACCCTGAGACAGAGAGAGGGAGCAAGACAGAGAAAGTGAGGAAAAAGAAAGCTTCTGAAAACTCCGAGCCCCAGAGGAAAGGCATTGAATAAATTAACCAAATGATCAATTATTCAAACGAAATACTGACTGCCCATCTCATTCGGATAATCTAGGTTCTTCTGTATTCAGATGAGCCCTTGAAATGTGATAGCATACAAGGCTACAGGCCAAGTGTTGAGAAAAGGGATAAGATTGGATAAGTGGATAATAACTAACATGAAACTGATGAGCCAAAGGACCTCTTTCCATAACACATATATGCACTTGTCTTCTTTGTGCAGTTATGTTTAAGATCAGTGGTTTCCTTCACTTTATGGCACAAGGGAAGGGAGCAGCAGAATACATTTTTACACTGAACCTCAGAGACAGCATAATTAACTCCGTGACTGTGGGTATTGCAGAGTGAGGTTGGAAGCATAAAGGGATGGAAGAAGGATTGGTGTCAGAGTGAGGATAGGATTGGTGGCATGGAGAAGTCAAGTCAGAGGGGCTTGGCTTACTTGGTATGTCGGGAAAGGTTGGTGGTGACAGTCAGCCAAGGTAAGAACATAAAAGAAGATAAAAATATTGCCAGGGTTGGAGGGTTTGACCTATAGGGAGAGGCTGAATAGGCTGTGGGGGCTGTTTTCTCTGGTGCCTCAGAGGTTTATAAATTCATGAGGGGCATGGATAGGGTATCGACAAGATCTTTTCTCTGGAGTGAGTGAGCCCAGAACTAGAAGGCATAGGTTTAAGGTGAGAGGTTTAAAAGATATAAAACTGACCAAAAGGGCAACGTTTTGACACTGAGTGTGGTGTTTGTATGGAATAAGCTGCCAGTGGAAGTGGTGGAGACTGGTACAATTATAACATTTAAAAGGCATCTGGATCGGCATATGAATTGGAAAGTTTTAGAGAGATACGGGCTCAGTGTTGACAAATGGGACTAGATTGGTTGAGGATATCTGGTCGACATGGACAAGTTGGACTAAAAGGTCTGTTTCTTTGCTGTACATCTCTATGACTCTAAGTATGGTGTCAGAATAGTTAAAATATTTGTCTGTCTCAGAGGTTTGGCTGGAACAGTCATCCAAGATACAAGGTTCATCAACCACAATTCAGTTATGTCAACTGAGATTGCTCTCGGACAATGTGATTTACAATAGATGGAAGGGAGGGACAATTGAGCTGCAAGGAAAGCCATGTCCAACAGAGTAATGAGTACAACTGTGGACATTAACATGAATATTCAATAGTGGATGAATACAAAACTACAATATTGCTTCTTCCACAATAAAAGAAATGTCCTGAATAATTATGTATCTGTCAATGGTGTCAGTCATGAGGTATATCAGTGTACATTGAATTTTTGAATAAACCAATCTCAGCAAACAATAATGGTGCACAAGTGAAACCAAAGTAATGTGAAATATGTATGAGAAATTTAGTTTTGAGAAACCTCCCTGTCACTTTTGTACTATTAAGGCTTATGTTCACCTGTACTGATCTTTCGAGCAGAAAAAATCAAGCTTTCAAATCCCTTTGGTCGGTCAGCAAATTGGCAAATGTGCAAAACACGTTTTTAATATTTCAGATCTTCAGGGTTAGATACCAAATCAAATGCAGAACATGCTGATCATGCTAACTCAATAGAGTCCACTGCTCCAATAGAATCTCACAGTCACAGCATGGAAACAGACTTTTCGGCCCAACCAGTCCATGCCAACCATGTTCCCAAACTAAACTTGTCCCATCTATCCATATCCGTCCAAACCTTTCCTCTTCATGAACTTAGCCAAATGTCATTGAAACTGTACCTGTCACTGTTGTAACTGTACCTGCATCCGTCACTTTTTCTGACAATTCATTCCACAAAAGAACCACTGGGTTAAAAAAAAATGTGCCCCTCATATCCTTTCTTAGATCTTTCTTCTCAAGTTTTAAAAGTATACCCCTTGGTTTTGAATTCCCCCACTCTAGGGAAAAGACCCTTGTCATTAACCTTATCTATGCCCCTCCTGTTTTTATAAACCTCGAAAAGGCCACCTTCAATCTTCTAGGCTGCAATGGAAAATAGTTCCAGCCTTTCCCGTCTATTTTTATATCTCAAACCTTTCATTCCTGGCAAGATGCTGGTAAATCTTTTCTGAATCCTCTCAAGTTTAATAAAATCCTTCCTGTAACAGGGCGACCAAAACTGTACACAGTTCTTCACAAGAGGCCTCAATGTTCAATAAAACCACACCGTGATATCCTAGCCCCTGTAGTCTGGTCTGAGCAATTAAGGAAAGTGTGCTAAATGCCTTCTTAACCATCCTGTCTCCCTGTAACCCAAATTTCAAAACACAATATACCTGAACACCTAGGTCAGTGTTCAACAAAACGATACAGAATTGTAGAAGTCCTGCCCTTGGTTGTTTTACCAAAATGCACTATCTCACATTTATTCAAATTAAGCTACATCTGCCACTCCTTAGCCTATTGACCCAATTGATCTAGATCTCTTTGTAATCTTGGATAATCTTCACGGTTCCATATACCATCAATTTTGGAGTGATACGCAAACTTACTAGCTATATCTCGTATAAATCACTGATATTAATTACAAACAAAAGTGGGCACAGTACTGATCACTGTGGAACACTGCTGGTCACAGGTCTCCAATCCAAAAAAATAAACCTTTACCACTAACTACTGCCTCCTACTATAAAATCAATTTTGTATCCAGTTGGCAAGCTCATCATGAATCACGTGATCTAAACTTCACTAATTAGTCTACCATGCAGAACCTTGTCAAAGACGTTCAAGTAGATCAAGTAAATAGTGTCCAAAACTCTGTCTTCAGTCTCTTTAATTTCTCCACTAAAAATCTCAATCAAGTTTGTGAGACACGATTTTCCTCACTTAAAACTATGTTGACTCTCCCTTACCAATCCTTGCCTCTCCAAATGCAAGTAAATCCTAATTTTTAGAGTCACTTTCAAAAATTTACGCACCACCAATGTCAGACTTGCAGGACTAGATTCCAGGCTTCTGCTTAGCATGCCTTTCCATAATGTCCTGGCATACATTTAATCAGCTCCTAGAGATTTATCCACCTTTTCTTTTATTTTCTAAGACACCTAGCACTTCATCTTCTACAATGTGAACTGGTTTCAACCCATCAATATTTATTTTGCTTTTTCTCTAGCCTCTATTTATTTCTCAATAGTAAAAACTAATGCAAAATATTTATTTAATTTATTTTAATATTTCTCCATCTGAGCTTCATAAAGATGACCTAGTTGATCTTTAGAACATAGAACACAGAAAAGTACAGCACACAACAGACCCTTCAGCCCACAATGTTGTGCCAAGGCTTATTCCAAATCCAAAACAAAATAACCTAACCTATATACCCCTCAATTCACTGCTGTCCATGTGCATGTCCAGCAGTTGCTTAAATGTCCCTAATAACTCTGCTTCCACCAGCAATGCATTCCATGCATTCACAACCTTGTGTAAAGAACTTACCTCTGACATCTCCTCTATATCTTTCTCCTAATATCTTAAAACTATTACACCTTGTGCCAGTCAATCCTGCCCTGGGGAAATGTCTCTGGCTATTGACTCTGTCCATGCCTCTCATTACCTTGTATACCTCGATCAGGTCACCTCTCTTCCTCCTTCTCTCCAGAGAGAATAGTTCGAGCTTTGTCAACCTCTGTTTTGCAAGACAAGCCCTCCAGTCCAGGTAGCATCCTGGTAAACCTTCTTTGAACCCTCTCTCAAACCTCTGTACTTTTCTTATAATAGGGCAACCAGAACTGGACACAATATTCCAAGTGTGGTCTCATCGGGGACTTGTAGAGTTGCAGCATAACCTCTTGGGTCTTAAAGTCAATCCTCCTATTTATGAAAGTCAAAACACCGTATGCTTTGTTAACAACCCTGTACACTTGGGTGATAACTTTGAGGGATCTATGTACTTGAATACCAAGATCCTACTGTTCCTCCCCACTGCCAAGAATCCTATCTTTAATCCTATATTCAGCATTCAAGTTCAACCTTCCAAAATGCATCACTTCACATTTATCCAGGTTGAACTCCATCTGCCATTCTTAGCCCAGCTCAACATCCTGTCTATGTCACGCTGCAGCCTGCAATAGCCCTCGATACTATCAACAGCACCTCCAACCTTTGTGTCATTGGAAAATTTACTAACCCACTCAGCAACCTCCTCATCGAAGTCATTCATAAAAATGACAAAGAGCAGAAACCCAAGAACAGAGCCCTACGGGATACCATTCAACACTGACTTCCAGGCAGAATACTTTCCATCTACAACCACTCTCTGCCTTATTCAGCCAACCAATTCTGAATCCAAACAGCCAAATCTCCTTGTATTCCATACCTCCTGACTTTATGAATGAGCCTACAATGAGGAACCTTATCAAATGCCTTGCTGAAGTCCAGATACACCACATCCACTGCTCAACCTTCATCGACCTGTCTTGTCTTCTCCTCAAAAAACTCAATAAGATTTGTGAGGTATGATCTGCCCCTCAAAGCTATGCTGACTGCCTTTAATCACACTATGCATTTCTAAATAGTCACAAATCCTATCCCTCAGAATTCTTTCCAAAACCTTGCTGACCACAAACCTAAGACTGACTGGTCGGTAATTGCCAGGGATTTCCATATTCCCCTTCTTGAAAAGAGGAACAACATTCACCTCCCTCCGGTCCTCCGATATGGCTCCTATGGAGAGTGAGGAAGCAAAGATCTTTGCCAGCAGCTTAGAACATCCTTTCTCACTTCCCGGAGCAACTTGGGATAAATCCGATCTGGTCCTGGTAACTTATCAATCTTAATGTTTGCCAAAATTTCCAGCACATCAACTTCATCAATCTTGATCTGTTCAAGCCTGTTTCCCAGCTCTTCAAAGTTCTCATTCACAACAAGGTCCATTTCCTTAGTGAAAACCAAAGTTAAAAACTAATTTAGGACTTCCACTATCTGCTCAGACTCCACGCACAAGTTCCCTACGCTATACCTGACCGACCCTACTTTCGCCCTCATCATTCTCTTATTCCTCATGCATGTGTAAAATGCCTTTGGGTTCTCCCTAATCCTTCCTGCCAAGCCTTTTTCATGCCCCCTCCTGGCTCTCCTCAGTCCATTTCTGAGCTCCTTTCTCATAAGCCTGTAATCCTCTAAAGCTGTGCTAGATCCTTATGTAAGCTGCCTTCTTCCTATTGACAAGAAGCTCCTATGTTCTCAGCATCCAAGGCCCCGTAATCTTACCCCTTCTTGCCTGTCTCAGACGAGCAAATTTGTGCATCATTCACAACAACTGCTCCTTGAACAGTCTCCACATGTCTGTTGTGCCCTTTCTATGGAGCAATTGCTCCCACTCTGTACTTCCCAACTCCTGTCTGATAGCATCATAAATTCCTTTACCGCAATTAAATATTTTCCCTTGGTAACTGCTCCTTTCCCTCTCCAAGGCTACGGTAAATGTGAGGCAGTTGTGGTCACTGTCACCAAAGTGTTCTCCCACTGTGAGATCTGACACCTGTCCTGGATCATTGCCAAGCAGCAAATCCAAAATGGCCTCTCCCTTCATCAGCCCGTCTGCATACTGAGTAAGCAAACCCTCCTGAACACACCTGACAAAAATGGTTACATCCAAATCATCTGCACTAAGGAGGTTACAGTCAATATTGGGCAAGTTGAAGTCACCCATAACAATAACCCTGCTAGCTCTGCATTTTTCCAAACTTTGCTGGCCTATGAGTTCTTCAATCTCTCTATTGCTGTTAGGGGGTCAGTAGAAAACCCCCAGTGAGGTGGCTTGTCCCTTGTTGTTCCTAACTTCCACTCAGTAGACAAACCTTCCTCAATGACCTTCATTTCTGTAGCTGTGATGCACTCTCTGATGAGCAATGCTACACACCCTCCTCTTTTTCCACCCTCCCTAATCTTTTTAAATGTTCTAAACCCTGGAACATCTCACAACAATTCCTACTCCTGTGAAACCCACATCTCCGTTGTGATCACAACATCATAGTCCCAAGTACTGATCCATGCTCTAAGTTCATCACTCTTATTTCTGACACTGCTTGTGTTAAAGCAGACATACTTTAACTGATCCCTTTGTTTCATCATGTGAAAAGCCTTCCTAATGGATTTGTTATATCCTGTCACTGCTCCATCTACAACTATCACCCCTCTCAGATATGTAGCTCTCAACCCATTGCCAAACTAGTTTAAACCCTGCCAAACCACACGAACAAATCTCCCGCCCAGGACATTTGTGTCCCTCCAGTTCAGGTGCAGCCCATCCTTCATGTACAGGTCCCACCTTCCCCAGAAGGCATCCCCATGGTCTAAGTATCTGAAGCCCTTCCTCCTACATCAGCCTCACAGCCAAGTGTTTAGCTGCACTCGCTGACTTTTCCTCACCTCACTGTCTTGTGGCACCAGTAGCAAACCTGAGATCATTACTCTACTTGCCCTGCTCTTCAGCTTCTAACTAAGCTGTCTATAGTCACTTTTCAGATCCTCAATCCCTTTCCTGGCAATATCATTGGTGCCAATATATACCACAAATGTTGACTGCTTACCCACCCTCTTCAGAATCCTGTAAACCCAATTGGCGACATCCCAATTCCTTTCACCAGGGAGGCAACATGCCTTCTGGGAGTCCCATTCCTGACCACAAAATCTCCTGTCAATTCATCTAACGTGTTGAGTCCCCTGACACTTCTAGTCTCCCCCCTTCCCTTCTGAGCCTCAATGCCAGAGACCTGACAACTGTGACTTTCCCCTGGTAGGCCATCCCTACCAGCAAATCCAAAATGGTATACTTATTGCTGAGGGGAATGGCCACAGGAGATCCCTGCTCTATCTGTTGGCTCTCTTTTCTCCCCCTGACTGTAACCCAGCTATCCTTAGCCTGTGTCTGGAGGAGTGACCATCTCCCTATACATCCTCTCAATTTCTCCCTCGGGCCTCCCGGAAGATCCGCAGTTCATCCAGCTCCAGCTGCAGTTCCCTCGGTTTTCGAGGAGCTGGAGTTGGGTGCACTTCCTGCCGATGTTGTCAAAAGAGACATGTGTTTACAGACTCTTAGTAAGGTTAGAGGAGGTGGGTGGGAGGTTGACGGTCTCAGGTTTAGATTTCACCCACTTAACAACTTCCTGGCAGCCCTCATTTCTCTCCACCCTCTCCTCACAGTTCTGTTCAAAATGGAAGCCCAATTCTCAAGTTAGCTCCCTTTTTAAATGGGAAGAACTGACTTACCCGGCCGCTCTCATTTCTCTCCACCCTCTCTCCTCGTCGCTCTGTTCAAAATGGAGGCCCGACTCTCAATCCAAGTCCCAATTTAAGGGGTCCTGTTGTCTAGTTGTTCTCTTGCTCTTAGTGTATTTGTAGGATCTTTTTGAATTATTTTTATGCTCATCTGCCATGGCTATCTCATGTCCCGTCTGCATTCCTGATTTTCTTCTGAAGAGTGCCCTTACATTCTTTATACTCTTCAAGAGATTCAATTGATCCCAGTTGTGAAGATAATTTGATCATCTGTTACATGTACACAGATCAATGAGAAACCTGTTATGTTTGACAACCTCCAATCAACTTTCGATCAATATTTGGAGTCGAATACCAATAGGACACTGAGGATGCTTTGCTTCAATGGTAGATGTCAATTTCTAGAAGAGTCTGTAGATAGCTTAATTAAGAACTTTCATGTACTATTCTGAACCATGCAGCTATGGAAACTTAGAATTGATTTGTGTCTCTTTGGTAAATCAGCTACTGACAGAATGGACAGTGCAGTTATCAGTGGATACATACTCTCGAAAGTTGTTCAACAGCATTTATAATGCAAGATTCCATTTACTGCAGAACATTCTGCAAAGACGATTGTCTACTTAAAGCCCAGTAGAACATTTGATCAGAGAACACAGGCCTCTCATCTGAACAACATGCCATATGTGAAAATATCTGCAGGAAATCCCAAGCAATCTATTGCCACAATATCTTGCCACAAGTATTGTTTCAAAAATTCACACCACTGAACAGGCAACTAATCTGTTCGAAGCCAGCAAAGTGTTCATTGCAGGAAAAGGAGTTGCCTGTCTAAGATGTGCTGTAATCTAAAGAATGTGCCAAACATCAAAGTAAATTGTTTCTGAGCAAAGATGTACATCCATGTCTTAGAACACCACCTTGAAGATCAAGTCAATGCTGCATATGATCAATTTTCTTCATGCTACCTATTGATAAACAAGATTACACTTTTGTGGAGAACTAAGACTGACCCCCAATCCAGATACCAAAGACAGGAAAGCAGAAATAATCCAATTACCCAATACATTCCAGCAGTTGCATCAACACACAATCAATCAGCAGTCATTGCTGATATAACGGAAGCCAGCAGACAAAAAAGGCTTATTCATTTTTACTCAAGTCTGTCTGTATTTCTTTCACTTTCCTGATCCACCTACTGGCAAAGACCTATCAAGCCAAAGTTTTGGGCTGGGGATGTGAAAGATATAAGGAATAATTGTACAGTAAAATGTAATGTAGGTAATTCATTTGACAATGAATTTGGCTATTTTATTCATTGTTTAGAAATGTTATTCAGGATTTATGAAGGGGAATTAAAAACTTAGGGAAAGGTGTTGTCTGAGGGCTTTGGGAATCTCAAGCCTCCTTTTCGTAATGTCATGGTGATACTCATCAGAGAAAGAGAGAAACACTTGCTGAATGTTAGTCTTGCGTGCAATAAAAAAAAAGTGGAGTAGACTGACTAGCACTTTAACAGAATAGCCTTGCAAAATGTATCAGTAAGCATCTCTGAATAAAATGTGTTGTAGTATTCAGTTTCAATGTTATAAGGAAGCCCAAGTGTGAAAACTATTCCGAACCTTACCTTCTCCTGACCCAGTTTGTCCTCAGCCCAATTTCATGGATGTGGACATAAAACCATGCAACAAAAGAGTTGTGACTTCACATTAATCTAAGAATGCTCTTTATAAAGAAACCGCAATGAAAACTTGCTTTCTGTTCAAGGGATTATTATCCACAGTGCCCCAAATCAACTCTTCCTCTTTCTTTGTGATCCCAAATAGTGCATTTAACCATTGATTAAAATGGTTACAAGACGGAGGTGGTTTTAAGTTGCATAAAATTTCAAAGTATTGTAAACAAAATTTATGAGCTATTTAAAGAAATAAATACAAATTGTGTGCATAAGTATAAAATTGTGCAAAAAAATTACATAATAATAATGGGTGATTTTACTTAACCAGACTTGCAGTCTATCTTTGAGAACAAAACCGATTCCAACCATGTGTTGAAGACTGTTGTCTGGATAATTCTGATTTTAAATCAATAGGCATTGATCTCCAGGGCTCATTAGATGATCTAAGAACAAGGGAATATGTCTAAAGAATGACCATACTGAAAAGTGTAAAGAACATTCAAAGATAAATATTCTTGTATCAAAATGAATCTCCAAAAATAAGGTCGAGAAAAATCACAAGCGAAATAGTTAGTAAAGTTAGGAAATGATCAAAAAGAAAATGATTAGGAGACAGATTGGATGGGTTTTTTGTTTAAAAATAAGAATGATGCAACATAGACTGGAATTTGTTGGATAAATAAATTTATACTGAGAAAAGGTAAAAGATAAATAATTGAAAAAAATCATATCAATCCAAATGCAATCAATGTAGATTAGAAAAGTGAAGAGTCATTATGAAGAAGAAAAGGCAGAGAACATTAAGATTTGTAACTGGATTTATATGCATGTAAAAAATAAAATAGATAAAATGCTGGTAAAACTGATCAAAATTGAAAATGGAAGTTTCCATCCCTATCAGATCAGATGCTCCAGAAATCCAGAGTACCTGAGCTGTCTGAGTTTAATTTCTCCATCATTGGTAGCCTTGCTTGGGCACTAAGTTCTGGAATTCTTTCCTTTATGCATCTTTGACTCTCTACGTTCTCCTCCTTCCAATCATCTCCCTCTTCTCCTTTTTTTCATTTTTAAAATACTGTTCAAAATCCAACAGTTTGACTGGGCTTTTGAATAGTTGTTTTAATCTCTCTTGATTTGATATTTTTGTTCAGTATTGTTTCCATGAAGCACCTTGGAATTTGTTTTATAATGTTAAAGGTATTTCATAAATGCAAAGGAACACATTGACACTACATGAAAACTTTGTGCTACTTTTCACCAGTGCGTAAAGGTAGGAACAAAAACGTTTAAGGATTTTGAGCTATTATTCAGGTGACTACAGTGAAAAAAGTAGAGCTGGAAAAATTGGAGAAACTTAGTGTGAAAAGGGTTACCCTAAAAAGGTTGTACTAAAATGCCAGGGGAAATCAATGAGAAAACAGTACTGGTTGAGTAACCATTGTCTTTTGGTATGAATTTTATGACTTGATCACCTGGCAAAATTTGACCAATCACAAGCATATATTTTAATGTGAGTCAGTATAACTTCTATGCATTTGATTTAATTGATGAAAATAAGCAGTGATGGAGTGCGTGCCATGCCCAGTTTTCAGAGCTTTGCTTCCAGTGAGTAAAAATGGATTCCATATTTCCAAACTGACATTGCAGTCTTTTCAAGTCCCAGTATGGTCTTAGTTATTTGTGATTTTCTGATGCCAGTTCTTTACATTTTTTAAATTTAGCAATTTCACGAACTAAGGACTCTGTCCTTGTCTTCGCTATCGTAACAGATAAAATGCAGCAAAAAGCCACTTCAAAGAAAAACCTTGGGCTACAAGTGCTTAAAAGCTTGAACACACACACACACACACACACACACAAAAAATGACATTTGGACAGTACAGTAGGTGTCCATCTAGAACCCTACAACTCCAGCTCCAGACCCAACACTCCCCTCCCTCTGGACCCTGGAATCTCTCTTCCCTACTGGCAGACTTGACTATGCTCCCCTCATTTCCCCAGGGCCTGACACCTTCCAGAACCTAAAACTGTCCATATCAATGGACCCAATACACCTCATTGCCCATCCTCCAAAGGGCTCAATAGCTACCATCTTCCCAGACTCTCACGACTTCTTCCACGGGACCCGACATATTTCTTTCCCTCCTGGAATTGATAATCCCTTTCTCTCTCTGTTGCCTGCCATCTCTCTCTCTCTCTGCCTCAGCAAACCAATACCCTCCCTCATCCTTGCCAGATACTCCCCCTGTTCTCCCAGCTGAACCGAATACTGCTGTACACCCGACCTACCCAAAATAGAGTCATAGGGTTACGGAGATGTACAGCACGAAAGCAGACTCTTCGGTCCAACTCGTCCATGCCAACTAGATATCATAACCTAATCTAGTCCCATTTTCCAGCACTTGGCCCAAACCCTTTGAAGCCCTTTCTATTCACATACCCATCCAGATCCCTTTTAAGTGTTACAATTGTACCAGTTTCCACCACACCCTCTGGCAGTTCATTCTATACATGTACTACCCTCTATGTGAAAAGGTTGCCCCATAGCTCATTTTTAAATCTTTCCCCTCTCACCTTAAACCTGTGCTCTCTAGTTCTGGAGGAGGTCGTGTTATGGATGTACAGTACATTGGTTAGGCCACTTCTGGAATATTTTGTTTGCTTAATCACTTATCTGGCACACCTCCCTCCTTGCCTGCTGGCTCTCTTCCTGCCAGGGATGCAAACCACAAGGTGCCCTGGTACCCCATCCATCTGTCATCCCATTCAACTTCCACCCTGCCCATGTGGCATGAGAACTTTACTCTTTGCTCACACTCTTATGCTTTTGCAGGAACTATCGAAGTGGCTCTCTGTGCTGCTGGATACTTAAATGACAGACTGCAGTAATGACAACTGTGAAAAAAAGCATGATTTTCTTTCCCCTGACTATCCAAAACTACAAGCACATAATTGGATTTAAGGCAACTTTGCATTTCTGCTGGAGCTGTGAAAGGAACCATCTGCCAGAGCTGTAGAGCTTGTTCTGTTTTTCAATGATCCACACAAGCCCACTTCCCACCTCCTTTTATCTTACCACACCATAATCTCTTCCTTGTGTATTTGTTTGGCTATCACTGGGACTTGCAATAAATGTTAACAAGAACAAGGGACAATTTGAATTTGATTGCCACTCCCTGGAAAATCTGGCTCAATACTACAGGAAAAGCTGAGCCAATGATTTATACACATGAAACATAACTTTTTGTTTTTATATTTAATGCCTCTATGTAGAATTCCCACAGGATATTGAATGTTTTATTAACTGTTCTCTCAACTTGACCTAATGTAATGGCTGCCTTGTTCCTCAAACTGCAACAATGGCTACATGTCTGAATTATTTCATTAGCTTTGAAATGTATTAGGTTGTCCAGTGGTCATGAAACGTATTACATAAAAATGTATTTCTGCCTTTAAACCGAGACATGGCTTTAACATGATGATGAGACGTTTTCCAATTGAAGTTAAAATTAGTGGCTAATATTGAGAAGGGCAAGAGCAGCAGGTACATGGGAGCACTAATACCTGCACATTTTCCTTGAAGCCATTCACCATGATGATTTGGAAAAATATTGCTTTTCCATGAATGTCATTGGATGGTTTAATATTCATCTTGGCACTGGGAGAGTTATGTCACCAGATCAATGTGCTTCTCATCTCATTATAAATGCAAGAGAATGTTGTGCAGGTTTAGTCAGTGAATAGTTGGGGGTTATTCTGGACTTGAATGCTTAGGTACTGTATTTAAAGGTAAGCTGGACACCACTTGAGACAATGCAAACCAAAAACATCTCCTCAAGTTATGGTTGCCCCCCCCAATTGAATTCCCCACTCCTCAGTGGACCAAACTGAGTCCAAGGGAAATGTTCTCCAGTACTGCCAGCCAGGATCACAGAAAAAATTGTTCTTTTACCTGAGTGACTGGAGAAGAAGATTATCTCCTCAAATCAATCCAGTTTGGACAGGAACTGTGTTATGGGTGAGAGCTGTGGCTGCACTAAAGAGGGATCTATAACAGCAACAAAGTCAATGGAAAGTGTTGCTGTATTTTCTCTGGCACCTCCTACTCGGGGTCATCACTTGGTGTAACAATGTCACAGAATGCACATCTCACTAAGGTTAATGGATTGCAGGGTTCAGCACTATATGCATCATGTCAACTCAAGGGCTTCATTCTCAATGCCCACTCAACCTTCGTGTTCACTGTACTTCCTTTCCACTTCCTGGGGACCCCTCTCAACCACCCATGGTTGTGTATGATCACAAATGCTCTCGTCTCATTGCAGGAATGCCTGTAAAATCTGACCGTAACAGGGCCATAAAGGCGAGGATGATACCAGGGGTACTGGGGAGAGGTGGCAAACCTCAAGCTTTGAGGAAATGATCATAGAAATGAATGGAGGAGATAAGGACCATTTCTCTGGTGATAATGGATCAAAGGAAAACATTATGCTCTGCTCTTCTTTGGCAAATATCAATACTTGCACAATGCCCTGCATAAGTTTTCCCTATATTCCCCAACAAATTCCTTCCCTCTTTTTCAATTACTAACAGTGCCCAGAAACTGATAGCTAGGAAGATGCAATGCCCACATCCCATGTATGAATAAAATAAATTGTTAGCCATCAGCTGATGTTTATACAAGTTGGCTGATTTTGTTTTTAAAAATAGCAATGGAGATAAAGTTGTCTCTTAATTTTATGCAGCATATAAAAAGAAATTAAGATCTCTTTATGGTGAGTAGTGCTAACCCTGCCTTTGAGCCTGGAGGACCAAGTCCAAGTTCCATCTGCGCCAGAGGTGTGTAGTAACGTCTGATTCAATTAATCAGAAATAGGAGGATAGAGCAGATTAATGCATGGCTGAGGAGCTGGTGCATGGGAGAAGGGTTCACATTTTTGGATCATTGGAATCTCTTCTGGGGTAGAAGTGATCTGTACATGAAGGATGGATTGCACCGGAATTGGAAGGGGACGAATATACTGGCAAGGAGATTTGCTCGAGCTGCTCGGGAGGATTTAACCTAGTAAGGTGGAGTGGGACCCAGGGAGATAGTGAGGAAAGAGATCAGTCTGAAACTGGCACAGTTGAGAAAAGAAACTAGCCAAATGGTCAGGGCAGACAGGAACAAAGCAGAGAAGAAGGTAGTTTAATTTAAGAGGCTTAATAGTAAAGGCAGATGAACTCAGGGCATGGTTCGGAACATGGGAATTGGATATCATAGCAATTACAGAAACGTGGCTCAGGGATGTACAGGACTGGCAACTGAATGTTCCAGGATATAAATGCTATAGGAAGGATGGAAATGGAGGCAAGAGAGGAGGGGGAGTGGTGGTTTTGATATGGGATAGCGTTACATCTGTACTTAGAGAAGATTTTCCTGGGAATACATCCAGGGAAGCTATTTGAGTGGAACTGAAAAATAAGAAAGGGATGATCACCTTACTGCAATTGTATTATAGACCACCTAATAGTCAGCGGGAAACTGAGAAACAAATTTGTGAGATTTCAGTTATCTGTTAGAGTAATAGAGTGGTTATGGTAGGAGATTTTCACTTTCCTAACATAGACTGGAACTGCCATAGTGTTAAGAGTTTAGATGGAGAAGAATTTGTTAAGTGTGTCCAAGAAGAGTTTCTGATTCACTAAGTGGATGTACCTACAAGAGAAGATGCAAAACTTGATCTACTCTTGGGAAGTAAGGCATGGCAGGTGACTGAGGTGTCAGTGGGGGAACACTTTGAGGCCAGGATCAAAACTCTATCATGTTTAAAATACTGATGGAAAAGGGTAGATCAGATGTAAAAGTTGAAGTTCTAAACTGGAGGAAGGCTAATTTTGACGGTATTAGGCAAGAGCTTTCAAAAGCTGATTGGGGGCAGATGTTCACAGGTAAAAGGATGGCTGAAAAATGCAAAGCCTTCAGAAATGAGATAATGAGAGTTCAGAGACAGTATATTCCTATTCGGGTGATAGGAAAGGCTAGTAGGTACAGGGAATGCTGGATGACTAGAGAAATTGAATACCCTTCCAAGTCACTCACCTTTCTGACCTGGAATTATATCACTGTAATAGCATCAAAATCCTGGAACTCACTCCCAAACAGCAAAGCGGATGTCCTTAAACCAAATGGACTGCAGCAGTTCAAGAAGTCAGCTCACCATCATCTTCTCAAGGCCACCTTCAAAAAGAAGGAAGCATACCTCAGGTTCAGATAGGTGAGAATGCTTTAATCCTTGGAGTATAAAGGCAATAGGAGTATACTTCAGAGGGAAATTGGAACAGCAAAAAGGGTACATGAGATAGCATTGGCAAATAGGGTCAAGGAGAATCCAAAGGGATTTTACAAATACATTAAGGATAAAAGGGTAACTAGGGAGAGAATAGGGCTCTTCAAAGATCAGCAAGATAACCTTTGTGTGGAGCCACAGGAGATGGGGAGATACTAAATGAGTATTTTGCATCAGTGTTTACTGTGGAGAAGGTCATGGAAGATAAAGAATGTAAAAAAAAATGGTGACATCTTGAAAAAGGTCCACATAACAGAGGACAATGTGCTTGATTTCTTGAAATGTAGAAATCCCCAGGACCTGATCAGGTGTACCCTAGAACTCTGTGAAGCTAGGGAGGTGATTTCTGGGTCCTTTTCTGAGATATTTGTATCATCGATCATCACAGGTAAGGTGTCAGAAGACTTGAGGTTGGCTAACGTGGTGCCACTGTTGAAAAAAGGTGGTCAGGACAAGCCAGGGAACTATAGACCAGTGGCGGACGAGTTTTTGAAGAGAATCCTGAAGGACAGGATGTACACGTATTTAGAAAGGTAAGGACTGATTAGGGATAGTCAACATGGCTTTGTGCGTGGGAAATGAGAATCTTGATTGAGTTTTTTGAAGAAGTAACAAAGAGGATTGATGAGGGCAGAGCAATGGACATGGTTTATATGGATTTCAGTAAGGCATTTGACAAGGTTCCCCATGGCAAACTAGTTAGCAAGGTTAGATCTCATGGAATATAGGGAGAACTGGTCATTTGGATTCAGAACTGACTCAAAGGTAGAAGAGAGATGGTGTTGGAGGGTTGTTTTTCAGACTGGAGGCCTGTGAGCATTGGAGTGCCACAAGGATTGGTGGTGGGTCCACTACTTTTCATCATTTATATAAATAATTTAGAAGTGAACGTCGGAGGTTTAGTTAGTAAGACTGCAGATGACACCAAAATTGGAGGTATCATGGACAGCGAAGAAGGTTACCTCAGTTTACAAAGGGATCTTGATCAATGGGTTGAGGAGTGGCAGATGGAGTTTAATTTAGATAAATGCAAGATGCTGCATTTTGGAAAAGCAAATCAGAGCAGGACTATACACTTAATGGTAAGGTCCGAGGGAGTATTGCTGAACAAAGAGTCCTTGGAGTGCAGGTTCATAGCTTCTTGAAAGTAGAATCACAGGTAAATAGGATAGTGAAGAAGGCGTTTGGTATGCTTTCCTTTATTGGTCAGAGCATTGAGAATAGGAGTCAAGAATGTGGTGCTGCAAAAGCACAGCAGGCCAGGCAGCATCCAAGGGGCAGAATTGACTTTTTGGGGAAAAAAGCCCTCCAACATTGAGTAAAGGAGTTGGAACATTATGTTGTGGCTGTACAGGACATTGGTTAGGCCATTGGTTTGGAATATTGTGTGCAATTCCAGTCTCTTTCCTAACAGAAGGATGTTGTGAAACTTGAAAGGATGTTGCCAGGGTTGGAGGATTTGAGCTATAGGGAGAGGCTGAATAGCTTGGGGCTGTTTTCCCTTGAGCTTTGGAGGCCAAGGGGTGATCTTATAGAGTTTTATAAAATCATGAAAGGCATCGATAGGACAAATAGGCAAGGACTTTTCCCTGGGGTGGGGAAGTCCAGAACCAGAGGGCATAGGTTTAAGGTGAGAAAGGAAATATATAAAAGAGACTTAAGGGATAACTTTTTCATGCAGATGGTGGTATGTGTATAGAATGAGCTACCAGAGGAAGTGGTGGAGGCTGGTACAATAACAACATTTAAGAGGCAACTGGATGGGTATATGAATGGGAAGGGAATAGAGAGATATGGGCCAAATGCTGGCAAATGGGACTAGATTCGTTTAGGATATCTGGTCAGCATGGACGATTTGGATCCAAGGGTAGTACATGTTGTACATCACTGACTCGATGTAGAATTGTATATAAAACCTATAACACATTATTACTTGAACATCAACAATCTCCTGTTCTCCATTGGTTCAGTCAGTTATCGGTGAACCTGTCAGAACCAATTGTTCATATACAACATTCCATAATGGATCCAGAGAGCTTTAAATTCATTCTCTTTTCATACAGTTCCAGTGACATCATACTTTGCGTCAAATCACCCTGATAAAATAAAGAACATAACACCTGTCACCTGCAGTAATTGAGATATCTATCCATGCCTATTTGTATACCAAAAATTAAAAAAAAATCTGTCAAATGATTATTACCATGCCAACTCATAATGACAGTTTAATCTTTAACAATTGTGGATCTTATGAGGCAAACATTACTGTAACTGTGTCTCAGTGAACATGGTTAATCCAAGCCTGTAATTCTAGCCACATGGGTACTGCCTATTCATTAAAGAATGCATTCATCATCCTAATTGAAACCCACGGCTTTCCACAGTTTGGAGAAACTTGTTTTTCAGCTCTCAGGGTGGCTTGTCTGAGTTTAAAAAACGTGCTACTAATGTTACAGAATGCTTCATATTTATTCTATCCATTGTTACATGAAGCATGAATATTGTTTGCACCCAATTTACACAACAACCATTTTCACCTCTTGTTGCAATTATGCTCACATTCAGAGATGTGCATTATATTTTATCAAAAAGGCTACCGATGTTGTTCCTATTGAAACAATGTTAGTTAATCCATTTGGGCACTAATCCTTTTTGAACTCATTTATAAAAGCAATACCTGTTTTCTGTTTTTATCAAATGCCATGCAACAGTTTGTCCCTACTCACCCTGAGGGAGGTGTGAATGGCTTTTCGCTTGAAGTCACTGCAGGTCTTTGTCAATGCTATTCTTACAACACTATTAGATAAACCATTTCATGAAATTCGGTAGAACATTTCAATGTACTGACCTAACTATCTCTATAAATTCATGATACTGTGTGATTTGAAGGAAATCTTGGTGATCTTGATGTTCTTCGATGTGGCTACCCTTAGCCTCTAGGGTGGCAGAATTTACAAGAGAGGCCATACTTCTGAAGCAAGCATAATAAATTACTGCAGGACATCATGTTGCTGTAGTGCACTGACAATGGAGAGGATCGATTTATGGGTGAGAATGTCGATCATGGGTGATGTTTCTGAGATTTGCTGCTGCACACATCCTGGGAGTTGATGAGTTGTGCTCCTGATTTCAGATTTGCTCATGAGTGTTGAGACATCCAGAGATGAGCTATTTATCATAGAGTACTCCAAACTCTGCTTTATTTTTGTTTCTGTTCCAAGACATCAATATTTTTGTGTTCATAAGAGGTAAGATTCATTTTGTTCTGTCATCAATTCCACACATTAAAATACCTAGAATGACTGGTCTGCTGGTTCCTCATCTGTTTCTTTCCTTCACTAAGGATGTAGGTGATTTATAGGAGTAGTAGACAGGTCACTTAGTTTTCATTGAAATTACTAAGTTAATTGAAAACGAACATTCACAGTAAAGTAGAAGTGTTTGCCTGCCTGGCCTTCTAAACAGTGAACAATTCCTGGCACAAGAAGATCTAAAGAGAAGGGGAAAATGTTTTTAAGTAGACAAAAAAATCTTTATCTGTCACTATCGTCAATCAGAGAGACTGAGAGGTTCAGATACATAGTTCGCTGAAAGTTGTGTCACAAGTAGGCAAAGTGTTTAAGAAGGCATTTGGCACACTTTCATTGCTCAGATCATTGATTATGGGAGTTAAGATGTCATGTTGAGATCGTACAGGATCTTGGTGAGGCCACTTTTGGAGTACTGTGTACAGTCTGATTGCCCTCCTATAGGAAGGATAATATTAAATTGGAGAGGATGTCAAAAAAGGATGTTGCCAGAACCAAAGGGTTTGATTTATAAGGAGAGGCTGAATAAGCTGGGACTTTTTTCACTGGAGTGTTAGGAGTTTAAAGAATGACTTTAGAGGTTTATAAAGTCATAAGGGCAGAGATAATATGAATAGCAAAAGTCTTTTCCATGGGTGGGGGAGTCCAAAAGTAGATGGCATGATTTTAAGGTGAAAGGAGAAAGATTTAAAAGGGACCTGAGGGTGAACCTTTTCACAGAGGATAATTCGAATGTAGAATGAACTGCCAGAGGAAGTAGTAAATGTTGCTATGGTTACAATATTTAAAAGACATTTAAAAGATACATTGGCCAAATGTAGACAAATGGGACTCATTTAGTTTGGGAAATATGGTTGGTTTCCATACTGTGTGACTCTATAAATGCTGTAAATGGAGTAGCACTTCAGTTCCACAATTTTCGATTCAAACAATACAGAATTTGATTATTCGGCTTTTTGAACAAATTATCAAATTTATGCACTCACTTTCAAAAAATGGGTTGTTTTTCCTTTTTTGTAATTCTATTCCCAATTCCCTTTGAAAGTTCTGATTGGATCAGCTATATGCCACCTCTCGGCCCACTGCAATCCAAAACCTTAACTTGTTAAGTAAGTAAAAATATCCTCTCCCCACTGGTTTTTTTTTCCATTTAAATGTAATCCTGCCCCTCTCCTACTAATCTCTTGCCAATGAAGATAATTTTCATTATTTACTCTCAATCCTCCAACATTTGCATTTGCAGTTAATTTAGATTTTACCTCCTTCCCTGCACTTAGGAACGTTTTTTGTTTATTCATTCACAGGATGAGGGTGTCACTGACCAGGCTAGCATTTATTACCTATTCATAATTGCCTAGAGGGCAGTTAAGTGTCAACCTCTTTGCTGTGGATCTAGAGTCACATGTAGACCACAACAGGTAAGCTTGACAGTTTCCTCCCATAAAGAGTATTAGTGAACCAGATGGGTTTTTCCTGACAATTGACAATGGATTCATGGTCAGCATTAGATTCTTAGTTCCAGATTTTTTTTTTAATTGACCTCAAATTCTACCATCTGTCATGGTGGGTTTTGAACCCAGATCCCCTGGACATGACCTGGGTTTCTGGATTGACAGTCCAGTAATAATACCACTAGACCATCACCTCCCCAGTGTTGCATGTTATCATCTTCTCCAGCTTTTCCACATAAATGAAGTACTTTACACTTTGTAAAATGTCTTCTCATTTTTTCCTGCAATAAACTTATTTACAATATTTCCTGAAGCCTTGTAGTGAAGGTAATACTCCAACTAGTCTACAAACAGTGATGTAGTATGTCTTTGTGTAACATTTTTTGCTTTTCTGTTCCATATATTACTTTTTAAGGTGTTGAATCCTTTTACCTTTTTAGCAGCCTTCTCAATTTGCCCTGCCATTTTTACTTAGGCAGATACTTTTTTCAAAAAAAAAATGAACACGCAACCTGTTAAAATGGTTGCATTATGCCATACCACCATTGGCATTTGCACTATAGGCTGTACAGTCTGAAATCAGTGTCTTATTAAACCTGGATCTCAATGAAGGAAATCCACATCTACTTGTGGAATTCACATATTTCATTGTTGGGCTATCTTTAACAAAAAAAAAGTGCAAAGTGTACCTGCTGATTTGCAATTCTGTTCAATGTGGACAAAAGCGACATCGAACTTCAATGTGAACTAGATGAAGGTGATTGACCTTCCAATGCACTGTGGTGGCCTCTTATCCAAACCAACAGACCTTGGCCATCTCGAAGTCTCAATGGGTGAAAAGCCACAACACAGGATATTCATTAACTTAAAACACCATCTTATTTGAAAAAAAGACTTCAGACTGATGGCAGATTACGTGGCTAAGAGAACAAAGTTTGTTACATAATTTTAATAACTAAAAGAAGCAGTTTCAGTGTAAACAGCATGCATCAAATCAGCTATAAGAAGCTATGCAGTTAATACATCAAAGCCTTCAAAATGGGAGATGGACTTGTTTTATCTTCAAGGTCACTTGAGTATCATTCTTCTGGCATTTCAATTACAAGAAGCTTGGCAAATTACTGAGAATCTTCTGCTTTTCAAGATCTATACTTTAGCTAAAATGTTAACTCATCTGAGAAGCTGCATACCTCTGATGAAAGAAATAGAATTACTTCAAACTTATATTTTTTTCTTCATCTCTATTGACTCTGAATGTATAATTTGTGAAAGAAGCAATTGTGATGTGCTAGGATCTGAAAAGCTTTGCCCTAGACATATTATGGAAGCAAATTATATTGAGGCATTCGATTGGGCATTACATAATTATTTCAATAGAAACTATGTGATGGTTACAGTGGAAAAGACAGGAGAATTGCACCCAAGTCATAATGCTCTCCTTGAGAGTTAAAATAGACAAGATGTGTTAATATGCCTCTTCTTATACCATAACTGTTCTGTGAATAAATTATCATGAGTGAGTCAAATGGGTGAGACATTCCCTTTTTAAAGGTTCAAGGTATGATGAACATGCGTAGTTTACATATATTAATTTCATATTGAAACTTGAATTTCAAAATAGCAACAGATGCCTTCGTTACCTGTGTGAAGGTCTTTCTGAATCAGTGAAAAATCTATCAATAGTCAAAAAAGCAAGTGACTACCAACTCCTGTGGTGTTTATGGAAATGCTTACACTTTTAGGTTTATGATATGATAAATATTTAAGGCTATTCTCTTTGTTTTCATTTTGCAGTAATCTAGCACTGGGCAAGTCTATTTTAAATTTGGTTCAGAAAACACCAGGATTCAGTACATAAAGAAACGTAGCTTCTCTCCAAGGAGTCAAGGGTATCTCATGGAGCAGTTCGCTCATCAGAATGATTTAGTTTGTAAAGCTTCTTAACCAGGAGAGTTTTGTTAGAAATCTGCAGGTTATTGGAACTGAGAAGGTTTAAGGTCTCAGATTTGTGAAAAAATCATGCCAGCAAACTTGGAAAGAAGTAGTTGAATTGTTTCCACAATCCTTGACAAAGAAACCGTAAGATTTTAGTTATGCAGAAATGTCATGTTGAGATAGTGGTGTAATTTCTCTGGGTTTGAGTTACTGTAATGGATAGTGTCATGGAACAGGTTGAAATTTGGTTTTACTGTGAGTTTCCTATCTTGCTAACTCTTTTATATTTATATATTCTTATTATAGTTTTTTTTTGTTTTGCTGTTAAAATCTTTAACCACCTTTCATTAGTTTGTGATTAACCATTATTTTAACCAAATTAAAAAAAGAACTACATGTCAAGTATGATAAATAATATAAATAAACAAGTAAAATTCAGAAAAAGTTTGTGCTGAATTTTAAAATTGAGACAAGTACACTTGGGCAAGAAAATTCATAATGTGGAGCTGCCTGTGTTAGACTGACGTAGACAAAGTTAAAAATCACACAACACCAGGTTATAGTCCAATAGATTTATTTGGAAGTACCAGCTCTCGGAGTGCTGCTACTTCGTCCGGTAGCTGTAGAGTAGGATCGTAAGACACAGAATTTATAACAGAAGATCACAGTGTCATGCAACTGAAATGATATATCGAACAGACCTAGATTACTGTTAAGTCTTACATCTTTTAGAATGGATTGCAAGATTGGGATACATACATTGTCTGAGCTGAAATGTCACTTTTTTTAATAAAACCTTGACTTATTTTGGGAATGTGACATAAAAGAAGTTCTGGGATTTACGTATTAATGAACTGAAACCTGCCATTCATTATATAAGATGAAAGACTTAATAGCAATCTAGATCTGTTCAATATATCATTTCAGTTGCATGACACTATGATCTTTTGTTATAAATTCTGTGTCTTATGACCCGACTCAACAACTAGCTGACTCTGAAAGCTAGTACTTCCAAATAAACCTGTTGGACAATAAGAAAATTCACTTCACGCATGCACATGTGCGCGCACATAACACACACGCAGACACACACGCAGACACACACGCAGACACACACGCAGACACACACACACCTACACGCACACACGAATAAAGACAAATTCTGACTGTGACACCTCTGTTCCAGTCCTCTTTTTCACGTTGCACGCCAACAGTATTGAAAATGGCAATCCTGTTAGTGTAGTGGAAGCACCCTATGTCAGCACCAAATTATCTCATGTTCATTTTTCAGTTTTATATTGAATACTCAACATTTTAGTTTCCCTTCAGTTATGCATATTCTATGTTGTAAATAAATGCTATTTATAATATTTTCTAGATTTTTAATTGCTAAAAATACTCATGGATCATCGGGCTGTAATTAGAGAGTTGACTGGTGGTGGTTTAATTTCAGGTGAGAAGTACGATTGAAAAAGAGATCCAATGCATAAAGTGAATCCATGCTATTGGTGTTGCTTTGCATTGCAAACAAGCAGTACAGTCATTCAAGCTAACTGACGTCCTTTCTAGATTTTAATAATTTCTTGAATCTGCCGTGTGAGCTATTTTAGGCAACATTTGAGACAATATTTGAGATGGCATCTGTACTATTTTACTTGTTCAGGAACCTGCAATGTTTTAACAATTTTAACGAGTTATCTAATCTTGATAATCTAATCTTGCATATGATTACAGTTCTATTATTAGCAAAATGGGTTATGTGAATGTTGATATCAGTGTGTTAGCCAAAAGTAGTTTGTTTACAGTGGGTGTCTGCTTTGACATTCATGACACATCCTTCACAAAAACATCATAAATTACTTAAGTTATAGGACAAACAAATGAATCGTGAAATTAATGTGTGGGAATCTATTATTTCTTCACTTATTTCTGCAGAGTAGTCAACACAAAATTTAACTTGGTAGACTCTGATGAATTAAGACCTGCATTTGAGGAAAGGAGCCTACATAAACATTAATTGAATGCATTGTCAGATTCTATTTTTAATCAAAGGTATTGAGGGAGATTGGGAAAATGCAAGTATATAGATTTCAATCACATCAGCCATGATCAAGGTGCATAGTAGCACAGGCTCAAGGGGTTAAAAGGTCTACTCCTGTCCTCTAAGTTCCTAACTTTCAGTTGGCGAAATAACATACGACAAATCCCTATACACAACAAATTCTGTCCCTCTGTTGGAATACTCTTTAAAATTGCCCTTACACTTTATCTTTATACAGTCTCTGAGGGATTTTTGTGGCAATTTGTACTTGACCTAACCTACGTGAAAATTTAAAGTAAAATAAACAGTTAGCACAATAACAAAAGGGAAAGCCTAGCATTCCTCACAGTTAAAACCTATGCCTGACAGTATTGAAATAAATCTCCCCAGGCATTTATCAATTGTCTTTCTTCTAATGCTCTGATTTCTAAATTCGAATTCACAATTTCTTAAAAAATATTTCCTGCTCTTGTAAAAACTGAAATTTCCCTGCATTCAAATTGTCCAAGAAAAATCAAGTCGTGAGTAAATACTGTTAGCTTTTCACGAAGTCTGTTCAGAAATTGATGCTCCCAGATGCTGTTCATTTGCTCTTCCTTCTATCCCAGCAGTAACTAAGTCTCCAAACACATTGCTTTGTGAGATTAATTGGTTGTCCAGGAAGTGGCACCAGACGTTGCTGTTGTAATGGACTGAACATGAGATACTTCCTGTTAAAATGGATATTCTTACATTTAAATTTGATTAGGATGTATCTATACATTCTGTCTTTTCCTACATATTCTCATCGTGCAAGATATCTCTTGACTCTCATTGAATGTCAAGGTTTTTATCTGCATTTTTACAACTTGTGTGTTTCCGTTTTAATCTCTGATAAGATTGATTATTCATATAAATAGCTACAAATATTGAATTCAATACAATTAACATCCTTTTTTTTAACTGATGGTGTTTTTCCAGACTTTACTTAATTGCCTGGATCCTCTTTTAAATGAATAATATTTTAAGGATACCCTAATTTTTTTCTAAACCTGCAGAATCAGAAGAAAAGCACTACCGATTCAAAAATACCGAATGGAAATGTAATAAAAAAATCATTCTTGTATTCAGCTAAATTCTGATTATGATGTGAAAAACAAAAGTATAATGACATTTCTATTTTGAGAGAATAACATCTATATGCTCAGTTAAACTGGAAGTTAGATTCAAGGACAGGTGAGAAAATAGGAAACATGAATATCAATGAAGAACTATTGGCCCAATTGTGATACATTCTGTTGTATTTTCTTGTTGACGAGAATAGGCATGATGAAGAAGTAATTTCAATTTTGTAACCAGTCTGAAAACAATTGTTTGATTAAAAAGGTGGTGCTGATGGAAGGATAAGCTATGATCACAGTCTAGATTAGTGTGGTGCTGGAAAAGCACAGCAGGTCAGGCAGCATCCGAGGAGCAGGAAATCGACGTTTTGGGCAAAAACCCTTCATCAAGAATGAGGCAGGGAGCCTCCGGGGGAGGAGGGCGGGGGAGAGAGGCTGTCCTTGGTGGCTCCTTGCCTCATTACTGATGAAAGACTTTTGCCCAAAATGTCGATTTTCCTGCTCCTCAGATGCTGCCTGACCGTTGTGCTTTTCCAGCCCCACTTTAATCTCAATTCTGATCCCCAGCATCTGCCGACCTCACTTTTGCCTAAGGTATGATCACAGTTTCGTAGTTGCCAAGATTACAAAAAAAAGAATAATGAACTTATCATAAAATAGTCTGGTAATACTGTGTGTCACATTGGGTACAGTTGCAAACAGTACTCAAGTGAATCAAAGCTATAGCATTTTCAGTAAAAATCAACTTAGCAGAACTTAAATTCAGAAACAGAAAACACAGTCTCAATTTCATTATGGAATCAAAATGAAGTTGTGATTAATGAAAGAAATGGTCCTTTCTGTCTTGGCTAAAGTAATAAAGAAAGATTTGAAAGGAAGAAACTACATTCAAATAGCTCTTCACACACCTGGATAGTTGAAAGTGCTCTGCAGCCAAGGAAGGACACATTTAAATGTTGTAATGTAGTATGTGTAGCATTGAGTATGTGCACAGCACATTTCCCCAAACAACAATGTGCTAATGACCAGGTAATCTGTTTTTGAAGTATTGATAATTAAGGCATCAAGGTTAGCCACCAGGAGACTAAGGATGACTCCATCCCTCTTCTTCAAAATAATGCGGTAGGATCTTTTAGATCTGCTCTATTAAGTAGGTGGGGTCTCAGTTGAACACCATATTGAATGACAACACCTCTGATCTCTCAAGGCTTCCTGACTTCAGTGCTGCACTGGAGTATAAACCTTGAATTATATCTATATGATCTCTTGCAGCACTCAACTCAATAGCTCAGAATAAAAGCTTTGAATCTGTTTGACTCAGCTGCAGATTGAATCTCATAAATACATGTAGCACTGAATTGAGTAGAGAGAATTTTCTTGCAGAGTCATCTGTCAAGTGATTCAGAAGGTGAGTGTTTTCATGTTCGATTTAAAAATTTTGATGTGGAAACTTGAGTTTCATGCCTAATGTGTGGGAATCAACAGCACTGAATTCTCTGGATTAAATTAGTCAAATTTAAGCAGTATACAGTTTGAAGCTCAGAACCACTCTTGTGAAATTTGTGTTACAATAAATACTGTTTTATTTTATATAGCACATTTCAGGTTGACATTTTAGAAGCTTCACACAATCTTTTTCTTAAGGTGCGATTATTGTTGTCATGTAGATGCGGAGGAGGAAGAGCCAACAAGCAGTGATTATAGATTCTTATGAAAAAGCTGAAGCAATTCTTGATAATAAATATTTTTGTCACCATAATTCTACCACCAACTTATACCCTGAGTTAAGTGATGTTTCTTAATCCAATGACTTCTTCACTCCAGTCAGGATGGGAAATGTCCATCAAGAATGGTCAAAGTAGTGCTAGAGAATTTACTGCTATGTTCCAAATGATCCTACATCAATTGTTATCTTGACCATTCACTTATTGGAAGCAGATCTGGTTTCTGGTTTGCAATTGATAACTTGCTGATTTTTAGGTGGTTCAAATCATCCCCAACTCCCTGATTCTGACATTGGACTTATTTAGGGAATGTGAAATGAAGAAGGTAGTAGACAGATTTTTCAGGGCAAAAGAATCTCTGTGTTTATTTAATTACAAAAAGGAAAGTACAGTACAAATAAAAAGGCAAATGACATAACACAATAACATTGACACAATTATACAGAGGACAGGAATTAGATACACCATCAAATTAAACAGAGGTTAAACACTATTCAAAGCTAACCAGCAGTTTCAATCACAGAAACTTTAATCAAGCTTCCGACCCTTGGGGTTCCCTGCACTGTCATCGCCCACCTTTCCTTCCATGCTAGCTGGGTCAGAAACGTTGGGGTCTCAGGAGTTTAATCTCACCACTGGGGAAAATGCAGTTTCAAAGGGTGGCGTTGGAAAAGGTACAGCAGGTCAGGCAGCATTAAGCAGCTAGAGTGTCAAAGTTTTGGGCAGGACCCTTCTTCAGGATTGAGGAGGAGGAAGGGCATGAAGAGATGAGTGGGTGGGTGGGGGTGGTGAGAGTTGGGCCTCAGGGAAAGGTGGACGATCGATGGGCAAAGTTTGAAGGTGATAGGTCGATGGGAAAGGTGCAACGGATACCAATCTGCATTCCGTTGGGGCCGTTCTTTCCATGACTCCCTTGTTAGGTCCATAATCCCCATTAACCCACTCTCCACTCATGGCACCTTCCCCTGCCACCATAAGAGGAGCAAAACTTGTGCCCACCCCACCCCCCTCACCTCTGTCCAAGGCTCCCAAGGATCATTTCAAATCCAGCAGCAATTTACTTGTACATCCTCCAACCTCATCTATTGTATCCAAGGATCTCAATGTGGTCTCATTCTGTAGTGGAGAGATCAAGTCAAACTTGCAGATTAGTTCAGGGAGTGTTGCTGGTCCATATGCACTAGCCAGTCTGAACTTCCGGTGACCATCCACTTCAACTCCCTCTCCCACTCCCCCGAAGGACATATCCATTCTGAGAATCCACCATCACCTAAACAAGGCCACCTGCAAACTGGAGGAGGAACACTTCATCTCTGTCTCAGGAACCTATAAACACATGGCATGAATATTGAACTCACCAGTTTCCAAATCTCCAAATCTCCTGTCCCCACCACCCCCATTCCAGATCCAACTCTCTGACACAGATCTGCCCTCTTGAACTGATCTACCTGTCCATCTTCCTTCCCTCTAAGCCATTCTACCTTTCCTATCGACCTATCACTATCACCACCTATTTTTGCCCACCTATCACCTATCTTTCCCCTAGCTCACTCTCCCTTCCCCACCATTTATCGCTAAACTCCCTTCCCCCTCCCCAGTCCTGAAGAAGGTTCCTACCTGAAATGTCAACAGTCTTGCTCCTCTGATGCTGCCTGACCTGCCGCCTTTTCCAGCGCCATGCTTTATCAACTCTAATTTCTCCAGCATTGACTTCGAAATGTGTCCAGTTGCTGAGGTTCTTGTCGTCAATTCTCTTGTCTTGGATCAGGCCTGTGTCTGAAAGCCCTTGTTTGGATAACACATGATTGGCTTCCTATTCTCTCAGATATCCTTTGTTAAGATGATGCCCTTGGTTAGTCTTCTCGATTTAGATTCATGATTTGGCCTCTCTGGTTCTTGGCTCCAAAGTTGCTTGTTAGGGCTAGACCCTGCTAGGGAACTGTTTCTGCAGGAGCTTGATGTTAGAAAAGGCTCGCTCGCTTACTCTCCCTCCCCCCAGATCATGGATAGCAGCTATGTATCCTGTGTGCCCAATGAACTCCTCACACATCTATGGCACCATAGAATCTGTGTTTCTGTGTTCCCCTTTTTCAGGTCAATTGGATTCTTTATAGTTAAGAGTAGGTGCAAATGTCTTTTCCATCTGGGTGAATGGGCTTCTTGATTGTATGCTGAAAATGTGTTGCTGGAAAAGCCCAGCAGGTCAGGCAGCATCCAAGGAGCAGGAGATTCGATGTTTCGGGCATAAGCCCTTCTTCAGGAAATCTCCTGCTCCTGGGATGCTGCCTGACCTGCTGCGCTTTTCCAGCAACACATATTCAGCTCTGATCTCCAGCATCTGCAGACCTCACTTTCTCCTCCTTCTTGATTGTATGGAATGGTTCTGTGGTTGTGATTGAATATCCATTGAAATTGGAGGACTTGGAATTTATGCAGACTCCATATTGTCTGAATTCAGATTGTCATGAAGGGTAGTTCATTGTTCTTGTTGGACTAAGATGTGAATAGGTTCCCCCAGCTTCCATACAAACTGTCCCAGTAACTCGATATTTCAGCATAGTTTAGCTTCTGGGATATTCTTTAAGTTTAATTTTGAAAAAAATCTCTGGTTGAAGTCCAGTAATTTTAGATGGTGGCGAATCATCTCAAAATGATTGAGATTTTTGCTCAATCCTTCATTGGAAAAGCAGAAATCATTTACTGGGAATTAATGGAGTCAATGTATGTTGGATCCATAAGATCCAGAATCGCAGTCTAGCATGTTAAAGAATTTATTCTCACTTTTAGGAATAAAACTGAGATTTATATACTACCATTCAAAAGCCTCTCAACGGGCTTTACAGCCAATGAAGTGCATTTTAAGTGCAGTTACAATTGTACTGTAGAGTGTTACAGTCATCAATTTGTGTGAAGCAAAGTTACTTCGACAAAAATACAACAATGACTAGACAATCCATTTTAATACTGTTGGTTGAGGGATAAATGTTGGTCTGAATGCTGGAAGAACTCCCTTGCTCCTCTTTGGCATTATGGCATACAATATTTTGTACCCACAAAAGAGGGCAGCTTTTAATGAACAAGCACATCATTGATCAAAGAATTTTCTTTATAATACCATGTCTGTTTCTTTAAATTCGTTTGAAGAACTTCACTAAATAATTACATTGAAATTCTTGCATTGGGTGAGTGTGTAAATCGGTAATTTCATCTATGCAGGACTAGGAAGTTATGATGGGGCTACTACCTGTACATACCATGATTGATTTGAACATGTATCCCAACATAAATTCCATTCAGTTTCAAATGACACTGGGATGAGTGCTTACCTCCTGAGTGGCAGTCATATGGAACTGCTGGAGTTAGGACATCAATCATCATAAATTCTTTGAATTCCCATATCCTAATCAGAATTGAGTATGCGTAACACAAATTAAAATGCATAATTTGTCAGAACTTGTTGCTACAACTTGAATTTGTACCAAACTGCCACAATGTGATCAATGATCACTGTGACAAAGAAAGAACAAATCCATCAACCTTTCAGACAAAAATGTAACTCTAGGAAGCCAGCAGGACATATGACAAATATACCAATTTCTTAACACGATGAGGAAAATCACCAATCGTCCTTGCAGGACAAAGATCTTGACATGATTTATGAATAGAAAAGTGTGGTGCTGGAAATGCGCAGCAGGCTAGGCAGCATCCGAGGAGCAGGAGAATCAACGTTTCAGGCATAAGCCCTTCTTCAGGAATGAGGTAGGTGTGCCAAGCGGGCTGAGATAAAAGGTAGGGGGGGGAGGGATTTGGGGGCGGGGTGCTGGGAATACAATAGGTGGAAGGAGGTGAGGGTGATAGGCCAGAGAGGGGGTTGGGGCGGAGAGGTCGGGAAGAAGATTGCAGGTCAAGAGGGTGGTGCTGAATCCAGGGGTTAGGACTGAGATAAGGTGGGGGGAGGGGAAATGAGGAAGCTGGAGAAATCTACATTCATCTCGTGTGGTTGGAGGGTTCCTAGGCGGAAGATGAAGCGCTCTTCCTCCAGGTGTCATGTGGCCAGGGTTTGGTGATGGAGGAGGCCAAGGACCTGCAGATGAATTTCTCAATGATTCCTTGACTCTACAGGGTTATAGGTCCTATCTATTGCAAAGAGTAACATAAGGTGCAAATATAGACCCACATTTTTACACAAACCACAAAGATATGCTTTCTGTCAATGTGTAGTTCCTTTGATGACTTGAAAAAAAACAGGAATGTAGCCAAAATCTCATAACATAGATTTTATGGTTTTGCTATTGAAAGTGATCCAGGATAATCTGCAGATTTCAAGAACAATTTACTGCAAAAAAAAGGGAAGAATATTGCCATAATTTGCAAGTCATAGTTAATTAAAGGAAATGTAGAAACTTTTAAAATTTAGTTTCCTTTGTTTGAGAAACTGTTATCACCAATCGGTTTAATTCATCAACTTACCACCAAATTTTGCCCAATCATTTTGCCTACTTTTTATGTCAGTTCAAAGCATTGGGTATGAGTATACACAGCTGCTGTGAAGTATGAAGTCTTTTGGGATAGTAATGACCATTCTTTTGGGATCCTCAGTCTTGGAAGGAGACTTGGGGCATATTAGCTATTTTCCATGTGCTACTTGATCATACGATCTTGGAAACATTAAAGCTTTTGCAGTAATCTTATTATGTATACTCCTGCACTGCTACAGTGAGGAGAAGGGATGTCTGAAGTACTCTGGAGTGGTAAAAACTGTGCTAGGTACCCAGGTTCAGTTCCAGCCTTGGTCAGTGCCTGTGTGGAGTTTGCATGTTCTCCCTATATCTGCATAGGTTTCTGCAAAGTGCTCTAGTTTCTCCCCACAGTCCAAAGATGTGAAGGTAGGATAGATTGTCCATGCTAAATTGGACTTGTAGTGTCCAACGATGTGTAGGCAAGGTAGATTAACCATGGTAAATGCGAGGTCAGGAGGTAGGTCTGGATGGACTCTACATGCACTGTATGGATTCTATGATTTCTCTAATTTACCCATGGTAGCTCAGGATAAAAATTCTGGTTACCAACTTTTAACAGGGAAAGAGACCCTATAGAATCAGTAAGATCCTTAAATCTCTGCAACAATCAATTCACCTTTCATCTTCCTGATCCGCAGTCCAGCATGCTTTGCTCTACAGAGGATATTGATGACTTGAGATGGTCCCTCAAAAATTACAGCTTATCATTTATTGCCTACGCAGAATATCTTTTGGGGGAAAATTTGCAAATGCTTCTTAAGCTTCAAATTTCTCTTGGTCATTGTACAGTGAGTTAAGCCTCTTGTGAATGTTGACATGCCATAGGGTAGTGGTCTGAAATGTTCACTTAGCTGTTTGTTTCAATTTTGAGTGAAATAAAGCATATGTCTAATGCTCTTCCAGCATCTTTTGATACATGGCAGGCAGGGGTTGACAGATTTTATAACTCTGCTTTACTACATCTGGCGCTGCTTCCAAATCTATTACCTCTGACTTCCTTGTAAGCACACAGAGAGCTTGGTGTTTTTCCTCAGTAGTGTTGATGTGGCTTTGCAACTGTAAAGAGCTTTAGTTCGGATACACTCGGAACATCGCATGCAGTTCTGATTGCCACACTATCAGAAAGATGTGGAACATTTGTAAATAGTATAGGAAAGGTTTATTAGGATGGTGCCTGGTTTAGAGTATATTATTTATGAATAGAGCTTGGACAAAATTGGCTTGTTTTAACTTGAACATTGCAGGCTGAGGGATGACCTAATTGAACTTTACAAAATTACAATAGGCATTGATAGTCAGAGTATTTCCCCTAGGGTAGAAATGTCAATTACCAGCGTACATTCTTTTAAAGTAAAAGGGTTTAAAGAGATGGGTTTAATGGAGATCTAAGAGACAACGTTTTTCCACAGAGGGCGGTAAATGCCTAGAACGTGCTGCTAGAGGAGGTGACAGATGTCAATATAATAGCAACGTTAAAGACGCACCTTTACAAGATACATGTTTTGACAGGAAATTGAAGGATGCAGACCGTAAAGACGTAAAAGGTTGAGAAAGGTGTCATGTGTTGGGCAGGTTTGGTATGCCGAAGGGCTTGTTCCTATGCTGTACAGTTCTTTGTCCTTTGATGTTCAAAGGCTAGTCGGGAGCTGGATGCAAAGTGTAGAAGTGTATTTTACCATGGTTGTTTAACTCATCCATGTGAATAGAATTTCACCTCTATTTCAAGAGAGTCATTACAAGGAGGCTTGATTCAGAAGTATTCTGAAACAGGAAAATGAAGACATGAGGATAAGCTGTCTCCCAGTTCTCAGTAATCCTTCCTTGGTGCTCATTCAGAAGGTGATATGAGAGAAGTACCCTTTTCCATTGGTAGATGAAGAGATCAATTGGCCAATTGTAAGAGATATTATTGTAAGTCACAGGTGCAGGCAGCAGTAGGAGTATAGCTCACATAACTGGATTCCAGGGCAACAAAAGGTTTAATAAACTAATTAGATCAGGACAGGTAAATATCATACTTTCAACACTTGAAAATGGAATGCATCATTACCTAACCTCTCCAGCATTCCTCTGAACAGAACTCCTAATGCATTTAACAGTATCAAACCATTATTTTCTTTCCAGCTTCCTCCTCAAATCTCCATTTCAACCGATAACACTCACATTGATATATGAATTATTATCTCATTGCATCCATGACACTCAGTTTCATGAATCAAATGTTCTTATTCGACTTTATGCATACATTGCAAAGCTCAAATTCATAACTTGTGGTTTCTATCCTTCCAGAGGACAGCGCGAAGATCCAGGGAGTTGCAGAGAGAAGACTTTCTATAATTCTAATATTTGCCTAGCTTGTGTGAGGGGTGGAATTATCAAGTTAAAAACCCTCACAGTGGCAAACAATCTGGGGTTAACAATGTACCTAGCTAGGAAAAAATGTAAGGAATTATTGAGACTCTTCTTTACTAATGTATTTATCCCATTATAAGTGCAACTTCCTCTCCTTTTCCTTTTTTCCTATCCTTTCACAAATGTCAACTATCCTTAAATACTCAATTCCCAGTCCTGGTTATTATGAGCCATTTTTCTGAATTGACAATTAGATCATCTATCTTATTGGGAATGTTTTATGAATTCAGGTAGAATACTCTTAACGTTGTCTTTTTGACATCATTCTGCTTTTGATCCATCTTTGACTGCTTTACTCCCTTCCAAATTGGGTTGCCCCTGGGGTTCATGTCCTGTTGACAAGATATTTTAAACCTATCCCAACAACATTAGCACATTTCTTGGTGGGCATTTGAGTCCCAATCCCAGTAAGATGACACAAAAATAGAAATTACTGGAGAAATCAATGGGTGTAACAGTATCAGTGGAAAAAAAGAGTCAGTATTTCAGATCCAGTGAACTTTCAACAAAAGTCAACTATTAAGGTGTATACCATCCTCCTTGTTCAGGTCAAACATGCTCAGAACTAGTTCAAATTACTGAAATTCTCTTCTCTATCAGTTCTCTGAGCCACATATTTTATTGATTAATCCTCCCATTAGCACATGGCATTGGGAGTAATGGTGAAATTACCATTCTTGAGGTTCTTCTGCTTTATGGTTTCATTCATAACTCATTGAAATCTGCCATGAGACCTCATCCCTCTTCCTGTCTATGCCATTTGTACCATTGTAGATTACAATGTCTTACTGGTCGCCTTCCCACAAAAGAATGTCCTGCAGCTACTCCATGAGATCTTTGATACTGGTATAAGGGACAGAACGCACCATCTTGGAGTCACATTTACCACATCTGAAATGTCTGTCAGATTGCCTAACTATGGAGTCTCCACAACTATTGCTTTTTCATTCCTACTCCACCCTTGTACTGCTGAATCACCTGTAGCACCATGACTTGGCTCTGACTGCACTTTCCAAAGGAATTATTGTCTTCATCTATTACCAAATTGAAATACTGAATAGAAAGCAAAAGAGAATAAGGGACACCTGGATGTCCTGCCTGGTTTACTAAACTGCCACCTATTCACTCTCTGCCTGTATTCTTCTAAACTGCAGTATGAACATCTCCCAATGCATGCTATCCTTGTAGCCCTCTGCCTTACAAATGTACAGCTATTATTGGGGTTGGTTAGCTCAGTTAGTTGTGCAGCTGGTTTGCAATGCTGAGTGACGCCAATAACACAGCTTCCATTCCTGCACTAGTTGCGATTGCCATGAAGATTCCATCTTATCAACCTTATCCTTTGCCTGAGATGTGGTGACCCTCAGGTTAAACTCACCACCGGTCAACTCTCTAATGAGAGAACAATCCTTTGATCCTTTGGGTCTATTATTTTTATTGTTGTTGTTATTTGTACTATCATGTGAATTGTCTACATAGCTGCTCCTCTTTTGCTGGAAGACTGGGGCTGATAAGGCACTCCCAGCAATGTGATTGTCCCTTTTTTTTAATTCTTAAGCTCAACCCATGATGCCTCATTTGAAGATTTTTCAAATATATTGTCTGTCCTTCCTTCAGTAGCTGACTTCTTACTTAATAATGGAATGCCACTGCCTCTTTTACACCCTTCCCTGAAGATCCTAAAGTCCAGAATGTTGAGTTTTCAGTCCTCATTCTGCGTGTGAATCTAGGCACTTTGTCCATCTTCATGTCTATAATACTCCTAGCATTAAAGCAAAGGTCATCCAGCCTCACCTGACTTCTATGAATCTCAACGTGGCTGAACTCTCTTCCATGACCCTATTGTGGAACCCAAGAGAAACTTAAATTAGTTTAAACTCCTCCCAGTAGCACAACTAAACCAATCCATGCTATTGGGAGGAATTACTTTATTACTTCTCTGATATCCCCTTACAGCCTGTTCTTGAAAATGCCAAAATTTACAATAGAATATTACACAGTATTTTGAATTCAATTAAGGTCCTCATCTTTAAAATGTCCATTTGATGTGCACAGCAGTAAAGTTAAAATGAACTTTGTAATGCTGAGCAGGTTTCATTGCCATCTGAGAGCTTCTCAATAATATGCCAAAATGGCTTACTCATCAACAACTAAATGGTACTGTACTAGATAGAATCAATGACCTGGAAAGTCATTCTCAATGTAAGAATTTAAAATTAATAAGAAAGCCTGAAGGAGCACAGGAAGAAAATGCAGTTAAGGCTTGGGAAGATTCTTCTTCATAAGTACCAGTTCTGCCAGATGCAGAGACGACTTTCAGAATTAAAAGCATGTCAAACATTCATTCTCACGGAAAGTGAAAAAAAAATCATGAGTCAGAAAGTCAATTTTTCTTAGAGGAGAGAAAAATATCTGATGTGACTTAGGATAGGATCTCTTGATATTTGGAAATACTCAGGGTTATTTTAGCTATTATCTTTTGTTCAGTTTGATAAGCAGAAATGAATAAGGACAAAGAGATATGTAAAGATCGTGGATCAAAGATGGCATAACTGACAATTGTTTCAGGGATATAATTGACATTTCTCATGCAGGAGGTTATGGTCCATATCCTGTGAAGATATCTTCTAGCCAACAGTTACAACCTGAAAAAATGCATTGAAGAATGATGAAATGATTTAGAGATACAAAATCTGACCAAATTTCTCTGGTAATCAACATTTACATTTAGGTTGTGCAGGGAGGTGCAAGAGACAGAAAGGAGAGATATGTTGTTAAGAATATATAGCTTTGCACAATAATAGAGGTCCTTTCTCACATAATATGTTAAAGGGAAGGTGGCATTTTTCAATTAGACTTTAATACAATTACGAAAACAGCGAGCAATAAATAGTCATTCCTTTAAGGATTGATTGAGGGAAAGAGCTCATGAATTTAAAATGATAATAAAAATCTGTAGTGTCTGATAATGTCTCCAATTGTGAGGCTGTTCTGATGCTGAGTGTGGCACTGAAAAATATGCACAGGAATTTATATTTCTGTTCCTGTATTTGCTTTTAGTGATTCTGATCTTAAAGGTACCAGATAAATGTGAGTTATTAATTGTGAATTAATGCACTAACTAGGTTTGGATCAGACCTAGAGTTTCTCAAAAGAAATATCCCCTGAATTTTGTCATAAGGCTCTAAATTTTGTTAATTAGACACTCAACTGTTTTCTGTAGAAATTGCTGATAAGACAGCTCATTATTGTCCTACTTCATAATCTAATTCATACAGTTTCCCCCTAGGTGCATGGTAGTTAATCTAAACTTCTAATCTAAAACTCAGAACACCATCCTTGAATTGAGGCAATGTTCTCTTATGCAGATTGTCACTGTTGTAATGATTCTCTTGCCTGAGATGTTGTCCACTTCAATAAAATCATAAAAGCCACCCCTTCTCAGGTATAGACATTGCTGCTTCAAAATCCTCCTTATCACACAGATCTCTGATCCCAGTTATTATTGTGTCATTCTTATTATTAATTTATCTGTACCTCACCATGATAATGAATTCTTGATGAACAAAAAGTATTTTGAATTTTTAAATTTGTATCTGCACCCAATGTTTTACTATTGTTGACTGATTGATTATTTGATGCTGTTTATTCATGTCAAGTGAATGGTTGTTCACAGTATATATGTTATATTAACAGCTCAAAGTACACTTTTGTTATTCCAACCATGTGCCAATTTACTACAAGTTAGAAGTAACATTGGATAAAGCTTTTCAAGTAGTACCTATTTAAAGTCAAGTGTTTCAAAAAATTGTGATTTTTCCAGATAAATGCATTTTGTGAACAAAGGTATTATCAAATTCTGTGGTCACTTGATAATATCTTTGCGATATCCCAGTTCACGTAGGTTTTGTCCTTTTTTATAGGTTGTTGTCGTCTTTGGCATAATTATTAACTTTGTTGATGACCCAAGGACTAATTTTGTATTCTTAGTGAGGAGCTGTGTTTGCCGATTACAGTAGAAGTATTTTCTGCTCGTTAAAATTAAAGCATGGAAAACAAAATAACATTGGTATTTGCATTTCATCAAGTATATTTCTTCAGTTTTGAAGAAGGATCACTGGACCCAAAGTATTAACTCTGATTTCTCTCCACAGATTGGGGGGGCGGGGGGGGGGGAGCAGACCTGCTGATATTTTCCAGCAATATCTGATTTTGTTAATGCAGATCCTCTTTAGGTTTCATATTTCATTTTAGATATTTAGATATTTGTTGTGACACTGTTTTACTGTGTAAACTACCAAAGGATGAAGACTGAATCCATTTCTACATGATGTATGAAATGACTATTTTCCCAGAACTGATAAAATATATCAAAAAACTTTCTGAAGATTGTGAGCTCTTAGCATTTTGCATGACCATTCTTACAAAATGATAGCAGATATGTCAGACAAAAACAAAAGGGAAATTTTGAATGATCTGGAAGTTTGAAATGAAAAACAGCAAATGGTGGGAATGGCTCAGTAGGTCAGGCAACATTTGAACAGACAGAAAGTTAACATGCCACATCAATGACCTGTCATTAGAACCGGATGAAGGCAAAGATGCAACTTTTTTTTATGTAAGTATGAAACCAGAAACAGAAGAAGGGGTTGAAATATATGGGAGGAAAGATAAAAAAAAACAAACAGGGCTATGATCAAATATCAAGACGGAGTGATTAAGCAACAAAGAGAGTGGCGCATGTCAACAGGAGTCAACCATAATGAAGCAGAGAAAGAAACATTTGATGGGTCTAGAGCATTTGTAAATAGCAACAGTAGAGCAATATCCAGCACTTGCACTGCAAAACTAATGGATTATTTATTTTGATCTGAAGTTATTGAAATCATTGAGTTCAGAAAGTTATGAAGTGATACATCAAAAGATAATGTACCATTCCTTGAGTTTCTGTTGAGTTTCATAGAAAGACTGTCAGGGGATGAGAACAACAGGATCAACTTGGAACAGTGCATTAAAATGGCAAGTGGCCAGAAGCTCAGAATCATTCTTGCAGAGTGAATGAAGCAAAGCAATTGCCCAACTGATCTGTGGTCTCTGCAATCTACAGGAAACTATGTTGTAAGTAATGAATGTAATATATTGTCACTTGAGAAAGACAAGCCTTTGGTTCATGGCTAATGTTTCATCCTGCACTGTTTTCTTAGCAGTTTTAGTCAGTGATGGCTTGCTATTACTTTTCAGGGCTCTGATGAGGAAGCAGATCCCAAGACAACGTCAGCTTAGATATGATTCAAAGCCCATACTACACAGTTCCAGAAGATATCCAGCTTTTTGTATTTTTTTTAAAAGCAATTTAAAAGAATGAGTTTTACATTTTATGCTGGCAGTTGAACACATTTCAGGCCTGAGTTCCTGATGTTTAGCGAACCCATGCAGAGGTTGAAGATTGAGGGCAGAGGACAAGCAACTTGGTTTAGGATCAAATATAAAGTATGATTAAGATGAGTATCCAGAGATATGGTATAAAATTATATACCCTTGAGCATGGATTGCTGTGATTGACAGCCCCTTTTCAATAGTCTGTTTTAATATCCATTTGGCCTTTGGGGAGAAGTTTGCTGTGTTCCTTTGTACTATTGAGAACTCTCCATTCAGTGGACACTATAAGTTATAGCATGTCTAATTGGCACTCAACGAAATAATGACTTAGATTATATGTTGCTTTTTGGTGTTATGCTACTTGAACTTCATATTGAAATTATTCAATTAGTTACCCCTTTTTTGTAATGGGACACTTAAAAAAAAATTTCAGAATAATGAAGTCTCTTTAATTTCTTCAAATTTAAAAAAAAACTGACTGCTATTTATGATTCAGACAATAACCCCAATCCCCCAGCCCACCACCTTCTGATGCTAGGTTTACTTAGAAGGCAGAAGCATGAACGTTGGTAAAATCGCTGTTTGAAGTGATACATGAGGCTACTTCATGGAAGAAAGATGAGAGAATTTCAGCCCAGATGGGTCCATTCAACAGCACACAAGTTGAAAGTTGCTTTCTGGCAGCTGAATGTTCACAGATTTTGATGAGAACTCAAGCACAGATACTGAATGCAGTCACACTAATGAAACCAAGAAAGCATGGCATGTTGCTATGGAACTTGTTATCACAGTTGACTCATGGGCCCACATTCTAATATGTGTAAATTGAGCAGTTTGCATATTGGTATTCTCCTTCAGCAAGCAGAAATGAACATAGGTCTTGGTCTAATGGTTTCTGATTTTCAAAAGGGCAAAATGGATTTTTTTTTCTATCCAGCTCTCAGCTACATCCTCTGTGTCATGATTTTGTATCATTAGTTTTAATTTAACCAATCAGCAAAGAGGCTCTTTTCCCATATTGCATTTCTTGCGCTTGATTTCACCGACTGCCAGGAATACATGCAAATTGAGGCTGCAGTCTGTGATTTATTTTCCGTGCACCCAAATGCATTTTTTGAAGGGGCCATGACAAACCTCCACAGAGGTTTGAGTTTTCTGATGTGCAGTGGGCATAAGAACAATGAAACATTGTTATATGAACACTGTTTAAGTTCAGATGAAAATTGACAATTCCTAAATCGCCCTAAATGAATCTCCAAACAGATAGTGCACCAATAAAAGCTGTATTTGAAATAAAATGTTTGATTATTTTGGTGGATTCATCATAAATATGCAAGTAATTAATATATGCTTAAATTTATGTTATTTAGTTTTGGAATATCCTCAAGGGTTTTAAAACATAATTTAGAACAGAAAATTAAGGAAATGAGAAAAACTGTTCCTGTTGCTGGAATCTCCCATGATTCAGTAATATATTGAAAGGTATAGAATTGCAACAGCAGATGAATTTGGTTTCATAGGTATTGAAATTGCCTTCAAATATTACAGTCTAACATTTTTATACAGTACCTTTTGATGTCATTCTAAAGGGGAAATTAATCAATTAAAAATGAATAGATTTGAATTTCTGTTTGAATATTAGATAATTGAGCTGCACATGAATTAAATGAGAATTCCTCAACTAATATTCTCAATGTAATCTTAAGATTTCCATCATTATTTCACCCTCACACTTGTTAACATTTCCTCTTCGAAGTGAAAGCCATAGAGGGCTGTCAATCTTTTTTCCAAGTGGTATGCAATGACTTGTAGAGAACTGCAGGGATTACTGCTTAGAATCCAGATACTTGCAACATGTATTAATGATTTAGATGAGGGAAAGAAATGTAATATCTCCAAATTTGCAGTTGGCATGAAGCTGCACAGAAGAGGGAACTGTGAGACGTATGCAGAGGTACTTCTTTATGGATAAGTTGTGTGAGTGAGCAAACGCATGGCAGAATAAGTCTAATGTCAATTCAATGTGAAGTTATCCATCTTAAAAGCAAAAAAAAATGCAAAAAGTCACATTATAAATTGAATGGGGATAAATTGGGAAAGGACGAGTTACAACAAGATCTTGTACACTAGTCAGTAAAAGTAAGCATGCAAGTGTAGCAGGAAGTGAGGAAGGCAAATGGTATACAGAGGATTCCAACACAGAAACAGTGATGTTTGTTGCAATTGTGCAGTACTTTAGTGAGACCAAACAGGAGCATTGTGTGCAATTTTGGTCTCTTTATCTGAGGAAGGATATTCCACCTGTTGAGGGAGTGCAACAAATGTTAACCAAATTGACTCCTGGGATGGCAGGATGGACTTATGAAAGTGACTGAATAGATCAGGACTATATTCAATGGAGTTAGAGTTATAAAGTTGAACAGCATGGAAACAAACCCTTGGGTCTAACGTATCCATGCTAACTAGATATCCCAAAATCATCTAGTCTGATTTGCCAATATTTGGCCCATATCCCTCTGAACCCTTCCATTCATGTACCTATCCAGATGCCCTTTCAATGTTGTAATTGTACCTGGCTCCACCAATTCCTCTGGAACGTCATACCATACGTATTACTCTCTGCATGAAAAGGTTGCCCCTGAGGTCCTTTTTAAATTGTTACCCACTCACCATAAATGTGTGCCCTTTCATTTTGGACTCTCCCATCCTGGGAAAAAGAACTTGGCTTTTCACCTTAGCATGCCCCTCTGATTTCATAAACCTCTGTAAGGCCACCCCTCAGCCTCTGACCCTCCAGGGAAAATAGTCCCAGCCTATTCAGCCTATCCCTACAGCTCAAACCCTGCAATCCTGGCAATGTTATTGTAAATCTTTTCTGAACCCTTTCAAATTTAACAACCCTTTTCCTATTGTAGGAAGTTGAGAATTGAGCCCAATATTCTCAAGGTACACTAGAGTAAGGGAGAATCTCATGGAAACCCTGAGAATTCTAATTGGACTATACAGCGTAAATGCAAAGAGGATGTTCCCAATGACTGGAGAGTTCAGAACTGGAGGTCATAACTGAAGGGTACGGGGCAGGCCATTCGTGACTGAGGTGAGAAGAAATTTACTCACCCAGAAAATGGTGAGCATGTGGAATTCTCTGCCACAGAAAGCATTTCAGGCCAAAGCATTGATTGAAATCAAGAAGAACTTAAAAATAATCCTTTGGGCCAAATAGGATCAAAGGGTATAGGGAGAAAGCTGAAGCAGGATATTCGGTTGGATAATCAGCAATGATCAGACTAAATAGCAGAGCATGCTTGAAGAGTTTATGTTACTCCTATTTTCTCTGTTTCTATGAAGTTACTTTTAATACTTAAGTATAATTAAACCATAGGGATTTCAACTTTATAGAGTCCAACTGAATTTGAGAGTTTAATTTTCTTTATTCATTTTTGATATCCATTTTGTTCCATTAAGTGCCATTCTGCTTGTATTATGATGTGAAAACACTCATTTTCAACAGTGGGCTCTTCAAAGACTACACAAATTACAGAAACACATTATTACACTTAGCAAAGTAGTTAAATCAGCAAAATTGTCACTTTTTTGCAACTCATCTCTGGTTTCTATATTCTTGTCAAACCTCATTATGCAATTAACCAATTTGAAGAATTAGCCGAGAGCGAAGTTAAGAATCATATACAGGAAAATCAATGGGATTACTTTTAGTTGTTATGTAAAATGCATTCCCTTGGCATTACTGAAGTGTTGCTGACTCAACAGAGCATTTGGTTGATGGTTAATTATAATTTCACAAGGACAATGTGTGTTTATGATGTCATAAAAAGCAATAAATACAGGTCAGACTTTATTTATGAGAGTAAATATCATTTAGAAAGAGAATGAATATCATATTTAAAAGGATTGTCAAATTACCACCATAGCCCATTACTTCAAATAATGCCTTAATTTTGCAGAGTAAGATTTTTAATGTATGAAATAGCGTGATTACTATTATCAGCATTTTAAAGTCTTTAAAGTATTGGTAGTTATCAAACACCTATTTATTTATCATGGCAACATTTTAGTTTAAATGGTCAATAGTACAAAGAAACAATATCCAAAAAGATCTGTTTTATTATGTGTTTAAATAATGACAGACAAATATATGACCACTTCTATCTTCATGGCGTAAGACAGTGATTAATAATATTGAGATTTAATAAGTTTTTAAATTTTAATACCGGTGTTTCACTCCCAGCACCTGAGGTTGGATCTACCACAGGCTGATAAGTTGAAGAACATTCCTTCACACTTGACTCTAAAAATCCTACATGAATTTAATTTAGGATAGTCTTGGGTCAGGTTCTGGAGGATTGAACAATATAGTACAAGGGAAGATAACAATAAATTGATAATCTCATTCATAGTCCATGTATATGACCACAGAGTCCTTGCAATTAAAGCAACACCTCACTTCAACTCAATTCCTTAGTTAATACATTTATCCAATTTATATTTGGGAGCAGATCAAGAACAATATGGACATTTGCAGACATGATACATTTGTGGTCTTGAAAGGCTATACAACCATGACCAGACCCATAACTATGTTAAGCCAAATGTTGCAGTGCTTGTAGGTTGCCACTGTTCACATTCATTGGCAGCTACACCTAACAGTTGGAGTTATCTGTTACCAAACTGAATCTCGACATTCTGATCGCATTGTTGTTGCTTATAATTTAATGCTAATTTTACAAAGGTATAATTCAGGAAGATATAGCAGAGCTCTGAGAAATTCTCAGTCCAGTCAGGCAGATCCAACATAGTTTTGTAAAAGGGACATCCTGTTTGACCAATTTATTGGAATAAGTAGCAGGCAAAGTAGATAAAGTGTAACCAGTGGATATATTTTACTGAGAATTCCAGAAGATATTTGACAAAGTGCTATACCAGAGATTAACATGAAAATTAAGTGTTTGTGGTTCTGGGAGTAACATAACCATGGGAGTATAAGATCGATTAGCAAACAGGAAACAGATGGTAGGCATAAATGGTTCATTTTTAGTTTAGTAAAATGCAACTTGGAGAGTATCCTAATGCCTTAGCACTTCACAATTTATATTAGAGTGTTGGTTGAAGGACCCTTTTCCTGTAACCCACATTCACCATGGTTAATCCACCTAGCCTGTACATTATGGAGCAATGTAGAATGGCCAATCTATCCAACCTACATATCTTTGGACTGTGGAAGGAAACCAGAGCACCTGAAGGAAACCCACAGTAATGGAGAGAACATGTAAACTCCACACAGTTGCCTAAGGCTAGAATTGAACCTAAGTCCCTTGTGCTGTGAGGCAGTAGTGCTAGCCACTGAGCCATTCTGCCACTTTTATTTTAAAGACCTGGGAGTGTCCCTACTACTGGGCTAAAGGTCCCCAAGTTTAAGTCACACCCGTTTCAAGAGTGTGTTGTGCTATTTCTGTTTGACTCAAAAATACCCATTAAAAGTAGGGATATTTTGTTGCCAATGTATGCATTACACCAATCTATAGAGCCTCATCTGGAGTACTGTGTACTGTTTTGGCCTCTTTATTTAAAAAAAAAGGGACATCATTGAATTGGAGAATCAGTTGACTGATATTGGAAATGGAAGAATTAGCTGATGAGAAAAGGTTATGTATCCATTGGAATTTAGAAGGATAAGAGGTGATTTTACTGAAACAAGTAAGATCCTGTGAAGATTTTATAAGGTCAACACCAAAAAGGATGCTTTCCCTTTGAGGGAAAGATTATAAATATAGTACACAGTTTTAAAATAAGAGGTCAATGATTGAATTTGAAGAGGAGATTTCCTTTCTCTAAGGGTCATGGGAAGGAGAGTTTCGGTAAACACAGATTATTTAAATGCTTTTAAAGTAGACATGCATAGATTTTTGACTAAGAAGGGAGTCGGATACAAGAGAATGTGGAGTTGAAGCCATAATCAGATCAGACATGATCTTATTAAATGGAACAGTAGACTAGAGTGATGAACAGCTTCATTGCTAAATTACAGGGGCATCCAGAACCATGCTTGTCCAGAAAATTCAGATTTTTAAAAGTTTCACTTGGTAAAATTTCCAAAGTTTTGGTGGAGATTTGTTTACATGTAATTACTTTCTGATAATTCTTATTCTTTGTAAAGGAGAATACAACTAGCCAACATTGCAAATTGAAACAGTGTAGTGAATCTCGTCTTTCACAGTGATCTAATAAGAAGTTGATGAGTGGTTTTTAATGTCTAATGGCCATGGAAGACAGTGGGAGGGATGTTGATACTTCCAAAGGCTGGATCGATCACAACTTGGCTGACCAACCAAGGTGGTTGCCCAAGTCATCCAATTTATTTGCCTTTTGGCAGCCACCTTAAAATTATATTGAGATTTTATAAAAATTTGAACTGCCCTTTTCCTCCATAGTGCAACAAAATGGCCTCCCAATGACTTCTTGTGAAAGATATTTGTTGCTGCTCATTCAATGTCGGCCTGCCTGAGCCTAATACATCTATCAATCATGCACCAATCTTTTTAAGGGCAAACCTAAATTATGGAGGGGCCTGATGTTCTTTCTGGCAGGCTTGACTGCAGCCACTCATTTGATGGTATTGCTGTGATGACACAGCTGCCAGACATCTGTTTGGATTGCCAGTTTTCAATGAATGGTGTTCTTGGTGGTAGTCTTTTACTTGTATGTTGATGGTTAAATCATCATCACAATCTTACGATCTGCTTGTGTGTGCTTATTGGCACAATGTGACAATTAAATTCAGTTTGTTAATTCTCTTTCTGACTCTCAAATGTTTAATTACATGTCCAGACTTCATTATGATGATCTTAGCTGTAGATTACCATATGCCTTTAGAATGCTGGTTGATGGTAAGGGACACAGTGCGGCCCTGTTTGGCAGATGGCATCAATGTGGAATGAATGCATTGCTCTCTAAATTTACACTTAGCAGAATTTGCACTTATCTGTTCTGCAGGTGTAAAACTGAAATCTGATCTAATTTCTCAGCAGTTTCTCATTTCAACTACATTGAAGTAACATTTCTATTTACATCAAATTGCAGTGTGTCTCTGCACACAGTCTTGTGGAGGTGTTTTACTACTTTACACTGTTGATTGTGAAGAGTATGAGTGGCATGGTTGCTCAGTGGTTAGCAACCACTGAGTTTGATTCCAACTTTGTGCGACTGTCTATGTAGAGTTTGCACATTCTCCTGTGTCTGCGTGGGTTTCCTTCAGATGCTCTAGTTTCCTCCCACAATCTAAAGATGTGCAGGTTAGGTGAATTGACCATGCTAAATTGCCCATAGTGTTCAGGGATGTGTAGGTTAGGTGCACTAATCAGGGATAAATGTAGAGTAATAGGAAAGGGGAATGGGTCTGGGTGGGATACTCCTTGGAGGGTCGGTGTGGACTTGTTGGATTGAAGGAACTGTTTCCACACTTTAGGGATTCTATGATTTGTCTATGAGAAGAAATAAAGACTTCCTTTGACAAAAAATATGGCAATGTTGTGAATAAATGTTGAGAGGGACAGATGCAGGCCTACAGACATGAGGGTTGTATCTATGCCCAGAATTAGGCTCTCAAGTTAAAATGTGAGCAAACTAAAAGATTTGCAGGTAATCGCATGAAGCTGTTCTTCACGGGTGTTTCAAATTCTGTAAAATTAACATGTGAGAGACAGTGTGTACTTACTGTTGAAAAGAAACAAGCTGTTTGCCAGCATTCACTTAATCAGGTTTTAAATATAAAAACAGCCTATATGGTTTTGCCACTTGAATGAACAGGCAAACTGCAGCTAATTTCAGTGTTACTGTAATCATATCAGTGCAGTCAAATCAGCATGAACAGCTATTTCAATCTACTAAATTAATGTACTGTATTAGATTTGAAATTGGTTTTCACACTGCTACACAATGGATATTTGCCTCGAAGTAATATGCCTCTGTGCAATTAGAGATCATCATATCCAGGCATTTCAGAGACGCAAGCATTTGCTACCTTACAGGTAGCCCTGTGAGCTCTCAGGAGTATCCAAGGCAATGCACTTTCCACTATTTTTGCAAGACTGGTTGACTCAACGATGCTGTGTTGTCAACACAATATATAATGTTTTGCATCATATGTTGGCATTGATTGTGATTATCATACACCAGAATACAGATGTTCACACGCCTTTTCAAAGCTATCTGGTCAGTGCACTGATGAAGGACTCACTGACTGCTCACTGCTGTGCTCCTAAATTTTAGCTTTGTCATTTCCTTCAGATACCAATGAAAGCTACATTGATTTCATTTTTTTCCCATTATTTCACGTGCTGTGAAGCAGCCTTCTGTCCTTCAGGAAGGAGATAGAGAATTCAACATGAGAAATGTGTATTGATTTTATTTTTCACGAAATGAATGAAAAGGACAATATTAACTCACCATCACTGCAAGTTAAAATTAACCTTTCCCACAAAATCAATAGCTCATTTCATTTGACATGCATTGTTCTCTTTATTATATGTGTGTCTAATTCCAAAAGCAGCAAACACTTTGCAGTATGTTATTCTTCGTGCAATGATCAAGAAAATGTAACAGAACACTTGCAGTGCTTTACTACACTAAACTGAACATATTATGAGTTCTAACTATCATGTTTGCTTCATAGGTTCTGCTGAATGCAAGTATTGCCACTGGGTGCAGGCAATACAAAATCCATGCTACTGTATGGATTCCAAGTAATATGTTGGCGTATTAAATAATGGAGAACCCCCTCATCTACTTCCTTCTCTGCCCTGTCACTTTGAGAACAAAATGGCAATTGGAATTAAGTCAAATAACTTGTAATTAGATTAGATTACTTACAGTGTGGAAACAGGCCCTTCGGCCCAACAAGTCCACACCGACCCGCCGAAGCACAATCCACCCACACCCCTACATTTACCCCTTGCCTAACACTACGGGCAATTTAGCATGGCCAATTCACCTGACCCGCACATCTTTGGACTGTGGGAGGAAACCGGAGCACCCGGAGGAAACCCACGCAGACACGGGGAGAACGTGCAAACTCCACACAGTCAGTCGCCTGAGTCGGGAATTGAACCCGGGTCTCAGGCGCTGTGAGGCAGCAGTGCTAACCACTGTGCCACCGTGCCGCCCACTGCCACCGTGCCGCCCACTGCCACCGTGCCGCCCACGATATTAAACTTATCAAACTGTCAATATTAAACTTATAACATTGTCCTAAAAACTAATTGTATAGCCAGCATGATGACAATACTCTTGATTGTCTGACTATCATTTTTGGGTAACATCATAACAGTTTCTAACAAATGAAGAAAGTCACTTAAATAACATAGTGGTGTCAATTTTGATATGCAGTTATGCATTGTTTTCTGAGGCTGTTTTACCCGAGCTTGAAGATCTTGGCTACCTTAGTGATTCACTTTACATAAGCATAACCCATGTTAATTTCGGTCATATGTCTTCAATAACTGTGTGGATACAACTAAAGCATAACACTTCCATCCAATCAATGAAAGTGACTTTGCTTAGCTCTGGACAGGGTGGATAGCAAGAAGCTTTTTTCCAAAGTGGGGGACTCAATTACGAGGGGTCACGAGTTCAAGGTGAAAGGGGAAAAGTTTAGGGGAAATATGCGTGGAAAGTTCTTGATACAGAGGGTTACGGGTGCCTGGAACATACTGCCAATGGAGGTGGTAGAGACGGGCATGATAGCGTTATTTAAGATGTATCATGTAAATACATGAATAGACAAGGAGCAGAAGGGTACCTGAAGAAGGGCTTATGCCTGAAACGTCGATTCTCCTGCTCCTTGGATGCTGCCTGGCCTGCTGTGTTTTTTTACAGCACCACATTTTTCAACTACCTTAAAGTTCAGAATCTCACCCAATTCTTTTCACAAGTGAAATTTGGTAGTGAGTGGACAATTTCTATTGAAGACATCATAGTCAAAGTGGATTTGTTTACTGCCCAATATCGACACCAGCACTGTAACTGACGGACGAGGAATACTGCAGTCAGAATTCTCATTGTTTCACATATTCCTGGGATTCACAATGGAAATGGCCCATATGTAAGGACTGCATAGAAACATGATCTGACTGGTTGTAATGCCTTCAATAGACTAATAACCTATTCAGAATCTAGGATTACAGAAGACAAGATATGACATGAAGTTGCTACAAGTGGCGGCCAATGCCTTTAAATCCTGAACCCCCTGTGCAAGGAAATAAAATAATTGGTGCAAGGTTCAGAAATAACAATGACACGTTTGCCTCACAGTAATTAAGAAAGGCATTATAAATCAAGCCACTTTGGTACTGAGGATTGAAATGGTTTGTAATTTACTTGAAACAGTTTAATAATTATGCTACACTAGCAGAGGATATGGTATGTGGAATGTTACAAATTGTAGCTCCAAGTTTTGTATACAAGTCATTGTACGTTCCATTGAATGCAAACTTGCTTGTTTACGGTAGTTGTTTTAGGAATTTCACATTCTTTTCTCGTGATTCATTTTACATAAGCATTTGGGTCATATGTCTTCAATAACTGTATGGATACAACTAAAGCATAACACATCCATCCAATCAATGAAAGTGGCTTTGGTTAGCTTTGGACAGGGTGGATAGCAAGAAGCTTTTTTCCAGAGTGGGGGACTTAATTACTACGGGTCACGAGTTCAAGGTGAGAGGGGAAAAGTTTAAGAGAAATATGCGTGGAAAGTTCTTGACACAGAGGGTGACGGATGCCTGGAACACATTGCCAATGGAGGTGGTAGAGGCGGGCATGATAGCATTATTTAAGATGTATCTAGACAGATACATGAATAGGCAAGGAGCAGAAGGGTACAAATTCTGAGAAAATATGCTACTGATTTAGATAGAGGATCTGGATTGGTGCAGACTTGGAGGGCCAATGCACCTGTCCCTGTGCTGTAATTTTCTTTGTTCTTTGTAACACGGACTGCATTTCCAGCCTGCCTGGATTCAAATCCAACTTTGAGACTTGTGCTCAGACTAACTTGCTGGCAGTGACACCTTCGCATATTTCATCTGTTACTGTCCATGTACCAGATTCAGCATTTTTACAAGCTTGATTTTCAGGAAGATTTACAGGTGATAATCTAAGGTTTGCATCCTGTAGCATGTCTGTACATCCAGCCTACACCTTGCCTTCACTTAACTTTACATTACTCCGATTGAAATAAGTTAAGTTTGAAACTTGGTCTGGACCTTTGATATCCCAATGTATAATTTTTTTTTCTTTAATTCATTGCATGTGGACGTCACTAGCTAGATAGGGACATTATAATATTTATTGTGGACATTATAACATTTATTGCCCAGAGGGCAGTTAAAAGTCAATTAATTGTTGTAGGTCTGGGGTTATATGTAGGCCAGATCATGTAAGGATGGTAGATTTCCTTCCCTAAAGGACATTAGTAAAGTAGATGGTTTTTTTTGACAATTGGCAATGACTCTAAATTCCAGATTACTATTAAATTCAAATTCCACTGTCTGGCATGGGGTGGGGGGCTTTGAACCCAAATTGCCAGCACATTATCTGGGTCTCTGGATTGACAGTCTGACAACGATACCAACTAGGCCATCATCTATCCTGATGTTTTAAGTGAAGTGAATAAATAAAATGTATCTTCCTTTCATTTCAGGTGAATCTTAGAATTTGATTCCTTTATTTTGATCAAATTACTTATGGTTTAATTGAATTGTGACAGCAGTGTACTAAAAAGGAAATAAATATATTTATTAAGACAACCAAGAAGTGAATTAAAAGATGGGGGTAGGCAGTTGCAGGTGGCGATGATCACCCTTCCTTCCCTGAGTATAATACTCATGGATCAAATCTGGGAGTCAGGAATTACTTGCTGCAGAATTCTGGGCTACTGACCTGCTTTTGTACCAACAGTGGTGATATAGATTATCTAGTTCAGTTCCATGGAATCGTTGTAATCCCACCAAGAAAGTGTGTTAATTTGGGCTGAAATGTGGAAGACCAGAAAAGATTGACAAAATATCAGGTTGCATATGCTGATTTAGGGTTGTTGTGGGTTAGAGAATTTCTGATTCACCTGTTTTTATTTCTCAGTTTACTTCCTAACTCTCAATAATCTATTGGCTCCATGTTGGAAAATTCCTCAATTTGTGATCCTCGTAACCATATTCCAAGATATTTGCAAAAACGTTGCTCTGGAAACCACACACTCTGAAATGATAAAAAGTAAAAAGCTCGAGTTATGACTTCAGCATTTTTTTTGATTAGATTAGATTCCCTACAATATGGAAACAGGCTCTTTGGCCCAACCAATCCACACCGAAGAGTAAGCCACCCAGACCCATTTCCCTCTGACTAATGCACCTAACATTATGGGCAATTTAGCATGGTCAGTTCACCTGATCTGCACATCTTTGGATTATGGGAGGACACCAGAGCACCCAGAGGAAACCCACACAGACATGGGGAGAATGTACAAACTGGAATTGAGCCTGGGTCCCTGGCACTGTGTGGCAGCTGTACTAGCCACTGACCCACCGTGTCACCCCCATATTGAGCTATGACATTTATGGTGTACTGATTTACAGGCCTGCACTCCTGTCCTACCCAGTCCTAGAATAACGTATTGAAGCAATACCATGATGCACAACTAAATGCAAATATTGCTGTGCAATACCACCACCTTCAAGTTCCCCTCCAAACCGCACAGCATCCCGATTCAGCAGAAATGCAGTGTGTTGTTGACCTCCAAAAACATATTTGCATCAATCAATTAGGTGATAATACCTAAGCTATCTCTAAAGCCAAGTGGAATTACATTTTTTTTTTACTTCCAAGCAACCTTGCTTTCCATTACTTTGATATTATGTTGAGTTCTGAGTCAGGACTTTAATTTAAATCGTAGCTAGAGCAAATTCACTTTGTATTAGAGTGTAAATTTACGTAGCATCCTATGGAGAATTACTTCATGCGAATCAAAGAATATTGTACCACTCCTTTCCTGAATTTATCTCAGTTTCTGAGTTGGTCAGATAAATACAACAGTTTCATAATCACTGTAATTGGCAGTAAGACCTGAGGCCAAACCTTAAATAACTCCCATTTAGCCAAAAAGACTTGAGTATTTTGGTGAGTTTTTTGCCTCAAGGCATGAGAAATTTCTCATGATGTTAACTACTTTGTTTTGTTCACTTGTGAGATGTGGCCATTGTTGGATTGCCAAAATTTATTGCGTATCGCTAGTTGTGAAAGTGGTATTGAGCTACCTTCTTGAACCACTGCAGTCCATGTGCAATAGGTAGACCCATAGTGCCCTTATGGGAACATTTCCTCAGAGTGAAGGAATGAGTGATGTATTTCCAAATCAGAATGGTGAGTGGCTTGGATCGAACTTGAAGGAGGTGGTGTTTCCATGTATCTGCTGCTCTTGTCCTTCGAGATGCAGCTAGTCTTGGGTCTGAAAGGTGCTGTATAAGGATCTTTGGTGAATTTCTGCAGTGTAATTTGTAATTAGTATTACTGTTGCTGAGCATCAATGGTGGGAGGCAGTACATACTTGTGAATGTGCAGCCAACCAAACATACTGCTTCACCCTGGAAGATCCCACATTCCTTGAGTGTTGTTGGAGTTACATCCTTCCAGGAAAGTGAGGAATATTCTATCACACTCCTGACTTGTGCCTTGTAGATGGTGGACAGGCACTGGGGAGTTGGGAGATGAGTTACTTGTTGCAGTATTCCTAGCTCTGACCTGCTTATGTTGAAACAGAATTTATGTGGCAAGTCCAGTGAGTTTCTGGTCAGTGTTATCTCCACCCTCCCAAGAATGTTGATAGTAAGAGAATTAGTTATGGTAATGCTATTGAATATCGAGTGGTAATGGTTAGATTGTCTCTTATTGGAGATGTTCATTGGATGGCATTTGTGCGATGCAAATGTTACTTGCCATTTGTCAGCCCAAGCCTGAATATTGTCCAGATCTTGTTGCATATGAACATGGACTATTTCAGCATTCGAGAAGTCGCATATAGTGCTGAACATTGTACATTCATTGAAAAATATCCACACTTCTGTCCTGATAATGGAGGATAGGTCATTGATGAAGCAGCCGAAGATGGTTGGGCCTATGACACTGCCTTGAGGAACTCTGGCAGAGATGTCCTGTAACTGAAATGACCGATCTCCAATAGCCACAGTTATTTTGTGCTCAATATGACGCCAACCAGTGGAGAATTTGGCCCTAATTACCACCAATTCAAGTTTTGCTCCCTGATGCCACACTTGGTTGAATGTGGTCTTGATATCAAAGGCTGTTGCTCTCACCTTGACTCTGGAATTCTGCAATTTTGTCCATTTGAACCAAGGTTGTAATGAAGTCAGAAACTGAGTGAACCTGGCGGAATCCAAAGTGGACATCAGTGAGCAGATTAACTGCTCATCTCACCTCTAATGTGTACCTCATGTCCAAGTTTATTTCTATCTTACCTCATGTGTTGTTCCTGGATCAACTTGTCACTCACTGGATATCTGCCAAAAGCCAAGCATCTCTTCTCTTTAAAAGACTGCTGTGCACCCAGGCAAGGATTAGCAGTCTGCCCTTGTCACTTACTGGCACAGCAACCGCAAAATTACACTGCTCACTGCAATAGCAACTGGCTTGGCTAACATTTCCTGACACATGCAACCTTGTTTTCTCACTCAAGTCACTGTTGAACAACCAGACAACAGTTTAGATCTCCTGAGATACATCTCATTTGTACTATCAGTTTTTGACCAGACTAAATACCCTCAAAATGTATTAAAATTCTAGCCTAGATTCCAACTTTTTGTATTTTTATTGATGGCAAGTGTAATACATAGTGATCCAGATGCAATTCGATTGGACAATCTACCTGGTTTGAAGCAAAGCACACCTTATTCTCACACTACAGTTAAAATACAAATAAAACAAAGAATTAGTATAAATTCACTCCATTGGAAAACTTAACAGATCAATAGATTATTTAACTAGTAAACAGCAACCGTTTCAATATACTAACATCTCATAAACAGACACTTGACAAAAGCAGATATCGTAAAGTAGATTATCCCACATGCAATCCTCCAGTTCAGGAAGAAAGAACATTAAGAAAAACTGTGTGTGATGGGAGGAACTTGAGAATTTTGCCGTCGAAGGAAGAGATGCATGGCAGCTTCCAAACCTCAACAGCTACTGAAAATTAAAATCAAATCCTGGTTCTGTGGAAGCTTGACCCCACCCTCTCATGCTGTTCTATTGATCCAACCTAAAAAATAACCCCACAACCTCACAAGCTGTTTAATTTATTGCCTTTGAAAAGTCTGCTTGTTCCTCTGTCTCAACCTCACTTCATTAAAAAAAAAGGACTAAGTATACCTCTTAAAGCCGTAGTATTGCCACTACTACTCTTCCATCAATGCCTAATAGAGACATAGAACTTGTCATTGTCATGTAGGGAACACCACATATAGGCAAGCAGCCAAACAATCTCCAAACATACGTTTTTATTGATAAGGGAACACAAGCAATGCCAAAAGAGGCTGCGGGTCTCTCCCTACAAGGCAAACCAAGTATGAGCATTATGACTGCATGTTCTCCATTCCATGATGACCTGGGCACCCAATTCTGATCTTTTGGATGTGAGTGTCATTCAGGTCCTGTCTGGCTTGTAGGAGGCCGGGACGCTAAATGTCTTCAAAGCAGGAATTGATAAATTCTTGATCTCGCAAAGAATTAAGGGCTATAGGGAGAGTGCGGGCAGGTGGAGTTTAAATTCCCAACATCCATGATTAAATGGCAGAGTGGATTTGATGGACAGAATGGTCTTACTTCCACTCCTATGTCTTATGGTCTGATGATCTTGATACGGCTGAGCTCTGACATCCACATGGGTTGCTTCCTTCAACTCAACATTCTAGTCCTTTGCCTCAAAACACGGCTCCCAAGTCCCCAGTCTCTCAGCATCTATAAAATTGCTTCATTCCCTGCTTCAATTGTACAGAAAACAGCACACCAGGATGATGTTCCATTGTTTGGATGATATTTGATCGACCTCTAGGAGCAATAAATGATTGCAGGTAACTGAGTTTACGGTGGATGCTGTCAGCATTCTAGTCTGCCATTGTCGCCAAGTACTCTCCCAGAGACTTCAGATCCTTTTTCACCTTTCTGTACCCCAATCAGCCAATTTCCACCTATCACTACCTCGTAAGTGGAGGTCCACCACATTGAACTTTGCTACCAACTATGTAACTGACCTCTCAGAACTGGTAGTGGAAAAACCCAGCAGGTCAGGCAGCATCCGAGGAGCAGGAGAATTGCGCAAAAGCCCTTCATCAAGAACGTGAATAGATAAACTCCAGTGAGAAAGAAACATTCCTGATCAAGGGCTTTTGCCCAATTCTCCTGCTCTTCGGATACCACCTGACCTACTGTGCTTTTCCAGCGTCACACTCTCGACTCTGATCTCCAGCATCTGCAGTCCTCGTTTTTGCCTAACTGACCTCTAAACCCTGACGTTAATGTTGCCCTACTTACAGCTCTGTGCTTCACTTGTGGAGGGCATGGTTGTTGGAATTGTCAATTATCCATCCCTTCTCACAGCTGATCATGTCCGCATACACTTTGGGAACTGATTTTGCCCATTTTATGGACTGGAAATATAAAAATCTCCTGATCTTGACTGGTCAAAGCAGAGCAGATGTCTGACTCTAGCCAAGCATCTCTACTGTGTATTGACTGTGGTGTGACTGATGGTTCCAGGACACCTGATCAATAGCAATCCACCCCCTGAACATACAGAGGACTAGCCCCACATACTCTCTGATTTGGCTGTTTGGTTAAAGAAATGTGCAGTGGGTTTGTCATGCAAGTAGCTGGCACATGCTTGAGGTATTCTATTAATGCCTTGCTGTGCTCTCCACTGCCCCTGTCCAATACCAATTCCAAATTGCAAGCAGCTTGTCTTTGTGTCTGCACAAAACAGTATGTCAAATAGCAGTGCTGATACCCTTTATCTCTGGCTGAGGTGCCAGTGTACTAATCGGCACAGCAAGGCATGGATGCTGTCAGCATGGAGGTAGGTGCTGAGTGATAGAGTGCGAAGAGAACAAATGAGAGCAGCCCGGAGATCCAGCCTCGTTTATTGTATAAACATGTCCTTGCAGCAGCCTTTCAATTTTGATTGCTGGTGTGACTGCAAAGACTGCAAAGTCAGTGCTTCCTAATCAGCCTGCAAGTGGATCAGAGAAGTTCCATGATAGTTCTGAGGAATTGGAAAAAGTCAGATGCCAATGTCTGTGGACATGTACATGCAGTTGGTGCCTGTGGATCATGCCCTCGGATACTGTTTGGTGATGAGCAACACAGAACTGGTTGCAGCCAGCGGTGATCTGAAGTCACTAGGTACCCACTCAGACTTTTATGTTGAGAATTTTCAATGCCTACATAATTCGGTGCATTTGGTAACCCAGGAAATCAAATATTAACAAATCCAGTTGTGCTGTTTAGACATTTAACAAGTTATAATCCCTTTAATTGGTACCTTACTGTTGGCCAATAACAGACCTGCATTGCTGCTTGGTAAATATATAATAGAAGCAGTAAGTTGCTCCTAATGTTTTGCGAGGTTTTGCTGGGCTTCTGACTCAATTTTGCCACAAATTCCACCATACCCCATTTGGCTCAACTCCCGATAAGACTCAACCCCAAAAGTTAATTGCTATATTCAATTCTCACAAAAATACAATTTAAATTATAGGTGGCACTTTTATATTTCCCCCTCCAATGTTCATAAGAAATCTGCAGTAAAACATGACTCAACATTATAGCAATAAATGTAACCCAGCAACTTATGATCAGGAATGGACATTCTGAAGTCATTCTAGAGGTTGTTCAATAATAACTTTTCAAAAGGAATCGTGTAACTATTTGTAAGGGAGAAAAAGTACAGGGCTCTGGAGAAATAGCAGAGAAGTAGGACTAATTGGATAGTTCTACAAGCATGTTGAACCAAATGACCGCCTTCTGGGCTGTATAATACTTTAACACAATGAGTTACCTTCAAAAGAGCTGTAATTGGTTTTAATAGTTACAGAACACTGCGCTTTGAATCTAACGTCTTAAAAATAAATTTCATTTGCAAATAAAGGTTGGTGAACTCTTCAGTATTATATTAAAAGGTACAAGTTCATTATTACAGCATTATATGTATTAATTTTGATGTTGAGAATGACTGTGAATTAGCATTGATTTGATTCAAAATATCATTTTAAAATCAGGTAGATAAGGTGTGTGAGAAATAGGTTGGAGTGTTTAGAATGATGTGGATTGGAAGGTTGAGACAACAACAAAACATTTTAGATGACAAACAGCACACTTCAAATTTCTTTTTCTGACTCAAAGAAATATTTTAGTTCATTGAGTATTTGTATAAATTCTATAGTTATTTGAATCTTTGTGTCTTGCTCAAAGTGTTTACCACATTACAATATGGGAAATGTAGGATATCAAGGATGGGAGAAAATCAGAAATTAATGGTTTTCATCAATTTTTAAAATATATTTATAGTTGCAGTGTGACTGTATATGATGGACATCAGAGGTTTGGAGACATTTTTGGATCAGTTTATAAAAACAAAACATTATAAATGGTACAATTTTAAGTAAAAATAGAAAACACTAAAAATACATTTTATGTGTGTCAATATATGTGAAGAAAATTATGGATCACCATTTCAGGACCAAAAGCATGAGTTCATGTTCTGATCTTTTTTATGGGCACTTGAAACTTACTGAAAAATAGTAGGAGCAGTTTTAAACATTTTATATTTTGCTGGTTTACTGTACTTCATCTTTTAAATCCACCTAATTGGAGATAAAATCCCTGAAATTTTCAGTCACAATAAATCCTTAAATGATTGGAACATGTTTGTAAATTATCATTGACTACATGAATAATCTTTTGCCGCTGTGAAGAGTTACTAAGAATTGTCCGAAAGTGTCAGTTCATGTTCATTTCACATTACTTAATTTTGGCTTCAGGGAGCACAGACTCTGAGGCAATGCCGTACCGTGGAATATCTGGCTTACTACGTTGCAGTTAATGACATGTCAGTATGTCTCAATATTCTAAAGAAACTGGGTCATTCATCAAAATCAGAGATTTAGAACATTTAGACAAGTTAAGGTGGGGAAGTAAGTGCTATTGTTCAGAATGTGTGCAATGGTGATGCATATGTAAAAAACGAAAATATCTCTGCTTGGTGAAAGGTGAATCTGAAACCGAAACATGATATTAGAGGAACGGTACATTCAAACACAATATTTTCTCTTCTTACCAATCAAAATACGAGACAATGAAGCTCTATGGACAAATAGTACATCTGTAAATTAGTCTGGCTGTATGAATTATGAGCCTAATAATTACTTCAGCATGAAGTAGTTTCCCTTTCATCCGATTCAGTGAAAAACTTTATGATCATTCATGTCCATCCTCAGAAGAACAATTCGAAATAAACATTTCCCACCGCATGCTATTACATTCAGGTGAAGAAGGATAGATTGGTTTCTTTTCTTACTCCTTATTACTCTGCGGCAAGTTTTTGAATTCTTAAAAAGATACTGGCTTGCCAGGTACAGTCTGCAAGATCAGTATTCTTATGTTAAATGAGTAAGGAGCTTTATTATTAAAAACTGTTTGTGTAAAAATTCTGAAACTGTACAACAACCTCCTCTTTCTCATAAATGCATTCAAGCATACTTCATAAGCATGTGAAAAAATAATGGACAATATTGAATCTTAAACTTGGTCAAATTGAGATAAAGGGAAGTCAGTAAAGATTCACAGATTTTATCTATGTGTTTTGGATATAACGGAAGCCATAGCTTTGCATTAGTGACTGGTTGTGGAGGCAAGAGTTTTGTGGCATAGTGGTAATGTCCCTACCTCTGTCACCCCTCTCCTGGAATCACCACATCAGGGTGTTGCATGTCCTTGTGAGGTATAGTTTGAGTAGGTGTGGAGGGATGGGGGAGGGTGGGGGTGATAATGTAAACTAGGTTGAACGCTCAGCCCACCCACAATCTTTCTCAATATGTGGAATAGCATAAATAGTGATTGAGCTTGTTAAAATCTGAACTGACCCAAATAGCACATTGCCCAGGCCAAATTATGGCTGATGTGGACAGTTCAATTGAAAGAGAAAGCTATTTTAACCACTGACATGAACAAAAGCCAGAAGGAACGGGGCTCCTTATTTGGGAATACCCTTTTGCATCGAGGCATCCTCTAAACATTCCACTCCACATTTCCTTCCATGGCAGCTGCCAAACAAAGCCTGATTTATGCCCCCTCACTTCCAAATAGGGTTGTAGAATCCTTCCCCACTGTGTAACCCTGGGGCATACTTTTTCAGGTTAGCCTGATCTTCTTTGGGACTCTTCCTGTGCTCACTGCTCAGCTGTAGAGCTCCTGACCAATTATATTGACTGACAGCTCCTGAGAGTGGGACTTGGACCTTACTGAGGGGCAGAAGTAAGAGGATTCAAGTTCAAGTGCAATGATGCCTTCCTGCAATTGTAGTTCACATGAGTGAGCATTCACAACTATAGTTTTGTGTGCAGTTTTCATTTCCTTATGTGAAGAAGGTTGTTCTAGCTATGGGGAGAAAGTGAGGACTGCAGATGCTGGAGATCAGAGCTGAAAATGTGTTGCTGGAAAAGCACAGCAGGTCAGGCAGCATCCAAAGAGCAGGAGAATCAACATTTCGGGCATGAGCCCTTCCTGAAGAAGGGCTCATGCCCGAAATGTCGATTCTCCTGCTCTTGGGATGCTACCTGACCTGCTGCGCTTTTCCAGCAACACATTTTCAGCTATGTTCTAGCAATGGAGCGAGTGCAGCAATGATTTACCAGATTGATTACTGGGGTGGCAGGATTAACATATGAAGAGAGACGGGATCAGTCAGTGACTATATTCACTGGAGGCTATAAAAAATGTGGGAGCATCACATTGAACCCTCTTCCAACAGGACTAAATATGATTTATGCAAGAAGAATATGCCCAGTGACTGAGTCCACTGCATGATAGAAGAGGTGATTGACTTTTAATACATGAATACATTGATGAATGAGAAAGGAGCTGTTCTCATCTCCATGATTGCCATTGTCCCTCCTCATTGTCACTCCTCTAATCGCCTCTGGCTCAGTCTTGCCTCACATGGATTCCAAATGAAGCTTCAAATCTACCCAGGATTACAGGTATCTCCTTGATTTACATGGTTCCTTAGAGACCTGTACCTGCTGCATCCTGAGATCCACAGTCGATGTCATGCACTGCCAGATGTGCCATCTCAACATCTTTCTCTCTCTGCTCCTTGCTCTCTGAAAACTGACCTGCAACCTCTCCCCCAACCCCTCCATTCCACTTCAGTCTTTAGCAGGCTGCTCATAACTTTACAATGCTAGTCAAACCCAAATTGGCACCTGTACCAGCATGAGAAACACCAGAAACACAAATTGGAAATTATTACGTTTTAACAATATTCTGATTATTGTTTTCTGAAAATAAATGTATTTTCAGTTAATAGCTGAAAGACTTGACAACATTTCATATTTTAAAATGTTTATTGCAACAAATGACTAAAAACACTTAATAAATGCTATTTTTGTAGCCAACTTGGACACCAAAAAGAATACATTGTCCTGCTTCTTATTCTTAGCCTACTGATAAAAGATACTTCACAGGTACACCTTGCACCATCTTTTACAGAGATATTTACTTCTCCCACAAACAATCCAAAATGATTCTTAGTTGCTGAGGATTTTATTCCTGGTTCTTTCTCAGTAACTTGCGATCTTGGAATGCCTTTCACAGTGATGCTTTTTTTTTCCCAGAGACACTTCCTCTAGCTCAGATTAGATTAGATTAGATTAGATTCCCTACAGTGTGGATACAGGCCCTTTGGCCCAACCAGTCCACACCGACCCTCCGAAGAGTAACCCACTCAGACCCGTTTCCCACTGACTAAAGTGCCTAACACTATGGGCAAATTTAGCATGTTCAATTCACCTGACCTGCACATCTTTGGACTATGGGAGGAAACCGGAGCACCCGGAGGAAACCCACACAGACACAGGGAGAATGTGCAAACGACAAAGAAGACTCAATGGGCTGAATGCCTATTTCTGCTCCGACAGCTTATGCTCTTATAGATGCCAGATGAAAGAAGAAAAGTTGGCTATCAGAGTATTTCTCTAAATCGGTTTTCAAAATAAGGCCTCTCAAAGAATTTGCAGTGTAATTGGGAAGAGCCCCAATTTGTTTACATGACGTTATGATCCCAGTTTATACTAGACAAGTCAGATCCCAGAGTGAAAGCTGGCTTGATAGATCATATGTTTAATTAACAGAGTTGAATCTTTCATAATTTTGATACACCAGTTCAGTTCCGTTTCAGTTTTAATAACTTGAAGATTTTTATCCAAACTCTTCTCGCTTGGAAGGTTCACAAACTGCAACACCTTGGCTATGGTTCCCAATTCTACTGAACTAAAAGCTCTATCCCCTGCTAGGAGAAACTATTCTCCAATTTGATATGAAAATCTAATTTTTTGAAATTAATTCCTTGAACCTTCTGTTCTAAAGTCAAAACTAAACTGTTGTAAACTCAGCAATATAAAATTACCTTCATTTACACTACAGGGGTTCTCCCAGGAATTTGACTGTAGCCACATGCTTTATTTGAATGTATTAACTTGGGTGACTGTTTCAAATAACTTTCTGATCTGTTTAAAAACATTGTCTTCACAGAACTGACCTATGTCCATTTTTCTCTGTTTTCAAATCCTAAAATCTATGTTATACATCTTTCATGTGGTCTCAAAGTGTGAAATTCACACTGCTGAGGAAATCCAAACAGTAACTGAAAAATCCTGTTATTCAGACACTCAATTGCAGGGTTTTGCACTGAAGTGTGGCACTTAGTTCAGAATGAAGGTGAATAAATTCACACTACTCCTAACCCTAACATCCAACCACACCCTGTCATTCATTAACAAGAGGAGTATCTAGGAATCACCTACAGAAGTGATGTTGGTGGAGTTATTCTGTACTCAGCCATGCAACTCTTAAAGGCCGGTCTATCTGAAAGTTAAGAACATGAGGAGGAAACTGCAGGTTGTATATTCCAAGATTGTAGCTCTACCGTTCAACATAATCATGGTTGATCACATTTCAGCCTCAACTTCAATTTCTGTCCATTCTGCACAATCTTTCAACCCATTACTAATTAAAGATCTGTCTCCTCCTTAAATTTACTCAGTGTCCCAGCATCCAATGCACTCTGGGGTAAGTGAATTCCACAGCTTCATGACCTTATAAGAGAAGTAATTTCTCTTCATCTCTGTTTTAAATCTGTTCCCCCTTAACCTAAAACCATGACCTCTCTTTCTAAGTTGGCCTAGATAAGGAAACATCCTCTCTAAATCTACTTTGTCAATTCCAATAGCATTCTACATTTCTTCTAAACTCCAGAGAGTATAGGCTTAAACTGTTCAATCTCTCTTCATGAGAGAAACCCCTCATCTCTCTGGAATCAATCTTGTGAACCTCCTCAGAACTGTCTCTTTGACAACTACACCCGTCCTCGGGTAAGGGGTCCAAAATTGTACACAATATTCCAGGTGAAGTCTCAGAAATGCTTTGTATAATTGCAACAATACTTCACGATTTTTATATTCCAAAACAATAATTGCTAAAATTCCATTTGCCTTCTTTGTCACTTGCTGTACCTGCATACTAGTTTCCTCAGCTTCTTATTTTCAATTCCAACAAGTTTGCTCTTTTCCATCCAAGATAAATGCCTATCCACAATGCTGTGTGGCACACCATAGAAAGGTTTCCATTTATCTTTGTTTCGTCTCTCCTGAATCCAGGCAGACTCCCAAATATGGTTTGTAATATTCAATGTCATTTCAGGGAGACATTGTTTTAACAAAAGCTTCCCATATATTCTTCCTTATGGCAACATGAGTCACATGCTCCTTGTACCTAGGGGAAATGCTAATTAACTCTTCTTCCGAGCCTGACACTTTTTTGGGACTAAATGGATGCTTAAACTTTAGCTACGTACAACCCGATATTCTGAACACGTTTTCTGAGACAGTGGAGACACTACTGTTGATAATCTTCTGCAATTTTATCCAAGTAGGCATAGTTTGTACATTCTTTCTAGTCAGACTAAACCTCCTTTAATCTGTAACGCACAAACCACCCAGGTTTACTCTCCGGTAGACTTTATAGAAAGGGTCACAAGATTTTTAAAAAATCTTCCATTTGTAGCACAATCCCCAAATCAACAGTTCAATAATCCTCATCACTGTAAAAAGAGCAGCAAGTTTAGTATTTCAGGCCTATGCAAATTCACTTCAGCATTTTGAGACAAGACCTATACCCAGGAAATTTCTTTGAAAATAAGGGTAAAAGTTATGAATCATATAGTTTGATGATTGCTGTACAGGTGTAGAATGGTTCTAGGCAGAGATGCCTTGCTCACGTTGTCCACCATGAAAAGCCTTGTGTTTCAAACTCAATAGTTGGTTAGCAGAGCAAAATGACATGCGGGATCATGACACATAATGATACACCATCATTGCAAGTAACATTTGAATGATTTTCAGGCCACACTCTGGAGATTTCATCACCCTCTTTTTGTAAAAACAGTAATTACATCAAAAATATAAAATAAATGGATAATTGTTTCTAACAGTTTTATTGACCTTCTGCTAAATGGCATTTCTAATGGCTGATAATTTGCTGGTAAGTACGTGGTCCGCCCACAAATTTGTCTAAGTTATTCATTATTCTTTTCAAGTCTTTTTTATAATTTGGCAGCATTTCTGGCCAGTACATAAGCATGCAAAAGGCGTCACTTTAAACACTCATCATCTATATATGAATAAAGTACAAATGATCTAACGGATTTTTTTTAATAAGATGACCTTTTCAGTCTTTGCATAAATAGTTGATTAGCGGTCAAATACACTTGAGATACTGTTGGAAATGTTGAAAGTCCAATTTTAAGGAGAGGCATGCAGAAGAGAGACAATAATCCACCCCCATCTACAGATGACATTTAGAATTTCGACTATCTTTGGATAGGAAACATGAAGGCTAACATTGATTAAGATATTTCAGGAATGACAAAACTTTAACCTTGAAGATAGGAAGTAAGATCACAAGGAAATTGTAATGGTCTCTGGAAACTTCAATAATATTTTAGGTAAAAATTTTGCTGCTGTGTTGTTTTGCTGAAACCTTTTTTTTTAATTTCTCTAACATAAAGAGGATGTTTGGAAACACCCATATTCTCAGTGATGGAGGAGTCCAGCAAAGGACTAGCTTGAAGCATTTGCAAGCATCTTCAACCAGAACTGCTGAGTAGAATATTCCACCTTGGCCTCATCCTAATCTGTAATTAGCCATAGTCCACAGAAGGCCATAGACATTTCTCTTCATTAGAAAGACAATTGTTACATACAAAATTTGAGGGGCACCAATTGGTAAGGTGAGGAAGCATGTGGGCCTGAACTAATGCAGATGGTACATGGATTGAATCCACAACACTTACATTATTCCATTTGATTACAGAAAAAATGGAGCATGCAAATGTATCAATTTGGAACACAAATAGTCCACTCTGCTCTTCAAACCTGCTCCACGATTCAATTAGATTATGGCTGATTGTTTCATTATAACACTATATGCCTGGATTATCCTTATATCCTTTGATGTTTTAATATGTAGACATCTGTGAATTTCATTATTGAACATATTCAATTATTGAGACTCCATAGCCCTCTGAGGCAAAGAATTCCAAAGATTCATCACACTCTGAAGAAATTCCTCCTCAGCTCAACTTCTTCATGCTCTGGCGATCTAGTTAAGTGACTCCCTTGCTATCCTTTGAAATCTTTTGCCAATTCAGTTTACTCCATATGGTACCAAAGAATGGCAGATGCCTGGACACTGCAAAAGTTACTGAAAACCTTTTTGGCCAGAATTAGCCACTCCCTTAGTGTAAATGTTCCTGCATAGTGAGAACACTAGCATCTAAATGTCAATGTTAAAAATTGTCCATGTAAGTCTTGCCCACAAAAGTAGGACAAATCCATTGCAGTCAATACCTTCCCATGAGTCTGCTTATGTTCATCAGCAAAATGATGGAAGGTGTCATTGACTGTGTTGTCAAGTGTACTTGCACAAAAATTTATCGTCAATTTATGTTTTGCCAAAGTCACTTTGTGTCTCACTTCAATTCAGCCTTGGTTCAAACATGAATAAAAGAGCCAAACTTGGGAGTATAAAAATGACTGCCCTCTTATATCAAGGAAACCTAGCAAATTCAAGGCAATGGGACAGTGTGGATTGAGATTGGAGGTGACTGAAGGAGGGAGAACTCTCCACTGGTTGCAGTCATCTTAGCACAAACATAGTTGCTATCTAAGGACTCATTTATTTTGATTTGAGGTTTAGGGCTGGATGAAAGTTGGAAGTACTTATTAACATTATGCAGAGAGGAACAATAGGCAGGTCATTTCGAGATTCTTAATGTCATTGAATCATTTAGCACAGACAGACCCTTTGGTCAAACTCATCCATGCTGATGAAGTTCCCCAAACCAAACTAGCCCCCATTTGTCTGTATTTAGCCAATATCCCTCTAAACTTTCACATTCATGTCCCTGTCCAAAAGTCTTTTAACTGTTATAACTATACCTGTATCAGTTCCTGTGACAGTGCATTCCACATACAAATCACCCTCTGTGTGAATAGGTCGCTCCTCAGCTCTCTTTTAAGTTTTTCTCATCTCACCTTCACAACATGCCCTCTAGTTTTGAAATCCTCCACCCTAGGGAAAATACCGTTGCTGAGAATGAGTGTTACCAAAGCCTCTCCAAATGAAAGGAAATGGATATTTAGTGAATAAAGTGGTCACCATTAGGCCAGATTTAATTCCGGATTTTTATTGAATTCAAATTTCACCATTACCATGGTGGCATTTGAACACCATTACATCAAGGATTAGCCTGAGGCTCTGTAATACCAAACTGATGACATTACCACAATGCTACTACCTCTCCTTTTGGATCAGGTATTTAAAAGCCCAAGTGGTTTACTAATAGCTTTTGGAGAAGAGGACTTGCCTTCCTTGGTCAATCTCACTTGTATGTGACTCCAGTCCACATCAATATGGTTACTTCTTAATGCTTCTCTGACTTTTGAGTCAGCATGGTTTTATGAAGACTGAATCATGTTCATCTAATTTGCTGGAGTTTAAATATATAACATGCAATATGGATAATGGAGATCCTGTAGATGTTGAAGGCAAGAGATAATTGATAAGTCGCCACACAAAAGGTTGGGGGCAATTTATTAGCTTGTTTAGAGGATTAACTAATCAACAGGAAGCAGAGAGATGGGTTAAATTAGGTTTGTTTTGTTTGGAATGATGTAACTAATGTGGTGTTACTGGATTCTGACATGAATATAGAGACAGAAAGTACTAGAGGCAAATTTGCTAAACTTGGTGGGTAAGTTACAATAAAGAATTAAGAAATTCATAAATGAATATTGATCGATGAACAGGCCAAAATTTGGCAAATGAAATTTAATGTGGATTAAGTATAAGGTTATGCATTATGGTTGGAAGATTACAAAGGCAATTTATTATCTAAGTGGAGATAAACTTCAAAATGCTTTGGTGTAGAGGACCTGGCTGTCCCTCGAATGAATCACAGAAAACTAGTATACAGGTACAGCAGATAATGAGGAAGGCAATGGAATTTTAGCATTTATTGCTAAAGGAATAGAATATAAAAATGGGGGAAAGAAAGTGTTGCTGCAACTGAACAAGGAGAGATGTAGTTATATTGGAGGCAGTTCAGAGAAGGTTCACATGATAGATTCAAGAGATGAGGGGATTGTTTTATGATAAGTGTCTGAATAGTTTAGGCCTCTATGCTGTGAAGTTTAGAAGAATGAGAGGAGATCTAATTGAGGTGTATAAGATGCTCAAGGCAATTGACAAAGTAGATGAAGAAAGGATGTATCCTCATAGAATAGAAGAAGAATAGAATAGCCTTTATTGTCACATATAAGCAATGAGTACAGTAAGATGTTTATATGTTACCAATGACAGCACTGACTTTGATACAAAATTAACAAGATACAGCTCCATTTGTTACAAAATTTATACGGAAATAAAATGTCCAGCATGACAGGAATGAGGTCACTACATCAGACCACACTGGCACTTAGCTTCCAGTGTGCACCAGGCCCTGGCTCCACACTGTACTGGCAATGACACCATGCTGGGAGGCCACAGCAGGAGGCTGGAAGGTCACCACGCCATGTCAGGAGGCCCCTATAGGTGAAGGACCCTGTGTCAGGTCAGGAGGTTGCCAAAATACATCAGAAGGCTGCTGCATCAGGTCAGGAGGTCACCACAATTACACCAAGAGTCTACTGCGCAAATATAAAAATAAATAGGAAACATTTGAAAATACATCATTCCAGGTGTTAGATCATTCAAAATCATCAGTTTTTGATAGGATAATATGTTACTCATCCTCTTACAGTAAACAGTTGACATAAAATCAAATGTTAATAAAACTAGAAATCAACATTTTGACTCCACTTCCACTTTGATCCAGTCCCACATATAAAGTCAAATATGTTTTTTTTTCATTTATGAGTTGTCTGTGAGAATGGCACTACTTCATCAGTATTCATTGTTAATAAGGAAAAAGAAAGTGTTACAATGTTGTGGTTCTGTTCGCCGAGCTGGGAATTTGTGTTGCAGATGTTTCGTCCCCTATCTAGGTGACATCCTCAGTGCTTGGGAGCCTCCTGTGAAGCGCTTCTGTGACCTTTCCTCCGGCATTTGTAGTGATTTGAATCTGCCACTTCCGGTTGTCAGTTCCAGCTGTCCGTTGCAGTGGTCAGTATGTTGAGTCCAGGTCAATGTGCTTATTGATTGAATCTGTGGATGAGTGCCATATCTCTAGGAATTCCCTGGATGTTCTCTGTTTGGCTTGTCCTATAATAGTCATGTTGTCCCAGTCGAAAGATCACAGAAGCACTTCACAGGAGGCTCCCAAACACTGAAGATGTCACCTAGACAGGGGACGAAACGTCTGCAACACAAACTCCCAGCTCGACGAACAGAGCCACAACAACGAGCACCCGAGCTACAAATCTTCTCACAAACTTTGAAAGTGTTACAATGAACAGCTTGCAAGCAAGTGATCTCCCACTAATGCACTGTAGAGCTTATTTTATTCCAAATACAGTAGCAGTATCTGTTTTGCAATGGTTTCCACATCAGTCATGGTCAGAGCATAAGGGAGCATTCTAAGCTTTTATCCTTTGATCAACCTTTGCTTCACTTCATTTTTTTTAAAATAATATTTCTTGACCAACTGCAATAACATTTTGACATCCTACTCTTGCCATCCTTGCTTGCCATTGAATGAAAAGAGAGGCTGTCATAATGTCAGATGATATATATTGTTGTATATGAATTGTTAGTGTTCATGATAAGCAGCACCATTTAACTTAGCAGTTCTCTGTCACATTCCACTGGAAGGTGGTGAATAAAGGAGGGAGATTGAATTAATGTTCACTGCTGAGAGTTATCATTTCCATAAATGACAATACTTGTTTCAGTTTTTGGCGTCAAAAAAACTGGTAGGGGGTTGCTTGAGCTGCCACTATATAAATTACTTACTGGACATTTATTTTTCACCATTCTTATTCTTATTATCTATTTCATCTATTTACATGTTGGTCTGTCACTGTCATACTTGATTGTAGCACTGCAAACTGAACTATTGTTTTACGATTCTTTTTGCCATTATAGATGTCACTTTTTATATAGTGCCCCAGTGATTTCTCAATAATTTAAATTAGGATTGATGCCAGAATGGGCAAAATGGATAGGAAGAAATTGGACAAATCTATGATAGAATAACTTCCATTGAGTTGTCCCCACTCATCCAACTGCGTAGTACTGTACTGTTCAAAATACAGTGATATTACAAGGGCAAATCCAACTTAAAGCATTTTATGACACTAATTTTCATGAAAAAAGTAGTTTGCAGAGTTATTCTGAAGTTATGATGTGAAGGTGATTTTATTGGACTGGCGTGGACAAAGTTAAAAATCACACAACACTAGGTTTAGTTCAACAGGTTTATTTGGAAATTGGGTTAGAATGGGTTGCAGGTTTTGATTCATTAATAAGTAAATCCCAGAACTTCTTTCAAGTTACATTCCTGAGCTAACTTAAGGGCTTATATTTAAAAAGTGACATCTTTCCTATTCCTATTTTAGAAATAGAACCGGTCTAACTCAAGGTTGGAATACAGACAGACTCTAACTTCATACCTTTAATGCATTGCCTGAGCTGAGATGTCACCTCTTTAAAAAAACCTGGAAATTATCTTGGGAATGTGACTTGAAAGAAGCTCTGGGATTTACATGTTAATTAATTGATACTTGCAACTCCATTCTTATTGATTAAAGATTTAACAGGAATCTAGTTTGCTCAAAACATTGTAGCCATTGTATGACACTGTGATCTTTTACTCTCAATTCTGTGTCCTATGATCCTGCCCCACTAGCTACTTGATGAAGGAGCAGCGCTCTAAAAGCTTGTACTTCCAAATAAACCTGTTGAACTAGAACATGGTGTTGCATGATTTTCAACATTCTGATGTTAGTTAATCTGAAACAAAGCTATAACCTGTAGGAAAGGCAAGTAACCATTAGAAAAGCTGAGTTGATATTTCAAGTATAGACCTTCATCATGAGAATGTACATTTTTCCCTTTGCAGACCTATTGTGTATTTCTTGGATTTTCTATCTTCTATCAGTACTTTGGAGCGTTTCGTTCTCATTTGCACAAAGTGCATAGGCATCATGGGCTGACCAGTATTCATTGCCTAACCCTTTTGATATCCCTAATACTTGTAAAGATTTAAAGATATCAGCAGATCCACTCAAAACTATTACTAGATTGTAAATCAATGTTCATGCCATAATAATTCAAGACTTACGCAAATTGGCAAAATTCTTATTTTGTTACTGATGCATCAGACAATTATGAAATGTACTTCGCAGGTACATTCTCTCAACCAGTAGCATTAGGACACCCTCAATCAAATTTTGTATTGTTGGTTTGGCTCAAGAGAGTTTGGATGGAATCAAGTGTCACTTGTCATTCTGAAGTGAAAACACCGATTGATAAGTTGGTAGTAACATGTTTTATCACCAGAATTTTAAAATACATTCAGTCTAGTTTCAGTAGGTTTACCACATTTTTGCTCAGATATTGCCCATTCAGAGCCTTGAATAGGTTAAGCTGTCAGATTCTACACCAGTTTCGGGCAGGTTTATGGAAAAGGCTTATTTTCATGAGAAACTACATAAAGGTAGGTCTCATCGTGAGATCCATTTCATTGTGGACATGGAGTATAAAAAAACCTGTGCAAGAGAAAGGTCCATTGACACTTATGAAGTTGGATTCTTATTCTTTTAACTTCCAGGCATACCAACTGTGATCCACTGCCTGCTACCTATTGAATAGGAATGATACCAGAGACTGTTGTAAGTTTGAGCTGAGTAGCTGGTCACATGAATACTCATCATGAAAAAGGCTAATGAAGGCAAATACATTGATTAGACATCTAATTGAAGAGAAATTAATTTATCTCACATAAATTTCAATGCCTGATTACATCTAATTCCTATTCAAGCAATTGAGTAAACAATACAATGATTGACAAACTGAGTTGCAAATCGAAAGTCTTAATGAGTGTAATTAATTACTTTGATACTTGATTGTTGGTTCTAATGTGTGGTTTATAATTTCTCCATTCAACATTAATGAAGAATAAATGTGAAGTGTTCAACACTAAATATCGTCATGTTCAATTAGTTTGAACACATTCCATTACAACAGTGGCCCAAATTTTGCTTACTTTACAAAAAAAAAATCTATTATGAAAAAGTTCCATTCTGCAGTTCCCAAAAAATGGCTGAAGTCTATTCTGAATGTATTCTACTTGCCAGTCAACTGCATGATGATGATTGATCGCAAACTCGCTTCTCAGCTGAAGTTCACAATGCTAATCATGCCTACTTTATTTGAGACTAATATTCTTCTTCAAGTTTGACTGACTTTCAGATGGAAAGTGATCTCTAATCCCCATGTAATGGTATGATTCTCTTTAAAAATAAATAATTCCACCTGCCACGGTTTTCCTATGACTATGCTTCTTTTTTTCTTAAAAATAATCCTATGTGGAAGATGACTTCTTGACATCCTAATGGGAACATTACAGAGGGAGTTTAATTCAGCCCTTCACAGCAGGAAACATCACAATCAGAGCTACTTGATTTTGGAGAAGCTAGGTATCTGTCTCATAATGGTGAGAAAATGGCTTGCAAGTAATTTAAAAGCAATAAGGGGCCCATGCAGGAAACTTGCTCACTTACAGCTGGATACCAGTTAAGCTTATTTATGAGCCAACTGGCATCATTCATTCATGCATAATGCCCACAGGAATTTAATCAGGTTCAGGGATTAAAAAGGGAATGGCTTTCTGTGCTTCTGGAATCTAGTCTACTGAATGCAATCCTTTATTGTCAGGCACTTCAAATCCAAGAATTAGGAAATTTGAAGGGGATGCTCAAAACTATCCAACCCTCTCACCCAGTCCTTTCCTCTGACGTCTTTGTTCCTCTTCCCATTATTCCTTCCCTGCAATCCTCATCTCACCATCACCTGAGTCCAGGGATCTGGCAAAGGTTTTTGTGCATTATGGTTGCATCTACTGCTCCAAGGGACTTTCCTGTCAGGAGAAAGTTGATGGACTCCTTTATTCAGTAGATCTTGGTGAACAGAATTTACTGCTAGCATCACCTACTGTATCACCTGTCAGGACTTTGGACGGCATGGTGGTCAGTGGTTAGCATTGCAGCCTCACAGCACAGGGACACGGGTGCAATTCCAGCCTTGGACGGCTGTGTGGAGTTTGCACATTCTGGGTGCACTGGTTTCTTCCCGCAGTCCAAGATGTTCAGGTTAGGTGCTTTGGCCATGCTAAATTGTCCATAGTGTCAAGTGACTTGCAGGTTAGGTGGATTAGCCATGGTAAATATAAGGATAGGATGGCAGTCTGAGTGGGATGCTGTTTAAAGGATCAGTGCAGATTCAATCAGCCAAATGGCCCCTCTTCACATTGTAGGAACTTTATAATTCTATTTATGATTTAATAATATCTGTTGGGCCCAATGTGGCACTTAACTCAATTGGGCCTTCTTCATGAAAGTGAACTTGTTTTTCCATTGTTTCTTCAATTTATACAAGTTTTATTTTAAATAAATGTTCCCTTACTCTGTAACCATGTCCCCAAGTTCAAGATTTGCCCCTCTTGGAAATATCTACCCTGTTAAACCCCTTCAAATCTTGTCAGTTTCAATAAGATCAATCCTCTAATGAACAAAGGCTTATGTGTTTATTCATTCTTGTTCCTAAGAATCTACATTTCGGATATAAACCCTTCATCAGGAACTATGCCTGAAACATCGATTCTCCTCCTCCTTGGATGCTGCCTGACCTGCTGTGCTTTTCCAGCACCACACTCTTGACTCTGCAGTCCTCACTTTTCCCATTCTTAAGAATCTGCGTAGTGAATTTGTTTTGAACTTCTCCAAAGTCAGTGGAGGGACTAAAACTGCACACTGTGCTATTATTCCCCTTGCAGATTCCCTAAATCCTCATCACAACATGTCCTTCATCTATTTTTTCTGTTATTTGCAAACTTGAATAGATTACACACTACCTAATCATCCACCTCATTAATATAGATAACAGGTGATTAAAAACATGGGACTGATCATTATGAAAATCCATATTTTCAAGAATATATATTTCTGCAATAAACCTTTATATGGTACCTTTTCAATTACCTTCTGGAAAACCAAATACACTACATTTACCAGTTTTCCTTTATCAACTCTGCTTGTTAAATCCTCAGAGAGTGATGTTTTTAAACTTGATTTGCCTTTCACAAAAACATTTATTTAATTGTGGTAAGCTTTTTTAAATGACCTATCGGGCAGTCTATGATCTTCATGAAGATCTTCATGTTTTATTTCTCAAATTATTTTAAGGATAGTTTTTTTTAAAAAAAGATTCTGAAGCTGCATTAAGGATCATGCTTGAACCATCTATGTCAATCTGATTGCTAATCATCTGTTACCTTGTGAACATAATGCCGCATAGGATTAGTATGTATGAAGTCAGAAACATCTAGACCAGAATTTAATGTTTTGGCATGGGTTCCATTCATTCATTGAAGATACAGTGGAAAAACAAGTACACTTTCATGAAAATGTAGTGAAATAACTATCTTAATTTATTGGCTCACAATGAGCTTTTGATAATTAAATGACATTGCTGAGAAGGATCAGGTTTTTTTAAAAGAGACAATATTTGCATTTATTCATGGATTTTCACAATATAGCATCCCAAAGGACTTATAAACCAATGAAGTACTATTTAGGTTTAGTCACTGTTTTCAATGTAGGGAACACAGCAGCCAATTTGCATACAGCTGATCCCTACACAGAACAGGGTGCTAATTTGTTTTGTGCTCTTGGTTCAGGCAAAAAAGATTGGTCAGAGAAATCTTCTCTGCTTTGAATCTTTTTACATGCATATATGAGGGGAGTTAGAGTTCCCAGGTTAATGATTCATTCAAAAGTTAACATTTTCACCAGTGTGATATTGCTTCCATTTGCATGTGATGATGACCTAAATTGTTAAGGTCAAGTCCTGAAATTCCATCTTACATTTAGAACCTGTTCTGAGTGCTTTCTTGTGGTCTCAAACCCTTGTGTTGTGCTTTCAGATGCTCACAGAAATTTTCAAACCTCAGATCATTCAAAGCCAGAGAAACCACTGACCTCTGACTGAGATTGAGCACTCACTATCTAGTTGAGCACTGTAGTGAAGAACAGTTGTCAATTCAAGAAGTGTATTTTCAGGCATATGATACAAGTTCAAAAAGAAATAGTTGAAAAACAAGAACCAATAATTTTGCAATCATGCTTTGTTATTTTTAGATTAGATTAGATTCCCTACAGTGTGGAAACAGACCCTTTGGCCCAACAAGTCCACACCAACCCTCCAAAGGAGTAACCCACCCAGTCCCATTTCGCTCTGGCTAATGCACCTAACACTATGGGCAATTTAGCATGGCCAATTCATCTGACTTGCACATCTTTGGACCTGTGGGAGGAAACCGGAGCACCTGGAGGGAACCCACGCAGACACGGGGAGAATGTGCAAACTCCACACAGGCAGTCACCAGAGGCTGGAATCAGACCTTGGGACCCTGGTGCTGTGAGGCAGCCGTGGTAACCACTGAGCCACCGTGCCACTCATTATCACGACAGCACAGACACTGACCCCTTTGAGAAACTCTGCACTCTCCCACACCACAGTTAATTCTCAAGGAAGCAAACCCATTTTTTTTTGTTTTGAACATAAATACAGCAGAGCTCAACACAGCATTTTTACATGCTGCAGCATTCGAGTTGATCGGCAGAAATGGGATTCGAACCCACGCCTCTTTTGAGGCTGGAACCTGGATCTAGCACCTTAGACTGCTCGGCCACATTACCAGCCAAATTACAATCACATGTTGTTAGTTGATGGTTGAAGTTTGAGATGGTCTTCAAGGACACTAAAAAAGAAATTCAATGCTGAAGATAAAAAAAAGTTGGACCGATTGAATTTCACTTTTTTTAAGCTAATTTGACTTGGAGTAAATGGCTTTAAAAGTAAAGCCCCTTCCAAAAGCTCCAATAAAGTTTACATGTGAGCATGAAGACTGTCAATAATGCAAAATAAAATGCAAAATTTCAGATAAGGAAAACTTCCAGCAATAACCGTATTTAAATATTTGTTATTTCTAGGCATTTTCTTCATCAAAGTGCATTTGTTTTTATGGATTTGATTTGACCTATATTAGAATTAGTAAACACCTGCGCTGTTGAGCAGCATGAGTCTTATGAGAGTGAAAATGTGTCATGGCTCTCTGATCTTGGTTGGCAGATAGCATTAACCAGTGGCTGCACATTATTCAATGTTCATAAGTCAGCTTTGCATTCAGATCTTGTCTGTGGAGAAGTCATTCAGTAATAACTTCAAACCAAGACAATTACTTTGTGCATGATAAAGGCATCAAGGTCTTTTTTTAAAAAAATTTTTGGGACTCCTATACCTGTTAAGTGTTGTGAACTTAAGTACCAAAATATGGCAGTATTTCTGATGCAGGAGTATGTGCGGAGTCCTTTTGATATTCATTCTTTATGTCTGCATTTTGTAAATAAGTATCTAATCAAATATTTCTCAACTTTGAAGCAGTCAGAAATATTTGATTGTTTAATTGATATTAGCAATGCTATATATTTTTGCTGTTCATGGACCAGTTAGTACAAATAAACCTATTTGAAATGCAACACAGTGTTCCTGATCTCACCTATGTAATCAGAACATTTGTCCAGCATGTCAAGGTGAATTCAATGGCAGTTGTCCAAATGTGCCCCCAAGTGGTAAACTCACAAATAGCAGTAGGACCAGCCAAGTCATTGTGTTGCAATGCATTCAGACGTGAAAAAGGGGGTGAATATACTGACAAAGAAGCCACATTCAATGGATCATTTGTATTAGAAATATTGCAGTGATTAAATTACAGTTGAATAGTAGCTCTCTATTCATAAAATTGGATGAGTTTTATTTAACTAAATGTTGTTAAATATAAATGATAAATCCAGACAGACAACACTCATGACATCAAGTGTACATGAGTAAAGCCTTATTTAAAATAAGTAGAATGTATAGAGAAAGCTGTAATTGAGTTACAAGCATTAATTCAATCTCAATCTAGTTTGAAATTACTTGAATTGGGAGATTAGGTCATTGTTCATAATAGATTGACAGACATTCTGTGTTCAAAGTTGATTCATTTTTTAAAAATAAATGACTTTGAAGGTCACGAGTTCTTTAGGTGTATTATGTAACTTGAAGGGGAACTATGCTATCAGACTACTTTCTTTTTTTTTCACGGGATGTGGGATTAATTGGCATGACCAGTATCCCTAGTTGTCCTGAGTCATTGGTGGTGTGTTGCTTCTTGAATGGCTGTTGCTTGTTTGGTGTAGGTATGCACAAATTTCCTGGATTTTGACCTCGTGACACTGAATGAACAGTAACATATTCCCTAGTCATGGTGAATGAGTTAGAGGGGAACTTGCGTGCTACAGTGACCCTGTGTATCTACTAGATGGTATTGGCTCTGTGTTTGGCAAGTGCTGTAAACCTAGCTCCATCTTACTGTGTGTGTGTGGGATGTGAGCATCTTTATATGTACTCAATGTATATTTATTCCTGATTTACCCTCATACCTATTAGAAATTGATTAATGCAGACCAAGAGATATAATCAACATAAAAGCCTGGATTTTCTCATGGGCACACATTATTCTAGTGTGATTAAGAGTTGCACATTAGGAATCTGTAAAATCCCCATTATCGCACAATCCAAAGGAATTACATGGTAAATTAAAGATTCCACTGGGCAATTTCTGCTGTGGCTGGCACCCTGCAAATGTCTCTATTAAAATATTAAACTAATAAGTACATTGTCTAACTCCTGATTAATGATACAACTGACCCCAAACTTAACTCCCACCTCCAAGTAAACCTCCTCCTGACACCTTATACATGTTCGACCCTAACCCAATATCCATCCAGGATCTTACACCTTTCTTTGCTCCTTCCCCCATCACATGATAGGCTCCCTTTCCACAGTCTGCAGGGAGCAAGTGAGGACTACAGATGCTGGAGATCACAGTCAAAAAGTGTGGTGCAGAAAAAGCCCAGCAGGTCAGGCAGCATCCAAGGAGTAGGAGAATCAACATTTTGGGCACAAGCCCTTCTTCAGGAATGTGATGAAGGACATCAATTGTTCTGCTCCTCAGATGCTGTCTGATCTGCTGTGCTTTTCCAGGTTTTACACATTTTTCGACTTTACACAATCTGTACTCAACCCTCCCTTCCACTCCACCAATCCAAAACCTCCAAGCTCTGCCAGACAAGATCCAACTACGTCCTGCTGCACAATCCAATTCAACATCCTTCCCATGCCACATTCAAACACACAGCTTGCCCACCACTCCACCTGACCCAACTCCATTGCCTTAGGCAAACATATCAAATACCTGCCCTTCCATCCAATGTTGAACCCAATTTTTCCCACTCACCCTGACCTACTCAAAACATTGCATCGTGTATTTGGTCCCACTTGTCACCTTGCAACCAGATGTTCTATCCATAGTATTCTACCCACCTGCAATCCTACCTCGGTCTATCTGGCATTCTACTCCTGGCACTGAACTTACCTGGCACATGGATAACACATTCCCCTAACACCCCATGTACTTGCTACTCTACACCTTCTATCCATTTGGCACCCTATTGTCCCAACACTCGAAAATCACATTTAGCTGTATACTAGCCATTGCTGTCAAAGTGACTGCCAGGAGCTTTACATTTCAGAATTTGAAAGCTGACTGCTGTGAAATGAGCACGTGGTTTGCCTTTCAATTTCCCAATTTTTCTGCACAATGTAAGAGCTGTCAGATTCAAAGTGCTGCCACACATTTCTGAGGGAGTCCTGATCACAACCTCCTGTCTTAAATGTAGAACTCCTTTCTTTTGTGAAAAGACAGGGGCAGATTGCCCCTCCTTGGAAATTCCAAATGCTTGTGTATTCAGTGATTCTGTCATAACAATAACAATAGATTCAACCTTTAATAGTATTGCTATTTATGCACAATGATGCAAAGTTTGCAATCTATTTCAGGAAGCAGGCCACTGATGCGTCTGCCATATATTTGAATTTGTACTGATTAGAACTTCACCTTGGTGGAAAGCTAGATAAGGGTGTATGTTAAACGACTTTCAAAAATTAGTTGTTCCTTTATTTAAAAAGAATTAAGTGTGGGACACATCAAGCAATGTCAAGCTGACCAATGACCTCTTTTCATTTTTGCACTCTTCAGATACTGGTGAGAAATGCACAGATGTTGAAGTAATGCGTATATTTGTCACAGGAGATGTTTGTATCATTCTGAATAATTCCAGAATGTTTCATGGTTGGATTCTTTTATGTTTTAAATTCACAGAATATTAATGATGGTATCTTGAATCTTCTATTAAATGAGTTAATTGACAAACATATTGTCCTTAATTTTAAAGATTACTTGCAAAAATCAGTAGAAATTTGCCTGCAAGGGAAATGTGTTTGGATGCTCATGCAGGTATTAAAACATGATGAGGCAAAGAATAAATGCACATTGAATATCATAAAACACTTTACACAATCACTCAATGATATAATGTGTGATATTTGCATTTCCAATTATGTCCTGTCACGCCTCCATGTTAAACAGCACAGCAGAAACATTGAGAGTGATAATGATGCAAAATGTACTCTAGGTGGGGGCTTTCAATGTCAACACAGAGTGGCTTGGTAGCAATATGACTGATTGAGCTGGTCACGTCTTAAAGGACAGGGCTGCAGCAGGTGGTGAGGGAGCCAAGAAGAGGGAAAACCCTGTTGTGGTTCTGTTCGCCGAGCTGGAAGTTTTTGTTGCAAACGTTTCGTCCCCTGGTTAGGCAACATCATCAGTGCTCTGGAGCCTCCTGCGAAGCGCTTCTTTGATGTTTCTTCCGGTATTTATAGTGGTCTGTCCTTGCCGCTTCCGGGTGTCAGTTTCAGCTGTCCGCTGTAGTGGTTGGTATATTGGGTCCAGGTCAATGTGTTTGTTGATGGAGTTTGTGGATGAATGCCATGCCTCTAGGAATTCCCTGGCTGTTCTCTGTCTGGCTTGCCCTATGATAGTAGTGTTTTCCCAGTCGAATTCATGTTGCTTGTTGTCTGCGTGTGTGGCTACTCGGGACAGCCAGGGAATTCCTAGAGGCATGGCATTCATCCACAAACTCCATCAACAAACACATCGACCTGGACCCAATATACCAACCACTACAGCGGACAGCTGAAACTGACACCCGGAAGCGGCAAGGACAGACCACTATAAATACCGGAAGAAACATCAAAGAAGCACTTCGCAGGAGGCTCCAGAGCACTGATGATGTCGCCTAACCAGGGGACGAAACGTTTGCAACAAAAACTTCCAGCTCGACGAACAGAACCACAACAACGAGCACCCGAGCTACAACTCTTCGCACAAAGCTTGAACAGGGAAAACCCTGTTTGACCTCACCCTTAGCAATCTGCCTGCTGCAGTCATGTGTCCATGACAGTATTAGTAAGAATGATCACTGCACAGTCCTTGTGGAGGTAAAGTCCTGAATTCACGTTGAGAATAGTCTCCATTCTGTTTTACAGACTTTGAATAGATCTAGCAATCTGAGATTGGCCATCCATCAGGTGTTGTGGGCCATCAACAGCAGCAAAATTGTATTCCAGTTCAATATGTAACCTTATGGCCCAGTACATTCCCCCTACTCAACCAATACCATCAAGGCAGGATGGAAGTGCTGGAAGGCATGCTAGGAGCAGCACCAGGCAAAGCTGAAGATGAGGTGTCAACCTGGTGAAGCACCAAACAGGGCCGCCTGCATGCCAAACTGCATAATTATCCAGTGATAGATACAGTTAAGCAATATCACAAACAATAGATCTGATCTAAGCTTTGCAGTCCTGCCACAACTGGTCATGACTGATAGTGAACAATTAAACAACTCAGTGGAGGAGGAGGCTCCACAAACATCCCCATGCTGGTTGGCTCAGTGGTTAGGACTGCTACCTCACAGGACCAAGATCCCAGGTTCAATTTCAGTCTTGGGTGACTGTCTGTGTGGAGTTTGCACATTCTACCTGTGTCTGCGTGGGTTTCCTCCGGTTGCTCTGGTTTCCTCACACAGTCCAAAGATGTGCAGGGCAGATGAATTGGCCATGCTAAATTGCCCATAGTGTTAGCTGCATTAGTCAGAGGGGAAATGGGTCTGAGTGGATTGCTCTTCAGAGGGTCTGTGTGGACTGGTTGGGCTGAAGGGCCTGTTTCCACACTGTAGGGAATCTAATCTAATCAATGATGAAAGAGCCTAACACATCAGTACAAAAGATACGTTTAAGATATTCAAAGGAATCTTCAGTGGGAAGTGCCAAGTGGATGATCCACCTCCAGCGGTCCCCAGCAATACAAATACCTGTCCTCAGCCAATTTGATTTACTCAAGAAACAGTTGTAGGCACCAGATACTGCAAAGATGGTACACCCTAACAACATCTGGCAATTGCACCAAAGATGTGTTTTCCAGACTTGCAGCTGTTCCAGTCAAGCAGTTCCAGTACAGTTATAACACTGGTATTTATCAACAATATGGAAAATTAACCAGGTACGACCTGTACACAAAAACCTGGACAAATCGAATGCAGCCAATTACCACTCCATCAGTTCTCAATCATCAATAAATTGAGGGAAGGTATCATTAAAGTGCTATCAAGCAGCACCTGCTGAGCAATAATAACCTACTCAATTTTGTCCAGTTTGGATTTCACCAGATCTTCTCAGCTCCTGACCTTGTAACAGCCTTAGTTCAAACATGGACAAAAGAGCTGAATTCCAGAGGTGAGGTGTGAGTGACAGCCCTTGACATCAAGGCTGCATTGGACCTAGTGTGACATGAAGGAACTTTAGCAAAGCTGGAATCAATGGAAATCAGGGAGCAAACTTCCAGAGTTTGTCATCAAATCTGACACATAGGAAGATGGTTATGGTTGTTCTAGATCACTCATCTCCTCTCCAGAACAACAGGAATTCCTTAGGGTAGTGTCCGAGGCCCAATCATCTTCAGCTGCTTTATCAGTGATTTTCTCTTCATCATGAGGTCAAAAATGAGGATATCGATTGATGAATATCCCATGTTCAGCACTGTTCATAACAGCTCAGATACTGATGCAGTCCATGTTCAAATGCAACAAGATCTGGACCAGGGTTGAATTGACAATGGCAAGTAACATTTGCGAAACAGAAATCCCATGCAATGACCATATCCAATAAGAGGGAATCTAACCTCTGATCCAGTCAATGGTGTTACCATCACTGAATCCCCCTCTATTAATATCCTGGGGTTTCTATTGATCAGAAACTCAACTGGACCCGCTACACAAATTGTGACGAAAAGAACAGGTCAGAGGCTAGACATTCTGTGCTGAGTAACTCACCTCCTGAATCCCCAAACCTGTCCACTATCTCCAAAGCATGAGTCAGGAGTGTGATGGAATACTCTCACTTATCCTGATGGATACAGCTCCAACAACATTCCAGCTTGATACCATCCTGGACAAAGACTACTTGATTGGCACAATTTCCCCCACCATTGATGCACAGTAGCATCAGCATGTAATATTGACAAAATGCACAGAAGAAATTCACAAAACATCCTTAGAAGCACCTTCCAAACCCATAACTGCGTCCACCTAGAAGAACAGAGGCAGCAGATACTTGGGAACATCAATGCCTTCAACTTCCTTTCCAAGTCTCTCATTATCCTGGTGTGGAAATACATAATCTTTGCTTCACGGTCACTGAGTCAAAATCTTGGAATTCTCTGCTTCAGGACATTGTAGGTCAAGCTACAGCATGTGACTCTCGCATTTTAAGAAGGCAGCTTGCCACAACTTCTTGAGCAACGAGGGATAAGCAATAAATAAAAACAGAAATTGCTGGAACATTCAGTTGGCCTGTGAAGAGAAAGTAGAGTTAAAAGTTTAGGCTCAGTGACCTTTCTGCAGAATGGACAGTAAATGCAGACAGCCAGCGATGCCCATGTCACACAAGAAAACATAATGCTTGTAATATCATTTGCAACATTTCTCACCATCTTGCTTGTACAACAGAGCTGAAAATGTGCATTTGATCAAGTCTGGACTCCAATATTGTCCTCAGTGTGAGAAGGTCTTTGTTTCATTATCCATATCCAAGTGCAGGTACTTATTATTCCCTTTTCTATTAGTGGTTCCAAGCTAAGTGGTATTTTATGATCTTTATGTAGCCCTAAACTGCTGTTGCAATTTAAGGCAGCTCTTCATCAAATGGATTCTTAAAAACAGAATTACAATTTGAATTGTGTACTTCAGACAGAAATAGGGCAGGAGAATTATCAAGTACAGAAGTACATTATTCAGTGATTTTACCTTGTGACAATTGATGTTTTGAAATATCACTTGATACTTTATAAAGTTTCAATTCTTGTTTAATTACGATCAGATTTTTATTCCTTTTTTTTAAACTTAATTTCCTCCTCGAGAAAATTCTGTGCTGTCTCAGAGGTACAGGTTGGCCAAAATTCTTCCCCAAATAGTTGCAGGTGAGTTTAATTGTCAAATGTCACAATGATTCAGCTTTGGAAAACATCTCAATTGATCGATCTAACCTGCAATCCATCTAGACTCATTGGATGTGTCACTTATATCAGTTAAGAGTGGCATATGTCTGTTTTCTTTTCTTTGTCAGTCTGTGTCACGATGTATGCATCAGTAAAGTTCAGCTAGCTCACTTAGATAATAATTTATATTTACATAATAATTTTAACATAATAAAACATCCCAAGGAAAGCAAAATTTGAGAATGAGTCACACAAGGTAATATTAAGGCAAATAATCTGAAGCTTAGTTGAATAGCTAGAATTTAAAAGAGGAAAGAAGTGCAAAGGCGTTAGAGTGTGAATTCTGGAAACTTGAACTTAGGCACCTGAAATTGTGTTCTTCATTAATGAAGCACTTACACCATATGAGAATAAGGCTATTTGTTTTCAATGGTTCTCACTGCTTCTGTACACATCTGAGGTAGCTCATCAAGGAGTGCAACATTTGAGAAAGTAGAAACTGAATAAGAACATACAACAAAAGAAAAAACAAGAACAATTCAGTGACAGTATTTAGTGAACCACATGGGTAGAATTCAAAATATTTGTTTGATCCAAACTAAAATTATGATGACTGGTGACTAACCATAATACCTAGAACCAGTAAGAAAGCATAGAGACATTTAGATAAAGGGTGCAGGAGTAGGCGCTTCAGCTTTACGAGCCTGCACCCTGTTATGCAATATAATTGGGGCTGATCGTCCAACTCGGTTCTCATTTTCTCCCCTTACCTTTTGATTCCATTAGCCATAAGAACCATATCTAAATCCTTGTAAAAAGTGTGTGTGCATGACTGAAAGTATCCATAGAAAGATCAAAGGGATACTTTTTTAAAAAAAGTTCAACGGTTAATCAAAAAAACAAAGAATGACTGATGCTGGAAATCAAAAACAAAAACTAAAATTTCTGCTAAAATTTATCAGGTCTGGCAACATCTGTGGAGAGAAAGCAGAATTAACATTTCATGTCCAGTGACCCTTTGTCAGAACTGATTATAGCTGGGAAAAGATTGGTACATAGGCAAAAATTGGGTGGAGTTGGGGGCAGGGCGGGGTGGGTGGCTGAGGGGAGCTGAAAATGTTAGGTGGCGATAGAGTCCAGAGAGAGAGAGAGAGAGAGACAGAAAAACAGTTGAGCTGACAAAGAAGTGGGTAGAGATCAGCCCATGTGGTGGTTAGACCAAGGCTAGCAGTTCTCTCCCGCAATCATCTAATTGGCATATTTTTCACAGCAACACCTCTGCCAATCACACTCCAATTGTACTAATACACTACTCTCATATAATATGAATATTGTTTTATCTTTACATTGGTATTTCATATGAATTATTCCAGTCAATACAAGTTGAAAAGCTTCAACAAAATGTGTACTGTTGAGTACTCAAGTTCTACACTCCCAAATACCCTTAGGAAGTTACTCATATTCAAAACAGATACACCTGTACCATTAAGTCTTGAAGAATGTGATGCATTTGGCATTACAGTGAAGCAGTCTGGAAAGTGTATCCTGAGCCTGCGTGACTGCAGTCATCCAAGATATCTACCACTGCATCCAGAGGGAAAAGATGGACTGGGTCCGAGGGGACATAATGTATAAAGTTCTACATAAGGGGGATAAATACGTACCCAATGCCACCCTCATCCTGTTGACCACCTTTCTATGTGGTTGCGTGAAGCAGTGTATTAATCCTCAATGTACAAGCATCATACTGTGATTCTACCAATTCCTAGTGTGATGAAGGATAGACCTGGCCTCAATGCCATGGAATGCTTCAAGTAGCTGAAACATTCTGTATCACATGTTTCTCATGGAAAAAAATTGTAATGGACAACACCTTTGGCTACACGCTCATTAGGATGTGGTCAGCATGTAGCATGCTCAAGATCCTACGAGAAAAGGAGAACGTTGATTCTGTCAGGTGATATCCAGACTGTCAAAAAGACTTGGCAGAGTGACTCATCCCTCGAACTTTCCAACAAGCACCAAAACCTCACTTGGCCAGTGATGAGAAGAGCACTAACTGTGAGATCCTTCATGTACGCCCAGACTCTTTCTGCCATTTGGATGCTGTCCTTGAAGGGACTGCAGGGTTGGAAGAGACTGTCACTCATGTACTTCTGGAATGTGCCTTTTGCAAAGGAAATCTCTGCAAAAGAGTTGCAATGGTTCTTGTTGAGGTTCGTTCTAAGCAGACCCATGATGTAGACTTCTGTGCTGACCGGGCTGTTCCCTGGGATGCACACCAACACAAACATCGACTGTGCCTGGAAGACCATCAAATTGGTGAAAGCCATGCTTTGGTCTGCCAAAAACCTGTTGGTCTTCCAGTGCAAAGAGTTGACTTTGACCAAATGTTGCAGACTGGCACATTGCAAGGCCTCAGGCTACATGCTGATGAACACAGTAAAGCCTAAGGCAGCTACTGCCAACGCATGGTAAGAAAAGACCACCATCTAAGGTCTTTCTGCCAAAGTACAATGGGGGGGTCAATTCATTTATCGGACCATCTTGGTTCCTCAATGTATGTAAATATAGCTCTGTATAAGTAAGAAATGTATTTGTTGTTTCCAACTGCAGGAAATGACAAACTCCAATCTCTGATTCTTACTCGTGTAAAGACTTAACTTCAGAACTACTTAAGTCACTGCATGTGTATAAAGATTTTTTGATGAATAAAGTATATATTTACAAAATAAAATCACAGAAAAACCTGTGTGGTCTACCTCTACTGCAGGAATACAGTCTCCAAGGAAGAGAGCTTATTGATTAGTAAATGGTAAGGTCAGATAAATATTCACTTATAGTTTGTAAGGTTTGAGTTTATAGATTCTAAGGGCTAGATCCTACAGTAAGAAGGGCATGAGAGAAATTGATCTTATTTAATATTATGCAGTTTACAAAAGATTTAGTTTGAAGTTTAGGTCACAGCAAGGGAACTAAAAGCTGTGGGGTGCTCCTCTTGTTCTATGTGAAAATCTGGGCATATTTCCACTTTCTGGGACCAATATGTGTGCAGGAAATGTCTCCAATTGCAGCTTCAGGAAGCCTGGGATTTAGAGCTGGAATGGTGGATCAGGACCCTCTGTCAAGCTGAGAGAATCATACATAGCATATGTAGAGAGGCAGTCACTCAATGGACTGATGTGCTGCAGGCAGAAAGGGAATGGGTGACCATGAGACACAGTTAGAGTACTATACAGGCAGTGCAGGAATCCCTTGTGGCCATTCACTTGAAAAGTAGAGAAAGCATTTTAGATATTGTTGAGAGGAATGGAATTTCAAGGGAAAACAATAGCCAAACTCATGGCACCATAGTTGGCTCTGCAGCATAGGGGAAAGCCAAAAGTGTGGGAAAGCAAGAAGTATAGGGGAATTCAATTGTAGGGGAATAGACAAATATTTCTGTGACTGCAAAGGTGACTCCAGGATGACATATTGTGTTCCTGGTGCTAGGATCAAGATGTTTCAGGCTATAGGATGTCCTGGAGGATGAGAGTGAATAGCCAGTGGATGCGTATACATTGATTTCATTTATTGTAGTTATGTATTCCTAAGTACAATGAAAAGTTTTGTTTTGTGAACAGTACAGGCAGATCATAGCAAACAAGGACATTAAGATCATTAAGTACTTAGAGCAAGGCACACAGGTTACAGTGCACAGGAGGTGCACAAGGCAACATCATCATTAGCAAGATCAACATTAATTGAGGTTAGAGAGTTCATTCATCAGTCTAGTAATGGTATGGACAAAGTTGTTCTTCAACTTGTTAGTGCTTGTGTTCAAGCTTCTGCATCTTCTGCCTGATGGAAGAGGTGATAAGAGAGCATTACCAAGTGGGAGGGGGTGTTTGATAATGTTAGCAGCCTTTCCGTGATGAGGAGAAGTACGAATGGAGTCCATGGATGGGAGGTTGGCTTCCGTGTTGGTCTGTGCTGTGTACACAACCTTCTGTAGTTTCGTATAGTCCAAGACAGAGCAGTTGCCAGACTCAGCTGTTATGGACCTAGATGGTACATTGATATCGATAATAAAGGTAAAACAAACAGGATGAGATTCTAAAACAGAATGTACCAAGTTAGGAAACAAACGTAAAAAATAGGATCTCAAAGATGGTGATCTCATGATTAGTACCAGTGCCACATGCTAGTCCCAGTAGAAATAGCAGGATACATTAGATGAAGATATGGCTGAGGAGCTGGTGCTTGGGGAGGGTTTGAGATTCCTGGGGCATTGGGACTGGTTCTGGGGGAAGTGGGATCAAATACAACCTTTACAGGTCATATTTGAGCAGGATTGAGACTCATGCCTGTTGAGACAGGTCTTCTGTCCCCGTGTTCGTTTGGAGGAGAGAGACACCGGGTCTGATTAAAAGTATAAACAGGTTTAATGAGAGAGAATCGTACACAGTACAGTGAAGTGTCTAGCTCACTGGAGAAGGCGCGTTCTGACTATATTTTTAATTTGTCTATCCTTTTGTTCTCTCACATTCCAGAGTTACATCCTTATTTGGTAAAATGCAGAATTTTAGTATGTCATTGGTTCTCACCTGATAACATTCTATTACCTCAGTTTGAGCTACGTGCATTTAGACACGGCTCCAATGTCCTGTTATCTCTCACCCTCCCTCGGGCCTCTTCAGGCTATGCCATCAGCTTTTCAGTCTGTTCTTAGTGTAACATAATGGCTTACTGTTGTCTAGTGAAGCTAACAAGTTCCAGACTTGCTAATACTACCTTACGTGAGCACTACCTAACAATAAAGTTTCTTACACTACCTAACCTTAATAATGGATCCCAACATGCCCTAGGATGGACTATTTTTAAGAGTGATTGAGGAAAATTTAAATTTGCAGATGGATGAGAATCTTTGCAAGGAGACGGAGGAAGGACAATCAAGGACAAGAACAAATGAGACAAGAGTAAGAGGAAGTGATAGGCAGAATAATCAAGGGCTGGAATCAAACAAGGCTACAATAATGAATCATGGGAATGGGACCTTAAAAAGACAAGCCTGAAAGCTTTATGCTTTAACGCAGAGCATTCAAAGTAAGGTGGATGAATTAATCGCTCAAATAAAAAAAAAGAATGTCATGGTTATGGAGACATGGCTACAGGGTGACCAGGGATGAAAATTGAATATTCAGGGGTATTCAGTAGTTAGGAAGGACAGACAAAAAGGGTAAGTGGTGGAGTTGTGTTACAGTTTAAAGAGAAAATCAGCATGGTATTGAGGAAAAATATTAGCTCAGACAAAGTAGAATCTGTGTGCACAGAACTGAGAAATACCAAGGGACAAAAGACTTTAGTTGGGGTGGTATGTAGTTCACCAAACTACAGTGTTAATATCAGGAATGTTGATGAATGATAATCTGAGATTGGTGCAGTAAAAGAATGTCAGTAATTATAGGTGACTTTAATCTGTACAGAGATGGGTGAACCAAATTAGTTACAATATTGTAGAGGAGGAATTATTAATAGTTTTCTGTACCAACATATTGAGGAACCTACTGGAGAACAGGCCACCGCAGACTGCATATTAAGCAATGAGAAAGGAATAATTGGTAACAAAGTTGTGTGAGACGCCTTGGGATGAACAAGATGGAGAGTGAGGTGGTTGATCCTGAGACTAGGGTCCTGAATCTTAATAAATGAAATTACGTGGCATGAGGTGGGAGTTGAATATGATGGATTGGGATATGTTACTGAAAGAAATGACAGTGGATAGGCAATGACGAATATTCAAAGAGCAAATGAGTGAATAATGGAAAATATATTCTCCTGTCCAGCACAAGAACGCAAAGAGAACAGTGGCCAAACCACAGCTTATGGAGAAGTTAGAGATAAAGATGGGAAAAAAAACATGCAAATTGGCAAGACAAAACAATAAACCTGATGATTGGAACCAGTTTATAAATCAGAAAAGGAGGACCAAGGAATTGATGAAGAAACGGAAAACAAAATATGAAAATAAGTAGGGCAGGTCCATTAAAAAATGCTATAACATTTTCCAGAGGTTTGTAAAGAGAATAAGAATGGTGAAAACTAACTTAGATCCCTTACAGTCATAAACAGGGGAATTTATAATGGGGAGCAAAGAAATGGCTCATGGACTAAATTCATATTTCAGTTCTGTCTCCCTAAAGGAGGGCACAAGAACGTAGCAGGAAAGCTGTGAAATACAGGGTAAGTGAGAGGAACTGAAGCACATCTGTTTTAGTAGAGAAATGGTGTTTGAGAAATTGATGGCATGGAAGCCTAATAAATCCCCAGGGCCTGGTGATCTACATCTCACAGTAGTCACAGAAGTGGCCTAGAAATGGATTCTTTAGATTCTGGAAATGTTCCAACAGATTGGACGATAGCTAATATAACCCCACTATTAAAAAAGAGAGGTAGAGAGAAAATAGAGAATTATCGACCAATGAGTCTGACATCAGTATTCAATACAATAGAATAGCCTTTATTGTCATGTGCACTCAATGAGTACAGTGAAAAGTTTGTAGTGTTGCCTTTTGGTGCCATCTTAGGTTCAGAGTATCTAGGTACAGATGGTTAAAGTATTGTTACAAGGTTGAAAAATATATGTAGGTTAGTAGGGGATAGAGTTTAAAAGGTCCATCGTGATAATAAAAATGACTATAAAACACTTAAGTTTCATATGTTCTAGTCCTTTTCCAACAAGAGTCCATGCCCACTGGCTTCAAAACATGAGGCAACACTACCTCCATATACTGGCCTCTGTCCAGACTCACTCTGTTGCCACTCTGGCCCGTAAGCACTCTGCTCCTGCTCCGGGACTCTGTCTATGAATTATCCTTTGTTCACTCTATTGCCATCACTCCAAGACCTGGCCCCAGCTAGTGCGCACTCTGCTGTCGCTGCAGGACACGACCCACACATTCAGCTCCCGCCCAGGCTCCAACTCATCTCTCTTGACTCCATTCTCCAGGTAGGGGTAATTAAATGTTTGAAAGAGGATGAGAAAATACTGCAAAGAGGAGATAAGAAAAGCAAGGAAGAGGAACTGGCAAGCAGAGGAGTGATTTGAGCATCTTATTCTGCCAGCATATTGCTATATTGGTGAAGATGCTTGAGTCTACTATCAAGGATTTTATAGCAGAGCACTGAGAAAATAGCGGTGGATTTAGGCAGAATCAGCCTGACTTTACCGAAGAAAAATTATGCTTTTCTAATTGACTGGAATTCTTTGATGATGTATCTAGTATAATTGAACAAGGGAGCAATGGATGTGGACTTCCAGAACGATTTCAAGAAAGTCTCTCATATGAGATTAATTTGTAAAATTAAAGTGTATGGGATTGGGTTAGTGTATTATGATGGATAGAAAATTGGTCAACAGATAGGAAACAAAGATTGGGAATAAATGTATCTTTTTCTGAATGACAGGCAGTGACTAGTGAGTCACCACAGGGTATGGTACTCAGACCCCAGCTATTCACAATATGGTGCAATGATTTAGATTAGGGAGCTAAATGTAAGCCCTGCAAATTGTTAGATGACACAAAGCCAAGCGGAAGGATGACAAAAACAGAATGGCTGGAAAAGCTGAGCAGGTCTGGTAGCATTTGTGGAGAAAAATCAATGTTTATGTTTCAGGCTGAGTTACCTTTCCTCAGATCAGCTAAGTGGAAGGATAAACTTTGAGGAGGATGCAGAGATGTTGCAGTCTGATATGGAGTGAGTTGGCAGATGCAGTATTATGTGAATAAATGTGAGGTTATATACTTTAATAGCAAAAATGAGAAGACAGATTATTACTTGAAAGGCTGTAAATTGAGAGAGGGGAATATTCAATGCGACGTGCATATCCTCGTGCACCAGTCGCTGAATGCAAGCATTTACGTGCAGCAAGCAGTGAATAGGCAAAGCTGTATGTTGGCCTTTGTACTGAGAAGATTTGATTACAGGTACAAGGATATCTTGCTACAATTATACAGGGCATTGGTGAGGCCACACCTGGAATATTGTGTGCATTTTATCTGAGGAAGAATAAGCTGGAGAACTTATTTCTTTTCTCCACAGTGATCACGGAATTAGACAGGGTTTGCATTAAAATTCCTTGCTGCCCGGGGGATGGTGGCGGGAGAACTTCATTTGCAAAGTAAACAGGATAGAAATATGCTATCAATATGTTAACTTTGATTAGCTCATCTATAACAGATGCGAGTGTGGCACACCTTCAGAAGAACAGTTTTGTGACAGTGCATTTTCTTATACTACAGATTGACAGATCAGGGTTTTTTTTTAAAAAATGATTTTGCTCTCGCAACTCAGAGCTTTGTCCATTAGGTGTACATGTTGGAAACTCAATGTACCCACCACCTCCCACATGTGTTCATTTTTCCATCAATTACTTTCACTATAAAGCAGATTATGTGGGTGCAGCCCCAGTGAGCAGGACTGTGGGAAGTTATAATGGCGCCCTTCACCACTGGTCAATGATTATTAGAACTGAATATCAGTTTAAGCACTCGTGGAATATCAGGATAGCCGATTACTCAACTTTATTGAGAGGAATACAACACCAGGAGTTTGCACTGGCTGTTGTAACTTGGTACAATAATTTCCAAAGATGTGGCAAGTAGAGGGTTAATTGCTCTATCTAATGAAGAATGCTGGATCCTATGTTGGAAAATGAAGAGGCTTGGCTGAAAGTAATATAGATGTAACTTTGTCGTTTCAACCTACCATTTCTTTGCTTTGCAAAGAGGTTTTCATTCTAAATACCATGTAATGTAAAACTTGTCTGTATGTAGCAAGCTTGATTGTACTCATTATGTGTAATATATCAAACCTGATAAAGGTTTAACCTTTAAGTCATCTGCTATTTGTTGAAAAGAACCATCTGAAACTGAAATCGGAATACTGATTACATTAACCGTGGGCTGAACAGGTTGCTAGGCGACAGGATCCAGTTGGAAAATCTCAAGTATCAATATCCATTAATTGTTCATTTATCAAAGGGTAAATATAGTTGATATTGCCTGTTACAAGAATTGCTATTAGGTTTAGTATGATTGAAAGCAATCATCAGGTCTGATATTTAAAGAAAGTGGCCTGATGCATTGATAATGAAGTGAATTTTGAAAGATTATGCAAAAAAACCTCCTATGCTCGCAAAGAGAAACCCTTCAGAAAACCTTTCAAAACTGCCATGTAGCCGATTTCTAGTAAAATTCTGCTGTATATGTCTGACCAAAGAATAATTGTATTGGTCATGTGGATAGAGGCAAAACATTAGGAAATTGTATTTCTCCACACAAAGGAGGTAATCAGGTTACCTTGCCTCCTTGCCTTTTATTCAATGTAGGAAATACAGAAAATACACAAGCCAAATCATCAGCACAGTCTTGTGTGATGTTTTGTAATACCTTTATTGGTATAAAGCCAAAGTTCCTTTTATATTGAATTCTCAAGTTTGATATTATCACTAGTCAGTTGCCTCATTTTAAAAATTGTATTAATCCATAGACTAGGATGTTTTAGTGAGTTTTGAGAGGATTTGTAGCTCAGGTTGAGGTTTTGGATGTAGGTTTGCTCGCTGAGCTGGAAGATTCATTTCCAGACGTTTCGTTACCCTACTAGGTAACATCTTCACTGGGCCTCAGGTGAAGCAATGTTGAAAATTCCTGCTTTCTATTTATATGTTTGGATTTCTTTGGGTTGGTGATGTCATTTCTATGGTGATGCTATTTCCTGTGGGAAGTCACTTCCTGTTACTTTTCTCAGGGGGTGGTAGATGGGGTCTAACTCGATGTGTTTGTTGATAGAGTTCCAGTTGGAATGCCATGCTTCTAGGATGGAACCCATGCAACCTAACCTTCATAAGTTGCCTGTCAAAGGCCTTCCTAAAGTTCACAAAGAAAATATCCACTGCCCTACCCTCTTGGATTCAAAATTGACTGGATAGTAGGAAGCAGAGAGTGATGGTTGAAGGTTGTTTCTCAGACTGGAGACCTTTGACGAGTGGTGTGCCACAGGGGTCAGTGATGGCATCTTTGTTACTTGTTATTTACATAAATGATCTGGATGTGAATGTACAAGACATAATTTGTACGTTTGAGAATGATACAAAATTAGGAGGTCTCATTGATAGCGAGGAAGGTTATCAAAAATTACAGAGAGATCTTGAACAGATGGGGAAGTGGGTTGAGGATTGACAGATGCAATTCAGCACAGATAAGCGTGAGGTGTTGCACCTTGGAAAGTCAAACCAAGGTAGGAGTTGTACAGTAAATGGTAAAGTCCTGAGATTTTTGTGGAGCAGAGAGACTTAGGAGTACAAGTACATAGTTCTTTGAAAAAGGTGTCACAGGTCGGCAGGGTGGTGAAGAAAGCATTTAGCATGCTGGCCTTCAACAGTCAAGGAATTGAATATAGAAGTTGGGATGTTTTGTTACAGATGAATAAATCATTGGTGAGGCTGCACTTGGAGTATTTTCTTTTGTCTTGGTCACCCTGTTATAGGAAAGATATAGATAAACTGGAAAGACTGTTGCCAGGATTAGGCCTGAGTTATAGGGTGAGGTTGGCCGGGATTTATTCTTTGGAATGTAAGAGAAAGAGGGGTGACCTTATTAAAGCAGTCTTTTTCCCAGGGATGGGGAATTGAAAACTGGAGAGTATCCGTTTAAGGTGAGAAGGGAAAGATTTAAGAAGGACATGAGGGACAACTTTTTCACACAGTGATGCGTATATGAAATGGGCTGCCAGAGGAAGTGGTTGAGGCAGGCACAACAGTAACATTTTAAAAAACATTTTGATAGGTTAGTGGATGGGAAGGGTTTAGAGGGATGTGGACCAAATGCAGGCAATTGGAACTAGCTGAATAGGCACCATGGTCAGCATGGATCAGTTTGTGCCAAAGGGCCTGTTTACAACCTACATTACTCAATTATGTTGATGGTCTCTGGCCTTCTGCGATGGCCATAAATACCATTACCAACCAAGCAAATAAAGTTAGATATGCACACTCCTCTGGAACTTTCCTACCCAATCTCACCTCCTACTCCCCCCCGCACCAACTCCCACCTTTCCCCCACCCCACACATGGATGACTTCCCACAGCCCCCCACCCCACCCCCCCCCCCCCCCCCCCACCACCACCACCACCACATTGAAGACTCCATTTCCTCTCCTAATCCTAACTCCTGCCATATAATAACTACCCTTTCCGACCTCCCAATCTCCAGTGCTGAATATTCTGTACTCAGCAAAGGTCTCGGTTTCATCCTTCTGCGTCCCCATCTTAATGAATTTGGAGCATGATGTAATGTTGAACTCTTCTTCTGTTGCCTTTGCCTCCGTGCCCATTTCATGTGACAAGTCCTTTCCCCATCGCACAGAACCTTTCACCCACCTCCAATAATCTTGTTTCACCTGGGCAACTCCCTCTGGCTTTTGACCCACTCTCAACCTGTTCATTGAGATCTATCAACATGACTGAGGACCTCAAATTCTGTGCCCTCTTGTTCACCCCCTACTCCGTACCAATTCCAACCTACCTCCCTCTGAACTCTCCATACTCTCAGATTCAACCCTAACTTTTAATTAAGCCTGCTGACATGGGTGGTGCTGTTGATATCTGGTGGACTGACCTCTGCATTGCAGATGCTGAGTGCCATTTCTCAGCTGCCTACTCCAATCTCCCCCGGAGCATGACTCCACCAAATACCATTAATTCAGAATCTGGTTTCCAGCATCTGTAGTTTTTGTTTTTACCAAATAATATCAGACTATTGTGTCCACAATGGTCACTAACCTTAAATCATCTGGTGAACTTCCCTCCAGTACTTCCAGGCTCATATTCTCCCAACTCTCATACAGCTTGCTTCTACCTCCTTCCCAAAATTCATAAACAAAATAGTCCTGCAGACCAATCATTTCTACCTGTTCCTGCCCCAAAGAACTGATCTCTTTCTACTTTGAATCAAATTTTTCTTCCCTTGCCCAGTCCTTTCCCACTTACATCTGTAATTCCTCTGACAACTTTACATCACTTTTCAGAATTTCCAGTTTGTGGGTTCCAGCCACCTCATCTTCATCATGGACTGGCAATCTTTTACATGTCCGTCCCCCATCAGGATGGTCTCAGGTCTCTCCATTTGGTCCTGAAAAAATACCTTAACACCGTCCCCATCAGCCACCACCCTCCACCTTGCAGAGCTCGTCCTCATCCTGAACAACATCTCTTTTAACACTTCTCACTTTCTTCTGGTAAATAAGGTGGTTTTGGGTACCCACATGAGCCCCAGTTATAACTATCTCTTTGTGAGGTACGTAGAACAGTCCCAATTTTAGTCATCCTCCGGCCTCCACCCATAACACTTTCTTCAGTACATCAATGATATCATTGGTGCTGCTTCCCTCTCTTGCCCAGAACTGGAAAAGCTTATCCATTCTGCTTCCAATTCCATCTTGCACTTACAGTCTCCTGTTCTATCTCTGACTCCTTCCTTCCCTTCCTTGACATTTCTTTTCCCAGTTCTGGGGGATAGGCTAATATCTACTGCAAACCCACTGACTCCCACAGTTACCTTGACTATACATCTCACACCCTGTTTCCTTGAAAGATTCTGTTTCTTTCTCCCAATTCTTTCATGTATATTGCATTTATTTTGACGATGCCAACTTTGGGTCTCTGAAATGTCCTCCTTCCTTATCCAAGGTTTCTTTATCATAGAGCCCTCAGCCGGGTCCAACCCATCTCCTGCACTTCAGCTTTCACTCCTCTTTCCTCCCACAACAGTATTGGATCCCCCAGTCCCCATTCACCATTCCACCATCATCCAGATCCAGAGCTCATTTTCTGCCACCTGCAGTGAGATGCCACCACCAGACACATATTCCCCTCCCCTTCCTTGTTAGCCTTCCACAAGGACCTTTACCTCTAGAATACCCTGATCCAATCCCCCTTCACTCCCTAATCCCCCCACAGCACCTTTCTCTGCAACTGCAGAAGGTGTAACACTTGCCTGTTTTCTTCATCCTTCCTCAGTATCCAAGGGCCCAAACACACATTCCAGGTGAGGCAGCAATTTACTTGCACTTCACTCAATCCAGTCTACTGCATTCACTGGTTACAATGTGGTCTTTACATTGGGGAAATGAAGCATGTCATTTTGCAGATCACAGATGCTTATTTGCAAAAAAAGGACCCAAAGCTTCCAGGTGTCTGGCAGTTCAACACTCCACTTTGTTCCCTGTGCAACATCTCTGTCCCAAGCACAGGCAGATAGGACTAGTTTAGTTTGGAATTATGCTCAGCATGAACTGGTCCAAAGGGTTTGTTTCCTTGCTGTATGACTATTACTAATTTACGGTCCAAACAGTCTTGAGAGAGAAGTGAATATTCACTAAATTTGATTCCAGTTTCAATGATGAATTCAACCTGAAAAGCAAATGTGTCTGTCTCTTCCATTTGCTGGCTATCTTCCACACATGCCCTGAATTTGTTTTTATCTGTTTTATTTCTTTACTCTCCAGACTTTACACCTCAAAGGAAATTTGGGTTAGGGCTTACTTGGATTTTCCTGGAAGTGAACTCACTTTTAAAAACTCAGGAATCCTGACTAGAAAGGAACATCATTTATTGCTGGGCATGAAAATAGAGCCACCACTCATGTACAAAGACTAGTTCCAGTTCTGTTGACCCATCCTTTGGTCTGTTTTATGGTCTTCACAACAGAGATCTGTCTGCTTATCAGCAACACTGTCAAAAGCATTAACGAACAAGGATGCTGAGGATTGTCTCATGCAGTATTAACACGATTAGCATTTTCTAAGCAATCTGTTCTGAAACATTATTGCATGCCTCTGGAGGAGGTCAGACTTGAACCCAGGTCTCTTGACTCAGAGGTAGGGAATTTACCACTGTTCCACAAGAATCCCTTAGCTCTGCTTGTTTACTTTTTATTAATGTCTGGAAATGTTATCACACACAACTGAATGGCTTTCCTACTACCAAATCCCCATGACCTTTTTAAAAAACATTTAACTATTTATCTAATCAACCTATTCAGATATTGTTATACTCCTCTGGATCAGATGGGACTTGAACTTGGGTCTACTTTGTGCAGGGGTAGGGATACTGACACTACAACACAAGGGGGCCCGGTTTTGTTTTTAAGTATCAACTACCACTAGGAAATTACCTGTGCAGCCAATTTGATCTCCAAAAGCAAAGCAGTGAAAACCATCAAAAGTGAGGGAGGGGTCGTGAGAGCAGGAAGGGGTTGGGTCTGTATTAATTTTTTTTCAATCAACCTGGCAGATTTGTTATTATGCACCTCTGGAGCTGTGGAAGTTGAACTTGGACCTCCTAGCTCAGTATAAGGGCCTTTACTACTTGCTACACAACTCTTTGGTTTACTTCGTTTTTCCTTTAATGTATGACTCTGAACTCTATAACCTGCCACCAATATCAATACATACCTGTTTATATTAGTATCTAATTAACCTGTTCAAGCATGTTATTTTCACACCTCTGGAACAGGTGGGACTTGAATCCAGGTCTCTTGACTCAGGTGGGGACACTACTACCATGCCACAAGAGTCCTTTACACCTGAACTCATGACTGACGATTTACAAGACCAGTGCTCTTAACTACTGAGCTCATATCCTCAGCTTTTTTTAAGACAATAGGGTCATGATTTGGTTTAACTTTCCATGCTTTGAGATGGCACCAGAGAATGGTGACACTGTGCAAAATTTCACTGTATTTTATAACAAAATACATGTGACAATAAATACATACATAGAAAAATAGAATGTCACATGTATTAATTAGATAGATTTTTACTGAATTCAAATTTCACCTTCTTGCATGGTGAGATTTGAACTCATGTCCCAGAATGGTAGTCAGGGTTCTAGATTACTCGCCCAGTGATATTTCCACTATGCAACAACTCCCCTACTGAGACTGGTTTATTATACTTTCTAATCATCTGTTCAGAGATATTGTTATACACTACTGGAGCTTGTGTGATTTGAACCCAGGCCTCCCAGTTCAGATATTGGGACACAATCACAAGAGCCCTTTTTTAAAGATAGCACAATGGACTTTTTAAAAAATCAACCTATTTAGATGTGTGATCAGTAGTTAGCTGCGTTACCTGTTGTGCCACTGATGCCCCACTCTAAATTGATAAGGATATACTCATGCAGCTAATGGACAAGCCTACATATATCAAGCACTTACTGAAGCAATTGCATCACAAAGTAAGGGCTCAGGTGATGTGTTCCACCTGGGGAGAACATTGTTTGTTACCAAGGGAGGTTATTAATCAACGAGCCCCATAAGGAGATTGATCCCCACGGGCCTTACAGGGGTTATCATGCCATCTGAAAAAGATTTCTTTGCTGTCTTTTCTGTGTATCCCCTCAAAGTTTATTATTGTAAGTTTTCAAGAATGATTTTTAGATATCTGTGAAGTAAGTCATCAGAAGTTTATTTTGATGCAGATATTTTCAGTTTTCAAGGTTAAAACAGTTAAGTGAAAGGACCTGAAATGATAATTTGCCTTTATTTGGCCTGAGGGAATTGTTTATAAATTGAATTGAGTTTCAGTTGATTTGAAGACAGCTGGGTCCATCTATCACTATGCTGTCGCTAAGGCAGGAGACAGATGTAAGCCAAAGGCAACTGTCCCTGTCCCTTGTGCTACAGAAGAAATAGTGTAATTCAGTTGGTGGATAGGAAGGGAAGTTGAACAGATGAGCTACAATCGGTAACTGATCGTTTATTTTTACTGAAAGTTCATGGGTAGCCTCAGCTTGAGGATCGAGAATAGAATATGTTGTTATGACCTTCATCTGAGGAATAGAATGTGGTACATAGATTTAAAGCTGGAGAGAGCAATGTTACTTTTTTGAAGAGTGTTCTTTCTATTTTAAGTTATGCTGTGTCCTCCTTTTTCTTTCCATATCTCCCTTACTGTGCCATTTATCAATCAAGAGAACTGGGGAGATGATCTAATTGACACCTTCTAACTTCTGTTGAACTTCCTTTAGCGACTGTGGTGCATCAGCTGTGGCTGAATCCTCTTACTTAATTCTCCAGTTAAACTCCAATTATATTTCTAGAATGCCACAGATGCAATACTGTTCAAAAACATTTCCTGTTTCTTCTTGTAGCACTGTAGTATCAGTGTGAACATGTTTATTATTTTGCTATAAAATAGTGAAGAAAATTTCCACCTCTCAAAGCAGTTTTATGTTTAGAGGCGAGGAGCACTTTTGGTTTGATCTCCAGATTCATCTGGTCTCAGCTGGGTCAGTGGTGAGGGATGCAGTCACAATCCCCAAAGGGAGGAAAATCAGCTACAGCTCCTGGCTCTGTTCACCATTCAATGATCCCTGCTCGAAAGGGCATTTATTTGAACATTGATTGAAGATTGGGTTGGATTAATCTGTGATGTGTGTTGGTAATTGAATGATCTGTCCATTAAGCTGCTGCTTTGCGAAGGGAAGTGAGTAAAGTACATAGCAGCTGTCAGCAATTTCCAAAGAAAATAGTGAGATGTTGGAGAAGAAAGAATTATGATAGAGGCAGATGACAAGTCCTTGAAGATTTTTGTATCCTGTGATAACAAATTTATTCAGTGATACAATTGCATGCTTCAACCAATTGATGTCGCTATAGTGTGGCATATGTAATATGTGAATTCCTGTTTGATTGACCACACTGTCTCTTACTGAATTAATAACTTGATGTTGATCTTTTCATATATTGAAATACCTTTGGTGTTGCAGCCTGTGATTTTCTGACATATTACAGAATTTGAGACCTACCTTGTTGCCCACTGCTGAACAAACCAAAAAGGAAGAAACAGTTTATTTTGAGCTAGAATCATCATTGCAAAACAAAAATTGAGATTAAACAGTATACAAAACTGATTTAGAAAAAGCTTTTAAATTTAGAACATCTAACATGCAGCAAAATATATAGCATGCCTTACGGTTATCTCACACAAATCTGAGTGAGCAATTTATCCAATGGATAATTTGTTTTTGATTATATGTGGGTTTTCTGCCATCTTGTGGTCATTGTTTATTCTGTCAAGGATAAGCTACCTTCTCTTCAGTCTCAACAAAATCAACAAGCAACAATGAAACATGGGGTATTTAGGTTCACATGAAATGCAGCTTAATACAGTTACATTTTTAATTTTACTTTATTGCTTTTTACAATTAAAAAAGCAGAGACTGATAGAATAATAGACAACACTGTGATTGAGGAGTGTCAGAGAGTAAGTTGTGCAAATGTTCTTTGAACTGAATTCCTTATGCCTGTTTTAAAGGTGATTAAATTCTACTCTGAGGGAGGGATAGTCACGGAATAGTAATTCCTATTCTTTAAGATTGTCATGATTTTATGTTATTTAATGTCAATTCACTTTTGTTTTTGTATCCAATACAACTTGCCCAACCACTCATGACATTTGTAATAGACCACTGAAACAAAAAGAAGTGTGGCGTTGGAAAAGCACAACAGGTCAGGGTGCATAAGAGGAGCAGGAGAGTCAACATTTTGGGAAAAAGCCCTTCATCGGGAATGTGGGGGACCCAAGGGGGCTGAGACGTAAATAGCAGGGGGTTGGGGCTTGGATGAGGTAGCTTGGAGGGTGACTGATGGATGCAGCTGAAGGTATATAGGGTGGAGTGGAGCGGTGGGAAGGAAGATGGACAGGTGGGACAAGTTCAAGAGGACTCCTCAGCTGCTGCTTGTCCTTGGTTTTCCAGTGCCACACTCTGATCTCCAGTATCTGCAGTCCTCACTTTCTCCCACTGAAATAAAAACCTGACTTTGAAGGGTGGCTGTGCTTTAAAGTTTTTTTTAAGGTTTATTGGAATAGTTAGGGTGAACCTAGTGCACTTTCAGGAAAACAACTTCATGCAGGATTGAGATCCGCTTTTCATCAACAGACAGAAAACAGCACTTAGATAAATTAAACTGGTGAGACACCCATGCACAAAGAGGTGACTTTCTTGGCTCCACAACTTTAACTTTTGAAACCACTTTAGTTGGATATCAGTTTTGTTTGTTTCATACCTGTTAGGCTGACACTTTTTTTTAAAGTGACTTGTGTTGTAATTTTTAAAGGCTTTGTGTGTCTTCCAATGTCTGGCAATGAGTAAATTGGCAAGTTGATAATGTCATTAGCCCTTCATTATTCGCACCAAGAGGTTAACCTTGTTTCAGTCAGGGAGCTTAATAAAAATGACAGCATGGTGGCAGGCGGGAGAGTGACAGGGAAGAATGATCACCAGAAAGGATAAAGGTGAGGAGAAGTCGGCAGCCAGATGTGAAGATGATAAAGTAGATTCATTAAATCCCCGTTGGTAGGAAAGTATAATCCTAGTTAACTGACAATAAATGCAGTCATGGTGAAAAGCATTTCAACTGTGGGAAAGTGAGCATTGTTGCAAACTACAGGCATGAAGGATGAAAAATATCAGTCCTCCCTGATCAAATGATCTTTTGAGGTAAGAAAAATAGTTGCCTTTGATTTAACTCTTAGCTGGTACAAAACTGTTCATCACCTCTGCTGTACCATATAATTCATATTTGTCTAAAACTGTCAGTTCCTATATGAAGGAGAAAGTGAGGACTGCAGATGCTGGAGATCAGAGCTGAAAATGTGCTGCTGGAAAAGCGCAGCAGGTCAGCCAGCATCCAAAGAGCAGGAGAATCGACGTTTCGGGCATGAGCCTTCTTCAGGAAAGGGGCTCTTGAAGATTCCTGAAGAAGGGCGTTAGCCCGAAACGTCAATTCTCCTGCTCCTTGGATGCTGCCTGACCTGCAGCGCTTTTCCAGCAACACCTTTTCAGTTTCTATATGAAGAATGGCATTACCAAATTAAAAATATAACCTTTGATAAGACATGGTGGTTCAGTGGTTAGTACTTCTGCCTCACAGGGATCTGGGTTCAATTCCAACCTTGGGCAACTGTCTGTGTAGAGTTTGCACATTCTCCTTGTGTCTGTGTGGATTTCTTCCAGGTGCTTCAGTTTCCTCCCACAATCCAAAGATGTGCAGCTTGGGTGAATTGGCCATGCTAAATTGTCCATAGTGTTCAGGGATGTGTAGGTTAGGTAGGGTAGAGGAATGGGTCTGGGTGGGATACTCTTTGGAGGGTCCATGTGGACTTGTTGGGCCAAGGGCCTGTTTTCATACTGTAAGGATTCTATTCTATGATTGTATTCTATTAAAGCATATGCCACAGATCTCAAAATCTGGTCATAGCGAAATCACTGAAGAGAAAGGAGAAAACACATATTGACTTGTTAACTCAAAAAAAAGATGCTGGTGCTAGTTAGTCTGGCACTTGTAAATGCAACACTGAGGACATGCTGAGTATTGAAGCGCTGATAAAATCCTGCAGAATGGCGTGCATGAGCTGTTTGGGTCATATTTCTCATCCATGACATATTTGTGACATATTTCCAAATGGCATCTAGAGTTTTAATAAATTATGTTCTGTAGTGTAAAGCACAATTAAGCCAGCTAGAAAGACAGTTTATATCATTAGAAGGAAGTTTCAGCTTTCAATCTGGTCAGTTTGTGCATTTTTAGATGCAAAAAAGCTAACGTAGAATTTTTCAGGGTCATTAGATGGACTTTTTCTAAGTATCAGTTTGCCAATGAAATGAGCCCTATAACTTTCTTGACTTTTATGTAACATTAAAAACGTAAGTAGTGTTTGGAAACAGGAGAACACAATGTGTTCTAAAAAGCAACAAGTAACAATTATAGAGAAGATGATATAGAATAAAAATTAGGAAAAAATTTCTAATAGAAATGAAATGTGAGTAAGATCATTGATATGATAGACATGAGTAGTGTAATTCACTTGGACATCAGTGAAAAGGGACATTAAATTATATTTATTGGAGTATTTAAAAGATTAAAGAATACACTGCAGTCACAAGTAACGCTTGCACGGTTGAATTGGACTGTAATCCAGTTGAATTTGATGGCCAAAATTCAGTATAGCAGTGATTCCTAGTGCCTACTTCATCTACATATGGATGTTGTGGTTACAAAGGAAAAGTGGATAAAATGTTTATCCATTGCAGAGAAATGGAGTCAATATTCTTTTTTTTGGCACCTTGGGAAAGCAGCCAACATAATCAAAGACCCCTCCCACTCTGGTTATGCTCTCTTCCATCAGGCAGAAGATACAAGGGTTCGAAAATACATACCAACAGATTCAAGAACAGCTTTTTCTCCATTGTTCTCAGATTTATGAATGGCCTCTTGTATATTAGAGTTGATCTTTCTCTCCACTTTCTCTGTAGCTATGGCACTATATTCTGCATTCTGTTCTATTACCCTGAAGTACTTATAAATGGTATGATTTGCTTGGATAAAACGATACTTTTCACTGTATCTCAGTACATGTGAGAATAATAAATCAAATGAAATCTTATCAAAAAATTGAAGGTCCAATGACAAAAAATGATCCAAAGAGTGGTGGCCCTTTTTGGGGCTAAATGCCATGGTGTAAACTGAATTATCATCAGATAGAGAAATAAAAATAGGTGTAGTCAACTTTGCCCAAGGGGCCTGCTATGTCACTCTGTTTTTCAATTCTTTCTATTTTGACAGCACTATGGCTTTAAGAGGTATATTTGCCCTGTTTATTTTTATGAAGGGAAGTTGATGCAGAGGTGGTCATTTTCAAGCCAATAACGTAAACAACTTGCAAGACCTTGTGTCTTTTTTTAAAATTTGGATCAATAGAAGTAGCCTGAATGGATAAGGTCAAGGTCCCACAGAAATAGGATTATTTGGTTAGCTGTCGGTAGCTGTTGGGGTTGAGAAAGCTGCTCCATGTCTCACTCACACTCTCACTCTGTCTCTTTCCTACAGCTAAAAGCTTGGGTTTTCTTCTTGCTGCTGGAATTACATGTGAGACAATCTATTTTACTGATGTTCCCTTTGCCAAGGGTGTGCTTATGGGATGTTACTATTTTCGAACAGTTAATGACTAGTTTATTATTTTGTTAAGCTTTTCAATCGAGTTACTGTTAAGCCAGATCTTTTCTTTTTTTCTATTTTGTCTATGTTTCAGCTATAGTATACGAATAAACAGTGTTTTGCTTCGAGCCTAGCACTTTGACCAATCTAATTGTATTCGGAGTGCAACATCCAGCACTTGCCTTTAAAATAAGAAAAAGTTAGGGTCTAGGCTATTTCTTTAACATGTTTTGAGAGAGTTTTGTCTTGTCCATAGCATTTTTTCATTCCCACATTTTGGTCATTCTGTTCAATGCTGATCCACTCACTTAAAATTTCCATCGCTCTTTGAATAGGATCCCCAATTTATGAACATCCAATTTAGGATTGCTCATACTTACAAATGCATTTCCACACAGACATATATTTAAATTAGTTTTGAAGGTCTAACATATGAATGTTTCCTTGTGCTTGTGAATGGTTATTTTATATTGTCCTCCATTGTATTCATGATATGACTTGTGAAAGGAATTCAGAGCAAAACCTGTTTGCAATCTGGGGATTGTCTGTATCCTCTTCCTCCTCCTATCATCAGCAAATTTGACTACAAAACAGTCTGTTTCATCAAACTCATCAGTATAAATTGTAAATTGGAATGGCTCTAGCACCAACTATACGGTGTGCGACATGCTATAGTTTTTAACCTGAAAGTGATTTGTTTATCCTGTCACTTTGTTTCATGTTGGTTAGCTAGGTCTGTATCCACGCAAATATGTCATGCCCAGCACCATGAGCTCTTGTACAGTAATTATTCAAGTGACACCTTATCAAATTTTCTTTGGAAATCCATAGCTATATCTACTGATGCCTTTGCCTACACTGCTTCTACCTTTATCAAGGAACACCAATAACTTTGTTATACAATTCACTTATAGATTTCTAATTCACTGGGAACTTTTTAGAACGTAGTAAGGTAGCAAATTTTGGAAGATTATGACTAATCCATTCATAATCTATGTAGACATTTGTAAAAAGATCCTAGGTGGCATTTCCAGGGGATCTTCATTCCATTTTTGTCTCATGATCATGTTTGTTTTAAGTTTCTCCCTGTTTTCCCATGACTTTTGGCATGCTTTTTCTGTCTTCCGCAAAGAGGATGGACACAAAATGTTTGTTTAACGCCTCTGCCATTTCATGTTCCTCACAATTAATTCTACAGTTTCATTCTTCAATGGAGTAATGATCACTTCAGCTGTTCCATTCCTCTTTAGAGTTAGAATGATGGGAGGTATTCGACTATGTCAGGTGGGCTACCAAGATCGTGCATGACCCCGACCAAAACAATGAAAAGAAATGGTGTGATGGACCAAGTGATGTTTACTATGTTTCTTGCTTCAGTAAGCAGTTCTTGTGAGCTCAGCAAACATAATGTTGATGGAAATTTCTGTATTATCTGGTGATAATATTTTTCACTACCTTTGCTTTTCTGTATGTCCTTTGATTCTGTCCAAACGCAAAGGCTTATTTTGTTGCGCGTTGTAGAATTTTTGCTATGGAAAGATTTTCAGCAACCAAAAATTGAGATTGAATTTCCTAAGAGTCTTTCAGTTATTACTTGTCAGTCAAATAATGTGGACACCAAGAAAAGCCATTTCATTCAGGTACAATTGTTGTTCCTCAATAACACCCACAACTGTGATATGTTTTAATAATATTTGTATTTGTAATTATTTAGTTTAAAAATTGTAATTTTATAAAATAACTATGAAAGATCCTGAAGGAAAACATTTGACAAGGTGAGTGCTAAAAATATGTTTTCCACTTGGTAAAGCTGAGAACTGTAGGAAATTGTTTTAATTTTTATTCCTTATTTTTAAAGTCAGATGAGGAGAATTATTTTCTAAAAGAAGATCATGAATCTTTGGAACCCTCTTCACAAGGATGATTAAGGCAGATGTAAATACAATTTTGACTAACAATAGAGTCAAATGTTGTCAGAGTTGGACAGGAATATGGAACTGAGGCCAAAATCAGATTAATCACAACCTCATATGAATGGTGAAGGGCTCGATGAATACAGCATATTAAACTTATAACCTGGGCAAAATGATTGTCCTGTTCAACATCTTACATTGATCCATTCATCTGTGTATACATGTAGTTGCATATGGATAATTTACCTGAGGTTAGCCTGATGAGTCAAACTATTGTTATGTATAAAGATATTTTTGTGGCCTGACTATTCATGGTATGAAGAGCACAGATACTCAAATAGGTATCTTTTGTGACTTTTCTTCAGAATAACCCAGGTATTTGACAAAAGCTGTGTAACCAATCCAGCTGATGCCTCCTTCAGCTCTTTTTTGAAAGTCAGAAAACAATATTCAGACTCATCCTGATGAAATCTGCAATGTCAAAGGCAGCAGTAGCCAAGTATAGAAAGTAATGTTGTGAATTAAAGTTAAGGTCCATGCTACTTTCTTAAAGTATTTTGAGGGGGTCTGGTCTGGTCCACAACAGTATTTTAATCTCATAAGTGGTGTTGCTCCCATTCCCTGTGGATGTAGGTTTGCTCACTGAGCTGGAAGGTTCATTTCCAGATGTTTTGTCACCCTACTAGGTAACATCTTCAGTGGGCCTCAGGCAAAGCACTGATGTGTTTGTTGATAGAGTTCCAGTTGGAATGCCATGCTTCTAGGCATTCTTGTGCGTGCCTTTGTTTGGCTTGTCCTAGGATGGATGTGTTGTCCCAGTCGAAGTGGTGTCCTTCCTCATCTGTATGTCAGGATACTAGTGAGAGAAGGTCATGTCATTTTGTGGCTAGTTGGTGTTCATGTATCCTGGTGGCTAGCTTTCTGCCTGTTTGTCCATCCTAGAAGCATGGCATTCCAACCGGAACTCTATCAACAAACACATCTACCACCCCCTGAGAAAAAAGAATGGGAAGTGACTTCACCACAGGAAATAACATCACGAACCCAAAGAAAACCCAAACATATAAATAGAAAGTAGGAATTTTTGGCAGTGCTTCGCCTGAGGCCCACTGAAGATATTACCTAGTAGGATGATGAAATGTCTAGAAATGAACCTTCCAGCTCAGTGAGCAAACATATATCCAGAACCTCAATCTGAGCTACAAATCTTCTCAAAACTCCCATTCCCTATCTGAAAAATAACATGTTTCGTATTGTTGTTCCTTCCACGTTGAACTGCATCTGTTACTAACTAGCCATGCGTAGGGATTTAACCACAGATTTCTGGGATAGCCAAATAGCCATGTGTTCCCAAAGCAAAGAATTTCTACTTTAATTCATTTCTACTTTACTTTCTTGCCTAAAACTAAAAGGGAAGCCAATTCAACTATTTAATCTAATACATAGGCAAAATACAACAAAGCCAACACAAAATAATGAAGAATTCAAAAGATTGTATCATAAACTACCTATCCCTTTTAAGAGGAAGGGAGGATTTGAAAGATTGTGAGACTGATTTCTTTTTTCTCTCTCCAAAGACCTTTATTTAGAACTACAAGAGGTGGGGCCAAATCATTTACAGAGTTGTGATATGTAAATGAGGCTGCATGTGCTGATAAGATGTTCTGATTATATGGCTCCATCTTAAAATAAATTTGAACTCCAGATTCTAGGTGGGATAATCATAGGCAGCCACAGTTTTTTTTTAAATAGCAAATTTTCTTCAACTTTAAATGAATTAAGGCAATAGTAGTGTATAACACACTGCATAAAGGAAATCCAATTGATATTGGCATAGATGGATGTTCAGAAGGTGTTTGATAACGTGTCAGATAAGAGACTTGTGATAAAAATTAAGGCACATATTCTATGAAGTTGCATGTTATACTGTGAGTTTGGTATAGCAAGAAAGTAAAGTAGAAATTTTTGATTCTTTCTTTAGTTTTGAAGCACACGGCTATTTGGCTGTCCCAGAAATCTGTGGTTAAACCTCTAAGTACAGCTAATTAGTAACAGATGCAGTTCAATTGGAAGGAACAACAATGCAAAGTATGTTATTTTCAGATAGGGAATGGGAGCAACACTGATCATGAGTTGAAATTACTGTTGTGGACCAGACCAGACCCCCTCAAAATACTTTAAGAAAGTAGAATGGACCCTAACTTTTTTCTTTCTTTTAAAAGGTAGATGTGAAGTGCATGTTCCAGATGTGATGCAACTGGTCAAACTACTTGACGTTAAGAAAAACACAATTTATTTAATCACTATAGTTAAAAAATAAACAAAAGAAAGCAGAATTTAGAATAACAAAAAATGGAAACATTAATCGAACAATTGACATAATAGCTATTACTAATCAACTATCCCAATATTGTAACATCCTTTAAACACATTCCTTGGTAAGAAGGTAAATTTAGTCACAGATTCTCAAATGCAGTTCTCCAATGCAGGAGGAAATGACATCAAGAGATTTCAGAGAAAATAGCAGGTAGGAATAATTTGCTGAAGTTTCCAACCCTTCTGGCATCCCACTCGGCTTCTGACTGCGACAGCTTAAAAAAAAACTAGAAAGCCTGAGAACTGGCCACTACCCCTCCATTATTCCAACTTTTAAAAACCTAAACCCTTAGGCTTACTTACACCATGTTCAGTAGCCAGATTGGTACCTCTACCTTTACAACCTCTCTTGGTTGTAAAAATCCCAAGACAAAAGAACATTAAAGTGACAGCATTGTCACAATGTACAGATCTTTAAAGGTATGAATGCAGGTACAGAAAGTACAGATTTAAATAATGACTTGCATTTATAGCACCTTCCTTTAATATTGTAAAACATCTCCGGGCATGACAGAAGACCATTGTCAATAAAAACGTGACAACAAATGGAACAGATTTCATGATATTATTTATCAATGAATTATGCAGCAGGAAACAAGGGTGCTGATTGGATAAGCCATGCTTGGTATGGAAGTGTAGCAGAAATTGTACATTGAATACTGTGAAAAGTGCAAACTGTTAAGTTTGCTGAAAAAAAACTCAGACTGAGTTGGTAGATTCTGATTGTTAAGGGTGACACCATGGGAAATGCAGCAAAACTATTACTCTCCAAAACACTTTACTCAATGAGAAAGTTGTAATAAATCAACAAATTCCTTCTGTCTACCAACAAGGCCACGTGTGTTCATAAATACAACTTCTCACATGTACACATGCATCTAGCTGATATAATCAAGTTGACTTCAAGTGTTCTTGAAGTTCTTGCTGCATCTCCGTGCCAACCATAGTCCAACAAGTGTAGGAAGAAGGAAATGATGTTGGTTTTGTATGTCATTTTGTTATCGCCTGAGTTGAAACATGCAATTCCAGGCCCTATTCTAAAGGAAGGATATCAAAGCAATATAAAAGCAATACATGACAGCAAATGGTTTTAGGATTCAAATGTTGTGTGATGAGCTATGGAATTTTGCAGCATCGAAGGAGGACATCACTAGATTGAATCAGTATCAGCTCTGAGAGAGATATCCACTGAGACCCATTCCCTTGCCCTTTCTTATATCTTTTTATTGTTTATTTTATATTATTTATTCATTTTCATTTTTATGTTTAATGGACTCTTCTTCCACTCCACTATTTCTGATGTAGTTTTTCATGTATGAACAAATCTCTGCATATGAAGGCATTGGCCTAGATTTCTCTCTTAAACTAATGCTGAACCTAATGGTGCCCACAACCATTTATGTGCAAATGGTACAGTAATTTCAACAAAAGCACATTTCCACTCAAAAAGCTGGCCTCCAAGCTGTCCTACTTAGTTATTAGCTTAGAGAAAATGTGATCTTGCTGCTTGGCATGACTTTCAATCCTGATATCATTCTGTAAATCACTTCTTCCTCCTTTGCATGATCTTCTTTTAATGTCATACAGTTATATAGCATGGAAACAGATCCTTTAGTCCAACTCATCCGCATTGCTCAGATAGTCTAAACTGATGCAGTCCTGTTGGTCAGCATTTTGTTTGTATTCCTCTAAACTCTTCCTATTCATGCTTCCTGACTGCAGTATAATCAATTTGAGTATGCTGATTGCAACTTAACCATGAGGTGCAAAGTTCCGGAACATATCCTTGGATTATTAAATATGTAACTGCAAAGACAGTGGTGATTTTCCAAATTGCCCTTGATTCTGTTATGGCTGTTTAAACACATAAGGAGCAGGAGCAACCCTCCAAACTGCTGTACTATTCTAGAAGATTAAAGTTCATCATCTGCTTCATCTCAATGTTCCCACCCAATCCCCATATTGCAATGAAAACAGAAGTACCTGGAAAGGCTCAGCAGGTCTGGCAGGATCTGTGAAGAAAAACCAAAGTTAATGTTTTGGCTTTGGTGATCCTTCCTGAGAACTGATGGTAGCGAGGAAAATGTTGATTTATATGCAGGAGATAGGGTGGGGGAAGAGGCTAAGGAGTAAATGGTAGATGGGAATAGAGCCCAAAGAGAGAGAAGAACAGTTTGACAGACAAATAAATTGGTAACAATCTGGGTGTGAAGGTGAATAGCTGTTAATAGAGAATATTAGTGGCTAAGAATTGGTAGCATATAATGGCAGACTAGGAGATAATTAGGCCTGGTGTAGAGGGCTAGAACATCGGAGAGTTCAGGTCTCCAAACATTATTGAACGTGATATTCAAACTGCAGGGTTTCCTAGCGGAAAATGAGATGTTGTTCTTCCAGCTTGAGCACTGAGGGTTCGCTGGAGCACTGCAGCAAACCTGACACAGAAATATTGGCCAGGGAACATGGTGATGTGTTAAAGTGGCAGGCAATTGAAGGCTCAGGGTCTTTTTTTTGTGGGAAGAACATAGGTGGTCTGTAAAGTGGTCACTCAGTCTACACTTTGTTTCCTCAATGTAGAGGAGACCACATTGTGAGCAGCAAATGCAGTGGACTAGATTGTGAGAACTGCAGATAAAGTGCTGCTTCACCTGGCAGGTATGTTTGGGCCCTTGTATACTGAAATATAGGAATATTGAAATCTGATTCTCAGTCTTAAATATACCCAACTGTGGATTTGAGCCTCACTGTCTACCCAGTGGATTTGAAGGGAGCAAATGTAAGTCTGTTTTCTGAAAAAAATAAGAGAATATAGGGAAGTATGTGCTAATTAGACTCACATCAGATGTTGAGTAAATACTGAATTCATTATTCATGAAAGTGAAATCATATTTGATAAATCCATTAGAGGTTTTTCAGGATGTACCTATCCATGTAGATGAAAGAGAATCAATAGTTATAATGCCTTTTGGATTTTTAAATGGCATTTTATTAGGAACCACATCAAAAACTGTTCCTCAAGACAGGACCCTAGTGTTGAATAACATGTTAGCGTGGGGACAGGATTATTCAAAGTGCTAAAAAAAGTTATTGTAATAAGTAGGTTTTGTTTTAGGTTTGCAGGTCATTACTAGTGATTTTTCACAATTGTTGGGTACTGCTGAATGATCAGTTATTTACAATTTATAATGGTAGCCTTGCAATAGCAGTCACCTGGAGGCAGGGACATGGGTCAGAAAGTGATACCTGTTGAATTTTGTGTACCACCAGAGGATCAGCTTCCTGAGTGTGTTAGAGTAGCAGCAGTGCTGAAGAATTAACCCCTTCAGGTTGATAGTGACCAGGTGTATTCTCATATAACATGACCTCATGCCTTAAAGTTAAGGAAAAAACCATTAAATGTAAAGTTGACAGTAATCTTGAACTTTCAGGCCTGGGGTTCATTTCAAGGGTTGGCAGCTGACCTTTGTAGAATCTCAGGGGGTGAGTATTGGAATATTTATAATAGTCAGCTGTCCTCAGCTACTTTGATCTGTGGTGGCTACACAAACCCCATCATCTCACTCAGATTTATTTATGGAAGTTGGAAGTGCGTATTTGAAGTTTATGCAAGGTTTCCTCACAGCTCTCATGGCTGATTCACTTTAAGGTGCTCACGGGTAGAGTAGCTGTCTATTCCACCATGCCACCTCTGTGAAAGATGGGAGCAATGACCACTACAGTAGACCATGTTTATAAATGATTGCTGGAGCTGTAAGAAGGTAGGTAAGGCAGGATTGCTGAGACTATTTAGGAAAGCCTTTGGAAGGGGAATTAATTGAGAATATATGTAGGGTTTGTCAGCTTTGTGGTCTCTCAATTTAGCCTATGCAGTGCAAGGAGAAGTAATGGGGTTTCCAGTGTAGAGCTTGCAGTCTGATAATATGTCCTACCTCTCCTCTCAGTCCACCTTTTGGGGAAAGAATTAAATTCCACCCTGTTTCACTCAATAACAACATTTTTTTTTCCCCAAAGATCAAGCAAGGTTTGAATTTAGCACATAATTAATTGGTATTTACATGAACTGTGCTCACATGTTAAGTAATCACTGGTTTCCAAGTGCTTTGGAATTTTAAATTCTCCTCCAATTTCCACCATACTGAATTACCTTAAAGCAACCAAAACCAGCTCATTACCTCCTTTTTTTATGTTTACTAAATAATTTTTAACACCAAATCAGTGCCAGAGAAGAATAAATATGTTTGTACTAGTTTGAAATGTATGCTGGAAAGTCTAAATAAATCCAACTACCACTTTTTACAAACCTTCATAATATATAGTAAAGAAATCTATGCAATAGGGATTGTGCACGCACTCACATTTAGGCATATGACACTTCAAAATCCAGAGAGTTAATACATCTTGACAGAAGGTTGACGGAAGGATATATGAATAACCTCAAACCAAACTACCTACTGGCTCAAGTTATTGGTGAGCTTTCTGTGATTGTCCAACCAAAGTAATATGATGTATTAGGTTATTCTTTTACAATTGTAGTTGCATCAGTTGGAGGTACAGAGCTTCATGAATATTTACCTGTCTCCTCTTTATCTCAATCATGGTATGATCTTTCTCTCTTTCAATGTGCTGGAAACACCTCTGCAGAGCAGATTATGAACTGTCGGCTATAATCAATGAGTAATGGTTGAAATGTGGCTGTATATTTTGCAGGTATTGAAAAAGAAATGCATTATATTTCAATTGGAACCATATGACTAATGCTAACACTTCCATTATTACTTATGAAGGGGAGTTAAAATGATCCAGGTCTCATCCCTCACCAGTTCCATTTTCTTCTGCCCCATTTGCACAGGGAATTGTGTTGTTTCATGACATCACCTGCATGACTCAAACATTTCCTGATGTTTGTTTTTTATTATGTTAGCTGTTGTCAAGTAATTTATTTTAGAGAGACTTGCACTGGACACACTCTGATAGTTTGTCTCAATTTTACAACCTTTGAATTCACTACTGGGTGCTTAGGTTTATATCATTAATTTCTCTTCTGCCACTTAAAAAGCAATGCCAAAATATTTACCTACAAAACACAGCTTTGTTGCAAACATCCTGATGCAGCTGTATGATCTCTCATGTGCTAATATCATGAAGGAGCTGCCCAAGAGGCTGACTGCTTTGGAAGCTGCACCCTGCTATACAGGCTATTATCAGCAGATGTTCCTTTGCTTTATTTCAATCCTGGGTGAGTTATTTGTTCCTTATCAAGCAGAAAATCCTCCACAGAGACTTGGTTTCAACTTAAAGTCCCATCTTGCATGCAGAATTGGTCCAACCACACATGGTAAACTGGCCATCAGAACAAGTATCTGGGATGCTGCTGGCAGGGGACGACTGCAGAACTTGGGGGGCATTAGCATCGGAGCTGCAGAATTATGAGGCATGAGTGGCTGCAGAGGCAATAGTAGGAGACTAACTTTGGAGGCAACTCAAGAATGAAATAGCAAGACTGTATACACACAATGATCATTTTTTTTAAAAAAGGGTTGTTAAATTCCACTGGGAGTTGCTATCCAGGCAGAATCCAAGTGTAGTAAAAATGATTGCTTGATAACTTTGATTAAAAGAAGGGTGTAAAAACAAAACAGATGATGACAACCGTGCTAACGAATTGAAAAAAAAACTCATAACATGCAGCATGCTGTTGATTTTAAGCAATTGCAAATCTGATCATGCTTTCAGATTGTGAGATTGGAGTTACACATCACACATGCAACTTCTGTTAGGTGATGCCCTGCATGTTGTGTCCCCATCTTTTATTTAGCTTTGCTTTTTACAACAAGTGTTTTAACCTGAAATCAATCATTTGGTCCATCCTCATCCTTCTCATCTACTCAAAATTCATTCCAGTCATTTAGCAATTCAGGCTTAATCAAAGAAACTCTCCACTGTCAAATTGCGTCTGCAATCAGCAATCGGGTAAGTGAGGCCACTGGTTTGAAGTGATCGCGCATAAACACATTCCATTTGAGTGATCCATGCTCTTCTGTTACAACCTTTTAATGGAAGTATAATTGAACTAAAAACATAAATTCATTCTGAGTTGAATATGGTGACTTTTTTGTGGTTCATCATTAACCATGTAAATTGTGTTTGGTATGCATAATGCAATCTCCAAGTCCCTCATTCCATTAAATGCAATAAGTGCTACTCTTTGTTTAGAAGAGTAGTACTTATTGCATTAGCTGTCAATTTATCTGTAAGGTAGTTCATTTCAGGCCTTGCTACAAATAATGTGAAGCCTTACTAATTTCCCATTTCAGTTTTGCCCACACAGTTTTAAAGAATCTGCTTTCGTAATGATACATGCTGAAGCAGTTCTATTCTAGGGGACAGAATAAGGCAGTGGTGGTTGGTCAGTATTAAAATGTTATGATAATAAGATCAACAAAGTCGTTTTGCTGCTCATACCAGTGGAGTGCTGCAAGAGCACATACCTAAATAAAGAAATGTAGATGATTAGCAAAATCTATTCAGAACTAATGCAGAGTTGCATTACTATTGGGAGGAATGCTGCTGTCCACAGAATATCAAGATGAGCTACCACCTTCACTTTGGAACACAAGATATTAACACACAGGGATGCTTGATCATATGTTGGTGTTCTTATCGAAGGAAAGTTATTGTTCACCAGATTTGTTCCCAGGATAGCACAACAAAGAATGGGAGTATTATTTCCAGTTTCAAAAAGATAGGAGATCTCAGGAAACCTACAAAATACTGAAGAGATATATAAGGTAGAATATAAGTAAAATGTTGATTCTGTTTGAGAAGTCTGGAACTGTGGACAGAATTTAAAAATGAGTGAGTGACACTGAGGTCTGAGATATGGAGACACTTATTAACTTAGAGTTGAGAAAGTTTGGAATTCCTTACCACAAGGGCTTGTTGAGGCTCAGTCTCTGAGTATCTTTAAGATAGAGATCGATTGACTTCTGTTTACCGATGTATATAGGATATAGGGATGGGGCAAGCAATAGACATTCAAGTGTTCAATCAGCCATCTTGAATGATGGGGCAGAATCAATGCACTGAATGGCCAGTTCATGTTCCTAATGTGTATATTTTTAACCCTTACTTGACAAGCACTAAATGAGTACATAGTTCAAATTATGTGCTCTGTAAAACTAGAACACTATTATTAGCATGGAAAGATTCCAGTTGGTATAAACAGCACATTACTAGATGGATATAGACTTGTATTTGTGTTTTATTTTTGTTATTTGCATAGTTAGCTCCTTAACAGAAAACATTTGCAACAAGCACATGGAATATAAATATATATGCAGCAAGCATAGTGCAATCTTTCAATCAGTCTTCTAATTTCTTTATATGTGCTTTCTGTTTGTCTCAGATAAAACTTGTTTTAAAGCATTTATAGTTGTAATACCTGTGGAAAATTCCCTAACTTTTTTATTCTTTTCATAATGATGATGTTTCTGTGCTGCTGCTTACTGAAATGTCAACTCATAGTAACAAAACATTCACTATTTATTATCTGAAAATCACTCAGAATTTGAAGACTTATTGATCACTTTAACAATCTGTCTTAATAAAGGTCAATGCTTTGAACCTTTTGTCATTAGTGAAATTATTGAGAGGAATGTTATATGGGTCTGAGCAATGTGGGAAATGTTAAGATTTGTGTCAGAATGGGACAAGGAGTCGAGTGAGGCATATCTCAACATCAGAAGCATCTCACTCTATCTTCTCTGCTTTTGACAAGTGGTGTGGCGAGTTTCTAATAACGGATTATAGCATGTTAGATTATCTATTAATGCCCCAACTCACCTCATCAATATTCAGATTCCCATTTTATCAATATACCAAATAAGCTAGATGTTAAAGAAACTTGACATGGAAATCAGAGCAGATCACTGGCATCTTCAGATTGCCGCTTGCTCAAAGGTTTGTCCATGTCAGATACTAGACCTTAACATCCCAAGGCACACATCATGGCCACTGGCCAAATGCATTCCGTGTCGACAGACATTGGTTTCTGACAAATGTACCAGCCTCTAAGAATATTCATGGAACACCTCCAATCCACTTACAAGACAATTATGCACTTTGGTGCTGAACAGGCAACTGTCATTATAATGCTGCAACAATACATCGAGCTGGATGCTTGTCTCCCTGCGCACACATTGACAGGACCAGGCTACATCTCCTGTCATGGTGGCTCACTCACTTTGAATGTTCTTTGATGTTTGCATCATCCTTGCACACATTGCCCTCCATTGTCGAAAAGTGGGTTTTCACTGGAAAAGCACAGCAGGTCAGGTAGCATCCGAAGACTAATGCTCGAAACATCCATTCTCCTACTCCTCGGATGCTGCCTGACCTCCTCTGATTTTCCATTGCCACACTTTTCAACTCTGATCTCCAGCATCTGCAGTCCTCACTTTCTCCCGTTGCCCTCAATTGCCTTTGTGGGCTTTGCCCCCCTCAGTCAGAGCTACCAAGCTCATAATACTTGCATTGTGCCTTGTTGTTTAGCACTGACATAAAGCCAGTGGTTGCCGATGATCAAGTTAAGGGAAATATCTTTCACTCAGCGAGTTCCATAAAATAAGCTAAGGACAACAAATGTTACCAGTTCTGTGCTGTGAACATGGTCAGTCGGCCATTCAGGGCAGTCAGAGTCAGAATCCTCTTTTCACCAGGGGTGAGGAGCTAAGCTGAGTGTTGACCAGCCCATTTTAACTCTTACTGTCTTACTGTGGGCTGCTTTCCTCCCAGAATGAGAGAGTATCAGGTATTATAGGAGATTAATATGGTGTTACTTTTCATGCAGGAGGGAAGTGTTTCCAAATAAGTGACCAAGCTGCTCACAGGGTACAGTGGTTTTGGGAAATGGAAGGGTGACAACGAGTGTTATTTTGAAGATGTATGGGCACATTGGAGCCTGTCTTTTGCTACATATTCATTGAGTAACAAGTTATATAAGTAACAAAGTGTGGCTAGAATTGAAGGTGACTGTCACCATTGAGAGGTCATTAGTGAAGTACATTAAGTCTATATATAGCAAAAATTCCTGCTGGGCTTTGTGGAGAAAATCCCTCCAAAAAATGCAATGGAACTCTCATTTAGCCAAAAGAAGTAAGTTTCAGCCCATTACTTTTCTTACGACTTGGTGAATTTTCATAGTTTTAGGCCCATTGTGATTGTAAGTGACTGAGAAGGAGAAGTAAAATAAAGCAGACAGGAAGATAAAGGATGAGAGAAGTATGTGATAGAATATGACAGTTAGTTATGGAAGGAGCCAATTAAGAGTTACAATTAAATATTGTCCATTTGGGTCCCCATTGAAACTGCACAATAATCTATACTAAAGAATGTTTATTCAAGAAATGAAGACAAAATATGTAAAGTGCATTGATCATAGATGTTTTGGAAACCTTAAGTGTGATTAAAGACTATAGGTTGATTACAAGTGGTACTGTCTTTGGAGGAATGACATATTTTATCCCAAGTTAGGCATTTTCCCTTCATATATCCTTCGGAAGAAAGTTGACTTCAAGGCAAGTGTTCTGGCGTGTCATCACCAGAGGAAAGCAGGTCTCAACTTTGTGCTATGCCTTCATCTAATTAAGGTAAAAACAATGACTGCAGATGCTGGAAACCAGATTCTGGATTAGCGGTGCTGGAAATGCACAGCAGTTCAGACAGCATCCGGGGAGCAGTAAAATTGACATTTTGGGCAAAAGCCCTTCATCAGGAATACAGGCAGAGTACCTGGAGGGTGAAGAGATAAATAAGAGGAGGGTGGGGGTGGGGAGAAAGTAGCATAGAGTACACTAGGTGAATGGGGGAGGGGATGAAGGTGATAGGTCAGGGGGAGAGTGGAGTAGATAGGTGGAAAAGAAGATAGGCAGGTAGGACAAGCATGGGGACAGTGCTGAGCTGGAAGTTTGGAATTGGGGTGAGGTGGGGGAAGGGAAAATGAGGAAACTGTTGAAGTCCACATTGATGCCCTGGGGTTGAAGTGTTCCAAGGCAGAAGATGAGGCGTTCTTCAGCTGTGATGTCTTGAGCTTTAGGTAGACTATTTACTTTCCACATTCAGTACAAAGAAATACCATGTGGGTGAGCTGCTTGATTCTGGTTGCCACATGAGAATGTGTAAACTCAACAGCAGCTCTTTGCCTTTAAGGAAGAAAATCTAAATGTGAAGGGGAAAATAGTCAGTGCTGTACCTGAGACTTTAGTAATTTTTGTGAAAATGCACCTCTTTTTTCAATAACACTACTTTGTCTTGTAACGTGAATATTGTCAGAAATGTAAAGATAGAAGCACACACATCCAATTTCTCCTGAATTCTCCGAATGTTTGCTGAGAGATGCTTATCAGACCCTGTAGCTGGTTTAGCATTCATACATACTTGGGAATCTCCTGCAAATCGAAACATCTGATGCGCTCATTCCCTACTGACCAGGAGTTCTCCAGTAAAGACTTTGACACTGAGCAAGAATTGGAAAGTCGTACTATATCCAGATGACATTTATTGACTTTATTATTACCCTGAAAATGTTACATAGTTTGAAGAGTGATCTAATACTTGATAACACAATAACTGATCCCTCCAATCAACCATACTGCCTCTCTAACCACCTGACTACATTCCCAATCAGCTTGGACTACGACCTTCTACTCCATACCACTGAAACATATGACTCCCCCTAATTGGACCCAGCTACTCCTGATCATTTGACGACACCCTGACCCGAACCGACCACTGCTCAACTGCCCAACTACCCATCCAACCACCCCAGCTCTGACCAAATTGTCACTCAACTACATCCTGACATGACCCACTGTCTCTGTCAACTGACTACAACCATTAACCAGCTGGCTGCTCCATCATCATCCACTATCCCTACCCACTTGAGCGTCGACCCATCTAATCATCTCACCCCTCATCCAGCGAACCAGATCCCCTACCTTTATGTTGACCCACTTCACTTACCTACCTACAGCCCCCACCTCATAGGTTTCAGCAAGTTATATATTCCCTTCACCTAAGGATGAATGACAGTATGATCAGGTTTTCATGAAAATATTCCTTTGTAGTTTCTAGTTTTGATACAAGCTAATAAAATTCCAAGCATTGTGATTTTTTTTTCCTCCATGGCAGAGAGCTTCTTTTCTTCCTGCATCACCAATATTCTGTCTGATGGCGGCTTTTATTCAATGTTGAGACGTTTCTTTTCCCAGGAATGTCAATTATTTTCCATTGATATTAGATGAAATCTGAGGACTACACATAACGGATATTAAGGAATGGCTTTGTATGGGATGCATGGAGGAGAATATTGTGGCAGGGAGGTCAGTGGGATACCAGCACCTGACTGCAGGAGATGCATTTTATATGTGAGTGTTATTAATTATTCATATGCATACATTTTTATTAATTTAGCTGGTTCATTTTCTGGCAAAAGATTAGTGTCTGAATTTTAACTTGGATGTCTTTGACTACTATATATACTAATGCATCATTGAAGGTAGCATTATTCTACTCTGCAAGCATTTAGTTACCAGCATCCAGCCATCTGAGAACCAGATGGATCACTGTGTTCCCCAAAGAGTAGGGGGCAGTAGGTTCAGTTCTATATTAAAATCTGCTGTGAACTCAAAAGCAATAGTACCTTTATTACCTTACTTTTAAGTGACAACCTATCACAATGCGCAACTCAGAAAATTAACTCCTGCTTCAGCTTCACAATCTGTTTTTTGAACATTAATATTGTTAGACTCATACTTGATCATTTCTTGTTCTGATCAGATTAAGCTTATTTGATACATAATGTGCAAAACTTTATCACTCTAGCACAGTAAGATACAATGCAAATGGACTTTGGTAACCTCACATTTTCTTCCATTGTTCTCTGTGTTGGCATCTATTCCATTCTTAAAAGTGTAGATGCTGCAGGTTGTGGATCTTCCCTTTATATTCCTTTCTCACAAAAAATATTTCAGGGATGATATTAGGCTATGCTGAAAGCAATTTGTCATCACAAACAGATCACATTAATTTTGTCCAGTCGATACTGAATTGAGGCAGAACTTAGACAATTCACTGAGCTTCGAGTGTTTACATAATCAATGTAAAAATGAACTCGCAGTGAAATTATTAGACTTAATTTATTCACCATTTCTTTATTCCCATACATAAAGGAAGTTCCCAGTGGTTCTCTTTCTCCCTTTTTTGTCTTTCTTTCGAGAGGCTGTCAATTAATCAAAGGAGTGTCATTAAACTGTTAGTTGGAGCACACTGGTTGATATCTGAAAAGCTATAATCCTGGGTGATGGTTTCTTAAAAATAGAAATTTGCTGATTAATTGGATAGAAGCAGAAGTCTCAACAAACAAAACTTGTTAAAAATTTTGCAATATTTGTGATGCATTGTGATTGTGATGGTGTAGGGCACTTCCAGCTATTAATAAGAATACACTGTAACAGGTTGTATTGCATTAGACTTTATCTCCCATGTATTATCTGAGTGATTGAACAGTTGTGAGATGACAAAGACATTATTGTGAAATGGAAGCACAGCAAATTGTTTTGACTTTGATCTGTACACTGAGTACTTAACACAACCCACTGCATTCCCCTGATTCAATATAAAAATATTGCTGGCTGGACTGTGATAACCGTAGACCTGAGAAGTACTCCCAAGCAGGTGTTTCATTTTGCACACGTCAAATTCAGCAAGATCTATTGTTTCTGTGATTAGATTTGCTCTTGATTAACATCCCGTTCAGACTGTGATGTGTGGATGTGTCAAGTGAGTTCAGAGAAACTAATTACAATGGTGAAGGCACAAATAATTTCAAAAAAGGGGGAAAAAAGAGATGCCCCAGTTATGAACAGTTTACAATGAACTGACACATTTCAACCCCACCGTCCCGTGGCCCAACATTTCAACTTCCACTTCCACTCTGCCGAGGACATGCAGGTCCTGGGCCTCCTCCACCACTGCTCCCTCACCATCCAACGCCTGGAGGAAGAACTCCTCATCCTCCGCCTTGGAACACTTCAACCCCAGGGCATCAACGTGGACATCACCAGTTTCCTCATTTCCCCTCCCCTTCTCCTTACCCCAATTCCAAACTTCCAGCTCAGCACTGTCCTTGTGACCTGTCCTACCTGCCAATCTCCCTTCCCACCTATCTGCTCCACCTCCCCTCTGACCTATCACCTCCAACCCCACCCCTATTCACCTATTGTCCTCTTTGCTACCTTCTTCCCAGCCCCACCCCTTCCCATTTATCTTTCCACCCTGGAGGCTCCCTGCCTGCAGTCTTGATGAAGGGCTTTTGTCCGAAACGACGATTTTGCTGCTCCTCGGATGCTGCCTGACCTGCTATACTTTTTCAGCACCACTCTAATCTAAACCCTGACACATTTCAATGCAAGTTGGTTAACCTTTCTAAACTTTTATTTGCAATAGCCTTATTTGATGTTCAGATACTGAAATCCATGAAGCTTATGAGCTGTGAGAAAAGCAACAACACCCTGCTTAATCTTCCAACAAGCACCATAAATTGCAACAGGTGCATCCTGACAAGATCAGTATCTGTTAATATTATTGATTATAGTTATTTCATAGGAATACTGCTGCTTGATGAAGTGCCTCCTAGTGGCAAGATTGGGGACACAATAACAGCTGTCACAAAAATTTTAGGAAACTTTGGAAGTATTGAGTGCAAACTTCAAAAGAAGAAAGGCTGTATAAAACTGTAATGCCAAAGCTCTGAACATGATACTAATCATGTGTAAATGCTATCACTGAAACAAGAGGTCCTGCTGAATTTGGCTTGTGCAAAATGAACATATGCCTCGGAATATTTCTCAGGTCCATACTGTAGTATTTGTGATTGGTGCTGTAAAATATTTCCCCAGTAAGTAACATCTTGGCATTCTGATAGTTCATGAAGAATGTGCCTACATTTGACAAGAACAGGACTTGATTGAGATCACACCCTGCAACTACAGCACCATTTTTTAAATTCCCTCACTGAGATTAACCTGTAACAGACTGCAGGCAGAATGTAGAGTCATGGGTGAAATCTTGTAGGGGCACTGAAGTTCTTGCCTGCCAGATGGAGAGTTGGTGAGAGATTCATACTGCCTCTTCCAGAGAAAGCTTGCTGAATCATATGCCAATCATGATAAGGCCATCTGTGAGTCTTCCACTGGGATCAAAACACTGAAGCCAGATGTCCTGTCCTGCAGGAGCTACTATTTAATTCTTGCTTTAAGAAAAATATTTCCAATTGTGCTATTATAATAACAAACTCCTAATGGTTTGTTACATTTGACAGTTTCTTAATAATTACATTTTTCAGGGGTCTAGGTGAGTTAATTTAAAATCTAAGTATTGTTTCTCTTATAATGTAAAATATCAAATAGCAATAAATCTTATTCACAAAACTTTCATACACAGTTCCTACTAACTCCTGTATTTTGAATATTTTGTTTACCAGTTAATTAACAGTTTCCTCATATTATCAGAGAATACAAGAACTTCTACATCTACTCAGACAACTGCTTCAAAATTAAAGATTTTCATTAATGTTGACTCTTTGGTTAAATACATTGCAAGTTACTTAAGTTTTGACTTGTGCCTGAGCAAAGATCCTGGGACTCAGCAGCATTGAATTATTTTTAAAAGCTATTGACATGTGAATGCTGATTCTGCTTTCCTATATCCATGAAACGCATATTACAGGCAGTCTGCTTCTGTTGTGTCAGACATCATTTGCAAAGCAAACAATTTATAAGACTGCAATATCATAGACTCAAACACATAGATGGGGTCTATTTTTACTGATGTTACCGTACATTGCATGCACATATCCAACAGACTTCACTGATTCTATTTCATAGATGAAAGAAAGTGAGAAAGTAACTTTTATATCAAAGTGCCAATTTCATGATATTGTGTATCTATTTTTAAAGATACATACCTATGTAGACTAGAATCTATGACCCAACACAGCTTCCCATTTTCCTTTTAAACAAATGGAATCCTTTTCCAATAATGTGTCCAAGATACATACATAAACTTGGCTCTATACATTTAGATAATACTTGGTGTATGAATAACACACTGACATCTGCTCCTTATACAAGAATCATGAGTAAGAAAGGTTTGTGGTGCACTATCTGTTATTGAGATTGGACGTGTATTAGTTGTCATTGATATGCTGCTGTTATTTTTGGTGGCATGATTTTTTCAGTACCTCAGTCACCATCTTGTGTATTGGTGATGATGATACATAGTTCGATATGTCTTCTTCACAGGATTTGACAGTTGTTCATTAGAACATCATAAGACCTGGACCTAAGACATAGCATCTTTTTCACAAATTCGTGTGTTTGTACAAAAATCTTGCATGCTTTCCCCGGTTAAAGTTTGGGTATCTATCGACATGCTTGTTAATCATGCTGTTGTAACATTTTCTCTCTTCCCAATAATACAGCATGCACATGTAGTTGGATGAAGGGCTTGTGCCCGAAACATCGAATTTCCTGTTCCTTGGATGCTGCCTGACCTGCTGCGCTTTAACCAGCAACACATTTTCAGCTACTACATGTAGTTGGATGGTGAGAATACGAGAGGGAAGAACTGTGTGGACCCTTCCCACAAATATGAAAGTTGTCCAATGAATATAAAGTGTTGTCCAGCAGAGTTGCATGTTGATTTAACCTTATTGTCCAAAAATGTGATAATATGTGGTAGATTTAATAGTCATAGTAAGCAGTGCACTCTGTGAGATGCTTCAACTTGCATAAAACGTATCACACAGGTGCAAGCAAAAATAAGAGATCCAGATTTTTTTACACCTTATTGATTTCATGCTCTTGCTAAAATCTTTTGTATTAATTCAAACTGGCTCAACCTGTGTTTGGATGAGTACTCCAGCTATTCTTAAATTGATGGATATTTCCTTTTGTTGTGAATATATATATATAAATAAGGTAATTGGAGTTGTAAATTGATAATCTATATTTTATCACTACCATGGTGCACAGTATCGGGAAAGTTGTAGTTTCAAGGTAACATAAACTGACTAATAATCTAGTCACAGGACACAATGCTATGTGTTCAAATGAGTTCAAACCCAGTCACGATGGCTGGTGAAATTTAAATTCAATTGAATAACAAAAATAAATCTGTCATTGGAAGCAGGTCTCTGAAATGATCACCATGAATTTATCACTGATGGTCATGAAGTACGTTATCCGGAAGGAAATCTACTGTGACTCCAGACCCACAGCAGTGTCATTGACTCTTAATTGCATTTTGAAATGGCATGGCAAGCCATTTAGTTACCAAAGACAATTCAGGTTGGGCACTAAATGTCAGACATGCAACTGACACCTGGAACTAATGCAAATTAAAATGACTACAGTTCGCAGCTCATCCTGCAGTGGATATGTAATTTTATTTAGATCCTTGAAATGCTGTTGTAAATAGCTTGTATTTCATCAAAGGCTACTGAGCTAGCATTGCATGTTTGAAAAAGGCTGTTCGTACTATCTCCATAAAATTGTTCATCGATAACTAAACTGCCATTTACCTGTTACCAAGTTCTATTCACTCATCACCCTAGTTCTGTTGGTATACACTGGCATTTCATCTGACAATAATTTGATTTTAAATTTCATTTCCTTGTTGCAAAGCCCTAACATTACCTCACCTACCTCACCCATATACTTGAATTCCCTCAAAACAATCCATGTTACAATTCAGGCTTTTGCTTCCTCTATACCAATTTCTTTAAATACTAGTGGCCATCTCTTTAGCTGTCTAGTTTTCACACTCCAGAATTCTATCCATTAATCCATCTGCCTCTCTACCTCTCCTCCTCAAAACCTATCTCTTTGACCAAGTGTTTAGTTGTGCATGTTTCTTTGTTGTCTCGGTCCAAATTTTGATTGATAATGCTGCCAGGAAATGCCTTGGGATGCATTGTTGAGTCGATGTGATGTTCATACGAATTGTTCTATGTTGCTTAATAGCATACATCCTATATTAGGACAACTATATCTCTTCGGATCATTACAAATGTTTGGAATATTGATTTGAATGGCTCTGGAGGAGCATACTTGCATTGGCGTCAGAAGGTTATGCATCAAGACTTGAAAAAAAAACTGTAGAATGGTACTCCAGTACAGTACTGAAGGAGGGGTATGTTGTTGGAGGCATTGTTTCTCGATGCGGGGTTAAAGAAAAACTCCATCTGCAATTTCAGGTCTGCTTAGGTGACCCTATAATGCCATTTTGAGAAAGGCAGATGATATTCTTTGATGTCCCAGCCAATCCCTTTACCAAAATAATTTTAAAAAACACATGATTTAATCATTCACACATTATTATTTTTGTGGCCACACTGTGCAAATTGAATGCTGCATTTCCTGCATGACAACAGTGATTAGACTTCAATATAATTTATTGAAATATCCTGAGATAATTAAAGATATGATTTTAATCGCAAGTCTTTTTTTTTCCACTTTTTAATGTCAAGTTTGGAGAGGCTTCACATAATCATAATGTTTAGTAAAAGTTGCTAACATAGTAATTTGAAAACTTTTTACCCTTCCTGGTTATTAATTCTATGAAGTTAAAATTGGCTAAATTCCACAATTTCTACGCACTTTTCCAAAGCATTTAAAAGTTAAATTATATTATTTCAAGGAAAATAACTATATGGAAGATCATTTCATAGCATGCATTGATTTAAAGGGACTGAATAACATTGAGGAAATAACACCTTTTAAAAACTTATTTCTAGAACTGTCAATATAAAAACATCACACCGTTATAATACATATCTCCTGCTGCTGACTTTGCACCTCACCTAATTTTCTGTTTTCACCTTTTCAATTTCTGACAATTCAGGTCATTTTGACCATATTCCCTTTGGAAGTTCATGCTAATTCTTGTAAATGTGTTTTACAGAATATCAAAATACAGATTTGATAGATTATGCAAAATTTAAGGAACAATTCCTCACTCATTTTATGTGAGGTCAAAAATACAAAATTGTTTACAATTAAAATACTGTTTTCTTTCTCTCCCTGTGGCTGTAACTCTGGGTGGAATTTTACAGGAGCTGAGTGACATGGGCTATAGAAAGATGGGTAATTGAATTGGCGGAGAAGTCTGGTGAGAGCCCATCTCAATTCTGACATCATCTTTAATGCTTTTCATTGATGGCATAGTGTGATTCTTGCGAGACAATGGTGAATTGCCAGCTGACAGACATCAAGAATTGTTGAACACTTTTGGCCCAACTCACCTCATTAATACTCAGATTCCAATCTGACCAAACTCAACTAACAAACCAGATGTACCTGGTGGATTCAGCTCACTGCTTTCTCTAAAGGATCTACATGCTGTCCTGTTATGTACTAAGCCAGACCACTCAAAACATTCTTAAGTAGGCAGCTCAGACCATAACTTTGCAATTTGTTTCGGTAAGTGTTCCATGAAAATTATCCAGATTAAGTTAGCGAGGTTGACTACTAGATTTTAAAACAGACAAAAATTTATTCACAAAATTACACAATGAAACACAAAGAAGAGAATAAAGAGCCCCTATAGAACTCAGCCTATCCAACTAGACTTAATTATGGTATGCAGAATATACACAACAGTCCCAATAAACAAACTTCCTTTAAAAACCAGTATGAACGGAACACATGCTTACAGGTTGAAGTTGAAGGGCAGAAAGAGAGACAGAGTTCCCACGGAGCTCCTTGTTGAACTTCCACCTAGTTTAAGACTGAAGTAAAACTGCTCAGCTCAGCTAAGAGAGCTGACCACTCCCCTTTCATTATACAGGTCATTTCTAAAACATGACCACTTTGGCCTGAAGTCTCATTTGTTTACATATAAACAAAAGGCCTCTCAAAATCCTTTCATCTCTGTACCAAACTTGACCTATTGGAGCCTGGCCTGGTTTATTACCTCTCTGAAAAAAATATCAAGGACAGAGTATCCTTGAGCCAAGAAACAGCTTTTAGAAAAAGGAACTAGCTTTGTGGCAGTCCATCCTGAACGGCAGCCCAGGGTGCAATCCATATGCACCAACTACATGTACAGTTCCTCCATGACTGTCGCCATCTGACATTCTGAAAACTCTTGACAACATCCTGGTAACTCTCAATTGCTCTCGCAATGAAAGGCAGTAGTGGGCAGTCAGTGCACAGAGTCAGGCACCCAACCCATAGCTTTGACCAGACTGTAGATCAGAACTGATCGCTTGCTTTCTTAGTGTGTATTCGTTTAGTGCCTGTCAACATGCCTGCGGTATACTTGCCTTGCCTTGCTGTGCTAATTACTGCAGTCACACAACTTGATATGCTGATCAACATTCCTTAGTCAAGTAGATGTTTATTTTGTTGCACCGTGGTATGCCACATCAACGTTGCACTCACATCATATGGAAGCAGCATTCAACAATGATCACACTACATGTGCAAGTAGCAGTTCCCAAAGTCTTCGGGGAATAGTTCTCACTGAAATCCATATGGAGAGTTGTCAGTCATGGGGTCCCAGCACAGTTATTCAAAGGCAGCACCCCCATAACGGACAAGAAATTCAAGTGCCTGGTCAAAGTGGCTTTGCTCAGTTTGTATCTGCATGTGGGGTCCAGGGAGCCAGTCACGGTCAGACCTTTATCTCCCTATTGACCAGTTTGAGACAGGATGGGGAGCTGCTGCAGTTAGGGATATGTATAGCTACCAATCAAGTGCCTGATCACATTTTGTCCAGGGCTGTCTGGTCAAACCACTTGAGGCGGTGGGCCACAATCAGTCTGCCAGGTCTTTCAAAGAACAAAGAACAATACAGCACAGGAACAGGCCCTTCAGCCCTCCAAACCTGCGCTGACATATTTTGCTCTTCCATATTAAAGCTGTCTTCACGAACAGGGTCCATTTCCCTCTATTCTCTTCCGATGTAAGTATTCATCCAGGTGCTTCTTGAATGCTGTTATTATGTCTGCTTTCACCACCATCTCTGGCAACACGTTCCAGGTGCTCACCACCCTTTGTGTCCGGACAGCCCAGACTTGGGGAGGGTTTTCTTGTCAGACTTGGTTTGAACCTCCAAGGAGGCCAGGCAGGGTTGAGGTGGAATCTCAGCCACCTCTGTGTATACCAAAGAGTTAGCAGCCTTCAATCTGAGTAATTTCTGTCATGCTATTTCTGTCCTCAGATTTTCTTCAGTTCTTCCCTCTCAATAAGTCTTGTGTCCTCATCATTTCTGCTACTATATTTGTGCCCTTCTTTGTAAAGACAGAAGCCAAATGTGAATTTAGTTCAACATGCCATTTCCTTGTTCTCCATTATAAATTCACCCATTTCTGTCTGTAAGGGACCTACATTAGCATTCACCAATCTTTTTTCTCTTTGCATACCTCGAAGAACTTTTGCCATCTGTTCTTGTGTTCCCTGAAGCTTACACTCATATTCAATTTTCTCCTTCTTAATAAATGCCTCCTTTGCTGACATCTGAACTGTTCCTAATCCTCACGTCTGGTGTTTTTTTTCTTGCCAATTTGAATGCCTCTTTTTGTTTTCAAAGTTAGGTGCACAGTTTTTTTTTTCAAATCAGGTGCAGAGTTGTTTATCAACTGCCATGATTCAAGAAATTGAGGTGTACAATTCATCATGGATTGTCCCATTTAAAAGCAACAAGGTTAAACAGGCACTGGAGGTCCAGTTGAAGGAAGCTGTACAAGACAACCACCGCAGTACTACATGGCTGAATCAAATCCATTTCTGGAACCATGGTAATATGTTCCAAGGAGATCCATGTCTGCCAGTTTCCACATCTCCCCTCCCACCACTTGATACAAACCTCCAATTTGGCACTACCGTCTTGAACTGTCCCACCTATCCATCTTCCTTCCCACCGATCTGCTGCACTCCACCCCCCCCAACCTATCACAATCACCCCCCACCTGCATCTACTACCATCCCTGCCATCTCACCCGCACCCCCACCCCCACCCTCCTATCTGTCAGCCCCCTTCCCCAGCCCCCATTCCTGATGAAGAGCTTATGCCTAGTATATTGATTTTCCTACTCCTCGGATGCTGCCTGACCTGGTGCGCTTTTCCAGTGCCACACTTTTCTGCTCTGATCTCCAGCATCTGCTGTCCTCACTTTCTCCCGATTCATGTCTGCCGACAAATTCTGACATGTCTGAATTTTTATCACCAGAGACATACTTCAAGACATAGTAAATAGGTGTTATAACTTTGAACTCAATCATAATTGCCACAAATCAGTCTTATTGTTACTCATTTATACCACTCGCGAATTGCACATGACTTGAATGCAAAGTTGAATATTTTCCATTAATCATAATACAGTAGGAACTAATCATAAGGAAATATTATGCAATCTTACATGTTCAATACGACACTGTAGGACAATATAAATTGGTCACTATTATTTGATTTGCCCTGATCAAATAGTGAAGCTTTAACACATCACGCAGTCTATCTTCTGAAATATTGAAAGTGATATCAATTTCACTGAGCTTTTACATCCTTTTTCTTCCATGGTTTACCACCTTAATCTCTGATTGGTACAGATGAGTGAAATGTTACTTCAGGCTATTACTGGTTCATTTGATCAATCCTTGTTGTACGATGAGTGTTGTTGCATCTGTGTACTGCTTCTGGACATAGTTTGTGAATGGATGTCATCAGAGTAACAATCTTTAGTAATTGTCATCTCTGTGGTGTTTTTCTTCAACATACTTTAATCAAAAGTGTCACAGATTGTTATCTCAAATAATTTAAGCACAGTAAAACTGCCAAAATAGCCAATTTATTTGACCCAAGGTGCCTTCCCGACATCTTATCAACTTCCTTTGGTATTTTAATGATCTGACATACATTCTCTTTTGGTATCATTGACAAATTTGGACAGCACTCTTGAAAAAACCAAATCATTGATGTTTGTCGCAAAAATAATATCTCTAAAGTGAATTGTGTGGGAGTATGTGCTCTAAAACTTGGTAAACTACTTCTTGTTTTCTCTCGTCTCTCCTATTTTTTTCCAGTTTGTTGTAATCATCCAAAATCCAAACTGTTCAACCTTACATTGTCAAAGGTAAAAGCTTTCACCATCAGATATTTTTCAAAAATTTTTGGGTCAGTTCTAGTACTCAACAACTCTGAATATTTTATGAAATATGATCAATTTTGCACAGCTTAAATGCCAGTAGCATTCAAGAAGATCATCAAAAGCAAATCTCTGGTGGTCTACAATACATTCTATCCACTTTGTGTAATGTATCATGGAACCCAATGAAGTATTAAACAATCCACGTAGAAAATAGGAGAATAAAATTTAAAATGTGTTCCAAGTTTTAAAACAGGAAAGCTAAGATTCAACAAACAATGACAGAGTCTTTTTCAATATGCCTGTATGTTTATGTTTTGGATTAGATTAGATTAGATTAGATTACTTACGGTGTGGAAACAGGCCCTTCGGCCCAACAAGTCCACATTGACCCACCGAAGCGCAACCCACCCAGACCCATTCCCCTACATTTACCCCTTCACCTAACACTATGGGCATAAAGAAACAGATTTTAATTTGGAAATTTATCAACCTATTTAGAGTCCTGAATTCAGTTAATTATAATGAATCTCATCTTTATTATAGATTGAAAATAGGTCATAACAGATTTGGCACTCCTATATGATTGATGTATGTATGAGTTAGTGGAAAAGACAAAATGTCACGTAGAACAAAAAATCCATCTGCTTTTGTCCAAATGGATTCACCCCAGTGTGCTCAGGTATAGTGAGTTCAAGGTGGAAAAATGGTTGACATTTTAAGGAGTCTTGTGAAGCAGACTAGGAGGTATCAGGAGCTGAAAAGTCAAGCATTGTAGGGAACACTGAGCAGTGGTGAGAAAGGTAATTGTTGGCTCTCTTGCCTAGAGGTCAGCTGAAGCACTTCAAATCAAAACACAATTAAGAGCTTTATCTCAACACTGCTGATTTTCCACTGCCCTGATGACCTGCCTTACCCAGTGACCCTATGCCAATTACCTCCTTGGGCTGGGGTGCAGTCCCAGCTCTGATGCCCTATTGGCTGGCTGTTGTTTCCCAAACATTAATCATCTGATGGAGAAAAGATCCACTTGGGGCTCCCAGAAGTTATTGAAGTAGGATTGTCCCTAGTTTTACAGTCTGTACAGATCCAGTACTGCTCGAACAAAATCCTTATCAAGGCTTCAGTTGCATAAGTTGTTTACCGCTCCAGAAATGCTCTCAATATTCAGTGGCTGCTACGGAATGAGAAGGAATTCCACTATTTAGAGTGGTGTAATTGTTACCATGGAACATCACAGATACTGGAATCATCTCTTTAGCATAATGATCTTGAAACATTCTATTAATTAATCTTAAAACTCTTTCTTTTTAAAATTTTAAGTATTGATTTTACAGGTTATTGTTCACCTCTCTCCCAATTTGTGTTGTTTAAAGCTGTCTGCAATCTGAAGCAGCATAAGCTGGTCTTAAAATTTCAAGAATGGTTCCATTTTCAGGTACATGATGACTCCCAGTGAAATCATCAGTGTCCACATGAATAATGATCATACCCCACTATCCTTCTCCATCACCTCTTCCAATGCCTCTACCTCATTGTTTTCTGAGACTGCTTGTCTAAAATCCAGTTCTGAATGAGGCAAATTAGAAAGTTAAAACAAAGAATCAAAGAGCAGGCGTAGACCATCATTATCTCAATGCCATTTTCCCACTTTCTCTCCATCATCCTTGATGCTTTTAATATCTTTAAAAAAATTCATCTCTTTCTTGAATGTACTCAGTGATCCAGCATCTGCAGCCTTCTGTGGTAGCTAATTCCACACACTAACCACCCTCTGTGTGAAGAAATGTTTCCTCACCTCCATCCTAAATAGCCTACTCCATATCCTAAGATAATGATCCCTGGTTTAGATCCACCAATCAGGAGAAACATTCTTTCTGCATTGAGTCTGTCTATCCCCATTGGAATATTAGCATTTCAATCAGATCCTCTTATTCTTCTAAATTCAAGTAAATACAGGCCCAAATAAACCATTCTCGCCTCACTGAACAGTCCTGCCATTCTCATATCAGCCTGGTAAATCTAGCCAATGTTGGGAGAAATGATACCCAAGACAATGCTGCAGTAAGTTCTGTTTATGTTCCATTCTCAAAGTGCATTACTATGTGACCAACATTCATTCCTAGTTCATCGAAGCCTCACATTAAAAATTCTCAGCCTTGTGCTCAAACTTCTCCAAAGCTTTGCACTTTCCAATTTTTATCCTCCAGCCTCAAATAACTTGTAAAATTCTATACTCCTCCACTTTTGTCTTGACAATTCCATGCCTAGTGCCCTCGGTTTAACAGCCACTGACTTCACTGGCCATTTTTCTATGTAATTGCTGTAAATGGTGCAATCACTGTTTATCAATGGCATGGGCCCTTTGGGTTGTACGCATGAGCACATTTAAGAGTGTTTAACTTCTAAGATGTGATTTTTGATATGCTTCTGTGACTGTACACCCTTTGGTTCTTGTTAGCTGTGAGTCTCATAATCTTTCAACAAAAGGAACACTGTCTCTTTAATAAGCTGATTGCTTTGTAGATGCCTAAACATCACAACAGTTCTATGTCCTTGGAGAATTTCTTTGTGATGCTAATAACAGAAATCCTTTGAGCAATTTCATTTTTCTACCTCTGGAGCTGTTGGCATGGAAATGGTGAAGGTAATTGGAAAGGATTTTCAAAGCAACAATAAGAAGATAACACAATAAGAGAAAAACTTTAACTTTGAAATCAAAGGCTAGATTTGATAAATATTAATGAGATACAATGTTGCTCTGGGGGATAAAAATGAGCTTGGTAAAATAACACAGCAATCTTTTGTCAAGGTTTTCTGAAACAGCAGTATGAAGTTTATAGAAGAATAACAATTTACAGTCATGTGAAATGTTACAGGTCAGCTATTCACAATACAAATCAAAATAGCTGTTCACAGAACCAGAGGACACAGCTTCAAAATTAACAAGCCTCAAGTGAGATGAGAGATAGAAGCTTAAAACAGTGATTTTCCCCACTTGTACAAGCACCACCACAACAGTTCAGCAAAACATTCTATGGCCCACAATGTCAATGTGAAAATGAAAGGAACATTCCAGATCTTCATATTCTGTGAAGTAAATGATGGTAGCATCCAAATATGTCATTCTAGGATTCTTAGTTTCACTACATTAGGCCCATGAAGATAGCCTGTATATTGCATGGTGTATATAATAGCCAGTTACAAAGAAAAATGTACCTGAAACAACCATAAGACCCCAATTTTGCACAGGAAAGATGCCTAATGCTAGTTTCAGTGCAACTTCATTTGTACAACATCGTTAAGATTATGAAATGTCACAAGGTTCTTTACAGGAGTGCTTGTCAAAGCAAATTTGCCACCAAAAGTAACATAAGAAATGTTCAAAAATCTTGGTAAAATAGGTAGATTTTAAGGGATAAAGTGAGGACTGCACATGCTGGGGATCAGAGTCGAGAGTGTGGTGCTGCAAAAGCACAGCAGGTCAGATAGCCTCCGAGGAGCAGGAGAATCGACGTTTTGGGCATAAGTGTTTCATCAGGATGAAAATGTCTGTTTATCTGGTGATGAACGTAGGACAAACTCGGCAAATTGGAGAGTGTTAATGGTTAAAGAATGGCAGTGGGGAGAGAGGGCTAAGTATTGTTGCAATTCATATAAAACCTAATGTTTCTCTTTTCAGGTAATGTTGCGAAACAGTATGACATACATAGAAATGGAAAGAGTGCCAAGAATAAATCTGAGGAGCCTTCAGTTAATGGGGAGTATTGCGAAACAAAGAGTCCTTTGGGTGCAGGTGCATAGTTCCTTGAAAGTGGAGTCATAAGTAAGCAAAATGGCAAAGAAGGTGTTTGACCAATGAAGGCAAGCTTGTCAATGCATTGATTGTGGGAGTTGGGAGGTCATGTTGAAATATAGCTTGATAATCATTTTTTTTAAACAATGGTTGGTTTTAATGAGATGGGGTCTCATTGAAGCAACATCGCCATGAGTGGTGTGGTCCACAGTGAAAAAGAGCACCTACGTCTTGATCAGATGGGTCAATGAGCCAAGAAGTGGCAGAAGCAATTCAATATAGATAAATGTGCAGTGTTGCATGTTGGTAAGGCAAACCAGGGCAGGACTAATGTACGTAATGGTATGGTCCTGGGGAGTATTGCCAAACAAAGACATGAAGGAATGCAGGAATGAATAGCCAAGGTCTTTTGGAGTCCAAAGCTAGAGGATATAGATTTAAGGTGAGAGGAGAAAGAGGTATAAAGGACCTAAGGGGTAACTCAGAGGGTGGTGTATGTTGGAAAGAGCTGTCAGAGGAGGTAGTTGAGGTTGGTACAATTCCAATATTTAAAAGGCATCTGGATGGGTATATGCATAGGAAGGGTTTAGAGGGATATGGGGCAAATGCTGGCAAATGAGATGTGATCAGATTAGGATGTCTGGTTGGCACAGACTGGTTGGGTTGTAAGGTCTGTTTCCATATTGGATGACAATAAGATTCAGAGTTGATCTAATAAATTGGACCAGTTGCACTCACCAACTGTATGCCACATCTTTGTTTGTTATTCTTCCAAAAATGATATACTATGTAATAGTCTTTGTGAACTATTTTCTGTGGGGAACAGTAGGCCAGGATTAAATAATGAAGATTTGAAAATGATTAGAAATTCTGAAGTTTACCTGAATTGTCTTTGAAGGTGAGACGGTATTTCAAAGGATGAAATGAGTGGAGTGGTCTCCATTCCAGTGTGGATTAGGGAAGGAGGAAGCTTGGTTAATCAATGACCATTTCTCTCTTCCAGATTTTGTTCTTTGATATTTGAATTGAGTACACTGCATTAAATTTGAGTACTTCTACAAATTCACCTGGATTGTAGTTCCTAATTCTGCTTCTGGTGCAAGACTACTTACTAAATACATCTCTCTTATTTTTACTGACCTGGAGTTTACAATTTCTCACTGAAATCACTGATCTTAAGTTCTCCAAATTGGGATTTCTGAGGCTTATGTCCATCACTCACTGAGGAAGAATCATAAGTGCTAGTATCACAGAGTACAGCTGCTTTATATTTCTATTCTGCTTCTGTCAACTAAGTACCAGTGAAGTTATTTTCAGACATGATTTTACAGTTATTGAAAAGTGAATAGAAAAGTCCATTAGAAAGATGCAGTTTAAAAAAAATAGATTATGAAGGGCTTGAGCATTGATCACCATTCGTTACGTTGACCTCGTCAGAGACTGAAGTAAAAGGAACCTCTGTGTCCCTTCCTCCAGCTGTGAGATTGCACTATGATCTGCATTAAGGTAACAGGCTTTAATACTTGCCATTGAAGTGTTACCTGAATTAAGGTGAATGAGACAAATTAATTCAAGTTGAATCAAGTCTATATTCAGTTCCAAACCTTTTCACTGAAATTTGTATTTGGGTTGGCATAAATTAATTTAGGGGAGAAAAAGGAATATTTTCAGCATACGTTGTTCCACTTTTTATAAAAGAAAACAGGAACAAAATTTGTTTTTATACAGCAAGTTTCAGGAATGTCAAATATTTGATGTTTTTTTGTGCATGTGTCCCACTGGTTTCTTGTGACTTGCTGCTGAGCATGGTATGAAATTTTCACTGCGAAAACTGGCATAATTTGATCACAGCACACTCAATATGGGAGGGTAATAATGTTATCAATAAATGAGTGGTCTTGCTGAGCTAACATATTGGTGTCAGTACTGTGATAAACTTCCGCCTCAGCTTTTGGCCAAAAGAAATGGATGGAAACAAAGTGAAATGGTGTGAAGCTATAACTGATTTTATTACAACTGACACCAACAACACACCTCAGCCTACAACTTGTGGCCACATTGGATTCACTGGGTCAGTGGGCAAGTCAGGGGCATTGCTTGTCTCTTCAAATCAAATTGTCTGCTGATTTAGGAAATTTCCTGATTGAGCTACCTATCTTGATATTGAGAATCCCATCCCATGTGAACAAATCACAAAAACGAATACCTGAATGCAGAAAGAAAGGTTTACAGAATGATCCACCCCGCGTAAGAACAATATAACTAACAGGGCTCTTGTGACACATTGGTAATGTCCTACCTCTGAGCTGGGTGAGATGGGTTCAAATCCCATCTGTTTCATAGGGTTGTATTAACATCTCTGAACAGATTGTTAGTAATTGCCACATCTGAAGCTTTCATTTGTTTTCAGTGTAATGTCAAACATGTTCCTATGTCACAGATTTTTCCATGGCATTTGACATTAGTGGAATCCAAACAAAAAGTGGGCTTACTTATACCTATCTGAAACATAATGGTAGTGTTGGTGTTTCTCTTTCACAAACTGGTAGTCTATATGTGATACAGTGAGAAACATTGCAACTGATACATCATGGCTTTGAGGTGTGTTTGTGTCTGTTCTCTGGCACTTCAGCATTTGTGGGTGGATATACATCTGTTTCCCCAGTGGTTCAGTTCGAATTGGTAGACATTTAATCTCTGGCAAACGAGTGTAGGTGGGTGGATATGTGTCCACTCTCTGGCACAGGTGGGTGGAGATTTATCTGATCCCCTATTGTGCAGTGGGAATAGGGACATGTCTGATCCCTGACAGTCTATTGTGGTTGGGTAGTTAAGCATCTGTTCTAATGTTATGTTCTCAGCTAATGTTCTACAGGGAATGGGTAAGCAAAGAAATACTGTTTTCCAGACATTCACAGACCTGTGTAATGTGGGCATGTATCTGATTCTTGACTATTCAGTGGAAGTGGATGAATGTGTGGGTAAATGTAGAAGCATTGAGAAATCATGATCAAAGTGTTCGCTAGTTCAGAATGAATAAGTAAATGTTTCTGTGTGGGCAGTGGTGGCAAAGTGGTAAAGAAAGGAATCTGCTGCTGTTATCTGGTCTGCTATGCTTTTGAGTCCAGAATGGCCCAGCAAGCTACTCAGTTCAAGGTTTTATTTGTGATGCCCAAAACACATAACAAATAAAAAAACAAGATCCCAGATAGTGAAGCATAAGATTTGATATCCAATATACATGTCACTGTAGTTCATCCTAATTTATTCATGTTAACAGTAAGACTTTTGATTCACTACAGTCTCCACAGGACAATATGGCTATAAGGAAAAAATAGTTCCACAGTATTGTTTGCGTATGTTGGAATATGCTTACAACAGTAGACAGAAGCAAGCTAGAATTCAAATAAATATTACATAGAGTAAACTTCTCTCCAATATCATGTGAGGCCCATTTGAAAATTTTGGCAGTTCGACACAAGATTATCCTTAGATCAATGCAACATTTAGTTCAAAGTTTATATATTTAACAATAGTTTTTCCCTTAAAAGGAATTTAACTTTTAATTATAGATAAATGTGTGAATCCAATTGATAAACTGATCTACAACCTTGGAATTAATAAGAGATAAGACTTAGCCAATATTTGTCTTCATAAAATCTTTAGTGGGTAGGACTAAGGAAAACCCTAAGGCATTCTACACTTATATGAGGAGCAAGAGGATGGCCAGAGTGAGGGTAGGACCAATCAGGGATACTGGAGGGAACTTGTGCCTGGAGTTGGAGGGGGTAGGGGAGGTCCTTAAGGAATATATGCTTCAGTATTCACTGCTAAGAGGTACCCTGATGTTTATGAGGACAGTGTGAAACAGACTGACATGTTGGAACAGTGGTGTTAAGAAGGTGAATGTGTTGAAAAATTTGAAAAATGTAAGGATAGATAAGTCCCTGGGCCAGACAGGATATATCCAAGATTCCGCAATGATCTTTGCACCCTCACTGTCCACTGGAATGGTGCCAGGCAATTGGAGGGTAGCAAATGTTATTCCCTTGTTCAAGAAAGGGAGTAAAGATAATTCTAGGAATTACAGACCAGGCAGTCTCACGTCTGCGGTGAGCAAATTGTTGGAGAGGATTCTGAGAGGTAGGATTTATGATTACTTGGAAAACCATAATTTAGTTAGAGATAGTCAGCATGGCTTTGTGAGGGGCAGATTATGCCTTACAATCCTTTTTGAGTTCTTTGAGGATGTGACAAAATATATTGATGAAGGTAGAGAAGTGGATGTAGTGTACATGGATTTTAGCACGGTGTTTGATAAGATTCCCCATGGTTGGCCCATTCAGAAAGTAAGGAGGCATGGGATACAGGGAAATTTGGCTGTCTGGATACAGAATTGGCTGGCCCATAGAAGACAGCAGGTGGCAGTGGATGAAAAGTATCCAGCCTGGAACTCAGTGACTAGTGGTGTTCTGCAGGGATCTGTTCTGGGACCTCTGCTCTTTGTGATTTTTATAAATGACTAGGATGACAAAGTGGACAGGTGGGTTGGTAAGTTTGCCAATGACACAAATATTGGTAGAGTGGTGGGCTGTTGTAGGTTGCAACAGGCATTTTTTCTGGTTGCAGAACTGAGCAGATAAATAGCAAAAGGAGTTCAACCTGAAAAAGTGTAAAGTGACTCATTTTGGAAAGTTGAATTTGAATGTAGCATACATGGGTAAAGGCAGGATTGTTGGCAGTGTGGAGGAACAGAGGGATCTTGAGCTCCATGTCCATAGATCCCTCAAAGTTGCCACCCAGGTTGTATAGTGTGTTGGCCTTCATTAGTAAGGGAATTAAGATCCACAAGGTTATGCTGCAGCACTATGGAGCCCTGGTTAGACTACACTTGGAATATTGCATTCAGTTCTAGTCACCTCATTATAGGAAGGATCTGCAAGTTTTAGAGAGGGTGCAGAATAGATTTACCAGGATGCTGCCTGGACTGGAGGGCATGTCTTAGGTTGAAGGAGCTAAGGCTTTTCCTATTGGAGTGAAGAAGGAGAAGTGACTTGACGGAGGTGTGCAAGATGATGAGGGGTATAGATAGAATGAATAGACTTCTGCCCAGAGCAGAAATTACTATCATAAGGAAACTTAATTTTTAGGTGGCTAGGGGAAGGTTTACGGGAGATGTCAGCTGCTGGTTCTTTAGTCAGAGTGGTGGATATTGGAATGCACTGCCAGCAGTGGTAGTAGAGTCCAATACATTAGGGATATTTAAACAACTCTTGAATAGACACATAAATGATGGTAACATGAAAGGTAGGTACATTAGATTTACTTCAGAATAGGATCAATGGTTGACACAACATCAAGGCGTGAAGGGCCTATACTGTGTTGCACTGAGCTATGTTCTATAATCAGTGTTAGAAGTCTAAACAATCATTAACGCATCTCTGATGGAGCCAGAAGGCCCCCCATTGTCTCAGTTAAGCCAAATATTTGGGACCAATTTGTAAACATGAGGGTTCCTTCATGCAGACAGCAAATGAAGAGTGCAGGATGGCATGCCAGGATCAGAATCAGGAATACCTTTAAAAATATGTATGAACTTGGTAAAGCTCTAAACAGGACTACTTGCATGCTAAACATCATAAGCAGAAAGTGATAAAGCTGTGAATGAGAACTAAGCTCTGCAGTCATGTTACATCCATTCGTGAATGATGGTGGGCAATTTAAAAATTGACTGGAGGAGGATCCACAAGTATCCCCATTATCCATAATGAGAGAGTCCAGACATCCAGTGTAAATGATAAGGCTGAATCATTTGCAATAGTCTTCAGCCAATATGAAGCATCTCAGCCTAGCCAAGCTATTGACATCAGCTACAACAATGGAATTTATGTAAAAATGTGGAAAATTGCCCAATTGTGTTATGTATGGAAAAAGCAGGACATGTCCAACCCAGCCAATTATCTTCTAATCAGTCTACTTTCAATTGCCATTGATGGAAGATTTTGTCATCAATGCTATCAAGCAGCAATTGCTTAGCAATCACCTGCTCACTGAAAGGAGCTAATTCCAGATGTAAGCTGAGAGTGACTGCACTTCATGTAAGGCAGCATTTGACCAAATACTCTGCAAGGAATTCTTGCAAAACAAGAGTCATTATGATTACGGGGTTGAGGAAAAGCTCTGTGCTGGTTGAAGTCACACATGTACATTAATTTCCAACAACCATAACCATATCCCAAACATCTCAGCTCCAGAACATCCCTGGAGGAATTCCTCTGTGTCGAGTCCAAGGCCAAATCATCCACAGCTGCTTGATCAATGACTTTGCCTCCATCATAAGGTCAGAAGTGGGATGATTGTGCAGGCATCAGCAATGTTCAGCAACATTCACAACTACTCAGATAACAATACTGTCCATGTTTCCTTTGGCACAGATGGAACTTGAAAGAGGTCTCCTGGTCCAGAGGGAGGAATACAGCCACTGTGTCACAAGAGTGCCCCCAGCGTTACCCAGTTTTGTTTTCATTGTTTAATCCATTTTTCTTATCAGTCTGTTCACAGTTGTTATTATACACTTCGGGAGCAGGTGGGACTAGAATCCAAATCTGTTGGTGCTGAGATAGGGGATACTACCACTGAATCACAAGAGGGCCATTCCATCATTTCCCAATTACCATTAATAAACACGCAGCCATCAATTATATCCAAGTTTACCTCTAACATTGATGGTCGAGAGTGCGGTGCTGGAAAAGCACAGCAGGTCAGGCAGCATCGGAGGAGCATGAGAATGGACGTTTTGGGCTTAAGCCCTTTCTCATTCCTAATGAATAACATCAGTTCTCTTGGTCTGCAGATACTGCCTGACCTGCTGTGCTTTTCCAGCACCACACTCTTGACTCTGATCTCCAACAGCTGCAGTCTTCACTTTCTCCTAGCCTGCTGCAAAGCCTCTTCCAAGGATTGCCTACCTTGAGGTTGTTCTCCTCCTCTCTGTAAAGGATCTCAGTGAGTTTCTCACTGCACCCCCTCAGGTCATCTCCTCTGCCCGGAAGTCATTCCTAATGAAGGGCTTATGCCCGAAACATCGATTCTCCTGCTTCTCGGATGCTGCCTAACCTCGTGTGCTTTTCCAGCACCATACTCTCAACGCAGATGTCTATCATCTGCAGTCCTCACTTTCTCCTCCAACTTTCATGCCAGACCTGACAAGCGATTAATAAGCCCGTATTGAACACAGACAAAATGCAAATTTTATTATCAATCAGATCAAACACAGATGAGATTCACACTCAGTTTGGATTTTCAAAGAGCAGATGTGATTCGGAATAAGAGTGGTCTATTTTATTCATCAATTATTGATTTAATGATTCAATGCTATTTTCATGCACTCTATCCATATCATTTGACATTTTTAATATCAATGACTGATCCTCCTTAGTCCCCTGGGATAGAACATTCCAAAACTCTGAGTGAAGAAATTCCTCACAATCTGAATTCTAAATAGCCTGCCTCTAATTCTGAAACTGTATCATCTGATACAAAAGTTCCAACAAGTCTCCAACCAAGTTGGTGGAACATTTCTTTTTATTTATTCTTTTTGTTGGATGTGGGTGCCCCGCCTGCAGTGGGTTGACTCACCTTAGGGAGGGAATTCCAAGATTTTGACCCAGTGACAGTCAAGGAGCAGCGATATATTTCCAAATCAGGATGATGATTGATTTGGAGTGGAACTTGAAGGTGGTAGTGTTCCCATAAGTCTGTTGCCCTTGCCCTTCTAGATGGAAGTGATCGTAGAAAGTTGCTGTCTGAGAATCTTTGGTGAATTTCTGCAGTGCATCTTGTAGATGTTGCAAATAAGCATCGGTGGTAGAAAGAGTGGATACTTGTGGATGTATTGCCAATCAAGTAGGCTGTTTTGTTCTGGATGGTGTCAATCTTCTTGCCTGGCTGCATTCAACTAGGCAAGTAAGGAGTATTCCATCACATTCGTGACTTGTGCCTTGTAGATGGTGGACAGGCTTTGGGGAGTTAGAGGTCAGTTACTCGCCTCAGTGTTCCTAGCTTCTGACCTGCCCTTGGAGCAATTGTGTTTCTGTGGTGACTCCAGTTGAGTTTCTAGTCAATGATAATGTGGGTTGTGATGAGTGATGACAACACCATTGAATGCCAAGTGTTGATGGTTAGATTGTCATAGCCTGGCATTTGTGGGGCACAAATGTTACTTGCCACTTATCAGCCCAACCCTGGATATTGTCCAGATCAGGTTTCATTTGAACATGGACTACTTCAGTATCCAAGGAATCGGAAATGGTGCTGAATATTGTGTATTCATTGGTGAAAATCCCACTTCTGACCTTATCATGGAGGGAAGGTCATTGATGAAGCAGCTGAAGATGATTGGTTTGAGGACACGACCCTGAGAAATTCCTGCAGGAAAGTTCTGGAGCTGAGGTGCCTGACCTCCAACTACCACGACAAACTTTCTATGTGTCAGATATGAATCCAACCTCTGGGGAGTTTGCCCCTTGATACCCACTGATTCCGGTTTTACTGGGGCTCCTTGACAGCAAACTCAGTCAAATGCAGTCTTGATGTCAAGGGTTGTCACTCTCACCTCCCCTCTGGAATTCAGCTCTTCTGTCCATGTTTAGACCAAGGCTGTATTAAGGTTCTAAGCTACCTGCTCAGTGGTAGAGTCCAAACTGGGCGCCACTGAGCAGGTTATTGTTGAGCATTCGCTGCTTGATAACACTGTTGATGACACCTTCCATCACTTTACTGATGATTTAGAGTAGAGTGATGGGTCATTAAGCAGCTGGGTTGGACTTGTTCTGCTTTTTATGTACAAAACAATCTTGGGTAATTTTCCACATTGGCGGGTAGATACCAGCAATGTAACTGTTCTGGAATAGCTTGGCTAGGGGAATGGCAAGTTCTGGGCCACAAGTCTTTGCTGGGCCCATGGCCATTACAGAATCAAGTATTCTTCCTGCATCAATGAGATAATGTCTCAGCTTTCAAAATTCTATAGAATATAGAATCTCCTTATTCTTTCATCATTCTTTCTTTATTGCACAATCATGCCATCCCAGGAATTGGTCTGGAATGCATCTTGAAAATTTGCATCGTTTACCATTTCAGGAAATGTTCTACAGAGCCAACAGGCAGAAAGTATTCAGTAGATTTAGTTAACACTACTCATATAAAACTCTCACTCGATTCACTGCATGTAACAGCTTAATAATTTGCCAATTTTGAGTTCTACTTTTTGACTGGAATTGCAGGTAACTTTTTCCTGGACCTTGAATATAACTGCTTTGGTGTGCTCAGATGTAAGTAATCTTTTCAGAGTTTTATCCCAATATTTCTGATCAGGGGACCAGCATTAACTTTTCACTCTAGAGTAACTTAGTTCACTGTATATCCTTACCATTTCAGGAGCACTGCTATATGTAGTTAACAAATTCCAAGGAATTCATAGGATGGCTCCAAATGCAAAGTGAAACCAAACAAACAAACTCTGTCTAATGTATGGGTGTTTCCCTTAAGATGAAATTTTAAAAAATGGAACTTGTTTTCATGATCAGTTGTAAATCTCTACCAATGAACAAAAATCCTGTCAATTCTAAACCTAACCCTCAAAAACAATTTTGAAAGAAATGACTATGCTTATAGAAATACTTGCAAGTTAGTCATGAGCTTCAAACAAACAGAAAAACCACCAGCAAGTAACTCAAAAGCCAGAAACCCAAACCCAAAACTGTACAGTCAACCGTGAAATTGGCCCATAGTACCATATTGTCATTCTTGAAATGTTTCTGAAAATTGTTTGTGAAGATTACTGTGATACTGTAGACGTGTCTACAATGCTAAAACACTAATTGGCAGGCTTGTACCACAATCGAGTTTTCTGGAATGTAAGGTGTTATGCAGCATAGATTTGAAAATGAATTGCAGTATTGCAATGGCCCTGATGTTTTGTTGGCAAGACAGATGTTATGAATATATAGGAGTTGCATGTTGGAACCTTGCTAAATCAAAATTGAACTATCTTCTCAGCAATGCCACTACGCCTGGAATCCTCTAAAGGTCTCCAAAATAATTCCAATATTGTGATCAAGTTAGACTATTTAAAAAATCGTTTAACTCGAGTAATTGTTCAACTGACCCCCAACATTAACTAACACTCCCCAATTACACATCATCGTCCTTGAACTAACAACCCTCTCCCACTGACTCCTTTTCTTCTGTAACACTCAACACAATAACAGTCTGCACCCTCTCCAAATTCACCAAGCCCAAATCATTCCAAACCCCAGACCCATCTTCTCTATCCCTTCCCTTCCACTTCCAGATTGAGGACCAGAATGGACTCCACTGCTTCCCATACTGACAGGGTCCTGACAGTGGTCAGGTTCTATTTTTAGCTTTTTTTCACTGTGTTAATGTGTAGCACAATTCAATTCTTTTTTCTCTCTCCCAAAAGCATTTAACTAGCCATTTTTATATATCTTCCATAGTTTTGGAACAGCTGGCTATAAAATATCAATGCCTAAAGCTTGTTCTTGATGTCAACATGCAGTGCTTTATTACAGCGAACTGTATGACCACAAAGTTTTAATGTCTCCTTTTATTTATTGTTAGCTTCGGGCTGTAAACGTAATGGAGTATTTTCTGCATATTAAGGAACACTATTTAATTTGATGAATGTGTAACTGCAAACCAGAGACTGTTACACCATCTGTATTTTCTAAACCAGAAATATATACAAAAGAGTAGCAATAAAAATAAACTGCAAAACATGGCTAGCATAATCGTTCTTGAAAATTTGTTTGATTGGCATTGAATTTAGAATTATTACCTTCACTGAGAATCATAAAATAAAATGAAGAATTAAACTTTTTACTCATTTTTGTTTGTTTGTAAGAATTTCCTCAGATAGCCTTCGACCTTCATAGACTGTTTTGCCTAGTGGTATTAATGATTAGATAATTAATCCAGAAATTCAGGCTAATATTTTGGGGATCTGGGTTCAAATCCTGCCATGGCAGATGGGGGAATTTGAACACCAGAGACAAAACAAAGAATCTGGAATGATAACCAGAATGATAATCTGGAATGGTCTAATGATAACCAGGAAATTATTGCCAATTGTCAGAAAAGCCCATCTGGTTCACTAACGTCCTTTAAAGAAGGATAGCATCCTTACCTCGACTGGCCCACATGTGACTCCAGGCCCACAGCGATATGGTTGGCTCTTAACTAGCCTCTATGCAATGGGGTTGGGCAATCAACACTGGCTTAGTCAGAGATGCTCACATTCCATGAGTGAATTTTTTTTTAAAATATGCTCTCATTTTTATATGCAATATACTGAATAGCGTAAGGTTTCTTTCAGGAAATGTCCCTTGCTCGCTCTCTCCACTAATAAATAATTTCACCAGTAAATTCAGCAGTGGGACCTTGATCTGCCTAGACAAGAACAATGCTTTAAACCCACTGGCACGACACCAGGGACCGAAGGGCCTGTTCAGTACTGTACTTTTTTATGTTCTAAACAACACTGGATCTCCCTTGGACTGTCAGAAGTTTGAGAAAGTTTTGACTAAAACATCAAGTTGCCTTTTAACATGCTGTAATCATAGTTGTCTGTTAAATAATAGAGTTTGTTAATGACAGTCAATGTTTTCTCTAGGCATTTTTCTCCAGGCCTGTCAACATTTGCTCCTTCAATTATAACATTGTCCTATACTGAAATACTGAAGTTGCCCAACTATGTCCTTGAAGGTCACTGTCTCTTTGTTTAATCTTGTCTTAAAAACATTATTTAAAATGCTCTCCATTGTGTACAACAGAGTATTGGCTTTGTGTTTCTCACTAACTTGGAGGCATTTTGATTGCATGTGAATCTCTCTCTTTAATTCTGCCATTTCCCAGCACGTAATGTACTCTGCCAGTGTTTTCAGATACTTCTGAAAGTGGCAAGGTCAAAGTAATGTCTGCAGCTTGGTTCAAGTTTTCTTCCCATGCCATGTCTGCATGTCAACGGACTGCTTTTCTTCCAAAGTTTTCCCAATCCTTGCGTTGATCTGAAACTTTTCCAAATGTTTCATTTGCTGCACCTACTATTTTGCTGGTTTTCTTTTCAGGCTGTTTCAGATCTGTCCATTGGCGTTATTGTTGATCATGAGACAATGAGACAATAAAATATAAGAGCAGAATTAGACTATTCAGTTCGGTGAGTCGTCTCCACCATTCGGTCATGGCTGATACATTTCCCATCCTCCTGCCTTTTCCTCATAACCCTTGTTTCCCTAACAATTCAATAACCTATTTATCTATCTTAAATATATTAAAAGACTTGACTCCAAAGCCTTCTGTGACAATGACTTCTACAGATTCACCCCCCCTCTGGCTGAAGAAATCCTTTTCATTTCAGTTCGAAATGGTTGTTCCTTCACTCTGAGGTAGTGCCCTGGAGTCCTCGTCTCTCATACTAGTGGAAATATCTTGTCCAAGTCCACTCTATCCAGGCCTCTCAGGTTCGATTAAATTCCCATCTTATTCTTCTAAGCGCTAATGGGTACAGACTCAAGTCCTCAACCACTTGTCTTTTACCAAGCTATTCATCCTCTGGATCATTGTGATAAGCTAATCTAACTATATACATGATGCTGTGCTGAATTCCTAAGCATGTGTTCTTCATTAGAATCATCTGAACATTGTCTATTTTAATGTTGTTATCATGTGTACATTGCATCATCAATGACATGGTTTTTTGTGTACATCGTCAGGAGTTAGCCTTTTACTTCATAATAAATATGCACGTGTATGTATCAATTTCTATTAAACACCTGTAATTCTCATTAAACCTATAATTAAGGCTAGTGTATCAAATGTTTGGGCTGTCTACAGTCAAACAACTGAAATACTTGAACAAAAATTTTGATCTTAAAATGGCCCATCTCCACCTCTTAGCAACCTAACCCCATCACATACAATTTACAATTTTGATTGTAATTTATTGTCATTGAAGCTTTATAAAATACTCCTTTAATTCCCTAAGTTCAGAAAGGAGAAGAGTGTATTTTGACTGAGATGATTAAAACAAAAATTCACGCTTCATTTCTTCTCAGTCTCTGAACTGTTTTTGATTTAGCTCTGCATTGCCTCAAATATATTTTAGTCTGGGAAATTCTGGATCCTAACTAGCAATTTTTATACAGTATGCTTCAATCACTTTATTCCCTCTATTGCTGTTATTAATTTCATTTCGAGGAAGGTAGGAGTCATAATCTTCTCTTGGTCTCATTTCCATTTTGATTACATTTGAAGCTATATTCAGGCAGTATGGAGATTTGTTAAACTGAAGAGTGTATGGTGGGGTCATGGTTCTGTCTTTTTCAATCATTTTTTTGTAAAATAAGAATTTGTAGAAACTACTCATTGAATAAAATGTGGACTTGGCATGTAAGCTCTGACAAAGAACAAATACTCAAAATAACTCATTTACAAAATTGGATTACTGGGTTGTATTATTGTACAGGGTAAGAATTTTTAAATATGTTAATTAATGTTCTAAATTTCATACTTTGGAGAAGCTTCTGATAATTTAATTTTAGAATAACAAAGAATCAATCTAAGTAGATCTGTGTGGTCTTCAGCTGTTACTTTTCACACAAGTTTCACATTCAGCCAGACCTCAGAAGGTAACCTCACCAATCAGCAGCTGCTCTCAATCGTTCCTATTCAAAACACCCTTCTCCACTTAGTTCCTCATATCTGTCAGCATGTTTAGCTTTCGTATTAACTCAGAGAGGATAGAATCATTGTATTGTCATTCATTGATATTTCTGACATTGAAGGTTACACATTTAATTATGTAAGTTAGCAGCATTGTTTGGTTCCTATGTAGAGGGAGGGATAAACAGAGGTGCAATGCAGTATAAGAGATATTGCCAAATTATAATTGAGCCAAGTGAGTTTAAAATAATGGTATCATATTAGAAGATAGGGATTAGACAATCTGCTCTAGACCATTCAGACATTCAGTTAAATCAAAGCCAAACTATACCTCAAATTTAATGACACACTTTTTTGTTCTGTACATTTTGATATCCTTTCAGTAAAATGTCTATCATTTGTTGAGGAATTTTCTTCTGATGTAATTTCTAATTTTCATTTCCGAAGCTAAATTTGGTTAGAAAATCCCAAATGCCTAACCAGACAATTTATCTTTTGTTTTAAAATAGAGGCTACCAATCAACCTAACTACTACAAATTTCAGTTTTTCATTTCATCAAATGTTTGGAAACAGGCAAATAAACACTGAGGGGCTTGAAAGACCTTATCTTCTACTCAGCCACACCACACTGAAGCCTTTCAGATGTTTCTGAGATGAGACACTTAATACAATAATATGTTTTTGAAGGAAAAACTGCCAGAGTCACAAATAAATAAAAACAAAAGTTCTGGAATAAAGGATCTTACAAGCAGGATGAGTTCTCATAAAGACTGACCAATAAGACATGCATCTCCCACTCTTTGGATACACTATGCTCAGATCTGTAAGAGTGATTATAGCCGAGAGAAAGCCATATATGAGCCAAGGTATTTAAAATGCATAAATCTGTTCTATCCAACTGTGTCTATGAATTATTTGGCCATAACATTGAACTCAGTGCAGTGAGACCAATTCACTGAGCATTGTCCTTTGTTCAAACTTTCAAAAATTCATCATGCCCTTGCAGCTGTGTATGTGACCAGATAGACGGTGTCATATCACCTCATCTTCCTTGTCTTGGGAAAAATAGTTAAATTTAAGGAACTGTAAGTAAGTTCTTTACAGCCTTAAAGCATTAATAGTGGGAAATTTAAGTAATTAGCAAGGCTCATCCTTTCCCAAAACTAAATCATAAAGCCTTGTTACCCCAAACAATGGGTGGAAAAGTAGGTGAATCATTATATCCCTTCTCACTTGATCGTGCTACAATATTAGTTTGTACCGTTTCAATCACCCAGAATTTATAGCATTTTGAGCAGTAAGATTTCCATTGTGTATTGGGTGAAAATGACCTTTCTAACTTATTACAAAATCTTGCTTTTATTTTTAAGAATATGCCTGTATGTTCTACATTTCTCATATAAAGATGTTTTTGTTGTAATAACTATGATAACTTCAAACACCTTAATTAGATCTCATGGTCACAGTATAGACTGTATGGATGCAACTAGGGGTCTTGTGGTGTCATGGTAGTGTTCCTACCTCAGAATCAGGAGGCCTGTGTTCAGGTTCTACCTGCCCTAGAGGTCGTTAATAACATTTCTAAAATGGTTGATTAGAAAATATCAACAACTTGCCCTCATCATATAATTCTTCACTATTCTCTGGTGAACTATATCTCATCAAATTTCAGTAAATCTTTTCTGGAGTTGGGTGAAGGTAAATGGTGCATTATGTTTTCCTTGCCTTTTTGATTACATTTTGTTTTTGCACATTAGCTCTCAGTGATTTATGTATTTGAACAGCAAAATCACCTTGCTCCTCCGGACTGCTGGTCTGTCATCTTGCATTTGTGATTTGTTTAGATTTAACGTTGAAAAGATAAATCGGTTTACGATGTCCATGATCATAATCTGGGGACTTGCATGTCCTACTTGGAGCAAATGACTCGATGCCATCCACTTGCACCAATGCACAAACAAGCTGTGAGATGGTTTCTCTGATACATTATAACCTTCAGTGTTAGTACCCAATTCATCAGTTGTCGTACCTGTTTCTCAGAACTGATGAGTAAACATCCTTAGTTTAGGAACTGATCAGTAGACTTTAGATGTCTTTGAACAGATTGGTGGATCTAATGGACTGATATATATCCTCAGCATCATCTATTCCCACTATAGTCGCTGTGTTATTCCAATTGAATCATTAAGATTTAACTAGACCTCTGCTTGAGTTTGAGATCTTGTGTCCCACCTTTTCATTTTTTAAATATTTTACAGACATAACTATGATTTGTTAGATTCATTTTAATAACAGAGTAATGCTGAGGCATTAATAATTAATATTTTGTCAGTGGCATGCAGATAAATTAATTTTTTTGCCTGAGAAATAATGAGACTAGAAATCCAAGTTATTAGAATGCTGATATCTCATAATATATTCAGTCATTCCTTAGGCAAAGTTTCTAGTCCTAATTAGAGCAATATTTAATTATTTATGCAAGGAGTCATTTTATTTTTGGAGGCAGTGTTCTGTTTATGGCAATGAATTTTCAACTTCAGATTTAAAAAAGAAGTTCTAGTGAGCATAGTCTTGAAACATATTTTGCCCTGAAGCATACGACTTGCTTTACAATTTGACTGAAAGCACTTGTGCTTTGTAATCTAAGTAAACATTTAAATGCAGAAGACATTAGACTGGATTTTTCGGTTGGAGTAGGGTATGCTGGTTGCTGGTTTGGGATTGTGCATCTTTGGAACTGTCTTCCTGAAAAAAGGTGATGGAAGTAGATTCCTTAACTATTTTAATGAGGAGATAGTTTCTTATGAAGCAAAGGGGGTAGGCTGAACGGTGACAAGTACATGCAGTAATGCAGATTTGAGGTTATAATCAGGCAGGATCTGATTGGTGCAACAATAACTCTATTTCCTTTTGTACAGTTTGTAACCTTGAGTTGCCAAATCATTTCTGAATGCGCAATATTTACAAGCTGTAAATTTCCTTTTGTGGTTCGCAAGGGATAATGACATGTCTTCAAGCTTTTATTTCGATCTTGTGTGTCAATGCATACTCTCAGCTTTCCAGGTTAGTTGATGCTAGCATGTACTTCATCTAACCTGCAAGAATTGTCACTTTCTTGATTATTCTGTTTTCCAGCTGCCCAATCTTATCTTCCAGGCAAGAAACAGCCACTGGAACTTACTTCAGCTGAATTAGACTTACTTCGACTTTTGATTCTCCTAGAAAACATCTAACCCTGGAAATACATTGATGTACTCCTCCAGAATCTGTTCTGTTGTCAATGATTCAATGTGCCGCAATACATTGTAAATCTCTTTTGGCATGTTGAACATTACCATTTCAAGCTTTAGGCAAGATCCGGCTGAGATGAGTACTCTTTACTTCCTGTTCCTGGTTTGAAACGCCAGAGCTTCATTCTTGTCATTGCATTGAGTTGCTTGGTAACCTATCCTGTTGGCACGAGTGAGTTGCTATCACTTGGTCTCAGCATTACTTGCCAGAGTTTTTTTTTTGGATGATCATGTTGAACAACTTAGCAAAGGTCTGCAAATGTCATGATGTTGCATGACACTCCGGTGTCTATCTGACACATTATGTTGACCTGATATTCTCTTTTTTGCGGTTAACATTCCAATAGTAACAAACCATTTTGTCATCCACCAACTTAATGAAAACAAACTGTCACGTAGTGAAGAGTGATTTGGCAAAACCTTTTGCCGATATCTCTGCGTTGGCCATCTATGACGACTTGTGTGTTTTTTTTAATTCATTAATGGGATCTGAGCATCTCTGGTTGGGTCAGCATTTATTACCTATTCATTGTTGCTCATGAGATGGTAGTACTTATCTGTGATCTGCCATCATAGGTAGACACAAAATGCCACTAAGGAGAGAATTCCATAATTTTAACCCAATGACACTGAAGGAATGGCAACATATTTCCAAGTCAAAATGGTGAGTGGCTTGGAGGGAAACCCGGCATGTGGCAGTATCCTAAGGTATCTGCTCCACTTATCCTTGGAAGCGATTGTGGGTTTGAAAGGTACTGTCTAAGGAGCCTTAGATTTCCAGATTGCACTTTTTAAATGGCACACACTGCTGTAAATAAATGTCAGTGGTGGAGGGAATGGCTGTTTATGGATTGTGTCAGCCAAGTGGGCTGTTTTGTCCTGGATGGTGCCAAGCTTCTTGAGTAATGTTGGAACTGTATTATTCTTGGAAAGAAGGGAGTCTTTGGTCACATTCTTGACTTGTGCCTATTAGTTGGTGGACAGACTTTGGGGAATCAAGAGTTGAGTTACTCACTCCAGGAATATTAGCTTCTGACCTGCTGTTATAGCCAGGGTACTTGTATGGTGAGTCCAGTTCAATTTCTGCTTCATGATAATCCCAGTTTTTTGATAATGGAGGTTCATATGGTGGTAATGCCATTGAATGTCAAGGAGTGACGTGTTCCATTCTTTCTTGTTAAAGCTGGTCATTGCCTATATCTGTGATGCCCAAATACTAATTTCCACACGTTCCTGATGCCCAAAACATCGGCTCTCCTGCTCGTCAGATGCTGTCTGACCTCCTGTGCTTTTCCAGTGCCACACTTTTCAACCCCCACTTTTCAGCCCAAACCTGCGTATTGTCCATGTCTTGCTGCATTAGTATTCGAGTGGTGCTGATCATTGTGCAGTTATTAGTGAACAATCCCACTTTTGATACTACCATGAGTAATTGCTGCAAGAGATATCCTGGAACTGAGGGGTTGGTGGTGGTGGTGGTGAGGGGAGGGCAATAGCCTACTAGATTGTTAATGCAGAGACACAAGTAATGTTCTGGGAGCTTGTGTTTGAATCCTTTCATGGCAGATGGTGGAATGTGAATTCAATAATAAAAAGTGTCTAATGATGACCATGAAACCATATCTGATTGTGGGTAAACCCATCTGGTTCAATTAATGTCCTTTAGGGAGAGAAACTGCCATCCTTACTTGGTCTGACCTACATGTGATTCCAGCTGCATAGCAACGTGGTTGGCAATTAAGGAATGGATAATAAATGCTGACTTAACAGCGATGCCCTCATCCTGTGAATGAATAATTTTTTAAAAATTACATCCTCTCTGGCTGGTTCAAGAACATGCTGCTCTAAGAAATCAAAAACAATTCATAAGCTCATCATCTGGCCAATTTGTACACTACTAATCTGGTTTCTCCAGTTTATATGTAGATTAAAACCATCTATAATTATTGTTGTCCTGTACAACAAACACTTAAATATTTGTTTTTGTATATTTCACTTTATATGACAGTTTAAACCACATCATCTGATGATACTTCCGCCATCTCCAAATGGACCCCACCACCAGGGATATATTTCCCTTCCCACACATTTCCGCCTTCCGCAAAGACCGTTCCCTCCATGACTCCCTGGTCAGGTCCACGCCCCCCTACAACCCATCCTCCCTTCCTGGCACCTTCACCTGCCACCGCAGGAATTGCAAAACCTGCGCCCACACCTCCTCCCTTACCTCCATCCAAGGCCCCAAAGGAGCCTTCCACAACCATCAAAGGTTTGCCTGCACATTCACCAATATCATTTATTATACCCATTGCTCCCGATGCAGTGTCTTCTACACTGGGGAGACTGGACGCCTCCTAGCAGAGCGCTTTTTGGGAACGTCTCCAGGACAGCCACACCAATCAAGCCCACCGCTCTGTGGCCCAACATTTCAACTCCCTCTCCCACTCTGCCTAGGACATGCAGGTCCTGGGCTTCCTCCCCCGCCACTCCCTCACCACCCGATGCCTGGAGGAAGGACGCCTCATCTTCCGCCTCGGAACACTTCACTAGTTTCCTCATTTCTCCTTCCCCCACCTCACTCCAGCTCCAGCGTTCCAGCTCAGCACCACCCTCATGACCTGTCCTACCTGCCTATCTTCCTTTCCACCTATCCACTCCACCCTCCTCTCTGACCTATCACCCTATCATCCCCACCCTTATTCACCCATTGTACTCTTTGCTATCTTCCCTCACTATCCTCTCTGACCTATCACCTCCATCCCCACCCCCATTCACCTATTGTACTCTTTGCTACTTTCTCCCCACCCCCACCTCCTTTCATTTATCTCTCCACTGCAGGCACCCTGATTCTATTCCTGATGAAGGGCTTTTGCCCAAAACGTTGATTTTCCTGCTCCTCGGATGCTGTCTGACCTGCTGCGCTTTTTCAGCACCACTCTAATCTAGACAGTTATTATTAGGGGTCCTGTAAACCACTGTTACAAACAGCTTCTTTCCCTCGTTTCCACCCAAACTGATTTTACATCCCCTATCTCCTGAACAATGTCAACTGTAGTTATTGTACCAATTGATTAACAGTGAAACACTCCATTATTTTCTAACTTCCTATTCCCCTTAAAGGTCATATATATCCCTTAATATCCAGGACTTATTCTTAGTCAAGTTGTTGACACATCTCACAATAGCTTTCAGATAATTTATTTCAATGTTTGCCATCAGTTTGTTTGCATTACGATTGATATGAGAGCTTTTATGCAAGCTTTGTAACACCCAGTCTTGTCTGTAGGTGTATTCTTCATTTTATCTCTGTCCCCTTGCTGCCATTCTCTAACCTTCATTCCACATCTTATAGTTTTGCTCTCCTGCCTTGACTGCATCCATTGATTAGTTGCATCATCCAAGTTAGTTGTCTCAATTCCATTTTTAGGTTAATGCCCTCTCTGCTTCCCTGGCTATGCACCTCGTGCAAGTATGTTTCATTGCTTGGGATCAGTGAACTAGACTGTATGCAAGTACTTTTGCCAACCTAGATGAGTATGCCACCACCGTAACGGACTTCACTAGGAAATGCATCAAGAACTGCCGATGGAGTCAATCCAGGGTGTTCACCAAAAAACTCGGATGAACGTGGAAATCCAATGAAAACCTGGCATGCAGCATTCAAATTGGACAACCCGGACCTGTATAGAATCTCCAGATATGATCTTCACAATGCCATCAGAGATGCCAAGAGGCAGTACCAGATCAAGTTCAAGACACCCATCCTCTTTGGCAAGACTGAAACAACATAACAGGGTACAAAATGAAGCAGAGCAAGATAGCAGACAAAACCCATCCCTCCCTGATGCACTTAATGCTTTCTATGCTCAGTTCGATGCTGTGCTATGTCACTTACTCCAACAGCCTTGAATGCACCTGTTCCCTCCATCATTGCTGCAGATGTCAGGTCGGTCTTCGTAGGAGTCAACCCAAGGAAAGCTATGGGCTCGGACGGAGTGCCTAGTCATGCATTTAGATCCTGGGGGGACCAGCTGCTGGAGGTATTCACTGACGTATTCAACATCTCCCTCCTACAAGCTTCAGTCCCCAACTGCTTCACAAAGACTACCATCATCCCAGTACATAAGAAAGCTCATACAATGTGCCTTAATGACTACCATCCGGTGGCTCTGAAGTGTTTTCAGAAGCTGGTCATGACCCACATCAACTCAAGCCTTCCAGCCTGCCTCAATCCCTTACAATTTGCTTATTGCCGTGACAGGTCCACAGTGGATGCCTTTTCCATCGGCCTATACTCATCCTTACAACAACTGGGCAACAAGGACACCTACATCAGGCTCCTGCTCATTGACTACAGCTCTGTCTTCAACGCCATAATTCCTATGAGACTAATCTCAAAACTGCAAGGCTGAGGGCTTGGCTCACCCTCTGCAACTGGATCCTCAGCTTCCTGACCCACAGACAGCAATTAGTGCAGATAGACAACATCATCTCTTCAAGATAATCATCTGCTGTATTTCCTGTACACCCATGATTGTGTAGCTAAAGTCTGTACAAATGTAATCTACGAGGTTACAGTCGACAACACCATGATAGGACTTTTATCAAATAATGATGACTCAGAATGCAGGAAGGAGATAGAGTGCTTGGTGTCATGGTGCAATGATAACAATCTGTCTCTCAATATCGGCAAAGCAGAAAACCTGATCATTGACTTTGGGAAGAAAGGAGGAGGACATGCCCCTATCTATATTGACAGTACAGAGGTGGAGAGGGTTGAGAGCATCAAATTCCTCGGAGTGACAAGAACTGACAATCGTTAGATCCTGGGGAGGTCCTGGACCCTCACGTAGATGCAGTAGTCAAGAAGGTACAACAATGTCTCCTCTTCCTCAGGCAACTTAGGAATATCAGCATGTCCCTAACCAATTCTTATAGATGCACCACAAAGTGTTTTATCCAGGTGCATAATGGTCTAGTACAACAACAGCTCTGCTCAGGGCCATAAGAAGCTATAAAATGTTGTGTACACAGCCCAGAAAGCCAATCTCCAATCTATGAACTCCATTTACACTCCTTGTTGCAGTGGAAAGACTGAAAAGATCGTCAAAGACCCCTCACACCCAGGTAATGCTCTGTCCCAGCCTCTTTTATCAGACAGAACATAGAGAAGCTTGAACACATGCACCAAAAGGTTCAAGAACAATTTCTTCCAAACTGCTATTAGACTGCATAAAGGACCTTTCTAATTTCAAATAATGTTGATTTACTTTAGGCATTTCCTGTGCAGCTGTAATCTTGCAGGCTTTGCTCTGACTAAGCACCCTATGCTCTATATGTCCTTGTTCGCTGTGATCTACCTGTATGGCTCACAAAGCAAAGCTCTTCGCTATACTTGGGTAGATATGACTACAACAAATCAAGTCGCAATTAGCAATTCACGCAAAGATTTCTGTGAAAAAGAATAGATTACAATAAAAGCAAGATTGGTGACGGTAGAGTGGTGGACGTTATCTACGTGGACTTCAGTAAGGCTTTCAACAAGGTTCAGCATGGTAGATTGGTTGGCAAGGTTAGATCACATAGAGTTCAGGAAGAGCTAGTGCTTTGGATTAAAAATTGGCTTGAAGGTAGGAGACAGAGAGTGATGGTGGAAGCTTGTGATCAGTGGTGTGCCGCAAGGATTTATTTTGGGTGCATTGCTTTTTGTCATTTATATAAATTATTTGGATGTGAACATAGATAAATAGTCAGTAAGTTTGCAGATGACACCAAAATTGTTGGTGTAGTAGACAGTGAAGAAGATTATCTCAGACTACAATGGAACTTTTATCAGATGGGCCAATGAGTGGCAAATGGAGGTAAATTTAGATAAATGCAATGTGTTCCATTTTGGTAAGGCAAATCAGGGGCTGGACTTATACATTTAATGGTAGGGTCCTGCTATTGGTGTGCTGCCAAAAAAAAGACCCTTGGGGTGTAGGTTCATAATTAGTTGAATTACATAGATAGACAGGATAGTAAAGAAAGCGTTTAATACACTTGCGTTTATAGGGCAGTGTATTGAGCCCAGGAATTGGATGTCATGCTTTGGCTGTACAGGCTTTAGCCACCTTTGGCATACAGCATTCAATTCTGGTCTCCCTACTATAGGAACAATGTTGTGAAACTTGAAAGGATACAGAAAAGATTTGCAAGGATATTGCCAGAATTGGAGGTATTGAGCTATCAAGAGATTGAATAGGCTGGGGCTATTTCCCTTGGAGTGTCAGAAACTGAGGGGTGACATTATAGCAGATTATAAAGTCGTGAGGGGTATGGATAGGGTGAATAACCTATCCTGGTCTTTTTCCCAGGGTAGGAGAAACCAAACTGAGATGGCATAGGTTTAAGGTAAGAGGGGAAAGATTTAAAAGGGACTGAAGGGGTGACCTTTTCATGCAGAGGGTGGGGGGTGCATTTCATGAGCTGCCACATTGGAGGCTGGTACAATTACAGCACTTAAAAGCCTTCTGAATAAGTATATGAATCCTATGTACAGGATCTAAGTGCATGGGCAGGGATTCCATCTAGGCCAAGCACTTTCCTCTGGTTGACTCGCAGGAAGATCAATCTGATGTCTGCAGTGGTGATGGAGGGAACAAGTGCATCCGGGGCTGTCAGGGCAAGTGACATGCGCCACTGGCATTCAGCTTGAGCCGAACATAGAGCGCATCAGGGAGGGATATGTCTGTGTCCACTATATTACTCTGCTTCATTTTATATCCCCTTATGTTGCCTAGGCCTTGCCACAGGTAGCGGGTGTCTGTCTAGTTGGTTTGAGCCTCTAACTAGATCCAGTACTGACTCTTAGCATTTCTGATAGCTTTGCAGAGGTCGTACCAGGATTTTCTGTATAAATCTATGTCATCCAACTTGATTACAGCATGTCTGGTCTTCAGTAGGCAATGGATTCCCTTATGAAAGGCTTCGGCCCAAAACATCAATTCTCCTGCTCCTCGGTTGCTGCCTAACCTGCTGTGCTTTTCCAGCAACACTCTCTTGACTCTGGTCTCCAGCATCTGCAGATTCACTTTTTTCTAATGGTTGCCCAGTTCTTCTAAAGTTCCCAGTTGGGAAACACACAGATTGACTTTTTGGCATGCAGTCCTCCATACATTTGCTAATGAAGTATGTGATGATAGTGGCATACTTCTCTAGGTTGTCCAATGAATTCTTGAATATGGTCCATTCTACCAATTCCAAGCTATTGTGAAACTGTAACTTAATGTAATACATTTTCTGGATTGTTTATCAGCTGAAACATTGTCTTTTTTGTAAATAACTAGACACAGCTTGCACTTGCAAGGTTTCCTTGCTGCATAGTGTTAGCAATGACTATTACTCGCTAGTGTTTGTCCTACTCGGTGTACTGAATTCTCATGTCTTTTGGATATTTTTAACCAAACTAGCTGAATATATTCTATTGATCTCCTGTGGTAAGTTTGATCTTCTCTTGTTCTTGGTCTGTGATATTTCCAGACTTCTGTTGCACTAAATATTTGAGTCAAATGTTCTCCTGCTTACTCCAAACTTGTTAAAGTGGTGGTCACAGATCTCTGAACAATGAAGTCACATTTGACAGCGTAATGAGCTGCTTATTGTCTTCTGTAGGTTTTAGAACAATTCTCATAGTTAATTTCACATTAAAAATGCATTTGATATGCTGCAAGTGGATGCAACTGCTCAATGAATGCTTCACGTGATTGTTATATATTTAATTCATCAAATCTGTCCAAGAGATGATTTCTATACTGTTACCAATAAGTAAATCTTGCCTCGTCAGAACTGCAAACAGCTTTAATTTAAAATATGGAGACCTCTGCTGCTTGAGAATGCAATTGACTTTTGTCAGTCAATAATAAATCTGTTTATTAATAAAGCCATTTTACTGTGCATAACTTTACTAGTTTTCAGTATAATATTGAAGTATTCAATATTTATAGGACTGTACGGTTTCCCCTTCAGAAATATAACAGCTTTCAAACAAAAAAATGTCACACTTCGATTTTACATATAGCTTGCATAGTTTTGACACTAACACTAATGTTTGTGCGAAGATTTGTAACTCGGGTGCTCGTTGTTGTGGTTCTGTTCGCCGAGCTGGGAATTTGTGTTGCAGACGTTTCATCCCCTGTCTAGGTGACATTCTCAGTGCTTGGGAGCCTCCTGTGAAGCACTTCTGCGATCTTTCCTCCGGGATTTATACTGATTTGTCTCTGCCACTTCCAGTTGTCAGTTCCAGCTGTCCACTGTAGTGGTCTGTATATTGGGTCCAGGTCGATGTGCTTGTTGATTGAATCAATGGATGAGTGCCATGCCTCTAGGAATTCCCTGGTTGTTCTCTATTTGGCTTGTCCTATAATAGTAGTGTTGTCCCAGTCAAACTCATGTTGCTTGTCATCAAAGTGTGTGGCTACTAAGGATAGCTGGTCATGTCATTTCGTGGCTAGTTGGTGTTCATGGGTGTGGATCGTTAGCTGTCTTCCTGTTTGTCCTACGTAGTGTTTTGTACAGTCCTTGCATGGGATTTTATATGCTACATTGGTTTTGCTCATGCTGGGTATTGGATCCTTTGTCCTGGTGAGTTGTTGTCTGAGATGGCTGTTGGCTGTGTACAAAATCCCAGAGCTTCACAGGAGGCTCCAATAGCACTGATGATGTTCCCTAGCCAGGGAACGAAACGTGTGCAGCAAAAACTTTCAGCTCGGCGAACAGAACCACAACAACGGACACCCGAGCTACAAATCTTCAACCAGACTTTAAACACTTACGCTTCACAGGAGGCTCCAATAGCACTGATGATGTTCCCTAGCCAGGGAACGAAACGTGTGCAGCAAAAACTTCCAGCTCGGCGAACAGAACCACAACATTCTAAGAGGTTGCTAATTACTGGTCAATATTCAAAAGTACAATAAAGACACAATCAAACAATTGATAGAACCATTATAATATTGGCAGAAAAGTGAGTTGAGGCACAGTCACATCAGTCATGATCTTATCAGATAGTGTAGCAGCTCAAGGGGCCAACTGGCCTAATCCTGCTCCTTGTTTGTACATTTATATAGAAAAAATGACAATTCCATTAAAAGAAAAGGCAGAGGAGATCACCGTCAACTCTAATAAATAGTTATACAGGTGGGTGGGACACTAACCTGTTGTGACCAGAGTAAGGGCAAGACTCCCTCAGTTATTATAAAACAGACAGACAGAACACCCCAAATTTGCCCCCCACTTCTTTATTCATTCAACTCCTTGATTGGTAGCAAATGAGGGAGACTAGACTAGGCTTCCTACAGTGTGGAAACAGGCCCTTCGGCCAAACACGTCCACACCGACCCTCTGAAGAGTAACTCACCCATTTTCCTCTTACTAATGCACCTCATGACACAAAGCTAGGTGGCAGGATGAAATGTGAGAAGGATGTTAGGAGAATACAGGGTGACCTGGACAGGCTAGGTGATTAGATGGATGCATGGCAGATATAGTTTACTGGGGATAAATGTGTGGTTATCCACTTTGGTGGCAAGAACAGGAAGGCAGATTACTACCTAAATGGAGTCAAGTTAGGTAAAGGGGCAGTACAACGAGATCTAGGTGTTCTTGTACACCAGTCAATGAAAGCAAGCATGCATGTACAGCAGGCAGTGAAGAAAGCTAATAGCATGCTGGCCTTCATAACAAGAGGAATTGAGTATAGAAGCAAAGAGGTCCTTCTGCAGCTATACAGGGCCCTGGTGAGACCGCACCTGGAATATTGTGCGTAGTTTTGGTCTCCAAATTTAAGGAAAGACATTCTGGCTATTGAGGGAGTGCAGCGTAGGTTCACAAGGTCAATTCCTAGAATGGCGGGACTATCTTATGCTAAAAGATTGGAGTGACTGGGCTTGTATATGCTTGAGTTTAGAAGGCTGAGAGGGGATCTGATTGAGACATATAAGATTATTAAAGGATTGGATACTCTGGAGGCAGGAAGCATGTTTCTGCTGATGGGTGAGTCCCAAACCAGAGGACACTGTTTTAAAATAAGGGGTAGGCCACTTAGAACAGAGTTGAGGAGAAATTTCTTCATCCAGAGAATGGTAGGTGTACGGAATGCTTGCTCCAGAAGGCTGTGGAGGCCAAGTCTCTGGATACTTTCAAGAAAGAGCTGGATAGAGCTCTTAAGGATAGTGGAATCAAAGGTTATGGGGATAAGGCAGGAGTAGGATACTGATTGAAGATGATCAGCCATGATCATAATGAATGGTGGTGCTGGCTTGAAGGGCAGAATGGCCTACTCCTGCGCCTTTTGTCTATTGTCTAACACAATGGACAATTTAGCATGGCCAATTCATCTGACCTGCACATCTTTGAATTGTGGGAGGAAGCCCATGCAGACATGGGGAGAAGGTGCAAACTCCACACAGACAGTCATCTGAAGCAGGAATCAAACCCAGGTAGCTGGCACTGTGAGGCAACAGTGCTAACCATTGAGCCACTGTGCCACCCCTTTAATTTACAAAGATTCCATCCCTTACACCTGTCTTTGTTCAAGACCAAATGAATTTAAGTTTTAGAAGGAACTAATCAGGCTTTCTTGAGGTCACAAAGTGAATTTCTTACTTATATAATACCAGAAATAATAATGCACAGATAGTTGAGCTGCTGATTTTGAGATTATTGGCTTTGAAGTTAATATAAATTATTTTGTCCTGTTTCCTGTTGACTGACAGCAAAACAATGGTGACGAATGGATGGATCTTTGATTGTGATCATCAGAACACACTTGTACTTGAACACAGGCAAACACACATGTTCATGTACACACCTTTCTCCATTAATACACACAGACAAGATTTGAACCAGCTTTTAACCCTTTTTCTTGTCTATCCTTCAAAGGAGAAGTCACCAACCAAAACATGTCCCTTGCTGAGACTGCTGTCTTCTCTCATATTACATTTGTAGTTTGTGATAACCGCCAGGAGATTTCAGTTCAGTTGGTACTGCATTATCTTGTTTTTCAGTCTGTACCTTTGAAGCTTCCTTGACACCTTGTTAAGTGTGAAATTTCAGAATCTTTCTCTCTCTCTCCTTCTCCAGACAGCCTTTAAATTGACATTTGCAGTTAACTTTCAATTGTATATCCTTTCTTTTAAAACAAAATGTTGTAATTGAAAGTCAATATGTCCAGAGGTGATCTGGGATTATGATTTGTATTCTTGGGAGAACACTGACAAAGTTCTAGACACAATAGAAAACCTTCCTGTCTGGGAACAAGAGGAAATCAACCCAGTGAAGGTGTATACCAAAGTCATTGACTTGCTTTCCCCAGGGAGAGCTGCAGCTGTTAATTCTCTACTGCCTGATCTCATCCAGCACGAGAAGCTGGCACTGACTATGCTGGAGGGATGTGTGATACAAAGTGTGTAACTATACAGAACAAGGGTGATCATAGCAATTGCAGCAACTATTGAGACATTTTCCTGCTGTGGCAAAAATAATTTGCCCTTGTTGCCATTGTCAAACTGCAGGTCTTTGCTGAGTGCATTTATCCAATTCCAAAAAGAGTCATTGGACTCTGTATTAATTCTGTTTCTCTCTCTGCAAAGAACTGGAAGATGACCAATTAGATGGTTAGTAGATGATCTATTAGATGATCTTCTAACTCTGGCAGGCAGAAAAGAAATGCCATGAACAAAGGCTGCTATATATTGCGTAATTGTATTGAGCATTTGAGCATGTAAGTAAAGACGGCCAATGTCAGTTATGAGTTAAAATTTGCTTCTTAATGAAGATGTTTAACATGATTTCTTTACATGGCAGCTTGATGGTAAAGGTCAGATACATTGGGACAACACTTGAGACCATTTCAGTACACCGCAGGGTTAAAACAGGTTATATTCTGACACATCCTCTCTTAGATTAAGCACTTTGTTACTGCCATTTGCCTTTGGGTCAGCAACATTTGGTGTTTATTAGCATGTCAGAAATGATAAAAGACTGTTCAATCTTTTTGCCCTGAGATCCAAGATAAAGGTGTGTCAAGTCCTCAAAAGATTGCTGCAATAAAGTGCCTCACAATCATTCCAGAGTTATACCTCAGATGGAAAATGGACAGAATGTTTTATGCCTGGATAGAGATTTTGGTTTGATCAGCAGCACAAGGAAGACAACTGTCGTTGTCCAGGATATTGTCATACTGCCATCTATTTGCAGGAATAGTGTATTGCTGAAAGGTATGTGAAGATATCAAGAACACAGCTCCATAATCACCCAAATGCCTGACTGAAATTTGCTGACCTGAAATCAGCAATTGCATCACGTAAGCTGCAGTTGTTGTGTTCAAGCTGTGTAAGCATGTGGAATGAAACTGACTGAAAACAGCAAGCTGCAAGTCTAGCCAACCTATGTATGTATTCAAAGATTCTGAGAAGATAGGAGCAGGAGTAGGCCATTCAGCCTCTTGAGACGACTATGTCATTCAATGTGATTTCATCGGATTCTCGAGCTCACGAGCCAAATACTGCCATCCATCCCCCCTGCCCCCACCACCACCACCACCACTACCACCACCACCACCACCACCACCACCACCACCATACCCTTTAATACTTTTAGCCACAGGAGCTATATCTACTTTTATATCAACAAGTATAGAAGTATGGACAACATGCTAAGCAGGGAAAAGGGCTGAACAGTGTTCACTGTCACTGTCTCAGACATATCCCTGGGAGATATTGACAGGATAAGATTATTGACTCAAAACCTTGTTTCTATTTCAGTTAATGCCTCACTCAGCATTTTTAGATTAGATTAGATTAGATTAGATTAGATTACTTACAGTGTGGAAACAGGCCCTTCGGCCCAACAAGTCCACACCGACCCGCCGAAGCGCAACCCACCCAGACCCCTACATATACCCCTTACCTAACACTATGGGCAATTTAGCATGGCCAATTCACCTGACCTGCACATCTTTGGACTGTGGGAGGAAACCGGAGCACCCGGAGGAAACCCACGCAGACACGGGGAGAATGTGCAAACTCCACACAGTCAGTCGCCTGAGTCGGGAATTGAACCCGGGTCTCAGGCGCTGTGAGACAGCAGTGCTAACCACTGTGCCACCGTGCCGCCCTCAAGTATGTTTACCCACTTTTATTAACCCTGCAGTAGTGTTCCTATCTTTAATCCAGAAGGGTTGGTTTTAAGTCCCACTTTTTCCAAAGTGTGTCATAACATACCTGTTCCAGTCAGTTGAAAAGGCAATGAACATTTGTTGCTCAGCCAACACAGAAGTGTGTCAAACGTGCATCAAAGCAACCTCCTGGCTCACAAGCATTGCCATCAAACATCTCAGTGTTGCCTTGTGACTTGTTTTGGAATTGGCATTGTGTGCAAAATCTGTTTTTAATTGTTCAGAATGAATGGTTGATGCATACCTCAAGGTATTTCAAAATATAAATGAAATGTGAGATCACCTGGGAAAATGAACAAAAATCAAACTATTCCAGAAGTAGAAATCCACTAGGAACAAATATGTTTCTCGAAATAATGTGATTTGAAGAAGATACAGTTCATCCTTTTACAATCATAAGTCCCTGACAGCATGCTTAAGTCAGTCTGTTAAAATCTGAACACCTGTATTTCAATGGAGAATATGACTGATATCAGCGTATAAAGACTGCAATTCACATTTGCTTCAATTATATTGGCAATTTTAGCTGTGTCAAGAATGCTTGGAATATATGTTTGGAATATAATATTTTGATTGGAAGTTAAAGGACTGCTGACAGAGAACTGGGAATGTCAAATTGAGAAACCAATGAGTAAAATTGGGTTGGTATAAATCAGACAAGATGAAGTTAATTTCACAAGCAGGCTCATTGATGTTTGTCTTGTCAGGTTAGAGGGAAAGAAGAGTGCAAACATTTGATTAGTGGTGATCCATCATTAAGCCTAAGGTATGGTGAAAGATATCCACTTAATAAAATAAACAATGTTTTAAATATAAATCACTGACCATGCCTCCAAACAAATTTCCAGGTTGAGGCCAGAAATTCCAACTCCTGGCATATCCAAGGAGTCCTGATTCATGCTAGTCAGGCAATGTATATTCAGCAAATTTTTTTTTTAACTCTGCCATGTTATCATAAGTTTCTTGATCTAACGTGAAAGCTAGGAGTCACAGGATTGAGAAAGGGCCCAAAATGAGCCCACAGGGCACATAGGTGTTTCTCGTGTTTGTGTGTTTAGAATGGTGAAGAGTGGTTCTAAAGTTGTTCTAAAGGTTGTTGGAGGCAGTTGAAGTGACATCCAGAAATACTGAAGATGGTAACCTGAAAAATAAACTAATGGAGATGATATTCAGGAATCCTGAGAGACAGATATATATGAAGAGAGTAATCCAGAGTTCTCATTAAGGTGGAGAGTGAGGTTGTAGATTTTGAATTTTATTAAGTGAAATTAAATGGCATGAGATGTGAGTTGACTATGATAGATTCGGAAATGTTATTAAAAGGAATGATAAGTAAAGGGTATGGCAGAAGAAAGATCAAATGGGTGAATGACAAAAATTGTTTATTCCTGTCTGGCACTGGAATGCAAAGAGAACAGTGGCCAAACCATGGCTAATGTGGGAAATTAGAGCAAGTATTAGAAGGGAAAGAAAGAGTTTAAATTGGCAAGAAAAATCTGGTAGAAGATTGGAAACAATATAGAAGTCAGGAAAGGAGGATCAAGGGTTTAAGAAAAAGGAAATAAGAGTGTGGGAGTAAGCTTGGGGGGAACATATGACTTGATTGTAAAAGTTTCTAAAGGTATGTAAAGAGAAAAAGATTGGTGAAAACTAATGTAGATCTCTTATAGTCAAAATGGGGGAATTTATAATGAGGGAACAAAGAAATAGCTGACAAACTAAATTCATATTTCACTTCTGACTTCATAAAAGGGAATTGATGCTGAACAGAAAGTTTAGTAAGAGGGAATAACTAAAGCAAATCTATATGAGTAGACAGGTGGGGTTGGGGAGATTAGGAGAAAGTGAGGACTACAGATGCTGGAGATCAGAGCTGAAAAATGTGTTGCTGCAAAAGCGCAGCAGGTCAGGCAGCATCCAAGAAGCAGGAAAATCGACGTTTTGGGCATAAGCCCTTCTTCAGGAATGAGGAAGGTGTGCCGAGCAGGCTAAGATAAAAAGCAGGGATGAGGGACTAGGGGGAGGGGCGTTGGGAATGCGATGGGTGGAAGGAGGTTAAGGTGAGGGTGATAGGCCAGAGAGGGGGTGGGGGCAGAGGTCGGGAAGAAGATTGCAGGTCAAGAAGGCGGTGCTGAGTCTGAGGGTTGGGACTGAGATAAGGTGGGGGGGTAGGGGAAATGAGGAAGCTGGAGAAATCTGCATTCATCCCTTGTGGTTGGAGGGTTCCTAGGCGGAAGATGAGGCGCTGTTCCTCCAGGCGCAGTGTGGCCAGGGTCTGGCGATGGAGGAGGTCAAGGACCTGCATGTCCTTGGCGGAGTGGGAGGAGAGTTAAAGTGTTCAGCCACGGGGCGGTTGGGTTGGTTGGTGCGGGTCTACCAGAGGTGTTCTCTGAAACGTTCCGCAAGTAGGCAGCCTGTCCCCCCAATGAAGAGTGAAAGAGTGAAAGCTTTCTGGAGGAAAAGCTGTATGCAAATGAAACTTTTGAGATTCAATGTTTGGTGATGTCTTGGTGCATTGCTAATGAGTCTGTGGGATTTGTTCTGATCACATCTGTTTGTAAATGTGCAGTGTATTGTGTTTGACCAGAATGTGCTACTTAGTGTATGTTTACCTCATGTTGAATTTTGAAGTTAAAGTGTAAGATGGATATTGTTTGCTCTCGTTGATTTTGAATATCAGTGCATTAGGCAGATTTTGTCAGCAATTTTATTTTCTTTGATTTGGTTCAGTGGACGTTAGTAAGGGTGTGGGGTTTCCAAATCCCACCTACTATAACCAAAAAAGTTGCTGATCCTTAACCAGACAATAACCAAATTTTAGAGAGTGGAGATTTGGGGGCAGGGGATGGAGGGGGGTTGGTGGTTTTTATCTATGATACGAAAATCTTAAGTTATATATGGAATCTTCAGATGAAAGGAAACTGAAAGACTTTTGTAAAGAATATATTATGATTTTCTTTGTGTGAGTCAGAGTCTCGAGAAAGGGCAATCGCACTCATTAACAATATTAATTATTTATATGGATCTCAGAATCAATTTTATGAGCAACTTGTAAATGGGTAAAATCATAAAATGCATTTTCTTCTTCAAATCCCAAAAGAATTTCTAAGCACAGGATGATTAATCTAAAGCCTTTTTGCGTGAGTGTGTGTGCATGGTGTATATGTGGGAAATGGAGGTTGTTTTATTTAATTTTATTTGCAGTTTGGGGTCTGGCAGACCATAGCTCACTGAGGCAAGTCAAGAAAATAGTAACTTTATTGTTTGACACAGAATTTTAGTTTAATCTCAGTTTGGATTTCATGAGGGAAAGGTAGGTCTCAGATTTATTTGGACTCAAAACCATTCAAAGAAATCCACAGTGGTACTCCTAGAACTTTGTGGCAAAGAGAGTAAATATCTGGGATGCATTGAAAACACGTAAGAGCAAAAGACTGATGCACCCACAGCCAGGACAATAGAAGATAATGAACCTTTACACATAGAATAGCTGGAAAAGAGCAGAAATAAAGTAAATTCCAGAGGATAATTCATAGATTCAAAAAGTGTAAAAAGGGCCCTTTGGCCTGTTGAGTCTTTTCCAACATAACTACCACTAAATGTGCACTAATCCCAATTTCTAGCACTTGTCTCATACCCTTAAATGTTATGACATTTGAAGTACACATCCAAATACTACTTAAAGGTTGTAAGGTGTCCAGCCTCCATTACCTTCCCGGGCAGTGCATTCCAGATTCTCACCATCTACCGAGTGAGAGTTTTTTTCTCACATCCCTCTCACCTTAACCTGAAGGCCTAACCTTAAAATAATGTCCTGTCATGATTTGATATTTTAACCAAGGGGATCAGCAGCTCTCTATTCACCCTGTCCGTACCTTTCATAATCTTGAACACCTCAATCATGGCCCCCATCAGTCTTCTCTGCTTTAAAGAAAACAATCCAAGCCTATCTAGTCTCTCCTTATGGCTCAGTTTTTTCCCTCCCAGGCAACATCCTGGTAAACTTCCTCTGCACCCCATCTTGTGCTATCACATCCTTCCTGGAGCATGGTGACCAGAACTGCACACAGTACACCAGTTGTGGTCTGACTAACTCTCTGTACAATCTCAACATAACCTCCTTGCTCTTATACTCTATGTTATGACTGATGAAAGTAAGTTTCTAGTATGCTGCCTTAACTATCCTGTTCATATGGTCTGCCGACTTCAGAGAACCGTGAATAATTACTCCAAGATCCCTCTGGTCTGTTCCCTGTCATTCATTAAATATTCCCTCATCTTATTTCCTCTTCCAAAGAGCATCACCTTGCGCTTATCAGGGTAAAATACCATCTGCCCCCTCATCTGCCTTTCTGACCAACCCATCTATATTTTGTAATCTGCAGCTATCATTGTTGCTGTTAACCACTCTACCAAATTAAACACTCATCTGCAAATTTGCTTTACATCCCTACCCTCCCCACTTGCCCCCCACTCCCCCACACACATATTTCCATTGATATCATTTGTGTATATAAGAAATAATAAAGATCCCGATACTGATTGCTGTGGTATACCACTGGACACTGACCTCCAGCCACTCAAGCAGCCTTCTATCACTACCCTTTGTGTCCAATTACTGAGTTAGTTTCTGTTCCATCTCACCAAGTTTCTTTCAATTCCATTTGCTTTAACCTTCTCAATCAGTCTGCCATGTGGGACCTTGTCAAAAGCTTTGCAAAGATTGAGAAAAAAGCCACAGCAACTGAACATCCCTCATCTACACATGATCATATTTTTAAAAATTGTTAGGCACGACCTTCCTTTGACAAAGTCATACTGAATATTCTTACTAACCCATGCCTTTCCAAGTGGATATTAATTCAATCCTTCAAAATTTTCCCCAGTTGTTTCCCTATCACTGACATGAGACAGGCTGGTCCATAATTTCCTGGTTCATCTCTACCAATCCTGTTAAAACATGGCAACACATTAGCCATCCTCCAATTCTCTGGCACTTCCCTGTGGCCAGAAAGGAATTAAAATTTTGTGTCCCCTGCAATTTCCTGTCCCACATCTCACAGCAGCCTGGGATGCAACTCATCCAGGCCAGGATATTTTTCTGTTTTTAAGCCCAACAGAGCCTCCAATACCACACCTCGTCCTAAACTGTGCATGTTCCTCACACACATAGAGTCATAGAGATGTAGAGCATGGAAACAAACCCTTCGGTACAACCCGTCCCTGCTGACCAGATATCCCAACCCAATCTAATCCCACCTGCCAGCACACGGCCCATATCCCTCCAAACCCTTCCTATTCATATATCCATCCAAATGCCTCTTAAATGTTGCAATTGTACCAGCCTCCCCCACTTCCTCTGGCAGCTCATTCCATACACATACCACCCTCTGTGTGAAAAAGTTGCCCCTTAGGTCTCTTTTATATCTTTCCCCTCTCACCTTAAACCTATGCCCTCTAGTTCTGGTCTCCCTGAACCCAGGGAAAAGACTTTGTCTATTTATCCTATCTATGCTTCTCATAATTTTGTAAACCTCTATGAGGTCACCCCTGAGCCTCCTTTTCTTGAATTCTGTTCTCCTCTTCCAGAGTGAAGACTGAAGAGAAGTAACCAGTCAACACATTCTCCAATAAACCAGCTTCACACACAAGTTGCCTGCGTGATCCCTAAAGGGGCCCTACTCTTACCCTGGTTAGCCTCTTCCCTTTGATGTATTGATACTTTATGAAGGCACACTTTTGTACGATTCTGAAAACAGGAAATAACTCTATGATATCAAAAAGAATAACAGAATTCTTTGTAAAATGTAAAACTGAGTGTATAACCTGTGCAGTTACCAAACTTAGTATTATCTCCAATCAACATTCTTTGTTAAAATGAAGTCTTGTGGTATAGTTCTATTGGTAAAGGCAGGCCCTGTGATTTTGCTTTCAATGTTAGCAGACCTAACAGAATCATAACACTTAAACATACACATGAAAATTTGATCCAATAATTTAGCCCAATTAAAACAGGACCCTCAGGAATGAAATCACAGGCTTAATTCTTTTGACAGTGCATAAGCAATTTATTAATGCCTATTAGCTAAAGGCATACAGAACTGATTTAGTTGACTACAACGGCTGGTTAATCAAAAATATTCTCATCGATATGTGAAGTCATTTTCTTAGCACTGTTTCAATTAACTTTGACACTTGGCCAATGTTTGTTTGCATCTATAAAGAAAAAAAACTGTGTAGCAGAAATATAGTCACACACTTGTACATAATAAAATCAATGGCAATTTACTCGTGCATTCATGGTTTTTCCGAAAAAGCTCATGAACTGTCGATATTTCCTAACTCCTATAATTGGACACCTTTATTTTTTGACTGATATTAAGAGTGAGCTCAAAGTTATGATTTTAACCCTTTGCATTGGGCAGGTGCTCATATTGTTTGCAAAAAACTCTTCCCAGCTACAATTTTAACATCATATGATTTTTTTAATGCAGAGTGATGGCTTATGTGCTAATTTGGAAATTTTCTGAACAACTGAATATATTTTATGATCTGGGTATAATTGTAATGAGGAATTGTTGGGATATCACCTGGTACCTTATTTTTTAATCCACCGGCAGACACGATGGACTTAATAGCCTTATTCTACGCTATAACAAACCTGTGATTCTATGAAGAAGTCAATGGTGAGCAGAGTGATTAAGATAGGAAGAAAATTGACATCTTATATCCCAGTGATCACAATGCATGAGTAAACCACGAGAGATGATGGGACAGTTGAGGTTGTTGCTCTTCACTAAGAGTGTGATAAGAACAGTAAAGAGGGTTGTTGTGGTTCTATTCGCCGATCTAGGAATTTGTGTTGCAGACATTTCACCCCCTGTCTAGGTGACATCCTCAGTGCTTGGGAGCCTCCTGTGAAGCGCTTCTGTGATCTTTCCTCTGGCATTTGTAGTGATTTGTATCTGCTGCTTCCGGTTGTCAGTTCCAGCTATCTGCTGCAGTGGCCGGTATATTGGGTCCAGGTCGATGAGCTTATTGATTGAATCTGTGGATGAGTGCCATGCCTCGAGGAATTCCCTGGCTGTTCTCTATTTGGCTTGTCCTATAATAGTAGTGTTGTCCCAGTCGAACTCATGTTGCTTGTCATCTGTTGCTTGACCTGTTCTATGGTCCGGGTCCATTCCTGATTGGTGATTTTTGAAATTAACGTTTTTTGGCGCGCAATTTCTTGTCTGTATTTGTGTAGTCTGTTGCAAGTGTCCGTAATCATTACCTGGATCATCCTGAATCTGTTCTGTCTGACTGTATCCCTGGCTTGTGGGTTGTTGACTGGTAGTCCATATCAGAGCAAGGCCATTCGGCCCATCGAGTCCACTTCGCCATTCAATCATGGCTGATGGGCATTTCAACTCCACTTTCCCGCATTCTCCCCATAGCCATTACTTCCTTCTGACATCAAGAATTTATCAATCTCTGCCTGGAAGACATTAAACGTCCCGGCCTCCACTGCACTCCGTGGCAATGAATTTCCGAGGCCCACCACTCTCTGGCTGAAGAAATGTCTCCGCATTTCTGTTCTGAATTGACCTCCTCTAATTCTAAGGCTGTGCCCATGGGTCCTAGTCTCCTCGCCTAATGGAAACAATTTGCTAGTGTCCACCCTTTCTAAGCCATGTATTATCTTGTAAGTTTCTATTAGATCTCCCCTTAACCTTCTAAACTCCAATGAATACAATCCCAGGATTCTCAGCCGTTCCTCGTATGTTAGACCCACCATTCCAGGCATCAACCGTGTGAATCTCCGCTGGACACGCTCCAGTGCCAGTATGTCCTTCCTGAGGACATCAGCGCCACACTCACAGGAATCCGATTCATGAGAGACGAAGAAAAGGCCAACCAACTCCCATTCCTTGACGTGATGGTACAGAGAACATCGAACGGAGAATTCACCACAAAGGTATACAGGAAAGCCACACACACAGACCAAGTCCTAAACTACGAAAGCAACCACTGGCAGACACGATGGACTTAATAGCCTAACTCTATGCTATAACAAACCTGTGATTCTATGAAGAAGTCAATGGTGAGCAGAGTGATTAAGGTAGGAAGACCCAACACGCACAAAAGAAGTTGCATCAAGACACTGTTCAAAAGGGCCACAACACACTGCAGTACACCAGAACTGCAAAAAGAGGAAGAAGAACACCTATACAATGTATTCGCCAAAAACAGACACCCTGCAATTTCATCAACAAATGCCTAAGGGAAAGACAATGGAATGAGGACATGCCACAACCCAAAGGACTAGCCACACTACCATACATCAAGAGCATTTCCAAACTGACAGCCAGACTACTGCAACCACGAGGACTCATAACAGCACACAAACCAACAGCCACTCTCAGACAACAACTCACCAGGACGAAGGACCCAATACCCAGCATGAGCAAAACCAACGCAGTGTACAAAATCCCATGCAAGGACTGCACAAAACACGACATAGGACAAACAGGAAGCCAGCTAATGTTCCACATCCATGAACACCAACAAGCCACAAAACGACATGATCAGCTATCCTTAGTAGCCACACACTCTGATGACAAGCAACATGAGTTCGACTGGGACAACACTACTCTTATAGGACAAGCCAAACAGAGAACAGCCAGGGAATTCATAGAGACATGGCATTCATCCACAGATTCAATCAATAAGCTCATCGACCTGGACCCAATATACCGGCCACTGCAGCAGACAGCTGGAACTGACAACCGGAAGCGGCAGATACAAATCAGTATAAATGCCGGAGGAAAGATCACAGAAGCGCTTTACAGGAGGGTCCCGAGCACTGAGGATGTCACCTAGACAGGGGACGAAACATCTGCAACACAAATTCCCAGCTCAGCGAACAGAACCACAACAACGGGTACCCGAGCTACAAATCTTCTTCCAAACTTTGAAGTAAAGAGGGTCGCTGTGGACATATTCAAGGAAACAGGTGGCAGGAAGGTCAGAAGACAGGGAAGCAGTGATGGGTTTGCAGTCAACTCAAAGTCAAGGCAAGTGGAGAAATTAATAGTCCAGCAGACAAATGACAGAAAAAGAAGAAGAGAAATAGCTTGGAATAAAAAGAAAAGGGAGACTGAAGCACTCTGGATTAGAGTGTTGCTGGAAAAGCACATCATTTCAGGCAGCGTCCAAGGAGTAGGAAAATCAATGTTTTGGGCAAAAGCCCTTCATCAGGAATACAGGCAGAGTACCTGCAATGTGAAGAGATAAATGAGAGGAGGGTGGAGGTGGGGAGAAAGTAGCATAGAGTACAATAGGTGAATGGGGGTGGGGGGGGGTTGGAGGTGATAGGTCGGAGAGGAGGATGGAGTGGATAGGTGGAAAGGAAGATAGGCAGCAGGATAAGTCATGGAGACAGTGCTGAGCTCGAAGTTTGGAACTGGGGTGAGGTGGGGGAAGGGGAAATGAGGAAACTGGTGAAGTCCACGTTGCTGCCCCGGGGTTGAAGTGTTCCGAGGACAAAAATGAGACGTTCTTCCTCCAGGCATCAGGTGTTGAGGGAGCAGCAGTGAAGGAGGCCAGGAGCTCCATGTCCTCGGCTGAGTGGGAGGGGAGTTGAAATGTTGGGCCACAGGGTGGTGTGGTTGGTTGATGCAGATGTCCCAGAGATGTTCCCTAAAGCGCTCTGCTAGGAGGCGTCCAGTCTCCCTAATGTAGAGGAGACTGCATCAGGAGCAACTGATACCATAAATGATATTGGTGGATGTGCAGGTGAAACTTTGATGGATATGGAAGGCTCCTTTGGGGCCTTGGATGGAGGTGAGGGAGGAGGTGTGGGTGCAGGTTTTGCAATTCCTGCGGTGGGACAGGAAGGTGTCAGGATGGGAGTGTGGGTTGTTGGGGGGCATGGACCTGACCAGGTAGTCACGGAGGGAATGGTCTTTGCGGAAGGCAGAAAGAGCTGGGAAGGGAAGGGAAGGATATCCCTGATGGTGGGGTCCATTTGGAGGTGGCAGAAATGTCGTCAGATGATTTGGTTTATGCGAAGGTTGGTAGGATGGAAGTAGAGCACCAGGGGCGTTCTGTCCTTGTTATGGGTGAAGGGGTGGGGTCTGAGGGTGGAGGTGTGGGATGTGGATGAGATGCATTGGAGGGCATCTTTAACCATGTGGGAAGGGAAATTGTGGTCTCTAAAGTAGGAGGCCATCTGGTATGTTCTGTGGTGGAACTGGTCCTCCTGAGAGCAGAAATGGTGGAGGCGGAGGCATTGGGAATATGGGATGGCATTTTTGCAGGAGGTAGGGTGGGAAGATGTGTAATCCAGGTCACTGTGGGATTGTAGTTGACTTATGTCAGCAAAAGCAGGTTGCCCACCTCCAGATTGTCTTGAAGTCTCCAGGTATGGAAGAAAAATTCTTGAATTATGGTTGTGAGTAGCATTTGGGGCAATGTTTTTTTGTTTTGTTTGTATTTGCTTGTTCTATAAATGGTGCACCTGGAATGAAAGCAAATTATTAAGAATCATCTAATTGATGTGATGAGGTCAGTTTATGAAGGGAAACTGTTGCCCTTTAAATTCCCTAAGGAAAAATGTGGCTTGGGAAGTTAGAGAAGAGATGTTGTGCTGAGAGCCTCCAGGGTTGTGTCCAGCAAAAGTTGACAGCCCCAATGATAAGTAGAGTGATAAACTAAACTTGACACTGTCTCTGCCAGGAGTCACAAAGCAAAGCCACCATTGAAATGCAGAAACGTGAGCCAGGCATGAATGATATTTTAACTTGACAGACATTGTTCTATGACTTCTACTGCCTTTTTTATGAAGAGCACAATGTACAAGGTTTTGTTACATGAGGGCTGAAAGGATGAGTTTACATTGCATAAACATGATGGTGGTGATCCAGAAAACTCATCTCCCCATATCCCATATATCTTTGATTGCAACAACGAGTGTGTTCCTCATCTCCACCTACCCCCACCTCCCCACCCCCCAAAAAAATCCCCAGAACCGTTACTTACTTAATGACAATTTCCATGGATCCCAACTGCAGAAACAGTTCGGGGGGAAAAAACACACTTGGCTGACTAATATCCTTGAAAGAGTGAAATTGCCATCCTCACCTGGTCTGGCCTACATAGGACTCCAGACCCACAACCATGTGATAAATGCTCAAATTTCTGAAACTTCCTAGCAAGCCACTCCATTCAAAAGCAGTTCGGCAATAAATGCTGACCAGCCAGCAATACCCGCATTCCATGAGTGAATTTAAAAAGAGAGAATCCTGAACTCGGATGCTTAAGTCCATTTGTGCTTCAGATTTTCAAAACCTTCACCATGTCTCACAAACTTGATTGAGTTTTTTGAAGAAGTAACAAAGAATATTGATAAGGCAGAGCAGTAGATGTGATCTATATGGACTTCAGTAAGGCACTTGACAAGGTTCCCCATGGGAGATTGATTAGCAAGGTTAGATCTCATGGAATACAGGGAGAACTAGCCATTTGGATACAGAAGTGGCTCAAAGGTAGAAGACAGAGGGTGGTGGTGGTGGGTTGTTTTTCAGACTGGAGGCCTGAGACCAGTGGAGTGCCACAAGGATCGGTGCTGGGCCCTCTACTTTTTGTCATTTACATAAATGATTTGGATGTGAGCGTAAGAGGTAAAGTTAGTTAGTTTGCAGATGACACCAAAATTGGAGGTGTAGTGGACAGCGAAGAGGGTTATCTCAGATTACAACAGGATCTGGACCAGATTGGCCAATAGGCTGAGAAGTGGCAGATGGAGTTTAATTCAGATAAATGCGAGGTGCTGAATTTTGGGAAAGCTAATCTTAGTAGGACTTATACACTTAATGGTAAGGTCCTAGGGAGTATTGCTGATCAAAGAGACTTTGAGTGCAGGTTCATAGCTCCTTGAAAGTGGAGTTGCAGGTAGATAGGATAGTGAAGAAGGCATTTGGTATGCTTTCCTTTATTGGTCAGAGTATTGAGTACAGGAGTTGGGAGGTCATGTTGCGGCTGTACAAGACATAGGTTAGGCCACTGTTGGAATATTGTGTGCAATTCTGGTCTCCTTCCTATGGGAAAGATGTTGTGAAACTTGAAAGGGTTCTGAAAAGACTTACAAGGATGTTGCCAGGTTTGGAGGATTTGAGCTATAGAAAGAGGCTGAACAGGCTGGGGCTGTTTTCCCTGGAGCATCAGAGGCTGCGGGGTGACTTTTTATAGAGGTTTACAAAATTATGAGGGGCATCGATAGAATAAATAGACAATGTCTTTTTCCTGGGATTGGGGAGTCCAGAACTAGAGGGCATAGGTTTAGGATGAGAGGGGAAAGAGATAAAAGAGACCTAAGGGGCAACATTTTCATGCAGAGGGTGTTACGTGTATGGAATGAGCTGTCAGAGAATGTGGTGGAGGCTGGTACAATTACAACATTTAAGAGGCATTTGGATGGGTATATGAATAGGAAGGGTTTGGGGGTTTAGAGGGACATGACCTGGGTGCTGGCAGGTAGAACTAGATTGGGTTGGGATATCTGGTCGGCGTGGACTGGTTGGACCGGAGGTCTCTTTTCTTTAGAAAATAGTCTACACTCAAATCTTCCTATCAAAGTGCATAACCTCTCTGTCCCATGTTGTATTCCGTCTGCTACTTCTTTGCCCACTCTCCTAGCTTGTCCAAGTCCTTCTGCAGCCACCCACTTCCTCAACACTACTTGTCTATCTTTGTGTTATCTGCAAACATAGCAACAATGCCCTCAGTTCCTTCCAACCAGATTGTTAATGTATAACGTGAATAGTTGTGGTTAGCCGCTTCCACCAAGAAAAATAGCAAAGATTTCAGCAAACAAAGAACAGGTACAAAGTTTACAAAGAATGGTGTCCAGCACAAAAGGAATACATTGTTCCAAATCCTTAGGATCCTTGAAGTTTTAATCTGAGACTTGTTGCTTGATGATTTATGTCCACAATAGTGAATATTGCAGACCTACTTAAGAGACACAAGGGGTTGGATTTTGACTGAGGGGTAGCAGTTAGGAAGCAATTTGATTTCTTGCTCACAAAATTGCCCTATTGGGAAGTAGGCTAAACAATGGAGGCACACAACTTTTCCAATTAATTGTTAGTTTCAAAAATTGCCCTTCAATGTTTTTGGAAAGATCATTCGAAAAACTCAGGACTGTTTCAGCTTTTTCAGTGGAAGTATTATTCATTTTAGTTCTTGTTAATACACTGTTTTATCAGCAATGAGTTTTTCTTTGGAATTCTATTGATGCCAATCCAAAGTTTCAGCAGAAAATAAGTACAGTCATCATGATAATTCAACATAGTACAGTAATGAAAGAAGAAGCAATCAAGGAAAATGAGTAATTTAATTTTCCTAACCATCCCCAATTTTGAGCATCACAGCAATCCACATGAGCTGTTAACATAAAAACTAATTTATAAGCATTATTGCAGCTTCTTCATGCAAACACATTTACCATGAGATGATAACTTAAGACATTTAAAAAATACATGGTCCAAATGAATTAGCACTTGTGTGAAAACTGTCATGCCCACAGTACTGAATAACAGGGAATTTATTTTGCTTCATATATCTGGCAGAGTTGTTATAGGTGGTTTCTGTCATTGTATAATTGAATCCCCACTGGGATCTTTGATGCAAGGTAGACTGGGGGAATGATTTGTGAAATTCTCATCATGGGAAAATGTCGTCTTTAAATTTAAGCACCTGATACATTTTTAATTCCTTTTTTTCTCAAATTAGCTGTCAAGAGCTCATAAATCATTGATAATTGCTCATCCCCATGCTTAACTATCGTACCCCTTAATCATTTTTTGAACAGAAGAACCTCGGTCTCATGGAAACTACATGCATGAGCTCCTAACATTCAGAAAACATAATTAGCATCTTTACAATTTTGGAGCAATATGCATTTGTACTTCTGGTGAAAAGTGATTGTTGCCTTCACATACCACATTGTTTTTTTTCATTTAATTCATACTTAATGATTTCCATTTCATCTCCCTATCTATGCTCCTTTTCTGAAGGTAGTGCCTGCAACTGGGGAACAAACTATGGAGCATCTTTCATTAGCCTCCGTTAACCAATAAGATAATCTTCCATTTAGACACCACTATCATCCCAAAGCACTTCACATAGAAATAACTGGAATAAAACAATAATTGTTTTAGAGCCAATACTGGGTGTTTTGGACAAATTTACTGGAGATGTATCTCAACTTATCACAATTATTCTCATTCTGTTTTCTTGGATGCAAGCTTCCTGCAGTGTCTGGGATGACATGCTAGGTTTTTACCATCTTGTTGGTTCTCCATTGCCAACTTCAAGGCACCCCAGGAATTACACCATTGAAATTCCATGCCCACAGGATTTTATTTATTCATCCAGAAATTGATTCTGCAACAGTCATATGAAACATCAAATGATTGCGACGCAAATGTTACCACCATTCATTCTTTGTGGATTTTTTGTTTAACAGCCTGTTGAGGTATGCTCTGCCACACTCCTGGTGCATGTGAAACCTGAATTCTGGCCTTTTAGCTCAGAGGCACTATCAGTGCACCATGAGAGCCCTTTCTCTTCTCTAAACTTTTCAGAAAATAAGCTTTATGAAGTTAAAACAGCTCCTAATGAGGCATTATAACAGAGACCAAATCAAATGCTGACTGGAACTTTGAAAAACTAGAATGGAAATTTATGAAAATCAATTCAAAGAAAGAAATCCTGGGTGATGATGCACCCTAGCCCCTGCACTACTCACTGGTCCATTTTCCTCTCTTATAACCAACAGATGAAACTGCCTTGAATATTTGAATATTCATGAGTTGTGAATGACATTCATCCAGATATTTTGTAAACAACTTGTTTAGAGGCACTTGCCTTGCATAGCAATATGCATGATAGCTATAGTGACAGGTTAAATTGACCAGGAAGACATTATCACTTAAGACTATTGGGGTTTGGTATAACCCCATTGGGTCATCATGCAAGACTACCTAATTCTGCATGCAAAGACTGTGATATCAACAGATTGGATTGAGCTGAATGCATCTGTAACATCCTTGGCAAATTAGTTTTATATTCACATCTAAAAGTGGCAGTAAAGTGGTACTTCATTAGCAATCTATCGTCCGTTGTATGATAATATCAGATCTGTGATGCTTTGTGCAGTACTCATTTCATGCAAAATTTTGACAACTGCTGCTTTGGTGCTACTTTGTTTTCTTTTTCTCTCTATCCACTGTAAAAATAATCAACAACAATAAACATCAAATATAATTAGGGCCATTTCCACTCACTTTCTGCAACTGTCCAGAATTTAGAATTGGAATGTGGTTTTATTCTCATGTATACTCAAGTACAGAAATACAGGAGTACATTGAAGGTGTACAAAGTCACCATTCTATGGTGAAATTTTAAAACACAAGATACAAAACCAGAATTTTGAGAAACAAAAGAAATGGAACCGAAAGAAAAATGTCCAGACATTTTTAAGTCTTATCTCCCTGCGGTAGCCCTGGTTGAGAGTTTCAGTCAGCCTCCTCCTAGGGCATGAACCATCCATTGACAGAAGGAGCTGACTCTGTCACTGCCGCACGTGCTCGAGGCCTGCTCTCGTCCTTCAGAAGATACTGGGAAACGCTTTTGAAGAGAGAGAAAAAAAAAGAAAAAGAGCAAAAGTAAAAGGAAAGAAAAGAAACAAAGGAAGGCAGATGTGGACAAGCCCCAGGCCAGGAGCCAGAACATGGCCTTGCCACTCCATTGCAACCTTGCATAGGTCAGTTAGGTGAGTGTCTATATTGGCTAATGTTCTTGAATAATAATACACCAGTTTCTTGCACACATCTGAACGAACAGCTCCTTTGGATGTAGCCAAAACATTCTCAGCTGTGACAATTGGGAAGGATGGATTGTAGTGGGCCAGGACGTCTATGGATAAGATGTCCTTGATGTTTTTAAAACCAACTGCCTAAAGTGAGCACCACAACACTGTTACATTTTGGCGAAGAGTGAAGTAAAATTTTCATCAACTGTGGGTTATATAGTGTGGACACAGAAAGGTTGTTTCCTCTTGTGGGATAGTCGAGGATCAGAGACCATAATGTTAGGGTAAAGAGATGCACATTTTAGAGAGAGATGTGGCAGGCAGTGGACATATCGAATTCTTTACTGCAAAGGGCTGTTGAGCTGGGACAGACAGAGTTTTAATCAATAAGGGAATCGAGGGGTGTGGGGATAAGGCAGGAAAGTGGAGTTGAGGATGATTGAATTAGCCATGATCTAATTGAAAGGTAGAACCACTCAAAGAAACAAATGGGTATGGAAGGATATTCTTATGAGGAGAGGTTGAGTAGGTTGGACCCATATTCACTGGAGTTTAGAAGAATGCAAGGAGATTTTATTGAAACAGATAGGGGCTTGATGGAGTAGATACAAAGAGGATGTTCAATCTTAAGTATAATCTTGGATCAGAGGACATAACCTCAGACTAAGCGGTCACCTATTTAAGACATAAATGGAGGACATATTTTGGTAGCAAATATGTGGAATTCTTTGCTGCAGAAGGCTGTCAAGGCTGGTTCAATCAGTATTTTCAAGTCTGAGACTGACTCTTAATCAGTAAATGAATGAAGGTTGATTTGAAAAAGGCAGGATATTGGAGGTGAAGATTGCAAGATCAGTCATTGTGTCAATGAATGTTGGAACAGACTTGATGGGCAGAATGACCTACTTCTGCTCCTGTGTCTTATGGTCATATGGCAGTACTTCAATGATTCAGTGATGCACATGCTGCTATTTGGTTTGATGAATGTATGTGTGATATGTGTAGCATTATTCAATAAATGTCTGTGATGTCAGCTGCTTTTTTAAAATCCTTTTGTTGTAACCAGGTGAAGAGGAGTGTATCAGTTCTCCTTTCAATCATCTTGGCTGGCTGCAGCAAAGATTTATATTCTTTTTGCATGAAGCTATACCTCTCTCGAATAAAGTTGTAGTTACCCAAAGAGCACCATATCAGTAACAAGCCAAATATATAGCTTGCTTGCGTGAAAGAAATCATTATTTTATTATCTGCTAACCCTGACAATAATAATAAATGTGAATAGAGGTTAAAGAGGAATAAGGACAAGCACAAAAGGAAGTTAAAAGAATATACAATTTTAAGCCCTTTCAGGCATGAATATTTCGGTTGTCTTTTCAATTCTTAATTTGTTTTTTTTAATCTGGCACATTTCCTTGTCAAAAGACTGAGACAGATCTTTCTCCACTTTTTTCTAGTCACCAGTCTATCTCTCATCTCTGCTAAAAGAAGCTCTCTCAAATACAATTGCTTTGTGCATTCCAACCTCTTATTTCCTTATTTCCAAGCTTTATAATTGCAGGTGTAGGAGATGTCTTCATGTGAAACTTGTCGTATAGGTCTAAATCAATACATGAAATTAGTGTTCCTTTACACCAAACTGAGTGGACCAGTTTTCAGCATCTTTTGACAAAAAAAAACTGACTTCAATTCAGAAGTAATTTTGATTTAATTTGTTCCACATTGGTTTCATAAAGCTTGGCTGTGTGATCAGATGTGACCAGATTAAGTCAATGTTTTTTACCTTTAAATGCCAGTGAAGGTCCCACATATTAAAATTAGAAGAAGGTTCTTGGAAACCAATAAGCCATACTATATTACAATGGTAAAATCTTTTTAATCCAATAAAAATTTACATTGTCTCTATTTTCACTGTTTTACAATGTCCTCTCTGATTCCTCGAGTGCATTAAATCTAAAATTCTCATTCCTGTGTTTAAATACTATCACCTTCTGTGTTGCTTATCTGACTCCGGCCTAACCACACCAGTGGTCACCATCCAAGGATAAGGGGTAAGCCATTTAAAACTGAGACATGGAAAAATTTCTTCACCCCAGACAGTGATGAACTGTGGAATTCTCTCCCGCAGAAAGCAGTTGAGGCCAGAATATTGATTGCTTACCAGAATGAGTTTGATATAGATTTTCAGGTCAAAGAGATCAAATGGTACAGGGAGAAACCTGAAACAGGGCACTAAGTTGGATGGTCAGCCATGATCATATTGAAAAGCTATGCAGGCTTGAAGGAGCGGAAGACCTACTCCTACTCAAATTTTCAATGTTTAAATTCTGCCTGTCCCCATGATACTGTATTGGTGGTCACGTATTTAGCGTCTGGATGTTTCTCTGAAATCTTCCTGTTCATCTCTTCTGTATTTAAAACCTTATTTAAAATGCAGCTTATTGATATGAGATTTACCACTTAACAATTGTGCCTATTTTTGGTCTGAGTCTTGAATTGTTTTATGCATCAAGATGTTTCTCTGCACTAAATGGACTAAACAAATGCAATTTGTTGTGGTGGTGGTAAATGGTGATATTTCTTTCATAACCTTTGCTCTCATTCCTTTTATCAGGGAGTTTTGTTTTACTTTACTCTTTTTTGACCTATCAGGTTCTTCTTGTCCACCTGCCTCAGCCTTTCTGATGACGTTGCTCAGCTTTTTTGAGTTTTGCAGTTCATTTATTTGGAAAATAACAAAGTCAGAAAGGATTTTGAGCAAAACCACCAACTTGAATTCCAAAGATTCCTTAATTGCTTGTGTGCATAAACCAAAAATAATTTTTCATTCTCTGGATGTTTGATGGTTTATGGTATAATTTTGGTTATTACAAATCAGATGCCTCACCGATCTGATGTTTAAAACATACTTTACATGTCGCATGATGCAATTAAAATTATTCCCTTTAACAAATATTTAACTGAATAGATCATTGCCTCTAGCAGCCGTGACAATGGGTAAACCAGAAGTTTAAGGGAAATCACAACTACAGGTTATATATACATTGCCTGGAACACATAGATAGGAGAAGCTGTGGGTAAGATAACCAGGGACAATTTCCATTTTCAGAACTGTTTAAAATATTTATAACCAGTCATAGAACTGCAGGTACTGATAAAGAAGATAAAAATATTTTAGGATTGTGAGAAAAATCACACAAGTAAAATAAAAGCTGAAAAACCAAGAAAGAAAATATTCTGCGGCAAATCAGAACACAGAAGCCTGATTATTAGAAATATGCTTTGTGTTGCAGACTCATTTAAAATGTACTATCAGTAAGCAATACAACATTTATATATTTTTTAAACAATGCATAAGACAATGTAGCCAAAGCAAATATTTCTTCAGGGACTTATGGGCCTGATGGAGAAATGAATATGATGTAAACAATTATAGTATAAAGATAAAAGGGAAATGGTGTCCAATGAGAAAGAAAGATACAAATGCTGCATGTGTGTCTCGACATTATGACAGATGATCAGACTGCAAATTGTAGTCTCTCTCCTCACAAACAGATTTCTAACTTCTTTCATCCATCAGACTTCACTTGTCAATTCAGAGCATTTTCTGCAGTTTGATGCTCGGAGTCATCATGTGCTCTGTACTGGGAAGATTTATTGGCCTAGATACATCAAGCACTCAAGCAGTTCTACACTTCAAAGTAACTTTTTAACTCCTTTGAGAAATCTTGTTCCATATTGTACTGTTTTTCATGGGAAAAATCACGATGCACCATCACACTAGTAATTTTCCATGGTGAGAACTTGTAAAAGAGTTGCATTTAAATAGTGATTGTTAATGATAATGGGTGGAACTTTATATAGGTCTGAGTGATGTGGATTGTGGCAGAATTGGACAAGAGGTCCAGTAAAGTCTATCTAGATGTCATGATCATCTTGTCCCACCTTTTGTGGTTTCACTAAGAAGTGAGGCAAGTTTTTCACTCGGCAATGGTGAGTTGCTAATTAAGAGTGATTCTAGCTTGTTAAATTACCAATAATACTTCTCACAAAATTAATCAGCTTCATAAATATGCCAAAAAGCTAGATATTGAACATCTCAATGTGGAAATTAATGTGGCTACCTTGTAACTTCAGCTCACTATTTATTGCAGAGGATCTCCTTTGGTCAACAGGAAACTGTTTCAGAGTATGCTCCCTGGACACCAGCCACATACACTCCTTGTTCATGTATGTTGGCATCAGATGTGTATCAGCCTCTCAGGGCTCTCATTGCCCATCTCCAGTCTACTTTCAGGATGCTTCTTCACTCCGATGCTGCACATGTATTGCACCAGCAACACATTGCAATGCAGATGCAAGAACACTCAGGGCTACACATCAAGCTCATGGAATGGACTTGACTGCATCTACATGGTCTTCACTCACTGTTGAAGTGCAGCTTAGTTTGACTATACCTGGATGCCTGCCTTGCATTAACTTGTCTTTGTGTACTTTGCTCCCTTAGCCAGAGATACCATCTTGCCTTGCTGGTTCATGCAGACACAAAGCCAGGAGGCTTGTCGTGGTGATTAGCAGGCTTCAGTCAAGTTTAGTCTTCTCTCAGGGTGTGCCAGAACAATACATCAAGGGCAGCCTCTGACACCAGTCTTGGGGCTTGAACATGATCAGTCAACAGTTGGTCAGAGACAGCATGCTCTCTACATAAGGTGTGAGGAACTGAATGTTGGGTGGCCCATGACCTGCCTTCATTTGTTCCACCATCTTGTGGCTCCTGCTCTTGAATGAGAGAGGGGCAGCTATAAAGGAAGTCCACACTGTCCAGATCTATGATTCTGTGATCAAATAGGTGGCATAGCTGTTACGTTGGTGGAACAAAGAACAAAAAAATTACAACACAGGAACAGGCCCTTTAGCCCTCAAGCCTGCGTTGATCCAGATCCTCTATCTAGACCAGTCACCTATTCTCCAAGGATCTGTATCCCTCTGCTCCCTGCTCCTTTATGTATCTAAGATGATAATGTCATACATCTTAAATAATGCTATCATGCCCGCCTCTACCACCTCCACTGGCAAAGGATTTCAGGTACCTACCACTCTCTGCATAAAGAACTTAATGCATATTTCCCTTAGATTTAACCCCTCTCACCTTGAACTCGTGACCCCAAGTAATTGAGATCCCATACTGGGAAAAAGCCTCTTGGTTTCCACCCTGTCTCTACCTGTCATGAGTTTGGAGACCTCGATCAGGTCCCCCCTCAACCTTCGTCTTTCTAATGAAAGTAATTCTAATCTACTCAAACTCTTTTCACAGCTAGTGCCCTCCATACCAGGCAACATCCTGATGAACGTCCTCTGCACCCTCTCCAAAGCATCCATATCCTTTTGGTAATGTGGTGACCAGACTGCAATGCAGTATTCCAAATGTAGCCGATCCAAAGCTCAATTCAATAGGAAATAGGAATGTAACTGACTAAGTGAGTAGGCATTGTCGGGAGCACGTCGGGTTAGTGGTGTTAGGAGTTGGGGCAGGTGAGAACAATTCGGGTAAGGTATTGCAGGCCATTGTGAGAGTTGACCGAAGATATGCTTTGGTTGGAGGTGAGTATAGTTTCAGTGATAGAGTGAGTGTAAGGTATTGAAAAGTAGATGATAGGAGGGTAGAGAAGGCCATTGACTTTCTTCCTATATTGGGCATTAGTTCAGATGGCTAAAGGTGCACTAACCAGAGTGGCACCAGCCTGGAGTTGTGACCTCTGCTGTTTCTGGGGGAGAAAGAGGTCCCACCTCTGCATCACCCCATCTAGCAGGGTCTGCAGGTGCCCACCCATGAAGCAGAGTGACATTTTCTTGTGGGCTGCCACATACAGGATAAATATCAGCAACTGTACAAGGCCTCTCTGGAATGACTGTTTTTTTGGGTGCATGATGGGCTTTTAAAGTTGCCGTGGTTGCAAAAGTTGTTCGTCTTTTTGGCAGCTATCCAATGATTGCCGGCTCCTTTCTGAAAAGTAGTATGTAAGATAGGGACAGAATCAGATGTGACGAAGCTAGATTAATCTAGGTATATTCGGTAAGATATGGCAAGAGATTTCACTGTCCCTCACAGTAAGTATCTCTTTCCCCTTGGGCAGAGAGAGTCAAGTTGGATGGTGGATAGTCTGATATTCAACTCCTCTCTTCTTATGACTCTGTCCTGAGAAGTTGACTGTTTCTAAACACCTGAATTATTTTTAAAATCATTCAATGGCTATGGACATTGCTGCCTGGGCCAGCACCCAAATCATTTCCCTAGTTGACTTTGAGAAGGGAATGGTGATCTGTCTTCTTGAATCACTGCAATCCATTCCCACATGTAGATCTAGTGCCACCAGGGAATGAGTTCCAGGAATATGACTGTGACACTGAAGGAACAATGATATATTACAAGTCAGGAGCATGAGCAGCTTGGAGGGCAACTTGCAGGTGTCATGAGCATTCAAATAGGCTGAGAGTAAGTGAGCACTATGACAGTGCGCATAAAGCTCAGAGATAGGTTTAGCCTATCCAAGTGCACATAGTGTACTTGCTGCAACTTTGCAATGAGAGCTGTTGATATAGTATTGAAATGCAGAGCATCCTGTACTTGTATCAAAGATATGCTGAAGGTTCGGAGAGACTGGCTCTATTAAAAGGAGCTACTTTAAGCAGGCTTTAGTCAACGAACAAAGAATTTTTTTCTGAATGATGAACTGTAAGAACAATTGATAATACAATACTTGCAAATGCAGATTAAAAGTAAGGTGAGCCCAAAATGGAAGATAAAACAAGAAACAGATATACAAATCGGTCTCTGAATTGTTTACAAAGCGTAGATATTGAATGTTGTGTCCATTGATGATTAGCAGTGGTGTTGATGTTCTTAGTTTTGAAGTTATAGAGTCACAGAGATGTACAACACGGAAATAGACCCTTCGGTCCAACTTGTCCATGCCAAACAGATATCCCAGCCTACCCTAGTCCTATTTGCCAGCACTTGGCCCATATCCCTCTAAACCCTTCCTAGTCGTATATCCATCCAGATGCCTTTTAAATGTTTTAATTATACCAGCCTCCACCACTTCCTCTGGCAGCCTCCACCACTTCCTCTGAACTTCCATATGCGCATTGCTCACTGTGTGAAAAAATTGCCCCTTCGGTACCTTTTATACCTTTTCCATCTCCCAAACCTATGCCCTACAATTCTGGACTCACTCACCCCAGGGAAAATACTTTGTCAATTTACCCTATCCATGCCCTTCATGATTTTATAAACCTTGAAAGGTGACCCTTCAGCCTCCAAAGCTCCAGGGAAGACATCCCCAGCCTCTTCAGCCTCTCTCTATAGTTCAAATCCTCCAACCCTGGCAACATCCTTGTAAATCTTTTCTGAACCCTTTCAAGTTTCACAACATCCTTCTAACATGAGGGAGTCCTTTGTTATCTTGTTTCCTTTTTGACTGGCTTGCAACATTCTTGGTTAGAGAGGGTTTTATCTGCAGCACAAGGGTAACCAGAAGATAGTTCTTCACAGCATACAAACACTTGAACATAAAGTGATTATACACAAGAACATTCAATCACAATAATATACTCAAAGGGTTGAAGTCACATTTTTTTAATCCTTGTCCTTGAGTTCTCTTCAAAGGAAATGTAACTGATGTCAGGAACATAAGCTCCAGCAGGTGGCTTGATATTGAGCAAAGGGCCGTCAGCCCTTTTATTAACTCGATCATTTCAAGGGATCATGCTCCAGTTTTGTTGAAGTTTCCTTGATACCTGTCAGTGTTGCATCTCCTCAGTCTCTCACAAGATTTTTTTTTACACCTGCGCTTATTCTGTCTGTATTAATCGTTCTCTTAAGAAAAACACATTTTCAAATTAAAATTAAAACATGCCAAAAATACTTTGGGGATCTGATCCAATATCATGACAGAGTTATTACAGGTAATGTTCACTGGGGACTATGTGAAGTACAGTTGGCTTGTTTGACTGCTGCTTCTGAATGCCCATCAAGTCATGTGACTAATAAATAATGTCCTGTTGAGATAGGTAGTGACTGACAGCGGTTTAAGATTTTGTTTTATTTATTCACTCATGGGATGTCTGCCTCAGCTATCATTTATTGCCTCAAGGGGCAGTTAAGATTCAACCACATTGCTGTGGTTCTGGAGTCCTATATTAGCCAGACTGGGTAAAGATGGCAGATTTCCTTCCATAAAGGATATTTGTGAATGGGATATACACCATTAAAGGTAAATGCAAATCTTATCACAATATCTTGTCATTTTCTCATCAAAAGTTTACCCAGAAAGAATCAACAATCGTAACATTTCATGGCCCAGATCTTCTGATTGAAAGATTACCTTTACTGAAACATAGTTTAGAGTTGCATGTTAAGATTAAGTGAAAGTCCTGATGCATTTGACCTCAAGGGAATTTGCAAGGAAATTAAAAATTCTGATGGTCTATTACCTAACATCACAACCTTTCCCAGAAAATCCCCAACTCTAACTCAGAGTTGGAGACTGTTCTGAATTATTCACTTATTTACCCATGGAAACTTAGAGGAATGAAAACTTGCTCTAACTCCTTGGTAGCCATTAAATGACACCTTACTCATACCCCCTTGAGTCTTGTCTCATCAGCTTGTGACATACATCTGATCTCACCTTCTGGTCGTTTCCACGGACATTTTGGCTTCCACCATCTATTGAAACAGAGCAACCCCAACCTACCCTAAGCCCACACTCACTAACTACCATCCCACCCACCTGCCAATTAAGACATGAGACAGAGGGGCAGCTTGCGAGTAAGCTCCACCAGTCATTGTGGCTAAGGCTGAACTGATCATTTTCAACTCGACATATTCTCATCTGCTTGAAACAAAAAAGGAAAAAAGTTTGTGACATTATCACACACATTTATTGAATAATGTTGCACATGCCTACATGAATTCAACAGGTCAAGAGCTGCTTGTGCATTACTAGACCATTTAAACTCTGCCACAAGACAATAAGATGTAAAATCAGAATAGGCCCTTTGACCCGTCAAATCTACTCTGTTCTGTGAGAGCATGGCTGATCTCATAATCCTCAACTTCAATTTCCTGAATTGTTCCCCAAAATAGGTTGATTCCCTTTGATTGAAAATCTGCTTGCCTCAGCCTTTAAATTTGCTTAAAAACCTAGTGTCTGCTGTAAAGAATCTCACGACCACCTCAGGGAGAAACATCTCTTCTGTCTTAAATGGATGATCCCTTACTCTGAGATTATGCACTCTGATCCCAGACTATCCAACAAGGAAAACAACCTACCTGTCAAGCCCCCTCAGAATCTTATCTTTCAATAAGGTCCACTTGCATTCTTCTAGACTCCAGTGAGTACAGAACTAATCCATTCAGTCTCTCCTCATTAGAAAATCCCTTCAGGTAGAGGATCAACTGAATAACTCTTTGCTGGATGCCTCCAAATGCCAGTATATCTTTCCTTATGTAAGAGAACCAAATCTGTTTACAGTATTCCAGGTGTAATCTGACTGTGCAGTCTTAACATAACCTCCCTATTTTTGTGCTTTATTTCCTTTGATAGAAAGGCCAACATTCCATTTGTCGACCTTATTCACCTATTTGCCTGAACCTATCCATCTGACATACCATTTACTTTAATTCCTGACTTATCTACCATTATCCGTCAAAATGCCATCTTACCCACCTGCCACTCTACACATCTGGCACTTACTTTCACAAATTAGCGTCTTTCCATCTACCATGCTACCTTTCACATTAACCATTTACCTCCTCCCTCTTCCCAACTTTGTTTGCTTGCCCACAACCATTCCATAGAAATAATTAAACAACATTAAACACTAAAATATACTTTAAAAGAATAAACTTTAAGATTCCTCATTTATTGTCAATACCTAAAAGCATAGTAAATAAATGAAAAGCAATATAATAGTTCTTTAAAAAGAAAGCTACAGAAATGTCAATGCACTCACCTTTCAGTGCAAATCCAAAGTATTACCTCTTACCCTTAAGGGTTATTTATAGGTCCTCACACAACTTGGGGCATGGCTTTAACTTCCTTGCACTGATTATCATAGGATGGATCGGTTCCAGCTTCTCAAAAGCTCTAGATCAATGTGTTAGGGACTGTAATTTCATTCAAAAAAAATTACAAATTTTTATTTGAACAGACTGTAGTCCTTCCAATTTTTATGATTATGGGGTCTTGTGATATTACTTGTCAGGTTATTCACAGTGTAGTTTGAAGGGTGTCACGTTCTAATATTACACAGATGTTAAAGATTGTGATAAGACCCATCTTTGATCAAATTACAGCTGACAGGGAGGATTTCAAACTAAAATCCTCTTCATTCAGATTTACAAAGTCTGAGGGCAGCTGTCAAGTGCATACTGTACTAAAATGGAGAACTATGATTTGGTTTAAATGCTTTGACAAAACAAAAAGGAGCAAGCAAATAAAAATGGTAAAATAATACTGTTTTAAGTTTTTGTTAGATCTTTACTACTTGTCTTTATTTCCCATGGAGGGGAAAATTGTCTTAATGAGTGTTGTCTTTTCTACAAATCTTTGCATTGCCTTAGGATAATTTCAGAGAGATTTGGTTAGTTTAGAATTTGTATGATGTTGTAAAACATGTGATAGCAACTTGGCAATGGATTTTACATATCTCATGAATTTTATTAGAGTCAGAGAGATATACAGTGTGGAAACAGACCCTTCAGTCCAACTCATCCATGACAACCAGATATCCCAATCCAATCTAGTCCCGCGTGCCAGCACCCAGCACATATCCCTCCAAACATTTCCTCTGGGTGCTCCAGTTGCCTCCAATAATCCAAAGGTGTTCAGGTCAGGTGAATTGGCCATGCTAAATTGTCCATAGTGTAAGGTGCATTAGTTGGAGGGAAATGGGTCTGGGTGTGTTACTCTTCGGAGGGTGGGTGTGGACTGGTTGGACCACAAGGCCTGTTTCCACACTGTAGGGAATCTAATCTAAAAAAAAAGCCTTCCTATTCATAAACACATCCAGATGCCTTTTAAATGTTGCAATTAAACTATCCTCCACCACTTCCTCTGGCAGCTAATTCCATCCATGTACCATCTGTGCATGAAAACGTTGTCCCTTAGGTCTCTTTTATTTATATCTTTCCCCTGGCACCCTAAACCTATGCCCTCTAGTTCTGGTCTTCCCCACCCCAGGGAAAAAACTTTGTCTCTTTGCCCTATTCATTCCATTCGTGATTTTATAAACCTCCATAAGGTCATCGTGCAGCCTCTGATGCTCCAGGGAAAACAGCCCAGCTCGTCCCTATAGCTCAAAACCTCCAACCCTGGCAACAAATCCTTTTCTGAACCCTTACAAGCTTCACAACATCCTTCTGATAGAAAGGAGACCAGAATTGCATATTCCAAAAGTGGCCTAACCAATGTCCTATACAGCCAAAGCATGATCTTCCAATTAATATACAGCCGCAACATGACCTCCCAACTCCTATACTCTTTGCACTGACAAATAAAGGAAAATGTACAAACACCATCTTCACTATCCTGTCTACCTGAGACTCAACTTTCAAGGAGCTATGTATCTGCAATCCAAGGTCTCTTTGTTCATCAACATTCCCAAGCACCTTACCATTAAGTGTACAAGCCTTGCTAAGATTTGCTTTCTCAAAATGCAGCAACTCGCACTTATCTAAATTAAACTCCATCTGCTATTCGTCAGCCCACTGGCCCATCTGATCAAGATCCAGTTGTAGTCTGAGATAAACTTCTTCGCTGTCTACTACACCTCCAATTTGGGTGTCATCTGCAAACTTACTAATTATACCTTTATGCTCATACGCAATTCATTTACATAAATGATGAAAAGTAGTGGACCCAGCACCCGATCCTTGTGGCAGTCCACTGGTTACAGGCCTCCAGTCTGAAAAACAACCCTTTACCATCACACTCTGTCTTCTATGTTTGAGCTAATTCTGTATCCAAATGGTTAGTGCTCCCTGTCTTCCTTGAGATCTAACCTTGCTGACCAATCTCACATGGGGAACTTTGTCGAACTGAAGTCCACGTAGATCACATCCATCACTCTGCCTTCATCAATCCTCTTGGTCATTTCTTCAAAAAAACCTAATCAAGTTTGTGAGACATGATTTCCCATACACAAAGCCATGTTGACTATCCTGAATCAGTCCTTGCCTTTCCAAATGCATGTATGTCCTGTCTGTCAGGATTCCCTCCAACAACTTGCCCACTACCGATGTCAGGCTCAGTGGTGTATAGTTCCCTGGCTTGTCCTTATCACCCTTCTTAAACAGTGGCACCACGTTAGCCATCCTCCAATCTTCCGGCATCTCATCTGTGACTATCAATGAATCAAATATCTCAGCAAGGAACCCAAAAATCTCTTCCCTAGCTTCCCACAGTGTTCTAGGAAACACATGATCAGGTCCTGGGGATTTATCCACTTGAATGTGTTTTAAGACATCCAGCACTTCCTCCTCTGTAATATGGACATTTTTCAAGATGTCATCATCTATTTCCCTACACTCTGTCTTTCATGTCCTTTTTCACAGTAAATACTGATGCAAAATACTTGTTTAGTATTTACCTCTTCACCTGCAGCTCCACATAAAGGCCACCTTGCTGATCTTTGAGGGGCTCTATCTCTCCCTCGTTACCCTTTTGTCCTTAATGTATTTGTAAGAACCCTTTGGATTCTCCTCAACTCTATTTGCCAAAGCTATCTCATGTCCCCTTTTTGCCCTCCTGATTTTCCTCTTAAGTATACTCCTACTGCCTTTATACTCTTCTAAGATTTCACTCAGTCTATCTTGTCTACCCTTGACGTATATTTTCTTTTTCTTCACTAAACTCTCAATTTCTTTAATCATCCATCATTCCCTACACATACCAACCTTATCTTTCAGCCACACAGGAACATACTGTCTCTGGACTCTTGCATTCTACTTTCGGAAGGCTTCCCATTTTCCAGCCGTCCCTTTACCTGCGAACATCTGCACCGAATTTGAATAGTCTTGCCAAATACCGTCAAAATTAGTCTTATTCCAATTTAGAACTTCAACTTTTGATCTGGTCTGTTCTTTTCCATCACTATTTTAAAAATAACAGAATTATGGTTGCTGGCCTCAAAGTGCTCCCCCACTGACACCTCAGTCAGCTGCCCTGCCTTACTTCCCAAGAGTAGGTCAAATTTTGCACCTTCTCTAGTTGGTACATACTGAATCAGAAAATTTTCTTGGATACACTTTATAAATTCCTCTCCATCTAAACCCTTAACACTATGGCAGTCCCAGTCTATGTTTGGAAAGTTAAAATCCCCTACCATAACAATCTATAATACAATCTCAATAAAGTGATCATCCTTTTCTTATTTCTCAGTTCCACCAAAATAACTTATCTGGATGTATTTCTGGGAATATCCTCTCTAAGTACAGCTGTAATGCCATCCCTTATTAAAATGCCACTCCCCCTCCTCTCTTGTCTCCCTTTCGATCCTTCCCGTGGCATTTGTCTCCTGGAACATTAAGCTGCCAGTCCTGCCCATCCCTGAGCCATGTTTCTGTAATTGCTATGATATCCCAGTACCATGTTCCTAACCATGGCCTGAGCTCATCTGCCTTCCCTGTTTGGCCTCTTGCCTTGAAATAAATGCAGTTTAATTTGTCAGTCCTACCTTGTTCTCTGCTTTGTCCCTCCCTGCCCTGAATGTTTGACTCACTTCTGTTCTCAACTGTACCAGTCACAGATTGATCTCATGCCTCACTATTTCCCTGGGTCCCACTCCTCACCTTAATAGTTTAAATCCTCCCGAGCAGCTCCAGCAAATCTCCTTGCCAGTATATTAGTCCCCTTCCAATTCAGTTACAATCTGTCCTTCTTGTACAGGTCACTTCTACACCAGAAGAGGCTCAAAAGTAGAAGACAGAGGGTGGTGGTGGGTGGGTTGTTTTCAGACTGGAGGTCTATGACCAGTGGAGTGCCACAAGGATCGTTTCTGGGCCCTCTACTTTTTGTCATTTACATAAATGATTTGGATGCGAGCATAAGAGGTACAGTTAGTAAGTTTGCAGATGACACCAAAATTGTAGGTGTAGTGGACAGCAAAGAGGGTAACCTCAGATTACAACAGGATCTGGACCAGATGGGCCAATCGGCTGAGACGTGGCAGATGGAGTTTAATTCAGATAAATGCGAGGTGCTGCATTTTGGGAAGCAAATCTTAGCAGGACTTATACACTTAATGGTAAGGTCCTAGGGAATGTTGCTGAACAAAGAGACCTTGGAGTGCAGGTTCATAGCTCCTTGAAAGTGGAGTAGCAGGTGGATAGGATAGCGAAGAAAGTGTTTGGTATGCTTTCCTTTATTGGTCAGAGTATTGAGTACAGGAGTTGGGAGGTAATGTTGCGTCTGTACAGGACGCTGGTTAGGCCACTGTTGCAATATTGCGTGCAATTCTGGTCTCCATCCTATCGGAAAGATGTTGTGAAACTTGAAAGGGTTCAGAAAAGATTTACAAGGATATTGCCAGGGTTGGAGGATTTGAGCTACAGGGAGAGGTTGAACAGGCTGGGGCTGTTTTCCCTGGAGCATCACAGGCTGAGAGGTGACCTTATAGAGGCTTGCAAAATTATGAGGGGCATGGATATGATAAATAGGCAAAGTCTTTTCCCTGGGGTCAGGGTGTCCAGAACTAGAGGGCATAGGTTTAGGGTGAGAGGGGAAAGATATAAAAGAGACCTAAGGGGCAACTTTTTCATGCAGAGTGTGGTATGTGTATGGAATGAGCTGCCAGAGGATGTGTTGGAAGCTGGTACAATTGCAACATTTAAGAGGCATTTGCATGGGTATATGAATAGGAAGGATTTGGAGGGACATGGGCTGGGTACTGGCAGTAGGACTAGATTAGATTGGGATATCTGATCGGCATGGATGGGTTGGACCGAAGGGTCTGTTGCCATGCTGTACATCTCTATGACTCTAAGAGATTTCAATGATCCAAAAATATGAATCCTTATCCCAAACACCAGCTCCTTAGCCATGTATTCATTTGCTCTATCCTTCTATTCCTATCTTCACTAGCTCACAGCATTGGGAGTAATCTTGATATTACTACTCTCAAGGATCTCCTTTCTAAATTCCTGCCTAACTCTCTGTAATCTCCTTTCAGAATCTCATCCTTTTCCCTTCCTATGTTATCAGTTCCAATGTGCACAATGACCTCCTGCTGGGCTCTCACCCCCTTGAGAACATTCTATACCCTCTCTGAAACATCTTTAATCCTGGCACCAGGGAGCCAACACACCATTCTGATTTTTCACTGCTGGCCACAGAAACATTTGTCTGTGCCTTGGACTAGAGAGTCCTGAACACAATTGATCTCTTGGAAGCTGACCTACCTCTCATTGCATTAGAGCCAGTCTCGATACCAAAAACTTGTCTGGCCATATTACATTTCCCTGAGAATCCATCACCCCCTACATTTTCCAAAACAGCATACTTGTTTGAAATGGGGATAGCCACAGAAGAGTCCTCCACTACCTGCCTACCTCTTTTACCCTTCCCATCTATGTGACTGTGTCTGAAACTTGTCTCTATTCCTATCTCTGCCATCCATCACGCCCCCTTGCTCTTGTAAATTCCTAATTGCTTCAAACCATCTCTCTAACCGATCCATTCTATCTGATAGGATTCGCAACCAATGGCATTTATTGCAGATATAATCCTCAATAACAAGTAAACTCTCACATCCGACAACAAGAGCATATCTACTATAGGCCATTTTTGCTTCTTTCAGTCTACACATCCAGAAAATAGCACTGTCTTATTTCTCTACAAAACACTGCTCCATTCTTAACTGCAATGGAATAAAAGTCCAGGGTGACATAAATGAGCTGCCAACCTATTATCAATCATTTAACCTGCTGCACAATCAAGATCTATGCTGTTGAGTCAACCATCACATTGAGTATCCAAGTTATTTTTGCTTTTCTTCTTTTCATGATGAGTTGTTTTATTCTGGTGTTGTCATGGGAGACAATCTGCAATGTGAACAATCTTCTAGTTTTTCATCTTGGACAGTTAACATCACAGAAAAAATATGACATTGTTGCCATTGGTTAATAAACAGGAGTGAGAACTTTGGACAGTTCCTCAACTCTACTCCAACTGAATTAATTGCCCATCTGTTGTAATAGCTGAGATCACTTATCTCAGCACAACTTACTAATATAACACTGGTTCTTCCTGTCTTCATCATTTGATAACAAGTATTAACTATCGAGTTTTGAGTATCATGTTTTATTTTAAAAGTTATAAAAAATTTTTTTAAAAACTTTTTGGATATGTCATCCTGAAACATTTTGTTCAAGTTTGTGTCTGTTTATGATCATTGATTGCTTTCGCTAGGGCACCACCCTCTCAAAGACAACAAGGGTTTGGCAATGAATGCTGGCTCAGCCAGCAACATCCACTTCCCATGAATTAATAATAAAGAGAGTGGGTTGTTCAATGTGAGATTCTCAAATTAAGGCCACACTCAGTGTGCCTAGCTGATTCTTCGGCTTGATTTATTGAAGGTTGACATGCCTCTAGAGGTATCAAATCTTATTGTTCAAGTAGGTGCAGATGTTGGACTATGTAACATTTTATTGTGTTAATCTTGCCTGAAATTAAATTTCATGTTGTTTTAATTTTGAAACACTGTTAAATCTAACTCTTATCATAACAGGCTGAATTACAGTGTTTTGCAGAATTCAGTGTCCTAAGTTTCTAATGAAAACAATCTCTCATCTCTTGTTTTGCATTCAATACCAGCATTTTCCAGGAATCATTAATACTGTTGGGCTAATTTTACAAGTTAAAATATATATATAGAAAATCATGAGGAAAACATATTCAAGTTCTCAAGATGTGGTCCCAGCAGGAAAAGCTCTTGGCAGTGACTCATAACATACAGTACAATTACTCCATATCGCACACATTCAATACCCTGTTACCTGTCGTCTTAATGCTTTGCAGAAAATGGATAGAAACAATGCAAAACGCAATTGTCCACAATGTTACTACTTGCCTATTCAATGGTTAGAATAGATGCATATGTTAATTTTATATTTCACAATGCACAACATCAGCTGCCATGTTTAAGGCTTGCTGTGGGGTTCCAATGACTTCCATCTTCTAATGTTAAAGGTTTTGTCTTGCTCAATAATAGATCTCACGCACTTGATGGGAACTCCAATGTCCTCTTATTTTTGTTCTTGCTTGGTGGTTGGTGGGAACCCTTCATCCGCCAACATATTGGGATACATGGTCATATCAGTTAATTCCAGTGTCTTTCACTGTGTCCATATTTTAGTAGCTCACTCCTTTTGCAATTTCAGGCTTTAATTTCCTGGTACAATTGCAAAGCACTGGAATTCTAGAAACTTGAAATGCAAACAGCAAATTCTGGCAATCTGTAATGCTCCAAATATTGATAGATTTGAAGTGTTTCAAATAGATTCTGTGAAAGTGTATTTTCAACTCCCTTGGTCCACATATTGTTCATAACTATTCCATACTTGCTTCTGGTCAATCAATTAATTGATGATTGGATGATGCTGCTCTGATCTTGGTCCATTTCTCCATTTTACTTCACAACTTCGATATGAATGATTATCAATCAGAGCATGATTTTGAAGTATATTTGATGAGGTATTTTGAGTTTCTCAAATTTCAAAATAAACCATAGGGACTTGGTGGAAAATGTAGCAAAATTGTATGATGACTATTCATTTAAATTGAATGAAAACAAGACAAAATAACTTGTTACAGGTTTTAATGCAAAGTGAGTTAATGATATTGCACCGGCGAAACTTCAAGAAATTCTGATGGCTAGATCATTAGTGCAGCAAAGCATGAGTCATAGAGATATACGGCATGCAAACAGACCCTTCAATCCAACTCATCTATGCTGACCAGATATCCTAAATAAATCTAGTCCCATTTGCCAGCACTTTGCTCATATTCCTCTCAACCCTTCCTATTCATATACCCATCCAGTTACCTTTTAAATGCTGCAATTGTACCAGCTTTAACAGCTTCCTCTGGCAGCTCATTCTATAAACACACCACACTCTGCATGAAAATGTTGTCCCTTCGGTCCCTTTTAAATCTTTCCCCTCTCACCCTAACCGATGCCCTCTAGTTCTGGACTCCCCCACCCTTTGGGAAAAGACATTGTCCATTTACCCTATTGATGCCTCTGATGATTTTATAAACCTCCATAAGGTCACCCGTTGACCTCCATAGATGCTCCTGGGAAAACAGCCCCAGCCTAATCAGCCTCTCCCTATAGCTCAAATCCTCTAACCCCTGGCATCATCCTTGTAAATCTTACCTGAACCATTTCAAGTTTCATAACATGCTTCCAATAGGAGAGAGACCAGAATTGCACACACTATTCCAAAAGTGACCGAAACAATATCCTGTATGTCTGCAACATTATATCCAAACTTCTGGGTCATCCAAGATGGAGGATGGAAAAAGAAACATGGCTTGAGGGCTGCTCCTTTTTTGAGATATTTTAGGTGTTGGAGCTGATTTTCTTGAAATCCAGAGCAATAATTACTGTTTTATAAGCTGTGCATTGTGTAGGAACTTTGTGGGGGAAAAAAATCAAAACAATGGCACTTTGTCTCTCTTCCTCCTTTTCAAAGGGCAGGGATCACATGGTCAGTGAATCAAATGAGAAAGAAACCTACGCTGTTGTCTGACACAGTCGTGAATCTGCACAGATACTGCCTTTGCTGTTTGAGTTCCAGTATCAGTCCTAATTTTACTTTTTTTAAATTATGTGTGACTTCTGTTATTAATATAAGGGCCATGGTAAAGTGATGTATTAAATGTTTCACTGTCCTTTTCATGTAGAAAAATACACATGACAATAAATTTCTATTTTGTTCTGTTCAATTCTATTCTATTCTACGTCAAAATTCCAAAACACCTTATTCAGTGGAAAATAGCCAGGAAAATTCCAATGGGCAGCTTCCTTGTGTGTGTGGACCCCTCATAAAAAGCCCTTTAAAAATCAAGGCTTTTGAATTATTTTGGCTCGTTGAAGCAGGAACAGTTAATGATTGTAAAACCTACTCTAGTTTCTGGTGACTATTAAATTGAATCCATAATTTATCACTTGACCCCTCAATTAAACCTCTCAGGACCCCCATCAACATGTGGACTAGACTCTCCAATACCCAACAGTGAAAGACATCTGTGAGTACTTCATCCTCTATGTGAACCTTAAGCATTACTGTACTGAATGGATGACAGATTTGTATCCTAAACTTTCTTGACCACATTGTGCAGCATCAGGAATCAATTCCAATGTCTGTCATGCACAAATAACGTGTCACGGCTCGAACGATTCACCTTAGTTCCCAAAATTACAAGCACTTCGCAAGTTCCCAGAGTTTGCATTTGGTGCAAGAGCTCATCCATTCACATCTTGGGTCTTAATCTTCATTAGCACAAGTGATGGCTGGTCCCTAAACCTTCAATCTTGTAACTGGTTCTAGACAGATATTGATTCTCTCAGCCAATGATGATAAGTGAGCATATATTTGCAAATTTGAGAATGCATTTGCAATATCATGTCACCCATGTGTCCTCAGCAGGATTTCCTCCACTCCACTCCATTATGCCTCAGAGTGGTCCTGGAGTCTGCAGCCGGGGTCAAGAGAGTCTGCCCTACAGCAGAGCCTATTGTCTTGGAACTTTGATTTGATTCATTATTGTCACACGTTGCGAGACACAATGAATTATATTGTGTGCTTACTAGACAAAGCATACCTTATACAAATACATCAGGATAATAGAACAGAAGGCAAATACTGTGTTACAGCTGCAGAGAAGGTGCAAAGGTGTACTGTAATATATGAGATCCATTTGTAACTCACTTAACAGGGGCAAGAAGCTGTTCTTAAATCTGTCGGTCCATGTTTTCAAGCTTTTCTTTCTTCTGCCCAATGGAAGAGGGTGGAAGACAGTATAACCAGGGTGGGATTATGTTGGCTGCTTTCCTGAGGCTGTGGTAAGTACAGACAGAGTCAATGGAAGGAAGGCTGGTTTTCATGATGGTATTGGCTATGTTCACAACTCTCTGTAATTTCTTACGACTGTGATGCGTCTGGAAAGGATGCTTTCTGTGGTGCATCTATGAAAATTGCTCAGAGTCATTGTGATATGCCGATTTTCCTTAGCCTTCTGAGGAAATAGGCACTGGTGTGCTTGACTAGCGTCAATATGGATGGACAGGGATAGATCGTAAGTGATGTTCACTGGGAGCTTGAAGCTTTTGACCCCCTCCACCTCCAAAGCATTCACGCAGAAAGTGATGTGCCCTCCAGTCTGCATCCCAAAGTCGATAACCAGCTCCTTCATTTTACTGATATTGTGGGAGAGATTGTTGTCTTTACATCATGCCACTAAGCTGTCAATCTCTTTCCTGTACACTCTATCATTGTTTGAGATCTGACCCACTATGGTAGTGTCATCAGCAAAATGGTAAAAGGAGCTGGAGCTGAATTTGACCACATGATCACAAGGAGTACAGTAAAGGGCTGAGTGCACAGCTTGTGGGATATTGGAGTTGAAGATAATTGAAGAGGAGGTGTTCTTGCCTCTACTGGCTGACTGTGGTCAGCAGGTCAGGAAGTCAAAGAGCCAGTTGCAAATAGGGGAGCAGCATCCTAGGTCTCAGAGTTTGGAGGTGGGTTTTGTTAGAATTGTGGTGTCAAAGGTGGAACTAAAGTCAGTAAATAAGGATTCTGTCATAGGTGTCCTTGTTATCCAGATGTTCCAGGGATGAATGTACAGCCAGGGAGATGGTGTCTGTTGTGGACCTATTGTGACAGTAGCAGATCAGGGCAATCTGGGAGGCTGGAGTTGATGTGTGCCATTATGAATTTCTCCATGCACTTGATAATGATGTATGTCAGAGCCACTAGGCATGATGGCTGATTTTTCATCTGCACTGGGATGATAATGGCCTTTTTGAAGCAGGTGGAATCTCACAATTTAGTAAAGAGAGGTTAAAGATGCCCGCAAATACACCTACCAGCTGGTCCTCACGAGATCGGGATGCACAGCCAGGGACTCCATCGAGGCCAGTTGATTTCCGTAGGTTCACATTCAAGAAGGCTGATCTGTCGTCCAAAGCAATAATTGTGGGTATAGGTGCATCTGAGGCTATTGGGGTAGGTGACATCATTTCACTGACTTTCTCTTCGAAATGAGCATGGAATGAATTGAGCTCAATGGGGATGAATACATTGTTGTCAGCGATTATACTTGGTTTCACTTTGTACTCCGTTATATCGTATAAGCCTTGCCACAGTCGGGGTGCGTTCATGCAGTTAGTTTGGGACTCTAGTTCAGTCAGCTATTGGTTCTTGGCATCTCTGATAGTTTTGCAAAGATTGTACTTAGATTTCATGCATGAGTCAGGGTGATCTGACATGAATTCTTCAGAACCAGACTTCAGTAGGAGTCGATCTCTCAGTTTACCCATTGATGCTGATTGATGGACACTCAAATTAACTTCTTTGGCACAGTCCTATGCGCACTTACTGATGAAATCTGTGGTGTTAGTGGCAAACTCATTCAGGTTGGCTGCTGAGTTCTTGAATATGGACCAGTCCACTCACTCCAAACAGTCATGTTGGAGCTCGTCCGTTACCTCACACCAACACTTTTTGTATTGAATCCTCAAGGTTCAGTTTCTATTTGTAAACATGGAGGGGGAACACAGTCTTATGGTCTGATTTACCAAAGTAGGGAATGGAGCAGTAATGTTACTGTTTACTGGAACACTCCAAAAACTTGAAGTTGGCAGCAGCAAAGTCGGCAGTGTGCAGGCTCCTGGGCCTGGGCTTATCCTCTTCGCCTGCATTTCTTTTTCTTTTTTCTTCTTCTTTCTTCCCCATATTTCTTTCTGAAACTTACCTGATAAAGAGAGCTCTTTGGCACGAGGCGGCTTCAATGGATTCAGGAGTGGTGGCAGTGTGGCTGCAGAGTCAGTCAGTCTGTCTGTGAAGCCTGGAGTGGCACTCTCCCTTCCATATGGAGTGAGCCCCTGGTAGCGACCTGACGTGGACTGGGATGCCTGGAACAGGACACTCTTGGTGACATGTTATAGCAGCAGAGAAGGAAACGTTGGACTTGCTAACTTTAAAAAATTTTGTTCTAATTTAATATGCATGGCGCCTATGTATGGTGACAGTGTATACTTTTCATTGTATTTTATGTTGAGCACACGTGACTGTAAAGGATATTTAGTATGTGTGTTTGATGGTTGTGTAGTAATGGCCCAGGATGCTTGGGCATCAGGTGGACAGGAGATGTGTTTGTGGTATCTTAGAAGCACACTCTTAAAATTAGCCTGTTTGAAGTCACTGGCGATGATCAACATGGGTATTCTGTCTCAAGGCTATTTGTGGCAGTGTATATTTCATCAACTGAGTTCTTCACTTGCACATGAAGTAAAATGTCAGCATAGCAGAAGAAAATAACAATTCCGGGGGTATACTGAAGGCCTCCCAACAGCCAGTGGGAGATAGAAGAGAGAAAATGTAGACTGATTTTGGAAAGATATAAAAACAGCAGACTTGTTGTGGTGAGTGATTTTAACTTTCCCTTTATTGCCTGGAACTCACTTCATGCTAGGGGCTTGGATGGGACAGAATCTGTTTGACCATTCAGGAGAGTTTCTTGACACAGCATGTAAACAGTCCAACCAGGGAAGGGGTTATATACTGGTTTGGGGAAATGAGCCCAGCCTGGTCAGTGAAATTTCAGTGGGAAAGCATTTTGGGATTAGTGACTGTAATATCCTGAGTTTTAAGATACCCATGGGATCGGGATCACAGCAGTCCTTAGATGAAGGTGTTAACTTGGGGGAAGGTGAATTACAACAATATTAGGCAGGAACTGGATAATTTTGATTGGAGGTGGATGTTTGAGTGTAAATTCACATCAGATATGTGGGAGTATTTCAAACGGCAGTTGATAAGAGTTCAAGATTGCCACATTGCTGTGAGAATGAAGGATAGGTACAGCAAGTTATGTGAACTTTGGATGGCCAGGGATGTTATGACCTTTATCAAAAAGAAATAACAACAGCAACTAATTGATCAGAAAAAATACCACAATGAGGGATATTGTCTGACACATCAGAAGATGAATTAGCTGCAAGCCAACTATAAAGCCATGGTAAAACAGTTATCCATTTAAGTGGGAGAGGGATTCTCTATCAACCTGTTCCAACTTAAAGTTCACCTGAGTGTTGACCTCCTGGAAGTTCAACAATATGAAACCTCACAGATGACTGAGAGTTTTCTGCTTTTATTAGTCCTCTACTTCAGCCAAAGCATCAGTTCAGCAAAGAAATCAAGGAGATCACAAACCTGCTATGAAAGAGGCTGACATCATTGCAACTTATCACTCCTTTCTGTTCAATCTGTGCCTTTTTTTTTATATGAGTGGATGTGACACATTGTGTTTAAAACTACAATGCATGTGCATGATATAAATAAATGAAGGTTAGTCACACATGCTTACATAAATTCAATATTGTGTGTTGAGGGAATATAATTGCTCAACTCACAATCAGTTATATTTCTGGAGAACTCTATCCCATACCACAATAACTTTATTCGACTCATGTAACCAACAGGAAAAATGTCTTCTATTACATTCCAATTACTTGGAAGCATTGTTAATGCAGTTCCCCACATCAGAGTATATATGAATATTGTCCTTTTGGGAATCTCCTTTTGATTCGCCATTGGCAGTAAATCTAAAAACATTCTGCCCATCCCTCTATTACATTGGGTGCGTGTGCTTTATCTGTTTCATTGGACTCAGGTCAGTTTCTTACAGTCATGTCCATGGATTATAACCCCCACATCACCCAAGGACATATCAAGCTTTTAAATTCCAATGTGTTTTCAAAAGAAGGCTGATGCAATCAAATTGATGGTAACATAATCAATCAGCTCTCTAAAGAGAAACTGAATTGCTACACCTGCAGCTGTCACCAGAACTTCAAGTGGAATAATGCTTTACAAATATTCTGTTTGAATGTCATAAAGTCATACAGTCATAGAAATGCACAGCATGGAAACAGACCTTTGGGTCTAACTCATCCATGCCAACCATATATTCTAACCTAGTCAAGATTAGAGTGGTGCTGGAAGAGCACAGCAGGTCAGGCAGCATCCGAGGAGCAGGAAAATCAACGTTTCGGGCCAAAGACCTTCATCAAGAATGAGACCATTCCTGATGAAGGGCTTTTGCCCGAAACATCAATTTTTCTGCTCCTCTGATGCTGCCCGACCTGCTGTACTTTTGCAGCACCACTCTAATCTTGACTCTGATCTCCAGCATCTGCAGTCCTCATTTACACTGAGATATCCTAACCTAATCTAATGCTATTTGCCAGCACTTGGCCCGTATCCCTCTCAACCCTTCTTATTAATATACCCATCCAGATGCCTTTTAAATGCTACAATTGTACCAGCCTTCTCCACTTCCTCTGGCAGTTCATTCCATACACACACCACCCTCCGCGTGAAAAAGTTACCCCTTCGGTCTCTTTTAATTCTTGCCCCTCTCTCACAAAACCTATGCCCTCTAGTTATGGACTCCCCCAAGCAAGGGAAACAACTTTGCCTATTTATCCTCTCCATGCCCCTCATGATTTTATGAACCTCTGAAGAGTCACCCCTCAGCCTCTGACACTTCAGGGAAAACAACCCCAGCTATTCAACCTCTTCCTCTTGCTTGAATCCTCCAACCCTGGCAATATTCTTGTAAATCAGTTCTGAACCCTTTCAAGTTTCGCAACATCCTTCTGATAGGAAGGAGACCAAAATATAATGGGATTATATCAGATTATTCATGACTGATGTTACACTAATTGGTCTGTAATTCTCTTTTTTTTTCTCCCCTGCATTTTTTTGAAACAGTGGTGTTACAGTTGCAATTCCTGATTGGAATCTCCTGTCAAAAATGCAAAGCTCTTTCTCAACATAAAAAAGAAGGGACTGAGTGGTGAGCTGAGTGTGATTATCACCCTGATTACAATAATCTTCAACCAGAATGGTGAATCTGTGGAATTCACTGCCACAGAAGTCTGTAGTATTGTGTATTGAGGTCAGGTCATTGAGTGTATTTAAGACTGAGATAGATAGCTTTTTGATTGTGAAGGGGATCAAGGGTTAGCGGGAGAATGGAGTTGAGAAATGTATCAGCCATGATTGAATGACAGAGCAGACTTGATGGGCTGATCTAATTTCTGCTCCTATATTTAATAATCTTAATAATACTGTTTATAAAGTGTCATACAAGCATTGTTATCACTATGTAGAAATAGTTCATTATTAGCAAGAATTATCAATGCTGGAGTTTTGTTATATATTAATAAAAAACATTGTATTGCAAAGAGAATGTGGAGTGCTGTTTGGGCCATTATTATAGGAGGTCAAATAACGAACTCTCTTCAACTTCGTAATGAAACAAATTCATTGCAGATGTTACCATAGCCACACGGAAATTAGCTGCTATGCAGTTGGCTAATGAATTAATTCAAATGATGCAAATGCAGGGGAAAGTTTTACTCTTGCTGTTATGCAAGGAGACATCAACAAACACATCAAAAATTGAACGAGTATATTTGTAATGTCACAAACCATATCCACCCAAGTACTTCACCTCCATTAATTGCTTTCATGTTAGATGCTTTTCGTGGGATAGAATGCAACTGTTTGCATCTGATGCAATTCATAGTTAAGTCAAAATGTGGTATAGGAAATTTGTCTAGAACAGGAGCAAATAAGACCCTTTTTTTGTTAGTGTTCCAGCTAAGCAAATCATGGCATTTACTATGATTGTGCTACCAGCTGTCCATGACTGGTACAACAGGAGCTGATATCAGTAGCATTGCAGCACAGCGGTATGAGCTGTTAATTATAGCAAGCATGTAGCATTTTTATACACAGTTTCTGAAGCCCAAAATTAGATTATGGCATTTAAATTACTCACTGCTATCTGCATCAGTTTTACTACAATAATTTGTAATTATCCATCTCCAGATTCTGTGGTGGTTTTGCTTCAGTTCTGCCATGACATTGGCTGTCTCTGCATTAAATGTCTGACACAGGATGACATTCACACAAGGGGATTAACAACTGTGACTCCATCACTGCAGGCTTATCAAGAAGTAAATCTATAGCTGATTACCAGGAAATTCGATGTCAAATGTATATTATAATACAATGACTTCTCATCAAGGAAAATATATTAATAACTGCAATGGAATCTTTTTCATTAATCTTTTCCAATCAAATTCTATAATTACTTTATCTAAGCTGTAAAAGTCAGCATTTAAAGAAATTGCCGTGTCAATCAGTTACGATGAGAATTAATTTGGAACTTTGCAGTGGATTCTTCCATTTAATTTTATTCTGCAATGAGCCAATTGCTTTGTGCAGAACTATAAATGACACCAGCCATGTTGAAGAGTTGAAGTAATCAAGGAGAATTGATCAGTGCAGGTCAAAAAAACCTGTGCCATGTTAATTCACTGATTGGGCTTTGCATCATTTGGAAACTTGAGAATCAAAATTCATATTTAGCCGGAACAAAAATCAAATGTCAAGATATAATACTGAACACAAATGTGATATAAAGATAATTTTGTTGTTCTGAGCAGGAATCTCAACAAAAATGGAGCTCCATTGAAATGATGAGGAGGTGCTGGTGTTGGACTGGGGTAGACAAAGTTAAAAATCACACAACACCAGATTATCATCTAATGAGTATAGTCCAAACCTGTTGTGTGATTTTTAACCTATGAAGGAGGATAGAAGTAGTCATGTATACTCTTTATGAAAAAAATTCTCATGAAGGCCGTAAATGATGTCATCCAGCAGTATTCTGCAATAATAGGGTCAGAATCATCAACTGAATATTTTAATTTGGACCAAGACAGTGATTAATGATCTAATTAATGGAAGACTTCAATGTGCCCCAGTTGTGACTGCATATGGTAGAGTGAAATGAGTCTCTGCCATGATGCATGATCACATCACAGTGGAGAAGCAGAGACAGGGGTAGGAATTGGAGTTGCTATCCTTGGTCTGCATGTGTTATATAGAGAGGAATCTCTATTATCTGAACATCACAGGTCAGGAGTACTTTGTTCAGATAATCAAAATTTGGATAATCGAATGCTGAATAGTGCAGTTCAGCCAAGCATTGGGACCTTGCAATCTTGCCGGATAATCCGAAATTTGGATAATCCAATGCCAGATAATTGAGGTCCCTCTATAGTAAGCTAGGAGCACTTTAATGCTGTTATGTTCATGTTTCTTTACTTTGATTGCAGGAAAGAAACATCCACTTACCGACTCCCTGTTCTTCTTTCAGACATACCTATTGTTATGACTGGACCTCAGGTGAAGTTGCCTAAATAGTATGGTTCCAAATGAAATATGCCACACTGTTTAGCTCTTGAATGAGGAGCGATGAGCCAGCTCCCTTTCTTTCATTGTTTGCAACAAGATTAATTTGTAAAGAATCCCTTGTCTTTTGGATTTTTGTTTTCCCAGACCAGATACACTTATGTTTTAAAAGCAGCCAAGTTAACCAGGCTTCCTTGAGTTAACAAAGAGTGAATTCATTTAATTACTAAAGGCAATAATTTGTAATGCAGCATATATATGTACAGATTGGAAATAAAAAGATCAAACCAAAAGTGAAAAGATGAAGAGATAAGGTATATTGATCAGTTTCTGAAGTGTTAGCGAGAAATGGATGGGTTGAAAGCTATGTCTATTGCAGTGGAGGTTACCAGTAGCATTGATGTTGGGAGGTGAAATGTCAGCTCATAAGCCTTAACTTTCCAGATTGTTTGTGGTTGTGTAGTTCTGATGCCTTTCAACTGCCATTGAATTCCAGAATTCAGGGAGAAAGAAAGTCCTTTGTTGCCAGGTTTGTTTTTTAAGTGGTTTGTTGCACTTCGAGTCATTGTGCACCATGTGATAAGGGGATAGTACTTTAGCTAACTTTAATCGTATTTGCATGCACAAATGCAGGCTGGTGCACATGGCAGTATTCAGTCCCACAATATACTCCAGTATAGTTCACAAAAAAAAGCAGTTTAATTCTGTTTTCTTGTTTGCCCAACAGGTAAAACAGTCATGTCTGCAACAGGTGACTTTTTACAGACAGAGGAGATATAGTCAGCACTTTCATTCTCTCGTGTTTGAAATTGGCCTAATAATTTACATTAACAGTGGTTCATGGGCTTCATGCAAGATTTTACATGGAGTCACTGAATGTAAATTCATCATTTTTGTGTAACAGTCCTGCTTTTAAGACGAACAAATTTTGGAATTAAAAGTAAAAATGTTGATACTTTGGGGTTTTGATCCATCATTACATTTTACTGACCATTCATACACAGAACACTGCTCTTTTTACTTTCTCCACATGACAAAATATGTGATTTTTGTTACACTTTTTAAGAAGTGGAAATAAGTTGTGTACTGAAAATGTGTTGCTGGAAAAACGCAGCAGGTCAGGCAGCATCCAAGGAGTAGGAGAATCAACGTTTCAGGCATGAGCCCTTCTTCAGGAATCCTGAAGAAGGGCTCATGCCCAAAATGTTGATTCTCCTGCTCCTTGGATGCTGCCTGACCTGCTGCGCTTTTCCAGCAACACATTTTCAGCTCTGATCTCCAGCATTTGCAGTCCTCACTTTCTCCAAAATAAATTGTGTAGCCCATTTCAAATCTGTGTTTGTACTGTCTTTGGTTTGATGATGAGAATGTATAAGCCTAACTGTGAAGCACCATCAAATTATTCACTACATAGCGATGCATATCTGAGCTAGTATCTTTCATCACTTCGCTGAAATTTAGTTTTGAAGAGCTAATGCTGCAAATGTTTTAAGTGAGAAAATCAGAATGTATTTTTTAAAAATCTATTTCAATTTGTGCAGTAAATCCTTCATACATTTATGGAGAGATGGAAAAAATATCAGTGTTATCAGAAATTAAATATAAGGAGAGTGTTTGTTTGAAGGTTTTTTTATTGTTTAGTTTTGTCATCTTTGACACGCTCAGTGATTCCCACTGATTGTTACTGACTTCTGACCTTTTTAGTGTTGCATCAACAATACTCCAACTCCAATTTGACACTTAGTCAATAAAGGGGAGAATAAATTAAGTGCACTCCATGCTGAAATTAAATCAATTATCACTGCCCTGTGTCAGGCATTTAAAATAACAGTGACTGTATTTAAACAATGAAGTACTCTCTGTTGCTATCTGAATGAATGCAAATTAAACTTTGTGGGCTTTGATATTAAAATGCTATGTCCAGTTTTGGTGGTCTTCTGGAGAATGAATGAGAAACTGAGAGACTTTGGAAAGCATGTAGACCAAGTCTAAAGTTTACTTCGCAGTTTAAACACCTTAGTTGCTTGAAAATTCTCGATGAGTTGAGTCATGACACCTCAGAGAAACATTGACTTGGGGATGATTTAATTAAGTTTTATAAAGTAATGAAGAGACAAGGTTGTGTTTAAGTCATTATTTCAACTGTACTGTTTGCAAGAGAAACAGGAAATGTACTTTCAAGTTACTTGAAGCAGAAGTAACTTCAGAGTCAGTACTCTTTTCCATATTTTGAAGAATAGTGGATGCATGGCACTAATTTGAGAAGTCAATTTACTGTGTTTCTTACAGCAATCACTGGACCTGCTTTTGGTTGGATGGAGATCAGATCATAGGGTACTCAGACAGAGTGAGGCTTACAAGACTATGGCTACATGGGAGATATGCACAGCAAGGTCAGCATTAACAAGATCAAGGTTATTTGAAAAGGTTTACCCAATGTCTTTATTTAATTGAACCAGTTCTCTGACCATTCTCCAACTTATATTCCATTTCTTTGACAATGCTCTTAAAATTTTATTTGAATTATTTTGGTTTTCACACTTCTGTTTCTCATCTTATTAACAAGAAGTATAATAAAGCAAACCTTGGTAATTGTCAGTTCAATGGTAATAATAGGTGGATAGACAGCGAGTAAGAGATTGGATACGGTTGTTGTCTGATAGTCATGAGGAATTTCAATACCCCCGTAGCAAAACATAGCTAGAGGGGACAACAAACGTCAGAGACACAAATAATATAATACAGGAAATAATTTATTGTTTTCATGAAAGAATGATATATAAGTATTTTGGTGTAGGATTAATTCTTGAACCATCTAATTTCAAGGTCACTCATTTGCCTAGAGGAAGAAAATGATGGTTTATCAATACAAATGAAGGAAACCAAACACTTATGTAAAATAGTGTTATGTAAAGTATTATCACTGTGTAATTCAAAGACAATTTATTGTCAATATGTTGTTACTGTTAAAGTGACATAAAAATAGTGTTAAGATTTATTTTGGATAATGCAAATACTCAACAAAGATTTTCACCCCTCTTTAATGAGAGATGTGATGTAGAATGTGAGATTTATACATATTAGTGCTATTTATTGTAGAGTTTAGACATGAATTACTGATTGGTTTGTGTCAAAGAGTAGGTTTAATCATTAATGTTATTTGAAGTTAAAGTTTAAGATCAGTTGTGTGACTTAAGATCAGGAATTGGAAGAGCTAGTAAAGTCAAAAATGTGAATATAAATAAAGGAACACTTTCTCGTTTTGGTACTGCAAATAGTGTTGGTAAAAGGGTTTTATTTTACATGTGTTTTGAAATCTTTTAATTTGTGTTTCATTTCATTTTCATTTATTTTGCTTAATAAACTTCTGCTTTATTATCAAATCCAAATCTGCTAAATTGCATGTGTTTCAGTTATGTGTTAAATAAGAAAAGCCAGAGTTCAACCTGGAATCTGACCTGTCCAGCAATAACATCAACTGGAATCAGAACAAAAATAAAACAGGGTGCCAAGGCATATGATAACTTAGATTTAGCATCACAGTTTCTTAATTACAAATATATTTCAAAAACAGTTGTCTTTTAAGTTGGATACATGGAAAGCAAAAATAACATCATGATGAAAGTACAAGGCTTTGAACGTTTGGAGCCATGAAAACAGTTCCACAAGGGTTTAAATGGAAAACAAGGTGAAAAAAGATGATTGGATATTTTGGGGGAATAAAATGGAATTGAAAACAAGCACAGCCTTTTGAAAAACAGGAACAAAACACAGTAGTTCTATAGGTCAAAAATAACCTGAAGGCTTAGAACAGCAATTTTAAAAGATACAGAAGCATCGAAATAACTAAGGTCAATTGAATTTAGCTAAAAGTATTGGAAGGATAATGGATTAATGTAAAGGGATAATGCAGATCCAGTAAAACAAACTACTGTATTGAAGGCCAGGTGAGTTGCTTTTGAGATCACTTGAAAAGATACATTATCAAAAATTGTTCCAGAGTTTACTGAATAAACAAATTTGGAAAATCAGATCTGTAGTTTATTTTGAATTCAGAAAATATTTGACAACGTGCAGTGACTGTTATTTACCAATTGATGATCTTCAAATAATTGTTATGTTCAAAAGTGTTTGGGCAATAGATTGAGGCATTAATACATACTAAAGTGTGTTTGTTTGGGGAAAAAAATGGAAGATAATGGGCAATGTTGCAGAAATCACAGGACATTTATTGATTGGGCTTCTGATGGCAAATTTAGAAAAAGAAAGGGTTTAAGTGTCATTAGAGAAGCTGTGTTGTGAGTAATTAAAAACAAGACAGCTTGAATTGTCTCTCTTCAATCTTCTGACTAAAATGCCAAAGGTTTAGATGTATTTTCACTGTCTCTTTTTTTTATATTGTGCAGTAATTCTATTATAGACTCACAATAAATTTGGGGGAAGCTGTCTAAGTTGTATAAAGACAAATAACTTTCAATTATTGTATGACCTTAACATTCATCTTCTGTAATGGGTGCATTTAATTCAGTGTTATCTTTCTTTTGTGGCATGTTCTCCTGACTCTTTCCTATTTGCAAGCTTTTTGTTGGAGTACAACAGATTGAAATGTAATTGTGACATCTCCATAGCTTTGTTCTCTTTTTGTAATAATGAACTGTGGCATAGTTCAGCACAGAAGGAAACCATTTGGTTGATCAGGTCTGCAGTAGTATTTTGAGGAGCATTCCAGTTAATCCCACTTTCCAGTTCTTTACCAATATACCTGCAAAATTTTTCTTCAACAAGAATTTATCCAAGCCTATTTGGAAGTACTAAATTTGTATCAATCAGCTAATAGACAGTGCACTCACTATCCTAACAAACACTTGTTGAAAGTCCGTCTGTACAGCATCAGTTGCATTGACCCATCCACATACATACATGTCTTATTAAAGAAACTCATGCCTTCCCAAAAAAAGCCTACAATCAATTAATTAAACATAATTTGCCCTCCAGTAGTCGATGCTTGTCTCTACGTGCTGTTAATTTTCTCAAGGATTCTTGTTTCAGTCATGTTGCATTATGATAAAATGGTATCAGGGTCAAATATTTTTTCTCTTTTCAGAGCTATTATTGAGATTTCCTTGGGGGCTACATTTTGATTTTGGGGGCTCTTTCAGTTAAAGGTTTTAAGTTAATATTCAAATTGTTTGAAGCAGTATTTGTGTACATGTCCGTGACAAGAAAAGAAACAAAGTATTCAGTATGGAGCTGGTAACCAAGAAACCAACAACAACTGAACAGTTTTCCTATTTACTGCACCATCCCCATGACGTGCCCCACCCCGACACACCCACACTGTCATCCTCCTCTACTGGTTGATATGAAAGCAAACTCAAGGTCTGGAAGGTTGAGCTGTTCTGGATAAGCAGACTCTAAACTGTTTCTACTTTGTAAAACCTTCTTAAAAAAGATATAAATACAACTGAAAAAACTCTGTGTCATAGAGGTGTACCGCATGGAAGCAGACTCTTCAGTCCAAATCGTCCATGCCGACCAGATATCCCAACCTAATCTAGTCCCATTTGCCAGCTCTTGGCCCATATCCCTCGAAAAGCTTCCTATTCATGTACCCATCCAGGTGCCTTTTAAATGTTGTGGTTGTACCAACCTCCACCACTTCCTCTGGCCGCTCATTCCATACACGTACCATCCTCTGTGTGAAAAAGTTGTCCTTTAGGTCACGTTCATATCTTTCCCCCTCACCCTAAATCTATGCCCCCTGGAATCCCCCACTCCAAGGAAAAAAAATTGGCTATTTATCCTATCCACGCCCTTCATGATTTTATAAAACTCCATAAGGTCACCTCTCTGCCTCCAATGCACCAGGGAAAACAGCCCCAGCCTCTTCAGCTTCTCCCGATAGCTCAAATCCTCCAAACCTGGCAACATCCTTCTAATTCTTTTCTGAGCTCTTTCAAGTTTCATAACACCCTTGTAGTATGAAGGTGACCAGAATTACATGCAATATTCCAAAAGTGGCCTAACCAATATCCTGTACAGCACAACATGACCTCCTGACTCCTATACTCAATATCTGACCAATAAAGGAAAGCATCCCAAACACTTTCTTCATTATCCTACCTACCTGTGACTCTACTTTCAAGGAATTATGAACCTGAACTCCAAGGTCTCGTTATTCATTTATGTTCCCCCAAGACATTAAATGTATAAATCCTGCCAGGATTTGATTTCCAAAAATGCACACCTCACATTTATCCAAATTAAACTTCATCTGCCACTTCTCAGCCCATTTGCCCATTTGATCAAAATCCTATTGTAGTCTGAGGTAATCTTCACTGTCCTCTATACCTCCCAATTTTGGTATCATCTGCAAACGTGCTAAATATACTTCCTGAGTTCACATACAAATCTTGTATATAAATGATGAAAAGCAGTGGACCCTTGTGGCACACCACTGGTCGTAGGCCTCCAGTCTGTCAAGCAGCCTCCCTCCACCACCTTCTGTCTTCCACCTTCGAGCCAGTTCTGTATCCAAATGGCTAGTTCTCCCTGTATTCCATGTAATTTAACCTTGCTAACTGTCTCCCATGAGGAATCTTGTTGAATGCCTTACTGGAGTCTATATAGATCACGTCCACTGCTCTGCCCTCATCAGTCCTCTTTGTTACTTCTTCTAAAAACTCAGTCAAGTTTGAGAGATATGATTTTCCATACTGAAGTCCATGGTGACTATTCCTAATTAGTCCTTGCCTTTCCAAATGCAAATCAGGATTCCTTCCAACAGCTTGCCCACCGCCAATGTCAGGCCATCTGTTCTATAGTTCCCTGGCTTTTCCTAACCATCTTTCTTAAATAGTGGCCACGATAGCCATCCTTCAGTCTTCCGGCACCTCACCTGTGACTTTCAATGTTTAAGATGAACTTAAGGGGAACAGAAAATACTTGAATTACTCCCTCAATAGGTTTACTTCCTTCATCCAAATCTCTTTATTTTGCACTTTACTCGCAAAGCAATTAACTGGAACATTATAAAATAGTTCAACAATCTTTGGTAAGAATTTTATTTTTCCACTTTTTTTGTTATCATAACTGTTCTCAATTTTATTCTTTTGCAGGAGCAGCAAAATCTCCTGATTTGCTGCTGAATGTAAAACTGAAGCCATTAACTTACTCTGGGTTTCCTTGTGTAGATGTTTAGCAGACAAACATCTTGCAAAGTACATAAATATTAACAATTAGATTGAAAATGGTGAAAATCCAAACGCAGCTTTCTGGAAGGATTGACAAAAGAAAAGATCAGTTAATAATGCCAATATAGATCTTTGTTAGAATTTGAGAGTTTGTTTTATGTGTTTCATGCTTATCATTGAGATAAAAAAGTACATTCTGGAGACATGAAATAAAAAAAAGAGAAAGTGCTGGCGAAACTTAGCAGGACTATGGAGATAGAAACAGAGTTCCCATTATATTTGAAACATTAACTCTCTTTGTCTCTCTACCGATTCTGCCAAAAATGCTGAGTTTTGCCAGCATTCTGTTTTTGTTTCACATGTCTCCCTTCAGAAAAATATCTTATTTGGATATCATAACACTAACTGCATTTCAAAAGTACTGATTGAATTTAGGCTCTTTGAAATCTCCAGCAACTGTATAAATTTCTCTGTAAATAGAAGACTTTGCTTTTATGCCCTTCTTTTACTATTATCATAAATGTTGCATGATTCATCAGACTCCTGCTAGAATATTACTTTCTTTTGACTGTATCTTCACCACTGAGCTATAGTGACATCATATGATGTTTTCCTGAATGGTGCTGTATAAATTTCCTTTATGGCATAATTCTTTCAGTTCTTTACCATTTCTCTCTCTTCCTTACGTATGAACCCACAGACATGCTCACACTAGTTCACCCTCAGACAGACATGTCCAAAGTTTTAAATGCATACACCGAACACTGTAATAGAACAAAGCAAGAGACCCAGAAAACTGCTTCAAATTAACATCACACAGCGAACAAGACTTCCTGTTTGGGAAGGGAGATGATGTAATTTAAACATCTGTCATCTGGTGTTGACAATTTCACTATGACTTGTGATCTTTACAAACAAATTTGACAAGCTCAAGTGCAGGTAATTGGATCCAATGTGTAAACTAAGAATCCAAGGCATGCTGACTTCTGTTAAAACCGTTGTTTACATTTGCTAAGCACAAATCACAAATACCATTTTAAGAAAAATATTGAGTCCATCCTGTCAACAGCTCAGAGACACTGGGAGCATGTAGCCTAACTGCTTGTGATGAATATTCCATCTTAAATCAATACCTTAAAATTTCCTTGGTCTAATAATTAATGTGTAAAGAGTTAACTCTCAAAGCTGTATGCATTCCATTGTAAAACTGTCATCAGTTTTATTCCATTGTAAAAATGTCTTCAATTGAACTATCTTGTTAGCAAAGTTTTCTGACAGATAATGTTATGCAAGTGAAACCTTTAAAGATACTGAGACTAATGATAACAGAGATGTGGCTGAAAAGTTTCAACACCAATGAGGATGAATCAATGTTGAGATGGACATTATTGTGGAAATAGCAGGGAATAGTCTTGAAGTGTCGATAAATTAGTTCAAACTGAACAGGATTATTTTGATCAGCCTGACTGAATAGGATATCAGTTTTTGGATTTTTATACACAATATTCTGTAAGGTTTGAAGTCATGTACAAGTCCCTCAAAAGAATATAATTAAAGACACAATTTTTAACTTTATACCCTCTGGAAAATTCAAACAAAATAGAATGCATGTTTCTTTCTAAATCTTTTTGCAGATCTGATGGATAATCTGTAACTAAACAAATTCTATCTACAGTACGATTGTAGAACATTTTAGTTGGGCAAGAGACATTGCTTATGTGCAAATAAAAATGTTGCTTTACTTGTAGCATTGGGAAAATAAATTCATCAATGTTTTTATGGTGTTAGCAGTATAACAACATAGATCTTAGCTGTAGAATTGGGTTGTTTCATGTTCAAGCCTGCTCTGCCAATTCAATAAGAATAATTTGGTTGTGAACCAAACAGACTTTTTTTTTTGTCCATCATGGTTCTTGACTCCCTTGCCTACCATAATTTGTCTGGCTCTGCCTTGAATCAATTCAGTGACCCCAACTCTGCTATTTTCTGGGGAAGAATACTCCATAGACAAACAACTGTCTCAGAAAGAGGGAAAAAAAGTTGTCCCTATCTTAAAATGGGTCTCCTAATTCTGGCCCTCTCCAAACAGGAAACATCTGTAGCTCAGTGGTTAGCACTGCTGCCTCACAGTGCCAGGGACCCGGGTGTGATTCCCACCATGGGTGACTGTCTGTGTTAAGTTTGCACATTCTCCCCATGTTTGTGTGGGTTTCATCCCACAATCCAAAGCTGTGCATGCCAGGTGAGTTGGCCATGCTAAATTGACCATTGTGTTAGATGCATTAGTCAGGGGCACATATAGGGTCGAGGAATGGGTTTGGGTAGGTTGCTGTTTGGAGGGTCAGTGTGGATTTGTTGGGCTGAAGGGCCTATTTCCATACTGTAGGTAATCTAATCTAAATCTTTCCACAATCAAGTCTATCCAGTCTATTTTGTATGTTTCAATAAATATCAGCTCTTACTCTTCTAAATACCAATGGGTAAAGACACAGTATTTTCACCATGTTGTGGCAATATCATTGGACTGCAATCAGAGGTCACGTTAATGTTCTGGAAAAATGGTTTGAAATCCCCCATTCCATGCAAGAATATTAAAAAAAAACTTGGATTTTCTAAGTGTTCTGCTCTAATCTCCTTAATAATTAACTCAAGCAATTTTTGGATGATAGATGCTAAGCTAGCTGGCTATAGCTTCCTGCTTTCTGGCTCCTTTGTTTCTTAATTAAAGGTTTTATATTGGCTATTTTCCAATCTGCTGGCAAACTTGTCAAGTTTAAGAAATTTTTCAAAATTTAATACTTCAACTATCTCCCAGCCAGTTCTTTTAAGACTCTTGCAAACAGGCCTTATGTTCCTGGGGATATGCCAGCTTTTAGATTTAATACTTTGCCCAGCATCCTGAGTGATGAATTAGACTTTTTGGCTCATTGAGTCTGCTCCAACATTCGATTATGCTTGATATGTTTCTCAACTCCATTGTCCTGATTTGATCACCTCTCTAAATCCCTTCCTCTCATTTATCTCAGGAGTTTTGAATATCTTTGAGAAATTTTCTGGCTTTTGTACAGTGTTTACAAACAATGGTTATTTGTTCACTACCATCGGTATTTGCCTTCCATTATCTGATCCCTTGACCCTCTCTCTATAGATTCAGTATTTGTTTTAGTCACTCTTTTCCTATTTAAATATTTATAGTAACTCTTAATGTAAAATCTGTGCTAGCTTTCTGTAGTATATTTTGAGTTTGTTTCTTATTGTTTTTTAAACATCTAAATATCTAACCTTCTGACATTCTGCCAATCTTTGCTGATTTGTACAGGGTGCCTTTTACTTTAATATCATTGTTATGTTCCTAAATTAGTGACAGATAATGCATTCTTCTCAAATAATCTTTCTGTCTCACTGGTGCATATCTTTCTTCAGAATTATGAAGTACTTCCTCAATTGTTTGCCATGAAATCACTGCCAATATCTACCTTGTAAGTGAGTTTCTCAGTTTTCTTCACCTAATTGTGCCTTAATACTTTTACAATGACATTTATTGTGGAATATAACTCTAGTCATAGAGATATACAGTAGGAAAACATACCCTTCAGTCCAACTCATCCAAATATCCTAAATAAATCTGATCCCATTTGCCAGCATTTGACCCAAATCCATCAAAATCCTTCCTATTCATACACCTACCAAGATGCCTATTAAATATTATATTTGTACCATCCTCCACCACTTCCTCTGGCAGCTCTTTCCATACATGCACCACCCTCTACATAAAAAAAGTAGCCCCTTAAATCCAGTTCAAATATTTCCTGACTCACCTTGAAACAATTCTACCACCCTAGGGAAAAGCCTTTGTCTATTTATCCTATCCATGCCACTCATAATTTTGTAAAACTTTATAAGGTCACCCCTCAGCCTCCTATCCTCCAGGGAAAACAGCCCTAGCCTGTTCAGCCTCTCCCTATAGCTCAAATCCTCCAACCCTGGCAACATCCTTGTAAATCTTTTCTGAACCCTTTCCAGTTTCACAACAACTTTCTTCTCACAGGGAGACCAGAATTGCACACAGTATTCCAAAAGTGGCCTAACCAATGTCCTATACTACTACAACATGACATCTCAACCCCTACACTCAATGCACTGACCAATAAAGGCAAGCATACCAAATGTCACCTTCATTGTTTTATCTACATATGACTTCACTTTCAAGGAATTATGAACCTGCACTGCAAAGTCCCTTTTTACAGCAACACTCCCCAGGACTTTGCCACTAAGTCTATAAGTCTGCCCTGATTCGATTTATCAAAATGCAACCCTTTACATTTATCTAAAATGAACTCCATCTGCCACTTCTCAAACCATTGGCCCATGTTGTACTCTGAAGTAAACCTCTTCGCTGTTCACGACACTTCAAATTTTGATGTCATCTGCAAACTTACTAATCTTATCTCCTATCTTCACATCCAAATTATTTATATGAATGTGATGAAAAGGAGCGGACACAGCACCGATCCTTGTGGCACATCGCTCATCACAGGCCCCCAGTCTGAAAAGCAACCGTCCACCACCACCCTTTGTCTTCTACCTTCAAGCCAGTTCCAAATAATTAGTTTTCCCTCTAATCAGTGTGATCTAACCTTACTAACCAGTCTACCATGAGGAACATTGTCAAACACTTTACTGAAGTCCATGTACATCACATCTACCACTCTGTCATCATCAATCCTCTTCACTATGTCAAACAAATGAATCAAATTCATGAGACATGATTTTCCATGGACAAAGCCAAGTTTACTATCTCTAATCAGTCCTTGCCTTTCCAAATACAAATAATTCTCTCCCTCAGGACTCCCTCTAATAACCTGCCCACCACTGATGTCAGGCTCACCAGTCTATAATTCCCTTGCTTTTCCTTACTGCCTTTCTTAAATAGTGGCAGTCTTTCGCCACTTCAGCTGTGGCAATCTTGCAAGGGGCCCAGCAATTCTTATCTAGATTCCCACAGAGTTCAAGGGTACACCTTGTCAAGTGTTGGGGATTTATCCACTTTTATGCATTTTAAGATGTCCAGCACTACCACCTCTCTAATATGGACATTTTCTCAGATGTTTATTTCCTCTCATTCTCTATCTTCCATATCTTTCTCCACAATAAGTACTGATGCAAAATAATTGTTCAGTATCTCCCTCATCTCTTGTGTTTCCACACAAAGATGGTCTTGCTGATCTTTAAGGGGTCATATTCTCTCCCTGGTTACCTTTTTATCCTTAATGTTTTTGTAAAATCCTTTTGGATTCCCCTTAACCCTATTTGCCAAAACTATCTCATGTCCCCCTTTTCCCCTCCTGATTTCCCTCTCGTGTCTCTTCTTAATGCTTACATACTCTCCTGGGGAATCATTTGATTTCTTCTGTCTGCATCTACCATATGCTTCCATTGAGTTGAAAAGTGTGTGGTTGAAAATCACAGCAGGTCAGGCAGGAGAGTTGATGTTTTGGGCATGAGCTCTTCATCAGGAATGTTGGACGAGGGGGAATGGAGCTGAGAGATAAATGTGACAGTGAGGGGAATATAGTTGGGAAGGTGATAAGTAGATACAGGTGGGTGGTGATAGTGATAGGTTGGAGGGGAGGGTGGAGCGAATAGGTGGGCAGGAAGATGGATAGGTAGGACAAGTCAAGAGGGCAGTGCCGAGTTGGAGGGTTGGATCTGGGATGAGGTAGAGTTCGGGGAGTGAGGAAACTAATGAAGTCTATGTTGATGTCATGTGGTTGAAGGGACCCAAGGCAGAAGATGAGGCGTTCTTCCTCCAGTTGTCGGGTGGCTTGGATTTGGTGCTGGAGACCCGGGACTTGCATGTCCTTGGCGGAGTGGGAGAGAGAGTTGAAGTTGTTGGACACAGGATGGTGGGGTTGTTTAGTGCGTGTCCCCCAGAGATGTTCCCTGAACTGCTGTTCTGTGAGTTGGTGTCCTGTCTCCTTAATGTCAAGGAGATCACATCAAAAGCATCAGATACAATAGGTGAGGTGTTTGAATGTGCAGAAAACTCTCTGCCAGATGTGAAAAGATCCTTTGGGGCCTTGGACGGAGATGAGGGGAGAAGTGTGGGCTTCCTTCACATTTTTGACCTAAGCTTCAATTTCTCTAGTCATCCAGCATTTCCTACAACTACTAGCCTTGCCATTCACCTAACAGGAACATACTGCCTCCGGAGTCTCCTTATCTCATTTTTGAAGGCTTCCCAGTTTCTAGCCTTCCCTTTACATGTGAATATCCACCCCAATCAACTTTTGAAAGTTCTTGCCTAAAACTGTAAAAATTGTCCTTCCGCTAACATCAAACTTGAACTTTTATATCAGGTATATCCTTTTCCTAGTCTGAGGCATTCACTTTCCCCTTCAAATTAAATGTAAGATTCTAAACCAGAGCTCGTCCAGCATGAAACTATTAAATAATAGTAATATTGCTCATTAGTAAGTCCAGAATAATCATGTCTCTAGTTGCTTTCGAATATATTGAATATACACACCAAAGAATTGCCCTAACTATGCTCTATGACCTCATTTTCTCAGCTATTGTTAACAAACTGATTTGCCCAGTTTAAATACATGTTGATGTAATCCATGATGATGTACCTTTCAGATGTGTGCCATTTATCTTTTCCTGTTTGCTCGGTCTTACAATGTAACTATTGGCACAAGCTATAAACTGCTTTCACAAGTGACCTAAAGGTTATTATTTCTTTTCTCCCCCCAAACTGATTTGACATCTTGTCTTTTAAGCTGAGATAATTTGTTTCTATTGTATGAATGATGTCCTTAATTAACAGAGCTTCTAATTTTTATTTTGAGATGTCAGATGATCAGTCCCTATTCTTGGTCACCCTACAGCTATGACTCTCTCAGTTCATATGTATATGTTTCTATCTGTGCTAAAAAAAAATTACCCATATTATTGTAAATGTTGCATGCATCCAGATAGAGTGTTTAACTTCCCGTCTGTTCTTTTTGCAATCTCTGGCCTTATCTCTTCAGTCTGTATAATCTGAACCTTTCTGAAACATGCTGGTTAACATTTTCCAAACTACTATGGTGCTGTATTACCTCGTTACCTCCCTTGCATTTACTGCAACTACCACATCTAACCCCTTCCTCAACACTAAAATCACTTTCAAAATTACTGTTATTTTATTTTTATTATACACAGCAAATAATTGTGGCCCCAGCACTGATCTCTGTGCACCTCACCTAGTTGGAGGTTGCCATCTTGAAAATGCTCCTTTATTTAAATTCTCTGTATTCCATCAGTTAAGTCAATCAATCCTCTATCAATTCTAATGTGCTACTCTCGCAGTACCTTACTGAGCACACTTTTCAGAATCCAAATATATTTACTGGATCCTCTATTTTTGCTGCTTGCTAACTCCTTAAAGAAAGCAAACAGATTTATCAGGCATAATTTCCTCTTCATGAATCCATGTTGACTATTTTTGACTAAGTTATGTATTTCTGAATGCATAGAATTTGCATTCTCTATAATACTCTAAAATTTTCTCAGTAACAAATGTTAAGCCAGCTGTCCCATTGTTGCCAGTTTATTGTGTCCTTCCCTTTTGAATAAGGATGTTACATTGGTCATTTTTGAATCTTCCAGGATTTTTCCAAAATCCAAGGATTTTTGGAAGATTACTACCAAAGTATCTGTTATGTCCCTTTAATATCTTCAAATGTAAACTATCAGATCCAGGATACTTATTGGTCATTTGCACAATTAGTTTCCAGAGTATAGAAATGATAATTGTATCTATTTCTTCTCTCTCCTTTGTCCTTGAATATTTAATATTTTTAGAAAGCTCTCATTGTGTTCTACCATGAAGACCAATGCAAAACATTTATTCAGCTTCTCTCCTATTATCCTAAGTCCCATTTTTATTTCCTAAACTTAGTCTCTCAGAATGCATTGTTCTCTTTAATTTGTCTCTTCCTTTTTGTATATTTAAAGAAGATCATGATCTCCTTGATCTTGATTTTACTTGAAAATGTATCCTCAAAGTTTATTTTCTCCCTTTTGGCATTTTTCATGGCCATCTTCTATTGGATTTTAAGACTCACCTAATTCTCTCACATAACCCTCAAGCTTTGAGTTTTTAAAATTGTAATTTGATGCTATTTTTAACTTATATCATAATTGGCTAATCCTCTTCCTAAACTTTTCTTTCTTTTCCACTTTCCCACCAAGTAATCACTTACCAGTTTCCCTTCAATATCACATTTCATCTTTTTTTAAATCTCAGAACATTCTGCAGCCACAGAAATGAAATTGTTTAAGATCCATCCTCTACCCCCTCCCCCCACCACCTCCGCAACCACCACCAACCTTTGACCTATTATCTAGGCATTGTTGACTGCCTGTCTGTTCTTCTCACATCTGGTGCTGCTTCAGTGGACTTGATGCTGTTGGCACCACTGTTCTCAACCATTTTTTGACTGCCTGCTGGTTGCTCTTGTCTCTAGCAAGCTAGCAATATCCTTGATTGCTAAGAATGTTTTCTACTGTAAATGCTCAAAATATTTTTTAAAACTTTGACAATACATGCAGATAAGTAGACGGGTAATATTTTGAATGCAAGAATTAAAACCTGATAAATATTCAAGCTGCTTTGTAGAAGGGAAAAAAGGAAAATAATAAACATCAAGGCTGCATATGATGAAAAGATAGTATTCTGTTCACAAGATGAATGATAATGGGTCTCTGGAAACAGCAGGCACAGGGGTAGTGTGATAGGATTAGGGTTCACAACTTCTGAAGAAGGGTCACAGGACTCAAAAGGTTTGCCCTATTTTATCTTCACAGATGCTGCCAGTTTCTCCAACAATTTCTGTTTGTGTTTGTTCCAGATCTCTAGCATCCACAGTGTATTGTTTTATTTCAATTGTCATTTAAATATTGTTTGGCCTGTTGCTCCCATTGCTGATCTGCACCATGATGGTGAAGGGATTATTCCTCCTGCTCAATATCCTCAATGTCCTCCTTGGAAGACTGCTGCCATTCTCCTGGCTGTTCAAGGGACTATCACATTCCATCTTTACCTATTCCAATTGTGCAGAGCACAACATTCTAGGATTATGCGGCACACTCTGTTGCAGTGTATTGGAAGTCTCATAGACCAATTCAAACATTGGAACTTGTCAGCAAGCCTAATGTCTGGTCCACAATGGCCCCAGCCAAAATGGAGCTACATTGCATCAATACCCAACCTCAGTTGGATGTTCTGTAATGGAGTCAACAGCTACTGTTGGGGACGGAAGCCCTGGTCTCCCAATAACCATTCTTGCCAGCCTTCCAGATCTTGAAATGAAGCAGAACAATGGGGGTTCTCAAAGATATAGTCACATGCAATGTTTTTGCCATCCACAATGCTGATACATAAGAACATAAGAACTAGAAGCAGGAGTAGACCACCTGGCTGCTTTTTTTTTGTGGACTCAGCTCCACTTACCCGCACTCTCATAGTAACTCTTAATTCCTTTATTGTTCAAAATAAGTCTATCTTAGCCTAAAAGACATTTACTGAGGTACAGTCAACTACTTCACTGGTAGGGAATTCTATAGATTTACAACCCTCTAGGTGAAGATGTTCCTTCTCAATTCAGTCCTGAATCTGCTCCCCCTAATTTTGAGGCTATGCCCTCTTGTCCTACCAGTGGAAACATCCTCTCTACCTCTATCTTTTCTATCCCCTTCATAATTTTATATGTTTCTGTCAGATCCTTCATCATTCTTCTAGATTCTTCTAGGGTGGCCCCCGTATCTGTGGAATTATTTTCCATGGTTTCAGTTACGTGGTTTACCATAGCCTGAACATTTTATTGGGAACCTTCTAGGACCATTGATGGGGACTGCTGGGAAGGTAAATTTCCTATTGACATGAATGGGTTCGCTCCTATGTGCGGTTTCATGCTTCCGCAATAGGTTTAGAGATGGATCGCCCACGGTTACGGGGAGGTGGGGTGGTGATGGAGGGGCTCCTGTAAACCCAGTTCACTCAGTCTTTTCTCATCAGTTACCCCTCTCAACTCTGGAATCAAATTAGTCAAGCTCCAAGGCACCCTTTAGTGCCAGTATATCCTTTCTCAAGTAAGGAGACCAAAACTACACACAATACTCCATGTGTGGCCTCACCTGCACCTTGTACTGCTGCAACATAACCTCCCTGCTTTTAAACTGAATCCCTTTAGTAATGATGACAAGATTCTGTTTACCTTCCTAATTACCTGTTTTATCTGTAGACCAACCTTCTGTGATTCATGCACAAGGACAGCCAGATCCATTTGCACTCCAACTTGCTGCAAATTTTTGCCATTCAAGTTAAAGTCCTTTTTACTATTACTCCAATCAAAATGGATGACTCCACATTCCTTAACATTCTATTCCATCTGCTAGACCTTTACCCACTCACTAAAAGTATCTTTGTTCCTCTGTAAAGATTCACAGTCCTCTGCATACTTTCCTCTGCCACTCATCTTCGTGTCATCTGCAAACTTTGACACACCACATGTGGTCCCCAACTCTAAATCATCTATGTAAACTGAATAATTGCAGTCCCAACAGTGATCCCTGAGGCACACCACCAGTTACTGATTGTTACCCAGAATAGCACTCCTTTATTCCCATTTTTTGCTTCATGTTAGTCAACCAATTCTCTATCCATGTTAATATTTTACCCAAAATGCCATGCACCTTTATCTTAAGAATTGTGCAGCATCTTGTTGAAGGCCTTTTCGAAAGGTGCACCACATCTACTTGGTCACTCTTGTCCACCCTGTTCATAATGTCTTCATAGAATTCCAAAAGATTAGTTAAAATGACCTGCCCTTCATGGACCCATGCTGCATCTGATCAATGGGACAATTTCTCTTTAAAAGCCTTGCTAATTCTTGATCATAGACTTAAGCATCTTCCCCACTACATATGTTAAGCTAACTGGTCTATGATTCTCCATTTTTTTGTCTGTCACCCTTTATAAACAGTGGCATCACATTTGCTATTTTCCAATCTGCTGGAACTACCCACAGTCCAGAGTAGTTTGGAAAATTACCACAAGTGCACTTGCTATTTCTCCCGCCATTTCCTTTAGCACCCTGGGATGCCTTCCATGAGGATCAGGAGATTTGTGTATCCTTAGCGCCATTATGTTCCCCAACACTACCTCTTCAGTGAAAATGATTGTTTCTCAGTCCACACCTACCTTTGTCTCTTTTTCAATTACTGGCATGTTATTAGTGTCCTTCACTGTGAAGACCGACACAAAATGCCTCTTCAATGCCTCAGCAATTTCATCATAACCCATGATTAAATACCGGTTCTCATCCTCTAAAGGACCAATGTTTACTGTGGTGTAGGAATAATATTGACATGGGTTAGCAACATGTTCACCCCCTTTGTTGATGACTGCTGACAACTGTGAAAAGCTTGGCATTGAGTGATGTTAAACAACAAGGCAAGTCATAAGTACTGAAAGCATTTATATTCTAAATTAGGTGACAATGTGCAAAAGGGTAAGGGAGACATGCTGTGAGCATCCTAATGTGCAGACTGGGAGGACATTAAAAGAACAAATGAGGAGCTCTGAGGTGCACCCTGGTCCACTTCATGAGTGAGTACCTGTCCATGTGCTTAAAACATCTTGGCAGCACTGAGTGCACTTCAAATTGCAGCTTTGAGGTGGATAAGTGGTTCAGTGATGTGCTGGGGCTGGCATGTATTCAGTTGAGGTTCGCAGCTATCCATGGAGTTTAGTCTGAGCTTTTTGGAGATTGCTGTTCATAATGGAATCCAGGAAAAGAAAACAGCAAGATAGAGCCACGTGGTACCTGTTCTGACTTTTGCAATTTGGGAATTGTCATCAACTAGTTTCTATCCTGTCTTGTGGGAGAATAGAAAGCAGTGTTTTGATGAGGCAAGATGAGACTTCTTTTTGAATCAACCTGTTCACAGATGGTATTATGTACCTCTGGGTCAGATGTGACTTGAGCCTGTGTCTCCTGCCTCAGAGAGAAAGACACAACCACTGCACCACAAGAGCTCTTAAAACAAGGTTAGACACTTACAAATGCATGCAACAGGACCTGTGGCTTGTCACTAACAAGGCTCTGATCTTGCTGTTCATAACTTAGTTGCAGAATATGTTCCAGAATCTGAGCCCTTTTCACCACCACCACTCCACCCATGAATTAAAACCCACTCTTAAATTTGTTCTTTCTGAATCACTTTCACAGGTGGACGACATCTACATGCCAATAATTAGTTGGAAAATGGATAGTGAGTAGCAGCTAGCCCCAAGAGTAATGGGAATAGGTTTCTTGGTGCCAGGAAGTCACTGATTTCTGGTACCAACGAGAATCTCATGAGCAGGAATGGATAACTGCAGTGAGAGGTGGTTTCGCAGGTGACTGGGGAGAGCCCAGAACAATGAACTTGAAATTCTTAACTATCCTTCTGGACCTGGGAGGACCACTGCTCCTGTTGCTAATTCACAAAATGTAATTTAGAAATCTAAACCTTTTTATTAGAGCCATTATCCTGCTCTTCCTGTCTTTACTTGAAGGAAAGTCCAAAGCAATTTCCGTACTCAAGCTAAGCTTAAAGATGCGCTAAGGCTTCAGACTCAGATGAGTACACCTCATTACAAGACTCTTATACAAAGCAGTTGGCTTGAAAGAGTTAACTCTGAAGCTTTGGAATAGTTCCACACATTGCTATACCTGGAAGAAACTAGTTAATTCTGGTTGAGCATCTGAAGCCATGTAAAGTAGACCGTACTTGCTATTGCATAAGAAATATACTAAATCCACATTATCCACTGACCCACTGCCCACAAATCTGTGTACCCATGAAATTGATCCCAAATTTGACCTTTTATTTTTACACTGTCTTAATTGATCTGCCTTGGTTTACCGATTACACTCTGTCACAGTATACAAGAAAGAGACGCAGGAGTGATTTCCATGTTTTTTGTTATCCATGTGAAGTCTTTGCTCCTATTCCCCATGAATAATAAGTGAGTGTAACAAAAGCTCATAGGTAACAGAACTAAGTGCCAGCTGCAAGGCATTACTTAAAACAGATCCTAATAGTCACTGGACCTGGAATGTTAACTTTGATTTCTTTTCACCGATGCTGCCAGATTTGCTGTGTTTTTCCAGCAACTTGTATTTTTGATCCCACAAGTGTATGCCTTTGTGCCTGCTTGGAAGACCAGTTTGACATTGAAGATGACAGAATCAGTGTGAATTACTGGCAGATGCTATCCTACCTGTTTTTAGCAATCCATCTGTTGGGCAGGTAGTGTTAAAATAGTTAATGCATTTCTCGCATTGATTTTAATTCTGAATTTAGAATTCAGAATGGGAGTAGGTCCCTTAGCCCCTTAATCCTGAACTGCCATTTCAATGAGATCATGTGATGGTTTGTGAATGAAACCCTGTAATACTTATATGCCTGAGTATCACTGGTTATTTAAAAAAAAAGCTTCTAATTTAAATGAGCAATTGTCCCAACATCAACTACCATTTCTGGATAAGGTTTTCACACTGCTGCAACTCATTTGTTGCAGATAGATGTTTTTTCCTAACATTCTGAATTATTCCTGGCTTTAATTTTTAGGCCATTTTGCCTCATCCAAATTCCTCAACCATTAGAAATTTACCCTAACCATTCTCTTTATAACCTGATATTTTAACAGCTTCATTCAAATCACCCCATAATATTTCAAATTGAAAGGAATTCAATTGCTAGTTTCTGTAACTTAAGCCCTGATGTCCAATTTGATGTTTGGCATGCGACACTGCAGTCCATCCAAGACGAACAATCTGTTGGCCTTTTGTATTGCTTTTTGGGCTTGTCCAAAACATTTCAGTGATCTGTGTTCCTGCATTCTGTCATAAGTCTCTTTAGGTCTTTATTGCCCTTCTCTGTATTGCCACTTTCTCACTGGTCAAGCAATATGGAAAGCAAAAGATAGAGAGGTCAGCATGATTGGGAGAATTATTTTGCAGTTCTCCATTCTGGGGTAAGGAGGTATCAGACCATGATTCACTCTTGCAGCCTTCTAATCCTTTACTCCTCTTTCCCTTTCCCCTGCCTTCTGAATGTAGTGGTTAACACATGATTTCTTGCTGTTTTACCTTCCCACTTTTCTTGTTTGCCATAAATTAGATCTGCGCATTGCAGACCTTCAACATTCTCGGAACAAAAGACTGTCTTAGATTCTTTTGTGATATTCAATCCTGTGCAAAATTGGTGTGATTTGGGGAAAAGGTAACAGCCAACCTGATATTGATTTTCATTTGATATTTACACTTCAGAAACAACTTGGCTCATAATGCTTTTATTTATTGGAGCAGTGTACGGCTTTAAATTGAAGCAATCAATGTCCTCAACACTTTGTTGTAGATTGGCTGCCAGACACAGATGTCAAGACTGATATTGGTACAGATGGAGACACTTGTGGAGCGGCAATTTTCATGCCATCACAAAAGTAATTTAATTGCTCTCAACATATCCATGAAATAGTCTGTGTGTTTTTTTTAAACAGGGGAAAACACTCTTTGTTTCATTTTGTAAACAGTTATTGCCTATTTGTAATTAGGTGGTTATCAGTCCATGGCATGTGAGTATTTAAATATGTAAATACACTTGTAGGTAACTTTATTTTGACAAAGGTATTACTGTACTTATTTTAAAAATAGCAGAGAGGTTTCTGATTTTCTGTCCTAATACTGGACTATCAGTTAGCTCAGTTGGTTGGATAGCTGGTTTGCAATGTAGATTAAAGCCAACAGCGTGGGATCAATTTCTGCAATGGTTAAGATTACCATGCAGAACTCTCCTTTTCAACTTCTTCCCTTGTCGGAGGTCTGGTCACCCTTCGGCTAAACAGCCACTAATTATCTCTCTCTTTAATGAGAGAGATAACCTGTTGTCCATTAGAACTAAGTCAACTTTACCTAACTAATATTGAAGAGCAAAACTTTGTAATTTTGACCAATTAAAATAACAGATTTTTAATTTTTAACTTTTTACATCCAGTCCAACACTGGCACCCCCAAATTGAGATTTTTGATTGAATTTGGATATCATCTGGTTGCTTCAGATGACCATTTTGATACTCCCTACTTGGAAAAAAAAAGGCAAGTTAGCAAATAGTGGCAACATATAACCTGAACCTGAATGTCATTTTGTCTGCTTTCCAGCTGTCACTTCTATTGCTTGCAAGATTTCTGTTGAATTCCTTTGATGCTTTCCAAAATATATGAAAAAAGGCTCAGGATTCTCATAGCACAAGCATTCTGTCAGTGGCCATTTTTGTCTTTGATAATACACATAATTCACTTATAATGCCATAGTTGCATTCCAGAAAGTTACTTAATATAATTAATGGGGTCGATGCATAATGTGGGAATAGCGCCAGACCAGCAAGAAATATCATTCATGATCACTCAAAAATCACCCAAAACATCTAGCACAAGTATAGCACAGCCGAAATAAAGATTTAGATCATATTAATCAATTAAACAAAAGTAAATTTAACACAGTACGTTAAAAATATTGTTAATGCAGGAACAGAGTGTTACCATGGTGCGTCAGGTCGGATCCCTCATTCCTGTTAAGCGAGCTTTATTATGTTCTCTCCTTATGCCCAAAATACTTCATAATATCTAGCTTCTCTTCTAAGTGTTATCGCAGACCCTTCAGTCCAACCCGCCCATGCCAACTAGTTATCCCAACCTAATCTAGTCCCACCTGCCAGCACCCAGCCCATTCTCCTCCAAACCCTTCTTATTCATATACCCACCCAAATGCCTTTTAAATGTTGCAATTGTATCAGCCTTCACCACTCCCTCTGGCAGCTCATTCCATGCACGCTCCCATGGGATCACCAATCTTGGGACTCATAGCAGAGGCAGTTATGCAAAGGTTAGAACAAACAGTCCTACCACAAATTCAACCCAAACTCTGGGTCAGATATGTCGATGACACGTTTGTAATCATCAAAAACACGGAAATAGAAAAAACACACCGGATCATCAACGCCACACTCACAGGAATCCGATTCACGAGAGAAGAAGAAAAGGACAGCCAACTCCCATTCCTAGACATGATAGTACAGAGAACACCGAACGGAGAATTCACCACAAGGGTATACAGGAAAGCAACATACACAGACCAAGTCCTAAACTATGAAAGTAACCACCCCAACACACACAAACGAAGCTGCATCAGGACACTATTCAAAAGGGCCACAACACACTGCAGTACACCAGAACTGCAAAAAGAAGAAGAGGAACACCTATTCAAGGTATTCACCAAAAACGGATACCCGCGCAACTTCATCAACAGATGCTTAAGAGAAAGACCACGGAACGAGGACATGCCACAACCAAAAGGACTAGCCACACTACCATACATCAGGAGCATTTCAGAACTGACAGCCAGACTGCTGCGACCCTTAGGACTCATAACGACACACAAACCAACAGCCACGCTCAGACAACAACTTACTAGAACAAAGGACCCGATACCCAACATGAGCAAAACTAATGTAGTATACAAAATACCATGCAAGGACTGCACAAAACACTATATAGGACAAACAGGAAGACAGCTAACAATCCGCATACATGAACATCAACTAGCCACGAAACGACACGACCAGCTATCCCTAGTAGCCACACACGCAGACAACAAGCAACATGAATTCGACTGGGACAACACTACTATCATAGGGCAAGCCAGACAGAAAACAGCCAGGGAATTCCTAGAGGCATGGCATTCATCCACAAACTCCATCAACAAACACATCGACCTGGACCCAATATACCAACCACTACAGCGGACAGCTGAAACTGACAACTGGAAGCGGCAAGGACAGACCACTATAAATACCGGAAGAAACATCAAAGAAGCGCTTCGCAGGAGGCTCCAAAGCACTGATGATGTCGCCTAGCCAGGGGACGAAACGTTTGCAACAAAAGCTTCCCGCTCGGTAAACAGAACCACAACAACGAGCCCCCGAGCTACAAATCTTCACACAAACTTTGAATTTATATAAATGATGAAAAGTAGAGGACCCAGTACTAATCCTTGTGACACTCCACTGGTCACAGGCCTCCACTCTGAAAAAGAACTCTCCACCACCATGCTCTGTCTTCTACCTTTGAGCTAGTTCTGTAACCAATTGGCTAGTTCTCCCTGTATTCCATGAGATCTAACCTTGCTAACCAGTCTCCCTTGGGGAACCTTGTTGAATGCCTTATTGAAATCCATGTAGATCACATCTATCGCCCTGCCCTCATCATTCCTCTTTGTTACTTTGTTACGCCGACATTTCTGCCACCTCCAAACAGACCCCACCACCAGGGATATATTTTCCTCCCCACCCCTTTCCACCTTCCGCAAAGACCGTTCCCTTCGTGACTACCTGGTCAGGTCCACACCCCCCTTCAACCCACCCTCCCATCCTGGCACCTTCCCCTGCCACCGCAGGAATTGCAAAATCTGCGCCCACACCTCCTCCCTCACCTCCATCCAAGGCCCTAAAGGAGCCTTCCATATCCTAATTTTTACCTGCACATCCACCAATATCATTTATTGTATCCGTCGCGCCCGATGCTGTCTCCTCTACATTGGGGAGACGGGATGCCTCCTAGCAGAGCGCTTTAGGGAACATCTCCGGGACACCCGCGCCAATCAACCACACTGCCCTGTGGCCCAACATTTCAACTCTCCCTCCCACTCTGCCGAGGACATGGAGGTCCTGAGTCTCCTTCACCACCGCTCCCTCACCACCAGACACCTGGAGGAAGAACGTCTCATGTTCCGCCTCAGAACACTTCAACCCCAGGGCATCAATGTGGACTTCAACAGTTTCCTCATTTCTCCTTCCCCCACCTCACCCCTGTTCCAAACTTCCAGCTCAGCACTGTCCCCATGACTTGTCCTACCTGCCTATCTTATTTTCCACTTATCCACTCCACCCTCCCCCCCGACCTATCACCTTCATCCCCTCCCCCACTCACCTACTGTACTCTATGCTACTTTCTCCCCACCCCCACCCTCCTCTCACTTATCTCTCCACCCTTTAGGCTCTCTGCCTGTATTCCTGATGAAGGGCTTTTGCCCGAAACGTTGATTTTACTGCTCGTCGGATCCTGCCTGAACTGCTGTGCTCCTCCAGCACCACTAATCCCGACTAAGGGTTCACTCGATCTAACCTGTCTATACCTGACATATGCTTCCTTCTTTTTCATGTGCTACTATATATATTTTCTTTTGTTTCAAGTGCTTATGGTTGTCTTTCCATGTAACAGTCTGTCTTAATATGTCACAAGAAATCTGCTATGATTTTCAATGAGGCATCCAGTTGGGTGTATATGAATAGGAAAGTTTTAGAGTGATATGGAACAAATGTTGACATATGGGAATAGGTCTAATTGGGATGTCTGGTCAGCATGGACAAGTTTGACTGAAAGGTCTGTTTCTGTGCTGTATGACTCTATGACTGGTAGTTGGCTGCTCATAAACAGCACCATCCAAAAGGCTCCACATTTGCAGTAATGAATCAGACTACAAATTTGTTGAGTGGCCAAAAAAACCATGAAACTGTCTCTCTCATCAATCGAAATCTTTTGGGCAAGTGGATGCACCATGCCAGCAAAGCATTGAAATTGTGGATTTTGTTTCACACCATGGTGAATTTCTGAGAATTTTAAAGCACAAATTGTCAGCATCAGGCCTTGGTGATTTTAAAACAATGGCCTACATTTCCATGATGTATGTCTCAACCCAATTTGTCAGTGGATGAAGGGTGATTTCAAGTTCCAAGCCAGTTTAGCCAGAGTCTAAATTTTGAGAGAGCAAAACCTCTCCGCGTCAAGGCCTTTTAAGATTTGCAGGGAAAACTCCAATTCATTTCTAATCATTCCGAAAGAATCATGTTGAAGTTACATCTCGAGAAGTGAGTGATTGTAACCCAATAGTTCAGTTCTCGTGAAATACTGTGTTACAAGAAAATCATGCGATATCATCACTATTTAAACTAATGGGGCCAGAATCACATTATAACCAATACACACTTCAAATGTTTGCACTTCGAAAAAAGTGTACTCAATTCATCATTTGAGTTATAGCAAATTTGCATCAATGAAACATTGGTTATAGCAGACTGATCTGCAATCACAAATGTAACTGCAGGTAGAAAGGATTGTCAATGCCCTAACTGTTGCTTTAACTATAGGTTAATTTTTTTTTAAGACTGATATGAAATCGATCTGAAGGATATTATTTCATCCTTGAATGTTTATTTTCCAGTTCTCTCAATCAAACATTTATGTCATCCATGCCCCATAATATTTTCACTGAGATGAAGTGAATATCTCATAAACATTGGACTGATGTTAAGCTTTCTACTTTGAACACCCCATCTTATTGCAAGGGGAAGATTATTGAATTTGTCACAGAGAAATGGCCAACCGTGTTGGGATTAGCACCTTCCTGCAATTCCACGTGTGGGGGGTTAATGGTATCCTGTCAATAGAATGAAAAATGATAAACTTTTTGTCAGGTTTAAGCAGCAGGGAGTAGTGATGCTCCATTGGGAAGTGTTAATGATGTCTGACTAGAAATGGGGAAGGAAGGATTGTTTTGTTCTGCTACAATGACTATTCCACTTTAATGATCTGGTACAGAACATGATTTACTTGGTAATACTTTGACAGTCTAGATCAAAAGGCATATTCCTATTTGTCTTCTCTGGTAATCTTTAAACTCATGTTTTAAATTGTAGAAAGAGAATACTCTGGAACAGTTGACACAAACTGAATTGTGGAGGGATTAAGAGGCAATTCAAAGGGAACTGGCGAGTGAGGAAATTATAGAGGAAAATTGCAGGTGCTGGAGTCTTGTGCATATATTGGTAATAGTGTTCTGACAAAGAACAGAAACTAAGACATGAGTAGGCCATTCAGCCCTTCAAGCCAGTTCTAACATTGAATATTATGACAGATGATCCTCTATCTCAATGCTGTATTCCCACATTCCTCCTTTAAATCTAATACTTTATCTCTTTCTCCAATATACAGGTCTTCTCTGCTCAGGACTTCTACAGGTCTTTGAGTTTTTTCATTCATCTTCATCCTAAATGATCCATCCCATATCCTGAACTTCATTTGAGACACCCCAACCAAGGAAAACATCCTTCTTGCATCTAGTCTGTCCAGTCCTGTTCAAAGTTGATACATTTCAATCAGATTTCTTCTCATCCTTCTGAACTCTAATGAATACCGATGCATTTGTACCAAACTTTGCTTAGACGACAGTCTTGCCATCCCTGGTATCAGCCCCCATGAATCTCTGCTGCATTCTCTTTATGGAAAGAATATGCTTTCTAAAATAGAGAGATCAAAACTGCATGCAATACTTCAGCTATGATCACACCCAAGGCCCTGCATAATCTCTGACTTAAAATCCTCTTGCAAAGAAGGACAATAAGCCATTTGCCTTTGCTGCATCTTCCTGTCTACTTTCATTTGCTGGTGTATAAGGACACTTCAATCTCTGTATATCCATTCTTTCCAATATCACCATTTTTACCTTCTCTCTTCCTTTTTTAAATAGTTTGTCTACATTTGCTACCCTTTAGTATGTAGGAACTGCTTCACAGTCTATCACATTTTGCAGGATGATCTCCAATATTTCCAAGATTGTTTCCTTCAGTGCTCTGAGAAGTAGATTTTCAGGCTTTGGTGATCTGTAAACCTTTAACCCCATTAATTTCCCCAGCACAATTTTCTTCACAGTACTGATTTATTTTAATTTTGCTCTCTTATTAGACCCTTGGTTTCCTATCATCACTGGGAAGCCAAAACCAAAGTATACATTCAACCATTTCTACTTTTCCAATTATAATTTTCCTGGCTTCTGCCTGTAAGAGACCTACATTTGTCCTTTTCTAATCTGTGTCTCTTCAGGTATTTAAGAAGCTTTCACATAATTAGTGAAGTTTTCTCAGTCAGTTTCTGTGTTCCCTGCTAAAATCTAAAATGGTCCCATTTGTCAGGCAATTTTATATATTGCTCATTGGATGTAATACTATCCTTAATTTCTTTTGCAAGCCATGGTTGAGCCACCTTAGTTTCCTCCTTTATTTTTATGCCACACAGGAATGAATAATTATTGTCATTTGTGTACATGTACCTTAACTTCGAACCATTCCCTTTCCTATCTAAAATTTTTTAGTATGGTCTCCAAACTATCCTTTTCAATTGTGCCTTGTGCCACCATCATTCCCATTATTTAGAGTCAGTGCCCTATTTTCAAGTATGACAGCTGCAGTTTCCACCTTAATGAAGATAATGTTATGGTCACTCTTCTGTAAGGGATCTCATACACAAAGATTGTTCCTTTCTCATTGGGTTCTACCCCAATCTGGAGTGGCATGGTTTCTTCTTGATTCCTGAATGTATTGATCTAAACATGCCTTCACATGCACACTCAGGAAATTCTCCTCACCAATGCCATTGCTATTTTGATTTGTCTAATCTGTATTCAAATTAAAGTTTCCCATGATTGTAGTTGTCCTCTTATTACATATTTGATTTCTTGCTTTATACTTTTCCTGATGTCTCCATGATTACTTGGGGGGCATTAGCTAACTACAATAACATTTTCTGCCCCTTGGTATTTCTTATTTCAGTCCATGTAGATTCTAACACATGGTTTTCCAAGGCAATATTAGATTGCCAAATTCCAATTCCCCTCGGACTTTTCAAGAATTTAAGGTTTCTTGGTAGATTACTACCAGTGCATCCACAATCTCCGCCGCTGTATCCTTTAATATCCTAGGATGCAATCTATCATGTTCAGAAGACCAATCAGATTTTAGCCCAATTAGTTCCCTGGTATTTTATTTCCAGTAATAGTTTTTATGTCTGCACCTTGTCCCCCACCCTCTCCAAAACCCCTATTTTAGTATTTTGGGAATTCTATTCCTGTTATCTACTGATGCAAAGTGGGTAGTCCAACTATTGCAATTGATGCAGGTGAGAAGATGTCCTGAGCACAGAGAAAATGCAAGAGTTATAGTGTCGGGAGTTGGGATGGTGGGTGAGAGCAAGTGGGGATGATGTTGCAGTCAGTCATGAAAGTGCTGGAGCATAAACTTTGATACAGCTTGTTACATGAGCAGAGAAAGTGAGTGTGAGCTATCAGAGAGAAGATGGTGGCAGTCCCTTTGTAAAGTAGAGAAGGACATTGACCTTTCTAGAGTGTTGTAGTTCTTCTAGAATGCTGAATCTGCTTTAATCTCGGTGACAACCTTGCACTAACCTGGAATGGTCTGGTGTCATTGGCAGGACCAACAGGACCTTACCCACAAAGTAAGGCACTAATTACCTCCTTCTGCTATGAATTGTAGATGATGAACAGGCACTCGGGAGTTAGGACTTGAGCTCCTTGCTCATTCCTAATGTCTGACCTACATTGTAGCCATAATATTTCTATGCTGGTCCAGTTTAATTTTCTGGTCAGGGATAACTCCCGAGGATGTTGGTAATGAGGTATTCAGTGATGGTACATACCAATTATTCCAACTCTGTTTCCTGCCACTCATCCAATTTCTTATCCATGCCAGTAAGTAGCCCTCAATTCTGTGGCCAAATCTACTTTAGCTAACACTCTGTTTGTGGAACTCTATCAACTTACTTTGTCCAGCACCTTTGTTACTTCTTTCAGAAAAACTCTGAGGTTTGTCAGGCATGACCTACCCTTCTGTATGGTTCAGCTGAGAATACCTAATGGGCTCTTTAATATCTTATCAAAATGATTACAATAAGATACATGCCCTTCAACATGAGCTAATTTATTAGCTTAATCAACTCTAAATGCATGTAAACTAATGAATGACTCAATTAGCTTAAACTACTTTACACATATTCAATGAGCAAGCCTCACCACCCACTAGGAACTCCTGAACAATGGCTGGCTCTTGGAGCTCTACCTTAATTACCACGAACTCCAGTCCATGATAAAAGGCGCCCCCACCCCCACCCCTGCCGGGGGTTGGGAAAAGTCCCCAAATTATTTTGAGCCCAACACTACACCTCCACGAATGCATGCTGACTCTCCCTGATTGACTGAAACATTTTGAGGTGATCTGTTACCCTATCCTTGATTATCGACTTCAACAATTTCCCCCATCACAAATGTTGGGCTATCCTTTTTTTTAAGAAAACCACCAAGTTTACCCTCAAAGTTTATTTTCTTACTCTTTTTTTCACTTCTTTATTATTTGTCACTTTTTTCAAGCTTTCCCAATCCTCTGGCTTTATCACATTGATTTTTTTTCTTTCAATTAAATGCTATCCTTAACTTCATTAGTTGTTTTATTCCTGTTCTCAAATGCTGCTCCCTCTTTTCTGTGAGTCATGAACTATTTCCTTAAATGTCTGCCATTGTTCATAAGCAGTCTTTTCTGCTAAATTCCTTTCCCAGTCTAGTCCAGCCGATGGTCTCCCCATTCCTTTGTAATTACCCTTACGTACAGTTAGCACAATTGTTTCCAATACACGTTTTATCACTCTTTGAAACTGAGTGTTATTTCCACAATGCTAATGCCACTGCTTCCTTATCTTTCATAAAACACTGTTAGAGACTTAACTGAAGTACTATGCCCAATTCTGCATTTTATGAAGCATCTGATGGCTTCAGAGAAGTCTAGTAAAGGCTCACGAGAACAACTCCATAGATGAATGTGGCATGGTGGCTCAATGTTTAACACTATTGGTTCACAGTGCCATGGACTTGCATTCAATTCCAGCCTTGGGTGACTATCTGTGTAGTGTTTGCACTTTCTCCTCTTATCTGTTCATATTTTCACTGGTGCTCCGGTTTAAGTGGATTGGCCATGATAACTTACCATGGAGTCCCAGGAAGTGTAGACACTGTGGATCAGCCATGGTTCATGCCAGGTTATGGGGATAACATGGGAAAGTGGGTATGCATGGGATGTGGAGATTTGGTGCAGATTCGATGCGCCAAATGGCCTTTATTTGTCCGATCAGGATTCTATTCTAAAAAGTTGAGTTATGTGGATAGTTTGCAAATACTGTGCCTGTTTGTTATCGAGAAATCATGTTCAAGATCATACGGATTTGACAACAGCATTAAGAGAAACTTTTCTCAGTGGCAGAAGAACCCAGAACCAGAGGACAATCAATTTTGGCAATTATTAAAAAATCAACAGCAATGCAAAGAAGATTTTTTAAAAATGCAATGAGTGTTGAAGATTTGGAATGCACAGCCTTGACAGTATGATAGAGAGATTCAATTCTGGATTTCAAAGGAATTGGCTACGCAGCTGAATAGAGAAATTTTCAGGGCAATGGGGAATTGGGGGCAAGGTATGACTTGTGTTGTACTTGCAGAGAGGTGGCAAAGGACCTTGAAGCTAATCCCAATCCCATTGAAGACCTTGGCAAAGGATTGAACAAATCAGTGTTGAGGGCAGAATGGAGACAAAAGCTATTTCTCCACTCCTCTGCAGGTATATTAATTTCATTCTTTACTAGTTCTGTGTGATTTCCCTCTCAGTCTATTAGTCATTTTCATATGGGTTGTTAGACTAAAGTTTATTTGCAATGATTTTGGAATTGTTGCTATGGCCCTTTGTGAGGTCAGTAGATCTCGTAACAGCATATCCTTCTCACTTGGTGCAGAGTATCAAATTAACTTTGAAACAAAAAGGCAAACTTTCCAATAACTTATACATTTTCTGCCCATTGACAAACAAGTTGAACACCCTCTGGTACATTTTGGTCTCAAAACTCTCATAATTTCCTCCTTTCTCAAATTGTCTTCCTTCCCATGAATCATGAATGTATTTTCAGTATTCGACCTTTCTCCCATTAAAAAAATGTCAACCTTCAAAACACATTTCCATTTCTGTGCATTGTAACTCAGTGGAGTTTCATATTTTTAAAATGGGTTTGCAGACTTATAATCTAGGTAATTTTCTTCACATTGTATGTATAATCTAATATCATGCACAATATTTAAAGAAAATGAGACAGTATGCAATAGCTGATGCAATATTTAATAGGTATGTTATCTTGTAGTGAAATGATATCAGATGAATTCCGTAAAGGGTGGGTGATATCTCTGACTGGAATACAGCTCAGGTAGTGATCATGAAAATTTACCTTGATGCATTTACTTCAGCTTTAATCCTTTTAATCCTCAGAAGGTCTCCAATAATATTAATAAAGTAAGGCTAGTTCATTTTAATGCTATGCCCTTGGCATTTCATCTGAATTTAAATTATGATTATGCTCACATCTGTTGATATTGTTTTGTGTCACATGCTTCTCAGTCTATCTGACACCTTCACAAGAATCACCAGACTGGAACTTGTTTGAATGAGTGCCTTCCAAACTAGACCTTTTTTGAGCCTGGGGACCTTTTGAGTTCGCATCACAGTTCCGCTCATTGTACCATGCAAAATAAAATATAGATCCTTCCCATTGGCAAAGGGTATTACGTGAATATTGGACCAAAGTGACAAGCTTTCCAATAACTCAGACTTTTGTTCTGTATCTTTGACAAGATGAATGAGATGGATTTTTTTCTTCACTCCTTAAATAATGATCAGGTGGAGAGGGAAATTTTCCCTCAATATTTCTGTTGCCAGTACAAATTAAATGCTTTCTACAATCATTGTATTCTATTTTGTTGCTGATGTTGTTGCTTAAAAGTTTTAGGACCAAGTATTAGATGGGTGATAAATTTGAAGGGTTGAAAATGTAGAAAACCATGGTTTATGTCAACACTTGTCATTCATTTTCAGTATCAATGACAGTAGAATTCCTAACGGCAGAGTCTGATCTTTTCTATCATAGTTTATATTACATAATTAATTAGATACAGTGTTGTTCTTACCTTTCCAACATTAATATTATGGTTAGTCTCAGAGAAAGATTCTTGACAGTTTTTATTTCCAAATGAGTAACTGCTGTATGTGGCCTGGAGCATTAAATAGAACAAGCTGCAGGTTGAAGATAGAGTTCCCAGCTCAATCATCTGGAAAAGTCATAGCTATTTCAAAGTGATTAGGCAAACTTTATTCAATGGCCTTAAAAATGAATAAAAATGCAAGTTAATTTTATTCACAGAATGCTTTATAGTTCATTCTGCATCATAATTTTAAATTAACATTGCTTTTCTTGTACATGTTCTGCATTGAAAGAAAGTTAAAACAAATGATTGGCAAAAATACAAGTTGATGTTTTATTCATGTATTGGTTTCTTTATTTTATTATGCAGTTATTTCATAGTCAACTCAATCAGAAATTATTTGCAAAACAATTTTCAATGTCTTTCACTCCAGACTCTTACTAAGCCTTGTCAGTTTAATAACCCTGTATCATCAGATCAGTTACTTGGATTTTGTCTGAATGCAGAGTGACTAACAGCATGAAATGGGTATACTCTGATTAGGGAAAAATGATATCCAAATGACCATGATATTAGGAATGGGTTTTACAGTTTCAAAGCTCATCTGCAATGTTTCTATGTAAGCATCTGTTTTCTTACTTGCATAGAAAAATGGAGATGAATCCAAGCTTAAGGACAAACAAATTACACAATTGGGATGTATGCTATTCAGAGCTTCGTTTTGACTATATGTGTAAATGGTCAACTGTTAATATTCCAGATTGTTCTATCTTATAATTGATTATCTGTGTGATGGAAACTGAGATAATTAAACAGCACTTGAGTACAGTCCATTCCTTATGAGGAGTTATACCTCAAATAAATGATTTATCTAAACTGACTGTGCTGAATCAGACTGGATTTTTCATAAATTTCTATATATTGACTAAAAAGTAGTCCTTGAAGACCTGATTTTCTCTTCCTCTAAAATTATTTCTCACCTTAGATGCATGTGTTTTGATTAAGACACTTTTTGATGATATGAGAATGGGAAGTGAATTGTAACAGTTCTTTTTGTTTCAATTTTCTTGGCAGAAACTGTCAAAGGCAAGACAATTTTAAATTGTGCAACATACTTTTGATCTGTCATTCTTCATGAAAACAAATTTATTATATATTATAGATTTTAAAGAAAGGCTTTAATCCTCTATTCAAAATAATGAGGTAATGGTGCCATATTGTAGATATCATGAACAAAAGTATTGTTTCTGACAGTAAAAAGGTGCTGAAACTTTAGCAGTTGCCAGTATTGATAAAAGTGATTTCCAGTTATTATGCTGTACACCTAATGCTGTTAAGCTGTTTTATATTGTTATATTTATATTATTATATAATTAATGTATTTTATATTGTTATAACACTTTCTGCCTCAATTTGTAGAGCAATGTGAACTTGTTAAAATTAATTTGTCTACATCAGTAACAAATGAAGAGGACCAAAGATTTAACAGAACACATGTTTAATTGGATTATTCTAACTAGAATGCTACCAAATAGTTAGCTTTCCTGATCTTCAAGGTAGGGAAAATTGTTTGTATTCTTAAAGCCCATTGGTATTGCATTAATCAGCGCCAGCCAAAAATGAAAAACATGTTCACAAACCTGACTATGAATCAGGCCTATAACTGGCAGAGTAGACTTGCTTCTTCAATCTCTAGTCAGTGAACATTAGTTCTTTTCAGTTAGCCAACCCTTAATAATCAAGGCAAGGGTGAGTGGCAGATCAGATGATTGGTCAGAATAAGAAGAATGATGCCAAATGACTAAAAGGTGAATCAAGAGAAATACATTAGAATATGAGAGGATTTAGATAAGAATGTAAAAACAGAAAGCAAGCACTTCTATAACTATTCAGAAAGGAAAACATCAAAGGGAGCATTGATCGTCAAGAGAAGGAGAATAGGGGGTTAGCAGTGGATAATAATGAAAATAACAAATATTTTGTTTTTGTTTTCAGAGTGGATGATACTAAAAAAAATCCAGTAATAATTGTAATCAGGAGATGAAAGGGAGAGAGGAGCTTGATGAACTTACAATCACCAGGAAAGTGGTACCAAGCAAACTAATGGAGCTGAGGGCTGTCAAATCTGCTGGTTCTGATAGACTTCATTTTAGGATCTTCAACGATATGGTTAATGATGTAGTTGATGCATTGCTGTGAATTCTCCAAAATCTTTCTTCATTCTAGGAGATTTCATCAGACTGGAAAGTAGCAAATATAACCCCCCTGTTCAAGAAGGGAAGGAAGTAGAAAACTCAAAACAATAGGCCAATAGTCTGTGACCTCTGTCATGGGGAAGGTATTGGAATGGACTAGTAAATAGGGTTTTGTTTCTTGCCAAACAATGAGGGGGCACATTGTTTGCTGATGAAGGATCAGCCCTCTGACTAACAACTGTCACCCTATTATTGTTCATTGCTATCAAACATAACAAGCTGCATAACAAGTCTGTGCTTAAAATGAAGAAAGAAGGCAAGGACAGGCAGAGATGCTGTGAATGTCTAAATAATCTCATAATGAATGAGTATTAAAAGAAGCAACTTAAGAACCTGGAGATATGCCATTTTTGAGAGAGGGACTTTCCAATGTATGGTGTTGGTGAGCTTACCAAGTGCAGTTGTGAAGTTTTATACTGATTTAAAAAGGAGTCCCAATGTATGCCGATGAAGTAGTGAAGCTGGTTCTTTGCCTATCTCACTTCCATGCATGGATGAAACAGTTGGTCACTGCACATGGAGTAGCCCTGAGCTGTTGGGGAATGCTGGACAAGATATCAGTGAGACTTTCATGTCAGAAATTATTGTTGTCTAGGTTCCATCTTGGGGAAAATTGCAAACTGTATATAAATGTGGCAAGTTAAGGCAATAATAAGATGCCAATACTTGTAAATTGGATTTTCACCACTCACTCAAAAGATTCTTGTTTTGCTTCTGAAACCTTGGATTGAAAAGCAGACATTTTTTGGTCCATGTCAAGAATCTCAATTTTTCTGTTCTCATCATATTTTGCCACCTGACTTGCCATTGTCCATATCATTCAGAGGCCGGGACGATTTTGCCTCATGAATATAAACCAAAATAGATGGAAAGAAAAAGTTTAAAAAATTAATTGTGATAAGTAATTATCCATTTGATCCAGAATTTTTCAATTTTGTTCCAACAAAATTTGTATCATTATACAAATCAGATCAATAGCAAATCAACAGACAATTTTATATTATACCTGATTTATTCCACCATTTAAAGTGAGGTGTTAAAATACTGACAGGGCTATGAACTCAGTTTGCATGTCTCACACAAATAATTCACCCCATGATTATCATATATGTTGTCTTTCAATTTATCTTTGTCTTTTATTGAGATAATAGACACACTTATGGCATTCCTGAGAAAAGGGAGGTTGGGGTGGGAGCAGCATCTTTATATGTGACCAGAAGTCTGACTCAGGTTGGTTCTCCTTTTCCACACATGGACTAAGAAACCTAGATCCACTCAGAATTGTGACTGACTGCTCGCTCAACAGGAACAATTGTAATCTGGCAATATCACCCTATAAAATCGCCTGAGGCAAGACCAGTGTTGGCAAATCTTTACACAGTAATGAATATAATTATTCCATTGGATCACCCTGACATGCTACCTTATTTATGTTTGAAATTAGTCGTGGATTCCAGGAAGTGATTTGCTTCTAGAATGTTGGAACCATTATTTGGTTACTCTTGTATTTTTCTGAATGTCTGAAAGGGGGAAGGGGAGAGCACAATACAAGCTATATTAACTCTTCTTGATGCCATTGCTTTTCTCAAAGCTGATTTGCTCTCATAGCTTGTGTCTTGGGAAAGTGATTAAAGTATGCTGGTCATTTGGAGTTGGCTTTAAAGTGGGGGCTAATATGTGGTGTCTAGCCATGTTTGTTTGACCACTGTGCTTGCAAGAACGTCTCCGTAAGAACCACAGATGATAATTAACACTGTTATATCCAGAATACATTAAGCAACATATATATGCTTGTCTTGGCATGACAATGGGGGATGTTTATTGCATTTTGATAAACAAAATGTTAGGCATAAAATTCAGCAATATCCTATTATTGCTTATGATATCTAGTGCTTATGAGAACGAGTAAGATACCTCAAATTTAAGGGAAATATTGCAGCTGCTGGAAATTGAAACAAACACAGACAACTTTTGAGAAAATTAGCAAGTCTGACAGTATCTGTGGAGAGAGAAACGAAGTTAATGTTTCAAATCCAACATGTCCTCAGAACAGTTCAGAACCCTGGAGATGTCCATAAGCTGGCAGAAAATGGGGCCATGCTGCTTGGAGGTTCTCCTCAAATATTCACCAGAAAGGAAGGGAAATTCTTTCTCCTATCAATAGCAAGAAGAGGCAATCTGTTCTGACAAAATTACCCTGGATAGAGGTGACTGTGGAAGTCATCGTCAATGAGCAACTCAAGACAATTGGACTCCAGTGCTGCTAAGTGGATGATATGCTGTGCTCTGCAAGGATATGTATTGCCATGTATTCAATGCTTCAGGCTTCTATGAGACTGAGTTAGCATACTAAGGTTGCAACTGCAGATGGCTGTCACACAGGAGGTTGGTTGCTGGGTTTTCTAAGGAGGCCTCCTGTGCATCATCCTTGAGTTTATCATTGACCAGAAACTCAACTGGACTCAACTACGTGAATACAATGGCTACAAGAGCAGGTCAGAGGTGAGGAATACTGTGGCAGGTAACTCATGTCCTGACTCCCCATAGCCTTTTCATCTGCAATACAGAAGTCAGGAGTGTGATGGAATACTCCCCATTTGCCTGGATGGATGCAACTCCTACAATACTTGATAAGCTTGGCACCATCCAGAACAAAGATGCTCACTTGATTGGCACCACATTCAGAAGCATACACTCTCTCCACCACTGATGCTAAGTAGCAGCAGTGTGTCCTATCTACAAGAAGCACAGCAGAGATTCACCAAAGATCCTTCAACAGCACCTTCCAGATTCACGACCACATCCATCTAGCAGGACAAGGGCAGCAGACACCTGGGATCACCAATAACTGCAAGTGCCCCTCCAAGCCACTCACCATTCTGACTTGGAAATATATTGTTTTCCTTTATTGTCACTGGGTCAAAATCCTGGAATTCCCCCCTGAAGGACATTGTGGGTAAATGTATAGCATGTGGACTGCAGTGGTTTAAGAGAAAGCTCACCAGGGCCTTTTCAAGGGCAGCTGGGGACAGGCTATAAATGCTGGCTCAGCTAGCGATGCTCACATCCTACACTTGAATTTTTTAAAAGTGTCTATTGCTTCACTGCAACTACTAGAATAATGCTCCTGTAATGACTATGGTATTCTCTCTTGCACATTTTCCTAGATTCAGATGAAAAACTGTAAAAGAGGTTAAAAAAAAACTCAGCTACTTATGCAGCATCAGATCACTGACTTTTCATCACAAATCAGAGAAAATGCACATCTGAGAACTTTTGTTTGGGTCAAGGACAACAAAGAATTAGTTTCTGAGTTGATCCCCTTCTTTCAAGTTCAGCCCAGTTTACCTGCCCCAGTCACATTTGTCAGTGTGGCTACCTTGCTTGAGCAGGCTTGTTGATCCATTCAGGTTTCACATCTGATATTATGGACATTAAGCTCGACCAATCATAGACCAGCTTCACCACAACACTGTAATGATTTGTGCAAAGAACATACAATAATATGAGTTAGGAACAGAATTCTAAAGTTGGTACTGTGAGTTACTCCGCTATTCAATAAAATCACGTTTGTGCTTGGAATTCTACATACTCAATTACTTTGGTAACATTTGATTCCTTTGCCTGACATGAATCTGCCTCAAAAATACTCAATTACCCCATCTTCGCTGCCTTCTGAGACAGAGGGTTTCAGAGTCATAAAACCCTAATTTTTAAATAGTGTTCCAAGTTCTGGACTCACCCACAAGAGGAAACATCCTTTCCACTTGTCAAGATTGTTCAGGATTTAATAAATATTACAACGTAGTCACCTCTCACTTTTAAAACTTGAATGGACCCAAACCTAGTCTGTTCACTTTTCCTCATAAGACAACCTCCACATTCTAGATACCAATTTTCTTAACTGTCTCGGAATCATCTCAAAATGCATTCAGATCCTTCTTTAAACAAGAGGACCAAAACTAAACTGTACACTATTTGTATTCTGATCTCCCCACTGTCCCACATTACTGAAGCATAACATCCTTATTTGAATGTTAATTCTTAGAACATAGAACATTACAGCGCAGTACAGGCTCTTCAGTTCTCGATGTTGTGCCAGCCTGTGAAACCAATCTGAAGCCCATCACACCTATACTATTCCATTTTCCTCCATATGTCTATCCAATGACCATTTATATACCCTTAAAGTTGGTGAGTGTACAACTGTTGCAGGCAATGTGTTCCATGCCCCTACTACTCTCTGAGTAAAGGAACTACCTCTGACATCTGTCCTATATCTATCATCTCTCAATTTAAAGCAAATCTCTCTTGTGCTGGCCATCACCATCCAAGGGAAAAGGTTCTTACCTGTCCACCCTATCTAACCCACTGATTATCTTATATGTCTCAATTAAGTCACATCTCAATCTTCTTCTCTCATGAAATCATCCTCAAGTCCCTTAGCCTTTCCTCATTAGACCTTCCCTGCATACCAGGCAACATTCTAGTAAATCTTATCTTAACTTTTTCCAAAGCTTCTGGAGAGAAGGAGGAAGAGGGGAGACCTGATCGAGGTGTACAAAATAATGAGAGGAATAGATAGAGTCAATAGCCAGAGACCTTTCCCCAGGGCAGGATTGACTGGTACGAGTAGTCATAGTTTGAAGATATTTGGAGGATGATATAAAGGAGATGTCAGAAGTAGGTTCTTTACACAGAGATTTGTGAATGCATGGAATGCGTTGCCAGCTGTGGTGGTGGAAGCAGAGTTATTGAGGACATTTAAGCGACTGCTGGACATGCACATGGATAGCAATGAGTTGAGGAGTGCATAGGTAAAGTTACGATATTTTACATTAGGATTAAATCTCGGCACAACATCGTGGGCCAAAGGGCCTGTTCTGTGCTGTACTTTTCTATGTTCTATTTCCTTCCTATAATGAGATGACACAATGTATGCCTTCTTAAGTACCCAATCAAGCTGGGTGACAACTTTCAGAGATCTATGTACATGGACACTGAGATCTATCTTTTCATCTACATTAACAAGAATCTTACCATTAGCCCAGTACTCTGCATTCCTGTTGCTCCTTCCAAAGTGAATCACATCACACTTTTACTCCATTTGCCATCTTGCAGCCCATCTCTGCAGCTTATCTATGTCCCTCTGTGACCCACAACATCCTTTGGCGCTATCCATAATTCTACCGATGTTAGTGTCATCCACATATTCACTAACCGATCCTTCTATGCCTTCATCCACGTCATTTATAAAAATGACAAACTGCAGTGGACCCAAAACAGAACCTTATGGTACACCACTATGAACTGGGCTCCTGGATGAACATTTCCTGTCAACCAAAACCCTCTATCTACTTTCAGCTAGCCAATTTCTGATTCAAGCCATTAAATCACCCTCACCCCATGCCTCTGCATTTTGTGCAATAGTCTACCGTGGTGAAGTCTATCAAGTGCCTTACTGAAATCTACATAAAGCACATCAACCGCTTTACCTTCATCCGCCTGCTTGGTCACCTTCTCAAAGAACTCAATAAACTCTGTGAGGGATGACCTAACCTTCACAAAACCATGTTGACTATCCCTTATCAACTTATTCTTCTCTCAATGATTATAACTTCTATCTGTTATAACCTTTTCCAACACTTTACCCCCAGCCGAAGTAAGGTTCGTAGATCTATAATTTCCAGGGTTGTCTCCACTCCCCTTCTTGAGCAAGGGAACAGCATTTGCTATCCTTCAGTTTTCTGGCACTGTTCATGTAGACAATGATGATATAAAGATCAAAGCCAAAGGCTCTGCAATTTCCTCCCTGGCTTCCTAGAGAATCCGAGGATAAATCCCATCTGGCCCAGGGGTCTTAACTATTTTCACACTTCCCAGAATTGCTAACACCTCCTCCTTGTGCACCTCAATCCCATCTGTTCTCGTAGCCTGTATCTCAGTATTCTCCTCAACCACATTGTCTTTTTTGAGTGTGAATACTTTTGGAAATTATTTGTTTAGCACTTCCCCTGTCTTCTCTGACTCCACACACTCCCCGTGTCTGCGTGGGTTTTCTCTCACAGTCCAAAAATGTGCAGGTTAGGTGAATTGGCCATGCTAAATTGTCCCGTAGTGTTAGGTGAAGGGGTAAATGTAGGGGAATGTGTCTGGGTGGGTTACGCTTTGGCGAGTCGGCATGGACTTGTTGTGCCGAAGGGCCTGTTTCCACATTTTAAGTAATCTAATCTAATCTAATCTAAACAACTTTCCACTACTACCCTTGATTGGTTCTAATCTTACTCTCATCATTCTTTGTTCTTGATATACCTATAGAAAGCCTTAAGGTTTTTGATCCTATCTGCTAACAACTTCTCATAGCCCTCCTGGCTATTCTTAGCTCTCTCTTTAGGTCTTTGCTGGCTAACTTGTAACACTGAAGTGCCTTAACTGAGCCTTCATGTTTCATCCTAACATAAGCCTTCCTCATCTCTGCCATCCTTTCCTCTACATCTCTGGAACTATTCTGAGGCCCATAGAAAACTCCCAACAGGGTGACCTGTCCTTTCCTGTTTCTAACCTCAGCCCATACTACGTCAGTAGACGAGTCCTCAAATATTGTTTCTGCTACCGTAACGCTATCCTGGATTAGCAATGCCACAACTTCCCTCTTTTACCATTTTCTCTGTTCTTACTGAAAGATCTAAATCCCAGAACCTGCAACAACCATTGCTGTCCCTGCTCTATCCATGTCTCCGAAATGGCCACAACATCAAAATCCCAGGTACCAACCCATATTGCAAGTTCACCCACCTTAATCCGGATACTCCTGGCATTGAAGTAGACACACTTCAAACCAACTTCTTGCTTGTCAGTGCCCTCATGCGACCTTGCAATCTTATTTCTGACCTCGCTACTCTCAAACTCCTGAATACAATTTCAGTTCCAATTCCCCTACTGAATTTGTTTAAACCTCCCAAAGAGCATTATCAAATTTCTCCCCCAGGATATTGCAACCCCTCTGGTTCAAGGGAAGACCATTCTGTTTGTCAAGGTCTCACCTACCCCAGAAAGAGCCCCAGTTATCCAGGAATCCGAAACCTCCCTCCTGCACCATCCCTGTAGCCATGTGTTCAACTCCTCTCTTTTCCTATTCCTTGCCTTGCTAGCACGTGGCATGGCCAACAAACCAGAGCTAATAACTCAGTTTGTTCTAGCTCTAAACTTCCACCCTAGTTCCCTGAATGTCTGCCTAGAATCTCCATCTCTCTTCCTACCTGTGTCGTTGGTGCCTATGTGGACCATGACTTGGAGCTGCTCTCCCTCCCCCTCAAAGATCCCGAAAACATGATCAGAGACATCAAGAACCCTTGCACCTGGGAGGCAACACACCAACCTTGAGTCTTAATCATTCCCACAGAATTTCCTATCTGTCCCCCTAACTATAGAGTCACCAAATTCCAATGCTTTGCTCCTCTCTCACCTTCCCTTCTGAGCAACAGGGACAGACTCTGTGCCAGAGACTTGTGCCCCATTGCTTACCCCCCAACAGTAAGTCCCCCGCCCCCAACAGTATCTAAAATGGTATATTTGTTGTTGAGGGGAACAGCCACACGGGATCCCTGCACTTTCTATCGGTTCCCTTTCCGTCCCCTGACCATAACCCATCTATCTTTTTTCTTGTACCTGAGGAGTGACTACCTTCCTGTAATTCCCTCAATAATTCCCTCTGCCTTCAAAATGATCCAAAATTCATCCAGCTCCAGCTCCAGTTCCCTAATGCAGTTTTCGAGGACTGCAGTTGGGTGCACTTCCTGCAGATGCAGTCAGCAGGGACACTAGTGGTGATCCTTACGTCCCATATTCTGCAGGTGGAGCATTCAACTGCTCTAACCACCATTCCTACTATTCTAACTTCTCAACGAGACTACTGAAAACTCCCCATTAGGCCCCTGGAAGGAGCGACTGGCCCTCGCTCTTCCCACTGCAACTGCCGTCTTCTTGTAACAATAGCTCGCATTCCATAGCCGCCTTAATTACTTGCTGTATTTACATCCTATCATTTTGTGATTTAGCCATTAGCATATATAAATCACTTTACACTTTAGAATTCTGCACTTATTATCTGTTCAAGTAATACTTTTTTTTATTCTCCATGTCAAAATGAACAGCCTCATATTTTCCCATTTTTTTCTCTATTTGCCAACTTTTTGCTTACTCTCTCATGTCCATCTGCATCTTTCTTATTTCCTCTTCACAATTTACTTTTCTGCTCGTGTTCATAACATCAGGAAATTTAGTGACCACAGCTTTGCTCCTTCCATCTAACTTTTTGATATCAATTGTATTCCACAACCATCTGATGAACAAGCATCACTCTGAAAGCTAGTGCTTCCAATTAAACCCACAAACTTATATGTGTATGTATGCGTATGGGTGTGTGTGTGGCGGGGGTGGTGATGAGTGGCTGTGAGAGAGTTTGAATGTGTGTGAGTGCAAAGGGGTATAAGTCTGTGAGAGGGTGCATGTGTGAGTGTATAAGAGAGAGCTTGTGTATGAGAGAGGGTCTACGTGAGTGTATGAGTCTGTAGCAGTGTGTGTGTGTCTGCAGGAGTGTGTGTGTGTGGTGTAGTGGGGTCACCTGTCGTGTCCCACACACAGACACTCCTACACACGTGCACTTCTACACACACATACAAACACACATTTTGTTTTGCTCATAAACTGCATGAATCCATGTAAGATTCTGTAAAATTCCATGTAAGATTAGAGTCGGTCTGAACATTGTGGCACAGACAGTCTCAAAGGGCACCTCACTCCTTAAATGCATTACTTAGGCCAACATGACACCAATTATTAAATTTCACTTGAGAATTTAACTTTACAAAAGTTCTGCAATTTACATATGAAAGAACTGAAACCAACATGTTCATTCTGAAAGATGAGAAACTTAAACAATCTCGGCCTTTTTCAATATATAATTTCAGTTACATCACACATGCTAAACGTTTGCTATAAATTCTGTATCTTATGATCTTATACTACACAACCACCTGATGAAGGAGCAGCGCTCCAAAAGCTCGTGCTTCCAAATAAACCTATTGGACTATAGCCTGGTGTTGTGTGATTTTTAACTTTATACACCTCAGTTCAAAACCAGCATCTCAAAAATACAAAAAAAAATTATACTCGTGTATGATTTATTTTTGCATTTTGTTTAAAAACAATGGAAGGAAAATTTATATAATGAGAGATATCACTTTGATTAGTGTTTGTAGCAATACAAATGCTCAACTCAATCTCATTCAGATGACTATTAACATAGTGATACGAACCTTCCACAATGTGCCAAGAAAAAGATAAAAGAAGTAATGGTTCAATTAAAACTGCAGGGATTAGAACATTTGTAGATTTACATCATTTCATAGACAAACTAGAACTTGCAACCAAATATCTATTGAATTTTCCATCAGTAAACTTTACCTGGAGGAATAACAGTGTTTCGTAGAGGAATGCTTGGGGAGGAGGAATGGGTGCAGAAAACATGGAGAAACATTTTTATCAAGCTTTCTTTATTTTCATCAAGCCATAGATCTCACTAATATGAGATGTTCTCTGAAAGGTATCAAGTTTCAAATCTTGCATAGTAATAGGCAAGCATCAAAGAGCAGCCATACTCGGGGGAAAAAAAATGGTTAAGTATTAATTTCTTGTCAATGTTTTACTTTCGGAATTGGACAATAGTCAATCAAGTTCAAAAAATGTTTACCTGTTATGAGAAAAAATAGTCAGATTATTCCCCATGCAAATGCCTGTGTTCCAAGTCCTCATTAATCATCCTTCCTTTTAAATCTTTATCTGTCACAGATATTCAGTCATCTTGTTATTGTGCACTGAGCAAAAATTAGGAATTAATACAGTCTCACTCAAATTCCAGGACTGATTTATTCCTTTGCAATAAGAGGATGGCCCAAACTATTCACCTGTTTCCAGAAAATATCACTGACCCTTTCATTTTAATATCAGCTATGCTTGTTTTATTTTCCCCGTGACAGGATAATAAAGCAGGTCAATCATTCATTTTAAAACTGACCCAGCAGTGCCCTTTGTAGAATCTATCCATACCAGCCAAAAGGTTTCAAATAAGGCCGTTCTGTCTGTATAATTCAGTCTTTTGTCACAGTCAGTATTCTGTTTAGCTGAGCGACAGTTCGAATACTGAGTGACTGATTTATTCGCTTTCAATGTACTTTAAATTTGCAACAGTACCATGCAGTACAGATTTAGATTGAATATTTCCATCCAGATCCCAATTGGCTCAGCAACTTGATTTCCGGAACAGCACAAGATTGCTCTGATTTAAAAGCAAAATCTAAATTTGAAAAGTATAACTTAAAGCAAGATTGTGCAAAGAATGAACAATGTGGGTACAAGTGATCCCTTGAAATCAGGCTTTTACATGACCATTTTATTGACCTTTTATGAGAGAAGCCATTATTATAATTGTATTGCTGATACCAATTCAGTTTCCTCACATTTAACCTTAAGTGAGAATTGAAATAACTTACTGGTAAGCTGCCCTGTCGTTCCAGTTTTATGAAATTAAAATATAAAATAAATATTCAATGCTTTAAACATGAAGATACAATGAAATTTTGGGGTGCATATTTGTGTTACTTATTGATAGATGACATACTTACTGGAATACTTATCATAAAAAATGTTTGGAAGGGTTCTAACTTGCAATGTCACTGTGCTGCGTGTTGAATGGGAAAAACCTTCATTAGCAATTATATAGGAACAATATCTTTGCCGGTGTTTATTCTCATTCAGTTTGAATTAATGTTGCTGTCCTTCAGCCTCATGTCGCTCAACATTTCTCGTTCATTGCCTTCTTCTTGTACATTTTGTAGATTCAACCATGTCATGTCCATTGTTTCTCGAATAAAGATCAATCCATTCATTATGCTCTTTCATAAATGTTGGTATTATTGATGAATGGTTATTGCACATGAAGGCAATTAATTGTACATACACTTTAAAGTTAAAATGTACATTTAAGGGAAATGTTAGCTTTTCAGGTGTGAAAAGTTGAGCTTGCTTCAATTTTATTGACCATTCCTTTCCATACTGGTTTGTCATCTGATGATTTCATTATCATCTGTTCAAAGCCAATATTTTCTGGAAGAAAAGTATTTCAAAACTTCATTTCCTCTTCTTGCTTTCTCTTTCTGGTTCCACTGAATGAATAAGAGTGCTGTAAGGTGATTAGAGCAATGAGGTATTCAGTGTAATTGACTTAGATTGTACTGTTGTTACTTATAGTATGATATGATGTAATCAATTGTTCCATCAAATTGACTGAAGTAAGTGAGGCATTTTTGCAAGGTTTGTGAAGGCTTGTAAATTGAAGCATATTGAACGTACTCCATTAGAATCATATAGCTCAGCTCATCTGGTCACAAGTAATTGTGATATCTGCATTCCTGTTAACATGAAGACTTGCTGGCTATGTAGTGCATTATCTACATGACACAGTGATTCTCCAAGGTTCTGAGATTGTCAAACCAGCTGGTATAACTTTGTGAAATATTCTACATTTACCCAATAATGCTTTATCTGTAAACATGTAAAAATGAACTATTCCTCCCTGATATCCATGTGTAGGAATAGGAGTAAATTATTCATAAATATTTATAAATTAGTTGACATCTTGAATCCTGTGTCATAATCTTCAGATCATAACCTTTTGTAGGTCTCAATGATGTCAATCTATTGAAAAATTACTTTGGAATTTTGAAACTCAATATGAAAAATTCACATGTTTCACTCATTACATCCTTTGGGGAATAAAACCTATTTTTATAATACACCAAAAACTCTTTTTAACAGTCATGTTGTCATCTACAAGTCAAATGTTTGCTGTTTTATAATATTTCTGCTGTACTTTTAAGTTGTTATTCAGTTTGTCAATGATCACAAACCCGTGGTCTCAAGTTGAACAGGATTTCCTCAACATCTAAACAGCTAATTGTTAACATTTTTTTTCCTGTGTAGCCATTTGCCAGTCTTAATACTAATTCTCATTGAGTTATTTCTCCAAAATACATGGTGCGATACTTTTCACAGCATCTCCCTCAATCACAACTGGTAACATGTTTCAGACATCTGCTTCTACTTCCCTTTATTATCTAAGCTAATAGTTGAAACTATCAATCCCTGTCAGGGTGGTACTTCACTTGAACCCAATTCATAAAAGCTTTATGTCTCAGTAAAGTATAGGTTTAGAATTATTAAGAACTGAAAGAACTATGGATGCTGTAAATCAGAAACCAAAACAGAAGCTGCTGGAAAAGCTCAGCAGGTCTGGCAGCATCTATGAAGTCAAATCAGAGTTAATGTTTCTGAACTGAGGAAGGGTCATTAGACCTGAAATGTTAACTCTGACTTCTCTTCGTAGATGCTGCCAGACCTGCTGAGCTTTTCCAGCAACTTCAATTGTCATTTCTTTAGAATTATTATTCTATCCTTTATATAATGCATAAAGCATATTAAGTAAAACAAATACAAAAAGAATGTCTAAAAAGGTTCCCACTTCTGATAAACGTAAAGCCAGTTTGAATCTGGAAATCTTTAAATGCAAATGTATGACAGATGCTGTTGTCATTGAGCAAGAAGTTTGAGAGTTATGCTCACAGCAAGGAAGACCATATATGGCAGAGGAAAGTTAGATAAAATTGTAATGCACACAGTAAAGATGAATGTCAGGGATTCAAAATTTATTTGCATTGTTGATACAACTGGAACCCTGTCCATTTAGTGATAAGGTTGATAAGAACAAGAAACAGGAGTAGGTCATTTGCCTTTCAAACCTACTTAGTCATTTGATCAGCTTGTGGCTGATTTGGCTATGATTTCAATTTCAGTTTTGTATTTGATCACTATAACCTTTGACTCCCTTGCCTGCTATAAAGCAATCTTAATTGGCCTCGAATAAATTCAGTCTTCATCACTTTGTCAGGAGGAGAATTCCATAGACTAATTACTTTCCAAGAAAGAAAGAAAAATGTCCTTATCTCCATCTTGAAAGGAGAGTATCTTATTTTTTTAAAATATATCCTCTTGTTTTAGTCTCTATCACAAGAGAAAACACACTATCAGGATCCAGAGTAGCCATTTCCCTCAAGATCTTGTATATTGCAATAAGATTACCTCCCATTCTTCTAAATTGTACAATCAGAATAAGTAATAATGGTTAAAAGGTCAAAAAAGCCATCAGGACAAAATAGTCAGGAAATAAGGGAGGCATGTCAGAAGGACACTACTTTTATTTTGGTGATTTTCATCAGCATGTTGACTGGACAAATCAGATGGGCAAGAATAACATTGAAGACCAATTTGTAGAGTACATCAGGAATTGTTTCTTAAAGCAATATGTTGTACAATCCACCTGAGAATAGGCTAGTTTAGATCTAGTAATGTGTAATGAGATAGGATTAGTAAACATTTTAATAGTTAAAGGTTCTCTATGGGTAGTGATCTCAACATAATAGAATATCAAATTCAGTTTGAGAGAGGTCAAATCAGTTACTTTTATCAACCACTGCTTAATCTGCACAGAACCCCTGTACAAAAACCCCTGCACAGAGCAAAAATGTTGTGACACCTCCACAATTCAAGTAAATATTAAACTTTTCACCTATTGGTTTAGAATATATTGCCTATTGTCCACTGTTGTCCCTCAGATTGAAAAACATAGATTAGTTAATAGCCCTGCTTTAAATAAAATATGTCAAAGTATATGATTTCTCAAGAGCTTCTCAGTCATCACAAAATGTTAAAATCATATTGTTCAATAATTGAAATCTTAAGACTTTTTGTAGACTTTTTGTCCCATATCAGTGCTTCTAGTTATGTGTGATCAGCTTTAATTGTCCCATTGAAATGAGTAGAAATATAAAATTGACAATGAAAAATAAACCATTCTCTCGGGTATGTTCTGTCGAAAGTCTTGGTAATTGCAGAATCAGATATTATTTTATGGTGATTTTGTGAAGTAAATTATATTGTTTAAATCAGTTTAAGTAAACCCTCCAAGTATAATTTCACACACAGTTTGATATTTTCTGGTTCATTCTGCTTGCGTACATATATAGCATTTTAGTGCATAATGAAAACATTGGAAATGGACTTGATTATCCTATTTCTTCACGCAACTGTAATCAAAATGGTAAATTACTTTGCTTATTATAAAGCTGTGATTGTTCAAAAATTGTTCTGAACGGGCACAAATTGCGTTAATTTACAGTGTTGAGATGGAAATTTTCATTCCAGTCTTCAGAATTACTTGGTGTTATATCATGAGGCCATCATTAAATAAAATTCATATGATTGGTTTCGCTTATGTTAGCTGAGCATGTAACCTTGGATCAGACTGTCTCTAAATCATTTTCTCTGTCTTCGTCTTAATATACAAACCACACAGGTGTTGCACCTTTTTTTGAAAGTTTTTAATGGCATTTTAATTTGTAGTAACTTAATTGCCACATTGAAACTTTTATATTTCTGCAGATGTTAAATGGAATCATTGTGAAAACAATTGGAAGATGTGAAATTGGAAAGCCTTTGAAAACAAGGCATGTGCATCATAGCATATGATAAAACCATGACCATTAAAGTAATACGAGCAAAATGGCAGCATTGTGCTGATTGCTGCCTGCAGCCACTACCAGATAGTATTCATTAGAAATCAACAGCATTAGTCCATAATATAACCTTCCAACATCACTTAAAAGCTAGCCTGGACAGCTCAATGCTACTTTATTTTTATCTCTTCTCAGCAAATTGCATTTTCTCTGAAGTAGGTGCTCTTAACAGGTCCAAGAACCTTAGAACAATTAGGTTTAATGCTGAGGAGGGCCTTAAAAAGCACCCAATCTGATGAAGTCATACTGACTTGGCTGAAGAACAGCTCAGGATTATAAAGGAGCAGGACCTATCATTTTGCTTCTTCTTTATATTGTTTGAAATAGCATGTTTGGTATGAATGTAACTTGTACATGATTGCTATTACACAAATATAACTGCATGTTGTAATCAGCCTAAGCAACCAAATGACTTTTCTCCATCTCATAAGACCAAGTAAATCCTGGAGATCTCCACCTGGAAAGAGATCCCACACCAGATAAACCGTCCCCAGAACAAAACCTAATGGCCAGTCCTGCATACGTAAGACAATCTTACCCTTTGTCTTGATATACTGCAGCAAGTTTAATATTGTGGATCGTGAAATTTTCATTTTTCAGTAGGATTCATTACCCAGCAGTTCCAGAATTCCAGAAAGAAACCTCTAATGGGTTCCTATTAAGTCAGGTAAGTGGGGGCTATTTAGTCAGGCAGGGATTTGGTGACTTCAGAGTGGGGCACAATAGATGTAGATGGTTAAGTTATGAAGTCAGTGTGGCAAGGAAGGGCTGTCAGTGGAGGGGATGCCCTGATATGCAAAAGGCACCTACTGAAGATAGTACCTCCTTTACAATTTCAAAATATTGTTAAAAGAGCTTTCTGCCCACTCCTGTACGCCTAACAATGCCAACCACATTATGGCATGGGCAGGGTAATACTGAAGTCATTTGAACAAGTCATTAGCTCCATTGTCACTGAATTATGTATTTACATTTGATGAGTAGGTTGCTAATTTCAGCATGCACCCATCCTCAGTGAGGGATGATCACTCTCGCTACTTTCTTTTTCTCCACTGAAACACACACCATGTCATGTGCAGCCCGAGGATTGGTGTGATTGTTAGCAAAAAGCTATAAATGTTATCAGTTGAATAGATTATACCTTTTGTACTCAACACTGGAAACTGATAATTGGTAAACACTGGTAAATGATAATTGGGAGAGAATTTTGTATGAAAATTCCAAAATAAATGTCATCCCAGCAGTGTTTTTAATGTATGTATCAATGGATATGCAAGTGAAACACCCCAGTTTTTTATGGTAGTATGATTGTTGTACTCCAAAGCACTTTTAAATGATTTTACTGAGTATTATATGTTAACGATTTTGACTGTATTATTCTCGAAAATAAATTGAAGATGATTTTGTGAATGTTGACCTTAAGTGTGTGAAAATTTAATTGTCATAAGGCATCACAGCTTTGATTTTCTCCTCTTGTTTCTCCAGTAATACAAATAATTGTTTCTGAATCGGCTGTATTTAATTCCAGTTGTTGTAGCAACTCAGACTATGCTTGAATTTTAGAATGATCCCATCTCATTAATTTGTATTCCTACCCTGAACTTTTCTGTCCCTCCTTAATATGAGAAACTTCTATCAAATAATGGCAAATGGCAGCTTGAAGTAACAAATGAAGCAAAGGTTGATACATTCTTTAATTCTTTAGTTTTCTCTAACAATTGTGAGATGGTTCAGAATCTAATTTGCCTCATTTAAATCACTTTTTATCTCAACCACTTCTTTCTACCCTGTCAAAAGCTGAAAAGCTTTTAATATGTTAAAAGCCTTTTTCAGAGGTATCTTTGCTTTTGTTCAATGCAGCTGAATGAAATCTCTATTGATAATATTTCTATTTGAATATCAGGAGTGGATAGGCACAGAAAGATGACAGAAACCTTTCATTCAGAAATAGAAATATGCAGAAAATGATCTTTTAATATGTGATAAATTGCATTGCAATAAAAATGCAATGAAAAGACTTTCAGTCCTTGAAAGCCTGTACATAATAACTACTTACAGCCTGTGAATTACTCAGTGGACCCTAAATGAGTGGAAACATGCTTTGATGTTTTAGAATGAACATAGATTAAATACCAACTTGAACAACAATGCTTATATTTATATAGCACCATATGTGATATAATAGGCCAGTTGATCAAAAGCAGAGTCAAAGAGGAGGTTTTTTTTTAAAGTTTTAGTGTCTTTAAAGAAGAAAATGTCTTAGAGGGGCAGAGAGGTGTAGTGGTGGAATTCTTGAGCTAATAAGCATTGGAAAATAGGGAAGAAGAAAGAGATGATTTTGGATTTTGTGTTCCATATCCTGCACATTTTAAAACAGGTTTTTTATCTATTCTAGAAGTAGATTTTTTTTCAGAAAAATTGGATTAAAGATTGTCTTTCTCTTAGTATAACAATTTAAAATAACACTTTGATGTAAGACATAGCGAACAAGGACATGGAGGTATATAGCAACACAACAATCTTCCTTTTTAGAACATCCAGTGGTGAATGTATGCATTTTTATACCTCACAGTGCCAGCAAGGATCAATAAGCTGTTGGCTCAATGTAAATTTTGAAATCATAATGATTATTCCATGTTGCAGTTTTCATTTCTTCAATAGGGTACCAGCTTGTTTGTGTATAGTATTTTGGCATACCCAGGCCTTATTTTGGCTATCAGTTCATGAAAGTACTCAATGTTGAAAACAAGCAAAAATGATGTTGCTGAGAACCAGACAAAGACCCCTTATGCAGATTTAATCACCAGGCCTAATATTCACTGTTTTGAAACAGAATCAAAAAGCAATCTAACAAGCTTGGAGCTGCTCTAATCAGCATACATGTGGACACAAATATGCCAAAACCTGTTTTTGCAAAGTGCTCATGGTACCTGTAGCCCTAAGTGCTGCCAGGCTCCAAAGTCAAAAATAAGTTCAATCTTAATTTTCTGAATGCAAGGATAACTACACCTATGTCTGCCACACATTCTTTGTGAACAGATATGAGAGTGCAAAATTGGCATTTCATTAGTGAGTGGGTTGGTATGACAGTGTGAAAGTAATTTGTTGATGCAGTGGATCTTGGAATTGTTCCAGCAATCACTATGCAATGCTAATGATACAGCAGATGTTTGAATTTATAGATGCAACATTTTTGAACTCAAGAGCTAAGCCATGCATTTTCACTTTAAAGTACATTGGGGAATTGATTCTGTATGGAGATTTTGTCAGCAGCTTACAGAACTAATAGTCACTGGTGGGGTTATGTTATGTGGGTTGATAAAGATTGGCTATCCAAGCTTGTTGGGCTAATTTGATGCTATAAGTAAACTGTTTTGTCTCTGCAAATAAAAGAATATTGATGAGATTTTAAAAGTAAACAAGTTGCATCTTTCACAATCTTGAATTCAGTTCCTGCATTGTTATTAATATGTGATTTTGCTTGTTGAAACTCCATAAAACAAATGAAACACTTGCTTTTATTTGTTATAATCATGGGTTTTTTTCAAAAGTAGGCTGAAACATTTCATTCATTGCTGTTCAACCATACCCTTATCATTGTTATTCTTATCATTTGAATGCTATTGACAACTAACTGAACCCTATAAATCAGTGCTGACAGGAGGAAGCAAAACACCCCTGATCCTAAAGCCAGGCTTGTGATCCTTTTATCTGTCTTCCTGTTCTTCTTTGGTGAGAAGCCAAGAATTTAGGAAACAAATGGTAAAATGAAGGCCATGCCACACAAATTAAATACAGATTTATCCAAAGTGCCTGAATTTGATTGTTTTCAGGTTTCTATTTTAATTCCATACTCATGCCTACTGTAGATTGAAACAAGTTCAGTTGTGACGTTATCATGTTCTGTAAGGCATGATACGTTGAGATTCTTTTACAATACATTTTGTCATTTTCACAAGTGATAAATAAGTATGTATGTTTTGAGGAGGGGTTACAAATTCAACTTGATATTGCAACTTGGCAACAGTAATGTTGACGTGTTGATATACGGTTCAGCTTTATTATATGTCATTCTCACAAATTATAGAAATGAAGTTTGAAGCCTCAAAAAAGATAAATGTGGAAGATTTGCTATGCTGCTGTGACAAAAATAGTTGCTAGAAAATTAACAGTCTCTCACTTTACAAAGTTTCACAGAGCTTATAATTCAAAGATTCTAAAATCAACAAATGTTAACAGTACAGTTTTTCACCATTAAAAGTGTTGGCAATATAACAAATTTTTGCAGTAATTAAGAAGTATTACAGCTGTACCATACAGGCTTTAAGGACTTTCTTTCTATAAGTCTAGATTTAAAATGAAACAGCTAACCTTCAAATTTAAAGTTGTTTGATATCCTAATAGAAACATTTCGATTTCAAAATGACACTTCTTTGGCACTTTAAATCCTTTGTAAGAAACTTTGATCTGAAAATGTGTTGCTGGAAAAGCGCAGCAGGTCAGGCAGCATCCAAGGAACAGGAAATTCGATGTTTTGGGCATAAGCCCTTCTTCAGGAAACTTTGATAACACACTTTGAAGTTATGGTTCTGTTTGCCGAGCTGCGAATTTGTGTTTCGTCCCCTGTCTAGGTGACATCCTCAGTGTTTGGGAGCCTCCTGTGAAGCGCTTCTGCGATGTTTCCTCCGGCATTTATACTGGTTTGTCTCTGCTGCTTCCGGCTGTCAGTTCCAGCTGTCCGTTGCAGTGGTCGGTATATTGGGTCCAGATCGATGTGCTTATTGATTGAATCTGTGAATGAGTGCCATGCCTCTATGAATTCCCTGGCTGTTCTCTGTTTGGCTTGTCCTAAAATAGTAGTATTGTCCCATTGGGAATTCCAGGGAATTCCTAGAGGTATGGCACTCATCCACAGATTCAACCAATAAGCACATCGACCTGGACCCAATATACTGACCACTGCAACGGACAGCTGGAACTGACAACCGGAAGTGACAGATTCAAACCACTACAAATGGCGGAGGAAAGATCACAGAAGCGCTTCACAGGAGGCTCCCAAGCACTGAGGATGTCACCTAGACAGGGGACGAAACATCTGCAACACAAATTCCCAGCTCGGCGAACAGAACCACAACAACAAGCACCCGAGCTGCAAATCTTCTCACAAACTTTGAACACTTTGAAGATCTGTAAATAAGTAGATCTATACTTAGAAACTGAAATTTCACCTTCAACTTGTTTAGAAATTAATGTTTCATCCTATTCAACTGTTTTGCTGTCAGTGTTCTTAAGACTTTATTTTATTGAAGTTGAAAGGTTGTTTCCATTATTGGAGTTTAGGCACCCTAGTGCCTTCAGAACCTATATTGCTGCATTCTGAAGCAGCACAGTGCAAAAAATATTCAAAAATGCATTGTGAAGAACTTTTGGTGATGCATAAGACTGGCAAATTGCATCAAAAACATGTAACTTACAACCTACAACTTAAATTGTACAGTTTTACTGGTTTCTTTACCTTATCACTGTTGGTGTGCCCTCTTTGGAAGATGAGGCCCTTTAGCTCTTTCTTCTCCTTTAAAACATTAATTTAGACTTACTTCTTAAAGGTTATCTTTCAGACAAAGAAATGTGCTGTCATTCCCCATTCTGGCCTATATTGTGACTTCAGACCACTGCTAGGTAATTGCCTCATAACAGCATCCTCAACTGGCCCAGTAAGCCATTTTGTTGTCTTGAGGGCAATTGAAGATGAGTAATAAATGAACGGCTTGATAATGATGCCTGCGCACTATGAATTAATATGAGAAGCTGTGGTGGTATTTTCTAAGGTCGATTAATGAACTTGAGGATGACTTACTCTCTTAAGCCACATGCTATTGTTGAATTTAATCAAATGAGAATATTTTTGTAACATAAGTCCGAACCTCATAGGGATACTGATGGGGAGAAGAAAGCAAAAATTCAATTTGCTTGCACTAAAGTAAAGTTCTGCTGTTAAGAACTCGGAACGTTTCAAGCAGGTTGGCTCATGATTGGGAATTTATGCATTTATTGGCATGTTATGAATACTCATTGGTACTCCAGTCCACTAGAAGAGCATTCCTCAACAAAATAGAAAACAGGTGAATCCATAAATCTGAATATAGAAACGATGAGTGTACTTGGTGGCGTGATGCTGCTGCTCCTTTAACAAGGTAATGCTGTCGTTTTTTTTGAGAGGTTGTAAAAGCAGTGATTCTGAAAGGTCTAGGTTTGAAGGGTTTTAAAGCCAGTTTGATTATAGCTAACAGATACTGCCTCAAACAAAAGGCTTCCAGGTTTTTTTTAAAAAAACACTTGCACAATAAAAGGGAAGTGACCAGTGATCAATGGAATTCTTTACCATAGAGCCATAGAGACATACAGCATGGAAACAGACCCTTAGGTCCAACTCATCCATGCCAATTAGACAGCCTAAATTAAACTCGTCCTATTTGCCAGCACTTGGCCCATATCCCTCTACATCGTTCTTACTCGTGCCCACCCAGATGCCTTTTAAATGTTTTGACTGTACCAGCCTCCACCACCGCCTCTGGCAGCTTATTCCATACATGCATCACCTGCTGCATGAAAAAGTTGCCCCTTAGCTCCCTTTTAAATCTTTCTCCTCTCGCACTAACCCTATGCCCTCTAGTTCTGGACTCCCCCAACCTAGGGAAAATACCTTGTCTATTTACCAGATCCATGCTCCTCATGATCTTATAAACTTCTATAAGATCAAGGCTGAATAAATAAGTATATTCAAGGCCGAGACAGATTTTTAATCAGTAAGATGTGGAGTTGATGATTATCAGATCAGACATGATGTCATTGAATGGCAGCGCATATTTGATGGGCTGAATGGCCTACTTCTGCTCCTCTATCTTATAGCCTAATGGATAAAGAATCCAAAATTAAAATGTAAAATTTCTTTCAACATTTAATCCTTTTATTTTGCATTTACATTATTAAATGAATAATTGTTCCTTAACTTGATATTAGCTATATAGCTGCATGCTCATGAATATTTCAAAATCCTGGGAAGACTATTCTTAATGTGTCCCAAATTACGTGCACCTGGATCCATTGCACTGCAGGGATATTACTTGGGAGTTGTCCCAAGCAGTTGTCAGAATGTGACTTCTGGATTTGTGGTCTTAAGTCTTTCACAGAATAGCAGAATTAGAAATAAAGGCATATTGCCCCAACATTCAAAGGTCACAGCTGCTCTTCGCATGAGTTCAGCGAACAATTATGTTTCACCAGATGTGGCTTGGTGAGATTTTTCATTCGAAATAAAATGAAAAGAAGTATATGATTAGAGTCTTATGTCATCACATGATCATACGTGATGGTTGATAATAGCTTGCACAAGTGCTTAAAATTTCATTTACTATTGCCTATGACATAAAACCTGCTGTACATGCAAAGAATAACACAAAAACAGGAAGTGACAAATGTATGAGAATAGAATCTAGTGGAGTTATTTGCATCACAACTTTTTTTGAAAAAGAAGAGCGTGTATGACATTGTGTTTTTCACATTTTGAGTATGATTCAAATTGCTATCTATCCAATTTATGTTAAAATGTACTGTATTGGTCAATAGGTAAACACAACATCCAATTTACAAATTGCCGAATTACATCAATAGCATCACTGCAATCTCCAGTTCTCTGTTTTGATGAGGATAGGTGAGTGATAAATGTTAGCTTTTATGACTGGACTCCAGGCCAAGTTCCCCACTGCATTACGGTTCCAGACAGAATGTCCCAAACTGTTTAGCTCCTGGGTGAAGAAGGATAAATTGCCTCCCCTCTTTTATTCACCTACCTCCTCAGTTAGTTGCAACAAGATTAATTTGAAAATGATCCCTTGCATTGTGGATGTCTCACTCAAATCCCAAAGAATTTATATTTCAAAGAGAGTCAAAATGTGTGGTGCTGGAAAGCACAGTGGTCAGGCAGCATTTGAGGAACAGGAGAGTCGATATTTTGAGCATAAGCTCTTCATCGGGAATGCTTTTCCAGCACCACATTTTTTTGGACTCTGATCTCCAGCATCTGCAGTTCTCACTTTCTCGTAGTATTTTAAAAGGAGCCTATTCAACTATGTTTTCTTGGATTATCAAAAAAAAGAGTGAATTTATTAATTACAAGTATTATGAAGAATTAGTAACACAACACCCATGCATCTTCTAATTTGTATGTAAGCTCAAAATGATAGAAGTTTTAAAGAAAATCAGATCAGTCTCAATCCTGTCATAAAAAGTGAATTGTTGAACATTGTTGCTATTGCAGTGGAGGTTCCTATTAGTGTTGATGTTGGTATGTGTACAGTTGGCTTCATGATCCTCAATTTTGCAAAGTGGTTGAGATTCTGTTGTTCTGGTGCCTTTAAACCATAATTGAATCCCAGCATTCAGGGTGAGACAGATTCTTTTGATTCCCTATTTCTTTTTTAACGGGTTTGTAGAATTCAGAATTAGAAAGAGTTGTTAAATGCAGGAAAGGGACAAATAGAAAATAGTTATTTGACTGTGATGTTCACAGCATGCTTAATACTTGAACCTAGCCTGGTATACACAAGAGCATCTCAAGTTCATTTCAGCAGGGTTGCTGTGGGGTAAACAGGAATGTCTTCAAGAGGTGATTTCTCCCAAGAGAAATAGCCTTCATTATCTGTTCTTATTTTCTCATCCTGTTTGAAGTTTCCCTGACTATTTAGACATTTCAGTATTAGATTAGATTACTTACAGTGTGGAAACAGGCCCTTAGGCCCAACAAGTCCACACCAACCCGCCGAAGCGCAACCCACCCAGACCCATTCCCCTTCACCTAACATTAGGGGCAATTTAGCATGGCCAATTCACCTAACCCACACATTGTAGGAGGAAACAGGAGCACCCGAAAGAAACCCACACAGACATGGGGAGAATGTGCAAACTCCACACAGAGAGTCACCTGAGGCAGGAATTGAACCCGGGTCTCTGGTGCTGTGAGGTAGCAGTGCTAACCACAGTGCCACCGTGCCACCCACCTGAGTAAAGGTCCATTGACAATCACTGAATACAAGTCTGCAGTTATTCTGTTGGGTACTTCCTTTTGAAAATGACATTTTTGGAACTAAAAGTTTTTTTAAAAATAATCTATTAACATAATGGTGTTCTGACCCATCACCACAACACCAGGAAAATTCCTTTACTCTGTCATGGGATCATACAAAAGAATTGGCAGGTGTAATGCATTTTGGCTTCATTGGAAGACTCTCCCAAAGATGGTGAAGTCCTCCCGCACTATTCCATTTAGCTGTGAGGACATTAGCTAGCTCAGTTGGCTGGATGGTTGGTTTGCAATGCAGAGTGATTCCAGCAGGTTGGGTTCAATTCCCATACAGGCTGAAGGACTCTCTTTCTCACCCCTCAGATTAAGCCACCAGCAATCATTTCTCTTGCTCACTCTTTTTAGCACTCTCTCACACTGTCTCTCTTTCACTTTCTCTCATCGCATCTTCCAATGAAATCTGTGTGCACTTAATGACAATATTTTAAGTTCCCCATTGATTAAACACTTCTTGATCAAGTGTGGGGATACATAAGTAGACTCTCAACCTAAAGACTCAAGCTATTGCATTTTTTTAATTACGGTAGGTAGTATCAAAAAGGACAGATGTTTAAATTAGTTTCTTGAAATGCTGCTTTGATCTGAAATAAGGTTTGAGACATTCATATTGAACTTCTTTATGATGACAGAGGGCAGCATTTAACATTGAAGTTTGGTGTGCACTGCCCACTAACTCATTTGGTAAATGTATCACATGATTTGGATAGAGTTGTGGAAGTATCAGGATCAATCACTGATCTATGTTGAGTTGATTACTGTTGTCCTGAATACCTTCATTAGAAAACAAAGAAATTAAGCATGATATCTTTTTTCTATTCCTTACCCAATGACTTCTCTTGGACTGTGTCTGCATATGACAAATGAAAACAGGCTCAGCTTTGGTGATACATCTTGCTGTAACAGATTAGAGATAGACTGAATATTGCCAGGCAGAGAAGAATACAGCACGGAAACAGGTCCTTCGCTCAAATCGTCCATGCTGACCAGCATAGTTATGGTTCCAACACAGACCCATCATAATCACTGGTTCCCATTCTGAAAAAGACTGCTTTATCCCCACTCATTCCCTTTTGCCAGTTACCCAATCCTCTATCCACTCAGTATTTTATCCCTAACACTATGGGTTCTTATCTTATTTAGCAAACTCCTGTGTGACATCTTGTTAAAGGCCTCAGGAAATCAAAATAAAACAAATGCACTGGTGCTCCTTTGTCTAATTATTGCTTCAAATAATTCTAAAAGATTTGTCAAGCATGACCACCTCCTGACAAAGCAGTGCTGACTCAGCCCTATTTTACCATGCACTTCCAAGTACTCTTTAATCTTAACCTAAATAATGGACTCTAAAATCTTAACAATGATCAAGGTGAAGCTCACTAGCCTCCAGTTTCCTGTTGTCTGCTTCCCTCCCTTTTTAAATAGAGGTGTTACATTGACCATTATTCAGTCCTCTGGGACTTGTCCTAACTCTAGTGATTCCTGAAAGATCACCTCAATGTCTCCAAGTTTCTTCAACTATCTCCTTCAAAACTCGATGGTGGAGTTCATTTGGTCTGGGTCATTTATCTGCCTTCAGACCTTCCAGCTTCACCAGCACCTTCTTCTTAGTGATGGCCACTACACTTGCCTCTGTCCCCTATCTCTCTTCAAGTACTGGTATGCTGTTGGTGTCTTCCACTGTGAAAACTGATTCAAAGCATCCACTCAGCTCCTCCACCATTTATTTATTTACTATTACTACTACTTCAGCCTCATTTTCCATCGGTTCAATGTCCACCCTTCCCTCTCTCTTACCTTTTAGATACCCCCCAAAAAATCTTGCAATCTTCTTATATTACTGGCTACCTCTCCCCCCTTATTGCTTTTTTAGTTATCCTGTGCTAGTTTTTAAAGGTTTCCCAATTTGTTGGCTTCCCACTAATCTTCACCACATTATATACTCTTTTGCTTTTATCCTGTCCCTAATGTCCCTCATCAGCCATGGTTACTTCATCTCCCATTAGTAGGTTTCTTCCTTAGGATGAATTTCTGCTGTGTCTCCTGAATTATCCCCAGATACTCTGGCCATTGCTGCTCCACCATCTTTTCAACTTGGTTCTTCTTCTTTCAACTCTGGCCAGCTCCACACTCATGTCTTTGTAGTTACTTTTACTCAATTGTGATAGCATTCCATCTGATTCTGATTTTTCTCTCTCTCAAACTGCAGAGTGAACTCTATCATGTTAAGATCAATGCCGCCGAGGAGTTCCTTCACCTTAAGCTCCCTAATCAAGTCTGCCTCCATACACATCACCAAATCTTGAATTGCCTGTTCTCAAGTAGAATCTCCCACAAGATGCTCCAAAAAAACCCACCTTGTAAACATCTCGCGAATTCCTTTTCTTGAGACCTGCTATCAACCTGATTTTCCCAATCCACCTGCATTTTGAAGTCCCCCATGATTTTTTTAACAGTGCCTTTCTTACATGCCTTTTCCATCTTCCGCTTTATTTTCTCCCCCACATCCTGACGACTGCTAGGAGGCCTTTACACCAAGGCTCCAACTGCCTGTTCAGGTGGACGTAAAAGATCACATTGCAATATTTGAAAGAAGAGCAGGGCAATTATCTTCAGTGTCCTGACCAAGATTTACACTACAATCAACATCACTAAAACAAATTATGCTGCCATTACTCCATTGCTGGTCTGTGGGGGTTTGCAATGGACAAATTATCTGCTGAGTTTCCTGTATTATAACAATGACTACATTTCAAGAAATACTTGTGTTTTTGAAATGTTTAGAGATTTTATGAGAAATGCATGTTGATTGTTCTTTATTTCCAAATGGTCCACTTTGTTTTGAATGCTTTAACTATTTGGCCTTAACCATGATTAATCAGGATAACCCAAACTGATAATAAGGTGAAGCTGCATATGCAACTTTGATTCTTTGCTGAATCTTATCTGAATTATGATCTGTCATCCTGTCACAATATTGCAGAAACCATCTTAACATGGAATATAGGAAAGTACAGCACAGAACAGGCCCTTTGGCCCACCAAGTTGTGCTGAGGAAACTTCGATCACCTGGCCAGGCTCACTCCCCAGTGAAAGGGCCAGTATGGCTATGGAACCTTCCCTAGTTAGACTACCTACACATTGTTTCAAGAAATCCACCAGGACGTACATTACAAATTCTGCCCAATCTAAGCCCCTGGTTATTAAGGGAATCTCAGCCAAGATTGGGGAAGTTAAAATTGTCCACGACATCACCCTAAGATCTACTGACATACCTGTTTCTCTGTCTCCCACTGGCTGTTGGGAGACCTATAGTATCGTCCGATCATGGAGATTGTACCTTTCTTATTTCCGATTTCTACCAATGTGGCCATATTCATTAACCTGGCCCTGTCTGTTCTTCCTATTAGACTTACCGACTTACAGGTGGATGAAGGTAAAGTGGTTGATGTGTTGTTTATGGACTTCAGTAAGGCATTTGATAAGGTTCCACATTGTAGGCTATTGCATACACTAAGGAGTTTCTGGATTGAAGGTGATTTAGCAGTTTGGATCAGAAATAGGCTAGGTAAAAGAAGACAGAGGGTGGTGATTGATGGGAAATGTTCATTCTGGAGCTCAGTTACCAGTAGTATGCCACAAGGATCTGTTTTGGGGCCACTGCTGTTTGTCATTTTTATAAATGATCTGGAGGTTGGCATGGAAGGATGGGTTAGCAAATTTGCAGATGACACTAAGGTATGTGGAGTTGTGGGCAGTGCGAGGGATGTTGTGGATTGCAGAGGGACAGAGATAAGATGCAGAGGTGGGCTGAAAAGTGGCAAATGGACTTTAGTGTGGAAAAGTCTGAGGTGGTTCACTTCAGAAGAAGTAACAAGAATGCAAAGTACTGGGCTAATGGTAAAATTTTTGGCAGTGCAGAGGAACAGAGAGATCTCAGTGTTCAGGTACATAAATGCCTGAAAGTTGCCACCCAAATTGATAGGGTTGTTAAGAAAATATGTGGTGTGTTGACGTTTATTGGTAGGGGAATCAGAGCCACAAGGTCATGCTTCAGCTGTATGAGACACTGGTAAGGCTGAATCTGGAATATTGTGTGCAGTTCTGGTCACCACATTATAGGAGGACGTGGAAGCTTTGAAAAGGGTTCAGAGGAGATTTACTAGAATGGTGTCTGGTGTGGAGGGAAGGTGTTATGAGGAAAGGCTGAGGGAACTGAGGCTGTTTTTGTTAGAGAGAAGAAGGTTGAAAGGTGACTTAATTGAGATGCATGAGATAATTAGAGGGGTAAATAGGGTGGACAGTGAGAGCCTTTTTCCTCGGATGGTGAAGGCTAACACGAGGGGACATAGCTTTAAATTGATGGATAATAGATTTAGGACAGATATTAGGGGTAGTTTCTTCATTCAGAGAGTAGCAGGGACATGGAACGCCTGCCTGCAACAGTAGTAGACGTGCTGATATTAAGGGCATTTAAATGGGCATTGGACATACATATGGATAATAATGGATTGGTGTAGGTTAGATGGGCAGCAGATTAATTTTGCAGGTCAGCGCAACATTGAGGGCCAAAAAACCTGTACTGCGCTGTAACATTCTATGTTCTTACTTGACTACCTTTACCTTATCCTTATCACTCCACAAGGTGACCTATTTCTCTAGTTCCCACCTCTTGCCCTGCCAGTTTAAACCCTCCCGAGTGGCACAAGCAGCCCTTCCTGCAAGGATATTGACATGCCTTCAGTTTAGGTGGAACCTGTACTTTTAGTTTCAGCACAGGAATAAATAGGGTTTTTCTCAGCTGTAGCCTCATAGTGCATCCTTTCACCCACCAGCACAAATACACCAAGGTTGAACATGGCTTGTAACTCCTTTTCTAGTACATACTAGAAACAAACACATCTGCAGGTTTTGGGCATAATGATGGCATTTATTTTGAGAAGACTTGAATAAAAAAACAGGGAATTACTTCTGAGGTTCTATATGATTCTGGTCAGGCCACATTGGAATACTGTGCGCAGTTTTGGGTCCCATATCTCAGGAAGTATGTACTGGCCAAGGAGTAGGTTGACAGGAGGTTCACGAGAATGGTTCCAGGAATGAACAGCTTAGCATGTGAGAAACTTTTGAGGACTCTGGGTCTATACTTGATGGAGTTTAAAGGATATGGGGTGATCTATTTGCAACTTACAAAATACTGAATGGCCAGGACAGAGTGGATATTGGGAAGATGTTTCCATTGGTAGGAGAGACTAGGGCCGAAGGGCACAGTCTTAGAGTAAAAGAGAAGACTTTTTAGAACAAAGGTAAGGAGAAACTTCTTTAGCCAGAGACTGGTAAATCTATGGAATTCACTGCCACAAAAGGCTGTGGAGGCCAGGTCATTGAGTTTACTTAAGACAGTGATTGATAGATTCTTGATTGTAAAGGGGATCAAGGTTTACAGGGAGAAAGCGGGAGATTGGACTTGAAGAACTTATCAGCCATGATTGAGTGGTGTAGTAGACGTGATGAGATGAATGACCTAATTTCTACTTCCCTGTCTTATGGTCTTACAATCCACAGGAGCTGGCTTTCCATTGATGATCTGGGGAAGGAGGGCAGCTGGTGGCATTGTCTCCTTGGCCACAGAAGTTTACAGTCCAGTTTTGTTTCATCCCTGCCTTGAAAGTTTTTAGGTTGAAGTTCACATGGCACATTTATATGTGACATTCCAGGGTTCCTTGCCAGGCAGTCACTGAATGGTATCTGCAGCCATCTTCTGGCTGTATGTCCTTTCTAGAGGAAAATATATGTCATTATTTAAGGTTAAGTTTTAACCAGTCATCATGAGAAACATTTTTTTCCCAGGGTGAGCAGATGCTGAAGGTGTATAAAGATGAACAGCTGTATGCTGTTTCAAACAGAATCAGCAGTACAGAAAAAAAGATTGCCCAATGTGGAAGTTTTGAATAAAATATATTCCTTAACAATGTGTGATGATCTGAATATTTCCCTCCCCTACCCTAGCTTCCAATTCTACATCTGTCCTGGCCAATTTGTAGGTTCAAATATGCCTTTATTTTAATGAAGGTGTGGACTTCAATTGCAACAGTAACACTTTATGCCACATTGTGGCTTGTTTCTTTGGGAGTTCTCTTCTGAGTATTATTCCCTTCACTTCTCTGACAAATAATTGGCAGATTTTCAAGACCCCTCACCAATTAACTCCTCTCCTTCAATGAATTCAGAAGCTTTGTCTGCTTCCTGTTAGTACGGGCTTGCAATTCAGAGCCCCTCAATGTTTGTAGAAGAAATTCAGAGAGGCCAGATATCTGGCAAGTCGATATCTTTCGCGGCATTCACTTAAGCTCATTACAGTACCATTGTGCTGAACAATTGCAACTCTTTTCATCAATGAATCATCGACCAAATTTAAATGAAAGCTTGAAGCATGATCAATTTCTTACAGAACAAAATTATCTTGGTACTCGCCATTCTTGCAGATGTAATGTGGGATGTTCTGCTTATTAGGGACTCAGTTGGTCTATAAGACTTCAGAGGTCAACAATCATGATACACAAATTGCTGCAAAGCCTCAGGCATCACAGATTAAGTGACCAACCTGTTTCCATATAATGCTCCTCTGACTATAATACTCATTTTATCTTAGTCCATAAATCAGCCTGAAGAACAGTTGTACACTTATGATGTCTTTATAATGAGTAACTGAAAAAAGCATGTAACCTTTTAATATTTTGGTTCTGTTCTTACAAAAATTGTTTGAGGATACTAGCACAGGTATGAGCAGATGTTGGGTGAGATAACATTTCTGCGAGAGTCATGTCCTGTAACTTCAATTGGTTCTGAATTACAAAAAGCCTACCTTCTCATTAAAATTGCATGAGCATGTCATCTCTGTCATTGTCAGTCAAATTGTGGATACAACGTAACTTGTATAACCTCTGTCTTGCTGGCTTTGCAACCAACAAATGGTGCTAATAATTGAAACACCAAAACCAGATGAAAGTGTTCTGAGGATCAAAATATTTGATTTCTGTGCAGTTTAATCAAGTAGACCCTCTTTGAGTAATGCAGCAGGGCATATTACAAGATGTCCACGTTGTCACAGCTAATGAGTTTGTGCAGTTATGCATGAAATGGGTAAATGAATTCCATCACTTCTTTCATTTATACAGCAGCATTGATGTGTTACTGGGGAGGATGAGAACAGGTGATTATGGTAGCCAGCTGATGCAGTTACTAATAATGGTCATCCTGTTTGATTTTGGTGAGTTCATAATGTTGCTGTAATTTCTTTCAAACGAGTTCTTTGTAAACTTGGGTACATGTATTCTGAATATTCATGGGTTGAGGTAAATTTCATGCAATAAGTTGTGAACAGGAGTCTGTCAATATCTAATTCATGATTGACTTGAATTAGGATAACCAGACATTCCAGATTTGCTACATGTAACTTTTGTGGTCATTATTGTGTATATGATTATCCCAATCTATTCACAGATTCTTATGCATTGCTTGATTGCTTAAGCCCATGGGTGGAGTGACTGACTCAAGAGACTGATGCCACAGAATGAGAGAAAATTCAAGAAAACATGCAGTTTGCTGCAAAGACTCATGTATTTTGTAAAGTTCTAAGATATTAAATGTTTGTAAATATACTGTTTAGATTTACAACTTGAATAATCTCTGCATTTGTCTGAGATAAGTCAGATGAACTGTATCTGCCAACTCCACCCAAGTATGTAACATGAGGTAATGAGAAAATTGAAGAACAGCTTAAATCTCTAATCCTAGTACCATTTCTTATTTTGCTGGGAAGATCTTCCTTGTTCTGGGCACAATGCATTTCATGGATCAAAGCCTTACTTGCTTGTTACATGAATTGTCAGTCCATGTCAAACAGTGATGATCAAGAAAGCTCAACTTAATTAGCAGAGGGCCAATGAATATTTGAGTGGTTCATAGAAAATATGTCTAAGTTTTATATGGTAGCTATTACTCTCAGTAAATACTTTGATCCAAACAAAAGTGTCATTATTGAATGGCAGAGATCCCAGGATAACAGTGAGTCCTTGGTTTGGTGTTGCAGCAACTGATTTCTGCATGCAAATGTGACACAACAACAAAACGACTAATGTATGACCAATTAATTAAAAAAATACTTCGTTGCCATGAATTAGAGAATCTGATAATGGACAAGAAAAAGCTATGGCCCTGGCATTCCAAATTGAATGTGCTGTGCCAGGTTCTAAGAAAGGAACGCACTCTTAGCTTCAGGGTTGTGGACACTGGATGCTCAAGTGTAGACCTAAAGTGTAAAGATTATGGACAAGGAAATCTTAGTAACATCACAACGTGTGCCCCATCATTGCCAGCTACCTTGAACCAGTGTCCAATCTGTGAAAAGCTCACCAAGTCACACAACCATATTCAGCTCAAGAGAAAAATTCTGAATCATGCTTAAAGTGGAATTGTTTTGTAAAGATGTACAAATCATCAAGGAAATCTAATTGGTTCAACATGTGACTGAGTCTTTTCCTGAGGGTGAGGTACAGCACGTTTATATATAAAAGGTAAGTGTTCGCAGTTTAAAGAATACAAACCTAGCAGAAAAGGATTTGTTCACAGCAGTGCCTACAAGAATAGAAAGACACATTCTGGGAGACAATTGCAGTGTGAGAACTGTAAAGCTTGCTTCAGGCTTCAGACATCTGATGCAAGTGAGCAAACTTTGAAAAGTGACCTCTGTGACAAAGCCTTCAGGATTCATTCTGTGCTTAAGAGTCAAAAGTTCCAAGAAGTACTTTAATAAAATGTCAACACTTGAAATTCAGTTGCAATAGTCAAATAATGTCTTTATTACACATGTGGAGAGCTGTTTCTCCTCCGAGGCTCAAATGACCAGAGTTTACATTATCAGTTACAACTTAAAGGTATTAAGTAGGCAAAGATCACAACACAATTGCTTCCAATGGGCTTATATTTTGTATTCCTGTACTGTAATTAGGGTTAGGGTAAAGAATGTATTTGAATCCTACCTAAAAGAGTTATGGGGTGGGCTGGGGGTGGGGGTATTGTGGAGGTGAATTTCTTTACTCCGAGAGTAGTAGAGGTATGGAATGCTTTGCCTGCAACGGTAGTAGATTTGCCAACTTTAAATCGTCATTTGACAAACATATGGATGTACATGGAATAGTGTAGGTAAGATGGCCTTCTGATTGGTACGACTTGTCGGTGCACCATCGAGGGCCGAAGGGCCTGTACTGCGCTGTTATGTTCTATATAGTTTGGGAACCATCAGACAATGTGACGATGGCTTCCCCATTTCTTGATGAGGTAATCCAGTGTCATTATTTGTGTATCCTTTGGCTCTCTCGCTGCTGGGCATGACTGACAGTTTAAAAAAATCAAAATTTTGCATGTTCCAGGTCATAAAAAGTCAACATAGTGAAGAGAAGGAAAAAGGTTTGCCAATATAGTAGTCACTGGTGAAACATTATATACCCACATATTGTCTCCCCACTGTGACTCAAATTTTAATGAGAATGTTGAGTTAGACACGCATATTAAAAGATGCACACTTGGAGAAGCTTCATCAGAATGCAATAAACTTCAATCAAAAGCAAGACCCAGATGAACATACGAAGACTTCAGCAAAATCTATGATAGGTTGTAATGCTTGTGTGCTAACTACTGTTCTTAAGACACCAACATCAGTTCATGAGAATGATCGAGTGAAAGCAGATGAAATAGCAAAGTAACAGGTTGAACTCATAAGTAATGTCATGACAAATCGAAGTTTTGTTGGAGTAATGAAACTGTAAGTACAGTAAGTTATTTCTTTTTTTAAAAAAAAGATGGGCAAGTGGTGTAGCATTCAATAGTAAGTTGTGTTTGATTACCTTAGCTTGTTCGTGAAACATTGCACATTGCTTGATTTCTTCATCCTATGGGTGGAGCAAGTGACTCCACTATCAGTGGAGGGCCAGGCTAAAATCCATAGATTAACTATTCAGTGACCCTTAAAAAAAAGTCTTTCCTCATCTCATAAGGATGCTAAGTACAATAAAAGGGAATATTGTGCCTGTGGAAGGGCATCCTATAGATGAAAGATTTATTATGTACAAATTTCTTGCTTTGCAACTATTGATATATATATGTATGATAGTCAATATCAAACCTTTCCTGGTGGGTGACAAGTGATTTTTCTACCCCCACACCCCTCCCCCCTCAACCAACCCCGTTCCTCATGTTGATTCAGCAATTTTCAACATGCTTCTTCATGTGTCCTGTTGGTAAGGTCCATAACGATAATAATGTTTCGATGGATGAAGAAAGTAAAGGCCTGTGCTAGTAATCAGTTATGATACATTGTAACTGAAACAAGTGATGTATGAGAGTTTGTTCTGAGCTTTTGGACAAAGTGCCCATCTATGTTCTTTTCAGTTGTCAGTAAGCCCTTTACATTTAAGAAATGTTACCAACAAACAGCTGCATCCATCTAGGGCTCCAAAGTTTCCTCAACACGAGGTGGAGGGAGGGAACCTATCGTTTATAACAGGTCTTCTGGCTGTTCTGAGGGGCTGGTACGTTTTGCTTCAGCCACATTTGTGAGTTAATAGCTTTCAGAATCCACATGATTGTTAAGGACCGTCTCACCTACCCATACTTTGTAATCTTAAGACCTGACGTTGTATCCCCCTCTCCTCAAAGCCACACATGGCCATTTCCATGTTCCAGCACAAAATTTGTCCCCCCACATTAACTTATTTCTCTCACTTACAGGAGGTTTGTGGCCAGCATTGGTGTTCCTGCTGCTGTTTCACACCCCCACCCACCATCTCCACATCCCCACCCTCACTGCCAGCCTGGGAATATAATGTTTAACCTGGTGCTGAGTCTTCTCGCCTGAACTGAGGAAATATTAAATCACCTGATTAAATTGGTCAGCCAGGGCTTCGTGATCAACTCAGGTTAACAGTCCCAGTAAGGACCTCATAGTCAACAAGGTCCACCTGGTTTAACAGCTACACTTACATAACGAGAAATTGCAGGAAGGAGCACACTCCTGAACCCAACTATTTGGAACTTCAAATACTATCAGCACTTTACCTGATGGAGTTTACAGGTCACAAATTCTTTTTGAGATGACTTTTCTGCCCTCTCAGGACCTATCGAGCAAGAGTAAAAACAAGTCCTTCTTGATCCCAAGGGACTGAATCAGAAGGCAGGGAAGGAGTTATATTGTCTCTCATATTAATTCAATTCATGTGCAGTTGAACTAAATACTTCAAAAATTATCTTTGAACAAGATTATGGCAATGTTGATAAAGTGTAAGAGCAAGTCAGATTGGAAAGCAAATTATCTTGTACACCTGCTAAATGTTAACATATACGTCACAATCAATCAACTGTCTCAAAACTGAACAACACTAATTTATGCACATAAATGATGTAACCTTTTTTGAGACTTGTTATATTGATTTTGAATTTTTACCTCAACTATCTCTGAAAATTTAGGGTCAGAATTTTATTTTACATCTTGGCAGATTTATATATTATTGAATTTAATTTCACGCAATTTCTCCCATTTTCTTTTGCACTTTTATTAAAAAAAGGTACTTCCACTTTGTAGTTGTTTTTACCTTTCTTTTAAGCCTTTGTCATTACAATAAAATTTCAGAGGTGTTAATGTACATACGCCTCGAAACCTTAATAATCTTGCTTCAATTATTTTGCATCATAATGAATTGCAGAATTCTGAGAGAAGTGTATTTACAATCTCTTGAAGCTTTTCTACATCTGTCAATCAGAATGTGCATCTAAACAAAAAATCCATTTTGCAATATTAGCCATACTTGTGATTTTCAGTTGTGAGCATACGCTAATCATACTTATTTGGCCATATATTCTCAATTTCACAATGCCTAATGTTTGATAACTAAGTTAAAGCTTTTAAGTTTTAAAATGGTGGGAAAAATGCTCATTTCTTTGAATTCTAATTGTTTAAACTGACTTAAATGGGGAGGTGGTAGAGGAGTAGAGTGGAACGTAGGGGGGAATCAATCACATGAAAAAAAATAATTGTTTTTGAAAGGGGAGACAAATTAAATGCAATTTAATTTGGGTCAATGGCAAATTATTTACTTGAAGCCTGGAATTAAATTAAGGGTACATCATTTTAAGGTGTCCAAATGCTCAATGTGCTTCGATCACATGCAGAATCTTTCCAAATTTCATTCAGTCAATTTCACTTTGTTTCTCCTGCTTGAGTTTAATATTTAAATAGGAATTAAGATACAATCCTGCATCCAAGCACATCATTGTGCAGTACCTTGAATATTCTGTCAGGCTATGGTATGAAAATTGAAGTATAAAACACAATTAGAATAATTATGGCCATGTTACCTTATGGGAAACCACTTACTTTTAACACAGTCAATGCAAACTATTGTAATGTCTTCTTTGATAATTGTCTAGGACAGTTCTTAAATTTCTCCATATTTGGAACAATAGTAACCTTAATAGCTCCCTTGGTGTTACATTATTCTTATATTAGAATGGAACCTATTTCAAATCTCAGGATTAAATGGCTCTTGTGACCAAGCTTCCCTATAGCAAATTGCTACTGCTTTTCCCATGACTCCATCATAAGGAGGTGAGATCCCTTAAAGCAAAGTCCATTTTTATAACTGTATGGCAGTTGATCTTACTGCATTAATTTTGAGATTGTGTTACAACCTGACTATCTCTGTCCTGTTGCCTCATTTCTGAATGCTTTGCCACCAGTAATCGTTGTCAAAAATAGAACGTTTAAATGTAGGTCTGGAGAAATGCAAAAGAAATCGATGATGCAAATATCTGTTTTCAGTTTAAAAGAACTTCGAGTTGGGATCTTAAAATTATGATGAAATTCTGAAAATTATACAGTGAATATTGAATAGTACATTAGAAACAAGAAGCTGAGCAGATTGATTTCGGATATCATAAATTTCAGGTAGAAAATTGTGTGAATTTTGATTACAGACAACTTTCAGGTGCTGATAAGATATGATGCTGCTTTGTTGTTAGCAAGCACATCTTTTCTCATTTTAAAATATGTCGATTGTGAGATGTCACTTGGGAGTTGTTTGTGAATAATAGTTATGTCCTTTGGTTTAGCAAAGCATCTAATCTTAATTTGATACCATTCTACAGTTGTATTCTTGAAATTTTCCCAGACAGCCTCTCCTGATATCCTGGGGTATTTGACATTACAACCAGTACTTGTTTTTGCAGAATTACATTTTACTTTCCTCAAAAACTGCATGAATCTATGTAAAACTTTGTAAAACTATACAGAGAGTTTGATAGTCTGACATAGCATTGGGACACAGACAGACTTCACACCTATTGTTCAATAAACTGAGCTATCTTGAGAATGTAATTTAAAAGACATTCTGGGATTTACATATCAAAGAACTGAAATCAGGCTATCCCATTATAAAAGATGGAAGTTTTAATCTCAGATTGTTTACTGTAACACATCTCCATGACACTGGACTCCTTTGGCTATAAATTCTGTGAGCATGATCTTAAACTCCACAACTACATATTCAAGGAACGGTGCTCCAAAAGCTAGTGCTTCCAAATAAACCTTTTGGACTAAAAAGTTAAAAATCACACAACACCGGTATCTCCAAGTCATATCAGTACTTGGTAAGGTTTGACTGAGGTAGTTAACCAATCACCAAGCTTCTTTCTCTTTGATATAGAGATGCCGGCATTGGACTAGGGTGTACAAAGTTAAAAATCACACAACACCAGGTTATAGTCCAACACATTTAATTTGAAGCACTAGCTTTTGGAGCGTTGCTCCTTCATCAGGTGGTAGTGGAGTATAATATTGTAAGACACAGAATTTACAGCAAAAGTTTACTGTGATGTAACTGAAATTATAAAGTGAAAATACCTTGATTGTTTGCTAAGTCTCTCATCTGTTAGAATTTCCATGGTAGTTTCACTTCTTTCACATGTAAATCGCAAAAGTTATTTTAAAATGTTACATTCTCAAATGAATTTTAACAATTGATTCCAGCCCAGACAATATATTGGATACTAGTACCCTTCTGTGCTGCTGCCTGTGCCATAATGTTTAGACTGATTCTAATCTAAAAAATGAATTAACAGAATCTTACATGGATTCATGCAGTTTTTGAGCAAAGTACAATGTAACTGTTTGTGTACAAATTCACCCCACAAGTGTGTGTGTGTGTTTGTGTGTGTGTGTCTGTGTGTGTGGTGCAATGGAGTCACCTGTAGTATGACATGAATCCAAAGTCCCGATTGAGGCCCTCCCTATGGGTACCGAACTTAGCTATCAGCCTCTGCTCAGCCACTTTTTGCTGCTGCCTGTCCAGAAGTTCACCTTGGAAGATGGTCACCTGAAGGTCCAAGGTTGAATGTCCTGGTCCACTGAAGTGTTCTCCAACTGGGAGGGAACACTCCTGACTATTGATTGTTGTGTGGTACCCACTCATCCATTGCTGTAGCCTCTGCTCAGTTTCCCCAATGTGCCATGCCTCAGCGCATCCTTGCCTACAGTGTATGAGATTGACAACATTGGCTGAGTCGCATGAGTACCTGCCACATACATGGTGGGAGATGTTCCCATGCATAATGGTGATATCCATGTCCACACTCTGACATGTCTTTCAGTGCCTGCCGTGATAGGGCTGGCCAACGTTGTCTGGGCTGAGACCAATTGTTAAAGTTCACTTGAGAATGTAACTTTTAAAAAATGTTTTGTGATTTACATATGAAAGAAGTGAAACTAACATGGTCATTCTAACAGATGAGAGATTTAACAAACGGTCAATATATTTTTCAATTTATAATTTCAGTTACATCACACAGTAAACTTTTGTTGTAAATTCTGTGTCTTACAATCTTATCCTCCACAACCACCTGATGAAGGAGCACCGCTCCAAAAGCTAGTGTGTCCAAATAAACCTGTTGGGCCATAACCTGGCGTTGTGTGATTGTTATCTTTCTCTTTGCTTTGTCTTGGGTCTGAATAGTGATCAGTTTTAGAGGATACAATATCTTCAAATATCTATCGAAGAGACACTCATCTTACATAGAAGGCTTATTGACTGGTGGTATAAGTACAAACACCATTGATCAGGCACAATCACTAAGACCTTCAGGTACATCTGCTCCATCAAAATCGAGAATTGAATTCTTTGTCTCCTTTCACAGACTGTGTGACACCCGTAGAAAACTTGCAGCCATTGTAATATAAACATTAATTGCTTCAGATCCACTACAATATGCAACTATACCTGATGCTTGGGTCCTCAATATGTGTAATTTTATTGGATAAATTTGTGATATCAAACGAACAAACCTCTGGCTCTTGTAAATAAACAAACATCTCCACTTTCAATTAATGTATTTTTGTGGTAGTTGGAAAAAGTTATACTTGCACCTTGTTTTTAGTATTAGCAACTGATTTGGAAAAATAACCTGATAATTTGTTTACTGTTGCAGAATTATATTGTGCATTTGAAAAGTATGCAACACAAATGGACAATTCTAGTAAGAATCTGGGAATGTTACATTGTTGAAAATCATTCTAGATTTCATAATTGGCTATTATTTTTGTTGTTAAACAAGCAAAACGTGAGTGATAAACACATTTTGTTTCATCATCTTTTCTAACTTAATGTGCAACACTTTTCTTGAAAGTTGGTCAGAATCAAAAACAAAGGATTTATTCCTCACATGAAAATGACTAATACCATCCAATATTATTGTCATTTTGAAGCATAATGTCAGAGGAACTTTGCAATTGTTACTGTTGTGATTGGTCCTTTGGCAAGGATCCCAATTAATTTGGATTCCATATAGAATTCCCCCAAACAGTAATGCTCCTGGATGATGCAGATGAACTGAATCTTTTTAAATTCATCTTCTTTCTTGGTTGGTTACAACAAGGTAAATTTAACATAGATCTTTTCCGTAATGCAGATATTTTTCTCAATCTAAAAATATTTCTATTTCAAATGGAGAAAATTAATCAGGCTTTCTTGAATTCAAGAAAAGTTGCATTATTTAGCTCTGAAATGTGAGAAAAGATAATGAAACACAACCCACGTGCACACAGATTAGAAATTTAGAGTAGAGAGACAAGAGTTGAAAAGAATTAGTCTTTTGATTCCATTAAGAATGGATTGTGGAACATGGCAATAGTTAAGATGGATAATACTGTCATGTTGGAATTGGGAATGAAGTAGCTAATATTAGGATTTGTGCCATTTTAAGTTAAGTGACAATTTTCTGTCCTGGTGCTTTTTCTGTGATGTCTTCATTGGCTGGCATGGCTTCCAGCAGTCCAAGCAAGGGAGAATCTTTCTTTTATCTTTAGTTAAAGGGTTCGAATGACAGTCCTCAAGCTGTAATCTTCACAGCACATTAGCATTTCAGACCTCTAATACACTAAGACTAAGGCTGAAGGAATATTTTATATCATGTCTTATGTCTCTTTTAGAGAGTAAAAACATGCTCTTCACAAAACAGCAAATGATGACATAGCTGTTTTTAAACATAATCCTCACTGACTCAATAAGAGGTGAATGTATTACAGCCAATCGGTTTCAGAAGTATTAGTGGATCAATTATATCCTTTCACATTCAAACCTGCTTTTCTTCTTCATATCTCAGCCACAGCCTTCATTTTGATAGGGTCCAATTGAAAGCAAGATCAGAATTTCAAATGTTATATTCAGCATTTTCAAGGTAGTATTGTATCTTTCCTTCAAATTTCCTTTGGCACTCTTTATCAGAGTCATGACAGAAGATTGGAACCCTGAAGTGAGAAAATGCTGGAGAAACTCATCTGACCTGGCACCACCTATGCAGAGAAAGCAGAGTTAACATCTTGGGTCGAGTGAACCCTCTTCACAACTAGTTGTAGCAAGGTTGGTCAAAATGCTGAAGACGAGATTGGGGAGGAGCCTAAAGCCCAGGGAGAGAGAATTGGGTAGGCAAAGGAAGGATAATGGGTAATTCACTGATCAGCTGGAAGGGTTCTGTGTCCATCCAGATATGTCAGATCTGTCGAAAGCCAGGATAACTTCACCCAGATAGATTAAAAAGGAAGGGATAATAAGAGTTTGACGAACTCCCTGCCCCACCCCTCGTCAGTGGAAAGTCAGCTCCTGCAGATATGGTTGCATTTTAGATTCATAAGAGTTGTTACAGCACAAAGGAGTCTCTACAGCATGTTACTGAACATCCAATTTATTCTCATCCCAGTTTCTTGCACTTGGCCCATATCCTTCTCTGCTGTAGTATTTCAAACATTCATCAAATATTTCTTAAATGTTTTGAGGATTCCTGCCTCTACCACTCTCTTAGGAAATGGTGAAAATATCTTTCCTCAAACCCCTCTTAAACCATTAAACTGTGCCCTGTGGTTATTTACACCCTGTAATAAGGGGAAAAGTGTCTCCCCATCTACCTGGTTTATGCTGCTCAGAACTTTATTTCCTAAAACCAATCCATTCCATAGCCTTCTCTACTCTAAGGAAAAAGCCTCCACCTATCCAGACTCTCTTCAGCCTAGACAACATTCTGGTGAATCTCTTCTGTACATTCTCCAATGCAATCACATCCTTCCTATAATGTTGTGACCAAAACTCCACATAGTACTCCAGCTGTGGCCTTACTGACATTATTTGTAGTTCCAATATAGCTTCCTTGCTCTTATATTCAATGTGTTGACTAATAAAGGCAAGTATCCAATTCCTTAACCAAATTTTCTAATTATCTTGCTGCCTTCAAGGATCTATGGACATGCACACCAAGGACTATTTGATCCTTTGTACTTAAGTCTTACCATTTGAAGTGTACTCTTTCAACCTGTTAGTCCTTCTAAAATTAATATTATTTCACACTATTTAGGATTAAATTTCATTTGCTGCTGTTGAGTCTATCTGGGGTGTCTGTTTATGTCACCCGTAGTTTAATGTTTTCGTCCCCCTTATTTACCACACTACCAATTTTCATTGCATCTGCAAACATACTGGTTGTACCTCTAACAGTAACATTGAGATCATTCAGCAAAGAACCCGATACTGAACCCTGTGGTATAACACTGGATACAGGGTTCTAGCCACAAAAACATCCTCCAGCCAATCCTCACCAGTAAACCAATTCTGGATCCATTTTGCCAAATTTCTCTGGATCCGATGGGTTCTTGGCTGTGTGAGGCCTTGTCAAAAGCCAAATCAAAGTTCACATAGACTAACAGCAACTGCACTACCCCCATCTACGTACCCAGTCACCACCTTGGAAAAATTGATTTGTTAGACCATGATCTTCCCCTTACAAGCCATGCTCACTATCCAAAGGCTGTGCTTTGCCAACACCACTCTAATCTAGACTCCTGCTAACTATCGTTGATTAATCCTTGACTCTCCAAGTGGAGACTAATTCTGTCTCTCAGAATTCTATTCAATAGTTCTCTATTCAATAGTTCCTTATTATAAATGTTAGACTCACTGAAACAAAAACAGAAATTACTGGAGAAATTTAGCTGGTTCAGTAGAATCTGGGAAATTAATCAGAGCAAGTGAATCCATCCTGTAGCCTTTTCAGTGACCCATCTTCAGAAATATTGACTCTGCTTTTTCCCCACAGATCTTGCTAGACCTGCTGATTTCACACTATTTAGGATTAAATTTCATTTGCTGCTGTTGAGTCTATCTGGGGTGTCTGAATCAGAGCCATTAGGGATATTTAACGACTGCTGGATAAGCACATGGATGGCAGTAAATTGAGGGGTGTGTAGGTTAGGTTGATCTTAGATTAAGATAGGTGCTCGGCACAATATCGTGGGCTGAAGGGCCTGTACTGTGCTGTACTGTTATATGTTTTATGTTCTATTTTCAATGTCCACAGTTATTTGGTTTCTTTGCTACACTCACTGGCCTCGTTTACCCCTGTAAGCCTTCTTGAATAATTTACCACATTAGCTTTCCTTCTGTCCACTGGCAACCCTCCTGTGGTTAGAAAAAATTTGAAAATCAATATCACTACCTCTGCACTATTCCCTTGTCTCCCATAGCAGCCTGCGATAAATTTCATCTGCGCCTGAGAAAATAGATCATAGAATCCCTACAGTATGAAAACAGGCCCTTCAGCCCAACAAGTCCACACTTACGATCCGGAGAGTAACCTATCCAGATCCATTCTTCTAACCTGTAACTCTATATTTATCCCTAACTATTGCACCTAACCTACACATCTCTGAACACTATGGGCAATTTAGCATGGTCAATTTACCTGGAGTGCACATCTTTTGATTTTGGAAGGAAACTGGAGCACCCGGAGGAAACCCACACAGACACTGAGAGAATGTGTAAGCTCCACACAAGACAGTCATCCAAGACTGGAATTGAACCCAGGTCACTAGTACTTTGAGGCAGCAGTGCTAACCACTGAGCCACCATGCCAAATTATCCACTTTTCAGGCCTGCTAAATGTGCTAATAGCTCCTCCCTCAATTTGATCAAGTATATCAGTTTCCCTATTTGAATTCAGTGCCTACATCATCCTGTCATGGGACCTACTTTTTCCTGATTATTCTCCTGCTGTAATGTACTTTTAAAAAACTTGTTGATTTTCCCTAATGTTACGTTATAGTATTTATCACATGACTGCTCCTATTTTTTTCAACACTCCTATGCACTTGCTATACCCCACTGGGGCATCCACTGTTTTGAGCCATCAGTATGTACCAAAGGCCTGTAGTCTTTTGTTTGCCCAATCTCATATATCCCTTGACATCCAGGGTTTTCTGGACTTGAAGGTCCCAAACTTCACCTTTGAAGGAATATTTTGGTCCTTCCCTTTTGTCATTTTGAATATATCCCACTTATCCTGCAAGTGGCATTTACATAGATCATAGAACATAGAACATGGAAGTACAGCATAGTACATGCCCTTCGGTCTTTGATGTTGTCCCGACCTTTAATCCTATTTTAAGATCAAACTAACCGACAGACACTTTGTTTTACTATCATCCATGTGCCTATTCAAGAGTTGCTTGAATGTCCCGAATATATCTGACACTATGACCACTGCTTTGACAAAACTTCCAACCACCCTCTGAGGACCCCTTCTCCCACCTCCAAACTTCCTCCTGCACTTGGTCACCTCCCCACCAGCCTTGTGCCTGGCCTAGATCTCTTCATTGCAGACTGACAACATGACATCGGCCACCACAATTTCTCCACCCACCTCACCCACTCCAACCTTACTCGATCCAAATGTACAGTGCTCCGCTCACTCCGCAACAATCCCCGGTTCACTATTAAACCTGCTAACAAAGGCAGGGCAGTGGTAGTCTGAAGAACAGATCTCTATGTTGTAGAGGCCAAATGCCAACTCTCTGACACGTCATAAACTTCGCCTTGTCCACAACCTTACTGTGACCCATCAGGCCAAAATCACTCACACTGTCTGTGCCCTCATTGCCTCTGGTGATTTCCCTTCCACTACCTCCAAACTCATAGTCACCCAGCCTCCCACTGCCAGGTTCTACCTACTCCCCAAGATCCATAAGCCCAACTACCCCAGCTGATCCATCATCTCGGCATGCTCCTGCCCTACCAAACTCATCTGGCCTTATCTCAACTCCATCCTCTCCCCCTTGTCTCAGACACTTCACCACGCCCTCCATATCTTCAGTAACTTAAAGTTCGCCAGCTCCAGTGCTTTATCTTCACTATGGATGTGCAGTCCTCATACACATCCATGCCCTACAAGGACGGCCTCCAGGCCCTCTACTTCTTCCTCTCCAACAGACCCATCTAGTCCCCCTCCACCAATATCCTCCCTCCCGCCTTGTTGAATGGTCCTCACCCTTAATAACTTTTCCCTTAATTCCTCCATTTCCTCCAAATCATGGGGGTAGCCATGGGCACTTGGATGGGCCCCAGCTTCGCCTAACTCTTTGTTGGTGAGATTGAACAGTTCCTCTTCTACCTCCATGTGCACCGTGCCCCAACTCTTCTGTCGTTACATCGATAACTGCACCAGTGCAGTGTCCTGCACCGAGGCTGAACTGGAGCAGTTTATCGACTTCACTTGGTCCATCTCAGACACCTCCCTCCCATTTCTTAAGTCTTAAGTCTTCATTTCCATTTCCAGTGACAGTCTCCAGATGAACGTTTATTACAAACCCAAAGACTCCTATAGCGACCTGAACTATACCTCGTCCCATCCAGTATTTTGCAAGAACTCCATCCTGTTATCCCAATTCCTCTGCCTTTGCCACATCTGCTCAGAGGAGGAGACTTTCACACTCCAGCATCTCAAATTTCCACCTATTTTGAACAACGTGCTTTTCCTCCCTGTGTCATCCCGCCCTCCACTGCACCTCCTTCAATCCACATTCCACTGCTTTAAACCCCCTGCCAAATGCAATAACTACAGAGTCTCCCTTGTCCTCACCTACCACCCCACCAGCCTCTGATTCCAATGTATTATCCTCAAACATTCCGCCAACTCCAACTAGATCCCACCACTAAGAACTTCTTCCCCTCCTCACCCCTCTCTGCCTTCCGCATGGACCGATCCCTTTGAGAGTCCTTGGTTTGCGCCACTATCCCCACCAATCCACCCGAACCCCCAGGTACTTTTCCTGCAACCATAAAAGATGCCAACCTGTTGGCACACCACCCCCCTCAGCTCCATCCAGGTCCCCAAACAGTCCTTCCAGGTGAGACAGAGGTTTGCCTGCCTCTCTTCCAACCTAGTTTATTGCACCAGGTGTGTCTTCTCTACATCGGGGAGAAAAAATATGAACGGTTTGTCGAGCATCTCAGCTGGGCCTTCAGGGGCTGACCAGACCTCCCAATCACTGCCTGTTTCAATTCCCCTTCCCATTCCCTTTCCGACATGACCATCCTTGGCCTCCTCCATTGCCACAACGAACCAAACCACAAATTGGAGGAACATCACCTCATCTTCTGCTTGGGCAGGCTGCAATCCAGTGGACTCAACATTGATTTCTCCAATTTCAAATAACCTCCCTTCCCAGCCCCTGCCCCACCGTTCCAGTCCTCCCTGCCACCTACTGGTTTCATTCCTCCCATTGACCAATCAGGTTGTACCTTCTACCTGTGTACATCTATCCCCCCTGGCCAAACTGGCCATATACAGGTCCAGGCAACGGGCTGTTGAGGGGTTCGTTAGGGCCGACTGCCTGCCCCTCTTCCGCGGTTACGTTAGAGCCGGGTGTCCTTGGAGAAGGAGCACGCGGTGTCCATCAACACCCTGGAGTTGTTCAGGGAGACGTGGGCGCCGCAGGGAGTGGAGTGCATTATTTCCCCCTCCAACTCTATTTTGATTTAGTCCCTACCCTCCCCTTCACTGTTTGATCACACAACATTGCCCTTTGATGTGAAGGGCACTGCTTGTCACTGGCCACCAGGGTGTTTTCCTATCTTTCTGGTGGTGGAAATTGAATAAAGATTCGTGTACCTTGTGTCTCTCACTGTGTCTCACACCTGCACACACACACCATGGGTGCTGGGAAAAAAAATAAGCACTACCGCAGTTAGGCAGTAGTGTGGGGGATAAAAGAAAAAAAGAAAATAAACAGGAGTGTACTATCTTCCTGAAAATTAAAAAAAATACATCTATCCCCACTTCACCACCCTGCCCCCACCACCCCCTTTCTCTGCAGCTCCCCTTACACCCACCCCCAGTCCTAAAGTAGGGTTTCACCTGAAACATTGACTTCTCCACCTCTTGATGCTGCCTGGCTTGCTGTGTTCTTCCAGCGCCCTACCGGTCTACTATCTCTGCTGGCAGTATATTCCATGTACCCGCCACTCTCTGTGTAAAGTGTCTACCTCTGACATCTCCCTGAAATCTTCTTCCAATCTTATGTTTCCTCATGATAGCCATTTCTGCCTTGGGAAAAAGTCTCTGACTATGAGCAGCATGGAGGCACTGCTGCCTCTCAGAGCCAGAGACCTGGGTTCAATTTCCACCTCAGGCAACTGTCTATGTGGAGTTTGCACATTCTCCCCATGTCTGCTTGGGTTTCCTCCGGGTGCTCTGCTTTCTTCCCACAGTCCAAATATGTGCAGGTTAGGTGAATTGTCCATGCTAAATTGCCCGTAGTGTTAGGTGAAGGGGTAAATGTAGGGGAATGGGTCTGGGTGGGTTACTCTTCAGAGGGTTAGTGTGGACTGGTTGGGCCAAAGGGCCTGTTTCCACCCTGTGGGCACTCTATCAATGCCTCTCATCATCTTGGACACCTCTATCAAGTCACCTATCATCCTTCATCACTCCAGTGAGAAAAACCTCAGCTCCCTTAAATGTTCTTCATAAGACATGCCCCCAATCTAGGCAGCATACTGGTACATTTCCTCTGCACCTTCCCTGAAGCTTCCACATCCTTCCTAAATGAGGGTGACCAGAACTGAACACAGTATTCCAAGTGTGGTCTAACCAGGACTTTATAGAGCTGTAGCATAACCTCACGACTCTTAAACAGAATCCCCCTGCACATGAAAGCCAACACACCATACACCTTCTTAACAACGCCATCAACTTAGGTGGCAACTTTGAGGGATCTAAGGATGTGGATTCCTGCCTTTCACCCTGTAACCTGCATTCAAATTTGACCTTCCAAATGAATCACTTTACGCTTTTCAGATTGAACTCCATCTGCCACTTCTCATCCCAGATCTGTATCCTGTCCCGTTGCAACCTACAACAGCCCTCCACACTATTCACAACTTCACCAGCCTTCATGTCATTGGCGAACTTACTAACCCACCTTTCCACTTCCTCTCCAAGTCATTTATAAAAATCACAAAGAGCAGAGGGCCCAGAACAGATCCCTGTGGAACACCACTGTCATTGAGCTCCAGGCTGAATACTTTCCATTTCCTTTCACTCTCTGTCTTCTACGGGCCTGGGAATTCTGTTTCCAGACAGCCAAATTTCTCTGTATCCCATGCCTCCTTACTTTCTGAATGAACCTACCATTAGCATAGCCTTCCAGGTTTTCACAAAAAAGGGAATTAAAAGCTGACAGCAGCCATTAGTTTTTGTGGTGCTAGTGTGTGATCTAATATGTTGCAAAGTCACAACTTTGGAACAGACATTATACATGCCTACACAACAAATAAAGGAAGGGAAATACACCCTCTAACTCTGAGTGCTGCTGGTTAGCTACAATGAAAAGAACTAGAACAAAACCATTTCAATCCACATGCAAAGCCTAGAATCTTGAAATTGAATGCTCAGTTACCAACAGCATTACTGTTCAGTATAATAGCTGCAACTATATTTACTATACACTCTTAATGAGCAATTCAGAAACTGATCCGTACACCTGTGTGTTTCCTTAACTTAACTTCTGTTTGATTCTTGTTATTTCTAATCTGTGTGTGTGTGTGTGTGTGAGAGAGAGTTGTGAGATATTTTTCTTGTTTCTAGCATGTAATAAACTTTTTTTTCAACTCTAAATTCTGGTTTGGTTGGCTTCTTTAAAAACAAATTCATTTCATCAAGTAGACAAGTCAGATAATGCTGAAATTGGCCTTGTTGCATCCACCAAAGCAATAGGTGAATACCATAGGGGAGCCAGTGTATCCTCCACATTTGGGAGCTTAAGGATTCACGGGTATCCAATGCGGAATTGGTGAGCTTCACCCATGAACTGGTTACAACATTATTGTGCTTGTTTTAGATTTATAAATTGAGGACAGATGTACATATCAATAATTGCCACAAGGTTATGTCAGGCTGTACCTCTGCTAGTTTGAATACTATTGCTGTCACTGGTATGGAGCACATTAATGGATGAATGGATCCTTCCTGCTCCTATTTCTTGTGAACTTATGATTGAGGGCTGGCACAAAGAGAGGGAGTACTTGGGCAAAACATTCAATTTTTAAATTGTATCTCTTTGATAAATTAATTCAGCATTCAAATTGTAGTTACTTAAATCCAGTCCTCCATTTCCACTTACAGGAACCAGGATCCCTGAAATGCACAACTCCTTCAAGCTCAGTGCAGCTCAATTTGCTGCAGTATCCCACAATTCATGGTTTGCCTTACATAATCAGCCATGTTTGCAGGGTGCCTGCGGTGTCATATTTTGTTACTAATTTGAAATAGTACAGCATAGCTGAAGAACTGAAATAACTTTTTTGTAATTGGTTACACTAATTGGTCCAACCAGCTGTTTAAAAACTGTACCTTTTACATCACCAGACTTCTTGTAATATTTATGCATATTGCTGTGATTGCAATAGACTTTTAAATTACCAAAAGTTCTTGTAATATTCATATCTCAATTGCTCATGAGATGATGAATTTTTAAACTGCTTTGAAACATTTAACCCTTTTGGGGTGAATTGCTCATTTAACTTTCTGGGAAAATGTCAGTGTGAACACAATGCTGACTCTTTTTGGTAATATTATCAAGAAGAGGAGCTTCATCTCTACATTATTCAAGGGTAGCTGCAACAAGACAGTAAAATCTTTGCAAGTCGTCAGTAGAAATTATTGTTCATTGGTTCCATAAAGATAGACCATGAAGAACTCGTGAAAATGACATAGTACTTTTGTAAATAAGTAATGAACTAAATAGTGTTAGATGGCATAATCTGGAAGTAGAGAATATGAATAATTATATTGTTGTCAAAAATATAATTATTTTCCAGTATCAACCTTTGCTATATAACTTGTAATTTGCCTCAGTCGTGAATACTTTCTCCTGAATTGAATGATCTATGTTGAATCAAGATTTGTGTACATAATACTAAGTAATGCTTAGTGACTCTGCAGTACTTAGAAAGCTCATCAGCCCAAAGGATGAAATGTTGAAACAAACCCCTGCCCATTTTCCTGTAAACATCAAAGATTCTCAGGTAATCTGCCCATTACCTAACACAACATTCATGTATTGCAATATGAACAAGGTTGGATTAATTGGTCCTTCAGTTTAGTGGCAGCTCATCTTTTTTGCAACACTTGCACTATTCTAACACTGCAACAATGACAAACATTTCTTATAGTTCAAAAGAAAAAGGAAATTATGGAGTAAGTGATTGATATTTTTAATTCTGCCGCAATATATTTCCTTGGTACATCCATGCTACAGTTCTGTTAATCCTCACTAGGCTCAGATTATTTTTTCATGTACCCTGCTAAAATCAATAATGATTGCCAATTTCTTGCCTTGCAGCCAGTTTTCATCTGCAACCATTGAAACTTAAATGTTGACCACCTGGCAACAGTTTGTTTGACTCCAAAATATATTCAATGCATCAAATTTTCCCATGATGACTTTCAAGTGATACCCTGAGTACTTGAAGCTCTAACAATGAGCTTATGTTGTTCAGGGTAAAAATAATCATCAGCAAAATACCAGAAATGTGATTTCATAAACTGGAATAAGTTGAAAACTTAATCTAACTTCAGAAAACATCAGTTAATGGTCATTCTGCCTAACTGTACTTCCATTTTATTTCTTCAACTTTTGCAAAACCTTACAGCACAAAGGTACTGCGTAACTGTTCAGTCAAAGTAAGCCAAAACACTGAAATGCAACACAAGCAATGCTCACTTGCCCCATGCTTGCTCCCTCTGTCTCATACTGAGAAAACCTATCTCGTGGTAGTTACCGAGTTTTTTGATTGGAATTTGGAACCAATGCTAAATGTATTGTTGAGTGGAATTTGGCCTGAACATTAAACACAAAGTCATGGAGACAAGCAGGATTTCAAGATGTTCTGTATTTCTGAAGATCAAAATACATTTTGCCTTCAGTCGATTCCTGGAAATCACTCCAAGTGTAATCTTATCTCATTAGGGTACAAGAATCATATAATCCCTACAATGTGGAAACGGGGCATTTGGCACATCGAGTCCATACTGACCTTTTGAAAAGCATCCCATACGGAGTCCTCCCCTAACCTATCACCCTGCATTTCCCATGACTAATGGGAATGATATATTTTGTATGGCTAATCCACCTAGCTTGTACATCTTTGGACTGCAAGGAAACCAAAGCACCCAGAGGAAACAAAAACAGACGTGGAGAGAATGTGCAAACTCCACATAGATTGTTGCTTGAGGGTGAAATCGAACAGGGTCCTTGGCATTGTGAGGCAGCACTTCTCACCACTGAACTGCCATGCTCGCAGAGATCCAAGTTTCTTTAAGAAAGCAATAGAATCATTTGATGCAGTTGTATAAACCAGAGCTCTTGAACCATAATAGACAGGTTGTCACATTCCATCATGTTGACTCTGGAATAAGTCTACTCTCAGGCCTGTGGATGATGCATCTGCTACCATAATAGTTGAAAGTTAGGGATCATAACGTACAGGAATGTCTATGACATGAGCATGGTTTTGAATTGATCAAAAGATTTTCATTGATCTTCAGTCCAACAGTAGTAATATCCAGGAGGTGTTTAGCAGTTCATACCCCTCATTTCAGGGAGGTCTGCCAGAATCCACTGTCCACAGCCACTTGTTGTAGATTGTGGTATTTGTAAGAATAACTGGACTGTTTCTGAGAGGTTTCCATTAAATGTACCTCTTGTATTAACTCATTCAATTGTGTTAAATTAGTGCAAATTTTAAGAATCTATTTTATTTGGGAACTGATACAAAGTTACAGCACCATGGCAGGAAAAGTAACCTCTGATGAAGCATTGCCTTAACCTTTGTTCGTACCCTTTTTAGAAGTTTAGGACCTTTCCTAGATGTGAACAGTTGGTTGGCCATAGTGTCTGTTTTCAGTGTGAAATACACAATGTTCTGTTTTCCCAGACCTCATGAAGAGTTTTCAACATTGTCTTTTACATTGATTTGTTGGTTTCTGTTTGTTGACTTCTTCCATTTTAAAAATGTGGTTGAAGCTGAGCAGGTTTTCTTGCTTATCAGTGAACCTGGATGTTAATGGATAATATACAGTGTTTTGAACATTTCTTTATGTTTATGTCTTAATGTTGTCTGAAGCTGACCTTGGACATTAAGGCTGATGTCACTGCCTTTAAAATTTTATAGCTGCAGGCTGTAGGGCATTTATTTCTATGGCCATTTAAAGCTATCTGCCAGAATTCCAGTTGCTGTGTTTAGTTTAAAGGGTGTGCATTGTTTATTGCCTTTGATGTTGGCACTCCAGTATTGAAATCAGTTCTCTGCGATTTTTTCCCAGAAAAATGATCTCCAGCAGTTGCTTTGTGTTTTGTTGAATGCAGTCTTTTTGAAATTATCTGTTATTGTAATTTCAAATTTTAGTTGGAGACATCCAACAATGATTTCTTCCTGTCATTGCTTGGGGCTTGAAAAATGATGGTTGGAAACTTTTCTGTATTTCACTATTGCCACATTAGAATGCTTTCATATCTACACCATCTAAGACATCCTATTTAGTCATAGCTGGTTGTCCAAATGTTGGAGGTACAATTGAAGGATTCTGTAAGCGGATGCTCCTCTAATCTGATGTGGTTCTCTCTTCTATTTGCTGACTGGCCTGAAGCCTGCACACCAGGAGTGCAAGCATCAAGTATGTGGAGTGAGGATGGATTGCTGTGTCAATGCTGGGAAAAGGTTTCTGAATCAAGGAGCAAATTGAGCAATAGACAAGATTCTTTTCAAAGTTTGTGAGAAGATTTGTAGCTCAGATACTCGTTGGTGTGGTTCTGTTTGCCGAGCTGGGAATTTGTGTTGCAGACGTTTCGTCCCCTGTCTAGGTGACATCCTCAGTGCTTGGGAGTCTCCTGTGAAATGCTTCTGTGATCTTTCCTCCGGCATTTGTAGTGGTTTGAATCTGCCACTTCTGGTTGTCAGTTCCAGCTGTCCGTTGCAGTGGTCGGTATATTGGGTCCAGGTCGATGTGCTTATTGATTGAATCTGTGGATGAGTGCCATGCCTCTAAGAATTCCCTGGCTGTTCTCTGTTTGGCTTGTCCTATAATAGTAGTGTTGTCCCAATCGAATTCATGTTGCTTGTCATCTGCATGTGTGGCTACGAAGGATAGCTGGTCATGTTGTTTTGTGGCTAATTGGTATTCATGGATGTGGATCGTTAGCTGTCTTCCTGTTTGTCCTATGTAGTGTTTTGTGTAGTCCTTGCATGGGATTTTGTACACTACGTTGGTTTTGCTCATGCTGAGTATTGGGTCCTTTGTTCTGGTGAGTTGTTGTCTGAGAATGGCTGTTGGTTTGTGTGCTGTTATGAACGGCACACCCATGGGCTCACCCATCTCTGGACTCATAGCAGAAGCGGGAATGCAAAGATTAGGACAAACAGTCTTACCGCAAATTCAACCCAAACTCTGGGTCAGAAACGTGGATGACACCTTTGTTATATTTAAAAACACAGAAATAGACAACACACTGAATCATCAATGCCACACTCACAGGAATCCAATTCACTAGAGAGGAAGAAAAGGACAACCAAGTCCCATTCCTAGACGTGATGATACAGAGAACACCAAACGGAGAATTCACCACAAAGGTATACAGGAAAGCCTCACACACAAACCAAGTCCTAAACTATGAAAGCAACCACGCCAACACACACAAAAGAAGTTGCATCAAGACACTGTTCAAAAGGGCCACAACACACTGTAGTACACCAGAACTGCAAAAAAGAGGAAGAAGAACACCTATACAATGTATTCACCAAAAACGGATACCCACGCAATTTCATCAACAGATGCCTAAGGGAAAGACAACGGAATGAGGACATGCCACAACCCAAAGGACTAGCCACACTACCATACATCAAGAGCATTTCTGAACTGACAGCCAGACTACTGCGACCACTAGGACTCATAACAGCACACAAACCAACAGCCACTCTCAGACAACAACTCACCAGGATGAAGGACCTGATATCCAGTATGAGCAAAACCAATCTTGTGTACAAATCCCATGCAAGGACTGCACAAAACACTACATAGGACAAATAGGAAGACAGCTAACGATCCACATTCATGAACACCAACTAGCCACGAAACGACACGACCAGCTATCATTCGTAGCCACACACGCAGATGACAAGCAATATGAATTCGACTGGGACAACACTACTATTATAGGACAAGCCAAACAGAGAACAGCCAGGGAATTCCTAGAGGCATGGCACTCATCCACAGATTCAATCAATAAGCACATCGACCTGGGCCCAATATACCGACCACTGCAACGGACAGCTGGAACTGACAACCGGAAGCAGCCGATACAAACCACTACAAATGCTGGAGGAAACATCACAGAAGCGCTTCACAGGAGGCTCCCAAGCACTGAGGATGTCACCTAGATAGGGGATGAAACGTCTGCAACACAAATTCGCAGCTCAGCGAACAGAACCACAACAACAAGATTCTTTTCTTTAGGTGCAGACAGACTTTCCTGAAGGACTGAAATCAAAGATGCTGGGTCAAGCTCCCAGATATGTGTGGCTATGGATGAGAGAGAGAGAGAGAGAGAGGGAGAGAATATGTGTGATGGAGAGAAAGGTGTGAGAGTCAGTATTAGGGAGGGGAGGGAGAGATGCCACAATGTCATAGGTTCTGTTAGGGACATTAAATGCCGAGTAGTTTAAGGCAATAAGGTGACATGAAATGAAGCTTCAGGGCTGAATCCTTTTTTATGGAAGTCAGTATTGCCTGTTTTATGGAGGATTTCTCTCCACGAGGCCTAGCATGTTTCCCCACTACATTATCAATCACATCCCGTTAATTACCTACTCCATCCCTATGGTGCCTTCACCATCTAATTCAAGTCTATTATACCAGTAGATCTTGCTTTAATAACTCACCACTGGTCTTAACAGGCGTCTTGAAATAGGACCACCCCTGGCTCCACCATTATTTTAAAAGCCTATTGTACACCCAGACAACTACAGTCGGTCCACAGCTGCCCTGCAAGGATCCTGACATTTGCCCTAGACAAGGGGAAACTGACACCCTCGGCAGGGATGTGGAGGTCATGTTGGACCGGATGGAGTACAATCAGGACTGTCCAATTCTTCCAGGACCAGCAAAGGAGGGCAAGCCATGACAGCATGATCTGAACTAGCCCCACCCTGATCTGTGCAGTCTCATCTGTGCGGAGAAATACACAGCACTGTAGGAAGAAGGATAATGGCCTCTTTCATTCTATTTTTAAAAGTGACAGTATTGCTCTCCAAGACTTTAAACTCACTTTATCTCTGCGACTACACCAACATCCCACCATGCTCACTGTCACTTGCAACATCTTCCCTGACTTGTTCTCATTCTCTCCATCACAGTCACCACTCAACATTCATGGTCTGTGCACTGCCTAAGCACTCAGGACATCTGACAACTTGAACCAAAAGGAACCGGGTGCCACTCAATTTCAGTTCCTTTAATATTTGCTTTTCTGTCATTCCTGGAGGAAAACAGTCTGAATATGGCAGAACAAGTCAGCACAGTTAGGGTGTTGTATGACATTCTCCTAGTCAGCCCTAAAGAGGAGAGTATGACTACCCTCAGCAGCTGACTGACCATATCAAAGCCTCTGGACTGGTATTAGAGGCTGCCCTGGACTTAGTATACTGGGGCTCTCTGAACAAAGGTTATTTTACTTCACTTGAATGTGGACTATTGACAACTATGGTAAGCTTCCTGGCTTTGTGCCTGTGCTAGATTACACAGTAATGCAGCAGTACTATGAGCTTGGTATTTCTGGCTATTGGGCAAAGCACAAAAATGCAAGTCACAGAAGAAATGCTGTGAGCATCCAGGGAGGCTCAAAGCAAATGAGTGCTAAGAGAGCAAACAAACTTTCTGGATACGTAGAATAGTCCAGCCCAAATGCTGGATCTCTATGTCCCTAAGTACAAAGTGTACTTGCAGCAGCATTACAATGATCATTGTTGTTGCCCTTTGTGGTGCAAGCTTAAATGCAGAAGAATCCTGTAAGTTTGAGTTTGATTTATTGTTGCCACGTGTACCGAGATAAAGTGAAAAGTGGTGTTTTGCATGCTGTATAGGCAGACCGTTCCATGCTCAGTATATTAGGGTAACAAAACAGAGTGCAGAATACAATGTTACAGCTGCAGAAGGAGGCAGGGTTTAGGGTGGAAGATAGTATAACCAGGGTGGAAGGGTTCTTTGTTTATGTTGGTTGCTTTTCCGAAGCAGCAGTAAGTGTAGGTGGAGTCAATGGATTGAAGGCTCATTTGCCTGATGGACAGAGCTGTGTTCACGACTCTCTTATTTGTGGTCTTGGGAACAGCAGTTGCCATTATCACACTGTGGTGCATCCAGATATGTTTTCTCTAATACATTTATAAAAGTTGGCAAAAGTCTTTATGGACATACCAAATTTTCTTAGCCTCCTGAAGAAGAAGATGCTTTGCTGTGCTTTCTTGACCATTGCAGCAATGTAGGTGGACTAGGACAGATTGTTGGTGATCATCACTGCAAGGAACTTGATGCTGTCAACTATCTCCACCTCAGCACGATTGCAGACAATGGTGTGGCTTCCAGTCTGTTTCCTGAAGTCACTGACCGGCTGCTTCATTATGATGACAAGATGGAGAGATTGGTTGTCTTTACACCATGTTACTAAGCTGTCTATCTTTTTCCTGTATTCTGTCTCTTCATTGTTTGAGATCCAAGCTATAATGGTGATCTCATCAGTAAACTTGTAAAGGGCGTAGGGGTGGAATTTGGCTAGACAGTTGAGAGTGCATAAGGAGTATAGTAGGGGGCTGAGTACACAGCCTTGTGGGGCACTGTTGTTGGGGATTATCTTGGAAGAAGTGTTGTTACCTACACTTACCAATTGTAGTCTATGGGTCAGGATGTCAACGATCCAGTAATGGGGAACTGAGACTGAGGTCTTGGAGTTCAGAGATGAGTTTGTTTGGCATCATTGTTTTGACAGTGGATCTGTAGTCAATAAATAGGAGCTTGACATAGGTATCCTTGTTATCCAGATGTTCCAGGGATGAGTGTCAAGCCAGGGAGATGTGTTCTGCCATGGACGGTAGGAAAATTACGAAGGATAAAGGGAATCTGGTAGGCTGGAATTGATGTGAGCTATGACTAATTCTTGCATTCCTAATTATGGAGGTCAGAGCCACTGGGTGGTTGAGGCATGCTGCATGATTTTTCTTTGGCACTGGGATGATGGTGGTCTTTTTGAAGGAGGTGGGGACTTAAGATCATAGTAAGGAGAGGTTAAAGATGTCAGCAAATATTCCTGGGCTGCACAAGATCTGAGTGCTCAGCTGGTGACTCCATCTAGGCCAGTCACTTTCCACAGGTTCAATCTCAAGAAGGTCAATTTAATGTCTGTGTTGGTGACCATGGGTATAGGAGCATCAGAGGCTGTTGGGACAGGTGACATCATTTTCCTGACCTCCTGTTCTAAGCCAACATAAAATGCATTGAGCTCAAAGGGAAGGAATGTATTGTTGCCCACAATTTCGTTTGACTTTGCTTTGTAGCCCATAATGTCAGGTAAGCCTTGCCATAAATGGTGGTTGATCTGGGTCTCAAGCTTAGTTTGGTATTGCCTCTTACTGTTTCTGGTGGACTTGGAAAAGTTGTATCTGGATTTCCTGTATGGGTTAAGATTGCCAGACGTGAACACTTTAGACCTGGACTTTAGTAGGGAGTGGATCTCCTGCTTCATCCATGGATCAGGGGTGAGCCATGAGGGTTATTAAAGGCTGCCCCATATTGGATGTCAATGTCAGTGGACATGGGGTTTGTCTGGCTGATGCCCATGGAGCTTGCCTTGAAGTCTAGGTGCCGGTATTCAAGATGGAGGCTGCATGGAGAAAGCATTGAGCTGAAGTTGCTGGGTAACCACATTGATTTCCATGTTGGGAATCCTCTTGATGTTGGTAGGATAGAAAGCTGCACATTAATGAGATGAGACCTGTAGTTTATAAGGTTGTTAATAAGCAAAGGCGATAGTAAAATATTGGCCCCTTTGTCACAATTTCATTTCATAGTGAGTTCATCTATTCACAAAGATAAATGTGGGTAAGAGATTCCATTTATTTCGAATAACTCACTAACCTATCACAATGTCTGTTTTATAAATGACTCCAGAATTAATGTCTCTGTGATCCCATCCAAAAGCACATTATATGCACATTACTTGTTAGGTGAAACAGTTTCTTCCTGACATTAATCTGGACTTTCCTCATTATCAGTTTCCTGTTTGCATCAGTGTTCCATTCTCCTGCAATTATGGTTGAACTTGAAATATTGCTGGAGACTGATCCCTTCTATCTCATTTTGTCATGCACCTCTCTCTGTGAAGCACCTTCACAATCATTTTGTTGAAGACTGAAGGATCCCAGCCTTTCTAAATTACTGTTAAAACTAAGTCCTTTGACACTATGGATCAATCTAGCACCTTAATCTTACTCCTCCCAATGCACACTGTTTTACTTTTAACTTTACTTCAGAACACAAGTATATTCCATGGTATGTATTAGAAATATATTCAAGATCTGTTGTGCTGAAAAACATTGATGTTTTATACATTTCTTTTCCTGATTTGACAGTACAGCTATTTGCTTTGTTAGTTGCTTAACTGCAATGCCTTGACAAAATTAGTTTCGACTGCTTAATTCAAGAGAGAAAGCAAAACATTAAAGCTCTGTGAGAGTAAATAATCGGCACCATTCAAAATTGTGGCAGTGTTAATTTCATAATTTGTTAACATAAAGGTGTGCTGCATTGTCTTCTTCTTTCCTTGGAGCCTGAGGTGAAAGTTCCTGTATGCTGTGATTTTGAAATAATCAATTTTAGTTGTAGTCTTGGAATGAGCACTTCTAAGAATAATCTGCAGTCATTGACTGACCACAGAAATGCTTTCATATTTATCTAAATTAGGCTATTATTTTTTCTTATTGCTGGAATTTCGTTTATTGCCCATGGTAATGGAGATGAGTTTAAGGTAGAGATATTGAGAAATGGCAATACATTTATATTTGTAAATGTGGATATGGAAAAATTATCTTTGGTCAATGCAACGTTAATTTAACTGTCCAAGTGAGGAAACAGCAATTGACTTCCCTGGGCTAAGTGAGGAGAGAAAGAGTGTCCATACCTCCCTTCATGTTAACTGTTCAGAGCCTCTACTGAAAATGTCTTTGTGTGAATATCAGATTATTATTGAACCTTCCTCCTCCTATATTTATCAAACTTTCTGTACTGGCATCTGTGTCGAAAATGTCTGACTTGAAGCCACAAATTTCCATTGATTTGCTAAAATTTTGTTCCCATAATTGGCTCAGCCAATGTTGACTATTATAGTTAGTAAACAAAATGCTGGTTGATTTTGTTTTAGGTTATTTACGAAAGAAGATTTGTAGCTGCCTTGAATTAATCAGGATCATTTTCAATTTTAATTCTTGTCACCAATTTAGTATGTGGGTGCAACAGAAAATGTCATACAAATGCCATATTTGATTGCATGAAATGATGGTACGTTTGATTCATGACGATATCAGGAGGTCCAGCATTTGTTCTTTTGTATTTTTGGAATTATGCACTCATTCAAACCTTTGTCATTGGAAGAACTACACAGTCTACTTCTAGAAATGCTGCGGAAAAGTGTCAGCAAAGACAGATTGGTGAAGGCCAGGCTAAATAGCTCCTCACCTGCCTGGTGATTTTGTCCTTCACAACAATTGAGGCAGCGCTGGCGTAAACATTAAAATCCATCAAATGATCTTTGGCATGATGGTGTACTGGTTTGTCTGTTGATGTGGGATAGTAGGTTGTTATGAGGATTAATTTTCCCTGACCTTTCGTGGTTGAAACAATCAGATAAATGAAGTCTGATATTAATGTAGTAATTTCTGAGTGTTGTAAATCACTCTGGTCCAGCATCCATTAACTCAATCCTGCTGAACAGGGTACACCCAGGGAAAGGTCAACTGAAGTAGCTCAGCTGGGAGAGCATTCATCTCAAATATAATCATGAATGGGAGATATGGACACTCTTTCTCTCCTCACTTAGCCCAGGGAAGTCAATTGCTGTTTCCTCACTTGGACAGTTAAATTAATGTTGCATTGACCAAAGATAATTTTTCCATATCCACATTTACAAATACAAATGTATTGCCATTTCTCAATATCTCTACCTATAGCTCATCTCCATTACCTTGGGCAATAAACTAAATTCCAGCAATAAGTAAATTGAGATGGCCAAGGGTTTAAGGTGATGAGCTGTTCATGCACGTGCTCTGCTTTTGGGGGTTCTAATCCCATTGTGAAGATTCAGGTAGTGCAGTGGTATTAGCCTTATCTCTGGGATAGAATGGATGGGTTCAGGTGACCATCTATCCAGAGGTTTCATAACATGTCTGAAAAAGATTGATTAAAGCCCTAACCCTAACCCGAGTCTTAGAGAAGATAATGGAGGAAACTGTAAGGATGACAATGCTCCAATTGCTTAACTTGTCAAGGAAAACTCTTCCGAGCACTGGTCTCCAGGATGAAAGAGGAATTCTTTACCTAAAGGGAACCTGGTTTTGGAGATCATTAACAGATAATTATAGAATGCAATCCAAATGTGTTAACAGTATCAGGATCCATCTTCTGAAGGTGAGTATAAGTCCATTAGTCTTGCACTTACTTTATGGCTCCCAGCTTAGTAACTGCAAAGTTATTGATTTCAGTCGTACTATGTGTCATGATGGAATTTGAACTCTCAATCTCTGAATTTGATAGTCAGCACAATAACTACAATACAATTGTTTTATTCTTGAAATTGAAATCTTCACAACAAAGATGCACTGTCGAAATGTTTTAGAAAATATTTGATAATACTTCACAGGGCAATAAGAAGGGACACTGGTTGTAACTGGAAGAATTAGGAGAGATAATCAAAAGCAAGTTGAATAATTAGACTTTTTGTGATCTTAAAAACACATGAAAAGTTTTGATCAGAACAGATTTTCTCCAAATATTGTAGGCACAGACAATGAGCTTCATCATTGACAGTGGACTAGAAGAATTGGAGCAGGCAAATGAGGTCAGGAAGTGGTATATGGATATTGCAATTAAAGCACAGGTACAAGTGTAGACCAGACGTGATGGACAAGTGTGAAATGAGGTCAGATACGGTCATAGAGATATACAGCATGGAAACAGACCCTTCGGTCCAACTCGTCTATGCCGACCAGATATCCTAAATAAATCTAGCCTCATTTGCCAGCACTTGGCCCACATAACTTGAAACCCTTGCTATTCATATGGCCATCCAGATGCTTTTAAATGTTGTAATTGTACCAGCCTCCACCACTTCCTCTGGCAGCTCATTCCATACACACATCACCCTGTGTGTGAAAAAGTTGCCCCTTAAGTCCCTATTAAATCTTTCCTCTCTCACCCTAAATCTATAATCTCTAGTCCTGGACTCATCCAAACCACAGAAAAGACATTGTCTATTTACCCTATAGATGCCCCTCCTGATTTTATCAACCTCTGTAAGGTGACCCCTCAGCCTCCGACACTCCTGGGAAAACAGCCCCAGCCTATTCAGCCTCTCCCTGTAGCTCAAACCTCCAAACCTGACAATACGCCTGTAAATCTTTCAAGTTTCACAAATGGCATACTTTATAATAATTTGAGGATTATTAAATTCCGGCAGAGAGCTTTGGAAGGTGGCAAGGTCTCCATTGATTAAACTAATTCTGGAAATGACAAAGATGTTGCTTGGAGTTTCAGCTATACTGCAGTGGAGGGAATTTGAGAAATAAATAGAGAATATGGAAATGTATGAATGTTAAAGGAAACAGAAACCAGATCATTTGGGCATATATCTAAAAAAATTACACAATAAGCAATTGGTGTCACTTAAGGATGAGAGATGAGATCACAGAAATGTTAATAAGGCACAGAAACATTGTTACCTTCCAGCTGCTGGAAATCCATTTTTTAAATACATGGCAGAAATGAAAGAGACTATAGATTCAATTATGTTTCACAACCAGTTTCACCACACAAGAATTTAACAGTATTCCCAAGAAACTAAGTCAAGTAGTTGGCATTAAAATAGTCATTTAGGTACCATGGCATTCGAAGACTCATAAAACACTGGGCCCAAATGGAATGTTCAGAAGAAGCACATACAAAGTAAGGGATGCTTTGGCAGATATTACATATGAATACTGGAGCAAAAGATATATTAACTAATTGTTGTTTATGGAAAGATCTGAAACAGAAAATGTTGAAAGATCTTCTGAAAGAGGCAGTGCAGGAAACTGAAACCAATAAATCTAAGCTAACGTGAAATGCAGTTCATGCTGAACAAATCTATCAGAGTTCTTTGTGGGTATAATAAACCTTGTGGATGAGTGTAAGGTTACGGTTATTATATAACTTACTATTCTCAACAGGGATTCATGGCTAAAGTGAAGATTCAAGATGAAATTGTAAATTAGATTATTAATTGGCTAGATAATAGAAAGCATAATGTAGTTATCAATGATAATAGTTCCTATTAAGCAGCTGTGACTAGTGGAACTCTCCAGGGAACAGTTTTGCAACTCAAGGTATTCAAAATGTTCATTAATGACCTTGACAAAAGGTGTGCATAGAATGCCTTCACTTGAAACGATACTGTGTTGCAATAGCAATTGGAGTTATAGCGTATCGGTGTTGTTTGAGGAAGCACTTCAATTAAACAGATGAAAGTTTTGTTCGAGGGCATGGATGTAGTTTCCAAAACAAGTAGTGCTGGAGATTTAGAGATAAATAATGGTCACAAGATATATATGGATGACAAAATCAATCTTAATTTAGCCAGCCAAATGAACCAAAATTTCCTGACTAATTCTTATTTAATTCCTGCGACCGAATTGTTTCTTTTAATTATTCAGGGTTCACTGCCTGAAAACTATTATGACCAGACCTTAGATGAAGCTCCCAAATGATTACAGTTCCTGGGGGCCATATCCCAAATTGTCAAGGTTCTGGATGAGTAGGGGTGAACTGTCTCCTCTTTCTTTATTCATCTGCTCCTTCAGTCAGCTGCAGCACCGTTAACTTACAGACTTTTCTCTCTGACCAACTGATTCATGCTTTAAAAGGTGCATCTTCAATCAGGATTTCTGGTGTTATCAGAAGAGTGAGTTGACTAGTCTTTAAAAGCAAGAAGAAATAATAATGACACATGCACACACAAGGAATGAGAAATGAGTGCAAAATATGTTAAAAGGGAGCAGATATACTGTTTACTCTGTCATTTATCAACAATAGACAATGGAATGCTGAGCAATCCATTTCAATATTCTTGTCTTTGCAAGTCAATTGAAATGATTTTGTCCTGTTTCTTTTTGATTGTCCTTGCTGGCTAGCTGGTTTCTAACACTGAGCGAGAGAATCTTTTACCAGCAAGGAAGGGCTAACTTGTGGGTGGTTCCTCGACTGTAACTTCCACAGGACATGAGTACTTGAACCTCAGTTCACCATCATGCTTTCTTCTATACCCCACATAGACCGGGATTGAACTGAATTTAAACCTGTGCTCTTGGATATTCTTGAAAGGAGAATTCCCAAATATGTCTGTCATCCAGACTGCTGTCTTTTCTTCCTTCTTCACAGTCTAAGATAACTCTCAGGAGATTGCAGTCAAGTTTGTTGTGCATTTCACCCCTTTTAAGTCAATCCGTTTGAAGCTTCCTTGTCACTTTTTCAGATGTAACATTTCAGGATCTCTCTCTCCTGACAGCTACTGAATTTACATCCAGTAATATTTGTTTGGCTGTAACAGTCTTCCTTTAAAACATTAAACCTTTCAGTGTTTTTTTTAGTTTTTAAAGGCATCAAGGAGTACTTAATCTCATTCCCAACACTAAACCGTAGGGCACTGTTTTTAGAACTGATACAATACCATGGACCACAACTAGTTGGTCTACTCCTCAGCTAATTTCTTGTTCACACCCAAGTTTGCAGTAACTCTTCATACTTGTAAGCATAACTCAAAAGTACTCAGATGGAACTTATCAACCAGAACTGGAAATATTACACTTGACTTGGTTGGTTACTTCTTCAAAGAAATGGAACATACTTGTGGGATCTTTCTCCTCAAAAACCTTATTTGGTTACTATAATATTGAAAATGTTCAAGTTTTCCTCTCATAATCCATTTCACTTCACATGAAATTGAGATTAAATGATGAGGATCCTGAGAATCCAAACTAAAAAGAGAAAATGTTGGAAGTAACAGAATTGTTAATGTTAAATGGAGATTCTAACTGACTTGCTGACTTGCTCCAATATTTTTTCTTTATTTCATATAAAATGAATGTAACTCCAAGAAAATGTCATGAATATTCAACAATGAACGGATGAGATGATACTTGTTTTATCAAGTTTTGATCTATTATCAAAAGATATGGAACTCTCAGAATTCATTTGAAAACTAAAGTCAATGGAAAGAGGAGAAGGATTAGCATTCATTTGGCAAAACTCTGATGGAATTGAACTGATCTGTGGAATAAATAAATTCAGGCCAAACTAATGAAGGAATATGATTAAAAGATGAAGTGACCAAGGATCACATTTGATTAATGTGTATTTGCAATTGTTAACATTCAGCTCCCCCATTATTGCATCCAATGTAATCTAGGTAATAAGCACAAAATTAGAGTTAAGAAATATCATTCAACTAATCAAATCTCTTCCTTTTAGTTGCCCTATGTCACAGTGTTCAACTCCACCATTTATCAACCTCATGTTGTGCTTCCTTAGAATTTGAAAATAATTTGCCTCGCATTTTATTAAAAAGATGTAGCACTCAGAAACAGGGAGGAATGAATCTGCTTGGGATTCCTGTCATGATGAGCTGAAAATGTGTTGCTGGAAAAGTGCAGCCGGTCAGGCAGCATCCAAGGAGCAGGAGAATCAACGTTTCGGGCATAAGCCCTTCTTCAGGAATGAGGCAAGTGTGCCAAGCAGGCTAAGATAAAAGGTAGGGAGGAGGGACTTGGGGGAGGGTCATTGGAGATGTGATAGGTGGAAGGAGGTCAAGGTGAGGGTGATAGGCCGGAGTGGGGTGGGGGCGGAGAGGTCAGGAAGAAGATTGCAGGTTAGGAAGGTGGTGCTGAGTTCGAGGGTTGGGACTGAGATAAGGTGAGGGGAGGGGAAATGAGGAAACTGGAGAAATCTGAGTTCATCCCTCGTGGTTGGAGAGTTCCTCGGCGGAAGATGAGGCGCTCTTCCTTCAGCCGTCGTGTTGCAATGGTCTGGCAATGGAGGTCTCACTCCCCCTCCCACTCCACCAAGGACATGCAGGTCCTTGGACTCCTCCATCCCCAGACCATAGCAACACGATGGCTAGAGGAAGAGCGCCTCATCTTCCGCCCAGGAACGCTCCAACCACAAGGGATGAACTCAAATTTCTCCAGCTTCCTCATTTCCCCTTCCCCCACCTTGTCTCAGTCCCAACCCTCGAACTCAGCACCACCTTCCTAACCTGCAATCTTCTTCCTAACTTCTCCGCGCCCCACCACCACTCTGGCCTATCATCCTCACCTTATCACCCTCACCTTAACCTCCTTCCACCTATCGCATTTCTAACGCCCCTCCCCCAAGTCCCTCCTCCCTACCTTTTATCTTAGCCTGCTTGGCATCTTTCCTCATTCCTGAAGAAGGGTTCATGCCTGAAACATCGATTCTCCTGCTCCTTGGATGCTGCCTGACCTGCTGCGCTTTTCCAGCAACACATTTTTGGCTCTGATCTCCAGCATCTGCAGTCCTCACTTATTTCTGTTATGATACCAAATTTCTCAACTCTGTTGAGGATGAATGGCTATTTGTGACATGGCAGACAGAAATGAATGGCTATAGGCTTGGATTCCTGCATTATAAGTAGCATTGGGAAATAAGCAAATGAACAGGAAAGAAAAATAATGAACATAGACTTGATGCTTTGTTATGGGGACATTAAGTTGGTTAGTGCCATTCTTTGATTTGGATATAAATGTTGGAAAAGTTAGATGAGCAGAATATAATTTTATTGGATCTGTCTGTCTAACTTTACAGAGTTTAATATCACTGCCAGCAATTGAAAAAATTGCTTACTACACTGTACAAGATATGTCATTTTAGCATAAAATTCTGCCAAGTTACATTGGCAAACATTTAGAAATTCGAAATATTTTGAAGGTACATGTAAGCTTCTTTGGATTTTGTTTTCCCACTGATGTTCTCCACTAAATCTTTACAACTGTCTACCCCTCCCTATAAAGATATTTTTGATGGCCTTTCTTTAATTGATTATACCCAGAACTTTGCTTCCTCACTTTTCTCCCTTTTCTGAGGCACTCAGAAAGAACCATCTGTTTGATACATCTTTGTTTTCCCCACATATTACCGTGTCTTTGATTTAATATTAGTTTCTGCCTGATCACAGTATGTGTAGTATCTTGTGACATGCATTTCTCTATCAACGCAAGTTGTTTTACTACTATTGTTTCCAAATTCATACATGGATTTCCATTACAGTTTATGGAGGAAATTAATACAATTCAACTCTTGTCCTCAACATGTTCTTCTCAGGCATATGTGGTTATATATTGTCCTTTGTTCTAAAACAACCTTCACAGTAGATTAACCATGCCAGTTTTGCTGAAGGATTGCACTCAACGTGATCTACTTTTGTTTTTATGATAGTGATACACTTGCTGCACATTTCCACCATTTTCTAATTTTAAGTCCTGTTTAATTAGCTTGTCAGATTGCAGTATGTTTGCAGGCCATTGTTGCACGATGACATGTGCATCATCCCAAGGTGTCTTCACCACCTGCTTTCAACCTTTCACTTCCATCACCTCAAAGGACAGTGATAGCAGATGCATGGTAATGTCAAGGCTTGCAAAGTCCTCTTCAAACCACACACAGTCCTGATTTGGAGGCACATTGCTGTTTCTTCGCTCTCATTGGGCAAGATCCTGGAACTTCATTCCTAACAGCTTTGTGGATGAACCTACAGAACCAAGGATTACAGCATTTAAGAAGGCAACTCACCACCACCTTCTCAAAAGACACTCGAGATCGCCTAGCTGGTGATGCCCACATTCTATGATTAAATAAAGCAAATGTTAAATTTGTCACTGCTCTCTCTGAATTTCCTGAAAATAAAGATAACTAATATAAGCTGTAGGCAATATCATGAACAATAAACATGTAAACATTAGTTATATACAGACAGCATGCAGTAGACAAGAGATTTTCTTTCTAGGTTTTCAAACAGTTGCAGACTATTTAATGAATGGATATACAATTACTTTGGAGGTGTTACAGGAATGTTGTTAAGGATGAGTAGTTGGTCAGCAGATATGATCTAGGCAAAAGTGAGGACTGCAGATGCTGGAAACCAAAGTCTAGATTAGAGTGGTGCTGGAAAAGCACAGCAGGTCAGGCAACATCCGAGGAGGAAGAAAATCGACATTTCGAGCAAAAGCCCTTCATCAGGAATGAATATAGCAGTTATGATCTGCTTTAACATCGGTATTCTGGAAGAAGTAACACGGTGATCTTTAAGATGAATTAGCATTAGACAATTAGTCTCTTGCAAGACCCATGTGATGTAGTATTTCTAATTGATCATGAAAGGAATCAATGTTTTTCTGCCATGGCTAAATCATCATAACTAGCAACGATTGCCATATCTTCATTGGGTACAATTGTAATCCATAACGTGGAAGTATATCATGCCACTTTCCTTCCTACCTCCTTGAATACACACAATGCTGTTAATAGTGTTACTCCTAGAAAAATAAACAAGATTATTGTTCATTGCAACATATTGATTAAAGTAAACAGCTCCACTCAAAAAAAAATTGCAAATGCTGGGGATTTGGAATAAAAATAAGAAATAATAAAAATTCAGAAAAAAGAAATAAAAATTGTTCAGTGCTGGCCTATGGGAGAACTGGGATGATTCCTTAGAATAATGATATTGAGCCTTCTATCCAATGAAATGGAATGAAAAATGTGAATAGGGTGGGGTTGGGGGGGCAGGGGGACGTCAGACTGCGTGAAGAAATATTTTTGATTGTGGTATGCTTAAATTATCTGTTCAGTGTGAGCAAACAACAATATATCTTTGTCTCCAAACGAGCCCACAGGAATGGGATTTGAAATGTGAGTATCTTAATACAAGCAACTGAACAGTGAATTGACAGCCTTTGGATGTTTAATTTTTTTTTAATGTATGGTAATTCATTTCAAAGTTATCTTTCTTTACCCCTCCCAAGTTAAGTGAGATTTTAACTTTATGCAATTTTGTTATGAGCAGTATAACAAAAATGCTGAAAGTGGAGTTGCCATTCTCTGATTCCTGTTTATCCATCAATCTAACTTTGTATTCTTTATATGAAGTATCTAATCTCCATTGAACATACTGGTCAACTCAAATCTCTCAATAACTTAAAAGTCAAATAAAATCACATTTAGAATATTTCTTTCATATTCATAAATAAAACAATAAAAATGATCCAATCAGATTGTTTAATTTTGTTCCTAAGTGATTTGAGCAGCGAAATTGATTTGTCAATTCATTCATTAGAAATGAAGTATATTAACTGACAAATGTATTAATAATTCGGAACTTCAAGAGGAATCAATACGTTTACCCAAACTGTCTTCCAAAGCTCAAAATGTTATTCTCTCCTGACATTCCAACTTTCAGGAATCTTTTTGCCATCTGACTTTGTTGAATTTGGATCACCCAGCTGGTTATGGTTATTGTCCTTTTTTATGTCCTGTGAGTAAGTGATACCTGACTGATTTTCAGTGACCACTCCCACCTCAACTACTCTTTATGGCAATTGCTGGCCTTTCTGGTCAAAATCTTTTACCTTCGGGTTGGCCTGCTAAATCACCAGAAAACACAAAAATTATCATGCTTGGCAGATTCATTCCAGTTTCAGGAAACTGACAATTATGATGACTGTTCTTTAGTATCCTGCTGTTGCCCCTTCAAACTTTTTTTTAGTCCTCTGTGTGTGCATGCCTTCACGCAGGGATTTTCTGTTTTGATGTTTCTATCATTTGCTTTTATTTATTTGTTCCATTCTTCTGTGCCTCACTTGCTGCTATTTATTTACTGTGCTCTTCCTTTGTTGCTTCATTTTATTTGTTTTCTTAGTCCTTCTATGTCTCTGCAGGTACTTTTACATTTATTTTTCTGTCCTGAAACTTCGATGCTTTCATTCATTTAATCAATCATGACATACATTTACTTGTTTTTTCCCACTCTAGCACTTCAGGATCCATTTCTTTATTTGGTTACTCCCTCTAAGTGAATTGAATTTAATGTCACGTGTACCAAGACACAGTGAAAAGCTTTGTCTTGCGAGCAATACAGGTAGATCACAGAGTTATGTAGCATAGATAGTAAAGAATGGGTAAACAGTGGCAAAAACAAAAACAAAGGACAGGCAAATGTTAAGAGTTGTGAGTCCATTCAGTATTCCAACAACAAAAGGGTAGAAACCTTTGCGAAACTGGCTGGTGCATGTGTTCAGGCTTCTGTACCTCCTCCCCGATGGTGGATGTTGTAGAAAACCTTTGCCAGGGTGGGATGGATCTTTGAGAATGCTGGTGGCCTTTCCTTGACAGTGGGCATGGTAGATAGATTCTATAGATGGGAGGTTGGTCTTTGCGATTATCCAGGCTAAGTTCACCACTCTCTGTAACCATCTCCGATCTTGAATGGTACGGTTGCTGTACCAGGTAGTGATACATCCAGACAGAATGTTCTCAATGGTGCACCTGTAAAAGTTGGCAAGGGTATTCGTTGTCATGCCAAATTTCCTCAGCTGCCTAAGGAAGAAAAGACATTGTTGGGCCTTTTTAACCAGTGCATCCACATGAAGAGTCCAAGAAAGCTTGTTGTTGATGACCACTCCTAGGGGTTTGACACTCTCCACTTGTTCCACCTCTCTCCTGTTAATGTGGAGGGGGGCATGAATAATATCCCGCTGAAAGTCAATAATGAGTTCCTTGGTCTTGCTGGCATTGAGAGCTAGTTTGTTCTCAGTGCACCATTTTTCCAGGTCTTCCACTTTCTGTCTGTAGTCTGTTTTGTCGCCATCTGAGATTCGACCAACTATGGTGGTGTCATTAGCGAACTTGTAAATGGTATTAATCTGGTATTTGGTGATGCAGTCATGGGTATACAATGAATACAGTAGGGGGCTGAGTAAGCACCCCTCGGGGACTCCAGTGTTGAGTGTTAGTGACAATGAAATATTCATCGTTGAGTATTGGTGACAATGATAAGTCTGAGTTGTTGTATATTTATTTGTTTTTTGGGGTCCATTGTGGCCATGCTGTCAGTTTTTCTTTTATGCTATGCAGGGTGCCTTCTAAGTTTGACTATTTTCGACCATTAGCAGTGCACAAATCCATAGGTGATTAACTCCTGTGTGTGACTTGCAGAAAGACATTCACCAGTGGACATCATTAAAAAACCTTGGGTGCAGATTTTTAAAATTCATTCAAAGTTAGCAGGAACTTGCCTTTTATCTGACATTTGATGCTCATGTTATTAATTGTCATCCTAAATATTTTTTTAGAATTGTGAGCCACAGCAATTATTTTACAAACTCCATCACCACACAAATGAGGATGAACTGAAAGGCAAGTGGAGGTCTGTTTTTACTGAGTGGGATAATACATTTTTTCATGGTCAGTTGTCTGGAAAATTGTACAGTATTTTCAATAACCATGCCATACTTTTTAACAAACAAGTATGTTGATTAATTATTTTTCTGATGGATAGTTAAATGAACAATTAGAACTGTAGAATTACTCTTAAGAAAAAATTGTGCTACCCTACAGATAGCATTTACTTACTTTGATGAATAAAGTTCATTGATTTAAAATAAATATTTAGAACGATCGTCATTTATTGGTGTTGCATGTTTTAATTTTTTTGCTCTCATGAACTATTTCCTTTAGTGAAGATACATCATTAGCTTTATCTCCTTTCTCCATTGTTTTTCATGATCTTTATATTGTTCTGTATTTCCCAGTTCACCTTTTGTAATCAGCAGTCATTGGATCTATTTAATGTAATATGGAGGTGTCAACTTCATGATTATTGCTCTGAGTGTCGTAACATAAATATTATATGTAAGTGTTTAATTTTAGCGATAGCAGAAATTGTTGATGGATAAAGTCATTGCTATCCCTTTAATTTTCATTAGTATGCTGAAATGTTTCTTTTTTTTATTTTCAATAATTCATAAGTATATATCACTTGTGGGGATAAAGTTTAGCAGCACGATTTTTCCATGCAAATACTCTGTATTGTAGACAAAGATTCTGAGAAATAAACTGTTTGTTGCTGCAATATATCCCGAGACATTACACAATGCAGGGAATAGCCAAGGTGGTGATGGAATGGAAGTGATGAGTATTGTTTCCAGTGGCAAGCACACCAAAAAAGTATACATGTTGCCTCAGGTAGTGCTGGTATGCTTGTGGCTACTCAAGGAAGTGGTGATTATTTCTTAATGTTCCTTTCTTGAACCTCGCATGTGATGAGATGGCGTGAGAGGTCAGCAGTCTGCCCTTTCATCTGCTCATGTATCCACATGATGAAGCTGATCCAGTTGAGAGACTGCTCACTTATGATGATCAAAAGCTGATGGTAGTGGTCCTATCAATGATGCTGCTTTTGAATGTCAGATGTATAGAGTTGGGCCTTCCGTCATAGATGGTCATTATCTGGCAGTTATGTTGTACCCATGTTATCTGTCACTTGTTACAACAATCTTGAATGTTGCGGATTGAGCTGTAGATTATCATTTGCTCCTCCATTATTGCTGGAGCAGTAAATGGAAAAGGACACTTTCAAATCAACAGTGAGTGATTGCATTTTTGACTTTATGAGAGGGATAAGGCATTAATGAGGTAGCTAAGGATGTTTGACTAAGATACTGTACTAGAGAGCTCCTTTGCTGATATCCTGGGGCTGCAATGATTGTCCACATCCATCATAATTTTCACCTAACTCTTTATGCTAAGTCTCTTACATAGTGAACTAACAAAGGACTTTTAAAAATCTTATATATGAATATTCAAACAATATGATTCCAGCAGAAGGAGACCATTAACCTCCTCAAGCTTGCAATGGAATTCAATACAATAACGTTTCATCTTGTTGTAATCTCATTCACACTTCTGCCTCCCCTGATAACCATTCAAGTATTTGCTGAACAAGAATCTTTCTATCCCTGCCTCAAAAATATTCAAGGACTCTGTTTCCACCACCATTTTCAGGAAGAGAGTTCTAAAGACTCTCAATGCTCTGGCAGACAAAGTCATGCCCGATCTCTGTTTTGAATGAGCAATCCCTGATTTCTAAACAGTGATCTGACTTATGGATTCTCCCATTCAGAAAGCTTCCTCTTCACATCTCCCCTGTCAAGACCCCTCAGGATTTTATATGTTACAGTCAAGTCATTTCTTACTCTTCTAAACTGAAGTGGACACAAGCCTAGCCAGTCCTACCTTTCTTTGTAAGGCAACTCACTCATTCCAGGTGTTAGTCTTGGAAACCTTCTCTGAGCTGTCTTCAATGTATTTACATCCTCCCTCAAATAAGTTGACCAGTAGTATGGATAGTACTCCATATGTGGTTTTGCCAGTGTCCTCTGTATCTAAAGCATAATCTCTCTACTTTTGTATTTAGTTTTCCCCAAAATAAATAATACCATCCATCAGTGCCCATTTATCCACAACATATGTTATCTATTCAAAGCACTCTAATATCTTGGGCAAATGTGATCTCCCTTTCAGAAAACCACGTGGACTCTGCCTGATTAGTTTAAACTTATTCCAGTATCTAGCTATAACGTCTGTATTAATAGCTGCTAATATTTTTCTATGACAGATGTTGTGCCAACCGGCATGTTGTTTCCTGCTTTCAATTTCTCTCCCTTTTGAGTGAAGGAGTTGCATTTCCTATTTCCCAACCTAAACCTGAATCAAGGGTGTTTTGGAGAATCAAAACTAATTCATGAACTATTTCAAAAACAGAAGTTGCTGCAAAAGCTCAGCAAGTCTGGCAGCATTGATGAATAAAAATCAGAGTTAAAGTTTCAGCTCCAACGACCTTTCCTCAAAACTGTTCTGAGGGAGTTCCGAGGAAGGGTCATTGGACCTGAAACATTAACTCTGATTTCTCTTCACAGATGCTGCCAGACTTGCTGAGCTTTTCCAACAACTTCTGTTTTTGTTTCTGATTTACAGCATCCACAGTTCTTTCAGTTTTCATTAATGATTTCATTAGCCACTTCTTTAAAAAAAACACGAGGTTGACATCCATTAGGACCGAGGCACTTGTCAGTTAACACCACCTTGAACAATTTACTCGGTACTACTTCTTTGGTGTGATTTTCCAGAGTTTCTCCCTCACTTTCATTTCTTGATTCCTCATGCCTTCTGGGAATTTATAGTGAAAATTGATTCAATTCATCTGTTATTCCTTCATTTCCATTATTAATTCTCCTGTGTGAATTTTTATGGGACCAATAAACACTTCTAAAAAAATTATTTTCTTTAAATATTTGTAGAAACTCTTACAAATGGTTTTTATATCTTTCATTCACTTTCCATTATGCAGTATTTTTGCTCTTTTTTTAAAAAAAGGGGATAATTCTTTGCCTTTTTAAATATATTCAGTCTGATTTTGTGACCTGCCACTTTTCTGTGCTTTTACTTACAATTTGATATTTTCTGTTAAATCTTTTAGTGTTGGGTCAAGTCTGTGATTTTTTTTTGTTATTTGTTTGAAAGTATCTATTGTCTATATTCTGAAATATCCCTTTAAATATCTGTCACTGCAACCTGATGGTCTAATCCTTTAGCCTAATTTGCCAAATCACTTTAGCTGATTCTACTTTCAAGCCCTCATGATGGCTCTTGCAAGACATTTTATCTGCAAATAAATGATTTTTTTTCCAAATCCTAATCATTTTGTTCAATATTTGTAACACTTTAAGAGTTCAGTTCTATTATCACCACAGCAATTTTCCCATAAGGAAATGAAATGAAGCATATTAGCCTGCTTAGATTGCTTCTCTGTTGAAGCATTATTTTCTTGCAACATCTCTACTTTGTTATTTAATCATTTAAGGAAGATATCAGATAGCAGCTATTGCTCATCATTAATGGTTTTTGAGACTATGTCAGTAAGGAACCTGCTTGAACTATGAAATCTGTCATAAAATTACTTCCATTATATGGTTAGGCAGGGAGCTGTAGGGTTTTGACAAAGTGATGGGGATGGTGTGATATTTCTAAGTCAGAATGGTATGAGACTTGAAACAAAAGTTGCCGATAGTGGTGTTCATATTTCCCTGCTCCCCATATCCATTTGGGTGGTAGAGGTCATGGGTTTAGGAATTGTTATTGAACTGACTTTATACAGATGCTAATAGATGGTAAACACTCGAGCCATGTTGCACAAGAGATGGAGGGAGGAAATGTTTAAGGTTATAGATATGCTACTAATTAGGAAGCACTTAATTAATTAAGCATTTGTGAAATATTTATTTCCCTAAGGGATTAATTGTAGTAACTTCACAATTTATTTTTGTCATCAATAAGCATTCCTTTTTCAATAGGGAAAGCATCAATCATAAGTGAGTTGACATGGAGATGGAAGGACAATGAGTAGAGGGTGTGAGAACAATGAGTAGAGGGTGTGAGTTGGTTTAGAGGCTATAAGGATTTTATGGATGATTTGGGATATAGAGAGTAAAAGGAGGAGTGATAGTATATGCAGGTGGGTAGATAGGCATAGGGTGGCATAGGGGCCAGAAAGGATCATTGAGATGTATAGACGAGAACATGACGGCACAGGACTGTAGAGCACATTGTAAGATAGGTTAATGGGCAAAGAATGCCGCAGTGTCTATAAAGACCAATGTGGATGAATAAGTATGCATAGGATGGCACAGGAGTATGAATGGCTATGGAGACTGAAAGACAAACAAAGGATGTCATATGATTTTGCTGGGGTGAGAAGAAATGAGCAGAATGTTTTATGTTTTAATATTAATTTTTAGCTTTGACCCAAGTGCAGGAATCCTGAGACATGCTTTTCTCTACACAGCCACATTAACTAAGAGTCTCTTAGGCTGTTCGTGGGTCATGTGCTAGATATCCAGTCTCGCCCTGCCTCACTTTTAAAGTTTTGATTTGTGAAATGGCGATTTGTCCCACCTTTGCACATCTGATTCCAGTATGACAATCAAGATTTAAATCTCAGTTCTCAGTTTCATAAATATAAATTACTTTGTTTGCAAATTGGTATGTAGGAGTAATATGATCTTTTATGTACCCCAAACAGTTACAATTGGATTTGTGAATTCAGAGCAAGACTTCACTTCCAGCTGCCTCTGCTTTCTATTTGTTACAAATAGCACAGTAAAGAAAGCTATGTTTTTGGAAATCTAAAATGCAACTCTGACAAAGACAAGTGACAAGTGTTTGATATTATGTTTTTGAATGTATATTGTACAATAAAAAGCAGTTATTTGGGAGATGAAATATTATCTAGAAATTCTGAAAATGTTTCTCAAGCATCTGATCATGTTTAGATTTTTTTGAGCGGCTGTATTAAATTTCTGTAAGCTGCTGGATGTTAATATTGCTATTACAATTACATTAGTGCCTTCTCCATGTAATAGTGCAAGTCTTTTTCTCTGTTTCCCTTGCTTTATGCTTTTTTCTTTCTTTTTGTGAGAAAAATGCTCAAAAGTATTTGTCAATTGATGCAAATTCCTTCAGCAATGGAGACAGAAAATGTTCATCCAGAATTTAAATTCGCATCACTAACAAAATGAAGTCTGTGTTTTGGCACATCTCAAAATTAAAAACAAAATATTAGTTTTCTATTCAAATTGCAATTATTCAAAGGTGGCAGGTGGAGTGCTCAGGTTGGCACAGTACAGAAAAATGACTTTTGTTTGACCTCAACTATCATACAAATACATCGGTACAAAATGTATTAAATGAGAACATATACTGAAGGATCGATTCATCTCTCAATCTGATTAAGAATTGAATAAAAAAAACATTAATTTGTTACCATTTGGTTACCACATAAATCTTTATTCACATGTTATTTATATATGATGAACCCAAAGCCAAAACTCATCTTTCAATCACTCCAAATAAAAAAGATTTTTTTTATCCTTTCTCTATAAAAACGTCAATTACCCTTCTGATAGGGAAATGTGAATAAATTGCACATTTACTTCATGTAGCAATCTGGACTCTGCTGGGTCCATTATCAAATGAACAATCATTTCTGATTCTTTTAAATCATCAAAAGAATTGCAAAGCTGAATAAATTTAATAATGTCTCACTGATAATTGCACAATGTTCAGTATTGTTTGTAATTGCTCTGCACTGGGACAGCCTGTGCCTATTCTCTTAATAGCAGAAGAATATGAACCAGTAATTTTCAATTTCCATGAGCTGAGTGTAATACCTGAGACATTTCATGGACTAACCTGCTTCTAGAAGGTCATGTAATTACCTAAAATGGCTGAGCAATCACCTCAACACAGATGAAATCAAAATCAGGCTTAAAAAAAATCCAAACATGATCAGATGCTTGAGAAACATTTTCAGAATTCATAGAGAATATTTCATCTCCCAAATTCCTCATAACTGTTTTTTATTGTACAATATATATTCAAAAACTAAGCACCAAACACTTGTCACATGCCTCTTTGTCAGAGTTGTTAGCACTGCAGCCTCACAGTGCCAGGGATCCGTGTTCAAATCCAGCCTTGGGTGAATGTCTGTGCGGAGTTTGTACGCTCTCCCTGTGTCTACGTGAGTTTCCTCTGGGTGCTCCGGTTTCCTCCCATAATCCAAAAATGTGCAGTTAGGTGAATTGCTCAAATGCCCATAGTGTTCAGGGATGAGTAGGTTAGGTGCATTAGTCAGATTAAATTAGAGTAATATCACCTCAACACACACAAAAGAAGTTGCATCAAGACACTGATCAAAAGGGCCAGAACACACTGCAGCACATCAGAACTGCAAAAAGAGGAAGAAGAACACCTCTACAATGTATTCACCAAAAATGGATATCCCCGTAATTTCATCAACAGATGCCTAAGGGAAAGACAATGGAATGAGGACATGCCACAACCCAAAGGACTAGCCACACTACCATACATCAAAAACATTTCTGAACTGACAGCCATTTCTGAACTACTGCGACCACTAGGACTCATAACAGCACACAAACCAACAGCCATTCTCAGACAACAACTCACCAGGACGAAGGACCCGATACCCAGCATGAGCAAAACCAATGCAGTATACAAAATCCCATGCAAGGACTACACAAAACACTACATAGGACAAACAGGAAGACAGCTAATGATTCGTATCCATGAACACCAACTAGCCATGAAACGACATGACCAGCTATCCTAAGTAGCCACACACGCAGATGACAAGCAACATGAGTTCGACTGGGGCAACACTACTATTATAGGACAAGCCAAACAGAGAACAGCCAGGGAATTCCAAGAGGCATGGCACTCATCCACAGATTCTATCAACAAACACATCGACCTGGACCCTATATACCGGCCATTGCAGCAGACAGCTGGAACTGACAACCGGAAGCGGCAGAGACAAACCAGTATAAATCCCAGAGGAACCAACACAGAAGCGTTTCACAGGAGGCTCCCAAGCACTGAGAATGTCACCTAGACAGGGGACAAAACGTCTGCAACACAAATTCCCAGCTCGGCGAACAGAACCACAACAATGAGCACCCGAGCTGCAAATCTTCTCACAAACTTTGTAGAGTAATAGGACAGGGGAATGGGTCAGGGTGGGTTACTCTTCGAAGGGTTGGTGTGGGCTTGTTCGGTGGAAGATCTGTTTCCACACTGTAGTAATTCTCTGATACTATGATTCTAATGTGCATTAAACAAAATGCCAGAACTGAAATTATCATTTTATATAAAGATACTGGAGTCAATTCAGAAACTTACAACTCCTATCAGTTTACACTCGCATGAAAAATGCATGTAATAGGCATGCAAATGCTGCCGACAACTTTTCAGCTTGAAAAAAAACAATGATGCCAGACTTAAGCCCAGAAATAATTAATATTTCGGTAGGCGCTTGGCAGAACACAGACAGTTGAAGACAAAACGTGAATTAGTAATAGTAAAGACTGAAAGTCTGTCTCTGTCCCTATTCATTTATCATTTTGAAACCATTGCCAATCAAAAAGCAAATTGGAAAATCAACCATGAACTGAGAATTCAAAGAAAACTACAGATTTCTCTGTTTACAGTCATAGAGTCAGTGAGATGTCATGGGTGGTATGGTGGCTCAGTGGTTAGCACTGCTGCCTCACAGCACCAGGGACCCAGGTTCAATTCCAACCACGGATGACTGTTTGTGTGGAATTTGCACATTCTCTCCATGTCTGCATGGGTATCCTCTGGGTGCTCCAGTTTCCTCCCACAGTCCAAGGACTTGCCGGTCAGGTGAATTGGCCATTCTCAATTGCCTATAGTGTTTGGTGCATCCAATAGAGGGAAATGGGTCTGGGTGGGCTACTCTTTGGAGGATTGGTGTGGACTTGTTGGGCTGAAGGATCTGTTTCCACACTGTAGAGAATCTAATCGAACATAACGTACAGCACAGCAACAGACACTTTGGTCCAACTTGTCCATACTGACCAGATATCCTAACCTGATCTAATCCCATTTGTCAGCACATGGCCAATATCCCTCTAAACCCTTCATATTCATATACCAATCCAGATGCCTTTTAAATGCTGTAATTGTACCAGCCTCCACAACTTCCTCTGACCACTCACTCCATAACACACCACCCTCTGTGTGAAAAAGTTGTTCCTTACGTCCATTTTAAATTTTCCCCTCTCACTCTAAGCCAATGCCCTCTAATTCTGGACTCCCCCACCCCAGGGAAAACACCTTGACTATTTACCATATCCATGCCTCTCATGATCTTATAAACCTGCTTAAGGTCATCCCTCAGCATCCGACATTCCAGCGAAGACAGCCCCAGCATGTTCAGCTTCTCCCTATAAATCAAACCCTCCAACCTTGGCAACATCCTTGTAAATCTTTTCTGAACCCTTTCAAGATTCACAACATCCTTCCAATAAGAAAAAGACCAGAATTGCACACAATATTCCAAAAGTGGCTGAACCAATGTCCTGCACAGCTGCAACATTACCTCCCAACTCCTGTACTCAATACTATGACCAAGAATATCAAGCATATCAAATGCCACCTTCACTATCCTATCTATCTGCGACTCCACTTTCAAGGAATCATGAACCTGCACTCCAAGGTCTCTTTTTTCAGCAACACTCCCCAGGACCTTACTATTAAGTGTCTAAATCCTGCTCTGATTTGCCTTTCCAAAATGCAGCACCTCGCATTTATCTAAACTAAACTCCATCTGCTGCTCCTCAGCCCATTGGCTCATCTGATGAAGATCCTGTTGTACTCTGAGGTAACCTTCTTTGCTTGTCACAATACTTCCAATTTTTGTGTAATCTGCAAAACTACTAGCCATTCCTCCTTTGTTCACATCCAAATCATTTATATAAATGATGAAAAGCAGTGGACCCAGCATCGATCCTTGTGGCACTGGTCACAGGCCTCCAGTCTGAAAAGCAACCTTACACCACCTTTGAGTTAGTTCTGTACCAAATGGCTAGTTCTCCAAGTATTCCTTGAAATCTAACATTGCTAATCAGTCTTCCATAAGGAACCTCTTCGAACACCTTACTGAAGTCCAGAAACATCACATCCACTGTTCAGCCCTCATCAACTCTCTTCATTACATCTTCAAAAAACTCAATCAAGTTCGTGACACATGATTTTCCATGCACAAAGCTATGATGACTATCTCTAATCAGTCCTTGCCTTTCCAAATCCGTGTAAATCCTGTCCATCAAGACTCTGTTCAACAACTTGCCCACCACCAATGTCAGGCTCACCGGTCTATAGTTCCCTGGCTTTTCCTTTCCACCTTTCTCAAATAGTGGCACCACATTAGTCAACCTGCAGTTTTCCAGCATCTCACTTCTGACTATCAAAGATACAAATATCTCAGCAAGGGGCCCAACAATCACTTCCCTTGCTTCCCACAGAGTTCTGGGATACACCTAATCAACTCCTGGGGAATTATCCACTTTTATGGTGTTTCGACACATCCAGCACCACATCCTCTATAATATGGACATTTTTCAAGATGTAACCATTTATTTTCCCACACTCTATATCTTCCAATGTTATAGTGAACACTACAAACACCATTTAGTATCTCGCCCATCTCCTGCGGCTCCACATCTAGGCTGTCTTGCTGATATTAGAGTGCCCCTATTGTATCCCTAGTTACCTTTTTGCCCTTTAATGTGTTTAGAAAATTCCTTTAGATTCTCCTTAACCTTATTTACCAAAGCTATCTCATGTCTCCTTTTTTGACTTTCTGATTTCTCTCTTAAGTATAGTCCTACTGCCTTTGTATTCTCTTAAGGATTCACTTGACCTCTGCTGTACATACCTGATGTATGCTTCCTTCTTTTACTTAACCAAAGCCTCACTTTTCCAGTCATCCAGCATTCCCTGCACCTTCTCGCCTTTCCTTTCACCAAACAGGAACATCGTGTCTCAGGACTCTTGTTATCTCATTTTTGAAGGCTTCCCATTTTCCAGCCGTCCCTTTACTTGTGAACATCTGTCCCAATCAGTTTTTGAAAGTTTTTGTCTAATACCGTCAAAATTGGCCTTCCTCCAATTTAGAATTTCAACTTTTAGATCCAGTCGATCCATTTCATCACTACTTTAAAACTCATAGAATTGTGGTAACTGGCCCCAAAGTGCTCCCCAGTGACACCTCAGTTACCATTCCTGCCTTATTTCTCAAGGGTAGGTCAATTTCTTATTTCTGAAGATACAAAACAGCCATTAAAAACTATGTCTCAGGTCAAAGTCTGACACCTCCAGGATTCTAAGGACTTTTAAACTTTGTAACTTCTTCTCTTGCTGAAAGTAGCAGATGCTGTCCTTTTTCAAACCTTATACCCATATTTTATCGTTTTATTTTCAGTTACAAAATAATAACATTTTCTGGTTATTCAAGAAAACCTTGTGATTGACTCTTCAACTTTGACTCGTGTTTTGCTTTTCAGTGTGATAACTGTCAGTTAAAATGTTTTTTTTAAAATTATGATCAACCAAGATGGAATTAAAAATTGAAAGAAGGCAATGCACCCTTCCCGAATTGATCATGAAATTACATGCATGAAGACCTAGACAACATTCAGGCTTATGCTAATAATTTGCAACTAACATTTGTGTTCAGGTCATGACCTTCTTCTGCAATTAGATTACTTTTTTTTAGATTAGATTACTTACAGTATGGAAACAGGCCCTTCGGCCCAACAAGTCCACACCGACCTGTCGAAGCACAACCCACTCATACCCCTACATATACCCCTTACCAAACACTACGGGCAATTTAGCATGGCCAATTCACCTGACCCGCACATCTTTGGACTGTGGGAGTCCGGAGCACCCGGAGGAGAACATGCAAACTCCACACAGTCAGTCGCCTGAGGCGGGAATTGAACCCGAGTCTCTGGCGCTGTGCGGCAGCAGTGCTAACCACTGTGCCACCATGCCACCCACAATCTCCCCTTGACATTCAATAGTCTTACCAACACTGAAACTTCATTTTCAATATCTGGTGTGTTAGCAGGCAAAATCATTTTTAGATCATCCACCACAATGATGCAGCTTTCAAAACCACAGGAAAGCACCTCTGATAAGTCTTGACAAAGTTACATTTCTACTGAGGACCCAGAAAACAAAAACAGGAACATTGAATATTTGATTAATGAACTTGTGTTAGTTCCAAATTAGCTGAATAAAAATGAAATATATTTTAAAAAGAGACAAAATTTTTAGCTGTCTGAGCCGCAGTGGAAAATGCTATAAAGCATTTTTTTAAGCAAAATAGATATAGGACAGTGCTATATTTCTGAATCTTCACGCTCAGTAACCTTACAGTGGCAATACTATTATATATTCCTAAGGCATCAATAACATTTGCAAAACACAGTGAACATTAGACAGATGAGTACCAAATGCCCAAAGCATGAATTGCAAGTCCACAGATGCCCAATCAAAATTTAGGTTTTTAAAACAAATGGTGGGACAAGGCTTTTTAGAATTAGCCCTTGAAGATTCAGATAAGCAAGTGGTGAAAACAAAGATATCTTTGGAAATTAGGGATTGCTTGGAAACAATATTTTGAGCCTGTTTCAAGAAGATCAGAGAGATCTTGCTAAGCTATGGGGAATGTTAGAAGTGAGCTTCATATTGAAGCAAATTTCAAAATTCACCCTCTGGAGCTGATGTTTTGCAGGTAGCAATCAAAAACCTATTGATCAGTTTATCATCAAGTACCATGACAAGTGGAGTACGTTGATTTCTCAGATGCTCAGCTTTCTGCATGGATAATAGAGAGGCTGTAGCTTTTATATTTATCAAAATACTTTAAAAAAATGTCTTGGTGAAAATTAAAGGTTATTACATTGACATACTGATCAAAGGTGACAGAAAATATGAAGTTATTGTAAACAGAAAATAGCAATTGCAAACATTAAATGCAGTGTCCAGTAATGGTGCTGTAGTCAGGAGGCAGAAAACAAGTAAGCTGTATGGGAAGTGGATCTTTTGCATTTGCCATGAAGCTGCCCTGCATTCCAAGATCTTTCAAAGTCATGCTGTGCAAAAAGGCTCTGGGCTTGCCAATGCAAGAAATCTGACAATAATGATTGAGTATGCCAGAGTCCTGCATAATAACAGGATGTGGAGAATGGTGTTTTTTAAGGGAACTATGCTGGGGCTTTAGTATATCTTGAGTGAAGGAATAGAGTGTTGCATATCCAAGCTAAAAGCTGCTGAGACGAAATGTGTCAACGGTTTAAAATAAATTTGTCTAGCACTCTTGCCAATAGAAGTGGTGAAACCACAAATTTGTCACTTAGTAAATTTGGAAACATCATCGATAATGTAGTTTAGAATATTAAGTTGCAAGGGATCTAAACTAAGTGGGTCAAATTGTGGTATCAGGAGTTCAATGTAAGAAAGTTGGAGATTGTTTATCTTGATGTTGAGGAAGACAAATTGAATATTTTCTTAATGGTGATAGTGGAGAGCTGTGGATGTGCACATATGGTTAGAAGTTCATGCACATATAGGGCAACAAAATCCAGCTTAGACAGTTGCACTTCATAGAGTCATAAAGCACAGAAACAGACCACTCAGTCCAACTCATATATATGAATCAAGTTCCCAAAATTGAACTAGCCCCATTTGCCTATGTTTGGCCCATCTTAAAGGCATTTAAAAACAATACTGAGGAACTGATGCTTTGGCAGTGCAGAGCTTTGGTTCAAATCCTTATAGGATAGAGGAAAGGCTATTGACTTTAGAATGGACAAGATGTATATTACTTAAAACCAGCATTGCAGATAAAAAGGTTATAGTATGGCCACAAGTTGCAAAACCTTGATTTCTACTCCATGACTTCGGAAATTTAGAAGGATAATCAAATAAAGATGTTTAAAGATATAAAACAATTTAATTAACAACGACCCAATGAAGCTGCCACATGTCCAATTGATATTTACTATAAAAAGAAAGATTTACACATATTGGTATGAACACACATAGTATTACTCAGGATCATATCTTGCCAATTTGTGCAAATCTTTGAAAACTGACCTCAATGCCTCTTCCATTAATATTTGTAGGTCAGGTTATTATTTTGTGAGCCAAAACCATAGGCAGCATTTCCTTCAGATTTTTTTGTAGAAAGGTGACATGTTTCCATCCAGTCCTCACCCATTTTGAGTCACCTGATGTCACTTCCTCATGCTGTCTAATTGCTGAACATGCTGAAACCTTCAGCAAGTTAGGCAGCGTCTGCCGTGAAGTAAAGGTACAAATATCATTATATGCCTGTGAGCTAGAAGGCATTGCAGATAAACAATTTGTCGGAATTAGTTCCAGGTTAATTCATTGTTTCATTTTTCTTCAGAAAGTCATAAATGAGGTTGCACCATCAAGTGCAGCACTGATGGAGCTGATGGTTTTCTCTTGGATTTTACAAAATGTGCATTCGTATTTTGAGAAACCCAATTGCTGAAATAATTTGAAGTGTGTTACTCAACTTATCACTTTATTCTGACATAGTTGTCTTCACTGTTATTTTGTTACCTCTGATTTCAGTGATTTAGATCACTTGGCTTGCCTTGTCCTGTTATGTTTTTCATTCTGATTATAATACTTCATTTATATGGCATCTTATCATGTCAAAATTTCTTGAAGTACTTCACACACAAATTACTTTTGGAGTACTGTGGCAGTGATTATACAGGAAAAGTTAATTATATCACTGAGAACCGAGACTTCCTTTGCAAAAGCACAGCCACACAACATCTCTGAAAAATTCAAAAACAGCTGAATTAATCGTAAATAGATAAAGTATTCATGAATCCATGCTTGATTAGAAAGGAGCCTTCATATTTATTTATGCTTGAAGGAGGCAAATAGTACATTCTTCGAAGATTCAATGTTCATTTCTGTTTAATGTTTATTTCTGTTCATTGTTCTTTTTGTATCTCTACATAGAACCAGTTTTTTTTTGTGTGTTTAAAACAAATTTTCCATTGCAAAATAAAGATGGTATTCTCTGTTTTCTAGTTTCTGGTTGCTGTGTCCTCTGCCTCTATATTTTAATGGCAGCAAATCTGATGATAGTATGTTGAATTATGATTTACTTAAATCTTGAAACACATACAGCTCATGGACTTAGAACTGTCATGTTTAGGTCTGGATTATACTTAGATCCAGTTTTGTAAAGGGGAAGGAGGTAGATTTATTATAAATGGAAGGATGAAAGTGAACAGTTGATTGAAATGATCTTAATTCTGTTGGCAACTAACACTACTGTACTACTACTCAGGAGTGGAGAGGGAATCTTCACCTCAGACTTACACTGCTTAATGCTGTATGCTCTATTATTTGACTTAAAGTCATAAAAAACAGGAGCAATAGTATGCTGTTCAACACCCTGAGCCACCTCCATCATTCAATAGGATCATGGCTGATCAGACATTCCTCATGACACTCTTTCCCAATAAACCTTTATTCCCCTACTGATCAAGAATCCATCTATCTCAGCTTTGAATGTACACAAAGACTCTGCCCACAACAGCTGTCAGTAGCAAGGAGTTCCTCTCAATCTTCTGAGAAAAGAAATTCCTCTCCATTTCAATCTTAAATTGGTGATGTTTTATTCTGAAACTATGCCCTCTAGTCCTAGACTCTGCCATGAGGGGAAATATCCTCTCAGCATTTAGCTTGGCAGGACCCTTATGTATCTGACATCTTTCAATAAGATCACCTCTCATCCTTCTAAGTCCCAACTTCTTTTACCTTTGCTCATAAGGTAATCTCTCCATACAAGTGATCATCACAATAAACCTTCTGTGACCTGCCTCCAGTGAAATAGTATCTTATATATAAGGACCAAAACTGCTCACAAAACACCAGCACCTTGTACAGTTGTAGTAAGACTTCCCCACTCTTGTGCTCCAACTTCCTTGAAATAAGGGCCAACATTCTTTTAGCCTTCCTGATTTCCTACTGCATTTATGTGCCAGCCTTCTCTGTTTTGTGCACTTGTATTCCTATCCCACAGGTATTTTGGAGGGACCACCAAACAACTGCTTGACTGACCAAGTATAAAACCACAGGCTGGAATTGTCGCAGGAGTTATCCAACTTCAAACTATACCTTCAGCAGAAATCTTAGAAGAATGGGAGAGGTAGTGTTTGCATCGACTTTGTAGAGTTTCCACCAAAGTTAATGAGGGATGTGGAAACCCCAAAGGAAAATGTAGTCTACGTCTCTTTGACACTTATACAATCATTGTCATTAACATAATTGGTTATGAAAATGTCCTCATAATTAACAACCTGCATCATTTCATAATAGTGTTCACGTTGCTTTCTGATTTTGGATATTCCAATTAGAAACCACAAACATAGTGGTCTTGTTTGCAAGCTGGTGATTCTATTGTCTACTCATGCTGAAGGTTGGCACACTAAGTATGGTAAAGGTATTGATGTTATTACAAATAGAGGCCAAAAAAAGACTATTGGACAGAAAATTAAAAAGTTAAATAAGAGAGTTCATTTGTTTCATTAATCTCTTTGCATGAACAGACCATTTTACCATGTTGGATATGCAACAATGACTAGAGTCTTGTGAAAACACAGCAGAGCAAAAGAAATTAAAGAAGCCGTACATTTAAACAAATTGGCTGCGCACTCCTTAAAAAGAAAGGTTGGAGAGAACATTGGTGCAAGCTGCATGAGTTGTCAAACTGGATGAAAGTGGTGACAGTAAGAAGGAGCCAAGTGCAGATTGCTTAGTTCCTGGTCAGTGCCCATCACCAGCTCCCAGTGCTAGCCAGATAACAACCAAATGTTAGCCTTGTAAATTCACAGACATACTCTTAGATCAGATGAAGGCTAACTTTCAGCAGCTCCTACCTGAAGCATTCAGTTTCCAGTAAGAACGCTCTTTTTGTTTAGCTTGTTTTGAGTTCGAGCAAGTCCTTTTCGGAAACACATTCAATGTGTTTATCAAGGAATAATTGAATTATCCAATCTGTTTTGGTAATCAAGCAAAATTCTGCAATTTTCCCCAAATACTTTTCTGAAATATCTCTATCAAACTTGGTCATTTGCTTTTCCCTTAAAACAAATATTTTTGAGATAACCATTTATATTTTGAAACCCAGAAAAAATATACAGTAAAAGTGAATGAACAATAAAATTCTGGTCATTTCTAAACTACAAGTTTAGCTTTAAATAGGATATCCAACTAATACAGATCTTGCAAGTTGATTTGGCAATCTGCTTAGCTGATGTAGATATATTTTTTACATATAACATAGATGTTATCAATTTCAGTCACAAGGTTCTTCAAAACTCTATCTTCTTCACAATTTCAGCTCTTCTTTTTCCAGCATGTTGTCTGATCCCCAACTGACAACAACACACAACTTACCTCTGGTCTTCAGTAAAAATGTCAAATGAGTGACCACGGGTGTGCTACAAGGATCGGTGCTGAGTCCACTGCTTTTTGTCATTTATATAAATGATTTGGATCTAAATATACGAAGTATGGTTAGCAAGTTTGCAGATGACACCAAAGTTGGTGGTTTAGTGGACAGCGAAGAAGGTTATCTCAGCGTGCAATGGGAACTTGATCAGTTGGGCTAATGGGTTGAGGAGTGACAGATGGAGTTCAATTTAAATAAATGTGAGGTACTGCATTTTGGAAAGGCAAATTAGGACAGGATGTATACACTTAATAGTAAGGTCCTGGGGAGAGTTGCTGAACAAAGATACCTTGGAGTGCAGGTTCATAATTCCTTGAAAGTGGAGTTGCAGGTAGACAGGATAGTGAGGAATGTGTTTGGTGTGCTTGCCTTTATTGGTCACTGCATTGAGTAGAGAATTTGGGAGATCATGGTGAGGCTGTACAGGACATTGATTATGCCACTTTTGGAAAATTTTGTTCAATCCTGATCTCCCTGCTTATAGGAAGGATGTTATGAAACTTGAGAGGGTTCAGAAAAGATTTACAAGGATGTTTCCAGGGTTAGGAGGCTTGAGCTATAGAGAGGCTGAATATGCTGGGGCTGGAGTATTTTCCCTGGAGCATTAGAGACTGATAGGTGACCTTATAGAGGTTTATAAAATCATGAGGGGAATGGATAGAGTGAATAGCCAGGGTCTTTTCCCCAGAGTGGCAGAATCCAAAACTGGAGGGCATAGGTTTAAAGTGAGAGGGGAAAGATGTGGAAGGGACCTAAGGGGCAACATTTTCATGCAGAGTCTGGTGCATGTATGCAATGAGCTGCCAGAGGAGGAGATGGAGGCTGGTACAATCACAACATTTAAAAGGCATCTGGATGGGTGTATGAATAGGAAGGATTTGGAGGGATATGGGCCAAATAGTTGCATGTAGGACAAGATTAATTTAGGATATCTGGTCAGCATGGACGAGTTGGATCAAAGGGCCTGTTTCAGTGCTGTATATCTCTATGACTCTATGTATACAGAATCCAATGCAATCTGATGATTTAAATTTGTCAATTTTATATTCAAGTTATGGGAACAGCTATTGAAAGTTTGAATTTGCTTATTTGTACCTCCTGGTTCAAGACCCCATTTTCTTCAACTTGCCTTTACTTCATTTCTTGCCCTTTGATATGAATCACTCTGTTTTGTCCCCCTGTAAGTTTTGGATTCTTGTCTCAGCTTTAATAGAAATCGGGAAAGTCATTTCTTTTCTCACTTTCCCTTTATGCTTTCACTTTTTGGTTAGGATCTGTCTCAAAACATACAGGCTGTGAAACTACAGATTCCATTGCACAGGCAGTTGTTTTTATTGAGATTTCTCTGTAGACCACTACACTGTGGAAAATAATGCCTAAACTCAGAAGTACAACTGAAAGGCTCTGAGTCTCAAAGACTGTGGGAGTGGATGTTCAAAATGAGTGAAGAGTCAGACTAATTTCTCATAGTGCTGGAGGTGAACAATGATCGTTTACAACAGTCTCACTGAAGTTGTGACAATTTTAAAACTGATATTGAGAACACGGAGTCAAAATATTTGTGTGGATTATTATTAATTTCCAAGACAGAATGTGTTGACTTTAGTTTGCATTTCATGTATCTTAATTGACAAAAGACTCGCCAGGCCACTAGTTAAAGAATCAATTCATTCTACTTGTGCAAAATAAGTTATATTCCCTCTGGTGATAGTTCCTTAGCAACCACTTTAGACTCCTCATTTACTATTTAATAAATAAAAATAATCACACATTAGAAGCAAAGTTTGTAAAGGTCTTACTCTGTTGGCTCTGAGGTTCAAAGAAATACCCAAGCAAGAATACAGAAGTTTTGCATTGCATTTCTTACAGAGAGCCATGTTGGTTAGAGAATTAAGAAAATGTTATCCTATCTCTGACCATTACTCCCTTTGAACAAATGGGGAATGATGGAGAATATACAGCCAGGAAACACTGCTGTAATAATCAAATGTTAACAGCAGGTGTTGCTAGTGAGCCATTTTAATAAGTTCTTGGGGCGGTGTCCAGTTTTTCTTGATAACACTTGAACTATCGTAATGTAAAATTATTAAATCTTGACTTGTCTGGTAATGGATCAAGCTTGTCTTCATGTATACGAGGCAGAGTTTGAATGCAAATTAATGCTGCGTATTTAACTTAATGATTGTCTCAACCTGAATATTTTAAGTTTTGTGCTGTAAACAAATCTGCTGCTGTTGTAAAGAGATGTGCAGATATGGATGGCTACAGTTTGATCTGTGCTCTGTACTAAGCAATTCACTTTAACCATGATATCAGCCTCTTCAAACAGGCTATGAGAAGGAACGCTAAGAGTTTTACTCCCAATTGCCTTCCAATCTTAACTGTACATGTTAACACTGGAAAGATTTGATGCTCTGCATAGGCTTGCACTGACTGTTTGGCCTTACATTATTAATAGCTGCTTTGTCAAGGCGTGGAAGTTTGAAATAGCTTATTTTAGAAACAAAATCAACCAACTGTGTGACAAATTGAATAATTTTTGAGGAATGCTCAGAAATGTTTAGCATAGTGTTTGTTGGGCTCCATTATAAAATGCAAACAAATGTAGAACTGTATTTCAGGATAACAGCACCCTCAAGAGAAAACAATAATTGGTGCAAGAATATGAATGAGCTGGTTCCCATTTGTGTGGGGGGAGATGATGAGGTCAGAACAACAATAAACTGGTTGCCAACTGTTCCGTAAAAATGGGGGATAAGCAATAAACTCATGAAACTGACTCCAAAATAGAATTTGATGATTATCTACCTATACAGACCTATCGGAGGAAGACAGTTTCACCATTTCTTGTGCATAAGAAGTTATGTTGAGTAGCTTCAGTTCACTAAAGCAAGTAAAATCTTCAGCAGGAAGATAATGTAACCCCTTTAACAGTTTGTGATTCTGGGACTGACACCGGATGTATTTCTAGCACCATAAACAGGGATAGGCTTTAGAGCAAAGTAATTTCTAATCCGTGGCTTCCAAACATAAACATTGATTACTGTTGAAATAATCTTCTTACCATCTCTAAATATCCAGAGAAACCTTGCTACCATTTATCTGCTCAGGGATAAACCTTGAGCAACAGAACAGTTTAAAAAAAGATTAATTTGGAATTATCTGTTGACATGTTAAATGCACCTCAGTTGACTTTAAGATATTATCCTTCTTCAAATCTTATGCAGTGAAAACATATTACAAATATGTACATTGGCTTGAAACAGGACTTAATGAGGAAATCAAATAGAATTGAATACCCTACTTGTTTGAAATCTCTACATATTTAGATGGCTATAAAGGGAATTAATTGTTATTCTAAAATTTATGAAAAGGTTTCTGCTAACTGTTGTATAAATCTTACAGTTATAGACTTTTGAAATAGCTATAGATGAGGTCGAACTCTGACTATTTAATTTTTCTTTAAAATATACAACAGCCTGGTGAACCAATCTCTCTGGTACATGACTGATAAAGGATTGATAAGATGCTTTACTCAAGAAGGGCACATTATCATTTTCACTGAAAGATGGTCTCAGTTTGATCAGGTAAAATCCATTTGCAATGCTGTGTGTTATGTTTATATGAAGCCTCAACATAGCAGAATAAAATTTCAAATGGGAGGACTTTCATTTTGTGTTACATAGGCAATTATGTCACTCAAAATTAATGTACAGCATATACTTTGGCTTACTGAATGCAATTTCTGATGTATGAAAATTCACTTTCCTAATTTGTTTTTAAACTTCATGACATCCAATTATTTAACCAGGTGGATGCATTGATTGAGGTGCCAAACCTCCCACTGCTATGACTGTTGGTCTGGCCTGAGTTCCAGGCTTGTTAGCTTGCATCTAAACTAGCCTCTCAAACATTAACTGTGTCAAATTTAGTTGGATCACGCCTTTGCTGTATTGTGGAATGCTTTGGAGAAGTACAGCATCACAGCCTGAAGGGTGAAAAGAAAGAAAGAAAATGGAATAAGCTTGTTATACTTGTGTATTCAGATCCTGCAGTTCTGCTATCCCCATCTAACTTAAATAATCACTTTACCTCAATATCATCCTTTCTGCTCACGACAATAAAGATAGCTTCAAGTCTGTGCTTCATATTTTTACTGTCCTGAAAAACAAGCTTAATTCTGTATTTGTATTTTACATAAATTTTGTAGCTTATGTAAGTGACAGAGCTGTATTTTTAGGTTGCCTTTAAAAATGGAACAATAAGAATGTCTAGCATCCTAATGCATTCTCCATGAAAAATAAATAATGGTTGGTTTTATATAGTGCTTAAATAAAAGGGTTTCCAAAATAACATGATTTGTGAACATGGTAAAGTATTCAAAGTCTTAGATAAGTCAGTAAATGTTGTTCTCAGTGAAGTGGAAGAGAATAGTACCAGAAATGGAAGACTGAATAATTATTTTGCATACAAAGAGTCGACTTACGTATAAATAAATTGAAAAGCACCAATTAATGTGAAGTATTCTAGTTGAATAGTTGTGTACTGACTATATCTTTAAAGAGGCAAGAGGTTCCTTTAAATCACAAGGAGTGATTAAGAAAATAGTCTTAATAAGGAGAATAGATCATGCATAAGTTTGAAAACCTGTGAATTCACCTGATGAAGGAGCAGCGCTCTGAAAGTTTGTGATTTCACATAAACTTGGTCAGCTATAACCTGGTGTTGTGTGACTTCTGAACATAAATAAACTGTGAAAGGAGAAAATGCTGGAAAATCTCAGCAGGTCTGGCAGCATCTGTAAGGAGAGAAAAGAGCTAATGTTTCAAGTCTAACTGACCCTTTGTCAAAGCTCAGTTAGACTAGAAACGTCAGCTCTTTTCTCTGCTTATAGGTGCTGTTAGACCTGCTGAGATTTTCCAGCATTTTCTCGTTTGGTTTCAGATTCCAGCATCTGCAGTAATTTACTTTTAACTGTGAAAGGAGATGAGAGGTTGCCATTTTTGGAATGGAAAGAGAAAAATGAATGGATAAAAGGGCAGGGGAAGAACACTTGAAGATACATTTAATGGTTTTAACAATGCATTTAATTACATCCTCAGAAGTGTGTCTTTCACAGTAACAAATATGACATCTACAGTTCACGTAACAGCCATGCCGTTCAACGTTCTAGCTGAGACTGCCAATTAGTGTGTTTTGTAAGCAGTTTTGTGCTACAGACCCATAGCACGATGAAGGCAGAAAGAATCTCATTAATCTGGACTTGTGTATCGTATTCCTACAGGTGGAAAAGGAATGTTCTGTCAACTGAACTCGTACCTTGGACATTTAATTTTGTCCTTTTGTAGAATTTTATGGCGACAGTAGAAGTAGTTGTTGCAACAGCTTCCAAAACAAAACTTCAAAGTGGGAATAGATAATACTGCAATATGATTTCATTTTAGTCCAGTCATTGAACTAATAAAAAACTTCAACTGGAAAACAGGGTTTTTTTTTAGATTCTCAATGCTCAGTCAAGGAGGTACTGCTGTTACCATTCATTTATGTATGTCACCACATAGGCTACATTTATACAGAGGACAACCATTCTTACAAGAAGCAAGTTTATGTAACTCTTTGAAAAATGCCCTGCTGCTTTGATTTCTAAGCACACTTAAATCCAAGGGCTTAAGGGAAAGTCTTGGAATCTTTAATAATGATTGACATTGTTGTTTACTAGTTTGGTTCCTGCTGTTAGGGGATTTGTTATGATTTTCTGCTACTCCTGCTATGTTGAATCAAAAATTTATATGATACATTTAAAGGAATTAGAGCAAATAGGGAATTTGGTGGAATAGAACTAGTGCTGAATGAATGACAGATAGTTGGAGTACAGCAACATTGGGCTAGTTTTTACTGCCAAAACGCAGTTACAAGAAGCAAGTGATAGTTTAGATATACTGTGGGAGACAATGAACAAATTTGATTTTTTTTCCTTTTCTGCACTCATCTTTGAGTGTGATAACAGTTCAAGAGAATGGATATTTTTGTTTTCATTTTGCATCTAGTGACAGCTCTGAGCACGTCCATGCAAATGTTTTTGATTGAAGTGATTACATAATTTCAATTTTACCAAGCTGTAAGGAGATGCATCTCAAATATAAACCAATACCAGATTTTTATGAGCTTTTGCTGATAGAATTAAGTATACTGTTAATGACAATACTATACAAGAAAAGTTTAAGTTGTTGTAGAATCAGACATTTATTTGTGGGAAGGAATTTTTTCCCCTCAAAAATGCTAAATTATTAACAATTCTGATTTTATTGGAAAGAAAACTAATATTGAATTTTTGGTAAGAATCTTTCAATTTCAGTAAGGAACATTTAAAATCACACAACATGTGCTGTTAAAAATATACATTTTTTGAATCTCCTTATGGCCTCCTTTTGCTTGTACATCAATGTAGAGGCCTTATCTGTGTGTCTGTTTATGTGCAGCAGCATTCCCATGTTAAATACCGAGGTAGTGCAAGGCATCTACCTCAAGCCTTAAGAGGGTCAATTGAGAAATGCAGTTTTCAATTCATGACATCCCCATTTTAAGTAATGTGAGGCAAGGTACATTTCAGTGGTTTAGTTCCAAAAATTTAAACAATACGCTTAAGCACAATTTGAGCACTTGAATATTAAACTTCACCAGTAACAGTCGTATATAAACAAATACATTGCATTGATTTAGCAATGCACTCAGTCATTTTTTGATTAAATGGAAGATTTGTTCAACAACTGAAACAGATTTACTTTGTAACATAATTACATTATCATTTAAGTAAGCTTCCCTCATGAGAAGGATATTATTTGACATCGGGTTTTGTTTCACTTCACTCATGCCATTCATCGGAACTGCTGCTGTCTAAATCGGATTCAGTGTTTGAGAGTGGTGTTTCCCATGCTTTGAAAAGTGATGCACATTCTATGATTTGCAAAACGTGCTTAGCAATGACCATTGATTCTTTTGTGTTGGTCAAAGGGAATTATTTGCTTTCCAACATGAACCCTTATTTCTTAAATGTTTCATTTCCTGTCTTTAGTGGCACAACTCTATTACATAGAATCAGAGACTCCTTACAGTATGGAAAGAGACCATTCAGCCCATCAGCACTACCCTTCCAGATAGCATTCCACCCAGACCTTTCTGTTATCCCTGTAACCCAGCACTTCCCATGGCTCACCCAGCTAGCCTGCATACCCATGGACACTATGGGCAATTTAACTTGGCCAATCTACATAACCTTTGGACTGTTGAAGGGAAACCAGTACACTCAACAGAAACTGACAGATTTAGGGAGAACATAGTTGCTGCTGTCAGGACCTTTGTAGATAGGGGAACTTAAGGTGAAAGAACCTCAGCTGTGGGGGGGGGGGGGGGGGGGGGGGGGGAGAGGATGGGGGGAAGAAGGGTGGGGTGGGGTGGGATGGGAAATTGTCCAGAACATGCTAGAATTCACCCTGCAGTTAAAAGGGAGAGGCATGAGGGAGAAGTTGGCCAGAGTTGATTGAAGGGTAGCTGAGCAGAAGGTAGAACACCAATGGCTGGTGATTCTAGGGTTAATTCAAGAGACACAAATTCATCCCTCAAAGGAAGAAACATACTAAGGGGAAGACAAAGGAAGTCACAGACAGCATAAAAGCAGAAGGAAAAAGCCGAGTGAAGATTAGTGGGATGCCAGAGGATTGGGAAATCTTTAGAAACCAGCAAGAGATAACCAAAAAGGAATTAAGGGGGAGGTGAAATATGAGGGTAAGCTGTCTAGTATTATAAGATTTTAATAATTTCTTTTAGATGCAGAAAAGGTAAGAGAGTAGCAAGAAGAGATATTGAACAGCTGGAACATGAGGCTGGAGAATTAGTAATGGCAGAAGATCTTGCATCATAGTGGAACACCAGCAACTTACCAGACAGTTGACAGTTGGAGGCAGAGGTGAGTGTAGTGGCCAAAACTAAGGAGAAGGTCCTGAGGAAGCTGAAAGATCTAAAGATGAATAAATCACCCAGACTGGATGGACTGTACACCATGCTTCTGAGGGAGATACCTGAGATGATTGTGGAAGCAGTGATAGCAATCTTTCAGGGATCACTGGAGTCACGAAGGATCCCAGAGGATGAAAAATGGCCAATGTAATATCTCTGTTTAAAAACCGAGGGAGGCAGAAGACTGGAAATTGTTGGCTAGTTAGCCTGACCTCAGTCATTAGTAAGATTTTAGAGTCCGTTATTAAAGGTGAAATTTTAGATTATTTGGAAATGCATGCTAAAATAAGGCTGAGTCAGCATGGCGTTTTGAGTGGGATGTGATAACTGGCAGAAAGTAGATAGTGGAGTGTGTTAGCATTTGTTCAAGAGAACTGGAATACAAGAGCTGGGATCTACTGCTGAAATTGTGTAAGGTTTTAGTCAGGCCATATTTGGAATATTGTGCACTGTTTTGAGCCTAGTCTCAAAGAAAGGATGAGTTGGCCTTGGATGGGTCCTGATAGGAGACATTAGGATCCGAGGCACAGCCTTAAAATGAAAGGATGACCCTTTAGAATTGAGATGAGAAGCAATTTCTTCAGCCAGAGTGTGGTGAACTTGTGGGACTCATTGCTACAGAAAGCTGTGGAGGCCAAGTCTTTGATTGTTTTTGAGACAGAGATAGGTCTTGATGTATAAATGTTTTTATACGGGATCATGGTTTTGGGGAGAAGGCAGGATAATGACATTGAGTACCATATTAGTCATAAGGGGATCATGGAACAGATCTGCCAAATGGCCTAATTCTGCTTCTATTGCTCCTATTAGTGAAAACACCATCTCTATGTCCACTCTATCCAATCCTGTCAGAATAATTTAAGTTCCAAGGAAATCCACATGTCTTTTTAAACTCCATCCAATAGATACCCCAAGCCCTCAACTGTTCTTCATATCACGGGCCTGGACTCCATCCAAGAACAATGCATTATTCCTTAGATACTGTGTCCAAAACTGTTCACACTATTCCAATGTGGTCTGGCCAAAGGTTTGTGCAGTTTCAGCTGTCAACCCCTGCTCATGTATTCTAACCCTCTTCAAATGTCTGCAATCACGATGGCAGCTGTGACGTAGGCAGTGTCCTGGCTCCTAAGCCTAGGGCTTGTTCACTCCACCCATTTAGTTTTCTTCTTTTCTTTTTTTTTAATGGTTTTCACTTATCTTCCGAGGAGAGCTCAGCGGTGGCAGTGTTGGCGTTGTTGATGAAGGCAGAAGGTGAATTGATAGGGGTCTGGAGCCACAGCATGGCAGCTGCTGGTGAGCTGGGAGCAGGACCCTGGCAGATGGTGGCGAGGAGGCGGCTGGCAGAGGGTCGAGCATGGGACCCAACATCAGCTGCTATATCAGCAGAGGTGACGTAGGCAAGCTCGGCCCAGCAGTAACAGATGCTGCCTGAGGAACGGCAACTTTGACATTGGTTGGGTCTGGCTGCAGTGAAGCCGTGGCAGAGGGTTCATGGACTCTCTTTAAGTTACATCTTTCTTTTATAATTCTTAAATTATTCAAAATGGCGTCAGATCATGGTGACAGTGGAAGCTTTTCTTTGTATTTTACTGTAAAGAAATGTGACAATAGAATCATTCATTCATTCATTAGAATTAGATTTATTGTCATTTACTCAAGTGCAAGGATACAGGACTACCATGGAAAGTGCATGCAGTCACCATTCCCAGCCTCATCTTGGGTAAAAAAAAGTACGCAGGGACAAAGGTACCCAGGTCCAAAATAGACAAATAAATAAGTTAAAAGTTCACCATTCCAGTTCTCCTCTAGTTAAAAATCACACAACACCAGGTTACAGTCCAACAGCTAGTACTTGGAAGTACTAGCTTTCAGAGTGCTGCTCCTTTGTTTGGAGATAATGGGGCAAGATCAAAAGACACAGAACTTATAGCACAATTTCTAGCCACGGGCCTGCAATCACCCATGCAGGTACACTCTCCCCTGCACTGGACCTGCACTCCCCCCCGCAGGCATGCTGTCCCCCCATGCTGTTTTGAGTTCCTCACCGCCAACAGGCTTCTCAGTTTGCTCAAGAGCCTGGAAGCTGCCTTCGCTGCTACTGCCGTCTTGCCATTTGTATGGTCTGAATACAGGCTGTCAATTGTAAAAATATTGCCTCTTTACACCAGCATCAATCTGATGTAATTGCAGCTACCAGAACAATGTCACAATTGCTTTGGTCAAAACCTGGGCAGTATTATGTCAACACTCTGCATCAATGAGGGATTGTGCAATGGTGCCAGCAGTCATGGAAGACCTTATCTTCCAGAAAACTGCCTTGTGAGGCACCTGGACCCACACATGTACCAGATCCAAAACGTGCAAGATGATGTACAAGTTATGGCCACTGCCAAGGTAGTGACGCACACACCTCCAGGAAATAGGAATAGTGATCATAAATCATCTGCACATTCATGCAATGGAACCCCTTCTTGTTGATGAATTCTACAGCATTGTGACACATTCATCTAGGTGCCATATGGTTACAGCTGGTGGCACCTTGCACCTGGCAGATTTAGTTATGATCCCAATGGCTAGTGCTCAGGCTGCAGTAGTAATAATGTGGAGAAACAAACTAAACTATGCAAGCTCATGACATTAGCATTGGTCATCTTCTGATGACTGTGTAGGTGCATAACTGAGAGATTGCAAACATATCACTCTTCAGTCACTGGAAAGAGCCAGTCACATTGAAGTTCAAAGCAGTTATCACCTTTAGAGCCACTGGAAGAAGGAGGGCCTCCCATTCCTGCAGTAATTATCCTGGCTGCATGTGCTAACCCTGCAGCACTGATTGTTGTCCACTCCCTGGACGTAGTCAGATGTATCCCCTGACCATCATCTGCCCAAGCAAATTATTGACTCTGTCTAAGCCCCTGCACTGATGTTGCCAGGATTACTGATCAAAGCTGACGATCTCCTTGAATGAATTGAGGACTAACACCCAATTGCTTTCCAATGCAGCTATTTAGTTGCATAAACGTGCAGTGTGTTTGCTGTGCAGGCAGCCAGCACATGTTGTAGGTATTAGATTGGCATATTGCTGTGCCAGTCACCAAGATGTGATTTCTCTGGACATATCCCTGCTGATGAGCAAGAGGCATCCTGTTTGTGTCTGTGCAAAAGATATTGTCAAAATGGCATGGTAATGCATCGATGCTGCAAGCATGGAAGTGGGTGCAAAGAGAATGAGCACAGAGAGAGTAACCGAGTATCCTTCAGATGGAGTCAGGACCATCTTGTTAGCTGGGCCCTCTTTCTGTACACCGTCTCCTTGCTGCAGCCTTTCAATGCTCGCTGCCAGTGCATCCTGTAATGTGGATCTGTATTTAAGCATTCTGCAATTCGACTGAGCGATGCACTGATGATGCAGAGGAGTTGGCAATTATTGGATGCCAGTGTCTGTGGGCAAGGAGGAGTATTTTATTGGTGCTCATGGATTGTCCCTGAGATGCTGTTGTGTGTTGACCAACATGGAAGCTCTTACCACAGAGTGGCAAGTTGAAATAATTGGGCCCTGCTCTGATTTTCATTTTAAGAATTATGGGCATCCAGTTTGCTGACAGTAAGTGGTAGAATAGGAAGCTGCATATTAATGAGGTGTGATCTGCAGTCAAGGCTGCTAATGAGTCATAATCCCTGTCAATCAGTCACACTTCTCTGCCAAGCAAAAATCTTATCTTGACACCTGGAACTTAATTAAAAGATGATTAAGTTTTTGCAGATGACGCCAAAATTGGAGGTGTAGTGGACAGCAAAGAAGGTTACCTCAGATTACAGCAGGATCTTGTTCAGGTGGGCCAATGGGCCGAGAAATGGCAGATGGATTTTAACTCAGATAAATGCGTGGTGCTGCATTTTGGGAAAGCAAATCTTAGTAGGACTTATACACTTAAACGGAAGGTCCCAGAGAATGTTGCTGAACAAAGAGACCTTGGAGTGCACGTTCATAGCTCCTTGAAAATGGAGTCGCAGGTAGATAAGATAGTGAAGAAGGCGTTTGGTATGCTTTCTTTTATTGGTCAGAGTACTGAGTACAGGAGTCGGGAGGTCTTATTGCGGCTTTACAGGACATTGGTTAGTCCACTGTTGGAATACTGCATGGAATTCTGGTCTCCTTCCTATCGGAAAGATGTTGTGAAACTTGAAAGGGTTCAGTAAAGATTTACAAGGATGCTGCCAGGGTTGGAGGATTTGAGCTACAGGGAGAGGCTGAATAGGTTGAGGCTGTTTTCCCTGGAGCGTCAGAGGCTAAGGGGTGACCTTAGAGAGGTTTACAAAATTATGAGAGACATGGATAGGATAAATAAACAAAGTCTTTTCCCTGTGGTTGGGGAGTCCAGAACTAGAGGGCATAGGTTTAGGATGAGAGGGGAAAGATATAAAAGAGACCTAAGGGACAACATTTTCACACAGAGGGTGATACGTGTATGGAATAAGCTGCCAGAGGAAGTGTGGAGGCTGGTACAATTGCAACATTTAAAAGGCATTTGGATGGATATATGAATAAAAAGGGTTTGGAGGGATATGGGCTGGGTGGTGGCAGGTGGGATATCTGGACGGCATGGATGGGTTGGACTGAAGGGTCTGTTTCCATGCTGTATATCTCTATGACTCTATTACTGTATGACTTGAATTTTCTCATGAATCTGCCGCAATTCTTGCCATAAGCCTATGTCCAATTGGTCATTCAGACCCTGATAAAATTTCGCCCAGTGAAATTACAAACCCCCATTGTAGTTTTGGGGGCCTGGAGCATGGTCCTTCCAGTATCTGTCAGAGAAGGAAAGCAAGATGAAGAAAACAATTTTTTTATCAAGATGTTTGGGGCTTTTTGTTGTAAAATGTTTTATGATTTTGAGATCTTTGAATTCGAAGAAGTGTATGGGGTCAATTATTACTAATAAGCAAAAATAGCCCAAAAGCTGGAGTCAATAATTATGCCCAAGTTATGCTCCTTCACTCCCTACCTGCATGTGCCAAATAACACAACCTAGATCTTTCTAAACATAGTTTTAATCATTGTTCTGAAGAAGGGTCACTGGACCCAGACATTGACTCTGAATTCTCTCTTCAGGTACTGTCAGATCTGCTGAATTTCTCCAGCAATTTTTGTTTTTGTTTCAGATTTCCAATATCTGCATTTGTTCATTTTCATTGTTCATTCAAACTCTAGTATTAACCTTGTCAACACAATGTTATTGAATAATAGTTATGAACAGTATTATAATGCTAAAGTTCTTTTGCTGTCACTTTTGATTTATCAGCTATAAAAATGAAAATAAGCAGAATTTGACAAGGAGCCAACTTCCTTTTAGTATGATGGTTTTCCTTGAGGGAAATCTCCAGAGTAAGTAATTTTGCAGTAAAATTGTTCTAAAGTAAGTAGCTTATAATTTTTTTAGTAATGACTGTTAGAGGTTTTCAGGTCTTTTTATTACATTGTCAATTTAGAAATTGCTGTAAATTATTGCTGAACATAACAGCAAAATATACTCCAATCACACAATCTGCCACAAATCCTACATCAAAACATCATTCCAGATTTGGTCATTTATTACATTCTTTACTGAATATACAAGAACTTGATATGTCATTGACATCATCAGTAGAATGACCTCGGATTCAAGGGTTACAGTTGCTTGACAGTAAATTACTTTTGATTTTGATTTGATATTGTCACATGTACAGAGATAGTGAAAAGTATTATTTTGAAAGCTAACCATACAAATCATATCTTACAGACCTTTGTAAATAGTCTCTCATGTGAAGATAGTACTATGTTTCACAACATTTAGTTAAAGGTTCACAACTTACAGCTATTACTTGAATGATTCAAAGCTGAAACGTAAACTTAAAGTCTGAGTGTGCACTCTCTGATAGGTAGCTCTTTGTTCTTTATTTACTGTAGGAACATTAAAAATATGTTTGGCCCCTTGACCTTGCTCCATGATTCAATAAGGTCATGTGATTTTAAATCCACTTCCCTGCTGGCCTCCAAAACCCTTGGCTATCTTTCAATCAACAACCTATCTGCTTCAACGTTGGCTACACTCAGTAACCCTATCTCTACTGCTGTCAAGAGTAGCTAGTTCCAAAGGTGATTGATCCTCTGTGAGAATATCTTCTTCCACATCTTCATCTTAAATTTGTGTCTTTGATTTCTATAATGCACTTGATGATTAGTATTCTTAGAATCTTGCATGTCAAGTCCCTCAGAAACTCACTTGTTTCAGTAAGGTTTTCTCATTATGTTAAGCTTCAGTTGTATATGCGCAACTTGGGGTAAAAAATGAGGTCTGCAGATGCTGGAGATCACAGCTGAAAATGTATTGCTGGTTAAAGCACAGCAGGTTAGGCAGCATCCAAGGAACAGGAAATTCGATGTTTCGGGCATAAGCCCTTCATCAGGAATATGCGCAACTTGTCCAACCTTTCTTGACAAGACAGTCTCGTCATCCCAGGAATCAATCTAGTGAACATCCTCTAAACTGTATTCAATGCATGTATGTACCTCCTTTTAAAAGAAAAGTCAAAAACGCATGACATATCCCAGATGTGGTTTAAATAGCATAGTGCCCTGTACTGTCATTACAAAACTTCTCTCCTTCTATTGCCCTTGCATTTGCCTTTCCAGTTACTTGCTGCCTAAGTAGTTACTCACTAGGATTCATGTACAAAGACACTCAGATTATTCTGCAGTATCTCTCCATTTAAATATTATTCTAGTTTTCCATTCTGTTGTTGCACAATGAGTAGCATCCCTGCCTCTTAATCAGAAGCTCTAAGTTTGTTGTGGTTGTGTTCGCCGAGCTGGGAATTTGTATTGCAGACATTTCGTTCCCTGTCTAGGTAACATCCTCAGTGCTTGGGAGCCTCCTGTGAAGCGCTTCTGCGATATTTCCTCTGGCATTTATAGTGGTTTGTCTCTGCCGCTTCCGGTTGTCAGTTCCAGCTGTCCGTTGCAGTGGTCAGTATATTGGGTCTAGGTCGATGTGCTTATTGATTGAATCTGTGGATAAGTGCCAGGCCTCTAGGAATTCCCTGGCTATTTTCTGTTTAGCTTGTCCTATAATAGTAGTGTTGTCCCAGTCAAACTCATGTTGCTTGTCATCTGCGTGTGTAGCTACTAAGGATAGCTGGTCATGTCGTTTTGTGGCTAGTTGGTGTTCATGGATGCAGATCTTTAGCTGTCTTCCTGTTTGTCCTATGTAGTGTTTTGTGCAGTCCTTGCATGGGAGTTTGTACCACAGCCAACAGCCACTCTCAGACAACAACTCACCACGATGAAGGACCCGATACCCAGCATGAACAAAACCAATGTAGTGTACAAAATCCCATGCAAGGACTGCACAAAACACTACATAGGACAAACAGGAAGACAGCTAATGATCCGCATCCATGAACACCAACTAGCCACGAAACGACACGACCAGGTATCCTTAGTAGCTACACACACAGATGACAAGCAACATGAGTTTGACTGGGACAACACTATTATAGGACAAGCCAAACAGAGAACAGCCAGGGAATTCCTAGAGGCATGGCACTTGTCCACAGATTCAATCAATAAGCACATCGACCTGGACCCAATATACCAACCACTGCAATGGACAGCTGGAACTGACAACTGGAAGTGGCAGAGGCAAACCACTATAAATGCCGGAGGAAACATCACAGAAGCGCTTCACAGGAGGCTCCCAAGCACCGAGGATGTCACCTAGACAGGGGACGAAACATCTGCAACACAAATTCCCAGCTCAGCGAACAGAACCACAACAATGAACACCTGAGCTACAAATCTTCTCACAAACTTTGAGCTCTAAGTTTGAGTCTAATTCCAGGACTTAATGGCCAAAGAAGGTCATTTTATAATTTGGCTAAACAGATTGATTTTCTATGCGCTATTCCTTTCAACCTGCTGATTTTCATTTTATACAGTAAACTCAACAAAATGTGTTTTTAAAATATTTTTAATTGTAGAGGCATTTTTAAGGTGCCTTTAAGGAGTGGCTCTTAAAGCAAAGGATGTGCTATCTGACTATTTCTCATGACCATTTAGAGAAGGTGGACACTGCAAATCTTTTCTCAGATCTCTAGCTTTATCAGTAACATAAAAATTGTACTTCACATCAGGATCAGGATGTCAGTCATGTGCAAGTACACTTTTAAATCAATTTCTATTTTTTTTAAATCATGATTACCCCTTAATGGCTTGCATTTTATCCAGTCAATAGGCAAGCCATAAAAACTCAAGTGAGTCCTCAAATTTATGTCCTTCTGGTATTGTTTTATATTTTGATGGAATGGCAATAATGTTGTCGCCGCGTATCGTCGCCACTGGATTAGATTAGGGCAAAATAGCCTGCTCCCAATAGCAATTTAGCAACTTGTGCTAGAAGGTGTGTGTGTGTGTGAGTGTGAGTGTGTGTGTGATGTGAGAACAGAATTGTAGACAACTATGATTGTTACCTTCATCAAAGTTCAACTTCACTCAACATTCATTGTCATTGTTCAAATCTCATAAATATTTGGTCAGGATTCTATGCCAGGGGAAGAACCAGCAAACAATGAGAAGAAAGAGTAGAATATTAAGGAAACAAGTACATTTTCAGAACTAAGAAAAATAATGTCAGAGGAAGTCGTCATAGGGTCAGCTCACTCGTACAATTTAAATTAAATTAAATAAACTTTCCCAGTGAATTATTTTTAAAGTAACTAATGGATTTCCCAAGGTGTTGCACATGTGGAAACAACAAGAGTACCTTTGACATTGTCACAAGGAGTCAGCAATAATGAATTGCATAGAAAGGAGTCAAATTTGGAATGTGCAACAATATCCAATCAGGGAGGTGATAACAACTTTGAGAATCAGAGATATTAAAGTAATAGATTTTTAAGAGTATAGAAAAAGTGGATTGGAACAGAAAACAAGATTGACACAATGGAGGTAGAGGAATCCTGTGCAGGCAAAGCTTGGTGAAATATGTAAAGGGTAAATTAAAGTAGAATTTCGAAGTATAAAAGTACAGTACTATTACAGTTCAACCTTGCCTCAGATGTCTATCTAGAGCTATTTCTGTTTGTTGTAGGAACAGAAGTATTGATTTTTTTTAAACTAAGATGCTCATTTGAGTATCTATACTCCAATTTTTACTGACTAATTATTTTGAATAATAAATTTTAGTTGCCCCCAAAAGGTTGTGTGAATTTTAACATGTTAATAATGTTATTACACATAGCTGGGGAATCTTTTGTGACAGTGGCCTTATCCAAGAGTTAAGGTAAAATTATAGACTGTAAAATCAATGCATAAGAATTTTATTCCAAGCATGCAACTCACTGAATTAGTTTGGAGTCTTGAAATCAGTATTTATATTTTACTGGACTCTTTTATCAATATTGTATGGTAGCATAGTTTTAATATTCATGACAAGTACTTTTGCTGTAACAAGTGTGAAAGTGAGCTCTGATTCTTGAGCCATGGTAATGCAAGAGACTTAATTCTGAATATATGTGGTGTGTATTGAGAAAGATTCTGCTGCTGAGAGTCTGTTGTATCAAGTGTTACAGTTTGAAAGCAAAGAGAAAATGTTCACATGTGCTTCAAATGTTTCACACAGAAATAGTGCAATTCCTTTCCTCAGAAATTATGAATGGTTGAGAGCCATGAAAATCCAGATCCATTGTATGATGATTCTCAATGTCTCAGTGAAAAAAGAAGTCTTGTTGGAAGTTTCAATTCATGTAATGGAGCTGGCAACAATCTGAATGACCAAAAGATATACACATGTACTGGGATCTTCCCTCAAATTAACTCATCAAGAATTGGCAATAGTAGGTTACATCAACTACTTCAAAAACAAGGAGAAATCAGGAGCCATGTGTTAAGTTTGTGTATGTTAAAGTCACAACAGATGAAAATGGGTACAGCATTCTTGCACCATGACTAACATTTTAGGATCTGCATAATACGTCAAATATGCTGACTGGCAATGTGTGATATCAGATGAGCATTTACAATGCCACATCTCATACCATTATCTGCACTTGTGAATTAACTTTTATTAACTTATGCTGTCACATAACTATATTTTAAGATCCTGTATAAAATTCAAATAAAGTTAAGAGAATATCCTCACCTGCTTTAAAATAAATTATTTGGATAAATTGTAATGCTCAGCCAGAGGACAAGCAGTCTTTTTTTCTGATTTTACAGACCCAACATAAAATTGAGAATTTCAGGGTCAGGTTGTGCCTAGGCAGGCACTGAAAAATGTACTCTACTCAATTATAACAGTCTACTTTCTGAAGAGTATCCAACTTGTGACATCTTTAATTTTTGAGTGATGTTTTTAATTTTAATGCAAAAATGCAATCAGTTTAGCTCTGTGAACTTATACTTGCTACTTTGAAAAGGCCAAATTTTATATCCAACATTGCAAACAAAGATACTTTAATATTAAGTCTGGGCTGAATTCATGACAGCCCTCAAGGTAAAAGGGCAGTGTGCTAAGGCTGCACTACAAATCTCCATTATAAAATTTAAATAAATGTCATTCCATTCTTTGTATGGTCTGTAATTGTGGAACAAATGCAAGCCAATGAAGAATCTTAAAGAATTAGTCATAAGTAAAGAAAATTGATGAATATCTATTTAGGCCAAACTTGGTAGCCTCACATTGTATGTTTGAATAACATAATGCACTGGTGAAAGAAAACCTAATCAAAATAGTCTACTCATGGATTGTTTCCATGGCACTTTTGAATAGAAATGAGAAAATGATGCACAAATAACATCTATATGTGTAGGAAAGTTATTTTTCACTCGCTACTGAGTCATGCCAGATGTAAACATCATTTATCTCAAGTAATACAATTCATGAAGAAGAATGCATCTTGTGCTATAGCTCAAAATTGGCCATCTTGAACTCGCAACGGGTTTAATGATTTGCCCAAATTTGAAAAATTAGAAGTGTAAAACAACTGGTTACTGATTTATTTTCATTAATTTTGTATTATCATCCACAGGTGAACCTTAACCCCAATCTCCAACACTCCACCCCTTATATCCTTTACATATTAAAATTCTCACAGACCTTTGATGAAATATTTGGTCGATTGGATTTTAGAGTTTTTTTTCTCTGATGGTGTATAAGATCATAGTTTAGATGAGGCAAGATAAATTAGAAGTTTACCTGAACAAAATGTATTGTCTCACAAAGCTTAAAATCATTCCTTTAATTATTTCAAGGGGTCAAGTTCAAATGGCTGATTTGAACTTCACCCTTGAAAATAATTAAATGATTTGGAGTGTTTGAAGTTTTAAATTTATCTCATACTAAAATTCAGTTTTGTATGCTTCTGTTTCCCTCACTTACTATCCATACAGTGATGCCTTTTCTCCTTAAAATCTTCCCCATGTATCTTTAAGCCATGCTTCAATAATTCACAGAGTAAGCTGCAAAATGAAAGGTTAAATAATTATTCAAAATTCAAATAGCACATTCAAACTATGAAACAAAACAATATCTGGCAGGTTTTGTTTCCATTCTGAAGAAATCCTTGTGCTGCTTTCTCCAATTATCAAGGCTCCTGTCTTGATGTTCAATACACAATCAGGTCTAACATTTCTATTGACTACACAATTTGTGAACCAACACTTCTGAATTCAATTTTTTCAACTGGCATATAAATTATCATTTATGAAAATTACTACTAAAACATTTAAGCAATTATGAAAAATAGAATGCACTTTGAACTGATGGTCAGTTGTACAAATGCAGAAATGAACTTGAAAGATTGGCATGAGAGATCTGAAATGCCCATTGCACATGTCAGCTGCCTCTTCCTTTAGCTGGGAGGACAAGCTTGATAAGTACTGTCAAACTGTCAAAATTTTTTGGCTCTGAAGCTTTGTGCAACATGTTTGATTTGGTTCACGTATTGCATCAAGTTATATTAACTTGTGCTATTCACAGAGCTGCACACCCAACATCCTGAATTCTCTACCTTAACTGGGGACTGTTGTGTGATGAGTTAAAGATTTGGAGAATCAGAATGGTTAATTCTGAAGTTACAATGTGCACTTAAAGTGGATTTGCAGAAATATTATACCTATTGAATTATCGTTTCACGGATTTCACCCCACAGATATTTCATTTGGCATCAAAAGTTAAGGATTCAGAAAATAAGCAGTCACTTATTTGTTCTGGAATAATAAAGTCTTTTGTCATTTATCATTGTACCTTTCTTAACAGATTTGGTACAGATATTGATTTCAGCCAACAAGCTGACAAAAACTAGAGGGAGTGATTCTTCGATTGGAACAGTTAATCTGAGGCCCAATTGACATTAGATCTTGGGCCTAATTTTCATAAGGCCTTTGAGCTACAGGTGACTACCACATGCCCCTGAGCAAGCCTGTGGCAAAAAGCATCATCAGGACTCAGCGTCATGATAACACAGGGGTTTACTAAGTCCATCAGCAAAATGGTTTCATTTCTTTTCTAAAATGACCATCATTTATTTCATTCTTTCAAAGTGAACGAAGATAACTCAATATTGACACGGCAATTTTGAACTTTAACTGTTGGCAAGGGGCCAGGCCTGGAGACTACACATTCTGAGAAATCACTCTCTCAATTCTTAATTCATTAAAATATATTGAACTAAGAAGTAGCATTAACTCCAAAATAGGCTTTATTTGTGTGCTTAAAATTGGTATAAAAATATTAATTAATATATTTTATTTACTATTCTTATTTTATGATGTTTAAATACAATGCAGTTTGTAGTTATGTAACACAAATATCAATGGTGCTTCACAGAAACATTAATTATCAAAAAAAAATTGACACAGATAATTACAGTTATATTTGGACAAATGATCAGAAGCTTCGTCAAAGAAGGAGATTTAAGTAGCCTCACAATGGAGCTAAGAGAAGTGTAGAGACAGAGAGTGACTTAGGGAATTCCAGGGCTAAAAGGCTTAAGTAGGGTCAGTTACAAATGCTGGAGAGAGATAGCCAACAGAAACTCAAGAAGTCTACAACAGAAGGCTGCATTGTGGGATTAGAATAGATCACAAAAATAGAAATGGGGGGGCTTGATAACAAAGCTCAGGATTTTAAATATTATCTAGTCTACATGCCAACAGAAGTCTGTACAATCCCTCCAGTGAGGAGAAACTGCTGTTCTTCAAAAATTGCAATTCCTTTGAAGGAAGCATGGAAAACAGGCTATCAGTACTCATGTTCTCAGTGGATCAAGGATGAGAAAGGAAACATTTTGGGATAATGATCATTGTATTAGGAAGTTTAGATTATTTATGGAAAAGAACAAGGAACAATCCAAAATAAGGGTTATTTATTGGAAGAAAATTAACTTCAATGTGGGGCAGATAAGATCAGAACACTATCAAGAAAATCATTTTCCTCTTTAAGGTTCAAGTTACGTTCTAATTCAGTGATGATTTCTGCCTTCTCCCATTTGATTTTAAGTCAACTGTGATTACTGCGAAACAATTCAAATAACTCAAATTGTCCATTGTTCACACTTCTAAAGAAATAATGGATAAGTTGTTTCATTCTATTTAGAGTTGAACATGAAAAATAATCATATTGGCTTCCCACTGAATAATAACAAAGCTAAATGGGAAATCTTGTAATTTTTGTAATATTTCCTTTTACCTGCTTTAAAGTCCTTGGGATCTATTTCTGATATGTACTTAATGTCATGCAATTCCTGAAATTGGTAATGTGAAAAATTGGCTTCTGAAACAAGCAAACTGAAGAATTATTGAACAGGATTTAGATATGAAAGCATGGATGCTCAGATTAGGAGTACATCACTTGTCAATTTGAATCTGCACCACAATTGAATAGAATCTTGGCTAATGTGATTATATCACATTTCCTGTAACCTTTCAAACCTTTGCTGTCCTTGCTTATCAAAATTCTTTCTCCTTCTGGCTTAAAAATATTCAAAGTCTCTGTATCCATTGCCTTCTAAGGAGGAGAGTTCCAAAGGCTCATGATCATCTCAAAGAAAAAGAAATCATCTTTATTTTAAATTGACAATGCCTGATTTTTAAATAGTGATCCTTGAATATATCCCTTGTACACGCATTGTGCCAAGACACATTTCAATCAAGTTGCCTCTTAGACTTTGAAACTCCAGCTGATATAAGCCTAGCTTGTTCAGTCATTCCTCATAAGGCACTGTGTCAAGTTCACATATTATTTTTAATTAATCTCTGAAGTGTTTCCAATGAACTTATATCCTTTGTTAAATAAGAAGACCAGTATTGTACACTGTACTACAGATGTTGTTTCACCAGTGGCCTGCGTAAATGAAGCAAAACCTCCCGAGCAAAGACTAATAGCCAAATTCCATATCCATGAAGACTACCTCAACTATGATCTTGGGTTCACATCATGCTACATGTGACCCCACCACACCGTTCTGTATCTGTAAACTCTTCATTACTGTCCTGCTTTGACAGCATTACCTTAATAAATTGTTATGACTTCTTTACCTTAATTAGTTTGCACAGTTTTGGATTACTTATTACACTCTTTCATGCACACACTCTCTCTCTCTCACACCCTCTCACACACACACTCTCACACTCGCACACACCCTCTCTCAAGTGATCGCAAACACACATGCATATAAATCTATGGGGTGAATTATTTCACACTAGATGTTTGTTTATTTGCAGATACATTCTATTTTGTTCAAAAAACACACAATTTGAAGTCACAGTCAGTCAATGTGGCATTTTATAAATCGCTGCTTTTGGAACAAGACTAGCCTAATTTAAAATTCGGAGACGGATTCTGAACGAGGTCTCACACCTACAATTCAGTATCTGACCTGAGATGTCATTTTTCTATCTTTGCCTGATTAAAGTTTGGAAAATTTGAAAAGTTAGGCAGACACTAATAAAACCTTTAATTATCTCGGGACAGTGACTTGAAACAGATCCTGAATTTGCATCTTAATCAATCGAAACTTGGATCCCCTTCTAATACAGTTCTCTGTCAGCCATTTTAGTTCACTCCACTTACACCAACTGTATAATCCTTTGATCTGTCTGCCTATAAACTCTGTTGGTGTGCCCTCTCTCACTGCACCAGATGAAGGAGGGTTGCTCCAGAAGCGTGTGATTTCAAATAAATCTGTTGGACGATAACCTGATGTAGTATGATTTTTAGCTTTGTCCACCCCAGTCCAACATCGGCACGCCCACATCATTCCCACTTTTGTATTCAATTAACCTCTCAATGAATTCTGTTAGCTTTCATAAATTACTTGGTGAACCTATATTCTAAACATTTGGAATTCCTGCACTTGGACATGGAGAAATCTCTGCTTTTACATTCACCATTTAAATAATGTTCTTCTTGTTCATTCTTCCCTGAAATATTTACCAGTGTGATACCAATTTTCCAGACCCTTACCCACATACTTGTTTATATTCTTGGTAGCCTACTTACGCTCTCGTCATGAGTTACATTCCTCTTTTTGTGTGTTGTCAGAAAGTTGAATAACCATACCTTCAGTACCTTCATCAAAATCATTTTAAAAGTTGTCAAGATTTGAGGCTCCAGCACTGGAACCCTGTGGCACACCATTCATTGTGTTTTGTCCAGCAGAAAAAGATCTCATTTATACCTATTGTCTGATTTCTGTCAGCAAACTAATCAAAGTTTGTGAGAAGATTTGTAGCTCGGGTGCTCGTTGTTGTGGTTCTGTTCGCCGAGCTGGGAATTTATGTTGCAGACTTTTCGTCCCCTGTCTAGGTGACATCCTCAGTGCTTGGGAGCCTCCTGTGAAGTGGAGGAGGAGGCTCCCAAGCACTAAGGATGTCACCTAGACAGGGGACGAAACGTCTGCAACACAAAATCCCAGCTCGGCGAACAGTACCACAACAGCAAACTAATCCTCTATCCATGCCAATATGTTAACCCCTACACTGAGCTTTTATTTTTGAAAATTGGTTGCCTGACAGGAAACCAAGAGTAGTGATAAACGGCTCCCTTTCGGAATGGCAGGCGGTGACCAGTGGGGTAGCACAGGGATCATTGCTGAGACCGCAGCCTTTTACAATATATATTAACAATAAAGAAGATGGTATTAATAGTAACATTAGCAAAGTTGCTGATGACACAAAGCTGGGTGGCAGCGTGAAATGTGAGGAGGATGTTAAGAGATTACAGGGTGACCTGGACAGATTAGGTGAGTGGACAGATGCATGGCAGATGCAGCTTAGTGTGGATAAATGTATGGTTATCCACTTTGGTGGCAAGAACAGGAAGGCAGATTACTACTTAAATGGAGTCAAGTTAGGTAAAGGGGCAATACAAAGAGATCTGGGTGTTCTTGTACACCAATCAATGAAGGCAAGCATGTAGGCACAGCAGGTAGTGAAGAAAGCTAATAGCATGCTGGCCTTCACAACAAAAGGGATTGAGTATAGAAGCAAAGAGGTGCTTCTGCAGTTGTACAGGGCACCTGGAATATTGTGTGCAGTTCTGGTCTCCAACTTTGAGGAAAGACATTCTGGTTATTGAGGGAGTGCAGCGTAGGTTCACGAGGTCAATTCCTGGAATGGCGGGACTATCTTATGTTGAAAGATTGGAGCTATTGGGCTTGTATACCCTTGAGTTTAGATGACTGAGAAGGGATCTGATTGAGACGACTAAGATTATTAAAGGATTGGTCGCTCTGGAGGTCGGAAACATGTTTCTGCTGATGGGTGAGTCCCGAACCAGAGGACACAGCTTAAAAATAAGGGGTAGGCCATTTAGGACAGAGATGAGGAGAAACTTCTTCACCCAAAGAGTGGTGGGTGTGTGGAATGCTCTGCCCCAGAAGGCTTTGAAGCCCAGTCTCTGGATTTGTTTAAGAAAGAGTTGGATAGAGCTCACAAGGATAGTGGAATCGAGGGTTATGAAGAGAAGGCAGGAACAGGATACTGATTGAGGATGATCAGCCATGATTATAATGAATGGTGGTGCAGGCTCGAAGGGCAGAATGGCCTACTCCTGCACCTATTGTCTATTGTCTATTGTCTAATAACATTATATGTGGCAACTTTTACTCTGCCTTTCATAAATCTAAGTACAGTGCATCCCCTTATCTACATAACATGTTAAAAGGGCATTCATAATTTGACTGAGTCATGTATTTCACAATTAGCCGGAGTCCACATGGTTTTATCTTCAACTAATGTAAATGCACTGCTGTAATGTCTTTAATAATAATTTCTAATCTTTTTCCCATGACAGATGTTGATCTAAGTAGCCTACAGTTTCCACCTTTTTGTCTTCTCTTTTTGGATAATACATTGCATTCACTTTCTGCTGGCCGAATAGTCATTCTGCCAAATGTAGATATGAGTTGTGCATGGTACACACAGAATTCCCTTTTTGAGCAGGGAATTCTGGGAAAGGAATGCCTGGGAAATTGAATTTACCCTGGGGCAATTCCTCTCTGCCTAGAGTCCTCTAAAATTCTCCATTTGAATAAGAGCCCTCTTAATAAATTTAAGTGAAATAGGAACTCTGAAAAAAATTAAGTTATTAAATAAATTGGCTAACTCCTGAGTAGCCATTCAACAGGTCCTTCATTTTCCTCACATGCCCAAATGCACCTTGCACAACCCACTTATAATCCTTATCCAGCACCAATCCACCCCCTCAACCCAGCATGACAACTCCCACCAGAACAAATACCACCACCCTTGCTCCACTGAACCCAGCCAAACACCACTCCCCCAACCTTGACTCATCCTGAACCTGCTGGATCCGACCTGATACAGCTGCTGACCCTCTCAGTAACCCCTCTGCCATCCTGTCCCCAAGCCACTGAACTCAACCCAACCTCCTGGACCTGACTTGGCCACAACCCAATACTGGATCTGAGCCAACACAATCCTCCTTTGCTCCCAGCTAGACCCTATTTCTACTACCCACTCCCACCCACTCTGAGCACTTCATCCTACCCCTTCCCCAACTGGCACCCTACTTTCTTGGTAGCTTAAGACGCTATCCTCTACACATCTGAAATCTGACCCTGGGACCCTAATACCTTCACTGCCTGCATCCTTCCCAGTTAGCATAAGACAAACGTAGCAACATGTCTACTTAACTACCTAGCACCCTACTTACCTGGCACACCATTCCCCCAGTACCCACATCTGGCACCCTTCTTTCCAGAACCCGAGCATTACACTTGCATTATGTACTGATGGTTCGGAAGCAGTTGTGAAAATGGCTGTTGAGACCTTCACAATTCAGAGTATGCATGCTGTGAAAAGAGGGCATCCCTCGAACAGTTCTGCACTGTGAACAAACTGTCAGAATGGAAGAACAACAACTCATTTTTGAGGGAGCCTTGAGCAGAATCTCCTCTCAGAAATGTGGAGCATTTAAGTGAAAAATGAAAAGCCATAGTGGCCATCTGCGTGAGATTTGAAAATTTGGTTCATATCTTCCAATCAAAAGGAATCTTTCCCAAATCAGTGGAAAAGTGTCAACTGTATTACCAGCCACAGATTTTTAAGACCACATGTTTCAATCCCTTGTCCATTTATCTTTGTTTTGCAGCATTTTTTTGTCACATATACATTCAGCAGAAATGATTCTGAGCTTACAATTTCAGGCCATTAATTCCTTTCTGGGAATTTAGTTTAGATTTAGATTAGATTACTTACAGTGTGGAAACAGGCCCTTTGGCCCAACATGTCTACACCAACCAGCCGAAGCGCAACCCACCCAGACCCATTCCCCTAAACTACGGGCAATTTAACATGGCTAATTCACCTAACCCACACATTTTTGGACTGTGGGAGGAATCTGGAGCACCCAGAGGAAACCCATGCAGACATGGGGAGAATGTGCAAACTCCACACAGTCAGTCGCCTGAGGCAGGAATTGAACCCAGGTCTCTGGCGCTGTAAGGCAGCAGTGCTAACCACCATGCCGCCCACAAGGTTTAGTTCAGGATTTAAGGAGAATTTCATAAATATAAAGTGGAGAGTGGTTGAGCACTCTTGATGGAGGTTAAAACAATGAAGGGGGAAATCTGATTGAAACTTAAAAAGTATTGAAAGGCCTGGGTGTGGAGAAGATGTTTCCATTAGCAGAAGATACTCGGACCTGAAAGCACTATCTCAGAGGGAAGGGAAGGGAAGACCCTTTTGGCACTGATATGAGGAGGAATTTCTCCAGCCAGAGGATGGTGAATCTGTGGAATTCATTGCTGCAGAATGCTGTAGAGCCCAAGTCATTGAGTGTCTTTAAGACAAAGGTAGATTCTTGATCAATGAGGTGATCAAGTGTTATGGAGGGCAGGCAGTACAGTGCAGTCAAGAAATATATCAGCCAAGATCAAACAGTAGAGCAGTCTTGAAGGGTGGAATGGCATAATTCTGCTCTGATATCTTATGGTCTTACATATTTTGTTATCTACATTTTAATATGGGTATGGTGGAATGCCTAAATTTAAAAACAATGTCTATAAAATATGGTGTTAATCCTTCTGCTCAAAAATGTACAATTTGTAAATTAGCCACATGCTAAATTTTTCCCAAACTATTGAAATGCTAGTTCAATAAAACGAAGGATCCACTTAAAATAAAAATCAGAATATAGGTGATTTGGAGATTGCAATTGTGATCATGAGTTTAGAGATCATGAGGGAAATCTTGAGTAGACTCACAGACAGGATGCTTGGAGAATATGTTTTCATTATCTATTTTCCGCCTAGGATCCCTCCAACCACATGGGATGAATGTAGATTTCTCCAGCTTCCTCATTTCCCCTCCCCCCCACCTTATCTCAGTCCCAACCTCCAGATTCAGCACCGCCCTCTTGACCTGAATTCTTCTTCCCGACCTCTCCACTCCCACCCCTTCTCCGGCCTATCACCCTCACCTTCACCTCCTTCCACCTATCATATTCCCAGCACCCATCCCCCAAATTACCTCCCCATACCTTTTATCTCAGCCCACTTGGCACACCAGCCTCATTCCTGAAGAAGGGCTTATGCCTGAAACGTCGATTCTCCTGCTCCTCGGATGCTGCTTGGCCTGCTGTGTTTCTCCAGCACCACATTTTTCAACTTCATGTCTAGTTAAAATAAAAGCGAAAATGCATGCCACATAAATGCATACTGCTTATTTCTATTGATCAGAAATGAAATAAGAGAGCTGAAAATATTTCTCTTTCATCATTGAATGTGTACTGTGATACAGCTGGCCATTAGATTTCATTTCAGATTTAGATTTTCTGGCTAGGCATTCACAACATACACTTCATGTTTCCCCATTTCAGGTTGCTGGTCTTAGAGACTTAACTGGAATATTTTCACAATCAATTGAGTAAAGTGCATTTATTCAATTCATCCTGCACTTGTGTGAGATGAATTGCTAAGGTGGCACATGAAGACTGAAAATACAGTGTAAGATTGGATGTAATGTGTTAATCAGATCCTTTGGAGAAGCTTTGGATTTTAGAATTGACCCAAGAGTGCTACACAACTTGAAGCTGGAGATGTAAGGTGTTGCACACAATGCAAGATAAGTGACACTGATTTTGGTCATTTACCTCAGGTTATTTTCTTGATTGTTCCTCAGAGTTTTGAAGGTATGATTTAGGCTTGTTAATACTTGTCTTTTACAGAATAGCTGTGAACAAAGCAGCAGATTAAGTCACTTTGTGGGAGCAAATTACTACTGTTGCTGGAATCTGTACTGACCCACTGTGATCTCCAGCATTTGATATTTTCAGATTAAGACACTTTGTTAGTTGCCAGTAGGGGTCACAAGTGAGTGGAGTCAGTAAAATCTAATTTTTTTCCCTTTTCTCTTTAAATCTGTTATATATAATAAAGTTTATAAAGTCGTCATACGTCTGATTGTACTGGCTGATTTAATGGAATATAACTTTTTATGTAACACTTTTTATGGTGGAGATCTGAAGTAAGTTTAATGTAACTGCACAATAAAAATAATTGTGATCACTTTAGTCGTGTCATTAAAAACACAATCAGTGATTCATTGCATGATGATATGACTTATGAACTGGAAGCAAACTCAGTTAGAGTCTGAAAACCATCTGTCATTATTTTGCTGCATTAGCATTCTTGCATTGCTGCCATATACGGTTTACTGAATTGTTTTGAACAGACAATGCTCAGGAAAGCATTAGCTTACATTCTGTATTTAAGTTTTGTTAACACAGCTATGACTTATAGCAGTTACAATAAGAGTAGAACAGAAAATTAAATTATTTTATTAAATGGATTAATGTTATTATCATCTACCAGAGAAGTTGTCCTGCTACAGTCTCAGTCATGACTACTGCTTGATCAGTTTGTTTGAACTGACCTAAAATTTATCTCTTTAAAAACAAAATGGTGGAAATTCTGAGTCGGTCAGACATCATTTGTGGAGGGAGAAGAAAAGTTAACAATACATGTTGCTGAACTTTCAACAGAACAGTAAACAGGTATTAATTGGCTTTTAGGGCTAGTTGAGAGAGATTAGATTCACAGTAGTTTGTGGTTTGTACGTGGTGCAGATACCAATGCTTAATGCAATATGGTCCTCAGTCACATTGAGCAGGCAGGTCCTAGATTTATGTCATCACAATTTACATGTCACCAGAGATTCTAGAATAGTTGTCAATATCTGGGGCATGGAGAAATACATCTTTAAAAATCTAGATTTTGCTATTCTTTGGCATCTGCTGGATAATAAGTATGTGTGACCATTGGCTGAGAAAGGACTGGATTCATTTGTGACTTCCATATTGTGAAACAGATTGTTGAAATGTATTGCAGGCACGTACATGAAGTTGGGTAAGATACCAGATTATTGCAAGTGTTTGAGGAATTTTCGCGAATCTAAGTTAATGGTCTTCATGGGAGAAGGAAAATACTCTGGAGCATTTTTAACAAGAACACGTGAATGGCAATAATGTGATCCAACATGATATTTAATAGCACAAACTTCCATGAGTGCTATTTTTGAAGCATTCAGAAATTACTGAGGTTTCTCATTGTTCTATTAATTGAAAGCATTTCATGGTATATTTTAAGACGGCTGCCATATCAAGTACTGCAGATTACCAGCTCGTTTAAACAAGAATCCTCTTCTATGCAAGCTAGAAAATTTTGGTTACAATCCTTCTTTAAGAACTTATAACATAGAGGTTTTCATGTGTAATTTGAAAATACACTGGAATTGGTTGCCAGTGCACTGTGCAAATACAGTTTATGCAAGTACTAATAGAAGCCATCTCAATGTTTAACTAGTTAAAACAAAGCTCTTGACAAGAGGGGGTTTTTCAATAAAACATTTTTTGCACTTTAGTTCTGATGTGCACCACCTCCCCCCCCCCCCCCCCCCCCCCCCACAGCCTGACACTCCTCCCCCAGTCTCCAATGATGCCTCTTGTTCTTTTAGCTAAAAGGGGAAATAGTGAAGGCCATTGATCCCTGGACAGCTGCCACTGAGCTTCATTCTTTGCTCAAAAAAGCAGCTTTGTTATACGATGTGATGGATGGAATTGGCTTCTCCTTTCTTGGATGGTTGCTTTGTCTTAATGAGATGTTGCACTTTACTAGAGCAGACCGATCAAAAACTGCTAACTCTTCTTCCATCCAAGAGGGTGGCAGAGGCACTTGAACCTCTGCTTTATGTCCTACCTGCAATGTTACAAAGTTTTTTTTATAAAAGATAATTGTATCTTCCCTAAAATTATATATTTGTGTTTTCAGTTATCTCTACTTGCTACCGTGCCACACAATATCCCATGTGGTTCATATTCAATTATTCAATATTTGATTATATGGATCTATTAGTCAAGTTAAAGAAACATAAATTAATCCTAACGTATTAGCTTGTGACAAAAGACATTTTAGGACATTGTCAATAAAACATTACAGAGGTAAAATCTGATGTGTAATCTCGTCATATCGCTCGCTGATACATAAATCATAGCATTAGGTCACAAGATGGGAAACTGTTTAAAGTTCCTGATGCACCTTTACTTTCTGTGCTTGAAGATCCAACCATGTCTTGAGATCAATAGGTTTTAGGATCCAATAACAATTTGCTTGCTAAGAGGATGGACATCCAGATTTGACAGTGACCCGTAAGAAAGTCATTACTGTACAACTGTCACAGACCAGAAGGCAGCAAGTAATTGGGCAATAGGCAGTAGAATTGTTTACATGTAAGATGGTAGGAAGTGGTCTCAAAAAGTGCTTTCGACCCAAGAAAAGTGTGATGATGAATTGAGGTACATTCCACACTCGAACAAAACTTAGATTTTTTGAATAAGTCTAAGTCATGGTTTTGCAGGGTTTCTCACTGCTGGTCTTGCGGGTTCTCTCACTGTATTTTAATAAATGTGTGACTATAATTACCTACCTCATCCCTATGGAATCCCTCATTTTTGATTCCTCAAAGTCTGAAGACCCTCCTAGACCACAAATCATATGACCAATTGCATAATACAGACATAACAGCATTCTTGTTAATTTATCTGATGTGGAAGATCGGGGGATAAGGTTTTCTTACTTGAATTGACACATTGATTCTACCAGATTGGCAAAAGCTGAGATGATTGTCATTTACATTCCATGCGGAAGCGTCAGAGGAGCTGAAATAGCTTGAAGCAATTGGTATAATTGAAAAAAGAAACTCAAGGCTATGGATATTGAACTGAATCATTGTGCAATGCAAAAATGATGAACCGAGTCTGTGTACAACCTTAAGGTGATCCAAAAAGCAATATTTCTTGATAGGTATCCACTTTTGATGATCTCAGAGCCATGAACTTTTATTGCAAATTCTCCCCAAGTATACAGAGGTTGTTTAGCCTCTTAAAAAGTGATTGCACAATAAGTATCAATGATAGCAGAACAAAAAAAATTGGTACGTTAAAGGCAAACATAGCATATATGCTTGTAAATTTCTGCAAATTTCATTCCACCATGTAAAAATATATGTTACAACAAATGCATTAGGTAATGTGAATTGTGTTATATTCTCGCTACATGAAAGGAAACAAAGAATCTATTGCTTATGTGCTAGGCCCATTGTTAGAAATTGAACACAAATACCCAATTGGAGAATGGACAGCATTGCACCTCATCCGACTTTTGCATGTCTATGGTGGAAGCTTCCTTTTCTGCGCTGATCACTCTGTACTGTATGCATTGTTAGCCATGTCGGAATCTGGACATTGACCTTGATGTAACTACAGATGGTCAGATTGTCTTTACTAGTACAGTCGCAAGGTTATCTATCTCATGTGATTACACAATTGAATGGATGATATGCTAAGCCACACTGCCATGCAGTCAGTGCTATTGTTGGGGAAGTGATTTGCGACATGAATGATTCTGCAATTATAGGGTTTTCATGTAGGACTTCAGATTTTTCTTAGAATTTCAGTATTCCTACACCTCTAAAACTAGCATCTGATGATGGAGCAGTGCTCCGAAAGCCAGGGTTTCCAAATAAACCCATTGGGCTATAACCTGGTGTCGTGTAATTTTTTTACCTTGCCCAACCCTGTTCAATACCAGCATCTCCATGTTAAAAAAACCAAGGCAACAAATCCAAGCGAATACCTTTGGAAAAGTGCAAATATTCCTGAGTAATGAGAGTTTTTTTTATTGTGAGCAATAAACAATGTATTAAATGGTTAGAAATTGCACCAAGAAGCTCTTTGAACCATCTCTTTGATCATTAACATTCTGGTTAATTTATTTTTAAATAATGGTATTTATGGGAGAACTATGTTACAGACAGTACAGTATTGTTTGTTTCCGGTCAGTTAATAGAATTCCTAGCATTCTGTGGTATCCAGCACAGTATTCCGATGTCAACATTTCTGTCTCAAGCCTCACAGTTTTCCAGCTAAGCACAAGGAACAAGACCTTATCTTCCACCTTGGTACCTGTTAGCCCTCAGGACTCAATATTGAGTTCAACAATTTCAGAGTGTGAACACTTCCCTCCATGTTTCTTACCCATCCCCATGTTGTGGGGGTTGCTCCCAGCATAGCCAATCTACTCTCAAACATTCACAGTTCCATTGTCACCTATTCAGTACTAACCTCGTCCCCAATTTATGTTCAGCAATTCCTTTGTCTATTTCCCTTATTTTTTTCTCTCTCTCTTTGAAACCATCTTCATCTATTCATCTCACTTCTCCTTTTCCCCACAACGCATCCCTATTGCCTCAATCAGCAAAAATTCAGCTTTTTCCCAGTTTCATTTCTGGTGAAGGGTCAGTGGACTTGGAATGTTATCCCTGCTTTTCTCTTCCCAGATACTGCATGGCCTCCTGAGTTTCCCCAGCACTTTATTTTACAATCTTCCATTTTGCTAAGGGGAGTAATACAACGTGGATGTCTTTGTTTGTTACAGTGTCAGAGAGAGTTGAACACACAGCTTGCTGGAAGCAGAAAAGACCTCCTTTGAGGAGTCAATTTAACTCACTTGCAAAAAGCAAATGATCAGAATGCATGCAGATCAATAGCAAGCAAAGAAGGGTCAAAAGCATATTGTCAGGATGTCCAAAAAGTTCCATCATTCAAATTGGAACCCAGCAGACCTCCTAACATAACAAAATATTTAACCAACATCCAGAGCTGAGGTTACTGAGTTCAAATGTTGCCAATGCAGAAAAATCAAGACATTAAAATTTGCTCAGCAGTCAAAAGTGCAGGTTTATACAAACTTAACTTACCAGCCAAATGTTTGAACTATATTAGAATATCAATTCAGAGAGAGAATAAACTTTCATATTCATTCATTAGAATTCATTTCATGGCAGATGAGGTTCAATGCAGAGAAGTGGGAGTCCAATTCTGGGAGGGGGGGGGGGGGGGGGAGGTGAATGCAAGACAGGAGGGACATTTGCGCAGATCATCAAAGGCAGCAGAATGGGGAGATAGAGCAGTTAATAAAGTCTAAAGTGTTCTTGACTAATGTAGAGTACAAGAGCAAGAACGTGATGTTGAACTTGAAAAAAGTACTTGTTAAACCTCATCTTGTGTAACGTGTACAGTTGTAAGTACCATATTAAAGGAAAGATGTGAATGCGTCAGAGGGATGTAGGAGTGATTTACAAGATTGGTTCAAGGAATGAGAAAATTCAGTTATGATGATGACTGAAGAATTGGGACTGTTCTTGCAGGAAAAAAAGGCTGAGAGGGGATTTGATTTCAAAGAAGAAAGAACAATACAGCACAGGAACAGCCTCTTTGTCCTTCCAAGTCTGCACCAACACATTTTGCCCTTCCATATTAAAACTGCCTTCACTTATATGATCCATTTCCCCATTCCAATTTTATTCATGTATCTGCTTCCACTGCCTCCTCTGGCAGCACATTCCAGGCATTCAGAATGTAAAAAATGTGCCTCACACATCTCTCTTAAACTCCCACTGCCCCACACATTGAACCTGTGTCCCCTAGTAATTGACCCCTCTATCCTCAGAAAACACCTCATACTTTCCACTCTATTCATGGCCATTCACAATCTTATAAGCTTCTATTAGGCTGCCCTTCAACCTCCTGCATTCCAGTGAAAACAAATGCAGTCTATCCAATCATTCTCCAAAGCTAAAACTTCACAAACCAGGCAATATCCTGGTAAACGTTGTCTGTACCCTCTCCAAAGCATCCACTTCCGAGTATGGTGACTGGAAATGTATGCAATATTCCAAGTGCATCCTTACTAAAATTCAATAAAGCTGCAGCATAACTTGTCTCTCCTTATACTCAATGGTTTTTCCAATGAAGGCAAGCTTGCCATAGGCCTTTTTTACTACCTTATCTACCTGCACTGCCACCTTCAATGATCTGTGGAGCTGCACACCCAAATCCCTCTGCCTATCAAGACTCTGCTATTCACTGTGAAATTTCAGGAATGATGATGAAGGGCTTATGCCTGAAACGTCGAATTTCCTATTTCTTGGATGCTGCCTAACCTGCTGTGCTTTAACCAGCAACACATTTTCAGCTCAGTATAACCTTTTCCCTGGTTGGACTGATTATATATTGTGTCAAGAAACTGTCCTGAATGGTCCTTACAAATTGTGCTCCATCCAAGGTCCTGGCATGAAGTGAGTCTCAGTCAATACAGGGGAAGTTAAAATCACCCACCACAACAACTTTGCTGTTTTTATTTACTTCTTTCTGAAATCTGACTACATTCTCTCTCTAATATCTCCCGCTGGCTGTTGGGAGGCCAAAAGTATACCCCAAGAAGTATGATTTCACCTTTCCTATTCTACCCATACTGCCTTGCTGCATGAGCAAAATCATGAGCAGACGGGGCTAGAATAGAAGGGAAGAGCTGTTCACATTCATAAAAGGAACAAGAACGAGAAGGTATAGATTTAATGTAATGTGCAAATGAAGCAAGGGTGATGTAAAATAAAAACATTTTCATATCGCAAGTGGTTAGCAGATGCACTGCATGGAAATGTGGTGAAGGCAGGTTCAATTGTGTCATTCAAGGGAGCATTAGATGATTATTTGGAAAGAAGTGGGATACAAAAATATGGGGAAAAGTCAGGAGATTGGCACTAGGTAATAAAACTGATGCAGCACGATGTGTTTTATGTGCTGTGACAATTTTGTGATTCTGTGATGTCATTTTCACCGAACCTGACAATCTGTAGATAGTTAAGTGATTTTTCAGATTGGAAGTTAGCAAATAAAATTGTTGAGTTGATAATCATATCCATCCCAATGAGAACTTTTCAGAATGATTTGTTAAAGAAATAGAAGATTTGTAACAGGAAATTACCACAAAACACTCTATGTATGTATGTATGTATAAGTATGCAGCGATCCTTGCAGGTGAACAAAGCATCCACGTCCTATGTACAAGTTCATCAATTGACACAGCTATGAGAATGTCCAAACATAGCACAGCATTTGGAAGGTATTGTTTTCTGCATGCATCAAGGAAGTAATCACATTTGAATCTGTCTTGCATAAAGGCAAATCAATTGAATTTGTTTAAAGATTTCTGACCATTGCATAATCCAGTTACTCAAATATTGAGTGATAAATATTAATTTTAGGTTTTAGGTTCATATGTTTTCACTCTTATCTTTGGAAAAGATTTTTGGTAGAGATTATAACAAGCCAGTGGAGGTGATTTAGCAAAGACCATTGATCAGTGCAACCCTAAAATTGTAGCACCACCTGATAAAGGTCTATAGTTAAGCCTGAGAAATTATATACAAACTGGGCAAGTTAATGGTCACAATGGATATACTTTGCAGGGTATGTGCCCAGTGGAAACAGAAGATATAGCTTCAGCATCATAAGTTGACTTCCTTGCTATCAAACTTAAAGATGTTCTCCAAACCGATTGGATATAATTTGCACCCAGATGCTGATAGCTACAGAAAAGATACCGAAAAATATTCCATCATACATAATTTTGGAGAGACATCACTGAAGAATTGCCTGATTCAATTAAAAGTGTCCACAAACATGAGAGACCAGTTTGACTTTTTTTTTGTCAGGCATCTCCTGAGAGATCTTTTTTTTAAAGAAGGCTGGACATCATACCAGAGTCTTTGTGACCTGATATTCTTCAACAACTTCATTCCTGACATATTGGATAAAAAGGTTTGGTATGCTGACCAGTTATCAGCAGCATCATTGTTAAGAACTGCACAAACATCAAGAACATATGCCATGTCAATTCAAAGAACCATTGACACGATATTAAGTCCTCATCCACCTTTGTCCAAAATTACATCCACTCTCTTTCAAATCCATGAAAAATAACAACATTGCCATTGTTGAATACTTTATCAAGTCCACAATTATTTATCAATTGCAAAATATGTCAAGTACAACTGCCCCGCACGTTCAAAGCTCAACTTTTAGTTAAATTAGCGTCCCTGAAACAATCGTTGTAGACACTGATCCGAAATATATCGGTCATCCATTCAAGAAATATGTGAGAAATGGAGTATCGATCACACTCTTACCACTACTCCACAGGTCCAACTGAATGCATGATTCACACAGTCAAACATCTAATCCTTAAATGTAGACAGGCCAAGTGAGATTTGTTCATTGCAGTTTTCCATTTGAGAGCTACATCTTGAGTGCAATTTCTCTGTCACTGGTGGAGCTCATGTTTGGCAGACCAGTGTATACCAATTTATTGGCTCATACCCAAAGTTCTCTCTTTAACACTTTGGAGCTGTAAAGCTGCAAATGAAGACAACCAATAAGCATGATGAAAATATGGATACACAATTGTAAAAAGTACAAGTAAGGCAATAAGTATGCATTTGAGAATCCATAGAAGTTACATGGCCAGCAGTTGAGGTGATAATCTACCGAGAACAGGCATTCTGTTAGATCCATATACACAACAAAGCAGTGGTGAAATGGAACAAAAGACAATCTGAACTTGTTCCTGTTTCCCAGTGTCTGTTGCAAGGTGTCCAAGATCATGAACACAAACAGGGGTGATTGACAATGTCACTGAGAACTATGGCTAATCAATGGCATCTCCAGACAAACTCACTGTCACAAGATTTATATTAGCAAATTACTGATACTTCATAGAGATATATAAGCTTACTTGTCATGGTAAATAGTTCTGAAAATGTGTTGCTGGAAAAGCGGAGCAGGTCAGGCAGCATCCAAGGAGCATGAGCCCTTCTTCAGGAATCCCATGGTAAATAGTTCACCTAACAAAGACAGTGGATGTTGTATGCATACCTTGGCTTTAAGGGAGTTCACCTCTCATGACTTCATGTGCTGTGTGTATGCAATGTTAACAGTGACTCTGTCTGGCTGTTAGTCTATTATGGGTCTGCAAGCTGTACTCACACAAATCAGTTGTTTACTGCAATACTTGCTTCATAGCTTATAATGTGTTTTACTGTTTTAAATAAACTAGCCCACTAAGTTGATCAAGCCCTGATAACTAGTTGATTATCAGACCATTATTATCAACATGAAAGTTCCCATGATCTCTAATTGTCCCAACCTCCTTGTTTCACCCAAACCTCATCCATCTCCTCAATGCTGAATTACCTGTGATACCAGTCTTGCTGTGGGAAGCCCAACTATAACATCTGATGATATTGCCATATGGACTGAATGCTGTCATTTTGCACTGAGCAACGGAAAACAGAAAGCCAATTGAATGAAAACTCATAGGTCGACATTACCCCTCTCTCCCTCAGAAACGTAACCTGTGTGCATCTCTTCTCAAGGCAAGCTGCCCAAAATTTAACTGATTGAAGTGGGCAATTTGCCTTTGTAGACACAACTGGTACTACTGTTTGTTTATATTATTAGAACAAGGTCTGAGGCCCAAAAGTGGGTCATTATCAGGCCTTCTGGTTACGGCACAGTTTTATGTGCGTTGTCACTTATTGTCCTGAAAATAGGAAAGAAGTAGATTCTATTCTTTTATGTACTTGTTAACATTTCAGTGGGTAACTGAATAAAATCTAGTAATGTCATTGATGATGGGTTCTAACTCCTGCAGATGTTTTTCTAACAGGCTGTGCATGCTCAAGGAACTCTGGTGCAACTGTTTGCTAATTCATAGTGTTTGAAAGTGCATGCACTGGTCTAAAATAGGGATTAAAAGTTGATTAAAACGTTCACCAATGATTTTGCATTTAATTTGTTCTGTTTTCTACTGCTCAAATCAAAATGACTGCATTCAGTCCATATAGCAATATTATCAGCTGTTATAGTTGGGCTTTTTGCAGCGAAACTGGTGTCACAGATAATTACTGCTGGATTTTGTCTGCATCAGTCATTCACCACTGAACACTCCGTGTTTTGCAAGCTCAATTCACAAAAAAATATTACTTTGCCAAAAAACAGGATTTAACTTTATTCCTCACTTTAACAGCTTGGTAAGTTTCTGCCTCAAAGCACAATTCTGTTCTCTGGGTTGAGTTGCCTCAGATGGAGCTGTTGCCATGGTGATGGAGTGGTATCAGACCTTCATCAAGCTCGCTGCCAAAGGGGTGGCTGTGGTGGTGGGAGGGTGTGGGGAGGAGGGGGAGTGCGTATAGTGGAGGGGGGAGGTGAATTTTTAAAAAAGCGAGAGGAGGGAAAGCAGTCAATTCACGCTCAGAGCATCGCTTCACATATCTCTTACAAGTGATGCCTCTGCTGTCAGATTAGTGGGAACTCAGCTGGGGCTTGGAATTGCAAAGCTTGCGATTAGTGAAGACAGCTTTAGTGTTGCCACAGTGTTTGGGAGAGCTTTCTCTCTTAGTCCGACCCGTTCATCCTGTTCTGACAATGGTATCTCGGGGTCCTTTTTATCAGCGCCCACTACCCGTAATCCTTCTGAGATTTCTCTGCCTTCTTCCAACAGGACTGCCGGTTAGAAGCGTGAACTTCTCCAGGGAGTCGGACAACATCACCATCAGGCAGGGAGACACGGCTATCCTCAGGTAGGAACCACAAGTTAATTACGTGGAATGAAGTACAAACAGACTCATTGATATCCTGTTACTGTTTCGAACGCTTTGAGGGAATTCATTTCTATGGTTTGTTTTTAAAATGATAATCATAGGCTAAGGATCTGAGAGATTTCCAATCGTCTCTAGTGTAATGCAGGTCAATTTTTTCTGTTCTGCAGCTTCTTTACAGCCTTGTTTTAAAATGCTGGTGTGAACAGTATCCTTTAATAAATAAAAAAAATGCGAAGTGAATCTATGAGCATACACACTCAGATATTCAAAGGGTTACATGTTTGCTTACTGACAGCTTGGAAACATACAATCCACAGCACAAAACTGAATGCTTCAGAGGAAACATTAGGAAATTGTTTCGATAATATGTTCTTAACAGAAATGATTTTGGACTTGTTCTTCCACGAAAACATTGAGATAATCAGAAGCATAAATAATGAGATAAAAGTAACTCTTTCTAATCCAAGTATTTTTCAAATAAAGGTTAATTCCTTGGTTCTTGCACTTCTTGGCAGCAATAGGTTTTGCATTTAACTGCTGAAGTAGCAGCTTCAAAATACAGCTATTCTTGCAGCACGTCTCATTTAAAATGATAACTTATACACTGAGACTATTACAATGTCAACACATATTGCATGTGTGACACAGTCTGTGTGTTATGGCAGAGACAGAGAGGAGGAAGCAAATCAAGAGGATCCTTTTTATTGAATTAGGTAACGAAGTGAATGATTTTAAGCATGATTTCCCTCGCCTAATAACAATCGAGCTAGTTTAAAAATGTGCATGTATAGTAATCATATTTGAGTGCGAATGTACCTTTATGTACTTGTGCACCAAATGTCTGTTTATTGGTTTATTCTCCTCAGCCCAGTCTACTATTAAAGATTGAACAAATGATAGAAGTTATCATAAATCTAAAACAAGATACTGAGGGGGAGGATTGAATGTACTATCATGGCACTGTCTTGCCACTGAGCAGGTGTTGAGGGGGAGGAGAGAGTCTATACAAAGTTTCTATTAGGTAATTAACCCTTTCATCCCTTGTTCTTTAATATTTGGTTGGGCATTCTCCCTGTAATTACTTTGAATTTCATTTTTCCCCTTTTCTTGCTTGCTGATTTATTCTTCTCTGTTGTTCAAATTTGCATTGGTTACATTGGAGGATTCCTATAGATAATCTTATAGGATATTAGATTTAAGAGCTGAAATTTCCAAATGGAATCGGGACATTTTAATAGCTGTGGCAATATGCTGCAAGCTCATTTATCTGATACCTGAGTGGCACTTAAAGCTTCAAGCACTCAGCGCATAGATCATGCCACATTTTCTCCCTTCCTTTCAATTCATAGTAAGTTGCAGGTTTTATACGGCTGTTGATACTGCTCCATTGCAATGTGCAAAGGCCCGTCCTTTATATATAAGCCTGCTTTGAGTGCTAGCCATTCAGCTCTGTGGTGCATTGCAGTCACACCTATCCATAGATGCACATGTCCAGGAGAAATTCACAGTTTCTCATCAAACGTGAGAACTCTATTTGATGTGTTTAGTTCTGTCTTGAACTGAAGGACAGAGGGTCACCACTTTCATCTTAAAGTTATAGCTCGGAACGGACCATGGTGTAAACTTGCTTGTTTCTTCTACATTCATTAGTTGTATACAGTACGTGCATCATATATTTGTATTTATGTTTATATTTGTATTCAGTCAGCATTCTTATAACGTAAAAACAATATTTTCAAAAATATCTTTCTTGGCTAAAACAACAAAATGGGAGGCAGAAAATGATTGGAGCTTCCTTTGTGACTTATAGACAGCTAAACTTTAGTTGAGAAGGTCTTCTGTACAGACATGTGTCTACTGTATGGCAGCCTCTACATTTTATGTGTGCATTGTATTTAATATTGAAATAAAAATAGAAACTGGAAAAAAAATTAGGTTTCAGAAAATTTAGTGCTTGCTGTGACTCAAGCATTTCCTGGCTGTTACACTGGGACCTAAATGAATTTTAGAACAAGCTGTTATTGACTCTGCTGGAAAGTTCTATGTGAAGTGAAAGTGCAGCTTTAATCACAACTTTGAAAAGATTGCATGTTGCTTCAGAAAACCAAGCTGCGTTTTGAAAGAACAGGTGAGCCTTCTCAACACCTCCCCACCTCAATCACTCAGTATTTTGTGACACAAAGGCATATCAGCCATATCTTAGGTTTGATCCTTGGCTATGGCAAATTAACTTAGCTGTGGTGAGCTGATTCAGCCAGAGGGAGTGCGGTGAGACTATAACCAGCCTCTTCATTGGATTGTTTGTGGAGCTGGGAAGGCAATCACCTTGAATATCTGATTCTGTTCATTATCATTAATTGCTATTGTACAGAACGGATGCACAGTTAGAAGAGGGCTTGGCTAGATAACTTCATTTTGAAACAGCCTACCATTGGTAATCAGCTGGGTTCTTCCATAATCAACAAACACTCACTGTGCGGAGTGGCTGAAAAGCTAGCTAATCTAAACCACATGTACATCAACTTGAATTGCAGCCTTCAAGGGCAAAGCAAAGAATAGCAGTGTAATATTTAAGATTATATTATGCCTCCATTCAGGAGAGGTGACAGGTTCTTAAAGCTAGGCTACTATTCATTTGAAAATCTCAGATGTTGGTAATCAGCAAAAAAATAAGCACATCGCCAAAGATATTTGTGATTTCTCTTCAGCTTTCTTCATTTTAAATTTGAAAATACATCATTCGATATGATACTAGGTTCTGCATGTCCCAATGTCACTCTTAATCACACTGATAGAAAATGCACCGTAGTTGTACTCGAGCGAGGATTTCTGTACTCCTGTGACCACTGCTGGCTGCCTGTAGTAATCTGTGGCAGATGGAGGCCATTGATCTATTTAGTCTAGCTACTGGTGATGCTGAGAATCTGGTAAAGTTAACAAGAAAATGTTTACTTGATCTAGCACAAGTTACAGTTCACACAAGAACGTTCATATCTCTCCCTTCACAGTCTCTGTCTCTCTATGTGAGACTGTCCATATGACTGTATATTTGACATCATCACAATGGGTGGTGCTGATCACACGTGTCCAGATGTTAACCCTTTCAGGCCCTTATACAACATGTACTACTTGAACTTTTTTTGGACAAGTGGTGTGAAAATGGTGAAGTGGTGGCAGCAACTGATTGCTGTAGGTTGCTTGCTGTCTGCTTGCTCTCCTGCCTGTTTCCTTCTGTGCAAAAGCAAACAGGAACTACGTGAAAATTGATCTCGGTGCACACACCGTACAACAGAAATTGGTCATGAGGGATAGATAAGCATGAAAGAAAAATGTAAGTTTCATCTGGTTAAATTTAAGAAACCTATGAATAATGGTTCAAATAAACATGATCCTAATCTGGCCGCAAGTATGTGAAGATTGTTGTCAGTTTGATGCCTCCAGCAGAGAGACACTGTCTGTCAGCTTGCTTGTGCATAAAAGGTAGTGACAACTCAGTGACTCAGCAAAATTTTGCTTGGTCAAGCAAAGCTCTCAGATCAAAAATCGAAGCCCATTAGGCATAGTTTAACATGAACTGTACTGTTATACATGTGATTTTCTTGTCCTGAAATTAATAAAACTGGTTTATGACAGTAAGTCCATTGATTATAACGTTGATGCATGATGGCCAATAAAGGCTCAGTGGTTAGCACTGCTGTCTTGCAGCGCCAGGGACCCGGGTTCAAATCCAGCCTCGGGCGACTATCTGTGTGGAGTTTGCACTTTCTTCCCATGTCTACATGGGTGTCCTCCAGGTGCTCCAGTTTCCTCCCACAATCCAAAGATGTGCAGATCAGGTGTATTGGCCATAGTGATAGGTGCATTAGTAGGGGAATGGGTGTTGGGTGGGTTACTCTTTGGAGGATAGGTGGACTTGTTGGGCCAAAGTGCCTGTTTCCACACTGTAGGGAATCTAATCTAATACTAAAACCCATTATAGCATTAAGTGTATATTTTTATATTGAATATTAATGTAATATGCTCACTTTGGATTTATTTGCCAAATTTTTACACATTTAATAAAATAGTAAACCCTCATTTAAGTAGATTAAGAAACCAGGTAAAATATTTACTTTGCAAAAAAAAAGAAATAAAAGCTATAGTCTGGACCCAAGGATATTAAGGTGAAGGTGAGCTGTGTTGGTAAATGCCATGACAACCCCGCCCTCATTCAACTGTGAAAATGTAACTTTTTGAAACTATTTCCACTCAGTAAATTTCAATGAAAGGAGGAATTAGTAAACAGAAACAAAAACATAATTGTCCTGTTTTAAGTTAACAATTAAGTAACAAATTTTACCCAAAGGTGAAATATAGAGCATAGATTGAATTAGATCCTTCCCCCACCACCCCCCCTCCCCCTCACCCCAGCCCCATATTCCTGTGCCTGTTGTAATTTATCTCAGTTTTACTCCTGACTGGTTCTAAAATGGCTGCAGGGTTGCCTGGCATCCTTTGGTATTTCATCTAAACCCTGAATGACCATGGACAGGGATCAGATGTTAAATCAAGTCTTGTCCTCTCTTAAATTGTGAGAAAAGTGATCACAATCAGAAACTCTGATCAGTTTATCTGTCCTAACCTTGGGTCAGTATTGCTAACTATGTATGTCACAACTGCCATTACAGCTAAGGTCAGTTAAGTCAGTATAAATTGAGGTCTTTTGAAAATTGTCTTCATAAATGAAAAATTATAAGGGGAGTCGAGTGACAGCAGAGCTGGAATGAATAACTGAAATTCATATACCGAATAGTGCATAACTGCTGTACTTATAAAACATTTCAATTGGTTAAAAAACACACAACACCAGGCTGTAGTCCAACAGGTTTATTTGGAAGCGCTAGCTTTCAGAGTGTTGCTCCTTGACAACCATCTGATGAAGGAGCAGCGCTCCGAAAGCTAGTGCATCCAAATAAACCTGTTGGACCAAAGCCTGGTGTTGTGTGATTTTTAACTTTTATACCCCAGTCCAACAGCAGCATCTCCAAATCATTTCAGTTTGGTATATTTAACTTTTTGACAGCCTCTTAATATTTGTTTGGGAATTTTGCAAGTATATGCTAACAATGTGGTTGCAGTACCATGTTGCTCATACAATTTGCAAGTATATGCAGTACTCTCTGTTCACCAAGATGCTGCAGTGAAGTGCTATGTTGTCATATATTCTGATGATCAATGCAAATGTCTGCTACAAGCATTGACAGTAGAGAATGCTGGGCTTCAGTTCATACTAGTAAAAGGAGCACTGCCCACAGACAACAGCAATAAAAAGTGTGCATTTATATCATACATTTAACAGAATAAAAACAATAAAAATGTGACACTTCACATCACCATTAACATTTCCCACACTAAAACAGTCCATGCTTTTGTCTTCCAAATTGTGTCCTGAACATGCGACTACAGTTTCCGTAGAAGATGGTGGTGGAGTAGGACTCCAGAGCGAGAGCTCACCTGCTCTGTCCATTTATTTTCTTTTTGTCTCTTTCTTTGTGTTTCTTTCACTTTTTCTTTTTACCTCCCATCTTTGGGCAGCACAGGCTATGGTCTGGGATGAAAGCCAGTGCAGATTCTGGCCCCAGCTTGGACTCGAAAGTGCAGCCTTGAATTGAGGCCCGCCACAGTCTGGGATGGGAGGACTGTTCTCCTGAACTCTTATTTCTCTATTTTTCTAATTATTGCTGGAAATCTTATTTCTTTATTTTTCCATTTTTTTCCCCCTAAGAATTTGTACCTAGGTATCTCCGTACCTAAAATGACACCATGTGAGTACATGTGACAATAAAGCTAATTGCACAGCCAGGCCTCAGACTATTAACACAGCAAAGCAACCACAAAAGACTGAAAAAACATGAAAGTTTGCAGATGCATTCCTGTACCATATTGATGGAATGCAGATTTTGAATAAATCAGTGTAACTAACCTTTGTGAATTTTTCTATTAACTTTTATCCACACAGGATATTATAGTGTATAATAGAGTGATATTATCTTTGCACATTTGTAGCTGTGAGTTTCTGAGATAATATCATGAATTGATCATTGTTTGGAATTATAATTTAACACTGTTGAATTTGAGGTTATTTGACATTATCTGTCATTTGTATCGCTGCTGCAATGACCACTGTTTATTCCTCTCAAAAAGGTTAAAATATGGGAAATGTAATCAAAATTTAAATGCACTTTTTGCCATATTGTCATTCAAGGTAAATTATCAGATTTGAAATCAATAAAATATAAAAATTACAGCTGATTCGATTGCCCTGATGATGGAAACAACAGTTCATCACAATTGTTTACAGTTTTTTCCTCACAATTTATACTCCTAATATTTGCTTCTCTGTTTTAACTCCTGTGCTTGACTATCTCTTTACTTTCTTAAAAATGTGTTGCTGGAAAAGCGCAGCAGATCAGGCAGCATCAAAGGAGCAGGAGAATAAGCCCTTCTTCGGGCTTATGCCCGAAACGTCGATTCTGCTGCTCCTTTGATGCTGCCTGACCTGCTGCGCTTTTCCAGCAACACGTTTTTAAGCTCTGATCTCCAGCATCTGCAGTTCTCACTTTCTCCTATCTCTTTACTTTCTGACTTGATGGTCAGAATTGGCTGCCTCATTCAGGGTTTGAGAGAAAAGAAGACTCAAATGCTTCAATCCGAAGTAGACAATCAGGAGGCTGGAAGAAAAAAGCAACTCAAGCAGCAACAGAAGGTGGAGAAGTCGATGTTTTGGGTATAGCCCCTCTTCAAGAATGGGGTTGGAGATAGGGGGAGCAGCAGATAAAGTGTGGGGAGAAGGTTCTGGATGGGAATGGAGGGAAGTGGTGAGGTATCTATAGGTGAATGCAGGTGATGGGTACCAACCAGGTCATACCCACTACCTGTATTCATTTATCACTACCTCATCACTCCACTCCTCTCCCCACCAATAACCCCCTCCTCTCTTTATCTGCTGATCACTCTACTCCCAACCCCATTTCTGAAGAAATGTTATATACAAAACATTGACTTCTCCATCTCCTGATGCTGCCTGGTTTGCTGTGCTTTTCCAGCCTCCTGCTTGTGTACTCATTCAGGGTTTGTACTGATGTGATGATACTATGGTTTTAAACCTTTTTTGAACTTCTTTTTGTGAAGAGAGGTTAAGACTGAGGTGCAGAGCAATCTGTTCAAAGCCAATAAAGTAAATAGCTTGTGACGCTTTTTTTTAAGTTGAAACAATAGAAGCAGCCTGAAAGAGTAGAGTCAATCTCCTACAGAACCAAGATTTTTAGTTTTAGCTTTCTGCAGCTGCTAGGGTCTTAAACCCGGATGCAGAAGCTCTTATTCCTCTCTCTGTTACAGTTAAAGATTGGGATTCTCTTCCTGTTTCTAAAATTGCATGTGAGACAATCTATTTTATTGATTTTGCCTTTGCCATAGGTGTGTTTATGGGATGTTACTGTCTTGGAACAGTTAATTCCTAGTGATTAATATATAATTTTGTTATGTCTTTTGGAGTTACAGTTCATACATTTTTTTCACTTGTTTTTACTTTGTCTGTATTTTAGTATTGTGTAAAACTAAAGCATGTTTTGCTTAAAGTTAAATAATTTGACTAATTGAATTGCATCCTGAATGCAATGCCTTACACTTATCTTTAAAATAAGAAAAAAAAACAGTGTTCAGGCTCCTTTCTTAACAAGGAGGCTTGGCCTGGTCTATAACATGAAGTAGAGCAATACGAAATTAATCTCATGATATAATTCAACAACCATTTGACTTTGTTTGTTGCTATTCTATGTCATTTGGATATTTAATATCAAATCTAAAGACATGTTCAGCTTCACTGTTGAATAACTGAATACTGTGGATAGAATAAATGTACCATTCACTTTTTCCCCCCTTCCTCTGTGTGGCACTTTGTCATTTGTCTGTATTTAGTTTAATTTTCCATTGCTCTCCTGACCTGCAAATCTTCATCAACTCATCCTATAATTTGGGAGTAAGCAAATTATTTCCATCCTGGTAATGTATCTTTTGCCAATTTGTTCACTTTCCATTGAGATTCTCAATCCATTTTCTTAATTCAGTTGAGACACAGCAGTGCTGTAAGAATTTTGTCCTGATATACCACAGTCAATATTGCCCACACACTTTTGTATTTGTTGGGTCTTACTCATCAGCTAGTTTCATATATACTTCCAAGGTTTACCCTGAATCCTCTTGGCTTTGTGTTTAAAGAATAGTGTTTTCTTGTCTCATTTGAGGTTCCATTAATCCCAATTCATTTGTCATTTCCTCAATAAATCAAGGAATTTGGATTGGCAGAGTCGTTTTTGTATGCAAGTCGATTGCTGTTTACAGAATTGATATTGTTCAGTTGTTCCTCTAGCTTCATCCTGATAATTTTATAAATTATTTTACTGTACATGGAATATGATACCTGTGCTTTTCCACCCTTTTGAATTTGGGTAACATATTAGTTCCCTTCTTGTTCTACTTCCCCTTGGATCAATGATTTAAAGTTGAATGTTTTAATTGTTCTGTGTTTGGTTCTGCTAATTTAGTAACTGCTCCCTGTACATTTAATAGCTTGGACTTTGGGTGAAATGAGAACATTACGACAATCCACCAAAGTTTTGGAAGGGATTTTGCTCTGAGATGTGAACACGTGTTAAAAATGTGTGAAGTTCTCAGCTGTTTAAAAGTCTGTGTCTAAACTGTTTAGATTTAGAATGAGAGTTATCTCTACAATGCTCTGGAATAAATCAAATGTCGCAGCAACCTGATGCACATTTAAAAATGGCACCCTCTGAATGACAGTTATTTTTTCATTATTTATCCCTGATGTTTTATGTGTTTTGAAACCAATTTATCTGTCCAGATCCTGCCTAGCATTGAATTTAATTTTAGAGAGCATGTTGATCATGCCTTTCTTTATAAAAGTTGGTGGAATTAGTCATCCATAATAATTTGATATTTATGTTCATCCACAGATTCAAACCTTAATGCATTTTCTTTGATTTTTCACCTCTCCTGTCACCACAGTCATATTATCTCATGGTACTGCGTCATGTTTTTATGTTAATACTTAGCCTCATCTGCTGTACTTTTACTCAAGTCATACCTCTTAGATTACAGTTTGATGTGAAGTCATAGAGTGTACAAAATGGAAACAGACAATTCAATCCAACTTGTCCGCACCAATGGGATAACCTGACCTAATCCCATTTGCCACAATTTGGCCCAAATCCCCCTAAACCTTTCCTATTCTTATACCCACCCAGATGCCTTTTAAATGTTGTAATTGTATTCACTATCTCAACTTCCTCTGGCAGTTCGTTCCATACGTGCGCTATCCTCTGCATGAAAATGTTACCCCTCAGGTCCTTTTTAAAATCTTTCCCCTCTTTTCTTCAACCTATACCTAAATTCTTGTCCCATTCCCAATGGATCCCTTCATTTCATTTTACTGTATATTTCCTAGCTCAACAAATTTAACTTTTGTTTCCTGATTAATTTTGTACAGCATTTGTTTAATTTGAATTTGCTGGTATGAACATATGCCAGCATATCTTTTACATTTGTAGCACTTCGCGTTTAAATGTAATCACTTAAAACAGCTGAAGCTTATTCGAGAGATTTCTTCAATGTATTTGCTATAGCTGCTCCCTATTTCCTTGTATTTAACCATTTTAAAAAATATGTGTTGGCTCCTGGTCATAGATATTTCTGATTGCCAGACTGTGTGAATTGTTCTAATTCTGTAATTGTTGTCCCCACTGGCAACATCTTTTGTACCTTTTCTTGGTCATTAAATATGAATACTAGAACAAGATGAGTATTGTCTGTCGAGACTTCTTTACACATTGGATCACAAACATTGTTTATCAACTCTGATTCAAAGTAACCTGAATTTACCCTGTATTAATTCTTCATTCAAAGCCATGCATGTATTCTGACATACTTCTGAATCACATCACAAAAGAAATTGTACTCTTTATGATGGCATGATGGTCTATAACCTATCTCTATGATTATAATGATAATATATATAATTTTATCGTTAAAACTTAAAAAGCTGGAAATACTAAGCAGGTCTGGTAGCATGGGGTCATAGTGTGACACAGCACAGAAACAGATTGTTCAGTCCAACCAGTCCATGCCAAACATAACCTCAAACTAAACTAGTCCCACCTGCCTGCTCCTGGCCTATATCCCTCCAAACCTTTCCTCTTTGTGTACTTATCCAAGAATCTTCTCTGGAAAGAGAAGCAGTATAAATGTCAGAATGTTATTGTAGAGCCAGTGTTTCATCAGGCCACTGGAGATTGAGCAAAAACCCCATATTGCTTATTCCAGTGAAGTTCCACCAAATTTAATGCCAGTCAGCATTCAAAAGACCTTAAGCTAGGTTCCACCCTGTTAGAGTTGCCAGCCCATCAGAAGCCATGGCTATGGCTGGATCAACATCTAGGATTGCAGAGGAGGGTAAGTGATTTATGGTAAGGGGGTTTGTTTCTGGTGCCAGTAATCACAGGGGGAAAAGGCAGGGGAGTTGAAGAAAGAACAGAGGCTGACAGGGAAGGGTGGGAGGGGAAATAACAAAACATGACACGGTGGAATACTCAAATTATTAAATGTTAATAAATAGAATTAAATGCAATGAAAGGCAAAAAGGGACAACAGTTAGGCAAGTAAATAAATAAGTGATGGATTCAGTGTGATTTAAATAGCGACATCAAAATCCTTACCAGTACCTGGTATTTTAAAACAATTGGAACAGAGTTAATGATATCAAATCATTCAACTCAGTGTTGAGTTAAGAACATTATAAAACTGTCAAATCAAAAGGTGTTCTTTGAATTTCATGTGGACATTGTAGAGGACAAAGTCAGACAGGGCGTGGGAGTTGTCGCAAAAAATTAAAATGGCAAGTGGAAACTGAGCTAATGCAACCTGAGCTAATGCAACCTCTCCTTCTTAGGAAGCTTAGGATCATAATTGGGTTCTGAACAGAAGTGTTCAGCAGCACAATCAACTCATTTGTGAATGGTGTCCCCAGTGTAATAGAGACTGCTTCATGACCAATGAATAAAATATATTTTCCTGTTTCAGTTGGAAAGGCTGTTTAAGGCTTATGAAAGAAGGATGTAAAAGAGCAGATGTTGTATCTCATGGACTTGCACAGAAAGGTGTTAAATGATGGAAGTGGTGTATTGGGAAATGAATATGGATCAGAGTAAAGTGGAAGGAATGCTCATTTTAGAATGTTGAAGGGCAGGGAAAATTGTGTTTGGTGTTTGTATCAGATTGAGTTGTCGGAAGTGGCTGAAGATGCTTTGTTAAATGTGGAGGTTGGTTGTTAGATGGTAAGGGCAAACTTCTCAGAAGGAGATGAAGGACTGACAACAGACATGCAGACATGGACTTAGTAAAAGTCCTTTTTTAAACATGATAGAGAGCAAAGAGAGAAGAATGGTGAAACCACTGATATGGAAGATGTTAGTGTCAGAACTCAGGCGACTGTGTGGTGTTCGCACATTCTCCCCGTGTCTGCGTGTGTTTCTTCTGGGTGCTCAGGTTTCCTCCCACAGTCCAAAAATGTGCAGGTTAGGTGAATTGGCTATGTTAAATTGCCAGTAGTGTTAGGTGTAGGGGTAAATGTAGGGGAATAGGTCTGGTGGGTTGCGCTTCGGCGGGTCGGTGTGGACTTGTTGGGCCAAAGGGCCTGTTTCCACACTGTAAGTAATCTAATCTAATCTAATCTGTCATATCTGCAAGTCTGTTTTGTGCCTGCTATCTTCCTTTGTCTCATAAAATCATACAGTATGGTAGAAGCCCTTTAGCCCTTTGATTCGGAACTGACAAACATTGCTCGAAATCACCATCAGACTCACTTTCCAACATTTGGCCCATAACCTTGAATGTTACAATATTTCAAGTGCCCCAAGTACTTTTTAAAGGTTTTGAAGTTTCCCACCTCAACCATCCTGCCAGGCAGTGCATTCCACATTTGCACCATGCTCTGAGTGAGAAGGTTTGGCCTCAAATCCCCTCTAAATCTCCTGCCAATCACTTCAAAATTATGCCCCCCTGTTATTGGTCTTTCACCTTCTGTGATCAACTGCTTCCTACTCACCCTGTCCATGCTTCTCATAATCTTATACACCTCTTTCAGGTCCCTTTTCAGCCAACTCTCAGCTAAAGAAAACAACCTGAGCTAAAGCAACCTATCTTCTTAGCTAAACTGCTTAATCTTAGACAATATCCCAGTGAATCTTCTGTGCACTCTCATCAGTGTAATCACATCTTTCTTGTACACCAGAGACAAGAACTGTGCAAAGTGCTGCAGCCTAATCAAAGGTTTTGTACAACTCCTAGAAGAAAGTGAGGACAGCAGATGCTGGAGACCAGAGCTGAAAATGTGTTGCTGAAGAAGGGCTCATGCCCGAAACGTCAATTCTCCTGCTCCTTGGATGCTGCCTGACCTGCTGCGCTTTTCCAGCAACACATATTCAGTTTTGTACAACTCCAACATGCATTTCCTGCTCTTTAAATCTGAGCCACAACTGATAAAGGCAAGTGTCGCATATGCTTTCTTTACTATAAAGCTGTCCTGCTACTTTGTGGGATCTGTGGACAAGCACCTCAATATCCTTTTGTTTCTCTGAGCTTCCTAGTTCCTGCCTTTCATTGAGTACTCCCCCGTCTTGTTACTTTATCCACAGTATATCACTTCACAGCAGCCTGGCATGTAACTCATCCAGGCCTGGGTATTTGTTCATTTTTAAGCTGACAAATATCTTTAATATCCCTTGCAAGAGCAGAAATTGCTGAAGAAATTCAGGGTTCTTGCAACTGTCAGGACTTAGTATCAAGTTCAATAATTTTAGGTTCTCAACGCTTTCTTCTATGTCTTTTACCCCACTCCACAAGCCAGGTCCTGTTACATGGGCTGTTTTCAGCACAATTAACACATTTTCACCATCTTACAGATCCCATTAGCTGCATTTCTGTCTCCCTTGCTTACCATTATCCATATCTTTGCCTAACTGTCATTCTATCCCACTGGACTCCATCTCAACCTATCAGTTCCTCCTTTAACCCCCTACCCCTGTCTTCAGCATATGTACAACCCTTTCCTAACCACTTCTAGTCCTGAGAAAGGGTCACTGGACTTGAAACATTAACTCTACTTTCTCTCCACAGATACTGCCAGACCTTCTGAGTTTCTCCATCGATTTCCGCTTTTGTTTCAGATTTCTAGCATCAAAAATCTTTGTTTTATATTACTCCAATATCTCCTCACCCTCTATGTCAATCTGCTCAAGAACCTTGTGGATTGTGTATCTCTTCCTAGATTGCATATCTCCACCGTCCTTCCCCAAAGAGAATACAGCTGTGTGGTAGTCATTTCATGCCCCACCAGTTTCCTCCAACTCCACGCAAAGAATGCTCTTTGATTCCTAATGGGTCTGACTCTTTCCTTGGCTATCCTCTTGCCATTAATATAGTGAAATAATATCTTAGGATTCTCCCTAGTCTTATCTGCCAGTGCTTTTTCATGCTCCCTGTTTGGTCTCTTAATTGTTTTCTGAAGTTCACCTTCTCTTTCTATACTCTACTTGTGCCTCCAAGGATTTTCTCCTTTTGTACTTTTTGAAAACCTTTGTTTTCCTTTTTATCCAGGCTTGAATATTTCTAAACATCTCAGGTTCTCTGGGCTGTTGCTGTTAAATTTCATCTGAAAGGAACCATGTTGGGCCTTTAAAATGGTAAAGGTAAAGTTGCTGTAGTCCTGATGGACTATGGGCTGCATTCTCATTAAAGAGAGAGAACTGGTGGTGTTTCAAGCTAAAGATTGTCTTAGCTCAAGCAAAGAGAGAGGCTGAAAAGGAGAATCCTTCACGGTAACCTCAGCTCATGTGGGAAATGAACCCACTCTGCTGTTATCACTCTGCATCGCAAACCAGCTGGCCAGCCAACTGAGCTAATGCTCTGTATTCCACCTTAGTGCCAAACTCATTTAAACTCTTCCCAACAGCATTAGCAAACCCACAAAGATATTGATCCCATTCTGGTTTAGGTGTGATTGCCTCACTTGTGTAGGTCACATCTTTCCCAGAAATGGTCCCAATGATGCAAGAAACTGAGACTCTCCCTCCTATACCAACTCTTGAGCAATACATTCATCAGTCATATTCTCTTGTCACTGAATTTGCTAGCACATGGACCATGAGTAATCCAGAGATTGCCACCTTTCAAGTCCTGCTCTTTAGTCTACCAAGTAGCTCCCTAAATAATTGACGCAAGGCATTCATTCTACCTGTATCATTGGTACCGATGTATACAGCAACGTCTGTTTTATCAACTTCTCACTTCACCATGCCCTGCAGCTACTCAGTGACATCCCCCCTGATCCTGGCACCTGCAATGCAACACACCATCTAGTAGTCACATCTGCAGCTGCAGAAATGTCTGTCTGTTTTCCGAACTAATGAGTTATTCTCGCGTACACTTTTTTCTTCCTCCCCTCCTGTACAGTCAGGCCACTGAATGTTGCAGAAGCTTGGCTCTGTCTGTACTCCCTTGAGGGCAAACTCATGCCAAATTAATTTTTGAGCAGGACCTAGGGAACTGCTGCACCACCTGCTTGACTCTTTTTGACTGCTTGATGGTTACCCATTCTCTTCTTTCCTCCAGTCCCTTGAGCTACAATATGACCAGTTCTCTCAACAGGCAATCAGTGTAACTCTCAGAATCATGAAAATGCCAGTGTGTCCAGCATTTCTCGAGCTCCAAAACATGCAGCTCATGTTTCTGCTGTTGGGAGCACTGGTATTTCACATGTATGGAAGTTTAATCGCTTGCCTCCCACACTTAACAAACTGTCAGATTCCATTCTCTGCAGGTTGCACCTCATAGTTTAATTATTTTCTATTTCTGCCTCAATATTCCTCATATTTTTTGTCCCTAATTTATTTAAGTTTTTTCCATGCGTGCTCTAGGATGTCTTTCTTATCCTGATTAAATTTGCAGTTACTTACAAATTCACATTATACTGACAGTGGTGTCAGTGCACTCATGGTACTGGTAGGATCCTGACTTTGCAGATGTGACAGGGCACACAATTCACTTGGCTGACCTTGCAAAACTTGAATATGAAATTACTGACTCTTACTTGCTAATATTTTGAATTGTTTAATCTTAAAGATACTCCCTTTCCCTTAACTTTTGTGTTACACTTCACCCTTATGCTTCTCAGTTAGTCTCTGAATAATCTCCCAGTGTTTGGACCTTGTTTTGTTCCAGCCCCTATTGATCTGTGAAAATAGTTAGGAAATCAAGACAGCAAGAAAAAAACCTTCTCTCTCTTACTTCAGCAAACTCTCACACTTAGCAAACGACGACATTCTACGCTCTGTGGGTTCCACTCCATTCTGATTGCGCAGATGCCTTTTTTTAATACTCTGCCTCACCAGTTTCAAGAACTGGTTTAATCCAGATGAAAAGGGGCTAGCAGTTGACTGTCTTGCAAATTCACACTGTCCTGACAGCTGCTTGTTTACTTTATTTTGCTAACACCTCTTTTCTTGAAAATATGCTGTTAAAACATAGACCATTTCTCTTTATCATCTATCTTTCAAGTTTCAGCTTTGATTTATGTATGCTTTTTTATAAGAACTCTGAATTATTTCTCCCAAATTTAATTTTCTCCTGTACCGGTTATGACCCAACAGCCTCTACTTGTCTTCTGTGTTATTTCCTACTTCATTTCTCAATTTGTACATTATAGTTTCTGCAACTTACTTTGAAAAAAAATAACATTTTAAAATCTGCAAGATGTTTCTGATAAACTAATTATGTGTTTTATAAATGTGATAATTTGTTTTGATATTTGAGATTCTCCTTGGGATTACAAATCTGAACCATCAGTTTGAAAAAGAAGAATCAGCAGATTTCTGTTTGTGTTGTTCCTGGACCTGTAATTTGAAGTCATATTGTTTAAAATAATCTTTTGCATCTCTTGGTTTACTTCTTTTCTTTTAATTGCATTTAATTTTGGCAAATTGCAATTTACATAACATCCAAGATTTATCATTTCTTCATAAATGCATACATTGAATTGGAAAGATGAGTCTCATCTGTCATTGAAAGGATTCTGTTTGCCTCAGCAGTGCACCATGAAATGTTTGAAAATGTGCTCTCATGAAGAGTTACAGGACTCAAAACATTAACTCTGCTTTCTTCCCACAGATGCTGCTGGACCTGCTGAATTTCTTTAGTAATTTTTGTTTTTTCTTGAAAATTTTACATTTCTCTGACCCATTTCTCTTAAGGTGGTAGGTGTCCACCAGTCTACCTCTGGATCCATTGACGGCCTTGAATTGTAAATGACTGCTCAGTGAAAGCCCTCAGTCTGCCTCAAATGCTATAAACACTCAACAGTGGCAGGCAGGTGAAATAGGACAGGCATTTTCTGACAACTTTGTTGAAATGGCAGGATCACCACTGTTCTTCATTTTGAGGAATGCTCTGTGTATCTCTCCCAAAATGTAAAGCCCTTTGTTTTTCCCACTTGGTCTTCAAAACTTGCCTACTGCCCTATGACTCCCCAACACAACTCTCCCCCAATCACCACCGCTCCGCCCCAGACCTGATCTCTGTCTGCACTAAAAGCTCGGGTTTTATTGGAGTTTGGGCCCCAAAGAAGATCTCCTTGCAGTCCCTGCAGTCTCCACTTTCAACATCTGACACTCCTGATACTGTAGGAACTGATGACCAATATCAGTGGATTACAGTAAAACGACATGTACACGCCTGATCCTCAGCTTGATTATGCCATTCATCCATGCTATCACTGTGGTATAGTTTTTAAAAAGTCTATGGGTTTGAAACTAAGCTTTCTTCTTGGAGTTGGCGGGTAAGAATGAACAAACAAATAGAGCCAGGTCCCCCAGCAGTGAAATCTAAGCCCCTGATTCTTAGGTTCAAGACTGAGGAATGTCAAACCAGATAGGTATGCAACACATAAATAGGCCATTCAACCGAACCAGACCAAGTCACAGGTTATGTATGTGGATGAGTAATAGGCTTCAGAAGTTCTAGTATTATGTTGTTGCATGCATGACAGGACTATCAATCAGTACACAAGTAGATTAGTGATAGGATTTTATCCTCCCTCATCCAGATGTAACACATCCACTTTCACTTTGCTGTATTGTTGCTTTTGACAGTTTGACCATTTACAGCCTATAAAACAGTCTAAACCTGATAAAACTTCTTCAGTGGTGATAGCATCAATCAATCAAGAGATAAATGAAGTAATATTCTTTCAACCTTCCTGTCTATTGGCTGATAGTCATTCGAGGAGTATTTCAAGTTAAATACTGTGGAAATAAAATAATCCTAGCTAATTTTGTGGCAGTAAATATAGAAGGATAATGAAGAGACTAAGATCATAAAATAATATCATGTGAATATTCATAAAATGTTATAATAAGTAGTCGACAAATGAATTCCATATTCTGTATAAAACATTCACTGTATTATTTTCAGATGTTTAGTTTTAAACACCATAAGATTGATTACGAGTTTGATGTAAACTGTCATGGTAATGTAGGAACAGTGGTAATGTCATGGGACTAATAATCTAGAACACCAAGCTAATGCTCTGAGATCCTGAGTTTGAGAAGAAGTCCTACCGTGACAAATCATGAAATTTGAATTCAGTAAAAATATGGGATAAAAAGCTACTGTCATAGTATATCACAACGATTGATTCTCATATGAAAATCAATTTGGTTCATTTAAGTCCTTCAGGGAAAGAAATCTGCCATATTTACCTGGTTTGGTCTATATGTGACTCCAGACCAACAAGAATGCAGTTGACTCTTAACTGCCCTCCAGGCAGCAAATGCTAACTAGTGGTAGGAAGGATAAAAAACAGAAGATGTTATTATTACCTCAAAAATGTATTTTGTGATTACATTGTCTTAATAAACTATTTCAATGTTGCAGTCTTTTTTGCTTTGCATAGCAAGAGGTGTCACTATTAGTCATTACTGTTGGACGTTGAAAACTTAGATCCACCTCAAGAGAAATCTATAGAAAAACCTCTTCAACCTTTTACCCCAACATGAAGAGTGTTTGAGAAGAAATTTGTAAATAGCATACCGAGAACCACAATGTTTTCCATTACTTTGAATGCCTTGTATTCAAAACTTTAAGCTCGAGGTATAGTGCTTAAGAAATTAGTGCAGAACTATGCAAGGGCATAGTCAAGGTATTAATTGTTAGCTGAAATAATTTTTCAAGCAGATTGTTTTAGTCATTGGCATGTATCTCTGAACTGACAGCAGCTTGACAGAAGCATGACTTGCAAATGCCGAGGGTATTGGAAATCTAGCTTTCAAATATGTTGGCTCTGTACCTATTTTTCTGATGTCAAAGCACTGAATATGCCAGTTGGTGTGTACAGACATTCAGTTCTAGGAGTTCATCAAATGCCTAATGGCAGACAAAAAGGTATTTGATGCTTTACAGATGCAGATAACACTTAGGAGGCCTATTTGCTGCTCTGTTTACAAAACTGGCATGATCTGAATGTTCCAAATGCTTGTCCAACCACTTTCCAAAACTTATGGAAATTTGTGGTCTAACTAGTGGTTGGCCTTCAGAGGAAGGTACTTCTTTTTTTAAGAATCACTCTTCCAGACGACACTGTTGCTTATTTCCAATAAACTTAGTGCCATCTCTCCTTCTTCCTTGAAGTCTTGATGACAGTCCACCTCCTTCTGATGTTTGTTCATTTCTGATCATTTCTACCCTTGCCCGATACATATGCTGCAATCCAAAATCCATTGCTGATTCACCAATGATCAGATTGGAGTTGCTGAGTGCATGTTTATTGCTACGAAAGAAAATGCTGGAAGTTTTTAGCAGTCTGTGCAGACAGAAAGAGTCAACATTTCATAACATTTAAATAAGACCTCAGGCTAAAGATTGGGGTCATCAACCCAAAAGGAAATCAAATTGTAGTCCTTTGAGAATATAGCTGAAGTCTCATTTTGCTTCACTTCACTTCACTTTACACTGATTAATGCTTATTTTAACTAATACTACCAGTAACAAATTGACAGTGTATGTTAACTATATAGTGTACCTATTTGGAAGGGTAAATTTGATAGCTGAATTTTTAGTAGCGTCTTATTTTTAGCTAATACTACTTCACTTTTTACATTGTTCTATTTGAGTAGAGCCATTTTTGCATACAGCTAAAACCTAATCTGTCTATTTGTACCTTATCATTATGTCTTTTTAAAATAATCAAGTTTCTTCCAAAGCCCCCTGTAATCTCTTTCAGTAGTCAATATTGCGTTCACTTGATTCATTATGTATCGCCACACACGCTGCCTCCAATGTGACTTGTTGAGCTGTCTTGCTGAACTGAAAGGTCACCCAATTCTCCAATCTGCTCCCTACAAGAGCCTCTGAGCTATTTCTTAAATGTTTTGCATGCTCCACAGCTGGATTCCTAGAGTTCTCATCAATTATACCGCTAAGTGGTGTTTTACCTTAGAAATGTTAAAGATCATTAGTGCAGGATGAATTGTAACTGAGCAGATTTCTATTATTCCTGTGAGCAGAATTGTATTCCATAAAATTGACCAAAGCAAAATCAGTCGTAACAACATTATTCTTTGATTGCAGTTTGTTCAAACATGTAGGAAAGGGCATTTAATTCTGCTTCCAGAAAAGAGGAAAATGTATCCCAGTGCTACATTCCTGCTACAATTCTGGAGTTATCTTCACGCTGCAATGAGCAAGTCAATTTTTTTTCTTAATGTTCAGTTACTTTCCATTATCCAATGCAGAATGATTTCATTTAACAGGAAATCCATAATACTTGCTTGATGAAAAACAGTCAGTTATCATGGTACAGCATTTTTTATAGAATGGTGAAAATATATCTCATGTTTTCAGACCATGCAATGAAACTGCTTGTTTGAATTTGCATGTAGAAAATATAAATGTTTTTACTTCATCTATCAGGAGTCAATACTTTATGTTCAACTTTTGAACAGATTGGTGGCACTGGGAGATATGTTCTGAGTAACACTGTCCTTTTGACTGTGGCAGAAATCAGGTATCCAGAGTAATTGGTATAACTTGCACTAGCTGTTGTATTCTGCCAAGTAAGAGAACAGAGCTGTCCTATTTACACCACAGTTGCATTGATGCAGCTCCAATCAGCAGCAACTTCACAGCACAGAAATAACAACTCAGATGCTGGGATTTTATATTGTGATCCAATTTGCCAACATCACCTAGTTAGTATCTAGTTGTCAAGATCTGATAGGATAGTCGTTCTGCTCTAATATCAGCCTGAAATTTAAATTATTCATTCTGCAGTGCATCAGGGATTCAATCTATAACTTTGAAGTCTGTATTCAATGATGCTTTTACATTGATGACTGTTTATACAGCAAATGGTACTGCAGAGCTGAATCTGTGCCAGCGTTATCTCAAAATAAAGCATTCAGTGTAAACAGGGCATCGGATGGTTGCTAAAGGACCTTAATACCTTCTTTATAATTACAAAATAAGGTTGGATTTGTCCCAGACTGGTTCTTAGCTTGCTGCTGTAATCAGAACCAATGAAGTTCCAAATCAGCATAAGGCCAACGGAATTCAAGTTAGAAGTAGGTTGGAGTAAAAGTGCAATGTTTTTTAACCCCGAAGCTACCTCAAGATACCTTATTTCTCTAGTACTGGCGTGTAAATGAGACATTTGTCGAATTGTTCCTCTGCACAATACTTTATTCAAAACACATCACTTTGATTACACAGTCAAGTCAAATTACCATGTTCTGCGTCGTGATTACCTGACAAACCAAACTTGAAAGCCAGTTTTCAACAAATAAAAGGATGAAATTAACAGTGTGGAAACCTAGTTCTAGAATTAATAGTGCAATTCCCAGGGACAGAGGAAGGCCAGTAAATGTATTGCTCATGGAAAGCAGCATTAATTTTGAAATAAGGACAGAAGAAATTACCGAATACAGAAGAAAGAGCAGAGCAATAACTTTAAAATATTTTATTTCGAGACATTTTAAGCCTTTAGTCAAGACTGTGATAAATCCAATCCTGTCAGCCATGCAAATTGAATTATTAGTTTGCTTCAACATCACCATGTTTCAGCTGAGACCTTAAAATCTGAGAACAGAATTGATAGAGCTGATGACAATATGCTTTCTTACAAATTTGACTGTTTAGGATTAGAGGAGGCAGCAGCTGAGTGGTATTATCGCTAATATTCTGAGGATTCATGTTTGAATTTCACCAATGCAGATGGAATTTGAATTCAATAAAAATCTGGAATTTAGAGTCTTATGATGACCATGCAGCTTTTATCAGGAAAAATCCATATGGTTCACTTCTTTAGGAAGGAAGCTGCTGCCGTTGCTTGGTGTGGTCTTCCAAATCCACTACATGCCTTTGACTCTTACGGGATGCACAATAAATGCTGGTCTGGTCTGTGATGGCCACATTCTATGAATAAAGGAAAAGGATTGCTTGGAGAAATTAGGGAATTATTTCATATATGAATATTTATTTTTCAGTGAGTGTTTTCAGTTGCGTTGAGCAACAAGTTCATTGAAATGCTCAGTGGAGATAATGGCAAGTATCTATTCATAATCCCACCATCAAAATTCAAAAAGATTTAAAACATCAAACTAACAAAATTCATCGCAAGGGATTTATTTTCTTCACTTTGCCTCGAGGACAATCTGAGCAAAAAAAATGGAAAACATTCTTACTGATGAAGGAAAAGGAAACAGGGTACTCGCTTGAAGTGCAGGTGGTGTTGCAGCGGGATTCCTGGTATCATTCTCTGGAGGGAAACAAAAGTAAGTGCTTGCATTTTTTCAAGGAAGACTGACATTTGTATTGGATCTTTCAACTCCATTTCATTTTGATATCAAAATGTTTGAAAGCTCTTACAACCAACTAAATACTTTGAATTATAGTTAGCATTGTAGTTGAGGAAACACAGCAGGCAATTTACATGCAGAAGTTCCCAAGAGGGTTATAGATAAGGTGAATAGCAAAGTTATTTTCCTCTCGGGTAGGTGAGTTAAAACTAGAGGGCACAGGTTTAAGATGAGAGGGGGAAGATTTAGAAGGGACCTAAGGGACAAGGCAGTGAAAGGAGTGCGTATGTGGAATGAACTCCCAGAGGAAGTGGTAGTTGCAGATACAGTTACAACATTTATAAGACGTTTGGGTAGGTACACAAATAAAAAATGTTTAGATGAATATGGGCTAAACACAAGCAAATTGAACTAGTTTACTTTGGGAAACCTGGTCACAATGGATGAGTTGGACCAAAGGGTCTGTTTCTGTGATATGACTCTATGACTCAATGAGCAACCATTCAAAGTTTGTGAGAAGATTTGTAGCTCGGATGCTCGTTGTTGTGGTTCTGTTCGCTGAGTTGGGAATTTGTGTTGCAGACGTTTCGTCCCCTGTCTAGGTGACAGCGTATCATCTGCCATCATTTCCGCCACCTCCAAACGGACCCCACCACCAGGGATATATTTCCCTCCCCTCCCCTATCAGCGTTCTGCAAAGACCACTCCCTCCATGACTCCCTCGTCAGGTCCACACACCCCACCAACCCAACCTCCACTCCCGGCACCTTCCCCTGCAACCGCAGGAAATGCAAAACTTGCGCCCACACCTCCTCCCTTACCTCTCTCCAAGGCCCCAAGGGATCCTTCCATATCCACTACAAATTCACCTGCACTTCCACACACATCATCTATTGCATCCGCTGCACCCGATGTGGCCTCCTCTATATTGGGGAGACGGGCCGTCTACTTGCAGAACGCTTCAGGGAACAGCTCTGGGATGCCCGGACCAACCAACCCAACCACCCCGTGGCTCAACACTTTAACTCTCCCTCCCACTCCACATGCAGGTCCTTGGACTCGTCCATCTCCAGAACATAACAACACGATGGTTGGAGGAAGCGCGCGTCATCTTCCGCCTGGGAACCCTCCAACCACCAGGGATGAACTCAGATTTCTCCAGTTTCCTCATTTCCCCTCCCCCCACCTTGTCTCAGTCGATTCCCTCGAACTCAGCACCGCCCTCCTAACCTGCAATTTTCTTCCTGACCTCTCCGCCCCCACCCCTCTCCAGCCTATCACCCTCACCTTGACCTCCTTCCACCTATCACATCTCCATCGCCCCTCCCCCAAGTCCCTCCTCCCTACCTTTTATCTTAGCCTGCTGGACACACTTTCTTCATTCCTGATGAAGGGCTTATGCCTGAAACGCCGAATTTCCTGTTCCTTGGATGCTGCCTAACCGGCTGCGCTTTAACCAGCAACACATTTTCAAGCCAAACAGAGAACAGCCAGGGAATTCCTAGAGGCCTGGCACTCATCCACAGATTCAATCAATAAGCACATTGACCTAGACCCAATATACCGACCACTGCAATGGACAGCTGGAACTGACAACCGGAAGCGGCAGAGACAAACCACTATAAATGCTGGAGGAAACATCACAGAAGCACTTCACAGGAGGCTCCCAAGCACTGAGGATATCTCCTAGACAGGGGATGAAATGTCTGCATCACAAATTCCCAGCTCGGCAAACAGATCCACAACAATGAGCAACCCATGATCAAAAAATGTATACTTTGTGATTGTTGATTAAAGATTACATATTAGCCAGACCAGGTGGACAACTCTATTGCTCTTCCTTAAATTAGCAATATTGAACCATGTACATTCCCTATGGACTTCAGTTTATCATCTCATCTTGAATATGCGAGCAGCAATTCAACAATCTCTCACCTCTACACTGGAATATCAGCTCAGATGTTTGAGTTTGAGACCTGTAATGATCTATGAACCCACAGCCTTGTGACACAGAAGTAAGTGTGCTACCAACTGAAACAACATTGATACCTTTCACGAACTAAGATCATGCTGTGAAGACAAGAGTGAACGTTTGAAGATTGTAATGTAGGAATCACCATAGCCAATTTATTCACAACAAGGCCTCAAGCTTCTATATTAGGATTGTGATAGGCTAACACTGCTGATTTCCGTCCTGTTAATCTGAATGGCCCAAGAGTGAACTTACCACATTTACTGAAGACAAGCCTTCCCAGACATTCATGTTTGCAGCAAAATTACCATGGAGTTGACACCAACTATAAATCTAGAGTCAGTGGCATTCAAAGCTTATAAAGTTAATAGCATAGCAAATGAAATATTAATTGAATATTAACTTCAAAATGAAGTTAAAAAAGGAGTAAGCAAGCAATGAGGATCTTCAATATAACGTAGAATTTGTAGGTTAGCTCACAAATGGTTAGCAGTAAAAATCTGAAAATAAAAGTCGAGAACCAAAATTATGGGAGATAAGAACAAACTCTTTCCACTAGTTAGGGATTCCAGAACTAGGGAGCATAATCTGAGAATTAAGGCCAAACTATTCAGGATTAATGCTAGAGAGTACTTTTACATACTAAGAGTGGTAAATGTTTGGAACTCTCTTCCACAAATGGCTTTGGATGCTGGATAAGTTCTTAATTTTATATCTGAGGTGGTAAGAGATAAGGGCCATAGGCAGGTATATTGAGTTACACCATTGTTCAGCCATGATCTCAATGACTGGCAGAACATGCTCAATGAATTGAATAACTTTCTTCAGTGCCTGTGTTCTTATTTGAGATTTCAAAGGTCAGTTTACATGCTAACATCTGTGGTAATTTATATTGTGGACAGTAAGTTTTCTGCTGTTACCATTTTGCTGATGTTCAGTACAACTTTAGCAAATGACCTCATATTGTTGTGCTGTTTTTTGTCAAAGTTTATTTGTCCACTGGTTTTACAAAACTTGCTGAGTGCCATTAAATTTCAGGCATCCACCCCAGACGTTCCTATAAGACTTCAAACAACTATCACATGAAATCAGCTTCCGTCTATCTAGATAGAGGGTCACATTTCACTGTAGCCAGCAAATCAATTGTTAAATTGGCCCTTTCCTATTTAACTTAATTTATTTTCCCTTTTTACACTTGACATTAGACATTCAAATTGTATGATAAGCTACACGGCACCTCATTCAGATTGGAGGGTTGTTTGTAAGCTTTGAATTTAATGCAGGGAAGAACATCAAAATACATGACAAAGCCTCGACTAACACTGACTATTTCTGTATCCACAAGAGTGCCCATCTTCACCCCTTCTTCAACTCATTAGCTGTTAACATCTTTATTTACAGCTGTATTCACACAATTCAAACTGATCTCTGCAAACATAAAGCTATCTAGGTACTATTGCCTATACCCTTAATTCATAGCAAGCTCACTCTCATATCACTTCTTTGTTTACTAAACTATTTTGTTCTTGTTCTGGCAAAGATTATGAAAACACATTATAATGAATATTTCTTTTCAGGGTTTATTTTAAAGGATTTTGGTAGTGTTTCATGTGAAAAGATATCTCTCCCTGTTTATCTTTGAAAGGATTATGTAAAGGATATGTTGGGACTTTATTTTTGAAAGATACACCCTTTTTTTTGATTAGATTACTTACAGTGTGGAAACAGGCCCTTTGGCCCAACAAGTCCACCCTCTGAAGAGCAACCCACTCAGACCCATTCCCCTACACCTAATACTGTGGGCAATTTAGTACGGCCAATTCACCTAACCTGCACATTTTAGGACTGTGGGAGGAAACCAGAGCACCCGGAGGAAACCCATGCAGACATGGGGAGAACGTGCAAACTCCACACAGACAGTTGCCTGAGATGGGAATTGAACCTAGGTCTCTGGTTCTGTTAAGCAGCAGTGCTAACCACTGTGCACCGTGCCACCCCTGAAAGTTGCATGCCTTAAGATTGATTTTTGGTTTTTGGTTGTCGGATGTTGCTTTTTAAAAGTTTGAATATTGTTTGGAGTTCAGCCTGCTGAGGTAAATGAGTTCATTTTTTGTCTTTCTGAGAAAACCCTGTTGAAGGTGAGAATGAAACACAAATTCAGTGGTTCTCCTGAAAACCTTTGAAATGGTGGTACTTGATGTTTCTTGAACAATTATGTCTGTGAAGGTACTAAGGAGAGCTGCGTATACTTGTTGACACCAATCCATATTAGCCAGCCAGTTAGCTATAAGTCATTATCCTTTTATCCTTCAAAAATTAACCATCAGTTGATGTGTTTTTTTGTTCCAAAATTAATTGGAGCAGTGTCTCTCGGGCGGAGTGTAGTTTGGTTATTTAGAAGTGTAAATATTTATACTTGCACATTTTGAACTCTGTGTTACTCAATTTTGCATTGTTGAACAAGTTTTGTTTAAAATAAATCTTCTAAATAATATCTTATGAATTTATAATTGCACTGTTTATCAAAAATGCCTGATCAATGGCTCCTTTTATTCTAATCTTGTATAAATAAAGTAATTATTTGGTCATATCGGTAACTGATTTAAGCATTAAAATTTATGCTGTGACCAATGGAGAATTGAGACTTGACAGAGAGAGAAAGACAATTCATTTCTCCAAACTATTAAATTTTCAACACTGTTTTCAAATCATTACATGGCCTCATCCCTCCCTATCCGTGAATTGTACTCCAGTCTCATAACTCTGTAAGACATCAGTGCTCAGCTAATTCAGGTCTCTGGAATATCTCTAATTTTTATTACTGCATCACTAATGGCTCTATTTTGATTTACACAAGCCATTTAATCTAGAATTTCCTCCATCTAGAATTTCCTCCATACAATTCTCTGATCTCCTCTTAAATTGCATCCTTTCAAACACTTCTTGAAAATTATTTATTTAATGAAGGTTTTGGTCATCAGACCTTTATCCCAAATTTTCTGATAAGGGCATAGGTCACTAACTGAACCTGTAGGATCGATGTGTGTAGCAAGACAGAAAAAAATTCTAATGTACTTCATTCTGATGTAATGACATGGGTAGGTCACAGTTCCAGTCGTTAGTTTTTGCCCTGACCTGCCCAGATTACTCCGTCATTCTAGTAGCAGTGGGATCAGACAGCATGAGCTGTGAAAACTTGGATTCTTTGTGTTCTATTTACCTTGTTTTTATTTGCACCAATTTACTTAGACCTTTGCATTGCAGATAGAAAGCCAGCTGGCATTTCCAAGCACTTCAGCACCCCGGCAATGTTCATTGCCTCTGTTCAATATTCATCTGATCGTCATGGCAATGTTCAAACTATGACCCATTGTAAACTATTAGTTTATCTTCTGTGGAGTGTGCCACACTGAGCCAGTTTCCTGAGTACATCTCATGTAAGATGTGTAAAGAGATGAGATTGATCTTGGTAGAAAGTGCATATTGTCTATGACTATTGTGGTATATCTCTTGAGTGAAAGCAAAGCCTTTAATATTTCAGATGTCATCTTTAAGGTATGTCAAGTTTGCCATATATACTAAATAAAAACTGAAAGGACTACAGATGTTGTAAACTAGAAACAAAAAAAAAACAGAAATTGCTGAATAGACTCAGCAGGCCTGGCAGGATCTGTGGAAAGAAATCAGACTTAAAGTTTCAGGTCAAGTGATCCTTCCCAGTTCTGAGGAAAGGTCACCCAACCCAAAATGTTAACTCTGATTTTTCTACACAGATGCTGCCAGACCTGCTAAGTTTATCCAGCAATTTCTGTTTTTAATACAATATGTACTGTTTGACTGGAGTCTGCAAGCTATAACATTGTGGATACCGCTTGAACTATGTTGACATGCTTTTATTCCACGAATATAATTTTGGAGGCTTCTTTTGGCATTGTTCCTAGGTTGGCTCTTTTTCACATGCTGCTGTGTAGTAATTTGGTTGGTTTTACTGGACAATTGGATTTCCTTAATATATCAAGGTAAAGCTTGATTGTGGAACATAACCTGCATATATCTTAAATGCAGTTTTGACAGGTGAGACAGGCAACACCTCTAACAAGTTTTCAGTGTGCCACTAAACCTGCTGATATGATTACAATAGATGTTCCAGAGTCAATCATTTGCAGATCCTGCTTAGCTGCTAAAATTACCTTGGACTTGCATCTTTCTTCTAGCATAGAGGCTTTTTTCAGGTTCATCTGAAGGAATTATACTATTGTACTGGCAGTGATCAGTTCCGTTAGCCTTTTAAGTAAGTTAAATCGGTGAAATCTCATTCCATATCTTCATGTGAACACCTCAGGATGAACTGGTCAATTGTTTAATGTAGCTGGTATTGGTATGACATGACCTCCATCTCATGTATCCTGAAATTGACTCAAACTTTAAGTTGATCTTCTACAAGATGATTTTTTTTAAGGACCTTTATGATGATCATCAGAATTACTGAATGATTTTATTCGTCTTAATCCTTGAATGTACAAAGCAAGAAAAAATTACCCTCCTCTTATTCTTTGTCAGTTTCAGTTTAAGCATTAAAAAGGTGTTACCTGAAAGTAGTAAGTTAAAAAGCACACAGCACCAGGTTATTGTCCAACTCGGGTTATTTGGAGCACTGCTCCTTCGTCACTTAGCTGTGGAGCAGGATCATAAGACCCAGAATTTATAGCAAAAGATCTCAGTGTCATGCAACTGAAATGATATATTGAACAAACCTGGATTGCTGTTGTCTTACATCTTTTAGAATGAGTTGTAGGTTTTTTTTCATTCTTATGTAAATCCCAGAAATTCTTTCCAATCACATTCTCGAGATAACTCAAGATTTTATAAAAATAGGTAACATCTCAGCTCAGACAATGCATTAAAAATGTGAGGTTAGAGTCTGTCTGTATCCTAATCTTGAACCAGACTGGTTCTATTTCCAAAGTAGTGCCTGCATGGGCTTCCTCCCGGTGGTCCGGTTTCATCCCATAATCCAAACGTGCAGGTCAGGTGATTTGGCCATGCTAAATTGCCCATAGTGTCAGGTACATTAGTCAGGGTAAATATAGGATAGGGGAATAGGTCTGGGTGGGTTACTCTTCGGAGGGTAGGTGCGGACTTGTTGGGCCAAATGGGCTGTTTCCATGCTATAAGGAATCTCGTCTAAACCCTGATTCGAATGAAGTGGCCAACTTTGCTCTCGGCATATATCTTGCTTTGTGGTTCTTTGTCTTTTCGGAAGATAACTTCAGAGCACATATTTTGCGAATGTTGAGCTCAAGAGCTCATGTCTAATAATCCTTTGTTCTGCTCACTTTTGTCCCAAAGTATGCTTATTCTTCTAGAAATTTCCTTGGCACTCAGCCAATGAATTGACCAGACCTGATCACAATGTTCAATGCCAGACAATGAAGTTCACTGGTCAACAACTCTCAAATGTTTGTACTAAGTCATAAACAGACACATTCCAGGCTCCATGTAACATAAGTGGTGGCAGTATGTCCAGAAAGAACACCACAGAACCTACCTTATTTGCTCAACACAGGAAACTGCAGGTCACAGCTCACAGGACAGGTCACAACTTCCTAGCTTCAGTTTTAATTGAGTTTAGAGTTTAAATCAGCTGGACCAAAATTCCAAGTGTGCTTGATTGTAGCTCTTAAACATGTCTTGTAAACATTTCTCCTGCTGACAATCTGACCACACAGAAAAAACAAAGATTGGTTTAAGCATGTTGGCCTGTCCTAGCCACATTACTGGTTTCCATGCCAACCCTTAATTATGTCCAGGTGAGGCATTGAGGAGGGTATTGGATGATTATTTAGATAGAATTAACATGCCAGGGCATGGGGAAAAGCAGAGATCTGTGGTAAGTAATGATACTCATTCCGAGAACCAGTTCAGTGAGCATGGGTGAATGGCTTATTTTGACATGGTGACACTTCTGTGATAAAGCTTGATTCTTTCTCGAAATAACAAGCTTTGACAGAATGTCAAACGAATGTCAATCCATTGTTGTTATTGTTTCCATTGATATTGTACACTTTAAAAGTCAGATTTCTTTTCCTCTTTTTTCAAACTTTCTTGTCCTATTTAACAGCGTTTCCTTCTCGTTCATGTGTTGCTGTACCTTTAAAAGTAGCTATTGGCTGCTCATTATTTTGTTGTTGCTTTAATTGTACACAGAACATAGAACAGTAAAGGCGCTTCGGCCCTTGATGTTGTGCCAACCTTTTATCCTACTCTCAGATTAAACTAACCACATACCCTTCATTTTACTGTAATTCATTTGCCTATCTAAGAGTCGCTTAAATGTTCCTAATGTATCTGACTCTACTACCACTGCCGGCAGTGCATTCCATGCAACCACCACTCCCTGTGTAAAGAACCTACCTCTGACATCTCCCCCAAACCTTCCTCCAATCGCCTTAAAATTATGTCCCCTTGTGATAGCCATTTCTGCCCTGGTAAAAAAGTCTCTGACTATTCACTTGATTTATTCCTCTCATCATCTTTTACAGCTCTATGAAAACGCTTCTCACCCATCTTCACACCAATGAGAAAAGCCTTAGCTCCTTCAAACGTTCTTCATAAAACATACTGTCCAGACCAGGCAATATCCTAGTAAATCTGCTCTGCAGTCTCTAAAGTGTCTACGTCCTTCCTATAATGAGACGGCTAGAACTGAACACAATATTCCAAGTGTGGTTTAACCAGGGCTTTATAGATCTCCAGCATAACCTCACAGCTCTTAAACACAATCCCACTGCTAATGAAAGCCAACACACCAAAGGCCTTTGTAACAAACTTATTAACTTGGGTGGCAACTTTGAGGGATCTATGGATGTGGACCATAAGATCCTTCTATTCCTCCACATTGCCAAGAATACTCCTTTAACTCAGCATTCTGCATTCAAATTTGACTTTCCAAAATGGATCACTTCACACTTTTCCAGGTTCGACTCCACCTGCCACTTCTCAGCCCAGCTCTGCATTCTGTCTATGTCCCGTGGCAACCTACAACAGCCTTCCACACTATCCACAACTCCACCAACCTTCATGGCATTGAAAAACTTACTAACCCACCCTTCCATTTGCTCATCCAAGTCATTTATAAAAATCATAAAGAGCAGAGGTAGGTCCCAGAACAGATGCCTGTAGAACACCACTGGTCACCGAGCCCCAGATTGAATACTTTGCATCTGCTATCACCCTCTGTTGGCTTTGGGCCAGCCAATTCTGTATTCAGACAGTCAAATTTCCCTGTATCCCATGCTTCCTTACTTTCTGAATGAGCCTACCATGGGCAACCTTAGCAAGTGCCTTGCTAAAATCCATACACATCACATCAACTGCTCTGCCTGCATCAATGTGTTTTGTCACATCTCAAAGAATTCAATAAGGCTTGTAAGGCATGACTTGCCCCTCTAAAAGCCATATTGACTATCTCTAATCAAACTATGCTTTCCCAAATAATCATAAATCTTGTCTCTCAGAATCCTCTCCAATAATTTGCCTACCACTAATGCAAGACTGACTGTTCTGTAATTCCTAGGGTTATCCCTGTTCCTTTTCTTGAACAAGGGAATAACATTTGCCACCATCCAATCATCTGGTACTATTCCAGTGGACAGCGAGGATGCAAAATCACCACCAAAGGCTGAGCAATCTCTTCTCTTGCTTTTGGCTTATTTCTTTCTTCTCTTGCTGAACCTTTATAAGTTGCAGGCAATGGGTTTCTTGCCTGCTTATGGCATTTGTGCCAAAAGAAGTAATGATATCACTTTTTTTCTGAAGTTATTTGTGCCCTTGGCAGAACTAACATGTCTGGACACAGGTAAGGATGGTTTAATGATTAAATATTTTTGTTGTTGCTTTTTAGTACTTAGTTCTTGGAGTTTGCTCACATTGCAGATGTCTTTCAGCACATTTAACTCCTTTTTAAATCAAAAGCATCCTGCAATCTGCCGTTGTCATTAAAGGGAGAGAGCTTCAATAAAGTTTTAAACAGTTTAGTTCTGGCTATAGCATTTTACATGTAGCTGTAACATCAGCTCTGAACTTGGATAACTTGTTGGACAGCATTGGGGACGAGATAAATTATGCAGTGGGTGACTCGCTCATAGCTGTCTAATTTAGAGGAACAATGAATCGTGCCACACAAACCTTGAGTTGTTAACTGTTTATTCGTGAGCTCAAGGGGAGAGACACAAAGACCTAATGGTCACAAGTCACTTCACTGAGATACAGAGAGGTGGTGATTATATAGGTTATAATCATTTTACAGTTAGCAAACTGTTAATTGCGGTATAATGAGTAAGTATGCACTTTGCCCAGTCACTAGCCCCAGTCACGTAGCTGCCTGGGCAGTGCTAGTTAGTAGCTGATAAGCACGTTTTGGTATTACAATAGATTCTTGTAAAAGAAGAACATTCAGAAGAAGATGTCATTTCCTGTGATGATGTCATTTCCTACAGTGATATAATTTCCTGTTCTTTTTCTCAGGGCGTGGTAAACCGGTTCCAAGTCAATGTGATTGTTGATAGAGTTCAGGTTGGAATGCCATGCTTATAGGAATTCTCGTGCTTTCTAGTGAAATCACCAACCCAAGGAAACCCAAACATATAAATAGAAAGTAGGAATCATCAACAGTGCTTCATCTAGAGGCTCACTGAAGATGTTACCTAGTATGATGATGAAATGTCTGAAAATGAACCTTCCAGCTCAGTGAGCAAACCTACATCCACTAACTATGCCATTTTATCCAGCTTTCAGTACCCACTTGTTGCTACCATTATGCCACTTGTAGACTATCATACACTATCATATGTTAGTGTATACAACACGTACAAAAGTCGGGTTATGGTTGAAAGAAATACGTTGAAGTATATTTACAAGGTGACAATAGCACACTATAACTGTTAGTGCACATTATATAAATATAACTGAATCAAGACATTGACTCCACTACACAGAGAGATTGCTTGCAAATGAGAGAGGTACCTTCAGACCAGGATATCATATATTGTGATGTCATGTAACTGTCTTAAAGGTGCATGCCTATCTGGTCTAGGATCTATATCACAATACAACAGCATTAAGGCAGCCTTTCACCAATTTGACACCAAGGTGTTCTTAAAAAAAAAACTGACAGTGGCAGACTGGATGATCCTTTTGCAGAACATCCACCTTCTGTCCATAAAAATGACCCCAAGATTCCAGTTGCATGTCACTTCAACAGAACACTGTGTTCCCACACCAATATTCCTGTCTCAGGCCTGCTGCAGTGCTCCTGCAAGCCTCAGCACAAGCTTGAATAACAGCATCCCAACATTTGTTTGGAGACCATGCAGTCTCGAGGATTTGACATCAATTTCAATAACTACAGCCTAACTGCATTCTTTGATGTTTCTCTTACCCAACCTGACCTCAGGTCCTGTCAGGACAACCAACCCATTCTCACCCGGTCTGCATGCTTTAATCAATTTCCACAGGTTGCTTTCAAAAGAACCTGCCCATTCGCTTCAATTCTTAGCCCTCATGATCACTTATTCAGCTTTTCTTATGTACTGGTTTCTATAATAATCCCCTTGTTTGTCTATCTCTTCCATGTATCTCTCTCTGTAGGCTTCATCTCCACCTATCAACTCTAAGCCCTCCTCCAACTCATCACTGAATTCTTCAGGCACTGCCCTCAGCTCAACAATAACCTTCATCAATAACCTTCCTTCCATGATAGTGTCAAAAATGATTATTGCACAACTTTTACCACTGTTTTCAACTCCTGAGATATTGAATGTCCATGTCCTATAAGAACTGGACAACATTTATGCTTGGACTGACAAGTGTTATGTAATATTTGACATCCTCTTTGGCAGGAGAAATAGAAATTCTGAGTGCTTCGTAAATAGTGAGGCGCTGTAGGCCATTAACAGCAGCAGAATTGTACTCCAGCACAATCTGTAATCTGGTCCAGCATATCATCCACTCAGCCATTGTCATCAAGCCAGGAGGTTAACCTTGATTCAATGGAGAGTGCAGGAGGGCATGCCAGAAGCAGCAGCAGGCATATCTTAAGATGAGGTGTCAAAAATGATGACGCCACCAAACAGGACTTCTTGAGTGCCAAACAGCATAAGCAGCAAGTGATAGATGGAAATAAGAGATCTGACAACCAACAGATCAGATCTAAGCTCTGTAGTCTTGTTACATCCAGTCGTGAATGATGGTGGATGATTAAACAATTCACTGGAGGAGGAGCCTCCACAAACATCTCCATCTTCAATGACTGAAGAGCCCAGCATATCAATACAAACGATAATGATGAAGCTTTTGCAGCAATCTTCAGCCAGAAGTGGCAAGTGGAGTTTCCACCTTGGCATCCTCCAGCAATCCTCAATATTACTGGTAGCAATCTTTAGCCAATTTGATAAACTCCATTTTATATCAAGAAACGGTTGGAGACACTGGATAATGCAAAGGCTACAGGCCCTGACAACATTTAGACAATAATACTGAAGACTTGTGCTCCAGGACTTGTCACTTCCCTAGTCAAGCTGTTCCAGTATAAGTATAACACTGGCATCTACCCAAAAATGTGCAAAATTGCCCGAGTATGTCCTATACATAAAAAATCAGAATAAGTCCAACCTGGCCAATTAATGCCCTAGCAATCCACTATCAATATCAGTAAAGTGATGGAAGGTGTCACCAACAGTGTTATCAAGCAGCACCTGCTCAGCAATAACCTGTTCAGTGATGCCCAGTTTGGGTTCCGCCAGGGCAACAACTCCTGACTCATTGCAGCCTTGGTCCAAACATGGACAGAAGAGCTGACTTCCAGAGGTGAGGTGAGAATGACAGCCCTTGACATCAAGGCTGTATTCAATCAAGTGTGGCATCAAGGAACTTGGTAAAACTGGAATCAGTGGGTATCAGGGGTCAAACTCTGGTGGCTAGAGGGCATACCTGACACATAGGAAGATGGTTGTGGTTGTTGGAGGTCAGTCATCTCAGCTCCAGGACATCTCTGCAGGAGTTCCTCTGGGCAGTGTCCTAGGCCCAATAACCTTCAGCTGCTTCATCAATGGCCTGCCCTCTATCATAAGATCTAAAATGGAGTGTTTTATGATGATTGTACAATGTTCAGTGCCATTAATGATTCCGTAGAGACTGAAAAGTCCATGTTCAAATGCAACAAGATCTGGACAATATCCAGGCTTGGGCTGAAAAGTGGCAAGTAGCATTTGTGCTACACAAATGCCAGGTTATGACCATCACCAGTAAGAGACAATCTAACCACTGGACCTTGGTATTCAACGGAGTTACCATCACTCAACCCCCCACCCACTATCAACATTCTTGTGGTTGTTGTTGACTATAAGTTCAACTGGAGTTACCACATAAACACAATGGCTACAAGGGCAGGTCAGAGGCTAGGAATATTGTGGCAAGTAACTCACCTCCTGACTCCTGAAAGCCTGCCCACCATCTACAAGGCACAAGTCAAGAGTGTGATGGAATGTTCCCCACTTGCTTGGATGAGTGCAGCCCCAACAACACTCAAGAAGCTTGACACCATCCAGGGCAAAACAACCCATTTGATTAGCACTGGATTCACAAGCATCCACTCCCTCTACCGCTAACAGTTAGTTGCAGCAGTGTGACCATCTCCAAGATGCACTGCAGAAATTCACTCAAGATCCTCAGACAACACCTCCCAAACCCACAACTGCTGTCATGTAGAAGGAAAAGAGCAGCAGATATATGGGAAATTCACCACCTTCAAGTTTACCTCCAAGCCCCTCACCATCTTGACTTGGAAATATATTGGCGTTTTTCCACTGTTGCTGGATTAAAATCCTGGAATTCCCTCCCTAATGCGTGGTCAACCCACAGCAGTGGTTCAAGAAGGCAACTCACCACCACCTTCTCAATGGCAACTAGGGATGGGCAATAAATGCTTGTCAGCCAGCAATGCCCACATCTTACAAAAATGAATGAAAAAATGAAAACATAACTCTTGGGATGCAGGACTGTCCTTTGGGAAGAAATTGAGCAGAGTGGACCTGTATTATTTATTGTTCAAAAGAATGAAAGACACTGTCACTGAAATGTATGAAATTCTCAAAGGGCAAAAATGTGTTGGTGCAAAAAAGATGTCATCTGGCCGAGCTGGTCGAGAATCATAAGACACGGTGTCAGACTGAGGGAAGAACCATTCAAAACTGAAATGAAGAATTTCTTCACTTAAAGTTTAACTTATTTCAAATTCTCTTCTCTAGAGGATGGTAGGAACACATCTCGACACTCCAAACAGAGATCAATAGATTTCTCCGCACCAATAGCCTCATAGAATATTGGGTGGAATGGGGCAGTGGTGTTGAAGTGGACCTTGATCTAAAGTGTGGGGATGTTATTGATAGCCCAACTATAAACGTCCTGGGCATTATCTTGACCAGAAACTGAACTGGATCACTCATATTAATAATGTATCTGATCAGGTTGAATTTGGGAATCCTGCATTAGGAACTTGCTGAATCCCAACGCCTTTACAAGATATAAGTCAAGGATGTGATGGAATACTCTCCACTTGCTTTCAACATTGGCTATCTCTACCACTAATGCACAGCAGCATCTTCCATTTGTGCAATACTCAGCACCATTTGTGACTCATCAGATCCTGTAGCAGCAACAGATGCTGCCTTCTTTGATTGTTTTACAAATTTTGCTGTGGGATGTGAGCATAGCTGGCTCGACCAGCATTTATTGTCCATTGTTAATTGGTGATGGTAGGCAGTACATGTGGTGTAGGTAGACCACAGTGTTGGATTTTGGACGAGGACAGCCATGCATCTCATTGAATAATTTGTACATCAATCTGGGGAGCCAGCATCTGTGGAGAGACAAACAAAATACTTAGATTATTTTGATGCCCTATGTTGCAATTGGACTCTCAAAATCAAAGTGGGGAAAGGGATGGGTGTAGGTAAATGAAAACATAACAAAAACTAAGACTTAAGGGAGCAATGTGATTCAAAAAAAATGTCAAGGAAATGGAATGGTGTGAGGCCTTGATATCTCAGAGATATTGAGGTTACTGAGATTGTCACCCAAAAGGAAGTGAAGTCAGTTGTTGAGGTGGGGTACAAATTTCAATCAGGTCAGTTCTTAATTAAAGTCAGCTGGTGCTAAAAATAAGAATGATTAAGGGCATACATATGGCAATGTGTAAAGTTAAGTGTGAATCTCTACATGTGGTGAAAACAATGCTTCAAGGAACATTGAACAAGGTGATTTGTGAATATAGTCATTATGTAATGTAATGAGGTCATTCGGTCCATCCTGTTTGTGTTGGCTCTCTGAAGAGCAATGTGGTTTAGTCTCATCTCCTCCTCTTTCACGTAGCCCAGCAAGTTTATTTACTTCAATTGTGCATCAAATTTCTTTTCTCCATGGGTAGATCTGAAAATTAGGAGTTTTAAATTATATCACATTAAGTCACATCAAATCAGTCAGAGTTGCAGTCAGTTTATGAGAAAAGAGATGTGCCTGTGAAAGCAAGTTTTAGGAAGTGCATGATCAATAGCAAATATCACAAAAGAAAATGTAAAACATCATCAAGTTGGCTATTTTTGGACAACAAATGGCAGTAAATTATATGCTAAAACAAAGATTTAAATGCTCCAGTCCTAAAATAAAACCAGCAAATGAAATCGGCAGCTGAATGTTCCAGGATATTAATTCTACAGGAAGGATAGAAAGGGAGGCAAAAGAGGAGGGGGGGGGGGTGGCATGGCATTTTTGATAAGGGATAGCCTTACAACTGTGCTGAGGGAGGATATTCCTGGAAATACATCCAGGGAAGTTATTTGGGTGGAACTGAGAAATAAGAAAGGGATTGTATTATAGACTCCCCAATAGTCCCAGGGACATTGAGGAACAAACTTGTTCGGAGATCTCAGCTATCTGTAAGAATAAAAGGGTGGTTATGGTAGGGGATTTTAACTTTCCAAACATCGACTGGGACTGCCATAGTGTTCAAGGTTTAGATGGAGAGGAACTTCTTAAGTGCACACAAGACAATTTTCTGATTCAGTATGTGGATGTACCTACTAGAGAAGGTGCAAAACTTGACCTGCTCTTGGGAAATAAGGCAGGACAGGTGACTGAAGTGTCAGTGGGGAAGCACTTTGGGGCCAGTGACCATAATTTTATTCGTTTTAAAATAGTGATGGAAAAGGATCGACCAGATCTAAAAGTTGAAGTTCTAAATTGGAGAGAAGCCAATTTTGATGGTATTAGGCAAGAACTTTCAAAAGCTGATTGGAGGTAGATGTTCACAGGTAAAGGGACGGCTGGAAAATGGGAAGTCTTCAGAAATGAGATAACAAGAATCCAGAGAAAGCATATTCCTGTCAGGGTGAAAGCAAAGGCTAGTAGGTAAAGGGAATGCTGGACGACTCAAGAAATTGAGGGTTTTGTTAAGAAAAAGAAGGAAGCATATGTCAGGTACAGACAGGATAGATCGAGTGAATCCTTAGAAGTGTATAAAGAAAGTAGGAGTATACTTAAGAGGGAAATCAGGAGGGCAAAACGGGGACATGAGAGAGCTTTGGCAAATAGAATTAAGGAGAATCCAAGGGGTTTTTACAAATATATTAAAGACAAAAGGGTAACTAGGGAGAGAATAGGGCCCCTCAAAGATCAGCAAGGTGGCCTTTGTGTGGAGCCACAGAAAATGTAGGAGATACTAAATGAATATTTTGCATCAGTATTTACTGTGGAAAAGGATATGGAAGATATAGACTGTAGGGAAATAGATGGTAATATCTTGCAAAATGTCCAGATTACAGAGGAGGAAGTGCTGGATGTCTTGAAATGGTTAAAGGTGGATAAATCCCCAGGACCTGATCAGGTGTACCCGAAAACTCTGTGGGAAGCTAGAGAAATGATTGCTGGACCTCTAGCTGAGATATTTGTATCATCGATAGTCACAGGTGAGGTGCTGGAAGACTGGAGGTTGGAAAACGTGGTGCCACTCTTTAAGAAGGGCAGTAAAGACAAGCCAGGGAACTATAGACCAGTGAGCCTGACCTCGGTGGTGGGCAAGTTGTTGGAGGGAGTCACTAAGGGACAGGATATACATGTATTTGGAAAGGCAAGGACTGATTCGGGATAGTCAACATGGTTTTGGGTGACCTTATAGAGGTTTATAAAATTATGAGGGGCATGGATAGGATAAATAGGCAAAGTCTTTTCTCTGGGGTCAGGGAGTCTGAACTAGATGGCATAGGTTTAGGGTGAGAGGGGAAAGATATAAACGAGACCTAAGGGGCAACCTTTTCTCGCAGAGGGTGGTACGTGTATGGAACGAGCTGCCAGAGGATGTGGTGGAGGCTAGTATAGCTGCAACATTTAAGAGGCATTTGGATGGGCATATGAATAGGAAGGGTTTGGAGGGATATGGGCCTGGTGCTGGCAGGTGGGACTAGATTGGGTTGGGATACCTGGTCTGTATGGACAGGTTGGACCGAAGGGTCTGTTTCCATGCTGTACATCTGTATGACTCTAAATCGAGAAACATTCAGCAGCTTAGTATCTAGTATTTGTGAAGAGAGAAACAGAATTAACTTAGCATGCAGGTAATTTTTCACGAGAACTGTCATTTGTTTTGGGGGAAGGAGTGAAGGATTGTAAGACCTTATTTAAAATATGGAAAAATTGGCACAAGCTGAGAGGTAGGAACACAATGGGCAGGATTAATGTTTTGATGCTGCATTTGAAAAGCTCCCCAAGCAATGGAAAGAGTGCTTATCATTCAGTTATGAGTACAAGGAAGATGACTTAAGGCCTATCAGTGATTCCTAGAACATATCCTTAATGTATTCCTACTCCACTCTCTTTGGAGGGAAACCTGTAGTTGCAGTGTGATTGTTTTGTCTGTTGCCAAGAAGCCATCCCAGTATATCAGCTGGGGCACAGCTTCTGCAAGGGCCAAACTGGAAACAGAACTTTTCAGTCAGTGCCTTCTCAGTAACCTTAATAGACCATGTAGATAACCTCCCTGTATATATTTCACTGCCCCCTTCTCCACCCCTGGTCCTGATGAAAGGTTCAGAGCTGAAATGTCGACTCCCCTTCTCCTCTAATGTTGCTTGACCTAGAACATGGAACATAGAACATGACAGCACAGTACAGCATAAAACAGCATTTGGCAAACTGAATCTGCAATTTAGTTGCCTTCAAAAACAAATATTACCATCAATTGGAAGAGAAACTAAATTTCCAACTTTGCTGCAGTCTAGTTTCATTTAGCAAAATGTATCTTCTGCTTTAACATAAATAATTTTATTCAGAAGTTTGAAGTAAATAATTTAAGCAAAATAGCATAGGAGATCTTTGAGTAAATGGGCTCTTGATGTTGCGCCGAGCTGTGTAACCAGTCTGAAGCCCATCAAAACTACATTATTCTAGTCTGTTGTGGTTCTGTTCGCCGAGCTGGGAATTTGTGTTGCTGACATTTCGTCCCCTGTTTAGGTGACATCTTCAGTGCTTGCGAGCATCCTGTGAAGCGCTTCTGTGATGTTTCCTCTGGCATTTATAGTGATTTGTATCTGCCGCTTCTGGTTGTCAGTTCCAGCTGTCCACTGCAGTGGCCAGTGTATTGGGTCCAGGTCAATGTGCTTATTGATTGATCAGTGGATGAGTGCCATGCCTCTAGGAATTCCCTGCTGTTCTCTGTTTGGCTTGTCTGATAATATTGGTGTTGTCCCAGTCAAACTCATGTTGCTTGTCATCAGAGTGTGTGGCTACTAAGGAGAGCTGGTCGTATCATTTTGTGGCTAGTTGGTGTTCATGGATGCAGATCGTTAGCTGTCTTCCTGTTTGTCCTATGTAGTGTTTTGTGCAGTCCTTGCACGGGATTTTGTACATTGCATTGGTTTGCTCAGGCTGGGTATCGGGTCCTTAGTCCTGATGAGTAGTTGTCTGAGAGTGGCTGTTGGTTTGTGTGCTGTTATGAGTCCTAGTGGTCGCAGTTGTCTGGCTGTCAGTTCAGAAATGTTTTTGATGTATGGTAGCGTGGCTAGTCCTTTGGGTTGTGGCATGTCCTCATTCAATTGTCTTTCCCTTAGGCATCTGTTGATGAAATTGCAGGGATATCCGTTTTTGGCGAATACATTGTCGAGGTGTTCTTCTTTCTCTTTTTGCAGTTCTGGTGTACTGCAGTGTGTTGTGGCTCTTTTGAACAGTGTCTTGATGCAACTTCTTTTGTGTGTGTTGGGGTGGTTGCTTTCGTAGTTTAGGACTTGGTCTGTGTGTGTGGCTTTCCTGTATACCATTGTGGTGAATTCTCTTCTAGTGAATTATTCTAGTCTCTTCTATATGCCTATCAATGACCATTTAAATGCCCTTATGGTTGGCGAGTCTACTCCTGATGCAGGCAGTGCGTTCCACGCTCTTACTACTCTCTGAGTAAAGAAACTATCTCTGACGTGTGTCCTATATGTACCGATCACCCCTCAAATTAAAGCTATGTCCCCTCGTGCAAGCAATCGCCATCTGAGGAAAAAGGCTCCCACTGTCCAACCAGTCTAACCCTCTGATTATCAGATATGTTTCAATTAAGTCACCTCTTAACCTTCTTCTCTCTGATGAGAACAGCTTCAAGTCCCTCAACCTTTCCTCGTAAGACCTTTCCTCCATACCAGGCAACATCCTCGTAAATCTCCTCCAAACTGTTTCCAAAGCTTCCACATCCTTCCTGCAATGCAGTGACCAGAACTGTACACAATACTCCACATGTGGCCACACCAGAGTTCCGTACAGCAGCAGCATGATCTCATGGTTCCGAAACTCAATCCTTCTACCAATAAAAACTAACACATCATACACCTTCTTCACAACCCTATCAACCTGGGTTGCAACTTTCAAGGATCAATGTACCTGGACACTGAGATCTCTCTGCTCATCTCCACTACCAAGAATCTTACCATTAGCCCAATAATCTGCATTCCTGTTACTTCTTCGTGTTACTTACTACTGTGCCTTTTCCAGCTCCATGGTTTATCCACTTGTAGATTAGAACCAACCATACAGTTTAAAATGTCATATAGTCAGAACATGCCGGCAAACCAGCAAATTATCCTCCATTGTAAATTTTCCAGTGCCCATGCTTGTTTTGACACAAATCAAAGAATCTGTCCACTGATTTAGTGAAACAACATTCTATAAAACTATAGTAAGTGGGTTTTTGGTACATGGAGTCTGTTCTACCATTCAATGAGATCATGGCTGATCTGATAATCCTCAATTCCACTTCCCTGCTTTTCCTTCAAATGCTCGATTCCCTTACTGATTAAAATTTGTCTGTCTCAGCCTTAAATATATTCTATAGCCGTCTGTGCAATGAATTCCACAGATTCACTCACCTCTGAGAGTAGAAATTTGTCTTTACCCCAACCTTGAATTGCAATAATCGAATGATACATTTGTGTGAGTTTCTTGATCATGATTTGTTTGAAACATATTTATTCAGTTGTTGAAAAGCTAAGTTTTAAATTTCAATTGCTCAATCATAATAAAAATAAAAACATTGTCACTGAATGTGAAATAAATAACCTTAATTTTGGGAGTCATATCAATTTTTGCCCAGTCTAGTGGTTTATTTCTTTCTCTCTTTCTTTCCATCTCCAGCCTGATTCCTCATTCCTGTCTGTGAGCAATGCCACTGAGATCAAACAGACAATGATGAACATATAAAAACTGTTGAAGTTTTGAAATATTGGCATCACATTATATTCAGTTTCTGTATGAAAATTGGAAATGACACAATTGCCAATTGTTTCCATACTCCACATGTAAAATTCAATTTCTTAGATTGTTTTCATTTATGCCTTCATAAAATATTGCTGGAAAAATCTAAGCGGTAAGTACTTGTCTAAAGGTGAAATGTAGTTCATTGTCTATAGTGGAATACTTTTCTTGACTGGCACCAGATTTCTGCCCGTGAGTCATAATTGATCAGTTACAGGTTAGAACTCAAACCAATTAATCACTAATAAATTGTAAACAGCCTTATGATTTGAGGGTGGGTGATCTAACCTGAAATTGCACGCAGTTCAATCTTCATTCACTCTTAACGGTCCATAACCTTTTATAGTTTTAGAAAATGTTCAAAAAGATTTGAACAACAGACTATGAAAATTGATTACTGAACAAAATCATGAATGCTCTGATAATCAGTCCAACATTTACAGACAAGATGAATTTACATATCACAAAATAATCTACAATTTTTTTCCTTTACTCTGCAAGCTGGTCAGTTGCAAGACAAGCCTGCTTAGTACTATGTGTTGAAAATCTTGATCTATTCCCATACATTAGTCAATATTGAACATTATTGAATTTAGAAAATTAAGTAATAACTTAAAAATTTATTTGATTTTGAAATCTTGGTGTATAACAAAAACCCCAGAAGCCTCATGCATAGTAATAAGCAAAAAGAACAACAATAATGCCAGAACCGAGGGATTTGTACCTTTTCTCGCAAGATTAATCAGCCTCGGCTCATTAACCTCAAAGGGAAGGGTAAGTTGTGTGAGTCATTAGAGGTTATAAAATAGTTTACAAAATGTAAATATTTTTACTTGTGAGGAAGACAAAAGCAATTGACCACAAATATTACAGAGGATTGAGGAGAAATTTATTGACACAGAGATGGATTTGAACATGGGACTTGCTATCACAATTAGTAGTTGAGCTGAGTATCACCGATGCATGAAGGAGAAGCTAGATAAGTACACGAGGCACAAAAGAATAGTAGATTATACTGAAAAATTTTGATGAAGAAAGCTGGGATGAAGTTCTATGATGTATAATCACAATTATAAGCAGTTGGATCCAATGGCCCATTTCAGCACTCAAAATTCTATGTAGTATGACATTGAATTTAATTCCTTTGATCATCATTGTTAATGTTCAATATGTATTTAAGCTTATCTTATGAATCATTGTCAGTCTTTCTAGTTGGAAAAAAGGCATTGATTTTCACCTGTTGAATTGTTCTAAAGGTAGTAAGTGGCAAGACAGATAATTATTTTAAATGCTTTTAGATGGATTGTAAATTCAATGAATAAAGCAGAACCCAATACTGAGTTACATTTATAAGAAAGAGATAGGCTTCCAACTATAAAATCTCTAGGCATTTTTTGTCGTTCTTGTGTGAATTTTAGCTGTTGCAATATTGAGGCAATTTTGACTGTAGTTGCAGTTATAGAGTGTATCTATTCAGGTAGAGTTTGAATACTTATGGATAGTTTGCAAGAGGCAGTCTTCATGAGCCAGACTTCACTTTAACAAATAGTAGAAATATAAATTATGCACCATTTTCCTTTCAGGAGTTGTTGAATACAAAGAAACCTATGCACCACAATGGGGTCATTCACAGTTGACCATCTGTTATGGGATGAGACCAGAGAAATATTGGGATTTGTTTTAACTTGCCAATATTTTATCACATTAGCATTCATTTCTGCAGCTGACTTACTCTAAGAACAGCAGGGTTTTGTATTCTGCAGACTTTTGTTGGACAATTTAAATGAAAAGAGAATGGTTGGTGGGATGTAAGTTGTACATCAACACTAATAAGTTAATTTTTAAAAAATTTGGTCATGAGATGTGAGCATCATTGGCAGGCCCACCATTTACTGTCTATTACTGATTATTGTTCAGAAAGTGGTGGTAAGCTGCCATCTTGAAACAATGCAGGAATACCGATAACACTGCAAGGAAAGGAGTTGCATTGTGTAATAGTAAAGGATTAGTACATATCTTGGAGAAGTACTTGAAATCACATTCTCATGTATTTGCAGTCCATGTTCTAACAGATTGGTAATGAGTGTAGAAGATTCTGTTGAAAGAGATCTAGCAAATTGCTGCAGTGCATCTTGCAGCTGATATTTTAGATGCCACTTTGCACCAGTGGTGGAAAGTATGAATGTTTAAGGCTGTGAATGGGTGCCAGTTTATTAGGCTTCGAGATATTTAAAGTTTCTTGAATGCTGTTGGAGCTGCAGACAAGTGTAAAGTATCCTATAAGATTTCAGAGCTATGTTTTCTAGATAGTGGACAAATATTGAAAACTCAAGATGTGAGTTACTCACCAGAGAATTCTTAGTCTCTGATCTTTTCTAGCAACCATTTTATTTATATTCAGTTTCTTGTCAATATTAACTTCTAGGATATTGATAGTGGAGGATTCAGCAATGGTGATGCCCATTGAATGTCGAGGGGAGAATGGTACATGTCCCCTTATTGGAAATACTTATTGCTTGACACTTGTGTGGTGAGAAAGTTCATAATATTTATCCTCCCAAAGAAAATGTGGTCCAAGTCTTGCACATGCGGACTGAGTAAGAAGCTATGAATGGCACTGAACACTGCAAAAATCATTGAAAAATCAAAACTCAATGTAAGATGGAGCAAAAGTCATGGATGAAGCAGCTCAAGTTGATTGGACATGGGACACTACCCTGAATAACTCTGACAAAAGTATGCTGTGCTCCAAACGTAAAGAGGAAAATTGAATAAAAGTTCCTATAATGTCTGAAAAACAAATATGAGGAGATATTTCTTCTTGTGTTACTTTGAAATAAAAGCAAAAATACAAATGGATCGGTTGGAGAGACAGATAGAAGCGATGAGGAATTTGCAACAGCAACAGTATGTGATGAATGGAAACTATAGGAAGGGGGGAAAGTCTCAGATACAGTCACATAGATGGGTTAACTCCAGGAAGGGTAAGAGAGGTTGGCACCTGGGGCAGGAGTCTTTTGCGGATATACCCATTTCAAACAGGGAATTGGAAAATGTAAATGGTGATGGATTCTCAGGGGAACGTAGCACAGACAGCCAAGTTTCTGGTATTGAGACTGGCTCTAATGCAACGAGGGGTACCTCTGCTTCCAATAGATCAATTGTGTTAGGGGATTCTGTAGTCCAAGGTACAGACAGATGCTTCTGTGGCCAGCAGCGGAAAAGCAGAATGGTGTGTTGCTTCCCTGGTGCCAGGATCAAGGATGTCTCAGAGAGGGTGCAGAATGTTCTCATGGGGGAGAGGGGCCAGCAAGGAACCATTGTCCACATTGGAACCAACGATATATGAAGGGAAAAGTTGAGATTCTGAAGGGAGATTACAGAGAGTTAGGCAGAAATTTGAAAAGGAGGTCCTGAAGGATAGTAATATCTGGATTACTCCCAGTGCTACGAGCTAGTGAGGGCAGGAATAGGAGGATAAAGCAGATGAATGCATGGCTGAGGAGCTAGTGTGTGGGAGAATGATTCACATTTTTGGATCATTGGAATCTCTTTTGGGATAGAACTGACCTGTACAAGAAGGACAAATTCCATCTAAATTGGAAGGGGACGAATATACTGGCAGGGGAAATTGCTAGAACTGCTTGGAAGGATTTAAAGTGGTAAGGTGGGGGGTGGGACACAGGAAGATAGTGAGGAAAGAGATCAATCTGAGAACAGCTGAGAACAGAAGCAAGTCAAACAGTCAGGGCAGGTAGGGACAAGGTAGAACTAATAAATTAAACTGCATTTATTTCAATGCAAGGGGCCTAACAGGGAAGACAGACGAACTCAGGGCATGGTCAGAAACCTGGGGCTAGGATATCACAGCAATTATAGAAACATGGCACAGGGATGGGCCGGACTGGCAGCTTAATGTTCCAGGATACAAATGCTACAGGAAGGACAGAAAGGGAGGCAAGAGAGGAGGGGGAGCGGCATTTTTGATAAGGGATAGCCTTACAACTGTGCTGAGGGAGGATATTCCCGGAAATACATCCAGGAAGTTATTTGGGTGGAACTGAGAAATAAGAAAGGGATGATAACCTTATTGGGATTGTATTATAGACCCCCCAATAGTCAGAGGGAAATTGAGAAACAAACTTGTTCAGAGATTTCAACTATCTGGAATAATAATATGGTGGTAATGGACAGAGATCTTAACTTCCCAAACATAGACTGGGACTGCCATAGTGTTAAAGGTTTAGATGGAGAGGAATTTGTTAAGTGCACACAAGATAATTTTCTGATTCTGGAGAAGGTGCAAAACTTGACCTACTCTTGGGAAATAAGGCAGGGCAGGTGACTGAGGTGTCAGTGGGGGTGCATTTTGGGGCCAGCGACCATAATTCTATTAATTTTAAAATAATGATGGAAAAGGATAGACCAGATCTAAAAGTTGAAGTTCTAAATTGGAGAAAGGCCAATTTTGACGGTATTAGGCAAGAACTTTCGAAAGCTGATTGGAGGTAGATGTTTGCAGGTAAAGGGATGGCTGGAAAATGGAAAGCCTTCAAAAATGAGATAACAAGAATCCAGAGAAAGTATATTCCTGTCAGGGTGAAAGGGAAGGCTGGTAACTATAGGGAATGCTGACTCAAGAAATTGAGGGTTTGGTTCAGAAAAAGAAGGAATCATATGTAAGGGAGATGGATAGCTTGAGTGAATTCTTCGAAGAGTATAAAGGAAGTAGGCGTATACTTAAGAGGGAAATCAGGAGGGCAAAATTGGGACATGAAATAGCTTTGGCAAATAGAATTAAGGAGAATCCAAAGGGGTTTTACAAATACATAAAGGACAAAAGGGTAACTAGATAGAGAATAGGACCCCTCAAAGATCAGCAAGACGGCCTTTGTGTGGAGCCGCAGAAAATGGGGGAGATACTAAATGAATATTTTGCATCAGTATTTACTATGGAAAATGATATGGAAGATATAGACTGTAGGGAAATAGATGGTGACATCTTGCAAAATGTCTAGGTTACAGAGGAGGAAGTGGTGGATGTTTTGAAATGGGTAAAGGTGGATAAATCCCCAGGACATGATCAGGTGTACCCGAGAACTCTGTGGGAAGCTAGAGAAGTGATTGCTGGGCCTCTTGCGGAGATATTCGTATCATCGATAGTCACAGGTGAGGTGCTGGAAGACTGAAGGTTGGCAAACGTGGTGTCACTGTTTAAGATGGCTGGTAAGGATAAGCCAGGGAACTATAGACCGGTGAGCCTGACCTTGGTGGTGGGGCAAGTTGTTGGAGGGAATCCAACATGTATTTGGAAAGGCAAGGACTGATTAGGGATAGTCAACATAGCTTTGTGCATGGGAAATCATGTCTCACAAACTTGATTGAGTTTTTTGAAGAAGTAACAAAGAGGATTGATGAGGGCAGAGCAGCAGATGTGATCTATATGGACTTCAGTAAGGTGTTTGACTAGGTTCCCCATGGGAGACTGATTAGAATGGTTAGATCTCATGGAACACAGGGAGAACTAGCCATTTGAATACAGAACTGGCTCAAAGGCAGAAGACAGAGGGTTGTGGTGGAGGGTTGTTTTTCAGACTGGAAACCTGTGACCAGTGGAGTGCCACAAGGATCAGTGCTGAGTCCTCTATTTTTTGTCATTTACATAAATATTTGGATGCGAGCATAAGAGATATAGTTAGTGAGTTTGCAGATGACACCAAAATTGGAGGTATCATGGACAGTGAAGAAGGTTACCTCAGATTACAACAGGATCTGGACCAGATGGGCCAATGGGCTGAGAAGTGGCAGATGGAGTTTAATTCAGATAAATGCGGGGTACTGCATTTTGGGAAAACAAATCATAGCAGCACTTAAGGGTAAGGTCCTAGGGAGTGTTGCTGAACAAAGAGACCTTGGAGTGCAGGTTCATAACTGTTTGAAAGTGGAGCCGCAGGTAGATAGGATAGTGAAGAAGGCGTTTGGTATGCTTTCTTTAATTGGTCAGAGTATTGAGTACAGGAGTCGGGAGGTCATGTTGTGACTGTACAGGACATAGGTTAGGCCACTGTTAGAATATTGTATGCAATTCTGGTCTCCTTCCTATCAGAAAGATGTTGTGAAACTTGAAAGGGTTCAGAAAAGATTTACAAGGATGTTGCCAGGGTTGGAGGATTTGAGCTACAGGGAAAGGCTGAACAGGCTGGGGCTGTTTTCCCTGGAGCATTGGAGGCTGAGGGGTGACCTTATAGAGGTTTACAAAATTATGAGGGGCATAGATAGAGTATATAGGCAAAGTCTTTTCCCTGGGATCAGGCAGTCCAGAACTAGAGGGCATAGGTTTAGGGTGAGGGGGGAAAGATATAAAAGAGACATAAGGGGCAACTTTTTCACACAGATGGTGGTACGTGTATGGAATGAGCTGCCAGAGGAAGTGGTGGAGGCTGGTATAACTGCAACATTTAAGAGGCATTTGGATGGGTATATGAATAGGAAGGGTTTGGAGGGATATGGGCCGGGTGCTGGTAGGTGGGACTAGATTGGGTTGGGATATCTGGTCGGCATGGATAGATTGGACTGAAGGGTTTGTTTCCATGCTGTACATCGCTATGACTCTATAACTGTATGTGTAAAGAATACATTTACAGTTTTGTTGCAAAAATCACCAGGGAATTTTTTTTTCTCTCATGAAATCTGTGTGTTGCTGTTTAGGCCAGCATTTGTTGCTCACCCCTAAATGTCCAGGAGAAGATCATAGTGAACTGCCTTTTTGAAATGCCGCACTCCTTTGGATGCAGTTACAACTGCAGTGCTGTTAGGGATGGAGTTCGAGGACTTTGTTCCAGCAAGAGTCAAAGATTAGCTGTATAATTCCAAGTCAGGATGGCAGTGATTCTCTGCTACCCTTGTCTTTCTAGTTGTAGTGTTATGAAGGTGTTAGGGATACTATACCTTTAAGAGAGTTGAAGAATTTAGCAAGCACACAGAGTGCTGGAGAATTTGCAATGTGATATTTGGTCCAGCAACTAGCAGCACCTAGCTTACTATAAGAAAAAAAACAAATTCAAATTTGGCCAATTAGTTTAAATTATGCCCCAAGATACTAAACTCCAATCAAGTTTGAATTTAGTATTTTGACAGTATTAAAACCAATGAAATGATCTAATGCTTTGGGGTGTAAGACCGGGAATATTGAAACAGTTTGGAGAGAACTGCCGAAAGACCATAGATATAGGCTGCTAATAAAAACTGTTTATTAGTTAAAATTACCTGTCTGCAGAAGAAGTTTGCACAGAAAGAAAAGATTGACACAGACATGGAGAGCAAATTTTCAGAGGAAGATACCAAAAGAAGATTTGACAGCTGGATAGTTTTGAAATTTTAATTCTTCTGTAAATCTTAATCAGGGGTTTTATCAGACTGGTATTATAGAGGAGAAGGTAAAAGATAGGTTGGAGAAAGGAGTTATAAATAGTTGTTAACTAGTTATTGTCTGTTAGACTATTAAAAGAAGTTGCTAATCTTTACTATAAATAATAACTTTTTGGAATAGTTCCTTGCCTCTCAAATTTTAACAGATTACAACATGGGTTAAATAATTTCTGTGTTGCAGGTTTAAATTAGCAAGGGGTTTACCCCGTATTGTAACAGTTGATCTTAGAAATTTGGAAGGTGCTATCAAATGAGCCTGAGTGAGTTGCTATAGTGCATCTTATAGGTGGTACACACTGCTGCCAGTGTGTGCTGATAGGAGAACCAGAATTATCATTAGGTTTTACTGCGATGTGTACTTAAGTACAAGGATACAGGAGTACAGTGAAAAGTGTGGAATGCCGCAATTCACAATGCTGTCTGAGGTACAAGGTAGCTGAAAATGTGTTGCTGGAAAAGCGCAGCAGGTCAGGCAGCATCCAAGGAGCAGGAGAGTCGATGTTTTGGGCATGAGCCCTTCTTCAGGAATGAATAAGGGCTCATGCCCGAAAAGTTGACTCTCCTGCTTCTTGGATGCTGCCTGACCTGCTGCACTTTTCCAGCAACACCTTTAGTTCTGATCTCCAGCATCTACAGTCCTCACTTTCTCTTTAGGTATGAGGTAACCAGGTACAAAATCTTCAGTTAAAAAGTACAAAAATAAAGAAAAAAGTTAAAAGTTCAACATTACAGTTCTTCTCAGTATGAAGTACTAAATACAAAATAAAGCTAAAAGCAACTAATTATGGTCCGTCTTTAGTCATGGGCCATACACTGTAGTAGCTCCATGCTGGGCTTTCAACATCAGGGCTTCATCTCTCTCATGTTGAGCTTAATTTCTGAATCCCTGCACCTCTGTGCTGCAGTTTCACTGTTGACTATCATCCAGACTCACCAGGCGTCTTGCCACAGGCTGCCAGAGTCCCGCTGTGGTGCCACTCTGGGCCCGCAGACACTTCTGCGACACTGCCACGATTCTGCTTGGGCACACACCAGCCACCTCTAGGTAACTAAAACTGTCCCTGCTCTGAGTCCCCCAGTTGCTACCGACACTGCAGCTGTCTCTATTACCGAGCCCCATCCAGAAGGTAAGTAGAGAAAAAAAAGTAACAAGAAGAAAGAAAAAAGCGAGAAGAGAAGAAAGCAAAGTGGTCAGAGAGGATGAACTCTGCATTAGGAGCCCTTCTCTGCCACCATCTTGGATAAGCTCCCAAGAAGCTGAAGGAGTGAATATTGAAGTTGTTAATTGCGGTATGTTGGAGTTGCACCCACACTCATTTTTGCCTTGCCTTGCTGTTAGCAGAGAAACAAAATAAATAAGCTTGTCATAGTTGTCCTGCTCCTCAGATGCTGCCTGGCCTGCTGTGTTTTTCCAGCACCACATTTTTCAAATCAATAGTTGTCAGCAAGCCTCAGTCAAGTCAAGGGAGTAGCCTTTGCTCAAAAGATCCTTACACAATGAGTGCAGGCAGCCTTCACTACCATACTAGGGGCTTGGAAACAGTTAGTAAGCTATTTGGGTTAGTCACAGTGAGAATCTTCTCCAAATATGAGATGAGGGGCTAAATGTCAGGCACCCCACCACCTAGGTCACTCAACCTGAAACCTTAACTCTCATTTCTCTCCACATCTGCTGCCAAATCTGCTGAGCTTTTACAATAACATTTGTTTTTGTCTCTGATTTACAGTATCCTCAGTTTTTTTTTCAGTTTTATCCCACTATCCATCTTGAATCTCAGGGCTGTTGTCATCTGGGACACAGAGACACACAGCACAGGGGTCATGCAGGGTTCATAGTGTTGGGGGCTGAAGAGTGACAGCAAATGGAGGAAGATGTTGCATACAGTAGTGAGAGTGGGAGAGAATGAACCTTGGTGGGAGGCAGGTGGTGTAGAAGAAATAGTGGAAATAAGAATTATCAGAGGGAAGGTGATGACGGACTGAAAATGACTTGGGCCTTATTCCTCCAAATGACTGAGACTAATTTAATCAGGGTGGCAACCTCAGATCAAGCCTGAATTGTTTAATGTTGTGACCTCCAGTTGCAGTCTTGAGGAAATAGTAAGTCCTGTGTCTGAATCGCTTCATTTAGCAGGGCCCATCAAAGTGAGACACCAGTTTCTCCCTCTCAGATACATCTGGAGCAAATGTCAGGAACTGTGCAGGACAGTACCAGACTGACAGGGTTTGGCCAGGTATACACATCCTTTTAAAGATTGCACAGGCACAAAGAATGCTTGTTTAATTCTAGAATTGAGTAGCAGATTGCTCTCGGAATGGTGCATGGTAAAGTGAAGGGTGGGTAGATATTGAATGAGATAGGTTTGATGATATACGGCAAGAAATCTCATGAGGCCTCATGGCAGAAATCCCTGTTAAAAAAAAACTCAATGTATCTCAAATGTCACAAAAGAACATGAGAAAGCAATGTTTTTTCTCAAAAAATTTGTATTTGCAAAGCTCAGCATTTATCACTGAATTTTCATTTTAATGGTACTTGGCACCAGTGTTTTTTGCTAACATTTGTTTGTCACATGGCAAAACTTGTCTGCATTAATTGTCAGACAGCTTAACATGAATCTAAAATAACAACATTTGAAGCAAGTCAATCTTAAAGGAGTCCAAGGAAAGAAATAGACAGATTTAGGTAGAGGAAAAGAAAGCAGAAAATGTTAGAATATTAAGGACATCAGACAGCTTCTGTAGTGAATGGTGAGATGTTACCTTGATAAGGGAATCAAAGGTTATGAGAAGCATACAGGAAAATGGAGTTGAGGCCGCAACAACACCAGCCATTGAAGGACAGAGCAGGCTTGACAGACTAAATTATTTACTTCTGCCTCTCTCGCTCATGATCAATGTAACAGGTATAACCCTTCATCCTGAAAAGTAATAAAGATGAATGCCTGAAAAGGAAAGCAACATGAAAAACGTGCGTGTACGTGGTACCTTTACAGAATTTTATGTTGTAAGGACTTAAAGGAGATTGCAATCAGATCTACATTCCACAGCTAAAGAAAAAGACATTCAAACAAGAAGTCAAGCATTTAGTCAAAATGGCAAGTTTTAAGCATTGTCACAAATCTCATAAAGACTAGGAAATTTGATTGTCATGATGATAATAGAGAGAGAGAAAAATATTGGATGGAATAATCCAAAGAAAAAAGCATAATAAACTGTTAAAGGAGAGCGAACTGTCAGAGGAGACAGATGTTATGAACAGAATTTGTGCTTTCTTACCAGCTATAATCAATGCCTTTTATATGTCAGGTTGAGTATTTTCTTACTTTTAGAATGGTACTTCAACTGCGATAATCCTAAAAGTTTTCTTTAACTTTAGAGATAAAGATTATTTATTATTCCACACTTGCCTTGGAGGTTTAAAATGTGTCTCATTTACTCAACTTACATGCTGTCTCTTGCACAAGCTTAAATACAGATGAAAGAATCTGAGGCCTCATGTCCGAAATCCCTGCAAAACACTCAAAGCAACTCAGACTTGGCAAAAGAACATGAAAAAGCCCGCAATGTTTCCTTAAAACAAAAGTATTTTCAAAGCTCAAGCATTAATGAATGATGAAGAAAAGAAAATAATATGATTCTATTGTCTCTAGTATAGATGAAGCAAAGAAAATAATACAATTACACTGTCTATGGTATGGTGACTTATGAAAATTTGCATCTAGTTTTGAAACAATGCACATTTTATTAAGTTGCTATTCTATTTAATTTTACTTGTCTCAGTCTGTCTTTCATAGCAGGCCTATAGTTTCAGAGATAAGTTCATGCTTTTACCAGAATTAAAGGTTTTATAAGCAGAATGTTCTTAGTAAACCTTTTCCAGAATTTCCAGAGAGGGTGGTTTTCAGGTAAATTTGAAGTGGAAACAAGTTCTCCCACATTCAAGGTGTTGCTGCTTGTTCCTAAGGCTGCTCAGTTACAGCGACTTCAGTGGTCTGATAGATTTCAAAGTAAATCTGCTGTAAGCAGTATCTGGCGTCATTTTAAAAGTATACTTCTGACAGATTCTTCTTCATGGACTTGTACAAGTTCAAAGATAATTTTTTAACAAAGAAAAGTTAATTATATATTCTGTTTGTCATTCATTGATTTGGAAATCATCCTGACTTTGATGAGAAGCCACCATAACAAAGTGAAAAGTCGATGTGATAAATTACATTTGTCTAAAACACGTTACACTTTGATATTTCTTTTGTTCATTTTGAAACAGAAAGATGACTCAGCTAGCGTATCACAGAATCTTGTTGTTGGACCACCCTGAAATAAAAGAATGTGGGAATTCCTGATATAGCTCTGATTGGCCATATTTAGCTAGATATTTGCTTGGGACTCAGAACTGATGGAGTCTGGTTACACAACATACATCTGAGGAGCATAATCTGGCTTGCTTTGCCTCATGGATTCATTGTTCAAATTAATGTTATGTGGAATTGATAGATCTGCAAAGAAATGTTCCTCCAATCATGGACCATTTCTCTTCTGTGTTTTCTGCCCTCAGACTTGGGATATATCCCGTCTTTGCCACTGGCAGTGTTGTCTCTAACTCCCCTGCCTAATGCTGCAATTGGATGTTGCAGCTGTTTTTCTCTCAGCCTCTGTCAGCCCCTAGTTGCACTTGCTTAGACACACTCTTGCCTTCCCCTGTAAGTGACAGCACCTTGAGGAATAAATGGGTTGAGATGATGGAATTAACCATGTGATAGCCAAGTTGCAGTAAAAGGCATGCAACAACCCAGGATAGTTCAGTTAGGGCAGAGTCAAGAAGCAAGTCTTTACACCTTCACCGATGTCCCAAATTTCTGCTCAATAGAATGCTCAAATCTCATTGCTTGGGGGGAAGAATGAATGTGTGTGAGTGAGTCAGTAAATTAATGAAAAATCATGGCTCTGTGAATACCATCTTTACTTTCCTATTCCTCCTTCTGTGGCGCAAATAATCCACAATTGAAATTGCTGTGACTCCATGATGTTCCATGCAGCAATTTCTTTAATTATTTATGAAATTGTCACCCTAATATTGAAGGAGCTTTGTCAGGAGTAGTAATAATAATCCTGCTATCTAGTCAAGGGTTGGGTTGTGCTCTGATTTAACAGGCTTGACTGGGCTTGGTTCAAGACAATGTTAAGACACCCACAGTGCTTGATGATCCTTAAAAGAAAGCCATTAGTTGTAAAAATAAAAGAGAGAGCAGTTTTTAACCACTTGCTCAGGGACTCCTATTAATGAGCACATACAAAAAAATGGGTTTAAAATGAATATAAGCTACTGGCTATACTTCATATTCATTACAAAATGCATTCACATAATTTCCATTATCTTTCATTTTAATGTGAGAAAAGTATTTGCACTTCATTTCATTTCACATTTAACACCAGATATGGTAGTTCAGCATGTCCAAGGCTAATGAAACGGTATATTCTGAGAGGCTTTTTTTTTCAAAAAATGCTCTTTTTCTGAGAACTATGCTTTCATCAAGATATAAAGAAATGTGGCAGTGTTAATGGGATATCTGATGCTTGACATATACACTAATAGCTGATAACATATATTTATACCATGACACAGATCTGGTGGCAGGTTCGGAGTAGAGTTGGGTAGTGGTGTTGTCAATGTACAAGCAGCCTGAATTAGAGCCAGTAAGGACTGGAGATGCTGGAAGCCAGAGTCAATAGATATGAAGCTGGAAAAGCACAGCAGGTCAGCCAGCATCCGAAGAGCATGAAAGTCAGTGTTTCGGGCCGAAACCCTCATCAGGACTGTTAGGGGAGGGAGTCCAGAAGTACATAGATGGAGGGGAGTGGGGCTGTGGAAAGGGTCAGTGGGATAATCATAGGTGGAATCAGGTAAGAGGTGATTGTGATTGGTCAGTGGGAAGGGTGGAGCAGATAGGTGAGTAGGAAGATGAACAAGTTAGGCAGGTCAAGGAAGCGAGGAGGAGGGGAACCACTAGACAGGGGAAAAAGCTGGTTGTGGAGGGATTTTGAAGCTGATGAAGTCAATGTTGAGGTCATTGGGCTGTCAGCTCCAGAGGTGAAATATCACATGTTGTTCCTCCAGTTTCTGTTTGGCCTCACTCTGGCAATGGAGAAGGCCAAGGATGGCCATGTTGCCAGGGGAGTGGGAGGGGGAATTAAAGTGGATGGTAACCAGAAAGTCAGATTGGTTAGTGCGTGCAGAGTGCAGGTGCTCTGGAAACCAGTCCCTGAGTCCTCTATACTGGGGAGACCAAACGCAAAGACCACATTGGAAGCAACTGATGCAATAAATGAGGTTAGATGACATGCAGGTGAAACTCAGTTGGATCTGGAAGGATTGTTTAGGGCCTTGGATGGAGGTGAGAGGGGAAGTGTACGGCTGGTGTTGCACCTCTTGCAGTTGCATGAAAAGGCTGTGGTGGGTAAGTTGGTGGTGAGTGTAGAGTTGACAAGGGAGTTGCGGAGTGAGCAGTCCATGCGGAAAGTGGACAGGGTGGGAAAGGAAATATATTTTTGGTGGTGGGATCTGCTTGTGGGTGGCAGAAATGTCGGAGGATGACATGTTAGATTCAGAGGCTGTACCCTAATCCCAGCCCCAACCCCCTCCCCCTACATACCTCTGGGCTCCCCGCCCACCTCCCCAGTCCTGACAAAGGATTTTGATATGAAACATTGCCTTTCCTGCTCCTTGGATGCTGTCTGACCTGCTGCTCCCTTCCAGCTAACATCTACTGAATTATGTTGCTGTTGACATCTTCACAGAATCATAGAACCTTTACGGTGTGGAAGCAGGCTATTTGGCCCATTGAGACCATACCAATCCTTTGAAGAGCATCCCACCCAGACTAAACCCCTTACCCTGTCCCTGTAACTCCGCATTTCCAATGCCAATGCACTTAGCCTGCACGTCCTTGGGCACTATTGTCAATTAAGCATGACCAATCCACCTAACCTGCACCTTGGTCTGAACTTTGTTTCTTTTCTGGGTTTTTATGAGAATGAGGCTCAGATTTTTCATTATGAAGGCAAATAGATTGACTCATGACTTTCTACACTGAACTTCATTGTGCTGCTGACATCCTTATCTCATATCAGTGAAAATTAGAGGTGCTAAGGATTTGGAGAGAGTGGAACTTGCCCATCCATTTTACAGATTCTGGACTCTTTCCACCTTGGCAAAACTAGGCATGAATGTCTGTTTTCTCACAAAGTAAAATCAAGAATTAATTTGGCACCTTATCAAGAGTACCAATGAATCTTCTGGCCATTTATGGGATATGGCAAGTATTATTTTGTAACATGAAAATCATTCATTATAGATCCAGAGCATTCCCGTAAAAAGTATTTTTTTAGGTTGATGGCACAATTGAAATGTATTATTAAACTGGCAGTAAAACTTCAGTCTTAGATTTATGCAATATTTTTCTTTCATTTGGATTTTATTGTGCCTAAGAATGTATACATACAAATGCATTTTTGACAAAACTACAAATTTTGAAAACACATAGTGGTTGATGTCTTGTTTAAGCTCTCAAATCATCTTTAAATTCTACTTTATGAAACATCGCTCCTTATTGACACTTACAGTCAGCGCAAGGAGGAATGTTAGAGAGGTTTATGGGATAGAGCTTATTTGTTGATTTTTCCTACCTTTCTGGAATGAAATACTTGAAAGGAGAAGTAAAATTGTGAATCTGTTCGTCAAGAAATTGTTGAATTGTGTCTGCTTTCTGTGAATCTACAGAAATACAACACTAAATTTTACAAAAAAAACGTACATTAATTCAAATTACTGTGTTAGTGTCATTTATTTTATTGGGTACTTGTCTGTTTGTTTCTAATTTATTTGGTCTAATGCAAATTATTGGGTATGAGAGGGAGGCCATAGCCTAGTGATATTATCACTAGATTATTAATCCAGCGAACTCAGGTAATATCTGGGGACTGAGGTTTGAATCCTGCCATGGCAGATGTTGGAATTTGAATTCAATAAAAGTTTGGGATTAAGAACCTAATGATGGCCATGAAATCATTGTTGATTGTCAGAAAATCCCATCCGGTTCTCTAATATCCTTTAGAGTAAGAAATTTGCCATCATTACCTGGTCTGGCCTACATATGACTATAGACCCACAGTAATGCAGTTTACTCTCAACTGCTCTCTGGGTAATCAGGAATAGGTGATAAATATGGGACTCGCCAGCGATTACCACATCCTGTGAGTGAATATATATTTTTGCATAACTGAATCTTTGTTAATTTCTTACTCTATGGTAGCACCTTGTTCAGGTAACGAGAAAGTCTCAGCCATTGGGTAGTGTGCTGTGTTTAGAGAAATGTTCGCCACATCTCATTTTGCTCAGTACTTGATAAGCCAGCAGCAGTCTCACCACCTGTCCACCCCCCAGTGACCAAGAAAGTGACATGGTAATATCTAGTCTGGTCTGCTAATTAGAGTTTAATAACTCGAGTGAATGGCAATGTCACAGTGGAGGCGGCTGCCTTTATGATAACCAGTAAAGCCTCAAGCATTTGTTGGATCCTCAGCCAGAGGTAGTGATAACTGAGTGGGTATCACAGGCGATTGGGGTTGGCAGCAAGTATAGTGATGTGTGTCTTGATCAGCCCAATGAATGCTGCTGGATAAGAGATGCCACCTACAAGCTGACGGAAACCCAACTTTACATCTGCTTGTCTTGCTGTCTGTGTGGTAAGGCCTCCTGTTTATAATTGAGGATAACTGCAGCAGTAGGATGAGATTTTTTTTCAGTCAGCACCAATTCCTTCATTAAAGGCTCCAAGTGTTGGTGAGGCAGTTTAGCCCATCAGTGGGCCTTTCTGACATGAACTTAATTGAGATAAAGTTAAAAATCACACAGCACCAGATTACAGTCCAACAGGTTTACTTGGAAGTACTAGTTTTCGAAGCATTGCTCCTTCATCTAGTTTTCTGATGAAGGAGCAGTGCTTTGAAAGCTCGTGCTTCCAAGTAAGCCTGTTGGACTCTAATCTGGTGTTGTGTGATTTTTTTTTAACTTCGTCCACCCTAGTCTAACACTGGCACCTGCACAACTTAATTGAGTTCGAGGTAGGCAAGTATCAGGTCACTAGCTGCCACCCTCCTACCTGATAAATGCCCCTCTACACTAAATTTGCCATGGGGAAGGGCTAAAAATTCCAACATGTTTCGAACAGGACTGTAGTGATACACTCTGCTATTTATTTGAAACTCAAGGATTGATTGTGATTGATGCATGAAGTTAAAGGAGCGTTATTTCACAAAGCTGTCATTAGAAGTCACCCCACCAGATTAAGTGATCACATTTTGGAAAGGAAAACAAAGCAAAGTATATTTTTTATTCCTGATCCATATTTCTGCAAATAACAATATTTACAGCTTTATTTCATTCTACATATCAAATTGCATAAACTGACAAATGGCAAATGTTTCTAGTCTTTGACTGTATCACTGAGAATTGATGTATAAATAAAGCAATGTTAAGGTTGTAATGAGCACTAATGTTAGAGTGAACTATATCTATAAAAATCTTATTAGTATTTATTTGGTATCTTCAACTTGTTATTGAAGTTAACAATTTCAGATCTTCTTTCACCTTTGTTTCAAAGAACATCGATATTATAAATTCTTGCAAGTCTTTCGTGAAACACAGTTAATCTTGTCATGATCAGAAGTTTGAATCCATAATGCCCTTCCAAAGTATATGCTCATAAAACTCTGTGCCATGCTAAGTCTCGTTTAACCTTCAACACATTCTCAAAAAATTGTCTCCTACAAATGCTTTCACTACTCAGTTTGATTATTCCTCTTGTGGATAATGTTGTAAGATGGAGTCCATGTTCTTGTTAATGAATGTTAACAAGCTTTCTGAAAGATTATACATAAAAGGATGTCAAGAGAGAACATCTTCTGGAAACCTATCAAACTAATTTCCAGCTTCATGTAATCTGATGTCATTGTGGTGTACAGGTGGTTCTGCAATGGCACATTTCGTTAATGGGACTTTGCAATTACTCAATTGCCAAATTGGGGGCACCGTCTCGAAAGCACATTTTAAAATGTGTGTTAGTTGTAATGTGATTGCATCGCCAACACTTTAAGGGCTTTTTCTAAAGCACAATTTTTCTATTACATGGAGTTGCACAAGAATGCAATCATCGTGTTATAGAAGAACTACCTGTATCTCCTTAAACACATGGTTATTTTCTGATTCTGGAGTAACCCTCCATTCCACACTGTCCTCCTGTTCTTCTGCAATATTCCTTTTTAACCATTACAATCTAACTCACTGCATCATTTTCCTTTCCCCCTTCAAACTCCCCCACCCTCCAATGAGTCTCATTCACTGGAGACATTAATTAATAATAGTGCTTTCTGCACTTGGCAGATAGACAAGATGTATGCAGCCCTTAAAATGGTCTGTGAGTTAATTGGGTGATGTGGGATGACAGGTTCTCTGCAGAAAAGAACAGTTCTGAAACATCATCAAAAAATAGAGATATGCTATCTTTGAGGAGACAATAAACTTCTGAACCAGCTACTGGAAGAGGTTCCTGCATAGTTTTGTGGTATTAAGCAGGGTGACAAATTTATTTATGTTTCATGTACTTCTCATCTTTTTTTGCAAAAGATCATCTTCATTCTTCAGATGAACTCATCATAAAGTATCATCTCTATGATAGCCTCTCCAAACAATGAGATTGTTCTCCCACTCTTAAGACCATAAGACATAGGATTGGAAGTAAGGCCATTCGGTCCATCGAGTCCACTCCGCCATTTAATCATGGCTGATGGGCATTTCAACTCCACTTACTCGCATTCTCGCCGTAGCCCTTAATTCCTTGTGACATCAAGAATTTATCAATCTCTGCCTTGAAGTCATTTAGTGTCCCGGCCTCCACTGCACTCCGCGGCAATGAATTCCACAAGCCCACCACTCTCTGGCTGAAGAAATGTCTCCCCGTTTCTGTTCTGAATTGACCCCCTCTAATTCTAAGGCTGTACCCATGGGTCCTAGTCTCCTTGCATAATTGAAACAATTTCCTAGCGTCCACCCTTTCCAAGCCATGTATTATCTTGTAAATTTCTATTAGATCTCCCCTTAACCTTCTAAACTCTAATGAATACAATCTCAGGATCCTCAGCCGTTCCTCGTATGTTAGACCAACCATTCCAGGGAACATCGGTGTGAATCTCCGCTGGACACGCTCCAGTGCCAGTATGTCCTTCTTGAGGTGTTGGGCCCAAAACTGGACACAGTAATCCAAATGGGGCCTAACCAGAGCTTTATAAAGTCTCAGTAGCACATCGCTGCTTTTATATTCCAACCATCTTGAGATAAATGACAACATTGCATTCGCTTTCTTAACCACGGATTCAACCTGCATGAGAATCCTCGACTAGCACTCCCAGATCCCTTTGTACTTTGGCTTTATGAATTTTTTCACAGTTTAGAAAGTAGTCCATGCTTGTATTCTTTTTTCCAAAGTGCAAGACATCACATTTGCTCTCATTGAATTTCATCAGCCATTTCCTGGACCACTCTCCAAAACTGTCTAGATCCTTCTGCAGCCTCCCCACTTCCTCAGTACTACCTGCCTGTCCACCTAACTTCGTATCATCAGCAAACTTCACTAGAATGCCGCAAGTCACTTCATCCAGATCATTAATATATAACGTGAACAGCTACACTGAACCCTGTGGGACACCGCTTGTCACTGGCTGCCATTCCAAAAAAGAACCTTTTATTCCAACTCTCTGCCTTCTGTCAGACAGCCAATCCTCAATCCATGCCCGTCGCTCACCTTGAACACCATGGGCCCTCACCTTACTCAGCAGCCTCCTGTGTGGCACCTTATCAAAGGCCTTTTGGAAGTCTAGATAGACCACATCCACTGGGTTTCCCTGGTCTATCCTACTTGTCACCTCTTCAAAGAATTCCGACAAGTTTGTCAGGCACGACCTCCCCTTACTAAATCTATGTTGACTTGTTCAAATCTGACCCTGCTCTTCCAAGAATTTAGAAACCTCATCCTTAACGAAGGATTCTAGAATTTTACCAACAACCGAGGTTAGGCTAATTGGCCTATAATTTTTTTTCTTTTGTCTTGATCCTTTCTTGAACAAGGAGGTTACAACAGCGATCTTCCAATCATCCGGGACCTTCCCTGACTCCAGTGACTTTTGAAATATCTCAACCAACGCCTCCACTATTTCCTCAGCCACCTCCCTCGGAAATCTAGGATGTAGCACATCGGGGCCAGAAGATTTATCAATTTTAAGACCTTTTAGCTTTTCTAGCACTTTCTGTTTTGTAATGGCAACCATACTCAACTCAAACCCCTGACTCCCTTTAATTGTTGGGATATTACTCATGTCTTCCACTGTGAAGACCGACGCAAAGTACTTATTAAGTTCTCCAGCTATTTCCTTATCTCCCATCATGAGCCTTCCAGCATCAGTTTGAAATGGCCCAATGTCTACTTTTGCCTGTCCTTCGTTTCTTATGTATTGAAAGAAACTTTTGCTATCATTTCTAATATTACTGGCTGGCCTACCTTCATATTTGATCCTCTCCTTCCTTATTTCTCTCTTTGTTCTCCTCTGTTTGTTTTTGTAGCCTTCCCAATCTTCTGATTTCCCAGTGGTCTTGGTCATTTTATAGGATCTCTCTTTTTCTTTGATACATTTGCTGACTTCCTTTGTCAGCCATGGCTGTCTGATCCCTCCCCGGATAATCTTTCTTTTCTTGGGGATGAACCTCTGTACCGTGTCCTCAATTATACCCACAAACTCCTGCCATTTTTTGCTCTACTGTCTTCCCCGCTAGGCTCTGCTTCCAATCTATTTTATTCAGTTCCTCTCTCATGCCCTCATAATTACCTTTATTTAACTGGTAACACCATTACATCTGATTTTGCATTCTCTCTTTCAAACTGCAGACTGAACTCTACCATATTATGATCGCTGCTTCCTTAGTGTTCCCTTACTTTAAGATCTTTTATAAAGTCTGGTTCTTTACATAGCACTAGGTCCAGAATAGCCAGATCCCTTGTGGGCTCCATGACAAGCTGTTCCAAAAAGCCATCCTGTAAGCATTCCATGAATTTTCTTTCTTTGGATCCACTGGCAACATTATTTACCCAGTCCACCTTCATATTGAAGTCCCCCATGATCACCGTGACCTTGCCTTTCTGACATGCCTTCTCTATTTCCCGGTACATGTTGCGCCCCTGGTCCTGACCACTGTTAGGAGGTCTGTACATAACTCCCATTATGGTTTTTTTGCCTTTGTGGTTCCTCAATTCCAACCACACAGACTCCACATCATCTGACCCTATGTCATTCAGTGCCATAGATTTAATTTTATTCTTAACTAACAAAGCAGCCCCGCCCCCTCTGCCCACCTCCCTGTCTTTTCGATAAGTTGTAAATCCTTGCATGTTTAATTGCCAGTCCTGAACCCCCTGCAACCATGTCTCTGTGATGTCTACCACATCATAATCATTCACGATGATCTATGCCGTTAGATCATCTACTTTGTTATGAATGCTACGAGCATTCAGGTAAAGTGCCTTAATGCTAACTTTCTTATCATTAGAGATATTGGAAGTCATAAGATGTCCTAAGTTATCCTTCCTTTTTGCTGCATTCCTAGTCTGCCTCAAGCTTAAATCCACCTGCACACATGCTATCCTGCTGCTTATCTTTTCATTTAACTCCATACTCCCTGTCGCTTTCACTTTCCCTTCCCCCAACTCAGTAGTTTAAAGTCCTACTGACCACCCTATTTATCCTCTTCGCTAGAACATTGGCACCAGATCGGTTCAGGTGGAGACCGTCCCAACAGTACAGATCCCCCCGGTTCCAAAACTGATGCCAATGCCCCATGAAATGGAATCCCTCTTTCCCACACCAATCCCTTAGCCACATGTTTACTTCCCTAATTTTCTTATCCCTATGCCAATTGGCACGTGGCTCGGGCAGTAATCCATCGATTATGACCCTTGAGGACCTGTACTTCAATTTCCTTTCTCGTGCTTGATAATCCCCAAACAGGTCCTCCACCCTAGCTTTGCCTATCTTGTTAGTCCCAACATGGACCACAACAACTGGATCCTCCCCCTCCCGCTCCAATATCCTTTCAAGCCAGTCGGAGATGCCCCGCAACCTGACACCGGGCAGGCAACACACCATGCGAGACTCCTGACCCGGCTTGCATAGGATACTATCTGTCCCCGTAATTATAGAATCCCCTAAAACAGCTACTTGTCTTTTTGCTTCCCCCTCTTGAATGGCCTTCTGCATCGTGGTGCCGTGGTCAGCTGGCTCATCCTGTCCAGAGCCCTTTTCCTCACCCGTACAGGGAGCAAGAATCTCATACCTGTTGGACAAGGGCTGAGGCTCCTGCACTCCTGAACTCAGGTTCCCCCTACCTGCCTCACTTACAGTCACACTCTGATGCTCCTGATCACTAACTGAATGTGAATTACTTAATCTCCCAGGTGTGACTGCCTCCTGAAATAAAGCGTCCAGGTAACTCTCCCCCTCCCAGATGTGCCACAGTGTTTGAAGCTCAGATTCCAGATCATCAACTCTGATCCGGAGTTCTTCCAGCAACCAACTCTTGCTTCTTCATAGAACACAAGACCATCACTCATTGGAACAGGAGGCAATGGCATAGTGGTAATGTCACTCATTTAGTAATCCAGAGCCCCATGTTCCAAAGGTCTGGGGATATGGTTTCTAATCATTCATGGCCAATGGTGAAATTTAGATTAATTAAAAGTCAGGTCTAGAAATAAAAACTAGCCTCACGGTGATGACATAACCACAATTGATTGTTATTAAAACCCACCTGGCACAATAATGCTCTTTCGGGATGAAAAGCTGTGTCCTTGTCTCATCTAGCCTGCTTGTGATTCTATACCTAAAGCAATGTGGTTGAGTTTTAACTTCCCTCAGAAGTAAGCTGACAAGCCATTCAGTTTCAGGGCAATTCAAGATGGGAAATCAATGCTGGCCTATCCAGTATTGTCCATATCCTATGAAAGTACAAAAGAAATTGTTGTAGATGATCTTTGCTGAACATTTGACCCTGAAGAGTTGAATATGTAAGGAGAGACTTCCCCTGCCTTCAGTCTGCCTTTTTGTTTGTCACTTACATCAGAACAACAGCTGCCTCTGCAGAGAAGTATTGTAAATCTTTCCTTTTTCAGTCTCCAGAGTTTTTTGTCATAAGTGGTTGCAATTAGCTGGACTTTAAAGTCAGCAATCTGTTTGAGGTAGTTAAACTGTTCTAATTCTTGCTTAACTTTGATCTAATTGTCCTCCTTTTAATACTTGAATTTAAACTTTACCAGATGGTTCTTCCTCTCCAGAAACCCCCACTTTCGTTTGAATCATGTAGTTGTTGATTGAAAAAAGCTCTTAAGTGTTTGTATGGCTTGCTGATGGGATTCTGCTGCAATATCCAGCTGTTATTTATTCAGCTTAATAATCTCTGAATATTTAATATTGGCATCATCAATGCTTTTTCTTTGTAAAACTACTTATTAACTGCTTACGGTTGTTGATCTCCACTTTGGACTAATTCTGAGGTTTGCTATTTTTCCCTAAATGTATCAATTTGATGTTGATTTGATCTTTTCCAAATCAGTTCGGGCCTCGTCTCTCCTGTCTGAAGTTCAAAGTCCATAACTCTGTGCTGGAGTTGTGACTCCTGTAGTGTACTGACTGAAAATTCATTTCTACCTCCATAACCTGAGACCTCTCTCATGATTATTTTGCTGGCTTTTGGAAGTTTAGAAGCAACACATCTTTTCATTTTTGATTGAACTCCAAAAAGATTTGCTCCTTGCTTCCCTGTAGTGGTCTTTTCTTTCAGGGAAGAATTTCAGTTGCTGTTTCTGTGTGTTCTTGGTATCTTTTTTGAAGGAAATAGATAGCTTTATTCAAAGGTACCACTCTCCTCAAAAGAAAACAGAAACTTCATGAACAGAGCTGCATGAGTCTGAGTACAGGAATTTAAAAGGTCTCTGCATCCACTAAATGAACAATACTAGCGGTAGGTTTCTTCTCTCTGAGCATCTTGAAGGAGCAAGCTAAAGTCTAGAACATCCACTTTGTGGTTCAACACCTTTTTATTTGATCTTCTTACTTCCCTCATCATTAATAGTTGTCTGTTAATTTCCTGTTTGACAGGAAATGAAAGATCTATGCTATATTCCAATTGTCCTAGGTTGGAGGATTTGCTTCAGGGCTCATTGACTGAAGGTCAACATTTACAAAACAAAGAAGACAGAGAACAATGAAGGCATTCCCATTTCATAAACAGGTGTAAGGTGAGGAAGGAGATACATGATTTCTCCTATATGTTGTGAAGTGTAACCTTTAACTACCCTCTAACTCTGATTTTAGTAAGTCCTGTGTCCCAAACTTAAATGGGCTGAATTCTTTTTGTCTTAACAACAGTGAAACATCTGAAAAAAAAACACCTCATGATCTGTATCCAATTTAAAATTAGATTTATTGCTAGTAACCAGGAGTTTGTACACCAGAATCCTCTTACCAGTCTGCACATCAGGGGAGTCTATGTCTTGCAGATGGCATACTTCATCCCTAGCAGTGATTTACAGGCTATGTTCAAAAGCCATGATTCATGTTCCTATTATGTTGTGATCTCTGTGGCTCCCTTGACCCTTTGCCAGGATCTCAGAGGAGATCTTAATCAGTTTATTTTATAATGATGAATATGTCTTTGAACTAGTAAACAAATATCTAGATTCAGAACAATGGAGGATTTGATCTGGAAGATGGGACTAGGAAAAGTTGCAAGGGCGGTGGAGGGCAATAAGAATTTTTAGAGTAATATGTTGCATAATATGCAGTTGTTGAGAATAGATAAGACATCTAGTCACTGAATTGGAATTCATATGAGATTGGTGTCCATACTCTCCAATTTATTTTTAGTTCCATCAGTATTATTATACCAAGAAGCAATTGCTGCAGTGTACCTATTTTACTGCATCTGAAATGCCCAGTAAGATTAGTATATACTAAAGCAGTGAATAAACAGTTAGCCTGATGGTTGATCACATTACTTTCTTCTTTGTTTGCAAATACCAGTTTTACAGCATAGTTATTTCAGTGATATACTTATTAGAAACTTGAGCGGCACGGTGACTCGGTGGTTAGCACTGCTGCCTTACAGCGCAAGTCCAAAGATTTGCAGGTTAGGTGAATTGTCCATGCTAAATTGCCTTTAGTGTTATCTGGATTAGTCAGGGATAAATGTGGGCGGCACGGTGGCACAGTGGTTAGCACTGCTGCCTCACAGCGCCTGAGACCCGGGTTCAATTCCCGACTCAGGCGACTGACTGTGTGGAGTTTGCACGTTCTCCCCGTGTCTGCGTGGGTTTCCTCCGGGTGCTCCGGTTTCCTCCCACTGTCCAAAGATGTGCGGGTCAGGTGAATTGGCCATGCTAAATTGCCCGTAGTGTTAGGTAAGGGGTAAATGTAGGGGTATGGGTGGGTTGCGCTTCGGCGGGTCGGTGTGGACTTGTTGGGCCGAAGGGCCTGTTTCCACACTGTAAGTCTAATCTAAAAATATAGGGGGGTAGGTTTCTCTTCCGAGGGTCGACGTAGACTTGTTGGGTGGAAGGGCCTGTTTCCAACCTGTAGGTAATCTAATCTAAAAAAAATCAACAAAGTGTTAATTGACTAATGATCCCTTTCATTTGTGAGATCAATAACATACTGTGATATATGAGTAGAAAATGAATGTGCTTTCTTATTCTTTTTATTCAAATTAAGAAGGGGAGTCAACTGTCTAGTGGTGTAATCACTATTCATCCAGAAACTCAGCTAATGTTCTAGTGACCCAGGTTTGAATCCCACCATGGCAGCTTGTAGAATTTGAATTCAATTCATTTTGAATTAATATCTACTGAAGAGCATGAAACCACTGTCATATTTTTTTGGAAAAATCCAACTGGCTCATTAATGTCCTTCAGGAAAGGAAATCTTCCATTCCTACCTGGTCTGGTCTACATGAGACTCCAGATCCTCAACAATGTGATTGTCACTCAAGAGCATCTGGGGACGGACAATAAAATACTGACCAGCCAGGGATATCCATGTCCATGAATAAATTTAAAAAATTATCCACGGTAAGTCGTCCAAGTCCTTGAGCCATGTCAAACTGGTTCAGTGGTTAGCATTGCTGCTTCACAGTGCCAGGGACCCGGGTTCGATTCCAGCCTCGGGTGACGGTGTGTGTGGAGTTTGCACATTCTCCCCTTGTTTGTGTGGGTTTTCTCTGGGTGCTCCGGATTCCTCCCACAGTCCAAAAATATGCAGAAGAGATGAATTGGCTAATAGTGTTCAGGGATGTGTAGGTTAGGAGCATTAGTTAGAGGTAAGTATAGGGTAGGGGAAGGGTTCTGGGTGGGTTACTCTTCGGAGGATCAGTGTGGATTTGTTGGACCAAAGGGCCTGTTTCCACACTGTCGGGATTTTAATTCTAATTCATGCAGATTAGCCATGAACAATGAAGGTTGCCTGTAACAGTGTTTGTGATAGGATAGGGACAAGGGTACAAAAGGAATTTTGATGAAGAAGTGGCCAGTATGTGTCCTGTTCCATTAACTTATTGAAAGGTCATTATATCATAGCTTATAGGGAGGAATTTATTTTTCTTTACTTAGCATCAGATGACATGAATTAGAGACAATGAAGAAGGTTGTCGACTTCTGGAAGGCATAAGTAATGTTTCCCAATGCCAAAGAATTATTGCAGGCAATTGGATGTAAAATACTTGCACCTAACACTTAGAAGCCTAATCACCCAGGATGCGCAGAAGACTAGATGATTTAAGTTTATTTTGCAACTATGATAAAAACTGTATTTCTGTGTCTGAGTAATAAACATGAAAGTAGACAATAGACTCAAGATTAAGCCATGAGGAAACAATTAATGGGTAATCCCACATTATGATTACTATTTGGTCCATCATAAAGCAATTTTTTTTTTGCTGAGATAATATTTTAGAGTATTAGTTATACTACCAAAGTAACAATGTTGCTCAAGGTATATACCCCTCAAAAACAAATTGTTTCAACTCTCTCATCATTGATGTTCTTGTAACTTCATTGTACGTGTTGTAATATTTCTTCTTGAGGGGCTTTTGCTTTACCTTCTGGCTCTTTCCATTGTGCTGTTTTCCCATTGACATTTGAGACTACATCTTTTATTCCTTCTCTTTCTTCAGAATTCTAAATCACTTTTTTGACATTGTCATAGAATACGTACAAAATATTCCCTTTAAAAGTTGCAAACTTTAACCTCAGGGCAACCTCGGTAGAAAGCAATTGCAGTGAGTTCCTTCTATGTGACTGAATGCATTTGAATTGTGTAGAACTTTGACCCATTCTGACCTATCTTGTGTTAATGACACATGTGAGACTTAGAGTGAATAAAACTGCCTGATTTATTGACTGGAATCATCATGTTCCCCATACTGAGTTACAAACAATATCTTTGTTTAAGTTGAAACAGGTGCAAACTTATTTTTATTTTGTCATACTGATTTAATATTCTATTGGTAATGAGAAACTTACAAATAGCCTATACATCTGTGATTTCTCAAATGGGTTCATTAAAAAAGCATTTTTTTTTTCAGTTTACAAAGAACAACACATTGAATCATGTAGGATGCCTTTGGAAAGAGCATGTACATTCTGTTTTTTTTACATTGCTTGCTTGTAGTTTTATATTTTTAGCATTAACTAGGTCTACAACATCTTACTTTCTAAGAGCAGCAGTCTCAGTAATTGTTATTTTCAGCAATTAAACTTATTAGGTAGCAGGTGGGGAGAAACATTCAGGAAATCATCTGAACACTTGGGGTGTGTGGACCATTTTTAAGCTTACAATCCTTTGGAAGGTCCATCAAGAAGTTATGCTTCTCCAGGATCAGTTGCAATCTCCTACTGCCAAGTGGGCTCATTCTTCAACAACTGCAAATGTGTTGCTGGTCAAAGCACAGCAGGCCAGGCAGCATCTCAGGAATAGAGAATTCGACGTTTTGAGCATAAGCCCTTCATCAGGAATAAGAGAGAGAGAGCCAAGCAGGCTAAGATAAAAGGTAGGGAGGAGGGACTAGGGGGAGGGGCGATGGAGGTGGGATAGGTGGAAGGAGGTCAAGGTGAGGGTGATAGGCCGGAGTGGGGTGGGGGCGGAGAGGTCAGGAAGAGGATTGCAGGTTAGGAGGGCGGTGCTGAGTTGAGGGAACCGACTGAGACAAGGTGGGGGGAGGGGAAATGAGGAAACTGGAGAAATCTGAATTCATACCTTGTGGTTGGAGGGTTCCCAGGCGGAAGATGAGGCGCTCCTCCTCCAGCCGTCGTGTAGTTGTGTTCTGCCGGTGGAGGAGTCCAAGGACCTGCATGTCCTCGGTGGAGTGGGAGGGGGAGTTAAAGTGTTGAGCCACGGGGTGATTGGGTTGGTTGGTTCGGGCGGCCCGGAGGTGTTCTCTGAAGCGTTCCGCAAGTAAGCGGCCTGTCTCACCAATATAGAGGAGGCCACATCGGGTGCAGCGGATGCAATAGATGATGTGTGTGGAGGTACAGGTGAACTTGTGGCGGATATGGAAGGATCCCTTGGGGCCTTGGAGGGAAGTGAGTGTGGAGGTGTGGGCGCAAGTTTTACATTTCCTGCGGTTGCAGGGGAAGATGCCGGGGGTGGAGGTTGGGTTGGTGGGGGGTGTGGATCTGACGAGGGAGTCACGAAGGGAGTGGTCCTTGCGGAACGCTGATAGGGGAGGGGAGGGAAATATATCCTTGGTGGTGGGGTCCGTTTGGAGGTGGCGGAAATGGCGGCGGATGATACGTTGTATGCGGAGGTTGGTGGGGTGGTAGGTGAGAACCAGTGGGGTTCTGTCTTGGTGGCGGTTGGAGGAGCGGGGCTCAAGGGCGGAGGAGCGGGAAGTGGAGGAGATGCGGTGGAGGGCATCGTCGATCACGTCTGGGGGGAATCTGCGGTCCTTGAAGAAGGAGGCCATCTGGGCTGTGCGGTGTTGGAATTGATCCTCCTGGGAGCAGATGCGGCGGAGACGAAGGAATTGGGAATATGGGATGGCATTTTTACAGGGGGCAGGGTGGGAGGAGGTGTAGTCCAGGTAGCTGTGGGAGTCAGTCGGTTTATAATAGATGTCTGTGTTGAGTCGGTCGCCCGAGATAGAAATGGAAAGGTCTAGGAAGGGGAGGGAGGAGTCTGAGACAGTCCAGGTGAATTTCAGGTCGGGATGGAAGGTGTTAGTAAAGTTGATGAACTGTTCAACCTCCTCGTGGGAGCACGAGGCAGCGCCGATACAGTCATCGATGTAGCGGAGGAAAAGGTGGGGTGTGGTGCCAGTGTAGTTGCGGAAGATGGACTGTTCCACATATCCTACGAAGAGGCAGGCATAGCTGGGGCCCATGCGGGTGCCCATGGCAACTCCTTTAGTTTGGAGGAAGTGGGAGGATTGAAAAGAGAAGTTATTCAGGGTGAGGACCAGTTCAGTCAGTCGAAGGAGGGTGTCAGTGGAAGGGTACTGGTTGGTGCGGCGGGAAAGGAAGAAGCGGAGGGCTTTGAGTCCTTCATGATGGGGGATGGAGGTGTACAGGGACTGGATGTCCATAATGAAAATAAGGCGTTGGGTCCATAGTGAAAATAAGGCGTTGGGTCCATAGTGAAAATAAGGCGTTGGGTCCTTCGCTTCCCCGGTCCCCAACGCCTTATTTTCATTATGGACATCCAGTCCCTGTACACCTCCATCCCCCATCATGAAGGACTCAAAGCCCTCCGCTTCTTCCTTTCCCGCCGCACCAACCAGTACCCTTCCACTGACACCCTCCTTCGACTGACTGAACTGGTCCTCACCCTGAATAACTTCTCTTTTCAATCCTCCCACTTCCTCCAAACTAAAGGAGTTGCCATGGGCACCCGCATGGGCCCCAGCTATGCCTGCCTCTTCGTAGGATATGTGGAACAGTCCATCTTCCGCAACTACACTGGCACCACACCCCACCTTTTCCTCCGCTACATCGATGACTGTATCGGCGCTGCCTCGTGCTCCCACGAGGAGGTTGAACAGTTCATCAACTTTACTAACACCTTCCATCCCGACCTGAAATTCACCTGGACTGTCTCAGACTCCTCCCTCCCCTTCCTAGACCTTTCCATTTCTATCTCGGGCGACCGACTCAACACAGACATCTATTATAAACCGACTGACTCCCACAGCTACCTGGACTACACCTCCTCCCACCCTGCCCCCTGTAAAAACGCCATCCCATATTCCCAATTCCTTCGTCTCCGCCGCATCTGCTCCCAGGAGGATCAATTCCAACACCGCACAGCCCAGATGGCCTCCTTCTTCAAGGACCGCAGATTCCCCCCAGACGTGATCGACGATGCCCTCCACCGCATCTCCTCCACTTCCCGCTCCTCCGCCCTTGAGCCCCGCTCCTCCAACCGCCACCAAGACAGAACCCCACTGGTTCTCACCTACCACCCCACCAACCTCCGCATACAACGTATCATCCGCCGCCATTTCCGCCACCTCCAAACGGACCCCACCACCAAGGATATATTTCCCTCCCCTCCCCTATCAGCGTTCCGCAAGGACCACTCCCTTCGTGACTCCCTCGTCAGATCCACACCCCCCACCAACCCAACCTCCACCCCCGGCACCTTCCCCTGCAACCGCAGGAAATGTAAAACTTGCGCCCACACCTCCACACTCACTTCCCTCCAAGGCCCCAAGGGATCCTTCCATATCCGCCACAAGTTCACCTGTACCTCCACACACATCATCTATTGCATCCGCTGCACCCGATGTGGCCTCCTCTATATTGGTGAGACAGGCCGCTTACTTGCGGAACGCTTCAGAGAACACCTCCGGGCTGCCCGAACCAACCAACCCAATCACCCCGTGGCTCAACACTTTAACTCCCCCTCCCACTCCACCGAGGACATGCAGGTCCTTGGACTCCTCCACCGGCAGAACACAACTACACGACGGCTGGAGGAGGAGTGCCTCATCTTCCGCCTGGGAACCCTCCAACCACAAGGTATGAATTCAGATTTCTCCAGTTTCCTCATTTCCCCTCCCCCCACCTTGTCTCAGTCGGTTCCCTCAACTCAGCACCGCCCTCCTAACCTGCAATCCTCTTCCTGACCTCTCCGCCCCCACCCCACTCCGGCCTATCACCCTCACCTTGACCTCCTTCCACCTATCCCACCTCCATCGCCCCTCCCCCTAGTCCCTCCTCCCTACCTTTTATCTTAGCCTGCTTGGCTCTCTCTCTCTTATTCCTGATGAAGGGCTTATGCTCAAAACGTCGAATTCTCTATTCCTGAGATGCTGCCTGGCCTGCTGTGCTTTGACCAGCAACACATTTGCAGCTGTGATCTCCAGCATCTGCAGACCTCATTTTTTACTCATTCTTCAACAAGCTGGGAAGGTCATTACTGTCCTTTACCTCAATACCACTGGCTCCTTCAAATATGTAACAAGGAACAAAACCTGAATCTACCCATCTGGAGTGCAAAGCTCCCTCAAGAATATCTCCATGCCAGATCTAAAAATACTCCACCCTACCCAAAATTGACAGCAACCATCAACATGCAAATTCAGAGATTTCCAGATCAGTTGAGAGTGATTGCTCATGACATCAAGGCAATATTTGACCAAGCATGGCATCAAAGATCCAAAGGAAGAATTAGAATCAGTGTGAAAGCCTCTTCTCTGGTTAGAATCATACTAAGCTTAGGAAGATTATTCTGGTTGTTGGAAGTGATCATCTAATTTCCAGGACTTCACCACAGGAAGTATCCTCAGTCCAGCCATCTTAAACGGCTTTGTCAATTACCTTTTCTTCATCATCAATGGCTTTCATTCTTCATAAGGTCACAAATGGTGATTTTTGATGTTGGCTGCACAATGATGGTACCAATTGCAGCTCCTCAGATACTGAAGTAGTCCATGCTAATATCTAGTAAGATCACGACAACATTGATGTGTTGTTCATATGTGGCAAGTAACAGGTCATGAATCTCTTCCACAAAGGAGAATCTAACATTTTTCAATTGTATTTAATGAATTATGACCTCTGACTCCACCACAATCAACACAAACTGAATTAGACCCCATAAATATATAAAGTAACAATGAGAAAAGGTCAGAGGCTGTCATTTCCTGCTTCTATTGGGGAATCTTCCTCTGGTCTTAAACTTCCCTCCAGTGGTATATGTTGTCTTGTCATGTAGAATGAAAAATGGAGGAGTTAAGTATTGCATGTGTGGTAAGCTGCAGAAGAGGCAAGATGGAATGAGGATGGAAAGGTGATGAATACAAAGCCAAGTGTGCATATAAAGTGAGAAAAAAGTGGTGGGTGGTGTTGCTGACTTTGTAAATGCTAGGATATGAGAAGAGAATGTTGTTAACGTAAGGTGTGAAAAAATTGAAGGCAAGAGTTGAACAAATTTGGAATGAGAAATAGAAGTGTTACAGTGCAATGTTATATTAAAAAATATGAAAGAGGGGAGGGAACTTTTGAATTGGTGGGGGGAGGGAGGAGGCATGTTGACTTTGTAATGTTGAAGAAATGTGTTAACTCTTGCAAATCTTGTCACTCATCTTTGTTCAGCTTTATTGGCAAGTGACCTTGGAGATGACATTCTGATGTTGGAGATCATCCTTCTTACCCAAACAACATCCACTAAGACATCCAGTGATCCATCTGAAAATCTGGAGACAGGCCCATAATTCACTGTTGTGAATCTGGCCACAAGAAAAACAACTTTTCGTTCAAAATTTAAAAATTGTGAAAAATAATTGGATGATAAACCACTCAAACATATTGCAATGAGGCCTGAGACTTAAAAGTGTCAAGGCCTCATTTTGGCAAGGTGCATGCCCCCTTTCTACTCCATGGACTCAGTTCACTCTGCTCACTCTATTTGCTTTACTTAACTTGCTCATCCTTCACGGCCCATTGTCCTCACTGTTTGCTCACCCAATCCACTATACTCACCTTCTTGCTAACTCATCCTACTTGCCCTGTTCACTCCATTGACCCCTGTCATCCTGCTCATACCATTTGCCTTGTTTCTCTCACTTGCCTCAAATACCTAGTGCACCCAACTCACCATGCTCACCCTGCTGCAAATGATAATCATGACTGAAGTCATGTTGCTAGTCAAGTAAACTATGACATTAAAGATTATTGACTGATTCTTTTGACAGTTCTGTTTCTTGCTGCAACCTACCAACAAAGAATTGGGCAAACACTTTTTTTTTGGAAAGATAACATCCCTGTAAAGTGATGCAAGTGGAATTCTGCTTATTTGCCTGTAATGACTGAATTGGAGTAAAATCCTCATAAAAATCCATCATGAGTAGCTGGCAAATTTGTTTAATAGAAACTCCAGGACAAAGCGAAATTTGACAAAAATAATGCTGTATTCTCAGACATAAGCTAATACTTGGGATAATCATCATTTTAACATGTCAACAATGTACAGAAAATATATTTGTTTTATTACTTTTATGAGGAAATAATAACTTAAAATGTGGGTGGAATTTCATGTACATATGCATTAAGGGTCAATTTGATTTCATAGATAGCTCAACAAACATAGTAGATGGGATGGCGAGAGGAGCTTTTTTCCATAACATGAGGAAACCTGAAAGCTATCAACAATAAAAGCACTGATTACAACACATCCCAAACGATACAATTCTCTCAATCTATTTCAGCCAGCAAGAATGCCTAAAGCATGCGCAATGACAAGATGATCAATCAGTTTACTCCTATTCACACATTTTTGGAGGTGGAAAGTTGACAATTATATGCGCAATCTATCTGGCAGAAGAATAGGGATCTTTTACCTCATAAAGATTTTCTGAATTCTGGCCTGTCATAAAGATGCCTTTTGAAAGGCCCAACTAAATGCGATAAATTTGAAATAGTCTCCTGTTCTGATGACAGCTGTACTAACGATGGAATGTGGCCAATAAATAAAAGCAGTGCATCACAGATGTCATTGTAAATAAATATGATCTAACGGCCGGTCCAAATCAGAAAATAAAAACTGTTTTTTTTAACATATAGTGTGTCATTCATCTTTAACTTCAAGAAAAATTTCCCTAGTTTACCACCAAGCAACATTTCTCTAATGACCCATTTCATATTCTCATCTGTTGATATCACTCCACATCAACACTTGGCGTTTGGTTGCCAAATGAAATTTGAGTACAGAAGGTCATTTCTTTTAAGAAGCTGTCTGTCATGAGAGTTATAAGTGGATACATGAAGCATTAGGGTGGACAAAATTAATCTTTTCTTTAATGTCATGAGAGGTTGAGGAAAGCAGTGAGGGATTTAATGTCAGGTATCCATTGAATAACAATACAAAGCCATCATATATTTAATTGACACATGTGAGTGGTGCTGAATTTATATTAGGTACGGCACGTAGTCATCCTACTGATATTTCAGAATCAGTAAAAACAAACAACCTGTGCATGAGCAGAGAGAGAAAGTACTGAAACCAATGATCCTTCAGTTCCATCTCAATTGTTCACCAGAAACGTAATAGGAAATCTTCATGTTTGACATTACCTCATACACAGCTTCTTATTTCTATTTAATGTCCTTTTGTACATGGTGTCCTTCCTCAATTAATTGGCCACACAGGACCAAGAGTAAGGGATCTTTGATAAACTAATCTTGATAATCTTTCGGGGTATCACAGACTCATAGAGCTGTATGGCATGGAAACAGACCTTTTGGACTAACTCGTCCATGCCGACCACATATCCTAAATTAATCTGGACACATTTGCCAGCATTTGGCCCATATACCCCTAAAACCTTCTGATTCACGTACACATGTAGATGGCTTTTAAATGTTGTAATTGTACCAGCCTCCACCACTTCCTCTGGCAGCTCATTCCATACATGCGCAACTCTCTGTGTGAAAAGGTCGCCCCTTGGTTCCCTTTTACTTTATACCTGTGCTTTCTCGTTTTGGACTCATCTAGCCTGGGGAAAAAGACCTTGACTTTCACCCTAATGATTTTATAAAATGATAAAAGGTCACCCCTAAACCTGCAACACCTCAGGGAAAAAAGCCCCAACTGATTCAGCCCCTCCCTATAGTTCAAACACTCCAAACCTGGCAGCAGCCTTGTAAATCTTTTCTGAACCCTTTCAAGTTTCACAACATACTTCCTATAGCAGCGAGACCAGAAGAAAACACAAAATTCCAAAAGTGGACCAACCTAATTGAAGTCCACCGTAGTACTGTATGTGGCAAAGCAGAGGTAAACAAAGTTATGACCAGGTTCTTTCTTGCGCTTTATAATTGGGAATTGATCATTTCCTACTAATTCAAAAATACAATATATATGGCATTTCTTAGCGTTTGTGATTTCTTTTTTGCTTTATGTTTAATGCCTTATGGTATAATCATCCAACATATGTTCACATATATATGCCCGTGATTGACATGGAAATTCAATTTCACACTTAGAGTCATAGAGTCATAACAATGTACAGCATGGAAACAGGCCATTCGGTCTAACCCGTCCATGCTGACCAGATATCCCAACCCAATCTAGTCCCACTTGCCAGCATCCGGCCCATATCCCTCCAAACCCTCCTATTCATATACCCATCCAAATGCCTTTTAAATGCTGCAATTTTACCAGCCTCCACCATTTTTTCTGGCTGTTCATTCCATTCATGTACCACCCTCTGTGTGAAAATGTTACCCCTTAGGTCTCTTTTATATCTTCCCCCCCTCACCCTAAACCTATGCCCTCTAATTCTGAACTCCCCCACCCCAGGGAAAAGACTTTGTCTATTTATCCTATCCATGTCCCTCATAATTTTGTAAATCTCTGTTAGGTCACCCCTCAGCCTCCAACACTCCAGGGAAAACAGCCCCAGTTTGTTCAGCCTCTCCCTATAGCTCAAATCCTCCAACCCTGGCAACATCCTTGTAAATCTTTTCTGAACCCTTTCAAGTTTCACAACATCTTTCCACTAGGAAGGAGACCAGAATTGCACGTAATTTTCCAACAGTGGCCTAACCAATGTCCTGTACAGCCGCAACATGACCTCCCAACCCCTGTACTCAATACTCTGACCAATAAAAGAAAGCATACCAAACACCTTCTTCACTATCCCTATCTACCTGCAACTCCACTTTCAAGGAGCTATGAAACTGCACTCCAAGGTCTTTTTGTTCAGCAACATTCCTAAGGACCTTACCATTAAGTGTATAGATCCTGCCAAGATTTGCTTTTCCAAAATGCAACACCTCGCATTTATTTAAATTAAAGTCCATCTTCCACTTCTCAACCCATTGGCCCATCTGGCCAAGATCCTGTTATAATCTGAGATAACCTTCTTCGCTGTTCACTACACCTCCAATTTTGGTGTCATCTGCAAACTTACTAACTGTACCTCTTATGCTCAAATCCAAATCATTTATGTAAATGACAAAAATTAGAGGACCCAGCACCGGTCCTTGTGGCACTCCACTGGTCACAGGCCTCCAGTCTGAAAAACAACCCTCCACCATCATCCTCTGTCTTCTACCTTTGAGCCAGTCCTGTATCCAAATGGCTAGTTCTCCCTGTATTTGTGAGATCTAACCTTGCTAACCAGTCTCCCATGGACTCCTTGCCGAGCGTCTTACATCTGCCACTCTGCCCTCATCAATCCTCTTTGTTATTTCTTCAAAAAACTCAATCAAGTTTGTGAGACTTGATTTCCCACTCACAAAGCCATATTGACAATCCTTAGTAAGTCCTTGCCTTTCCAAATACATGTACATCCTTCCCTCAGGATTCCCTCCAACAGCTTGCCCACCACCGACATCAGGCTCACAGGTCTATAGTTCCCTGCTTTGTCCTTACCACCCTTCTTAAACAGTGGCATCACGTTAGCCAACCTCCAGTCTACCAGCACCTCACCTGTGACTATCGATGATATAAATATCTCAGCAAGAGGCCCAGCAATCACTTCTCTAGCTTCCCACAGAGTTCTAGGGTACACCTGATCAGGTCCTGGGAATTTATCCACCTTTATGCGTTTCAAGACATCCAGCACTTCCTCCTCTGTAATATGGACATTTTGCAAGATGTCACCATCTATTTTTGGACAAGTAATGAATGCTGAAGTATGCATGTGCAGTCAGCATCAGATGAGCACTGCGTAGATTAGCAGTTCTCTCGTCATCCAAGGTACATTGCTGAAATAGGCTTGCAGCTTATTGTCTCCAAAAGTCAGGAGAATAGGCAATTGGGGGAGCTCGATGGTAATCTAATGAGTGCCTCTTTCTAAAATTGAGCTGTGATGGTACAGGATTTATGGTATGCATATCACAATCACTCTTTTCATATCAATATCATGTATTGGTGTCTGTCAAGTCAATAGATTATCATGAAAACGTAATGTCCTTTTTAGAAGGAAACCTGCTGGAGTTTCTAATCGGACCTGCAGATAGCTCTAGTCCTGCATCATTCATGCTATTAACTGCCCTCAAATGTGCCCAAGCAAGCCATTCACTTATAACTTATAAGACTTTTTTTTTTAATTTTGCAAGGACAGCATGGTGGCTCAGTCGTTAGCACTGCTGCCTCACAGCTCCAGGGACATGGGTTTGATTCCCATCTTGGGCTACTGTCCGTGCGGAGTTTGCACGTTCTGCCCGTGTGTGTGGGTTTCTTCCGGATGCTCTGGTTTCCGCCCACAGTCCAAAGATTTCCAGGTTAGGTGAATTTAGCATGTTGAATTGCCCATAATGTTCAAGGATGTTAGGTTAGGTGCATTAGTCAGGGCAAATGTAGAGTAATAGGGTAGAGGAAAGGGTGGGTTATTCTTCAGAGGGTCGGTGTGGACACGTTGGGCCAAATTGCCTGTTTCCACACTGTAGGGATTCTATGAATTCTATAAATTCAAAGTGACAGAACTCAGACTATTGTTGTATAATATCATGGTTCTGAAAGTGTAAGTTTTGAAGTTATGTGGGGCTCCCTCCAATCTGATGACATCATACCGACTGGATGAAGAATCAGGCAGTCAGACAGAAAGTCCCAATGGAGAGAAAAGATACAGATATTGAGAATTGTGGCCATTTCATGCTTAGGGAGATATTTCTGTAAATAGTTCTTGATGATGTCAGAATTTGATTGCTTGATCAGAATTGAATAGCTCCTCAGTAACACAGATGCCTGTGATGATTTAATAGCTTGCAAGTTGTAGGGGTGGGAACTCGGAACTTAGGATGGGAACTTAAGGGTTTATTTTCACTGTAACTTTAGTGTGGGCACAAAATAGAAACTCCTTTGACATAATTATAAAAAAGTACAACACAGAACATCTTTCAGCCTTTTGAGTTTGTGATGGTTCTTTCAGAAAGCAATACCATTTGTTTTATTTCTGTCTCTCTCCTCATATCAGTGGTATTCTTTGCTTGGTGGATTTTCTGTTTTGAAGGGGACTATTGAATATTTATCCACTGCCCTACATAAAGAACATTCCAGCTTATAGCCACTTGCTGCGCAAAAAAAAAGTTATCCGACTATTACCTTTTTTTTGTCAATTTTCTTCAACCTGTACTCTCTTGTTAACTGCGTGGCTGTCCTAATGTTTTATACAGATTTAGAATAACTTCTTGACTTCGTATCCTCTGGGCTGAATTTTTGTTCGAGCATCCAGATCCTAACATATGATGAATTCTAAATCAAGAGCCCAAAGATGACAGCAGTGGGAACCAGTGTTGGAGCAGGCAGGAAGTTGAGTGCCACCAGGAGGCTGTTTCCATACCACAACTATGTTTTGCTTTTGGGATGAAGCTTGCAGACTCGCTGAAAATTCAAGCTAGGCTTTTGTTTTTCTTCCAAGGATGCCACATTCTCTATTAATTGTTTTCTTGCCACCTTCAACAATATGTGCAGCAGGCTCTTCTGTTCTTCAATTCCCTTTGAAATTGTACTTTTTTGTGCTTGTTATTTTTCTTCATTCTCCATACCAAAATGTATACATTCTTGCCTTAAACTTATTTTGCCACATCTCTAGCTAATTTCACTAACTATCTATTTTCTTGTCGCCCCCCCCAAGTTAAAATCAACAATAGTGGTCCCTTGTCAGAATGAAAAGTTAATTGGAGTGCAACTATATAATTTGCTTCATCTGATAAACAATTATTTACAACAACTCTCAGTTTATTGTCTTATAGCCAATTTAGTATCCATGCAGCTATTCCTCCTTTAATTGTCAATTTTTCAAACAAGACTGATATGGCATTGCTTATCAAATATGTTTGCAAGTCTAGGTAGAGAGAAAACCAAGTGAGCACTTTTCCTTAAAATATTAACTCTGCTTTCTCTGCACAAATACTGCCAAGCTTGCTGAATCTCCTTCATAGGTCCATGGTCACATCAGTGCCTGTTAATATTCTGCTGAATCATTGTGTCTTTAAAAGATTTCCAAACCCGTATGAACCTGCCTGGCATGTAATTGCCAGTTTTAACCTTTTTCCTTTTTTTTGAACAAAGTTAAGTACAGAATAACTTTGCCTATTAACTATGACTGAGGAGGCATTGTACCAAATAGTAAGGCAATGTAAAGCAAAACAGAAGTGCTGTGAGCATCCAGGAAGACTCAGATTTAAGTAATGCTCGGAGATCAAGAGAACAAACCTGAGATATGGCCTGGTCAAGTTTGTGAATGGAATGCCTGTCCTTGCAGCTTTGCTGCATTGATAGCTTCTGGAGCACCCTGAGATGGTTCAAATGGATTGGAGATATGCCTGTATTTTAATAAAGTGACATATGCAATTAATGAGGCTAACAATAATCAATAATCAACAGTATTAGGCATTTGCCTGATCCTTAGCGAGAATCTCACGTCAACACCTAAAACTCTGTTGGAAAATGCTATTAGTTGCTCCCTGCATCAAGAAAAGCCTTCACATATTACTCACTCTGATTTATCACTCACGCCCATGTTGTTTATCCCCTATAAACTTCCATTCACTCTTTTCCTCTAAAAAAATTTTAAATTCACTGTACCGTGTGTATTTTTTGTTTCAATTGACCATCCCTCCCCCGCATTGTGCAGAGTTCTGCGAGTTTATTCACTCATTAATATTAGAGTCATAGAGTCATAGAGATGTACAGCATGGAAACAGACCCTTCAGTCCAACCCGTCCATGCTGACCAGATATCCCAACCCAATCTAGTCCCAACCTGCTAGCACCCGGCCCACATCCCTCCAAACCCTTCCTATCCATCCAAATGCCTTTTAAATGTTGCAATTGTACCAGCTTCTACCACTTCCTCTGACAGCTCATTCCATACATGTACCACCCTCTGCGTGAAACAGTGCTCCTTACATCCCTTTTATATCTTTCCCCTCTCACCCTAAACCTATGCCCACTAGTTCTGGACTCCCCCACCCCAGGGAAAAGACCTTGTCTGTTTACCCTATCCAGGCCCCTCATGCTTTTGTAAACCTCTATAAAGGTCACCCCTTGGCCACCGACACTCCTGGAAAAACACCCCAGCCTGTTCAGCCTCTCCCTGTAGCTCAAGTCCTCCAACCCTGGCAACATCCTTGTAAATTTTTTCTGAACCTTTTCAAGTTTCACAACATCTTTTAGATAGGAAGGAGACCAGAATTGCACGCAATATTCCAACAGAGGCTGAATCAATGTCCTGTAAAACTGCAACATGACCTCCAAACTCCTGTTTGCAGAACTTAAAAAGGAGTCACTTGAAGTAAAACACAAACTCTTTTTAGTTTCCTCTCTTTCTTACCCCGTTGTTGAGTAGTTCATTTTCAAATGTATGTCAAAACCTATTGAATAACAGGATTTTTGATGGGGAAATCTATTTCCACTGGTGGGAGTTTGAGAACAATGCAACACAATTAAGGGGTGACTGGCAAAATAAGAAGTGATGAAGCAAAAAGAATGTGTTTTAAATTAATGGAGAGTAAAGGGATAACTTATCAATGCAGTAACAATGGTTATTGAGCCTACATTTAAGAAACTATGACATAATGTCTGATCACATGCGACTGATATTTGATGGGAGAAGACACTAGTCAAGCTCTGCTCCGGTACTGTTCTATACATATAGTCTTATGTTTTATAATTTTTTTTCCACTAGTATTGTGTTCAACCGTTGTCCTCCCAGGCTCCTAGAATATGTTAGTTGCTGTACTGAACAGTTGGCCTCAAAGAGTTAACTCAAAATCACCTACTCATGCATATAAATTACTGCCTTTGAGAGGAGCTAGTCAGTTCTAAACTAGTTAGTTTTCATTGTTAATTGTATAAGCAGGAGGATATCGACATTCACGTCCATGGAGCAAGCCCTGATATAGTAAGAACTTATGGCCAAGTTGGGGATCTGGGTGAAGCAAGCAATGAACTGAGACCACCGGGTACCAGATCTGTTATTCACAATGGGAATTATTGCCAATCTGGTTTCTCTGTCTCATATGAGAGAGTAACAAACTGCATATACATGAGATGAGAGTACCTAATAATAAGATGTGAATGCAGATAAATAAGCTGCTTGTATTCACAAGTGAGATTCTTGTCTTGTTATTAAAACCTTGGACAAATTAGACTTTTTTCTTGACATCAAGAATCCCATTTTTTCTGACCTTGCCATATTTTGCAAACTAACTTGTCATTTCTCGTATTGTTCAGAGGTCTTGAACACAACACAAAGGATATATAAATACACACCAGTGAATTGCTATGATCTGGGAAGCATTGCTTAAAGATGGTGGAAGTAGATTCAATCATCATTTTCAGAAGGAGATTGTACGTATCCTTGGAAAGTAAAGAAAGAAGAGTCTGATGTTTGACAGACCTACACTAGCACAGAGCATCTTTCTGTGCTCTTTTGTTCTGTTCTCCATGTGTGAGGCAGTGATCGTGGGTAATATCACAATTTGACTCAACCCTTCAGAATTATAAATCTCCACTTGCCGAAAGAGAGCCTTTTCCCCATACCCAGTACTTATTGGAAAAATAATGCTGCTTGGGTTTCATTAATTTTATGTTCTTTCCTTCCAGTTTGGTTCTTCTCATTCAACTAAATCATGTGCTGGATGCCATATTATCCATTCCTCTCAGCAGTATTTTAAAATAAATGGGTCATATTTCCTCTCGATCATTTCTCTGACAATAAAATAGAATTTGCTTGTATGAGCCTCTGTTTATCGCTGAACTTGCAGAGGCAGATTTGCATCATATTAAAATGCATCATTGAGTTACTCATATTCGGTCGTTTGACAGATATTCTCGTGCTTCTCCTTCCTCGAATCATCAAGAGACTCTTGAACAAAGCTTATTTTCAAGAACATCAAACCTTTGAAAATTGACTTTCTTTAAAAATATATGAAAATAAAATGAATTTGTGGAAGAAATGTGTTTAGCTGAGGGATCACCGAAGAAATCAAATGCATCTGTGAATCTGTGTGTGCACATGGGTGCTTTAATTTCCAAGATCATCTGTCCAGGCATCAATAGTAATGCTGCTATCATAGATGCTGTGTAGGCATGAATTAAAATTTGATGGATTCTAGTCCTTAAAAAAAATCACCAAAATGAGTGCAGCAGATAGAGTCCTAACTTGGTGCAAAGCCATTTGCAATAATACCTAGTGTTGCTGTACCTGCATTCCAGCATCACATGGCATTGGACATGGCTTCAAGCAATGTCCGCATTGCATTGTGCCAAGATAAGGTTTTCGATTTGTTGCAAACCTGATTTAGAAAGCCCAGTCACCTGATGTGTCATCAGCATGTCATATTTAGGAAATAAATGGGTGAGCAGCATCTTCATTGTTCACTTAAGATTTTAAAAAATGTATATTTAAAAATATTTAATGATGCCTCATCAAACCTGCCATTTTGATTGTTGATGGCAGAACATACAAAGGATGCACAGCTTTTACCAGCTAATGAGTGAGCAACTATGAAAGCAGATTATATATGCCACAAATGTAGGATTGTTTATAACCCAAACAGGTATTAACTGCTGGAGGTGGTTGTTGTAACCAGGAGCATGCAGAGTCTCCTCCAGAGAGACAATTGTGCATGAGCTAGTGAACAAAATTTTTTGCAGTGTTTCAGTTGTACATTTATTTTCCTTGGGTGTGCTGGTTTAGCAAGAAATTCGGAGCCTGAAGAAGCCAGGGGAAGGGGGTTATGCTGGAAAGAGATCTAGACCAAGGATAGGTATGGGGGAAATCAAGACTGATGTGGAGGGGGATACACATTGGGAACCTGGAGAGAACTGAAGGAATGGGAGAGGCACCCCGCCCTCACCCATCATGTCATCCAGTCATTCCTCTCCCAACCTTGACAAGTCCTGGAAGTGTTTTCTCAACTTAACACTATTTCAATATCACAGCCATTCCACATACAGGTGCAGGATGCAGTTTGCTTATTGATGCAACACATCGAAGGTCTGGAATGGTGCATATGTATTTCCAAGTGAGCATGCAGGCACAGTTTCCCTGCAGATTTGGTGTCAGAAAAAACTGCTTCAATTAAGAATGATTGCATTAAACAGCATGCTATAGCTTTAGGAGTTGTGCTCAAATGCAGGATAAACTGATGGGATGAAGCTCTCAAAATTCTACTGATAATAAGGCTGCTATGGGAAATAAGTTTGGACAGTGCTAATGCATTCCATAGTGGGCATGGAGTCACAACAGATGACAGCCACTAATTTGACATTGATAAACAGAAGAACTGCAAATGATGGAATTCTGAAGAAAACCCCCAAAATGGCACAATCACACACATCACAATATAGTTATCGGTAAAAAAGATAATTTGACACATATTAGGATATAATCTCCCTATTGCAGCATCCAGTTAATTCTTATGTCTCTAGTACTCTAGTTGGAAGCCCATTTCCTACACAATCCCCTTCATCTTTTGTAACTTAATTCTTCCCATTTTTTTTAAAGGTTTTAGCATGCCTATAAGTTTGTTTCTTAGGCACTTCACTTTTACCCTTAAAAACTCAATTTCCTCTAGTCTTTTTGTTTGTCAGGCCTTGGGGCTCATCAGTGTTCATCTCTGTATTGGTCATAACTTTGACTTGGTATCTCCTGCTTTGACTGTGTTGTTCAATTTTCTATTGGTTTTGCTGATTGTCACTCTAAATTGATTGGTGAAAAAATCAGAAACTAATGTCAATCTAATTTTACTAAAAAAATATAAAAATTCAAAGGTAAATAATGTCCAGTGCAAATGGAATTTCAACAAGTATGTACTTGCTTTAAGCAAACACCATGCTGGAAATCAGTTTCTCCTGCAGTAGTAGTCACACCCACAGATCAAATTAATGAATAGGGCAATTTTCCTCCAACTGCACCTGTTTGCTGACCTTCAAGGGAGATCTTTGAATGAAGATTTTTTTAGGTAGAAAGGCAATTTTTGAAGAAATTGATAACTGTACATCACCAAGGCCAGCCAATGATTCTAAAGTCATTTGTAAGTAATATTAAGTGATATAGGAGTGCAGATTTGGTAGAATGATTGAAAAGTTGTTCTTCTGATGAACCCAATTTCAGCTATGGATAAAAAGGCACTTAATTATCTCTCCCCAAAATAAAAAAAAATTCTAATGCAAGAGATGTACTAAGCAAAAGCTTCTGAAATAAATGTACAAGTTTAGGGAAGAATTTAATATGATATCAATGACCTTGGACGGAACCCTGATCAATAATTTCATTGAAGGAAAGGGTAACTTTATGTCACTTTGACCTCTGTTTGCAGATTTCACATAATGCTGTACTTCATTGAGTTTATCAAAACTCGAAGGTATTTTCATGTGGTTTGGATTTTTTTGATTGACATGTAGCAACTCACATGTATCTGCATTAACTTTTATTTGTTTCAATTTTATTTTATGCAATTCATTCAGGTCCTTCAATGGCTGAACAGAGAAAAGACAAAATCATTGCTCCTTTATCAATGCCAGCACTTTGCTTTAGTACATACAGCACCACACTGCAGTACAATAAATAAAGAATCTCAGTCACTGGGTGGTGAATGTGGAAAACAGTAAAATGTCACATAGTGTAGAGACAAATGCAGTGTGTTCACAATATGAGGCTGTTGGGCAACAGTGCAATAAGTGGGAGCTGGTCTTCAGTGGCTGTCTTTCATCAGTGACTGTAAAGATCTAGTTACATTTCCAAATGCAACTTGACGTTTTACTGTCATAAGAAAATATCCCAGTGCAAGCACCAGCTGTCAGATACCAAAACACTAAAAATTAAATTTATAAGCTTCCAAGCTGTTTATGTAGAACTGAATAACAATATTTCAAAATTTGCTTTGCAGCAGAGTGGAGACATAGCCGAAGGGTGTACAGATTTCAGAAGTTGGTTTCACATGTCTGCTCTTTAGTGTCTCCCTTGTCCAATTACCAAACTAAATCCTTGCCAATAACCCCTTCTTTTGTGCTCATATGCATCTAAAGCTACTTTAGAATAAAAGTGGTAACATAATTGATCCACAAAATAGTTATATTTAAATTTTCTTTTTATCTCCTGAAAAAATGTTGCAAGAAAAAATGATTTTATTTGAATAAGTTGGAAATGAATGGAACAATATTTTATGTTGTAATGAATAACAAAAAAATCAGAAAACTCTGTTACGAACATAATATGTATTTTTGATTTAGAATACGTGTATTTCTAGTAAACAGTTAAATGAATATGAAGCATTCATTGCATGGTACATAATCCATTGACTCCTCCCATCTGTGTCTGATTGGAAGTATGTTTGTTTTATAGAGCCATCAAGTGCTGATTTTTATTGCTTTTAATCGCAGCAACCTTCCTAGTGACCTTGTTCCTTTCTTTTCCAGCTGCAGAATATCTGTAGAAACTGGTTCTAATGACACCATTTCATGTTCTGGTGACTATTATTGTAACTCAGTGCTGTTTCGGGATGACCTCCAGCTAACTTCTGGAACAAGAAGCAATTTTCCTCAGGATTTTTGTCAGTACAAGCAGATCAGACAAACATTAATATTCAATGTATCATGGAGCAAATGTACTGCTACATTTCTCATTTTTAAGCAATAGAGCAAATTTAATTTCCAAATTAAAAAAAAAGCAGGTTGCATTTTTTTTCGTAAGTGGGCTAACTGTAATCTAACCTTTAAAAGACAATTTGTGGACCTTTGTGCTGATACACAAATTTGTATGTAGCTGTTTCAAAAACACCTGCAGAAATAACTGTAGCTCTATATATTGAGTTTCTTTTTAAGAACTGTATAAAATTCCTAGAATTTTGCAGGTTTTTTTAAATTTGGTTGTATTCTTAGGAGTTCTTTGGGGGAACATAAGCAATTACTGTCCAAGAATATCTACTTTCCCATACGATAAATATTTGCTTTTCATATTGTTCGTGCAGAGCTTCATTTATGGGAAGTGCACAACTGAAAATCATGTAAACACAAAATGGAAATATGCTTTCTGGCAAATACAAGCCAACAATTTTCCACATATGTAATTAAATGCATCAATACCATTTTTAATGCCTCATATACTGAAGCAATCCATGTCCAAATGTAGGTTAGCCTAGGCTTGGCCTGACAAGTTGAAAGTCATGTTTGTACCACACAACTGCCAGGTCATAACCAGCTCCAACAAGAGAAAATCAAACCATAATCTTTGACATTCAATGGCATTACTATCACCAAAATCCCACTATCAGCATCCTGAAAGTTACCATTGGTCAGAAACTAAACTGAACTTGAATTACTTAGAACAGTACAGCGCAGTACAGGCCCTCTGGCCCTTGATGTTGCGTCGACCTGTCATACCAATTTGAAGCCCATTTAACCTACACTATTCCATGTACATCCATATGCTTGTCCAATGACGACTTAAATGTACTTAAAGTTGGTGAATCTACTACCATTGGAGGCAAAGCATTCCATACCCTTACTACTATCTGAGTAAAGAAACTACCTCTGACATCTGTCCTATATCTATCACCCCTCAATTTAAAGCATGCCCCCTCATGCTCGCCGTCACCATACTTGGAAAAAGGCTCTCCCTGTCCACCCTATCTAACCCTCTGATTATCTTACATGTCTCTTATATCTCTTATCTTATGTCTCTCACCCTTCTCTCTAACGAAAACAGCCTCAAGTCCCTCAGCCTTTCCTCGTAAGACCTTCCCTCCATACCAGGCAACATCCTAATAAATCTCCTCTGCACCCTTTCCAAAGCTTCCACATGCTTCTTATAATGCAGTGACCAGAACTGTACACAATACTCCCAAGTGCGGCCGCACCAGAGTTTTGTACAGCTGTAGCATAACCTCATGCTTCTGGAACTCAATCCCTCTATTAATAAAAGCTAAAACACTGTATGCCTCCTTAAGAACCCTGTCAACCTGGGTGGCAACTTTCAAATATCTGTGTACCTGGACACTGAGATCTTGCTGCTCATCTACACTACCAAGAATTATAAATACTGTATCCACAAGAACAAGTCTGAGGCTAGGAAAACCAACTTTATGACTTCTAAATGACTAGCTTCCAAGTACAAAGCTCAAGTCAGGAGTGTGATGGAATACTCCCCACTTGTCTAGATGAGTGCAGTTCCAACAGCACTCAAAATGCTTGACACAATTGGTTGGCATCATTTCCATAAATATTGAGTCTATGGAGCATGGACAGTCAGTAGAAGTATTGTATACCATCTGGAAGTTACACTGCAAAACTTTACAACGATTCATCAGAGAGGACCTTCCAAAACCAGGACTACTACTATTTCAAAGGACAAGGGCAGCCGAAACACGGGAACAACAACACATGCAAATTCACAGTTTTTAGCAGGCATTCTATTGGGATTCCTGATACTGTAAATTAAGGGCAGACTCTGATACCAATCCAGGCTATGCCTGCAGTAGTCACAGTCAAGGTATCTCCTCATTAGAATGAGAAACCAAATGACAGGCAGCACAAGACTCACCCCATGTCTTTTTGCCCTATTGTGAACTGTTTTCCTTAAATGAGAATGGAAGATGAAAGTGGGTAGCGCAGTATTGCTGTTGGTGCATGTGGGATGGTGTCACAAGTGAATGAGTAGGCAGTGCAGAAGGTGTGCTGGTTAGTAGTGTCAGGGATGGTTTGGGCAAAGGGAGGATATGGCATACTGTAGTAAAAATGGTAGAGGGTAGAGCATGATAATTGGTGGGAGGTGGGTTCAGGATAAGAGATAGAGTGAGTGTCAGGTAGTGGCACATTGGCACATATACTAGCTGAGTGGAAAAGATACAAAGGAAAAAAATCCACAGAGGTCCTGGTAGAGATAAGAAAGTGCAGGAATATCATAACAAACCAATTAGGAGAGTTAAGAAGGAGTATGAAGAAACATAGGTGTGTAATATTAGGGATAATCCCAAGATATTCTGTAAGTGTACCAAGGGGAGGAGGCTAACTATGGAAAGAGTAACAGGCGGAATCTGTGCCTGGAGCTGGAGAACATTGGTAGTGTGTTAAACTTTCTTCACATTGGAGAGGTAGAATATAGATATAGGATTCAGGAAGGGAGAACTATGAGGTTCTTAAGCAGTTTAGCTTAGGGAGTGAGGAGGTATTGGAGGTTTCAGCAGGCTTAAAATGGACATATCCCCAGGCATAGATGAGTTGTAAACCAGGTTGCTGTGTGAGATGAGGGAAGAAAATACAGGGATAATACTGATCCAGATTTTTAATTCCTCTCTGACCACAAGGGAGGTGCCAGAGGACTAGAGCACAGTTAATGTGGTTCCACTTTTCAAGAAGGATGACAGAGATAAACCAGGGACTTACAGATCAGTGAGTCTAACATCAGTAGTAGAGAAACTACTGGAGAAAATTTGGAAGAATTAATCTTCACTTGGAGAGGTAAAGTTTGGTCAGGGATAGACAGCTTTGTCAAAGGGAGGTCATACCTAACAAATTTGATTGAATTTTACAGAGAAACAAAGTGTGAAGATGAGGGTAATATACTTGATGTAGATTTCAGCAAAGCATTTAACAAAGTCCCATTTAACAAAATGGCAAAAGCATATAAAATCCAATGAAACTTGGCAAATTGGATACACAAATGGCTTAATGGTGCGAGACATAGGGTGGTGGTAGAAGCCTGTTTGTGTGTCTGGAGGCTGGTGTCCAGCAGCATGCCACAGGGATCAGTGTTGGATCCATTATTTTTTGTGATATGTATAAAAATATAGAACAAAATGTGAGGAGATGATAGGCAGGTTTGCAGATGTTATGAAGATTGGCCGGGTGGTTGACAGCGAGGAAGAAAGTCTTAGGTTGTAGGAAGATACAGACAAACTGGTCATAAGGATCAATGGCAGATAGAATTTAGCTTGATTAGTGTGAGATGTTGTGCATCGGAAGAAGTATCAAGATAAGGGATATTGACAGGGCGCGAGGAAGCTCAGAGGAATTGAGGGATATTTAGGTGCTTGTCCACAGATCTGTGAATGCTGAAGAATGGGTTAATAGGTGACTTAAGAAAGCATACAAGACACTTGCATTTATCAGGCAGTAGAAAATGAAGACTGCAGATGCTGGAGATCAGAGCCAAGAGTATGGTGCTGCAAAAGCACAGCAAGTCACGCCATATCCGAGGAGTAGGAAAATCGATGTAATGGGCATGAGCCCTTCAGCAGGAATTCCTGATGAAGGGCTTATGCCTGAAACATCGTTTCTCCTGCTTCTCGGAAGTTGCCTGACCTGCTGTGCTTTTCCAGCACCACACTCTCGACTTGCATTTATCAGTTGTGACATAGATTGTATGAGCAGGAAGTTACGTTGGGCATGTCCAAAACTTTAGTTAGGCACAGTGTTGTGTCCAGTTCAGATCATCTACAGGAAGAGTGGGATTGGACTAGAAGTGTTGTAGAAGAGATTCGGTAGGATGTTAGGGGCAGTGGAAGACAGTAAGGACAGCAGATGCTGAAAGCCAGAGTCAATAGATTTGAAGCTGGAGACACACAGCAGGTCAGACAGCATTGGAGGAGCAGGAAAGTCAATGTTTTGGTCCAGGACCCTTCCCAGTTCTGATGAAACATTGACTTTCCTGCTCCTCTGATGCTGTCTGACCTACTGTTCTTCTCCAGCTCCACATCAGTAGATGTTAGGAGAAAGTGAGTACTGCAGATGCTGGAGATCAGAGTTGAAGAGTATGATGCTGGAAAAGCACAGCCGATCAGGCAGCGCTGTCAGACCAGCTATGCTTTTCTGGCATCACACTCATCAGCAGAATGTTACCTGGTTTAGAGCAGTTTAGCTTTGAAAAGAAGTTGAACAAGCTCAGTGTCAGAGCTAATTACTGCAAATACTGGAATCCATACTGAAAACAACAAATGCTGGAGATCGCAGCGGGTCAGGCAGTATCAATGGAGAGAGAGCAAGCTAACATTTTGAGTCAGGATGACTGTTAATCAAAAATAGTTTTCTTTGAGACAGCGGAGGTTGAGAGTGGACCGGATTCAGGTGTTTCAGGTTATGAGGGACACGGACAGGGTATACAGAGAGAGCAGATGTTCTGCTTTGTTGAAAAGGCAGTAACAAGGGGGCATACTTGTCATTTGAAAGGCAAGAGATTCAAAGACGATTTGAGAAAAGTAATGTTTTCACCCAGAGCATAGTGGAAATTTGGAATCCACTGCTTAGATCAAAAACCTTACAACTTTTAAAAAGGGTTTGGGTGAGCGCTTGAAATGTCATGGCATTCAAGCTGTGGGCTGTAAAGTGGGACTAGTGTAGATTTAAGCTGTTTGCGGTTTGTTGGTGTAGACTGGATGGGTCAAAGGGTCTCTTCTGTAATGTATAACTCTGTGACAATGACATTTATACTGTATTTTCTAGTCTGTTGAGAGAATATTTAGCTGGTGGCAGCTTTAGATAGGGCAGTTGGGTATCTTTGCTTCCACTGCTGGCACTTAGGGCAAGACATCTTGCATTCGCATCACCCCAACTAAGAAAACCTCCAGGATCCTGTCAGAAGGCACAGCACCATATTTACACTATTATTTCTGAGGCAAATGTGAGCAATCATTTGGAACAATTCTGCACTTTCTGGTGCAGAGTAGATGATGCAGGAACAAGGGATGCTGATGAATTCCAGATATCCATTGAGTGGTGAATTGTTCCAGGAATAGTGCATTGTTAGATGGGATGAAATCAGACTTCATAGTCACCATTGGGGCATGGTACACAAGTAATTATGCAAGTTTGGGGAAGTAAAAGTGAGAAAACTCACCAGGCCTCATGGCCAGAAAATAACTTGATGTAACTCAGACTTAGTCAAAAAGACAGATTCAGTACCATGGGGTGGCATGATGGTTCAGTGGTTAGCAATTCTGCCTTACAGCATCAGGGTCCCAGAGTTGATTCCAGCCTTGAGTGACTGTGTGGAGTTCCCACATTCTCCCTGTGTCTGCTTGAGTTTCCAAAGACATGCACGTCAGGCTGTGCTAACTTGCCTGTAGTATCCAGGCTAGGTGAGTTGGCTATAGAAAATGCAGGGTGCCAGGAATAGGTGGTCTTAGTGGACTCAATGGGCCAAGCCTGTTCTCAACTACAGGCATTCTATGAAATAACTGCAATGGCTCTTGTGACCAAATATATAGGTAGACTCATCAGGTTTTGTGAATGAAAGAAAAATTTTCTTGTTCAACCCTTATTCTGTTTTTATAGCATTTGGAGATTGCCTGGACTCTTTCAACGACAGTTGGAAATAACTGATTGCTTTCAGCCTTATGTGCTCCTTTAGCTGAGATGATGTCTCTGTAATTCTGCAAATAATGGCTTTTGCAAACAGTCTTTATCATGACCAAAAGCAAACCGGCCATGATATTAATTTCAAATGAGCCATTGTTCCTCTTGGCAAGGAAGTCTTTGCAAGGTTTCCTTTGAAGAATCTTCCTGTCTCCTGTTTTATTTCTCAGAACCTAAAGAATCCTCACCCCTTTTGGGAGATTAAATGTATATCCCTTGAGATGTCTTTTGCATTTCAATGGCACTTCATAGTCACCTCAAGATGTAACAGAGTCTGACAAGCTTTAGGTAAATATCCATGATGGAGACAGCTCTCTATGTTGGCCGAAACTTTTTTTAAAGCATGGTCTCTGAAACCAAAGGCTTTTAAGTAAGCAAACAATTCAAAGATCAATAAGCAAAGTGTACTTATAATATGTTATCCTTAAAAACCTACAAAATCATAACTGTGCATTTGTGACAATAGTCAGATTCAATAACAAAGGTTTCGGTGAACAGTCATATATCTCAGACATTTTTGCTGATTTCCAACAGTTTGAGTGCAAGTTAAATTGTTCCCATTGTGGAAGTCTTCAAAAATTGAGTCTGTTCACGTTCCAGTTCCTGCTGAATCACTCTGAATTGGAGCAGCTTCCCTCTGCATTTCAATGACTTTTGGGAATGTAGAGCTTTTTAATGATAGTGGTGGGGTGGGATATTCAGCTTTGTAGAATGTCTTGAAGCTTTTCCCCCTCATGTTCATTACCACCTCCTGGGTCTGATCTATTCTTAGTGTCACTCCTTTTGTCTGCTGTATGCCTATCATTGATGTCTCATTATATTCATTCCATTTCACACCGTTATATTGAAGATCTTTCTACCTTCACAATCCTCGATAAGTACCCTGGATTTTGTAATTGTTTGGCTGACAATTTCCCATAGCTTTTTGCATGATGGTTTCTGCCCTATTCCTCTGATCATTGAAGATATGTTGCTATTTGTGCAGTTAAAATCTTTAGATTTCATTTGGTAACATGATGTTATTTTAGAAACATCTATTTGATAATGTTTAATGTTACATTGTAATTAACAAAAATATATGCTGGGGACTTGAGTCACTAAGTAGAGTAGGGTTTTTTGATAGAAACTTTCTAAGATGTATACATCTATGTGAAATTTGGATAAGACATTACAGTTAAGACTTTATGGTGGATTTATTGTCAAATCTGTCCTGAAATTGTACTTACAACTGCTGCTGGATTAGTGGTGCTCGAAGAGCACAGCAGTTCAGGAAGCATCCAAGGAGCAGCGAAATCGACGTTCGGGCGAAAGCCCTTCATAAGGAATAAAGACAGTGAGCCTGAAGCATGGAAAGATAAGCTAGAGGAGGGTGGGGGTGGGGAAAAAGTATCATAGAGTACAATGGGTGAGTGGGGGAGGGGATGAAAGTGATAGGTCAGGGAGGAGAGGGTGGGGTGGATAGGTGGAAAAGGAGATAGGCAGGTAGGACAAGTCCAGACATGTCGTGGGGACAGTGCTGAGCTGGAAGTTTGGATCTAGGGTGAGGAGGGGGAAGGGGAAATGAGGAAACTGTTGAAGTCCACATTGATGCCCTGGGGTTGAAGTGTTCCGAGGCAGAAGATGAGGCATTCTTCCTCCAGGCGGTGGTGAGGGAGCGGCGGTGAAGGAGGCCCAGGACCTCCATGTCCTCGGCAGAGTGGGAGTGGGATTGAAATGTTGGGCTACAGGGCGGTGTGGTTGATTGGTGCGGGTGTCCTGAGATGTTCCCTAAAGCGCTCTGCTGGGAGGTGCCCATTCTCCCCAATGTAGAGGAGACCGCATCGGGAACAACGGATACAATAAATGATATTAGCGGATGTGCAGATAAAACATTGATGGATGTGGAAGGCTCCTTTAGGGCCTTGGATAGAGGTGAGGAAGGAGGTGTGGATGCAGGTTTTACAGATCCTGCGGTGGCTGGGGAAAGTGCCAGGATGGGAGGGTGGGTTGTAGGGGGTCGTGGACCTGACCAGGTAGTCACGGAGGGAACGGTCTTTGTGGAAGGCGGAAAGGGGTGGGGAGGGAAATATATCCCTGGTGGTGGGGTCTTTTTGGAGGTGGCGGAAATGTCAGCGGATGATTTGGTTTATGCGAAGGTTTGTAGGGTGGAAGATGAGCACCAGGGGCGTTCTGTCCTTGTTACGGTTGGAGGAGTGGGGTCTGAGGGTGGAGGTGCGGGATGTGGACGAGATGCATTGGAGGGCATCTTTAACTACGTGGGAAGGGAAATTGTGGTCTCTAAAGAAGGAGGCCATCTGGTGTGTTCTGTGGTGGAACTGGTCCTCCTGAGAGCAGATATGGCAGAGGCGGAGGAATTGGGAATACAGGATGGCATATTTGCAAGATGTAGGATGGGAAGAGGTGTAATCCAAGTAGGTGTGCGAGTCGGTGGGTTTTTAAAAAATGTCAGTGTCAAGTCGGTCATCATTAATGGAGATGGAGAGGTCCAGGAAGGAGAGGGAGGTGTCAGGGATGGTCCAGGTAAATTTAAGGTCAGGGTGGAATGTGTTGGTGAAGTTGATGAATTGCTCAACCTCCTGTAAACAGCAAAACCTGCGCCCACATCTCCTCCCTCACCTCTATCCAAGCCCCTAAGCCTTTCACATCCATCAAAGTTTTACCTGCACATCCACTAATATCATTTATTGTATCCCTTGCTCCCGGTGTGGTCCCTTCTACATTGGGGAGACTGGGCGCCTCCTAGCAGAGCGCTTTAGGGAACATCTCCGGGACACCTGTACCAATCAACCACACTGCCCCGTGACCCAACATTTCAACTCCCCCTCCAACTCTGCTGAGGACATGGAGGTCCTGGGCCTCCTTCACCACGCTCCCTCACCACCAGATGCCTGGAGGAAGAACGCCTCATCTTCCACCTCGGAACACTTCAACCCCAGGGCATCAATGTGGACTTCAACAGTTTCCTCATTTCGCCTTCCCCCACCTCATCCTCATTCCAAACTTCCAGCTCAGCACTGTCCCCATGACTTGTGCGGACTTGTCCTACCTGCTGGTCTCCTGTTCCACCTATCCACTCCACCCTCTCCTCCCTGATCTATCACCTTCATCCCCTCCCTCACTCACCTATTGTACTCTATGCTACTCTCTCCCCACCCCCACCCTCCTCTAGCTTATCTCTCCACACTTCAGGCTCTCTGCCTTTATTCCTGATGAAGGGCTTTTGCCCGAAATGTCGATTTCGCTGCTCCTTGGATGCTGCCAGAACTGCTGTGCTCTTCCAGCACCACGAATCCAAAATCTGGTTACCAGCATCTGCAGTCATTGTTTTTACCCCTTACAACTGCTGTGCCAATCCTATTCAAATACTGAAGTCATCAGTTAATTCAGTTTAATATTGTGGGTGAATGTCTGAGTTTTAGCTCACTTTAACTCTTTAAGACTCTTGAAAGAAAGTGTGAGTGGAAACATTGAAAACAAACAATGCCCTCAGTTCCTTTGACCAGATTATTATTGTACAGTTGTGAATAGTTGTGGTCCTAACATTGGCCCATGCAGAACTCCAACTGTGCAGTCACCAACTGCCATCCTGAAAAAAGATCCCTACACCCCTACTCTCTGCTTTCTGCCAATCAGCCAATCCTCTATCCATGCCATTACCTTGCCCTTAACACCATGAAAGTAGATTTGTCAGTCTTGACCTCTCCTAGACAAAGCTGTGCTGACTCATCCTTGTTATACGATATACTTCCAAGTACTCCACAATCTCATCCTTAATAATGGATACTAAAATCTTACCAATGACAGAGGCTAGGCAAACTGGCCAATAAACTTCTGTTTTCTGCCTCCCTCCCTTCTGAAACAGGGTTGTTACAGTAGCCATTTTCCAGTCCTCTGGGATCCTTCCTGCTTCAGTGATTCTTGAAAGATCATCACCAATGCTTCCACAATCTCCTTAGCTATTTCCTTTAGAACCCTAGGATGTAGTCAGTTGGTCCTGGTGGCTTATCTAACTTGAGACCTTTGCCTTTCGCCAGCACCTCCTCAATAGTGATGGCCACTATACTCACCTCTGCCACTTGGTTCTCGTAAGGTATATATTGCTGGTATCTTCCACTGTGAAAACGGATGCAAACTACCTCTTCAATTCTTCCACCATTTATTTGTTCCTCATTACTCCTTCTGCAGCCTCATTTTCCAGTGGTCCAGTGTCCACTTACGCCTCTCTCTTACCTTTTAGAAATCTAAAAATAAACTCTTTCAGTCTTCTTTTATACTACTGGCTGATTTTCACTCATATTTTATCTTCTCTCCCAAACAAGACACCCCACCCCCCCCAACCCCCAATTGATATTTTCTGGTTTTCCTCTGCTGGCTTTTAAAGAGTTCCCAATTTTTTAGCTTTCCATTAATCTTCACCACATTGTAAGTTTTTTCTTTTGCTTTTATCCCGTCCCTGACTTACCTTGTCATCCATGGTTGCCTCACCTTTCCCTTATTATGTTTTTTTTTGTTGGCATGATTTCTGACATGCCTCCTGAATTAGCCCCAGAAACACATGTCATTGCTTTGCATTGACTTACCTGCCAGACTCCCCTTCCAATCAATTCTAGGCAGCCCCTTGTTCATTTATTTATCGTTACTTTGACTCAATTGTAATACAGTTACATCTAATTCCAGCTTCTCTCTCAAGGTGAATTGAATCATCTTATGGTCCCTGCCCCTTAGGTATGCTTTCATCTTCAGCTCCCTCGTCAAGTCTGCCTCATTATGCAGAATTGCCTGTTCTCTAGTGGGATATAACACAAGCTAATCCAAAAAACCATCTCATTGATATTCTTGAGATCCAAAACCAACCTGACTTTTTCAGTCCACTTGCATATTGAATTGCAATAGGCTGTGATGTCCACTTTCAATGTTTAGGATGTGCCTTTTCTTTCTGATTTATTTTCGGCATTGTATACCAATGAGTGCTTGGAGTTGTTTATTTGACTCCTATCAGAATATTTATCCTAACTGGTTCTTCAACTCAACCCATACAGATTCTATACCTTCCAAATCTATGTTGTTTCTTACGAGGTCAACACTTTGCCCTCTGCCCATCAGCCTGTATTTTTGATAGGACCTTTGGATATTTAGTTCCAATCTTGATCCCCTTGCGTCCAAGACGTAGTCACTGCGATACCCACAACATTGTGCCTGCCATTTTCAATCTGTGCTCCAAATTATTTTAGCTTGTTTCACAGATAGTGCGTGTTTAAGTATATCAGCCTCAGTCCTGTGTTGACTCACCCCTTCTCATAGGTGTCCCATTACCAGCTGTGCCTGAAGTTTGATTCCTGACCCTCTCTAAACATTCTGCCCTATTACTTGTTCTGGAAACATTAATAACCTCTGTGGAGCCCTTCCCTGCTTTAGCTTTTTCTGGAATTTTCTATCCAACTGAACCCACACTGCCACGATTTCGTTTAAAGTGCTATTTACAGACCCAGTTGTGCAATTCACTAGGACTCTGATCCCAGCAATGATTCTGATACAGCCCATCCCATCAGAAAATCTCCCTGCTTCCCTAATATTGGTTGCAATGGCTCATGAATTCAAATCCACTGCTCCCACGTCAACCTTTGAGCCACTCATTTACCTCTTTAATCTTGTTGACCCTGGATGAGTTAGCTCGTGACTCAGATAGTAATTTGGAGATTATTACCATTTTGGTTTACTTTTTATCTTAGCCCCGAGCTGCTCATGTTCCCTCAACAGAACCTTTCCTTTTCCTACCAATATTGTTGGTACCTAAGTAGATCATGACAACTAAATCAATACTTTTCATCAGTATTCACTCAGGAACAGGACACTGTTGCTGATGTGAATATGGAGTCACAAATGATTAAAATGGATGGCCTGGAAATATGCAGGGAAGAGGTTCTGGGAATATTGGAGAGGATGAAAATAGATAAGTCTCCTGGGCCTGATGGCATTTACCCTAGGATCCTATGGGAAGCTAGGGAGGAGATAGCAGAGCCATTGGCCTGGATTTTTATGTCGTCATTGTCAACGGGAATAGTACCAGAGGACTGGAGGATAGCGAATGTGGTCCCCTTGTTCAAGAAAGGGAGTAGGGATAGCCCTAGTAACTATAGGCCAGTGAGTCTGACTTCAGTGGTGGGTAAAGTCTTAGAGAGAATGGTAAGGGATAAGATTTATGAACATCTGGATAGGAATAACGTGATCAAGGATAGCCAGCATGGTTTTGTGAAGGGCAGGTCGTGCCTCACAAACCTTATTGAGTTCTTTGAGAAGGTGACTAAGGAAGTGGACGAGGGTAAAGCAGTAGATGTTGTGTATATGGATTTTAGTAAGGCATTCGTTAAGGTTCCCCATGGTAGGCTAATGCTAAAACTACGGAGGTATGGCATTGAGGATACATTAGAGGTTTGGATTAGGAATTGGCTGGCTGGAAGGAGACAGAGGGTAGTAGTTGATGGACTATGTTCATCTTGGAGTGCAGTTGCGAGCGGTGTACCACAAGGATCTGTTTTGGGACCATTGCTTTTTGTTATCTTTATAAATGATCTAGAGGAAGGGCTTGAAAACTGGGTAAGCAAGTTTGCGGATGACACAAAAGTCGGTGGAGTTGTGGATAGTGAGGAAGGAAGTGGTAGGTTACAGCGGGATATAGATAAGTTGCAGAGCTGGGCAGAAAGGTGGCAAATAGAGTTCAATGTCGCTAAGTGTGAAGTCATTCACTTTGGTAGGAGTAACAAGAAGATGGATTACTGGGCTAATGGTAGGCTACTTGGTAGTGTGGATGAGCAGAGGGATCTTGGTGTCCATGTACACAGATCTCTGAAAGTTGCCACCCAGGTAAATAGTGCTGTAAGGAAGGCATATGGTGTACTGGGCTTTATTGGTAGAGGAATTGAGTTCCGGAGTCCTGAGGTCATGTTGCAACTGTATAAGACTCTGGTGCGGCCTCATCTGGAGTATTGTGTGCAGTTTTGGTCGCCATACTATAGGAAGGATGTGGAGGCATTGGAACGAGTGCAGAGGAGGTTTACCAGGATGTTGCCTGGAATGGTAGGAAAATCTTATGAGGAAAGGCTGAGGCACTTGGGGCTGTTCTCATTGGAGAAGAGAAGGTTTAGGGGAGATTTGATAGAGGTGTATAAGATGATTAGGGGTTTAGATAGGGTCGACACTGAGAACCTTTTACCGCTAATGGAGTCAGGTGTTACTAGGGGACACAGCTTTAAATTAAGGGGTGGTAGGTATAGGACAGATGTTAGGGGTAGATTCTTTACACAGCGGGTTGTGAGTTCATGGAATGCCCTGCCAGTAGCAGTGGTGAACTCTCCTTCTTTATGGTCATTTAAGCGGGCATTGGATAGGCATTTGGAAGTTATTGGGCTAGTGTAGGTTAGGTAGGATTCGGTCGGCGCAACATCGAGGGCCGAAGGGCCTGTACTGCGCTGTATCTTTCTATGTTCTATGTTCTAACTGGATCTTTCCCCTCCCATTCAAGTTCCATTCCATCTCCAGGTGAGATATCCTGTACCTGGACACCAGGCAGGCAACACAGTCTTCAGGAGTCTCAATCCTGGCATTGGAGAACGTGTCTATTCCCCTGGATATGCTAATTTCCTGACTGTGCGAAGCTTACTCGATGTACACTTTCAATAAGCTCTCTTTTAAATATAGCTGAGATGAGACACAGTAGTTAAAAACTACTTTTTTAGTCAACCTGTTCAGGAATGTTATTACACACCTCTGGAATAGGTGGGACTTGAACTTGGGCTTCGTAGCTCAGAGGTAGAGATACTACCCACTACATCACAAGACCCCTTAAAAATGAGAGCAAACAATGAGGGTTCATCCAAGATTTGAACCTGGGATCTCTTGCATGCCAGTTCAATACAAGTTCCTGAGCAAGGCTCATAATCCTAGACCAACACCAGTAGCACACATATAGTCAGTTCTGCTACAATGTGAGTTATCTGCAATGCAAGAGTGATTTCTGGGTGGTTCTTTGACTATGGCATTCACAGCACACTAGTGCTTCATCATAGGTTCATCCCATGTTATCAGAAAATAGCATAGCGGCAGCACCATTTAAACTAATGGGGCTGGGATCACATTATAACCAATTCATGCTTTAAAAGTTTGTGCTTTAGAAACAGTGTCTCCAGTTTGTCAATCGCATTGTAGCAGATTTGCATTAACGAAACATGTGTTATAGCAGAATGACCTGTAGTAGAATCTTATGATCACAGAATCCCGACAGTGTGGAAGTGCATCGACCCTCTGAAGAGCATCCCTCCCAGACTCACACCCCATCCCAACTTTGTTTTTCTGTAACTGTAAAGGTCAGCAACTGAACTGGTTCATAAGAGGTTGTCAGTGTACTTTTGCACAAAGAATAAAACTTTTATTCAGCAAGGAAAAATCACACACTATATTGCATTAGATGAAAGGTTGGAAAGTTGGTTGTGCATTCATCAGGAAAAGGTTCACGCTCAATTATATCCCAACAATATAATTATAAACACTCAAACCTTAAAACCACAGTGTTCAGACTCTGGTGCAAATCGCGAATAGCTGGGGATAAGTTTCTTTATGGCAACCTCTGTACAATCACTTCATGCTTTTTTCCAGTAATGGATCTATTTCTCTGAGAGAGCTGAAACAAATTGAAAATCAGATTCACTGTTACTTTTGTCTTTGTTACAACCAAGCCCTGGTGGGTTCCCTGGTGAGATTATTCAGGTTTCGGATGAATAGCCAAAACTGTTAAGCTCCCAGGTAATGAGAGATGAATAGGCTCCCCTTCTTTATTCATCTGCTTTCTCAGGTGCTCACAATAATGTCAATTTAAAGAATAGTTAGTGAAGTTAATGAAATAACAGTAATAGTTGAGTAGTGATTTTGAGATTGTTGGCTTTGCGAGTTGATTGAATTTATTTTCCCTTGTTTCCTTTTGACTAATTTGCTGGCTAACAGGCTTTAACACTCAGAGCAAGGAAGTCCTTTATCTGCAGTGCTAGAGTGATATTTGGGTGGTTCTTTGACTGTGGCATTCACAGCACACTCGTGCTTGCCCAAAGGTTATTACACACGTAAGGGTTCAGAAAAGATTTACAAGGATATTACCAGGGTTTGAAGGTTTGAGCTATAAGGAGAGGCTGAATAGTTTGGAGCTGTTTCCCTGGAACATTGGAGGCTGAGGGATGACCTTGTAGAGATTTATAAAATCATGAGGGGCATGAATAGGGTGAATAGGCACAATCTTTTCCCTGGGGTGGTGGAGTCAATAAATGTGGGTTTAAGGTGAGAGGGAAAAGATTTAAAATGGACTGAAGGGGCAACTTTTTCATGCAGAGGTTGGTGCTTGTATAGAATGAGCTGCCAGATGAAGAGGTAGGTACAATTAAAACATTTAAACGGCATCTGGATGGGCATTTAAGAGGAAAGTTTTAGAGGGATATAGGCCAAATGTTGGCAAATTGGACTAGATTAATTTAGGATATCTGGTTGTTACAGATGTGTTGGACCGAAGGGTCTATTTCTGGCTGTATACTTCAGATCACTAGCACAACCTCTTTCACAAACAGGAAAATACCAGATTTGAACTAGATTTGAACTCCTGTTCTTGAGTCTTCTTGACAGGGGATACCACAATGTGTCACACACAAACAGTTTGCTGCACTTTCTCCTATTACGTCCACAATCTGAGATTGGTCCCAGCTGATTACAAGTCAATTTGTAGTGCATTTCTCCCTTTAAAATTCATCCCCTTTGAAGCTTCCTTGACACCACATCAGTTGACTTTCTAGAATCTCTCTTTTTCTTTCGATCAGACATCCATTGACTTTACATCCACAGTCACCCTTTAGCTGCATATCCTTGTCTTTAAAAAAAAAGTTGTAATTAAACTTTAACATGTCTGTAGCTGATCCAGGGTTATGATTTGTGATCATAACAATCTCTGAACAAATACATGATTTTTCCCAAACTCAGCTGCACAGTCACCATGCTTCTATGGTTAGGCATATCTACACACAGACTGATCCTTTTTCGATTGCCCTGGCTTTCTCTGTATGTATGGACCTTATTGTTAGGTGACAACAGTTTTATTTTATTCTCTTTTTAAGGTATTGAACAATTCACCCTAATGGTTTAAAACTTCATTAAAATACATGTAATAAAACAGACCCCCAAGTTCAAAAATGAAACTCTAAAACTGACAACTATTTCTTACCCTTTTTAAAAAACAACACAACTTAAATTTAAAGTTTTAATTGTACCACACATGAGAAGACTGTTTTAGATGGGGGCTGATGTTTCCACGAAAAGGTATTTGAGAAAATGCAAGCAAACCTGAATGGTTATTGTATAACTGCTGGCTTCTGGCTTCATAATAAGCTTGAAAATATTGATGACATCTCCGGACAATACTCTATCTAAGCTTAGAGCTTTGATTTCCTTTATTTTAGGCGTACAGCAACAAAGTTTATAACACTCCGCGACATTGCGTTAAATGTTGCTGTGTAATTTGTTGCTATTTTCGAAAACAAGCAAACCAGCCAGCATTAAGGATTTCCTGTGCCAGGATAATTTAGAGATATCTAGGAAGATACAATTTAATTAAAAATGAACTTGTTCTCAAGCAGCAGCAGCAATCTGCTTTTGACATGTGCAATAACTTATTTCAGCATAACTTGTGACCAAGGAACAGGATCAGGAGTAGATGTATACTTGAGTAAATGGGTTATTTGTTTTCATGGTAGAATGTTAGAAATGAAGCATATAGTAAGTAAGAATTTTGACCAGAGACATTAAAAGAGTCCTTTTTCCTGTCTCTGGAAGACATATAATTATTGTTTTCTTTACCAATTGGAACGGAAAAGTATAGACTACACAAACTGAGGTCAGTGGATTTTTGAAAATGAAGTCAACCATGAACTTTCTTAATAGATATTAAGTTTCAAAAATGCACAATAACTGAGTTAGTGAAGGTTTATGCTTATCAGTGTCAACACTTCCATTATAAATTCATACTTTTTAATGGTCACTGACTACTTCAACTGGTCTGGAGGAATTGTATTCTTGTGCCAATGTTAATAATTACAATTCTTAAAATACAAGACTGTAGTATTGCATAAAAGTTGACTCAATACTCGAAATGGTATAGTAGGTATGTTTTATGCTTAAGAGTTAGACATACTGCTGCAAGAGATGCATCAAAGAAAAATTATTTGATTTAGGGCTGATGACCTCTCCATGAGAAAAGTGCACCTGCAAGTAACATAGACAAAGCTTACTCACTGAATTAATGCCTTTACCCAGGTAATAATCTTTCTATTTAATTAGGTTGTGTGGTTTATATGAAAGGCTCTGAAGCTCACATGAGTGTGTATTCTACAACCTTCTAAATACAACAGACACCTTCTGAAAACATTCTGGAGAAGAGCTACTTGGAGTGCATTTTTTTTAGCAGATCTCTCCAATTGATTTACCAGAACATCAATAGAGGTATTGTGAAAACCCCAGGAAAAGCTGCACTACTTTTCCATATTTCTACAGCACTTCCAATTAATAATCTGGAAAACTCCTTGGAATTGCCACCGTTCACAACTATATATCACACTTGATGTGGCAGGTGTCCGATATAATGGATACGGAAGAGGCATGCATGAGCAAGACACTTTGTGTATAATAAGTTTATCTCTTATTGGGTTAGCCATCCCTAATTTGAGTATTGTGTTCAGGTTATGCTGCAAGCGGTGATTCAGCTCCATGGAAACCACTCTTGTGATGTGCTGGTGGCAAATACAAGTCTTCAATCAGCAGTGGCATCTCCAGTTGAGAGTGATTCATAGATTTCAGTTCCAATATATTGCTGGGGATAAACTGTTTCATGCATTGTGTACTGTACTAATTTTTAGTGTCCAATTTATGTATTGAAAAATTAGGTGACTTTGTAAAACGGATGTATGAGATTTGATTTTTAATTTTAACATCAAAATGCATTTCTATTCATAACATCAATTAAAAGCAAGCCTCAAAACTTTCTTTTCAGTTGAAGTATTTAAATGGTGCATTATGTGCCTGAATATGTTTTGTCTTTAATTTGGTAGAGCCCCTGCTGTTAATCAGTCTCAATGGACTCATTTCAGTGAATGAATAAGCCCTGCCTTCTGACAATGACATTGTTGTATTAGTCGTTTGTACTTTATAAGCATTATTTTCCAATATGCAATTTACCAAATTCCATCCATTATTTTTCTTTGTCAGCTGACCATCATGCAAAAAATTATCACTGTGTTTAAAATTATAGAAGAACCACATTCTGAAAGGTTTATGATTGTGTTTCTATTTGTATTATTTTCAGTTCATATACTCTTTGTGTAGTGACCAATCCTTGATCACGAAAATGTTACATTCTTTGTGCCAGGGTTATTGCACACTGAGAGTTTGCACAATGCAGGGAATTTTTAGAATAGCTGAATAAAGGCAAAATTTCATCATTTCCTGAGGAAGGTTTGTCATATGAACTGGACCAGGCCATAAGCAGAATCTGTCTGACCAATGACTGCAATATGAATTCTTGTGAAATTGACTCCTTACCTTTGAAGAGAAAGTGAGGTCTGCAGATGCTGGAGATCAGAGTTGAAAATGTGTTGCTGGAAAAACGCAGCAGGTCAGGCAGCATCCAAGGAACTGAAGAAGGGCTTATGCCCGAAACATCGAATCTCCTGTTCCTTGGATGCTGCCTGACCTGCTGCGCTTTTCCAGCAACACATTTTCAGTCCTTATCTTTGAAGGTGACAAGCCTAAAGGATAGACATTCAGTCTCAGTATTGGAAAAAGTAGAGTGTACTGTGGTAATCTGTGCCTAACGTGCAATGCAAAGTTATTTAAAGATAATTTATGAATAAACCCCTCATATTTATTTTTGGGGGAAGAATGAACAATAATTATTTGATTGCTGACCTTAAAGCCACGTTTGACTCCAGAAATTCTGCTTAACTTCCTTACCGCAAGATAGAAGACTGGCAACTGTAGATCTGAGCTCTTGCTACACACAGCAAATATCAGAAACCTCTCATGACTAGTATAATGAGCACCAGCAATATTGAATAATTTATGCTGCAATTTTGCAAACATTAGTTTGATGGCAAAGAGAGGTCTCAAAGTGTTAGCTGTAGCCATTTTGGGATGAATTAGGAATATAGGTACAGGAGTAGGCCACATAACTCCTCCTGTCTGTTCTAGTTTTTGTTTATGTCATGGCTTTTTTTTTTGTTATTCACTCAGGGCAAGTCGGTTTTTTATAGGCCATCCCTAGTTTCCCTTGAGAAGGTGAAGATGAGTTACCTGCCTGAATTGCTGCAGTTTATGAACTTGCTGATGTGTGACTTAAGTTCATACTGTTGTATATCTTTTAATACCTTTACTTGAAAAAAAACTATCAATTTATGAAGAAAATACACTTTTTTTCAAAGCTTTTTGTCTTGCACTCACCAGGACAATTTGCAAGAAATACCGGTTCAAAAGGGAAACTAAAATTTATACTGCATGAGAGGACAGTGCTGACTGGTTGGTGAGTGGACTGTGATTGCAGAGGCTTTGCTATGGAAAATGGATCCATTAATGCTGACTGACCATTTGTGACGAGCTATGTGTAAAAGTTAAACTAATACGTTGCCCTGACCAATCAGAGTCATTGCCCTGACAAACAACCCAGCTATGTCACCTATTTTAATAAAAGAAAAACACTGTGGATGCTGGAAGTCTCACAACAAACAGAAAATGCTGAAGAAATTCAGGAGGTATGGTCTCAACATTTGAGTTAATGTTGAAATCAATCAAAGTTAACATTTCAAGTCTGATATGACACTTCCTTTGTATTTATTTTGTTAAGTTGAAACAGGTCAAGTCCATGTACTTGTTGTTTCTGTATGCAAGAACAGGGGTCTCTATATTCATAGCTTCCAGGATATGATTAGGCATTGCACGTGAGCCTTACTAGCAACATTTAATTTGTTTTAAATTGGGATTATCCAGAAAATGTCCAATTGCAAAGAAAAAAAATCAATCAAATGTTGTACTCTTACGAATTTTGCAAGTGCAGGTTAGTTGGCTAAATTCAGTACATTGCTTATGATTGTTATCCTGGAAGCATCTTGTTGCTGATGAACACCACTCACGTTGCTACAACATAGTCACAGCATAGCACAACCAGTTTGAACTGTTGCTCAAATGTTTCCTTCTCTTGTGTGGGGACATTGAGCTGAAGGGTCTCATGATAAGAGTTGGCCTCACGGCTTACTACATCTGCATAGAGGTTGCCTAAGGCATACAAGACATACTTCTACATTCTATTTTGTCCACAACTAGTCAAAATAATTGGATGAATTGCTACAACTGATTTTGATCCCAGTTTCCACTTAGATGGTGAAAGTTTCCTTCACTTTTGCAAAAACCCAACAGGATTTGCATATTGATAACAAGGCAGCGTCCATTTGCTTACTTGGCATTGTGAGCACATTCACCAATGTACCTCTCAAAGAAGCCCAAAGAAGCATAATATCAAGATTTGCCACCATTGTGTGAATCAATATTCATTGAACCTATGCTGTTTTGGAAAATGCCAGGAGTGATTGGCTCAGGGCAATGTAACATTGACAGCAGGTTTCTGGTACTGAAACTGGCTCTACTGTAGTGACCCCTGCATGTCAAGTTCTAAGCGATCAGTTGTGATAGGGGATTCTCTAGTCAGGTATACAGATGGATGTTTCTCCAGCTGACAGCGAGACATCAGAATGGTGTGTTGTCTCCCTCATGCCAGGATCAAGGATGTTCCAGAGAGGGTGCAGAATATTCTCAAAACAGAGAGTGACCAGCAGGAAGTCATTGTACATGTTGATACTAATGACGTAGGGACAGGAGAAGGTTTTGAAGAGAGAATATAAGGAATTTGGCAGGAGATTAAAAAGTAGGTCCTCAATGGTAGTAATTTCTGGATTACTCCCGGTGCTACATGTAAGTGAGAATAGGAATAGGCAATTAGAACAGATGAATGTGTGGCTGGAGAACTTGTGCAGGGGGCAGGGATTTCCATTTTTGGGTCATTGGAATTTCATCTCTGGCAGAAGTGACCTGTATAAGAAGGATGCTTTGCACCTGAATTAGAACGGGACCAATATCCCGGTGGGGAGATTTACTCACGGTTCTCGGGAGACTTTAAACTGGTAAGGTGGGGTGAGATTCAAAGAAATAGTGAGAAAAGAAATCATTCTGAGGCTAGTACAGTTGAGATGAGGAACATGTCAAATTGTCAAGGCAGGCACAAACAAGGCAGAGAATGAGGAAGGACTAAGAAATTAAATTGCATTTATTTCAATGTAAGAGGCCTCATTGGTAAGGCAGATGAACTCAGGGCATGGTTGGGTACATGGGACTGGGATATCATAGTGATTACAGAGATGTGGCTCAGGGATGGACAGGACTGGCAACTTAATGCTATAGGAAGGAGAGAAAGGGGAGTGAGGCGGAGGCGGTATCAGGGGTGCTTTTGATTAGGGATAACATTACAGTTATACTTAGGGTGGATATTCCTGGGAGTGTGTCCAGTACAGTTATTGGGAACTGAGAAAAAGGAAAGGGATGATCAGCTTATTAAGATTGTACTATGGGCTCCTAGTCGTCAGCGGGAAATTGTGAAGCAAATTTGTAAAGAGATCTCAGATATCCGTGAGCATAATAGAGTTGTAATGATAGGAGATTTTAACTTTCCAAACATAGTCTGGGACTGCCATAGTGTTAAGGGTGTGGATGGAGAGGAATTCAATAAATATGTGCAAGAAAGTTTTCTTATTCAGTATGTGGCTGGACCTACAAGAGAAGGAACAAAACTTGACCTTTTCTTGGAAAATGAGGTAGGGTAAGTGACTGAGATTTCAGTGGAATAGCACTTTGGGGTCAGTGATCATAATTACATTAGTTTTAAAATAGTTATGGAAAAGGATAGACTGAATCTAAAAGTTAAAGTTCTAATTTGGAGTAAGGCAGATTTTGATGGTATTAGGCAAGAACCTCCAAAAGTTGATTTATCTATTCACAGGTAAACAAGTGCTTGGAAAGTGAGAGATCTTCAAAGATGAAGTGAGAGTACAGAGATAATATGTTCCTATTAATGTTAAGGACAAGACCGATAGGTGTAGGGAATGCTGGATGACTAGAGAAGTTGACATTCTGGTCAAGAAAAGGGAGGAGACATATGGAGGTACAGACAGCTGGGTTTGAATGAATCCTTGAGGATTATAAAGGCATTTGTAGTATACTCAGAGGACAATCAGGAGGGTAAAGAGGAGACATGAGTTGCCTTTGGCAAACAGGGTGGAGAATTCAACGAGGTTCTACAAATACATTAAATTGAAAGAGTAACTAGGGAGAGGACAAAGCCCTTCAAGAGCAACATGGCCGTGCATGTATGGAACTGTAAGAGATGGGTGAGGTAGTAAGTGAGTATTCCGTGTCAGTATTTACTGTAAGCAATAAAAATGGAAGCTAGAGAACTTGGAAAAACACATAGTGATATGTTGAAAAGTGTCCATACTACAGAGGAGAAGGTGCTGGCTGTCTCAAAATACACAAAGGTGGATAAATCCTGAGGATCTGATCAGGTTTATCCCCAAACTTTATGGGAAGCTAGGGAATATTTGCTGAGACCCTTGCTAAGATATTTGTGAGGTGCTGGAAGACTGGAGGGTAACTAACGTGGTACCATTATTTCAGAAAGGTGGTAAGACAAGGCAATTATGGACTGGTGAGCCTAACATCAGTAGTAGATAAATTATTGGAGGGGATTCTGTGTAACAGGGTCTCCATGTACTTTGAAAAGCAAGGACTAATTAGGGATAGTCAACATGGGTGGGAGGGAAATTGTGTCTCTCTCACATGCTTGAGTTTTTTTGAAGAAGTGATAAAGAAGATTCTTGCAGGCAGAGCAGTCGATATGGTTTATTTGGAATTCAACACGGTGTTCAACAAGGTTCTGCATGGTAAACTGGTTAGCAAAGTTACATCGGATAGCATCCAGAGAAACCTACCTATAAAGGTAGAAACAGAGGGTGGTTATAGAGGGTGTTTTTTGGATTGGAGACGTGTGACCAGCAGTATAAGGATTAGTGCTGCAAGGATTGGTGGTGGGTCTGCTGTTTTTGTCATTTATATAAATGATTAGGATGTGAGTGTAGGAGCAATGGTCAGTAAGTTTGCAGATGACACAAATTTGGTGGTGTAGTGGACAGTGAAAAAGATTATCTCAGAGTACAGTAGGACCTTGATCAGATGGGCCAGTTGGCTGAGGAGTGGAAGATAAGAGTACTTTTTTGATCAATGTAGGTTGCTGCATTATGGTTGGGCAAATCAGGGCAGGACTTGTACAGTTAATGATAGGGACCCGTGGAGTGTTGCCGAACAGAGAGTTTGGGATGCAGGTTCCTAGTTCCTTGAAGATGGAGTTACAGGTAGACAGGGTAGTCTGGTACATTTGTTTGGTACATTTGTTTTTATTGGTCAATGCATTGAGTACAGGAGTTAGGATATCGTGTGGCTATATAGAACATTGGTTGGGTCACTTTTGGAATATTGCATACAATTCTCACCTCCTTACTATGGGGAGGATGTTGTGAAAGTTGAAAGGGTTCAAAAAAGATTAACAAGGATGTAGCCAGGATTGGAAGGTTTGAGCTATCGGGTGAGGCTGAATAGGCTGGGGCTGTTTTCCCTAGAGCGTTGGAGGCTGAGGAGGTGACCTTACAGAGGTTTGTAAAATCATGATAGGATAAATAGACAAGGTCTTTTTCCCAGGATAATGGAGTTCAAAACTGGAGACATAGCTTTAAGGTGAGAAGGGAGAGATTTAAAAGGGACGTAAGGGGCAACATTTTCATGCAGAGGGATGATACATTCATGGAATGAGCTGCCAGTGGAGGCAGTGGAGGCTGGTACAATTACAATATTTAAAAGGCATCTGGATGGATATATCATGAGGAAGGGTTAAGAGAAATCTGGGCCAAATGCCTGCAAATGGGCAAGATTAATTTAGGATATCTGGTTGGCATGGAAGACTTTGACTTAAGAGTCTGTTTCTATGACTCGATGAACTTGGCAACTCACACAGTTTCAGTGACGTCAAATGTGCCAAAATTGAGCGTGTTGTCATGGAATTCTGATTTATGCACAGCTCTGATTGTTGGATATCTTTATTGGATTACTTGACAAATGTTTTTCATTGAATGATGCTAACCTCCTAACCCTTGTAAATTTCTGCTATGTTGATATGTTTACTGAATTTGAATCTGCAGTTTCCTGAATGAGTTACCATATATGTCTTAATGTGCTCATATGCTGTATTAACAAATGACTAAATCTGTCAAACTTTGATTTAATTAACAGTGAATCTGGCATAAATTGCAATTTTTAAAAATAGATTTCCAAGCTCCATTTAAAGAAGTGTTTCCTAATAGTTAGATTTTGTTCAAAAATTACATACAATCATCAAATGATAGTTAATTGAACCAAGAGTGAAATAGAAACAGGGCTACAATATTGTCATGCTGATTCAAAGCTCCTTTGAGTGAAGCTGCTCAATAGTAGCATGTGATGCATGAATTTATCTTTTTCTGATCTTTTTTATTGGTAACTATTTTGATAGTTAAGGTGGTGTTTGCCTGAAATGTAACACAGTACCATTGCAACATTTGAGAAATTATTTGGTTCTAAAAAGGCTTGTTAACCTGACCATTGATTCCTAGGAGGTCATAGAATCATAGAGATGTACAGCATGGAAGCAGATGCTTTGATCCAACCCGTCCACTAGATATCCCAACCCAATCTAGTCCCATCTGCCAGCACCCAGCCTATTTCCCTCCAAACACTTCCTATTCATATAACCATCCACATGCCTCTTAAATGTTGCAATTGTACCAGCCTCCACCACTTCTTCTGGTAGCTCATTCCATGTACGAACCACCATCTGTGTAAAAATGTTGCCCCTTTTATATTTTTCCCCTCTCACTCTAAACCTATGCCCTCTAGTTCTGGACTCCCCGACCCCAGGGGAAAGACTTTGTCTATTTATCCTATCCATGCCCCTCATAATTTTGTAAAACTTTATAAGGTCACCCCTCAGCCTCCGACGCTGCAGGGAAAACAGCCCCAGCCTATTCAGCTTCTCCCTATAGCTCATATCCTCCAACCCAGGCAACATCCTTGTAAATCTTTTCTGAACCCTTTCAACTTTCACAACATCTTTCCGATAGGAAGGAGACCAGTATTGCATGCAATATTCCAACAGTGGCCTAACTAATGTCCTGTACAGCTGCAACATGACCTCCAACACCTGAACTCAATACTCTGACCAATAAATGAAAGCATACCAAATGCCTTCTTCACTATTCTATCTACCTACGACTCCACTTTCAAGTAGCTATGAACCTGCACTCCAAGGTCATTTGATCAGCAACACTCCCTAGGACCTTACCCTTAAGTGTATAAGTCCTGCTAAGAGTTGCTTTCCCAAAATTTAGCACCTCGCATTTATCTGAATTAAACTCCGTCTGCCACTTCTCTGCCCATTGGTCCATCTGATCAAGATCCTGTTGTAATCTGAGGTAACTTTCTTCGCTGTCCACTGCACTTCCAATTTTGGTGTCATCGGCAAACTTATTAACTGTACCTCTTATGCTTGCATCCAAATCATTTATGTAAATGACAAAAAGTAGAGGACCCAGCACCGATCCTTGTGGCACTCCATTGGTCACAGGTCTCTAGTCTGAAAAACTACCCTCCACCACCACCCTCTATCTTCTACTTTGAGCCTGTTCTGTATCCAAATGGTGAGTTCTCTCTGTATTCAGTGAGATCTAACCTTGCTAATCAGTCTCCCATGAGGAACCTTCTCGAATGCCTTACTGAAATCCATATAGATCACATCTACCACTCTGCCCTCATCAACCCTCTTTGTTACTTCCTCAAAAAATTCAATCAAGTTTGTGAGACATGATTTTCCACGCACAAAGCCATGTTGACTATCCCTAATCAGTCCTTGCCTTTCTAAATACATGTACATCCTGCTGTTGTGTTAGACTACATAATAACAGTGACTGAACATCAAGTAATTAGTTGTATGAGAAATGCCTTGGGATGTTTCTGAAAGAGCAGATAAGGCTGCACAATTTCAAATTCTGTTTTCCTCATTCTTTCATGAACATATCTGGTGATAATCAGAGCATTGAAGCCCTGTCATAAGTCTGATTTTGTGACTACGATTCTGAGCTACTTGAATTGAACAATTCCACTCATTTCTGAACAAAATATTTGCAGAGTGGAAAATTAGTATTGAGTTAGTCTGCAGAAATTACTTCACTCAAGGCAGTTATTTTTAGAAAATGAGAATTAAAATGCGTAATGCAGGCTGAAATGTCTCTCATTCTGTGACATTAACTTACTTTGACATTTGGTAGACATCTAGCTTTGGATGTGATGTGTAGTAATGTGAGGACGCACAATAGGCATTGTATGAGAGTCGACAGGTTTTCAATGCAGCTGAAGTTGAACAGGCATGGCAATAGTTGTTGATTACATGAACTGTGACATTTTGTCAGAGTACCTGCCACTGTGATGTCACATCAAAAAAAACCAACCAGGCATGAAGTTGGACAAGTGAGGAAGGAGAGGGCGGAGTTGTGTTTGTTCATTTCCTTACTGAAGTAGTATCCACATTTCTCAATGCTTAATAATTACTTACACAAAAGCGTAGAAGATAGGAGTAAGCGTGGGTGAGTTAAATATGCTTAGCTATTCACATTGTCATGGCTGATAATCTGATTCAGTACTATTTCCCCCCTTTTCCCCTTACTCTTGATCCTTATAGCCTCAAGAATATGTGTTTAATATTTTCTTGTAAATATTGTGTTTTGGCTTCAACTACTTTCTGTGGGAAAGAATTCCACAGGCTCACCTTTGTCTGGGAGAAGAAAATATCTAAGGTCCTAAATGGCCGTGTCGAGATCCTAAAATTGTGAACTCTATTTCTGGACTGCCCAGTTAACAGGGATATCCTTCTAGTGTTTACTATTTGACACTGTCAGAATGTTATGGGTTCTATCAGATTTGCCACTTGTTTGTCTAAACTCTGGTATCATTCTTACTGTTCTAATCTTTCGTCATACATAAGCCTTATCTTCCCAAGAGTCAATCTAGTAAATCTTTGTTGTAATTTCTTCATAGCCAGAACATCCTTCCTCAGACACAGAGGCCAAAATTGCACGCAATACTCCAGGTGTGGTCTCACCAAGACCCTTTACAATTACAGCAAGACATTCCTGCTCTATACTCGAATCCTGTCACTATGAAGGACAACATATGATTTGCTGCCTTCACTGCCTGCTGCCTACTTACTTTCAGCGACTGGTGTACAATGACACCCAGGTCTCATGGCACATTCATCTTTCCCAATCTATTACCATTCAGATAGTAATCTGCCTTCCTGTTTTTCTGACCAAAGTGTTTGACCTCACCCATATCAACATTATATCTTATCTGCCAATTTTCTGCTCACTTCATCCTTTGATGCAAATCATACTGAACCATCTCTGGATCCTCCTCACAGTTCATCCTCCCACCCAATTTTGTGCCATCTGTAGAAATGGAGGTACTATATTTAGATTCCTTATCTAAAGCATTCATATATATTGTGAATAGCTCAGTCCAAGCATTGTGCAAATGTTCTGCCAGTAAATCTTTTACAATGGACTCTAGCGTTTTCCCCCACTATTAATGTCATGCTGTCCAGCCTATAATTTCCTATTTTCTCTCTAACCTCTTTTTTTAGGTTGCGTGTTACATTAGATATCCTCCAAACCATGGGAGCTGGTCCAGAGTTCATAGAATATTAAAAGATTCAATGCATAGACTATTTTTAGGAACACTACCAAAATATTCTGGGATGTAGATGATCAGATCCTGCGTAATCATTGGTCTTTATAACCATCAATTTCTCCAAGACCATTTCCCTCCTGTTATTGATTTCCTTCAGTTCCTCCCTCTTACTAGATTCTTTGTTCTTTCACATTTCTGGAATGTTATCTGTGTCCTCATTTGTGAAACATATGTATTGATCTGCCATCTCTTTATTTCTATTATACCTTCCATTGTTTCTGACTACAACGGAATTCCTTTTGGCTTAACCTATTTCTCTTAACATACCTATCGAAACTTTTCCAATCAGTTTGTCTGTTCCTACTCTTGTACTCTTCCCTGTCTTATTCAATTCTTTTGTCCTACTGTCCTCAAATCTAAACTATTCCCAATCCTCAAATCTGCTGCTTTAGTTTTGGACAATTGGGGATATGCTATTTCTTTGACCCTAATTTGAATTGTTAGCCATGACTGGGCCATATTTCCCGTTTTATTTTTATGTCACACAGGAATGAACAATTGTTGCCATTCCTCCATATGCACTTCAAATGTTTGCTATTACCTATCTACTGTCATTCCTAAAAGTAAAGTTCTTCAATTTATCATAGTCAGCTTACATAACAAACCATTACAGTTTGCTTTTTTAGACTCAGGAGCCTTGTCTCAGAATCAACTGCATCACTTTCCTTTGTAATAAGGAATTGTATCAAATTCTGGTGACCCTTCTGCAAGGAGTCTCACACACTAAATTTCCATTATTCCTGAAATAAAACAAAAAGCTGCGGATGCTGGAATTCTGAAATAAAACAGGATATGTTTGAGAAACTCAGCAGGTCAGACTGTATCAGCAGAGAGAAAATAGAGTTAATGTTTTGAGTCCTATGATTCTTCCTTGAAGGTCTTTAACCAGCAATTCTATCCCACCTCCTTTTCCTTTTTGATTTTCATTCCAAAAGTCTGAGTTCCCCTGATAATTCAATTCGCATCCTTTGTCACTCTGCCACCAGATCTCCATAATCTCAACCCAATCATACCCACTGCTATCTATTTGCATGATTAATTCATCAACTTTATGATGAATAGGGTGGTCATGATGATTTTGAACTAGTTAAAGTTGGGACGGGGTGGAATTAATAGAAGTGATGTACATGGGAAGGCATAGAAATTGTGTGGATGGAGTTGAGGAACCACAAAGGAAAGAAGACCGTGATTGGAATTATATACAGGCTCCCGAGCAGTAGTCAGGATGTGGAGCAGAAAATAAATCAGGAGATAGATAAGGCATGTAAGAGAGGAATGATTACAATAATCAAGGGGAACTTGTATATAAATTAGATGTAATGATATTAAAGTTGAGAAATGGTAACTGCAAAGATATGAGGGAGGATCTGGTCACAGTTGATTGGTAGCAGAACTGAACAATGAAGATGGTAGGGCAGCAATGGAAGGCGTTTCTGGGGATACTTTGGAAGGCACAGCAGAAATTCTTCTGAGGAAGAAACATACCAAAGAGGAGGATGAGGCAACCATGGCTCACGGGAGAAGTCAGAGACGGTGCAAATGTGAAAAGAATAACAAACAATGTGGTGAAGATCAGTGAGATGCCAGAGGATTGGGAAGCCTTTATATACCAGCAGAGAACAACTAAAGAAGATGGGGATGAAATGTGGGTGAAATATGAGATTAAACTAGCTAGTAAAAGAAGATTGCAAGAATTTTTTTTTACATTGCTAAAAGATAAGAGAGAGACAAGACTGCACATTGATCATTGGAAATGAGGCTGGAGAATTAATTATCACCCAAAAACCTCAAAAGAATCAGGGACAGAGGTGGAAGAGTGGCCATCATTAAGGAGAAGGTACTGAGGAAGCTGGAAGGTTTGAAGGTGGATAATTAACCCAGGCCAGATGAACTACACCCCAGGATTCTGAAGGAGCTGTCTGACAGGAGAGTGGAGACATTCATGGTGATCTTTCAGGAATCACTCAAGGACTGGAAAATGGGCCAGTTTCTGAGAGAACTTTATAAAGACGTCCTCAACTCCATGTATGACTAGCAACAGAATTACATTCCAACTACGAATATTAACTGGACTCTGAGTACTGAGGCAGATCTCACTGGTCTCTATCCTCCATGTGGACAACTGATCTTACTTGCCAGTCTTAAACCACAGTCAATCTGTGTGCATACAGTGCCAACGACAGATGACAGATTGTTGCTATACCATTGAAAAACGCCCTCACTTTGAGCATTTAAAGCACCCCTGTTTAAGAAGGGGGGGAGGCAGAAGACACAATATTATAGGCCAGTCAGCCAGACTTCAGTCATTAGTAAGATTTCAGAGTCCATTATCAAGGATGAGACTGTTGAGTACTTAGAAGTCTTTGGTAAAATAGGGCAGAGTCAGCATGGCTTCATCAAGGGGAGGTCATGCATGACACTTTGGTCAGAAGAATAAAGACACACACTACCTTCCATCTGGGAAAGGCTTCAAAAATCTGAAACACAAATCAACTTAGGAGTCCAAGTTCAGGATTCTCTTAAAATTAACATGTCGGAGTTAGTTGGCAATTAAGAAGGCAAATGCAATGTTAGCCTCCATTTTAAGAGGGCTAAAATGCAAGAGCAGAGATACACTGTTGAGGCTGTTTAAAGCTCTGGTCAGATGCATTTGGATTATTGTGAGCAGTTTTGGGCCCCATATCTAAAGGAAGACTGCACTTGGTGGAGCACAGGGGTTTTCACAAGAATGATCCCCCAGACAAAGAATTCATCATAGAGGAGTGGCTGAGGACTCTGGGTCCAAATTTGATGGAGTTTAAAGTGATGAGGGAGGATCTCATTAAAACTGACAGAATACTGGGAGAACTGAATAGGGCGGATGCAGAGAAAACCAGCACCTCAGGCCACAGTCTCAGAGTGAAGGGATGACCATTTAGAATTGAGATTTGGAATTTCTTTAGCAAGAGGGTTTTGAATCTGTGGAATTCATTGCTGCAGAAGGCTGTGGAGGCCAAGTCATTGAATGTATTTAAGACAGGGTCAGATAGGTTCTGGATTAGTAAAGGGATCAAAGGTTACAGGGAGAAGGCAGGATAATGGTTGAGAAACATGTTAGCCATGTTAGAATGGCAGAACAGACTTGATGGGCTGACTGTCCTAATTGTACGTCTTTACCTTATGATCTTATGGTCCAAAGGAATGTTACACACATTAAGTTACAAGGTTTAAGGCTTATCTTTTGAACATTTTTAGTCCTACATATTATTTTGCATGTGACCATGTTTGATTATTGCCCTTGACCTCTCTAATCAGCACTTCTCTTATTTCCTACTCTGTCTTTTGATTTTGCCCTTTTTTCCATCTCTTCTGTCTCCCTGTATAGGTTCTCATCTGCCTGTCATTTTAGTTTAAAATTTCCCCAAACGCATGAGAAAATAATCTCGCTCGGATATTAGTTCTGATCCTGCCTTATTGCAACCCTTCTAGCTTGAACTGATTCCTTGTCCTCCAGAGCCAGTCCCAAATATCCCGGGACTCTGAAACCTTTCCCATTTCGTCATCTTTCATGTCATACATTCATCTGATACATCGTGGTAGTTCTTCTCTGACAAGCATGTTGCACTGGTAGCAGTCTTGATATTTGAGTTCCTTATGTTAACTTGCTCTGTAATTTCTGGGATTCTGTCTTTAGGACCTCATTTTTTAAAATCTGTGTTGTTGGTACTGATGTGTCGCATGACCACTGGCTATTCACCCTCCCACTCCACAATGTTCTGTAGCCACTTTGAGATTTCCTTGACCCTAGTACCTGGCAGGCAATATACCATCCTGGAGTCTCATTTGCAGCCACAGGAACATCTGTCCATTCCCTTAAAAATTAAATTCTCAATTCCTGTAGCTTTCCCACACATACTCCTCCTTTCCCATGAAGCAGAGCCAACCATGGTTTAATGGATTTGGCATTTACTACCTTACTTTGCAAGACCATTCTGCCCAAGACTATCCAAAACATTTTATTTGTGTTGCAGGGGAATGGCCATCAGATACTCCTACAATGACTGCTTAGTTCTCTTTCTCTGCCTGGTGGTCACCCAATCCATACCGATGGAATCTGAGTATCTGGAGTGACCATCTCTCTCTATGTGCTATCCATGGTACTCTCACCCTTGCAGATGCTTAACAGTGTTTCCAGCTGTTCTAGTTCTGAAATTGGGCTTCCAGGAACTGCAGCTGGAGAGACTTGCTGCGTACATTTTAGTCCTGGGCAGGAAGTATGCTCAACTTCTCAAATACGGCAGAGAGTCCCATCATGGTCTTGAGCTCTCCTTCTGTCACCTTACCCTTTCAAATTAAACCTTTAGAGTGCCCTTGAAAATGAATAATATCAATTACTCTTCGATGCTTGTTCTCTTGACCTCTGCACTCTTGACCTCACAACATATAAACCCAAACTATAGACTTTATAAACTATAAGAGGTAACATAGGATAAATACTCAGCTCATTCATCTCAGTTACATCATTCCTGATGAAGGGCCTCTGCCTGAAGCATTGACTCTCCTGCTCCTTGGATACTGCCTGACTGCTGTGCTTGTCCAGTGCCACACTTTTTGACGTAGTTGCAATATTGTTTTGTCTAATTTAAAGAATCCCAAATATTATAATTATTAGTGCTAATAAGTTTTGTTTTCTTTTAAACAGCTATGATGTTGCATTGAGGTCTAATAGCTTGACATGAGCCAGCCTGAAATCTTGTGTCAAGGAGAGAAATGAGAGCAGCGCTTAAGATACTTGGACCATACTGTGATCTTTGGCATTGCTTGCTTTGAAAGAGAAAGATCACACCTAAAATTTTATTTTTTAAACTGTGCCTTTGGCAGATGTTTTGAATTTTAAAATCATGTGGATGACCAATTCAAAATCCAGAATCAAACTCAGGTAAGCATTAATTCTCCTTTGGCAAAAATTGGGGGGATTTTTACCCAAGATTGTAAGGGTTTTCATGTTGGCAGAGATGGGGTGGGAATGTTACTGACAGGACGTCAGTGTGTAAATCTCCGTCTACCCTGTGGTACAATGAATGTCATGTATTTTATTGACATTTAAGTGCATTGTTGATTTTATCCCCTTTTGAGAAGAATATTGCACATGCATTATTATCATCAACAGTGCAACATTACAAGGTTAGAAGATGATGAATGAATGAATGAACAATGCCATTTTTCTGATACTCAATCAAACATCCAGAAACAACCTGTAGTTGTTCAACACAGTTTGCAGATGTTTCTTAAATTATTCTGAGGTCTTTATTGTGACTGTTGGGATTCACACCCTTCTGTTCTACTATGAGAACGAGCATAAAGTGGATGCAATATTTCAGACTCAGTATTTTATGCAATTTACTCTCTTAAGTGCCTTTGAGGCCTCTGTACCAGGAAGTTCTTTGAAATAAGTTGTCTGAATCTCATTTTTCCTGATGTGTAGTATCCATTTGCTGGTTTTAGTGCAGTGCCTCTCGGGTTTGAATATTTCCCATGTGTATCATTAAGTAAAACTAGATGCAGAGCTTCAGGCATGTTCTCAACAGAGCACTTTCAACTTGTATTCTACTGTCTTGGATGTATACATAAACATTTTAATGGTTCATATGTATATTATGTAGTTATGTATATATGTTGTCAAGAATCAATTAAGTATGCCCATGTCTAGGAGAGTATGTTATTGATAAAGTGGCTGATTTACGAAACATTTGAAGGATTTTCTTCTTCTTCTTTGATTTTCCATTTCTGTAGTATTTTGTATCTGTTTTACTCTGTTAATAGTGCTGGAATTAACTAATTTAATCAGTGTATCTTTGGAAAATATCTTTTTGGCTTTCACTGATTAATCTTCTTAAATCCATTGTTGAAGATTGCAGGAGACCTTTTGGATATTGCTCCCCTAGAATCAGCCAAAAAACATTATTGCTGATGGTGATCTTTTCAACTATTTCAACTCATTAGATTGACTCATCCATCTATCTTCCCTCCCTCCCAACACAACAGCAATGCACTTTAAAATCAATACTTTATTAAACCTTATTAGTATTGGATATTACTCGTATATTTGAATGTTATTTTATAATTCTTTGACTAAATGGCACGATGGCTCAATGGTCAGGCGGCACAGTGGCTTAGTGGTTATCACTGCTGCCTCACAGCACCAAGGACTCGGGTTTGATTCCCACCTCAGGCTATTGTCTGTGTAGAGTTTGCATATTCTCTCTGTATCTGTGTGGATTTACTCCAGGTGCTCCAATTTCCTCCCACAATTCAGAGATGTGCAGGTTAGGTGAATTGGCCATGCTAAATTTCCCACAGTGTTCAGGAATGTGTAGGTTTGGTGCATTAGTCAGGGGAAAATGAAGAGTAATAGGTTAGGGGAATGGGTCTGGTTGGGTTGCTCTTTGGAGGGTTGGTGTGGACTTGTTGGGCTGAATGGCCTTTTCCACACCGTAGGGATTCTATGATAAACTCATATAAACATATAGCAATATTGTTTTCTGACAGATTTCTCTAGTGCCGTCCTGTTCTCTGTGATTCATACTTCTCACCTTTCAAGTGGGGGAAGGATTTAGGAAAGTGGGTAAGTTTGAGGCCATGGAAATTTTGCTGGAGAAGCTAAGAAGTTATGGTCAAGGAGCCATGTCTTGCACACCTCTGGAGAGATTGCAGAGGTAGAGTGGGGTAGTGAAGGTTTGCATTGTCATGGTTTGGAGTGAGACTACAAGGGTATGTGAGAAAAAACAGAGAGTGCAAGCAGCATGGTGAGAAAGGGGAAAGCCGCAAGGTGGGTGTGAGGATCAGGAAAGGATGCAAATGGTCTTTAGAGAGAAGGGGAAATTACAACAGGCAGGCTGCCAGGGAGACAGGAAGAGAGAGTTTGGATTCAGAATTTTGCACTAATTGCTTTGAAACTGGTATTGTATGCATTCAGGTCAGAAGTCTGCTTGAAAAGTTCCAGAACATTATTTACAAAACTATAGTTATAACCCTACTTACCTTTGGTATTATAAATAAATGTTGAGGTTTACCATGGCTGCTATTTTAAGTATTAACTCCTCGTATAGGACAACTTCAAACCCAAAAAAAACAGAAAATGCTTGTCATGCACCTCAGATCAATCAAAACTTTCAAAGAAAAAGCCACCATTTTATAAATTAATTAGGTAGTCTATGATTGTCAGTGTAATACCACTTTAAATTTAAGGTGTGTTTTAGGCAAGAAAACTATTTAATGTTGTTGAAATATAAGCTTGCTGCAGATGTCTTCTTTCCAAAAGTATCACTGTCAACTGAAGCATCCTAAGGAGCTAACTGCAGGACTCAGTTACCAAAACAGAACGGAAAAAAAAACGAGCAGCTGAACCATGTACAATAAGGTGAAATCCCAAATGGCTGAATCAAACTGAGATCTAGATCAAGAGAAGGTAACTGGAAGTAATCCGATATGATGCTGACAGCTCTCGTGGAGGACAAAGCAAGAATAGCTGGGAGTAGAGAATGGAAACTCTTAAAATGTATTCTCTTGTTAATCTAAAGCTGACACGGTCAAAAGGAAAACAAACACTGAATACATTCCATTACGTCTATGAAGTTTGCAGGTTTCACAACAAATGACATTATAGCCATAAATGTTCAGAATGGAATGTTTAGAGGTTTGGCCTAAACTGGAGTGAGTCTGGTGAATATGATCTATTGGCCAATTATCTGCTAATTAACTGACTGGAAGAAATTTAATGGATTATTATTTTTTTTAAATTTGCATGTCCATTTTTGCTGGTACAACTGAAAAGTTAGAATGATGTCGTACAGAAGGAGATGAGCCTATCTGTGCCACTTCCTCTGAAAAGCAATCCAGTGACTCTACATCTTTCCCCATAGCCCTGCAATCTTCTTCTTTAAGTATTTGTCCAGTTACCTTTTGAAAGCTACTGTTGAACCTATCAGGATGAGTATTCCAAATCATAAGTTTTGTGAAAGATTTTCCTCATGTCACCCCTGATCTTCTGTCAATTAGTTCAAATCTGTTTCACTATCCTTCAGCCATTAGAAACTGTTCTCTTTATTTCCTTTATCTTAGCACTTCATTATTTTGAACACCACAGTCAAATTTCCTCTTAGAATTCTGTGCTGTAAGAAACACAGTGCCACCTTCTACAGTCTATGTACACAACTGCAATCCATCATCCACAGAAGTGTTCTTCTAAATCTCCTTTACAAGAACTTTCATGACCTTGATAAAGTTAGGTGTGCACAATTTAAGTGCAATTACTACTCATTTGGAAGTAGTTTTTATTAAAGCTGTGTTTGTGTTAATTGTGTTGAAGAGTGTGCATAATAGATCTTTTGATACTTCCAGAGAGAGCAAGCAGTTTCTAGTTTTGTGTGCTAGTGTGCTTTTAACATTCAACCTGATACTACTCATTAACAGCAATCTGAAAAAGTGAAAAATATGCATGTTTTTCCATCAGTATAAGTACCCAGCAGTGTCACCTCCTGTCGATGCATGGAAACTCAGTCCCTCACAGAGCCAGGCTAAAACTTCACAGGAATGTGAAAGACATTTGACCCACAGACATCCAAGCCTACCAAAAAGTTAGGCACATACTAGACTGGAGGGTTAAAGAAGTAAATCTTGATAAAAGAATTGGAGTGGAGTCCAAAGGTGGATTGCTGTCTAACTTGATTGTGTTTCGGGTGACTCCTATAAAAAAGTCATTGTCAACATAGTGCTTTGCCTTTCTTAAGGGAGGTTGCAAAGGGGCCCCCTGACATTTGGACAGCCTAGATTCAGCACAAATGTTGTCCAAACTTCTTCCCTGGAGAGTACACTCCAGTTTTAATGCCGGATATTAACAGCAATTATCAGCAATTATGAGAGATAAGTCCATCTCAGTTTGTGTTTGTGTTGTATAAGTCTGTCTTTGGCTATGGGAGCAGCCATCTGGGAAGATCCATGGTAAAATGCTGACCCATCATGTTCCATCGACTTCACTGGGTGAGGTTTAGAGGCTCTGCTAAACCAGTGAATAGAATTCAACACAACAAACACTCTGCAGCAAATGTAGCAGAGACTGTCATACCAGAGTGGAGATTTTGAGCCACAGCAGGTGGTACTTAACAGAGTTGAGAACCTTGGCGCAAGCCATTGTCTTACCAAATGCAAGTTTGCCACCAAGTGTACAGTTTGAAGTTGATTGCCCAAGTGAAATTCTACTTGAGTTGCATGAGATCAGTGAAGGAACAAAGCACGAGAGACAAGAAGCAATAATTAATTAGTACAAAAGATTGGTCAGCCTCTGCCAATCACCTACTCATCATATATACACATTAAACTTTAAGTATGCTGAAATAACATGCAGCATGTGACACTAAATAGACAGTTGTACAGGATTTTGAAAAGCATAGGATTCTATATTTGTGCTATTGTTTCCCTTGTATAAAAACTCATGAAAACCATTCTCAAGATGAGGTTGCCAAGCATCCAAGAGTGTATAAGCATGCAATCATTGCTCAGTCACAATTAATATTGCTGTTGATTACTTTGTTTAGGAAGGGTATCATTCCAACTAAGAATAGGAAGGTAAAGTTCCGTGTGCATTTTTTTTTCTGAAGGTGCTTTGCAAAACATTAGTCTCTGCTTTATTATTTGATGTAGGCTGTCTTGATCAATGCATGACATTGCTGATCTTCTGTTTTTGTACAAACAGTTATAATTTCCTTGTTTTATTTATTAGCAAATTGGCAGCTTGATCAACTGTGCTGTTTGATACTGGTACCAAATGTCAGTGCATCTCTCCTGATATCTAGCACTACACAGTTCACATTTTCAAACAGCTGTGACCCAGCCAAAGGGTCAATATGTTTACGTAAGGTCGTTTATCTTCCAACTGAAGATGGTAAAAAAATGAACAATATTAAAATCCATCAATTAAATGTAGGGTGGTTACAAATAGTCACCCATCCAATCTTGTTGGTCAAATGTTGGTCATGATCATTGTTGGTCTATCTTTGTAGACTATCAAATAGGTCTCCTCATGAATTAGCCTTGACATTACACAATGTCATTCTACCAGCCTCATTGGCTAATACAAGTGTAATTTCCAATATTATACATTTGATACTAGTTATTATCACTGTATTATTGATACTTATTAATGAAATGTAATCAAGATAGTGATTAATGCATTTGGAGTAGTATCCATTTCAATATCCACAGGAATTATTCTTAAAAATTATTTTTCTATTTACATTTGCATCTACTTATTCACAAGAGTTGGTGTGTCAAGCCATCTGATGTGTCTGGACACTCTGACCACCAATGGCCACCTATGATACAACTTCAATTGATATAATATGATACACAAAACATACTTTGTCTTGGCTAATACAAAGAGAAAATGCAAAAGATGTTTTTAAAAAAACTCAGTTAGAAACATCCATATAGAGAGAAATCAAGATAGTGTTTCAGAAGAAAAATCTTTTCCTGACCTACTCAATATTTCTTAAAATTTATGTCTTTATTTCCGACACCGGTAGGATTTTTGCCTTATGGAATTTTGTGCGCTACATAATGAAAAATTAAATTATTTTTCTTTCATTTCATCTTGAATTTGAGTTTTTTTTTCTTTTTGGTAGTAAGTTTATGACAAATCTATCAGATTAGTAGAACATACAACAGAATTTCTCAGATGTTCTCCCTCCACAGGGGGTCTTTTGTGTTTGTTTGCTAATAATAGAACATAGAATAATACAGCGCAGAACAGGCCCTTTAGCCCTCAATGTGGTGCCAACCTGTGGACTTTGCTCAGCTCGTCCGCCTACGCTATCCCAAAAGCATCTATGAGCTTATCTAAGGATTGTTTAAATCTCCCTATGTGGCTGAGTTGACTACCTTAGCAGGTAGGGCATTCCACGCCCTTACCACTGCCTCTGACGTCAGTCTTAAATCTATCACCCTTCAATTTGTAGTTATGCCCTCTCGTACAAGCTGACGTCATCATCCTAGGAAAAAGTCTTTCTCTGTCTACCCTACCAAATCCTCTGATCATTTTGTATGTCTCTATCAAATCCCCCCTTCGCCTTCTTCTTTCCAATGAGAAAAGACCCACGTCTCTCAGCCTTTCCTGATAAGATCTTCTCTCCAGACCAGGTAACATCCTGGTAAACCTCCTCTGTACCTTTTCCAATACTTCCACATCCTTATTGTAATGGGGCGACCAGAACTGTACACAATATTCCAAGTGTGGCCGCACCAGTGTTTTGTATAATTGCAGCATGATATTGTAGTTCCGGAACTCAATCCCTCTACCAATGAAACCTAACACACAGTATGCCTTATTAACAGCACTATCCACCTGGGTGGCAACTTTCAGGGATTTTTGCACATGGACTCCAAGATCCCTCTGCACATCCACACTACCAAGAATCTTTCTGTTGACCAAGTACTCTGCCATCCTGTTATTCTTCCCAAAGTGCATCACCTCACATTTAGCTGCATTGAACTCCATTTGCCATCTCTCAGCCCAATTCTGCAGTTTATCCAAATCCCCTTGCAACCTGTAACATTCTTCCAAACTGTCCACTACTCCACCGACTTTAGTGTCATCTGCAAATTTACTAATCCACCCACCTATGTCTGTGTCTAAGTCATTTATAAAATTGATAAATAGCAGTGGTCCCAAAACAGATCCTTGTGGAACACCACTAGTAACTGGACTCCAGACTGAATATTTTCCATCAACCACCACTCACTGCCTTCTTCCAGAAAGCCAGTTTCTAATCCAAACTGCTAAGTCACCCTCAATTCCATTCCTCTGCATTTTCTCCATCAGCCTACCATGTGAAACCTTATCAAAGGCTTTACTGAAGTCCAAGTATACCATATCAACTGCCCTACCCTCATCTACATGCTTGGTCACCTTCTCAAAAAACTCAGTGACGTTTGTGAGACACGACTTCCCCTTGCCGAAACCATGTTGACTACCTGAAATCAAAATGTTGCTTGCTGGATGATTATAAATCTTATCATTTATAATCCTTTCCAAAACTTTTCCTACAACAGAAGTAAGGCTCACTGGTCTATAATTACTTGGGTCATCTCTGCTGCCCTTCTTGAACAAGGGCACAACATTTGCAATCCTCTAGTCCTCAGGTACTAAACCCGTATACAATGATGACTCAAATACCAAAGCCAAAGGCTCTGCTATCTCCTCCCTAGCTTCCCAGAGAATCCTCAGATAAATCCCACCCGGCCCAGGGGACTTGTCCACTTTCACTCCTTCTAGAATTGATAACACCTGTGCGTAACTAACATCAATCCTTTCTAGTCTAATATTTTGTACCTCATTTTTCTCGTCTACAATATTCTCCTTTTTCCTGAGTAAACACCGATGAGAAATGTTCATTTAGTCCCTCTCCGATCTCTGCAGGGTCCACACTCCAATTCCCACATCTGTCTTTGACTGGCCCTATTCCTACCCTAATCAACCTTTTATTCCTCACATACCTATAGAAAGCTTTAGGGTTCTCCTTTTTTCTGTTTGCTACAGACTGCTTGTGTCCTCTCTTTGCTCTTCTTAACTCTCTCTTTAAATCCTTCCTAGCTGATCTGTAACTCTCCATCGCCTCATCTGTAACATCTTGCCTCATCAACACATAAGCCTCTTTCTTCTTCTTAACAAGAGATGCAATTTCTGTAGTAAACCATGGCTCCCTTACCTTATCACTTCCTCCCTGCCTGACAGGGACATACCTATCAAGGACATGCAATATCTGTTCCTTAAACCAGCTCCACATTTCAATTGTCTGCATCCCCTGCATTTTGCTACCCCATTCTATGCATCCTAATTCTTGCCTAATCGCATTATAATTGCCCTTGCTCCATCGATAACTCTTGACCTGTGGCATGTACCGATCCCTTTCCATTACTCAACTAAACACAACTGAATTATGGTCACTCTCTCCAAAGTGCTCACCTACAACTAAATCAAACACCTGACCTGGTTCATTACCAAGCACCAGATCCAGTGTGGCCTCCCCTCTTGTTGGCCCTTCGAAACCCTCCTGTACACATTGGACAAAAACTGATCCATCCGACCTACTAGAGCTATAACATTTCCAATCAATGTTGGGGAAGTTAAAGCCCCCATAATGACCACCCTGTTCCTTTCACTTCTACCTAGGATAATGTTGCTAATCCTCTCTTCCACCTCTCTGGAACTCTGCAGAAGCTTATAAAAAACTCCAAGAAATGTGACCTCTCCTCTCCTGTTTCTAACCTCAGCCCACACTACCTCAATAGACGAGTCCTCGTCAAAAGTTCTGTCAGCCACTGTTATACTATCTTTGACGAACAAGGCCACACCTCCCCCTCTTTTACTGCCTTGCCTGTTTTTAATTAAAGATTTAAACCTGCAACATCCATTCCTCACCCTGCTCTGTCCATGTGTCCGAAATGGCCACAACATCGAAGTCCCAGGTACATTTCCATGCTGCAATCTCACCTCCCTTATTTCAGATACTTCTGGCGTTGAAATAGACACACTTCAAACCACTTCGCTGTCTGCCAGCGTATTTCAGTGACCCTGAAATCCTATCCCTGTCCTTCCTACTCTCATCCTCCTGTGCACTGCAGCTACACCTCTGCTTCCCATCCCCCTGCTGAGCTAGTTTAATAATTAAGTTGCTTTTTATCTTGAAATGACTTAAGTACTTCAGTTTAAAGATGCAACATGCCTTCTAATTTCTCCTGAAATTTGATGGCATCCCAGCACTTTACAGTCACATTTTGTTTTGAATGTCATAACTTGTAACTCAGTCTCATTTGTTTCATATGTTCAATGATTTTAGAACCAGGAGCAGGTCTACATGCAATTGATAACATTTCAAACTCAGTAGCTGTATGTTTGTTGTATTTCAGATTTTTGACACCAATTCTTCTTTTCTTTCACCTCCATGGTTGAAGTATTATTTTACTGAATTGCATCAGGGAATGGCTAGAATCCTGAAGTTCTTTACCACCTGATTATAAAACGGTTAACAGTATTGACATAATAAACTGTACTTTTTATTTTTAAAGACGATGAGCTAAATGTTATGTCTCTGCCATAAAATTATATGAAGCTTTGATAATTTTGGAATGAAGCTAAGAGTTCTAAGATAAATATGATTTTCAGAGAATACCTACACTATGCAAGCAGGCCATTCAGCCCATCGAATCCTCTGAAAAGCATCCTTCCCAGACCCACCCCACTATGCTATCACTGTAACTTCACATTTCTCATGGCTATCCCACCTAGCCTTCACATCCCTGGACACTATAGGTAATTTAGCACACCAATCCACCTACACTGCATGTCTTTGGACTCCACACAGAGAGTCGCCTGGCTAAGTGTGATGGTAACAGAAAATTTAAAGTGAAATGGCGGACTGATATTTAGAAGAAAGTTCAGAACAATTTGCACTGTGGTAATAACAGCAACTTAGATTTGTATTGACGTTTAGTAACACAAGATTTTTCTCAGGAATGTGATCAGACAGTGTTTAAGAAGTAGCTCTCATGACAGTTGACTAAAACACAGTCAGCAATGTAGGCTTGATGAAGGGAGGGAGAGTGTGAAGTGGAAGGTAAAGTGATTTCAGGAAGAAAATTCAAGGATTCAGGGATGTGATGGCTGACAACATAACCACCAATAGTGAAGTGAAGGGAGTGTTTATATTAAATTCTGAGCATTTATATGTGAAATTGTGCTCTGTATTCCCAGCAACTGGCAGCTTGTGGTTGAGGGTCTCCTCCTTTCTATGCTGAGTTTAAGGACCTGTCTAATTTTTAGTGGTAGAGGATAGACCATCTGTGAATCTTAACAAGATGAGGCACTTAACTTCCATAACAAGAGGCAGTCTATTGCAAGGGAACAATAAGTACAAGTTACATTAACAACTTAAATGTAAGCACTTCAGACTACTAAGAGACTGAGAAGACATTTCTTTCTCTATTAGTCCACCCAATTCGACACCTAAGGACTTGTGTGACATCAGCAAATTGAATGGAATTTAATTTAACTTTATCTGAACTCTTTCAGAATCTGAAGATTTATGTGCTGAGAATAATCTTCACATAAAACGGAACATTGTGACGCTGTACTGAACTGGGATCTGGGTACATGGTGATTTCATTCAAAATCACAAGGTGTAAAATGAATAATTGTGTCAAAGTATACTTTGCACGTTTTTGAATTTAACTACAAAATTTGAGAGATGCTTTGAGCACTTGGAAGCAGCATTATTTTCAAATGATTACTGATCTGACATAAACAAGCCATGTTTAAGTTTTCATTTTTAGCAACATTGTCCCACAAGTCATGGGTAGTATTCACTAATCTTAGATGCTGAATCAGAAATATATTTTACCATATTCTGTTGACTTCCTGTAATTACAGGCCTCAATGTAGCTGACATTTAACATATGAGGTATTACGTACTCATAATGCGCACAGTATCTGTTACATTTGTACTGGGGTGAAATTTATATTAAAAATTTATTTCCCTGAAGATCTGATGGATGGCGAAATATGCCTCTAAATCTATGAATCTACACAACACTCAACTGCAAGAGCATTCCAGTTAAGCCTCCTCTTGATCTTGACTGATTCTTGTCCACACATGAGCACTTACCAGTTAAAAATATCATTACATAGGAATTAGGAGCAGGAACCTCGGCCGATTAGAGATAGATGGTGCAAATACCATTAGCTGAATGGCTTCTTTCCGCACTGTACTACTCCAGGGATATTTTCCTGCCCTCACTATCTCCAGTTGTTTCGAAATGAATTGTATCACCCCAGTTGCTGCATGAATAAAATTAGCTGACATGAGAAAAACAAAGAATAAAACCTGAAAATTTTTAATCAATGCATTCCATTAGGTGCACTTTCCCAGGTTACTTGGAATATTTGATGCCCCTCATTCATAAATTGAAGGCCTGAATGGTACTATGTTAGCTGATGTTAGGAAACAATAACAGCGGAATCACTGTCCTTAATGTTTCCAGGCCTGAAAAGAGAGAAAAAAGTCAGCATTCTATCTGATCGCCATGTAAGAAAAGCTTTACGAAGCAAATGAGAAGATTACTTGCAAGGCAAGATTGGCTTTGGATCGGATTTTGAGCGGAGAGAACTGTTTGACAGGAGAACATTAATTCGTCAGTTGTTAATAACTTTTTTTGTTTGCATTTTCTCTATTTCTGTAAAATTTTCTTTGTCCATTTCTGTTTTGATATTTCACTTTCTTTTTGTTGACACTTATTTTGCCACTATTTCTGCCTCTGCTGTTCTCGAATGACATTTCTCTCCCTGTGCTGACAATTCCATCTTTATTCATAATGCCTCTCCTGTACATTGATGTTTCACTAGCTTTGCTATTTCTGTCCTTGTCTTGTCACTTACAATTCCCTGTACTCAACTACGAAACTGGGGAGTTTGGGGTGAGGGCGAGTGAAGGTTGGTGCCTGTATCTTGATTGGTGCAATTTTTGATTTAATTTAAATTGCCGTGAAGATTCCTCTCAAAGGCTGATGAAATATGAAATACGTTAATAGAAATTTTGTAAGATGGGCAGTGTGAATGAGAAAAGGTTGGGAGAGTGTATAGATTTAATAATAGTGGATTCCCTGCCTGTGATGTGCAGCACATATTCCGTCAATCCAAAGTGTTCTCACAATGTTGTGCATGAGTTTCTCTGTCATGGTTGTACACTAGACTGTATATAAGTGGTTAAAGGGAGAAGGAATCACTGTGTGTGTGTGTGTGTGTGTGTGTGTGTGTGTGTGTGTGTGTGTGTGTGTGTGTGTGTGTGTGTGTGTGTGGTGGGGGAAACAACTGACCTTGAACATTGGAAAAGCCTCTAACTTCACTCTGACCTATGTTGCCAAAGTATTTTGGCCTTTTGATATCTAATTGGTCTGTTTAAATAAATTTAAGGTTTTATGTATATAAGGCATTCCTTCAATTCCATTTTATTTTTATTCACTCATTGGGTGTGGACAACATTTATTCCATTTCCCGATTTGCCCATAAGAACACATCTGTTGTTAGTTCATTCCTAACACATTGATGAGCAATAATGACCCACAGTTTACAAGTGGAGAACTTAAATGCTTCATAAATGATTGGGATATTCAACACAATATTTCGGCTCTACACTAACTTCAGTCAAATGGAAAAGCAATGCAAAATTGCCAAATGAATCATCAAGAAATCAAACATATTCAGCACAGATATATGAGGTAAAGCTTCAATGGAGGAATACATCCTCTGAAGCATGAGGGGTTGTGTCGTACAAAGACTGATGTCATGCTGCACCCAAGCTCTCTTTCCAATATGAAAAAATTACAGAAGCCGGAAACTGTAACTGGTGCAAGTGGGAAGCCAAATCTCATTTGGACAAAAGCTGAAGAAACTGTAGATGCTATAAATCAAAGACAAAAAATAGAAATTACTGGGAAAGCTCAACAGGTCTGGCAGCATCTGTGGAGAGAAATCAGAGTTAACCTTTTGGGTTAAGTGACCCTTCCTCAGAACTGGAGGAAGGATCACATGACCCAAATGTTAACTCTGATTTCTCTCCATAGATGCTGCCAGACCTGCTGAGCTTTCCAAGCAAATTCTATTTTTGTCTCTCATTTTAACAAAGTTGATAAACTATTGTCAGAGTTCAGCATGAGAGAGCCAGTGAGGGTACGAAGCTTGAGTGTACTGAATAATAATCAGATAAAGTTGCAATATGGCACCTCGTCCATACACAATAGAAGTGAATGACCAGAAATACCATCCTAACTGCCACATAAGTGCATCTGGAGAAGCTATTTCTTTACTGCAGGCATTTGATCAGGAAGATGTGAACTCACTCTGTGCACAATTCACAAATCAACCATCACACCCAAAGATCAACAGCACCCCAATGACAGAAAAGGGACAATGAGAGTTGCAATAACAATTTGCACACAGGCAATATCGCTGGGAAAGTAATATCACTTAGATTAACAAACAATGACAGAACATACATGCTATTCAGAGACCTGCACAATTTAAAGATGATGTATGCAATGAATATGCAGAGGCTGATATGAACATTAAAGTACTAATGCGTGAGGATAATCAGTGTATATTGCACAACTTAGATAACTCAAATTATACGTGATGGTGCATGTGAGATTATTAATTAACCCCTTCCCATTGCATAAAAGCAAGTCTGTGATAATTTGTTTCATCAATGTATGGGTTGAGAAATCTTATACTCATTCTAGGAATTCATTCACAATTATTGTATTGCTATATGTAGTTTGCTTAGTCTATATAGAGTCTTAGAGTTATACGGTACAGAAACAGACTCATCATCCAACTTGCCTGCACCGGCCAGATATCCTAAACTGACCTAGTCCCACTTTCCAGCATTTGGCCCATTGTTCCTCTAAACCCTTCCTATTCATATACCCTTCCAGATGCCTTTTGAATGTTGTAATTGTACTCATCTCTACTACATCCTCTGGCAACTCATTCCATACATACACTACCCTGTGCACGCAAAGGTTGTCTCTTATGTCTGTTTTAAATTATTCCCCTTTCATCTTAAAGCTATACCTTCTAGTTTTGGTCTCCCCTACCCTGGGAAAAAGACCTTGGCTATTCATCCTATCCACACCCCATATGATTTTATGAACCTCTAAAAGGTCTAATTTAAGTCATTCATATTTATTAGTTCACTTTTGTTCTCTAAATCATGAACTTCATGTTCAATGCCATCTCCTATCTATCATCCAGACAACAGCAATGTGGTTGACTTTCAACTACCCTCTGAAATGGAATGACATGCCACTCAGTTGCTCTCATCACTATGAAGTCTTAAGAATGAAATGAAGCCAGGCAAACTACCTACCATTGTCCTAGGCATTGGAAATACCAATGGCAGAAACATCCCCATTAATCCTGTAAAGTCCTCCTTATTAACATCTGCAAAATTGTGTCAAAATTGGGAGAGCTGTCTTACAAACTAGTCAAGCAGCAACCTGACACTGTCATACTCAGGGAATCATTCCTGACAGACAGTTACCTAGACATGACCATCATCACTGCTAGACACATCCTTTTCCACTGGCAAGACAGAACCATCAAAAGTGGCAGCACTGTGGTATACAGTCAGGAGGGAATTACCCTGGGATATCTCAAATCGACTCTAGACTCCATGAAGTCTGGTGGCTTCAGGTTGAACATGGACTAGGAAACAACCTGCTGATTACGACAAACCATCCTCCCTTGGTTAATATTGAATGCTTGCAGGAAAATCTGTGGGTGGCAAAGATGCAAGTTATATTCTGGATAAGAGATTTTAATGCCCACATCAAGAGTGGTTTCGCAGGAGCAGTACTGATTGAGCTGGTTGGGTCGTAAAGGGCACTGCTGCTATACTGGGTCTGTAACAGGTGATGAATAAATGAACAAGAGAGAAAAGCATCAGTCTATGATACATTGGTAAGAGTGACCACCTTGTAGAAATACCTTCACATTATAAATATCCTCTACTGTGTTGTGTAGCAGTATAGTGGTGTTAAATGGAACAGACTTTGAACAGATGGAGCCATGACTGGGCATCCTTGAGGCACTGTGCATGATCAACAGCAGCAGAATTATACTTCGCAATCTGCAACCCCTTGGCCCTGTGTATCCTTCACTCAACCAACTCCTCATCAAGCTAAGGAATCAACCCTGGTTCAACAGAGAGTGCAAGAGGACATGCCAAGAGCAGCACCACGCACACCTAAAAATGAAGCATCAACCCAGTGAAGCTAAAAACGAGAGTACTTGCAATCAAACATTAGCAGCAAGTGATAGAGCTAACCAATTTCACAATTAAGGGATCAGATCTAAGCTCTGCAGTCTTGCCATATCCAGTCATGATTGGTGGTGATCAACGAAACAACTCACCAGAAGAGAACATTCCACAAATATCCCCATCCTCGATGATGAAAGACCCTAACAGCTCAATAGAAAAGATGAAGCTGAAGTGTGCGCAACAGTCTATAGCCACAAGTGCCAAGTAGATGTCCCATCTTGGTCTCCTGCAGTGGTCCCCAGCATTACAGATACCAGTCTTCAGCCAATTTGATTCACTCAACATGGTACCAAGAAACTGTTGGAGGCATTGAATACTGCAAAGACTATCGGCCCTGACAATGTTCCTGCAATAGTCTTTGAGAATTGTGCTCCAGAACTTGCTGCTTCCATTGCCAAGTATTTTAATATAGTTTCAATATGGGAACCTATTCAAAAGGTATGTCCTGCACATAAAAGGCAGAACAAATCCAAACCAGCCCATTACTGCCTCATCAGTATACTCTTGGTCAGCCATGAAGTGATTGAAGGTAGTATTAGCAGCATCTGCTCAGCAATAAGCTGTTCAGCGACAACCAGTTTGGGACCACTCAACTGCTGACTTCATTGTAGCTTTGGTTCAAACATGGACATAAGACCTGATTTCCAGAGGTGAGGTGAGAGTGAAAGCCCTTAACATCAAGGCAGCATTCAATCATGTGTGGTATCAAGGAACCCCAGCAAAACTGGAATTAATGGGTATCAGAGGCAAACTCTCCAGTGGTTGGAGTCATACCTGGCAGATAGGAAGATGATTGTGGTTGTTGCAGTCAGTCATCTCAGCAGTAGGTCTTCAGGGTAATGTCTGAGGTCCTAACATTTTCAACTGCTTCATCAATTAGCTTCCTCCACCATAAGGTGAGAAGTGGAGATGTTCACTATTGATTACACTGTATTTATTACTATTGATTACACTGTATTCAGGACCGTACATGACTCCTCAAATACTGAAGTAGTAAATGTTCAAATGCAACAAGATATGGACAAGATACAGACTTGAGGTGACAAGTGGAAAATTACATTCATGCCACACAAATGCCAGGCGACTACTATCTCCATTAAGAGAGAATCTAAGCACCACTTGATTTTCCCCATGATTATAATTCTTGGAGTTACCATTGACCAGAAACTCAACTAGAATGGCCGTATAAATACAGTGCCGACAAGACCATGTCATAGAACTAGGAATATGGCAGCAAATAACTTATCTCTTGGCTCTCCAAAGCCTGTCCACTCATCCACAAGCATCTAGCCCCTCCACCACCGATGTTCAAGAGCAGCTGTGTATTCTATCCATAAGATGCACTACAGAAATTTACTAAAACTCCTTAAACACTACCTTCCAAACCCAAGACCATTTCCATCAAGAACAACAAGGACAGAAGATGTATGAGAAAACCACCACCTGATTTAGAAATATATCATGATGTGGAGGTGTTGGTGTTGAACTGGAGTGGACAAAGTTAAAAATCACACAACACCAGATTATGTTCCAACAGGTTTAATTGGGAAGTACTAACTTTCGGAGTGCTGCTCCTTCACTAGGTAATTAGTGGAGCAGGATCATAAGACACGGAATTTATAGTAAACGATCACAATGACATGTTCAATATATCATTTTAAATGCATGACACTGTGATCTTTTGCTATAAATGCTGTGTGTTATGATCCTGCTTCACTTGTTACCTGATGAAGGAGCAGTGCTCTGAAAGCTAGTACTTCCAAATAAATTTGTTGGGCTATAACCTGGTGTAGTATGAGTTTCAACTTAGATATATATCACCATTCTTTCTCTGTCAGTGGATCAAAATCCTGGAAGTTCCTCTCGAAGGGCACTGTGGGTTAACCTGCAGCATGTGGACTGTAGCCATTCAAGAAGGCAGCTCATCACCACCTTCTCAAGGACATCCAGGGATGGGCAATAAATTCTGGCCACCCAGCAATGCCCATGTCCCATGTCTGAATTCAGAAAGGCTACTTGTTGGTGCCTCATAGACAAGCATCAGTAACATGGCTACAGGCTATCGCTGGGCCCAGTGTCTGACAGTGAAAGAGGTGGCGTTCGGGCTGTTGCCATGTGCGGGGATTCAGGGTGCCTGAGTAATTGCAGGCTGAGGGCTGGACTTTATGGCTTTGTTACTCTGGTGGCAAGGACTCAGGAAGGAAGCAGGGGAGTGATCTGGACATTTCCTTTTCATTTGGCTGTTTCTTTTATTTGTTCTTCTGTTTTTAATCCTGTCTTTTGTAAACATTTATGATGCCGGAGAATGGTGACTTTGTACACTTTTCAATGTGCAGCGGTATTTCTGTACTTGGGTACACATGACAATAAGATTTAAGTCTGAACCACTAATGTTTCCCATCCTGATTGCTTCATAGCTCCATCTAGACTGATTCTACATCCAGATTTTCGGTGCCAAAATCCTTTCTAAAAACGCACTGCTTTCATTTTTTTTCCTAACCTCACCACTCACCTCCTTTTCCTCTGTCCTTCTTAAAAATTGAATACCCTGAGAACATTTAGATATTTTTATGCTATTATTTTGACTATTTTTTGAACAGTTTTCAAACTGCAATGTGGTGGAAACTGGAAGGATACAAATAAGCAATTTCAGTTGGGTTAAAGACTGCTTATTTTTAAGAGTGATTGCTAATGAGACATTTAAAGGAGAACAGCTCAGTACCAGAGGAGAGAGAAACATTTATCAGTTAGCATGGGAGCCTGAAAGGAAATCCACATCATCTGCAGTTTCGGAGGAACAGGGTCAAGAGAGCAGGAGGTGCATTTTTTGGACAAAATGCTCTCAGTGCAAGCAAGACTGCACAAAGGAACCATGTCCTTCCTGTATTTACAGATGAAATCAATGCTTTCTTTTCTTTGTTGCAACAAATTCTGGTTTTACAAATACTCTTCCTACTGCACCAGTATGACATTTTCATTAATCACAGCAAAGATAATTGAGACTGTGTGAATAAGACTTCCAATTTTATGCAAATGAGCCCACATTTTTTTGCTATAGTTATTTGGAACTGTGGGAACAGTACATTAATTTGTTCAAAGGCTGCTAAATTCAACAGAGTGGGAACTTTAATTTTGATTAGTTGGGCATAGATTTAAAAATATATACCAATAAAATTGTGGCCAAGTATGTACTGAAATAAAATTTCACACTCAAAAGCAGATCATTCATTGAAAAAAATTACAATTTGGTGGAGAGGGTGGAGGAGTTGAGGAAAGATTTTATGGAGCTGGAAAGGATGGGAAATCTGACAGCAGGCTGACTTAATTAGTTGCAAGATTTTGCATTCCTAATGGTGGCTTACAATTTTGAGCTTATCTTGTTGTGACTGTGGCTGTACAGGACATTGGTTAAGCCACTGTTGGAATATTGCGTGCAATTCTGGTCTCCTTCCTATCGGAAAGATGTTGTGAAACTTGAAAGGGTTCAGAAAAGATTTACAAGGATGTTGTCGGGGTTGGGGGATTAGAGCTACAGAGAGAGGCTGAACAGGCTGGGGCTGTTTACCCTGGAGCGTCGGAGGCTGAGGGGTCACTTTATAGAGGTTTACAAAATTATGAGGGGCATAGATGGGATAAATAGGCAAAGTCTTTTCCCTGGGGTCGGGGAGTCCAGAACTAGAGGGCATAGGTTTAGGGTGAGAGGGGAAACATATGAAAGAGACCTAAGGGGCAACCTTTTCACACAGAGGGTGGTACATGTATGGAATGATCTGCCAGAGGAAGTGGTGGAGGCTGGTACAATTGCAACATTTAAGAGACATTTGGATGGGTGTATGAAGAGGAAGGATTTGGAGGGATATGGGCCAAGTGCTGGCAGATGGGACTAGATTGGGTTGGGATATCTGGTCGGCATGGATTGGTTGGACCGAAGGGTCTGTTTCCATGCTGTACATCTCTATGATTCCATGACTCTATGGCAGGACTGGTGTCACACTAGCCCATGACGCTTTCCTATTTGTAATAAATTGGCATGACATAAATTCTCATTATTTTAAAACTTCCTGTAAATGCATCCTACCTTCATGATAAAATCAGCAGCACACAAGAAGCTTATGGCACCTGGTTCATCTTGATTAAAACTGGTGTGCAGCATTTGGCTTTCTGCAGTTGTGTGTAAATTTAATGGTTTTCCTTGTTGAATTCTGCAGTCCAACAGTTGGGGACTGGAGGATGGCAGTCTTGATGGGTGCATGAATAACACTTAGCTTTTTTAGAGGAAATTTGTAACAAAATGTCAATATGTTAAACACTGTCTTTTCCTGAATTTCTCTTTAAATGTCACCTTGTAGTAAAGGTGGATTGGAAAGTGCAACTTCAATATATTCTTTACAGCGATTAGTGCTGCTGACAAAGCTGGTATTTGTTATCATCACTGATTACCATTGAATAGGTGGCTGTGAGCCGCTTTCTTGAACTCTTAGGAAGTGTCTTCCAGATTTTTGTCCCAGTGACAGTGAAAGAACAGAGATAAAAGTTTTGATGATATGTGGCTTCGAGGGAACTTGCAGGTGGTGGTTTTCCCATACATCTGCCAAGCTGATCCCTCTTAGTAATAGACGTCTTAGATATTGAGATAGTATTAAAGGAGGTTTGGCAAGTTGCTGCAATGCATCTTATTGATGGGACATGGGGAATATTTAAGATGGTGGATTGGATGCCAACAAAGTAGGCTGTTTTGTCCTGGATGCTGTCAAGCTGCTTGAGGGTTTTTGAATTTGCACTCACCTAGGCAAATGAGCAATATTCAGTCACACTCCTAACTTGTGCTTGTAAATGGTAGGCAGACTTTGGGTGTCTGGAGTTTTGTCTGTTATTTGTATCAGAGTTTCCAGCTTCTGACCTCCTCTGTAGCAGCAGTATTCATTTGTCAGTCCACTTAAACTTCTGGTTAATCTTAACCCTCAGGATATCGATGCTGGTGGATTCAGCAATGGTAATGTCATTGAACGTCAAGGGGAGATAATTCAAATTACAGTTATTGCCTTGTATGGTTGGTGCTTATTAAACAAGCTAGTTAATGTCTAAAACTTGCTCCATGCTGGAATGAATTGTCTCAGTATCTCAAGAATTAGAAATTGTGCTGAATATTGTGCAATCATCAGTGACAATGCCCAATTCTGATTAACGTTCCCTCTAAATTGTTTGACTGCACTGTTGTGCAGCTGCTCCAAGGGTCTGCACATGTTGACACAGTTACCAGCATTAACTTCTGGAGGTACATGCAGAAAAGTAAACAGAACTGGAGAAAACATAGTCTATGATGGAGGTAAAGCCATTAATGGAATAGCTGGAGCTGGTTGGATTTGTGATACTACCTTCAGTTCATGCAGCAATGTCTTGGGACTGAGATGATTGGTTTTCAATGATTGTAATAATTTTCTTTTGAGCTAGTTATGACTCCATCCTGTTTTCTCCAGATTTCCATTGATATCAGTTTCTCTGCCCTGTCATGCCTTACTCAACCTTGATGTCAAGGGCAGTCACTCACACCTAACCTCTGGAATCAGCCAGTTTCATAAAATGGCTCCAATTGCTCGAGAAGTTGCCATGGAGAGTGTACCCATTAATGATGTCTAATAGCCAGGCTTTTTAAAATTTTAAAGTTTTAAACTACCCCACTTGCCAACCAATTAGCACTTCCACCCATGCAGTGTAAATGTTGGTTTTCTCCTTGAATTGATGTCCAGATAAATGCGAGACAACAAGTTTCAACAAAATGTGTCTTCTTTTCAGAAATGCTCATATTCTGTACAACTAAACGATTAAAAATAATGTATTGTTTGATGCGCATTAAATGGTCTCTGAGTGCAAGGCTATTTTTAAAAGTCCTGTATATAAGTGAACAAAATGTAGAAAATGAATGCAATACTAAAATGCTGAAAAGTTCAGAATATAAATTGATCAGTTCTAACTCTCACTGCTCAGTATGATTTGAGATTGAGACCAAAATCTGCTTTGATGGAAGCAGGTTTGGAGATGGGAATGCCATTTATTGAGGTGAAGTGGTTGTACCAGAAATCTACCACCTTCTCATCTCAACTTGAGTTAATTTCTTGGTGGGGAAGCACATGGTTGAACTTTTTGCCTCACTGTCAATTGAGGCCCATAAGTGCAGGAGTTCCTGAAGGGCCTCATTGCTGCTGCTAGATTAATCCAGCTGTAAGTGAACCTGCTGCTGTACAGCATGCACAACAGGTTAAATGATGCAGGTTGCTTGTCGCATAGATGTGATGGAGGGGATTAGTTAAAAACAATCATGGCCTGATCAAGAGAGTGGACATTGGGATGGTGGCAGAGATTGAGTAGGGGCACTATCAGAGCATCAGAATTCCCCTGCCCTGAAGTGAGACCTTAAAAAGCAACCAGTGAAAGAAAATGTCATCAATTGCAAAAAGTAATGAAACCTAAAATTAATTCTGATTTGTGCTATGCATGGTCACCCTGACCTTATACAGTCAATGTTGTAAACAATAACTTCATGATGGCACAGTGAGTTAGGACTGCTGTCTCACAGTACCAGAGGTCCAGGTTTGATTCTAGCCTTGGGTTGATCATCCAGAGCAAGGAGTTGACCTCGACTGAGTGTTGCAAACTGGCAAATACCAAGGTCCAGAGCTATGTGCTGAGGGATGCATGACAGTTTGGGGCAGCTACTGCCATGTTGTCATGGGGAAAGAGCCCCATCTAAGGTCTTTCTGCCAAAGCACAATGAGGGGTCTGTTCAATTAACAGGTGCCTCAAAAAATGTAAATAATACATTGCATAAATAAGAAATGCTTTAAGATGTTGAAACTGTCAGTGGAGTCTGACTACAATGTTTGTTTGTTCTTAACATATTTAAACTGTGCAGAATCGAACTGCTCTTGCGACTATGTATATGAAGATTTTTGTGAATAAAGTATATATTTAAAATAAAAAGTTAGATTCCTGTCTTGGTTATCTATTTGTATGGAGTTTACATGTTCTCCCTGTGTCTGCACGGGATTCTGCCTGGTGCTGTGGTTTCCTGCCACAGTTGAAAGATCTGACTGTTAGGCAGATTGGTCATGCTAAATTGTGCTGACGTCTCCAGAGATGTACAGGCTCGGTTGATTACCTATGTTAATTGTGGGGTTACAGGGATTTCTATGAAAGGTCAGTGCACTGTGAGGATACTATCACTTTATTCGATACTACTTGTTTGTGCAGACTTCAAAAATAGATATCTATGAATAAAGTATATTCTTGAAAAATAAATATACATGCAAAGTACTCAGAATTGCCTTTAATCTCTTCAAGCGTGTGGTTCCCAGATGCCTCATGCTCCTGGCAATTGGCTTAAGGGAATGTGTTTTGTTGACTCTTTGCTTCCTTTTTCTAAGAATGTCCACTGATTCAGACCTAACCATGAACACTGGGAATCTTTTTTGTAACTTCACAGAGTTTTCACTTTACCTTAAAGTCCCTAGTTTATATATAAAAAAGGCACTATTGCTGTGGTTACTTCATGATTCACTTTGTCTTCAAGTCAACTGCTTTCAGCCTTGCAGATGTCCATTACAATCAATTTCACCCTTCCGGCAATGTTCCAAGAAATCTTGCTCAGTTAAAGTTCCTGAGGCAGTGTCCAAGTGAAAGTCTTGAGATCATGCCACAACTGTGAAGGAACCATGAGATTCCTATTTTGAAACCTTTTTTTTCATTCTATTTGGATATTATGTATGGATAAGATATGAAAATCAAACATGCATTAATACTAAGCTCTCAAAAGTATTAGAATAGCTATAACGTTCAAAGTAAACATGAAACTTTTCAAATCTAATTTTATATTTCCGACCTTTCATGTTAGAATGATGCAAATGTATCAAAATATGAAATTATCAAACCTGGATATAGTTCTGCATGATTGCATATGCAGCATTTGACTTTTAAGCATAGAATGAACCCATACTTCATCTTTTCAATTTCAGTCACATGTCTTTTTTCTTTGATGTCCTGACAGTTGAGCACCAAGAGAGAAAATATGAATTGACTATTAATAATAAGGAGCAGCAGAATGGATTAAACAGAGGAAGTAGCTGGGGAGTAAAGGAGAGTACCTAAGAAATGTGAAAATAAATTAAGATGTTTTGGAATGGAAAGGTCAGTATTGGAATAAGGCAGGTAATGGACTCACATTTGCTTTCAAATTCTTACCCAGGGTGCTGGGATAAAAAAGGGCAAATGCTTCACGAAATAAGAAGGAATCTGGCTCAGAACTGGGTTGAAAAGCTAGTGGAAAGATTAATATAGCAACAGAAAGATAGCTTCAAATATGGGATTGATAGACAAAGTTAATGAGTTCCGATCAGGCAAAGAAAAACATGCATTTAAGAATTGATTTCCTTGGAATAAGTGGATTCGTATTCAGCTAAAATGTAAAACCGAGATATATGATAAACATAGAGCTAATTAGAAAGAAATTACCGGGAATGTGGAAGTTAATTTAGTGAGGGGAGGCAAAAAGTAAAATTAATAGGCTTAAAAGGGTATATGAAAGAATGTTAACATAATTAAAGTAATACGTGTTCTGTGTTAACCAGACAATAGCCTTTTCAGCACAGTGTCTCTTAAAGAGCTTGTAAAATCGTTAATTTCAATGTGTGCGCCTCATGGTAGAGATTATGACTGGGATGGACATTTGTACATGATTGCATTTCAAGCTAGATAATATGAGCTTTGTGATAATTTTAAAAAGAACACAGTTAAAGACAGGAAAGGTGCACTCATGATGGGACAGAATTTTCAGGACTCACTGAGGTCAGGAATAAAGGCAAAGAGGAATTGAAGATATAAGCACAGACCTCTGGCTCTGAGCTAGGTTCGTTACTGAGTTTTTATGAATTCTCCGGCTGTCCTCCAATACTGTGCTTTGCGTACTAAGGAGAACTGTTCAAACTGTGACTCTTTTTTTGTCTGGCAGAAAATCATGGAATCTTCAGTCCATATCCGACTATGATCTTTAATTAGTAATGGGTGAAAGGTTACAGGGAGGCAAGAAAGTAGAGTTAAGGCCGAGATGAGATTGGCCGCGATGTGTTAAAAGGTGGAACAGGTTTGAGGAGCAAAGTTGTCGGCTCCTGCTCTTGGTTCTTAAGACCATAAAACATAGGGTCAGAGATTAGGCCAATCGGTCCATCTAGTCTGCTCCGCCATTCAGTCATGGCTAATAGATTTCTCAACAGCTTTGCCAGCTTTCTCCCCATAACCTTTGATTCCCTTGACAGTCGCTAACTTATTTATCTCTGTTTTAAATGTCCTCTTCTGCTCATATCTCCCCATGCCAGCCATGCAGAGCAAATGGGATGGTTAACTCCAGTTGAAGAGGAGGCACTTCTTCTGTACCACCAGTTATATGAGTTAGGATGTGAAGTTCATCCACAAATGATAGTGTTCAATAGAAAGAGTGTGCTGCTGAAGACTGAAGACAAAATGTTCCTTGATGGCCTGGACATGTAATGACTGATCTTGATATCGTGGAAGTGAGAAATGCAGATGAGGTGTGGATAGAATAGCTTTGAAAAGAGACAGGGGATGGAGATCTTTTGGCATGGTTGAACGTTCCTGTTTCTAAGTCAGAAACTCTGTGTTCAAGGATTTGAGGGGAAAGGGTTGATCTGGTGACATTGTCACAGGACAACAAATGCAGTGATGCAGACTAATGCTCTGGGGTCTTGAGTTTGAGTCCCACCATTGCCCCATTAAATTGAGTGTAATGATAGTATCAGTGATGATGACAGTTAAACAATTATCAGTTGTTGTAAAAGCCCTTCTGATTCAATGAGGTCTTTTCAAGAAGTAAATGTGGCAAAAATATCTGGTCTGGTCTACTTGTGACTCCAGATGCTCAGGAGTGTGGTTGACTGTTAACTACCTACTGAGGTAATGGCAAAGTAATAATGTAACTAAATGAGTAATCCTGAGAAAAAGACTAACGTTCTGAGGAAATAGGTTTGAATCCTATCACTGCAAATAGTGAAATTTGGTACACCACTTGGAGGATCCTCTGAGAGTGTGGAAAGAGCTCAGAAAGCAGTCTGTTGGAGAGAACATCAGTGTCCATCACTGTGAGTGGTTTTGTAGTGTTACTACTGAGTAGACTGGTTGATTCCAAAAACACACAGTTGCTGGTCTGGATATACAGCTGGTGGCAATAAAAAAGAAAATTCTAGTTGATCTCATCATCACCAGATATGTCTGACCTCGAATCTATTGTTTGGTATGACCACAGCGTAAAATCATGTAGAGATTATGTTTGATCTTCATATTGAAGATGTTATGTTGTGTTATATTATGTTGATCGAGTAATTCAAAATTGGTCATTCATAATGAGCTCTGTGTTATCATCAGCAGCAGAATTCTGTTCAACCACAATCTGTAACTTCAGTTGTGGCATATCCTATAATGCACCATTACCACCAGGCAGGTTAGCTCAATTATTAGATTAGATTACATACAGTGTGGAAACAGGCCCTTCGGCCCAACAGGTCCACACCGACCCATCGAAGCGCAACCCACCCAGACCCATTCCCCTACATTTACCCCTTCACCTAACACTACAGGCAATTTAGCCTTGCCAATTCACCTAACCTGCACATTTTTGGATTGTGGGAGGAAACCGGAGCACCTGGAGGAAACCCATGCAGACATGGGGAGAATGTGCAAACTCTACACAGAAAGTCGCCTGAGGCAGGAATTGAACCCAGGTCTCTGGCGCTGTGAGGCAGCAGTGCTAACCACTGTGCCACCGTGCCATGGACAGTTGGTCTGCATGCAGAGTAATGCCAACAGCATGCATTCAATTCACACAACAGCTGAGTTTATAATGAGGTATAGTCCTTTTCAACCTCTCCCATCGCCTGAGGTGTGGTGCATCTCCTTAATATTTTGGAAGTGCAGGTGTTGGACTGGGGTGTACAAAGTTAAAAATTGCATAACACCAGGTTATAGTCCAACAGGTTTATTTGGAAGCACTAGCTTTCAGAGCACTGCTCCTTCATCAGGTGGTTGTGGAGTATAAGATCATAAGACACAGAATTTATAGCAAAAATTTACAGTGTGACGAATTATATATTGAAAAAGACCTGGATTGTTTATTAAGTCTTTTTATTTGATGAACGCAACAATTAACCAAAGTTTGAAGCATAAATTGACCATATTTATATCTGAGGTATACATTTACTTTACTGAAGTGCTTGCCTTTTTTTGATTGTGATACAACTTCACTCCGAGAGGTTCAGCGCTTTTCTGTCTATGTTCAAATCTTTTTTCATTGTTTGCTGACAATCTTGTCCATTTGAACTCTATAACTTATATTTTCAATAAGGGCAAAATGGGTCACAGTGGTGTATAATGTCCTAAGACTCTTTAAAATTCAGCTCAAAATGTAGTTACACTTTTATTTTCATTTCCCACATTATGATGACTCTCATTTATAATGGAACTCACGAGGATGTCGGAACACAAGTAAACTATTCGCCCCATTGAGCCTGTTCTGCCACTCAGTGGGTCACAGCTGATCTGTATCCTACCTCCACTCACCCTGCTTAGTTCAATAATCATTAGTACCATTGTCAAACCAAGCCCTGTTAAGCTGTTTTAAATTTTTTAGTCAGTTTGCAACAAACCTTTTGGAAGTGAGTGTTTCAGATCCAATAGCCTTTGTATGAAGGGCTACTTTCTGATATTGCCACTGAATGTCCCAGCTCTAACTTTTGAGTTTACCTCTCATTCAGCAGTCCCAAGAAAAAAATCATTTCTCAACGTCTACCATATCAAATCATTTAATTATCTTAAAAAGCTCAGTTCGATCAATTTCTTAATATTTAGGAAAAAACATACCTAAGATTCAGATCATGTTTTATTTTCTGAAATTAACACCTTTGCAGTCTTTTTTTTAATGTATCAATTTTGCACCAATATTACCTCACTACCCAACACCAAAAGCAGTCTAAATTAATAATCATACTGCTCAGAAATGAGGTAAATAAGAAATTGTTTTCCAATTGTTATACTCTGATGTAATTTTAAGGCTACACACCATGAGAATACTCTCCATGGAGATGTGGTTGAGCATCTATGTATTTGTGTGTGGAGTTCAAAAAAAAAAACAGAAATGGCACTAGAAACGCGCAGGAATAAATTGATCATCCTCCAACTGAGTGGCATTTACTAGAACATTTGTTTTGACATAAATGGCTTGTTTTTATTGCCTTTTCCTGCTTTTCCTGGTTGTGTTATTGAAAGGCCATTTATTTAACTCTTCTGCTTAGTGCCACCTACTCAGTGGCAAATATTTCTTTGACTTTGGACAGAGAATTTGATTTCTTTTCTATTACTAAATGTCATGGCTTCTGGCTTATACGCAGTCCACAACAAAATGAGATAATGTTTTCTGTTCTATCGGGCTTCTACTCTGATTTTTATCATGAATTCATTAAATATCAGAGGTAAACAATCTATGGTTTTATTTTCAATCATGCTCCTCATCCAGTCTTTGTGCAAGATTTTCAGTGTGTCAGCAAGTGCAGCTAGTGAGTTTGGGTCCAGGATCTTGGATGATTTACATGGCACTGCATGACATCTAAGATTTTGATTCTATGATGGTGGACTTTGAGTCTTGCTGTGATCCCACAATTTGCCCAAAATAACACAAACATCTGGATTCTGAGGACATAAATGCTATCAGTGTGCAACTTGACTGCAGTGTTTCCCACATGACATCAGCTGCAATACTTCCAAAATACTTCATTGGTTATATGATTGGGGATGTGTCGTGGTCTCGAAAGGCACTGTAGAAATGCAAACATTTCTTTTTTGAGTTTGAAACCTTGACAATTAAATGCATTGCAATTAATATTGACAATGTTTAAGGACTGAGAACTGGTTAGAATATGGGAGGTCAGGTGGAAGTGGTCTGGAGTTGTCAAATTGAGAGATAACAGAAGCCAGATTTCTGTAGCAGTTGAGCTGAGACAGGCATCAAGTTAGCAACATCACAAAGGTGGTAGCATATAGTTTTCAGGATGGTAGTGATATGTTTTTGGAAACTCAGTTCAGCCATTGGAAATTGGCATTATTTCAGTTCATGTCATTGACTGGCAGCATACAGATGATAACCAGAAAGGTGGCAAGGACAGATCATTGGATGACTTCAGGGTAATTGTGTGGGAAGTGGAAAAGAAGGTCTTGTAGCTGATGCTCAAGTTAATTGAGTACATCAAAGTGTAATGAGCTGACTGTAGTCCCAGTAACTGGACAATATTGGAGAGGCATTGGAAAAAGGTGATGTGGTCAACTGTGGCCAAAGGTTAATAATAAATTTATCAACAAGAATCTTGTTGTAAGATTTTAAAAGAGAGTTTATTTTTCTGTCCCTCCAGTCACCACCACCATTCCTTCCACCCTTCTGTCACACACGTACTCTCCCACATCTCTCAAAACCTGCACTGTTTCCATGCTGAATTCATTTCTCAGATAAATGGATAGGCGCCACATTCCCTGGCTTTCATCAAAATTGCTGTTGACACAACCACCAGGAGATGCATGATGAATGGGCTGGCATGATCTATATTTCTGTTTTCTTTCTCTTAGACTCAAGTCAATGGCTACTGCAATATCTCCCCTCAGCCATTCAGGAACTGATTAGGTGGCAGTCACATATTGAAGCAAAGGCAGATTTTGACATGTTCTTTTAATCAGACAAGTGAGATAATAAACAAGTGAGCACATGCAAAATATCTTGCCTGCTTCACCTAATTTTCTGCTGTCTGGCGGACTCAATTGTTAACTCTGTGAGATAGCTGACCTGGAATCATGTTATAATCTGATTAATAGTATGCATGTTAGTTTGAAACCAACTGGCATTTTCTTTTTCTATTTTGATCGGTTTTATTTCTTATTCTGTATCTCATTTCCTCTAATCAGATTACATTAATATTCTCTTAAAGTATGCTACTGAAAAAACAATATCTATCACAGCTTGGTTCACTAATTGGGACCATTACTTTCTTTACTTTCAAATTCATCATCTTAATAGGGCAGTGATATCAAATATTGGAGAGACTTGATAGAAGTCTACAAAATGATGAGATGCATAGATAGGGGTTATGGTCAGAATCTTTTTTTCCCAGAGTTGAAATGTTTAAAACATCACAACCACCTGGTGAAGGAGCAGCGCTCTTAAAGCTAGTGTTTCCAAATAAACCTGTTGGACTATAACCTAGTGTTGTGTGATTTGTAACGTAAAACTAGGGGGCATGTATTTAAGATGAGAGGGTGAAAGTTCAAAGGAGATGTGAGGGTCAAGTTTTTTTTACACAGACAGTGGTGGGAGTCTGGAACACCATAAGACCATAAGACATAGGAGTAGAAGCAAGGCCATTCAGCCCATCGAGTCCACTCTGCCATTCAATCATGGCTGATGGGCATTTCAACTCCACGTACCAGCATTCTCCCCGTGGCCCTTAATTCCTCGTGACATCAAGAATCTATCAATCTCTGCCTTGAAGACATTTAGCGTCCCGGCCTCCACTGCCCTCTGCGGCAATGAATTCCACAGGCCCACCACTCTCTGGTACAGTGCCAGGCTGGTGGTGGCAGATACGATAAAGATGTTTAAGAGACATGAGCACATGACTATGCATGGAATGGAGGGATATGGACCAAGTACAGGCAGAAGGGATTACTTTAATTTGGTGTCATGTTTGGCCTAACATCATGGTCCGAAAGGCCATTTCCTGTACTGTATTGTTCTATGTTCTAAATGAGAGAATGTACAGTCCAATTGAGTTATTTGAACCACAAAGACATGGGAGAGGCAACCAACTTGAAAGGGTTCAGAAAAGATTTACAAGGATGTTGCCAGGGTTGGAGACTCTGAGCTACAGGGAGAGGCTGAACAGGATAGGGCCGTTTTCTCCGGAGCGTCGGAGGCTGAGGGGTGACCTTATAGAGGTTTACAAAATTATGAGGGGCATGGATAGATAAATAGGCATAGGTCTATGGGGTCGGGGAGTTCAGAACTAGACGGCATAGGTTTAGAGTGAGAGATGAAAGATATAAAAGAGACCTATGGGGCAACTTTTTCACGCAGAGGGTGGTATGTATATAGAATGAGCTGCCAGAGGATGTGGTGGAGGCTGGTACAATTGCAACATTTAAGAGGCATTTGGATGGGTATATGAATAGGAAGGGTTTGGAGGGATATGGGCCAGGTGCTGGCAGGTGGGACTAGATTGGGTTGGGATATCTGGTTGGCATGGATGGGTTGGACCGAAGGGTCTGTTTCCATGCTGTACATCTCTATGACTCTAATTGACTGGGAGGCTCGCAAAAGGACTGAAAATGAAAAGACAGGATAGTGACAGAATTTAACATGAATTCAGGAGATAAAAGTTCACTTGTCAAATTAAGAAGCATTTTGAATATTGTACTTGCCATTTATATACTTGCAGATAGAGTAAAAATCAATATTGTTCTTAAAACGACAGATTCAGCACCCAATTATCATCAAGAACTGGTCCAGGCAAGTTTGGAGCTGGTTGAGTGACTTTCTTTCCCTTCAATGCTGTCCTACAGTAAACTACCTTAAAAATTGTGACAAGTCCCTGTATCTTCCAGAACAATTACCAATGAAGTTGTATGCCTGAAAATTTGTTTTAAATGCTGACTTTGCATGACTATTTTATGTATTTTTAAAAATTGCTCTGCTGTTAGCTTCCAACATTTCCCCAACAACAGGTGTTCAACTGACCAGGTAGCAGTTTTCAATTGTCTGGTGCTTTTCCAAAGTGTAAGCATTCTTGGAACAATACCATGAGTGCAAACATAATCTCTGCAGCTACTTCCTTTAAGATCCTGGGATGCATCCTATTAGGTCCAGGGGTTTTATAGGTCTTTAGTTTCATTAGTTTCCCTAGAGCTTTTTCTCTCATGGTAGTTACTGTATTTAATTATTTTCCCCACTTTCACATGGACTGCTTTTTGTGTCTTTGACCAGACAGACTGTTACAAGGTATTTATGAAGTGGAGGTGACAGTTTTGGACTGGGATGGACAAAATCAGAAGTCACACAATGCCAGATTATAGTCCAACACATTTATTTCAGAGCACTGCTCCTACATCAGGTGACAAACGTCTTGCACTCCAATGAAAAAGTTACCTGCCTTCCTTTTAACTCAAAGCTTCCGTACCCGGCAACATCCTGGTAAATCTCTTCTGAACCTCCCCAGCTTAATAATGTCCTTCCTATAACTGGGTGACCAGAACTGGGTACAGTATTGCAAAAGAGGTCTCTCCAATGTTCTGTACAATCTCAACATGATTTCTCAATCCCTACACTCAAAGGACTGAGCAATGAATGCAAGCATGCCAATTGCCTTTTTAATCACCCTGTCTATATGTGATGCAACCTTCAAAGAATTACATAATTGTACCCTAAGTTCCTCTGCTTTACCACACTACCCAAGGCCCTACCATTAATTGCATAAACCCTACCCTTGTTTGTTGCACCAAAATGCAATACTTGCATTGATTCAGATTGAAGTCCTTCTGGCATTTTTCAGCCCATTGCCCCATCTGATCAAGATCCCTTTGTACTTTTAGAAAACCTTCATTGTCTAACATGCCACAATTTTGGTATTGTCTGCAAACTTATTAACCATACCTTCCATATTCTCATTCAAATAATTTATACAAATGACAAACAAAAAAGGACCCAAAACCGATCCCTGAAGGAGCACCGCTGGTAACAGGCCTCCAATCCAAAAAGCAACCCTCCACCACCACTCCATGTGTCCTGCCTTTAAGCCAATTATGTGTCCAATTGGCAAGCTCACTCCATGTGACCTAACTTCACTAATTAGGCAAATGCAGAAACTGGTTGAAGGCTTTACTAAAGTCCAAATAAACAATGTCCACTGCTCTGCCATCATCAATCTTTTCAGTATCTTCCTAAAAAAGCTCACTCAAGTTTGTGAGACATGATTTTCGTTGCACAAAATGCTGACTATCTCTAATCAATGTTTGCCTTTTTAAATCTCTATAAACCCTATCTTTTATAATTGCCTCCAACAAATTACCCACAACTGAAGTCAGATTCACATGTCTACATTTCCCTAGTTTCTCCTTACAACCTTTCTTAAACAAAGATACAACATTAGCCATCCTGCAGTCATCAGGCACCTCACCCATAGTTATAGATGATGCAAATATTTCTGCAATGGGTTTCACAGTTTCCTTCCTTACTTCCCACAATGTTTCGGGATATATTAGATCAGGTCCCAGAGATTTATCTTCCTTGATATTCACCAAGACCTCCCAAACTTCCTCTTCTGTAATGTGAACTATTTTTAAAAACATCAGAGTTTATTTCTCTGTATTATCTAGACTCCATTCCTTTCTCCACAGTAAAAATTGACATGAAATATTCATTTAGTATATCCCCCATTTGCTGGGCTTCAACGCAAGACGACCTTCTTGATCTTTAAGAGGCCCACCCCTCTCTTGCTAGTTACCCTATTGCTCTTAAAGTATGTGTAGAGTTTTTTTTGATTATTCTTAACCTTATTTGTCAATGCTATCTCTCTTTGCCTTTCTACTTTCTTTCTTTCTTTCTTTCTTTCTTAACAATGCCCCTACGCTCCCTATGTTGATTAAGACATTCAATTTGGCCAAGTTGTCTATATCTAAAATAAGATTCTATTTTATTCTTGACTAGAATCTCAATATCTTTATTCAACCATTGTTCCTTAATCTTACCAGCCTTGTCCTTCATTCTAGTGGAACATAACACCTCTGAACTCTCCCACATGTCAGATGTCCTTTTACCCGTGAACAGTCTATTCCAACTAACTCTTGAAAGTTCTTGTCTCATACCATTAAAATTTGCCTTACTCCAATTAAAACTAACTTTTATGGAAAGGTTATCCTTTTCCATAACTATTTTGAAAGTAATAGAATTATGACCATTAGACCCAAAGTGCTCTCCCACTTTGACTTCACCTGCCCTGCTTTATTGGCCAAAAGAAGGTCTAGTTTTGTTCCTTCTCTGGGTGGAGCATCCACACATTAATAATAAAAGTTTTCTTGAACACATTTGACAAATTCTTCATCATCCAAACTTTTAACACTATGGTAGCCCCAGTCAATGTTTGGAAAATTAAAATTCCCCTCCCCTTTTTCCTGTATTGAAAGAATCTCTTGCTGTACCTCTTCGTATCATTTGTAAGTTTACCCTCTGGTTTCTCCCTTTTTTTGCTCATGCTTTATTAATTTTTACATCTTCTCCAATCCTCTGGTTAACCACTAATCATTGCCACAGTATGTTTTTGTGTTTCAATTTGATGACATCCTTAACTTTCCTGATGAAGTGTAACTGGCATATCTCCTTGCTAGAATCAATGTTTCTCATTGGGCTATATTATTGTGAACTGTAAGAACTATTTTCTTAAACACCTGCTATTACTCCTCATTGTCTTTGCTGCTAAACTCCTTTCCCAGTCTATTCCAGCTAACCTTTCCATTGTTGATTTGCAATTATTTAAGTTAAGCACAGTTATTTCTGATTCATGATTTTCTATTTCAGACTGATTTCTAAATTCTACCATGGTCTAATCGCTATGTTCTCAGGGATATTATCCTCTGGGATCATTTATCAAGCATGTCTCATTATACATAACCAGATCCAATATAGTATGATTCCTCATTGGATCCACAACATATTGTTCTAAACAACTATACTAAAAGCACTCAGTGAATTCTTCCTTGTGGCTAGCTCTGTTAATTGTACTTTCCCAATTGACATGAAGACTAAATCATCTATGATTAATAAACTACCTTTTTTATATGCCTTCATTATCTTATGATTTATTCTCTGTCTTACCATATAGCTACTTTCAGGAATGTATACATACTCTTACCAGTATTTTCTCACCTTCACCTGTTTGGATTGTATGTCTTATGATCTAAGATACTGCAGAAAGGATGCTGTGAAATTTGAAAGGGTTCAGAAAAGATTTACAAGGATGTTGCCAGGGTTGGAGGGTTTGAGCTATCAGGAGAGGCTGAATAGGCTGGGGCTGTTTTCCCTGGAGTGTCAGAGGCTGAAGGTAGCCTTATAGAGATTTATAAAATCATGAGGGACATGGATAGGATAAATTGACAAAGCGTTTTCCCTGGGGTAGGGGAGTCCAGAACTAGAGGGCGTAGGTTCAAGGTGAAAGGGAAAAGATTTAAAAGGAATCTAAGGGGCAACCTTTTCACGCAAATGGTAGTGTGTGTATGGAATGAGCTGCCAGAGAAAGTGGTAGAGGCTGGCATAATTACAACATTTAAAAGACATCTGGATGGGTGTATGAATAAGAAGGGTTCAGATGGATATGGGCCAAGTGCTGGCAAATGCGACGAGATTAACTTAGGATATCCAGTTGGCATGTATAAGTTGGACTGAAGGGTCTGTTTCCTTGCTGTACATCTTTATGACTCTATAATTTCTTTGCTTTGAACTTATTCCATCCCATATTAACAAAGCTATTCCATCACACTTCCTTTCCTGCCTGTTCTTTTGAAATGTCACATGCCCCTTAATATTTCATTACCAGCTTTGGTTTCCTTTAATTTTTACAACTTCCCCAATCCTCTCGTTCAACACTAATCATTGCTACAATATGTTTTGTCTGTCAATTTGATGACATCCTTAATTTTCCTGATGAAGTGTAACTGGCATATCTCCTAACTAGATTCAATGTTTCTCACTGGGCTATATTATTGTGAACTGTAAGAACTATTTTCTTAAACACCTGCTATTACTCCTCATTGTCTTTGCTGCTAAACTCCTTTCCCAGTCTATTCCAGCTAACCTTTCCATTGTTGATTTGCAATTATTTAAGTTAAGCACAGTTATTTCTGATTCATGATTTTCTATTTCAGACTGATTTCTAAATTCTACCATAGTCTAATCGTTATGTTCTCAGGGATATTATCCTCTGGGATCATTTATCAAGCATGTCTCATTATACATAACCAGATCCAATATAGTATGATTCCTCATTGGATCCACAACATATTGTTCTAAACAACTATACTAAAAGCACTCAGTGAATTCTTCCTTGTGGCTAGCTCTGTTAATTGTACTTTCCCAATTGACATGAAGACTAAATCATCTATGATTAATGAACTACCTTTTTTATATGCCTTCATTATCTTATGATTTATTCTCTGTCTTACCATATAGCTACTTTCAGGAATGTATACATACTCTTACCAGTGTTTTCTCACCTTCACCCATTTGGATTGTATGTCTTATGATCTAAGATACTGCAGAAAGGATGCTGTGAAATTTGATGACATCCTTAATTTTCCTGATGAAGTGTAACTGGCATATCTCCTAACTAGATTCAATGTTTCTCACTGGGCTATATCTTTATTGTGAACTGTGAGATCTATTTTCTTAAACACCTGCTATTATTCCTCATTGTCTTTGCTGCTAAACTCCTTTCCCAGTCTATTCCAGCTATCCTTTCCATTGTTGATTTGCTGAAATGGCTTAAGCGTGTATCTATTAACCTCTATTTATACCATTAATTCATTTTTTTCTCATTCTGAATGCCACACGCATTCAAATGAAGAGCCATGTATTTTTCAAACCTCACACTTACAGCTTAAGGCTGATCATTTTTTTTTACTGTTTGAAGAGGTGGATATGTAAGAAACATCAGATCATTACACTTGAAACAGGCCTCATTCACTCTAAATAAATTTTCATACTTATTCCAATTATTTGTGCACCTTGCACTGCTGTTGGAGCAATTTCATTTATTTGAACTCAGTACTAACTAATGGCCCTGCTGAATTCAGGTTTCTCTTCTATGTAAATCATGTCCTGCCTCCTCCTTCTATTGGTATAATATTGGATTGCTCAAAATGGCGAGGGTTTTCCACATCTGAGTTCTGCCTTCCATTTTGTGATGCCAATATCCATCCAGTAACATTCCAAAAATACTGCTAGATCTGCTGAATATTTCCATGTTTTTCTGTTTTCATGTCTTAACTACATGTACAAACCAGGCTTCTATCTGGGCCACATATAAGCAGTGAAGTAGGAATTGTTTCAGTGGTGATTCTGCCTTGTTGACTGTTTTGAACATGTAAGAAGTATGTGGATGTCCTTTGCAAAAAAATATTGGTAACTCTCGTAGTCTTTTATTTCCTTGTCTCCGCCTATGTTTGAAGAGTCCTTTCAGTGACATAGCAGAATTCTGCTAAAATTTACAAGAAGACTTGAGGCCTCATTCTTTGTTTAATCTTTAGATCTGATTTCCATTATTAACACCAGAATAAACCACTGTCATGGGTCATTTTTATGGATGCTTTTCTAATAATATGCAAGTATAATGTACTGAAGCTTTTGCCAGATGTCAATTTAGTTCATGAATATATTGCTATTTAAAATCATGCTCCTTTTTAATATTGTGCTGCATGTTATTTTAATTAATAAACGTTAAGAAGTTTGTTCCAATTAACTGACCTGTTTTTAATGCATGTTATGAGCTTGTCATGTGTAGAGTTTTAGATTAGATTACCCCCAGTATGGAAACAGGCCCAACCAGTCCACAGTGATCCTCCAATGAGTAACCCATTCCCCTACCCTATATATATATTCTTGACTAATGCTCCTAATACTATCGGCAATTTAGCATGGCCAATTCACCTGACCTGCACATCTTTTGTGATTGTGGGAGGAAACCCACGCAGAAATGGGGAGAATGTGCAAACACCCCACTGACATAAATAATTGGGATAATTAGCATCATTGCTATACAATCCTAGTAAATAGTCGAAGAGTGCAGCACTGGAAAGGCACAGCAGGCCAGGCACCTTCTGAGGAGCAGGAGAATTGACGTTTCGGGCATAAGCCCTTCATCTGTCGACTCTCCTGCTCCTCAGATGCTACCTGACCTGCTATGCTTTTCCAGCACCACACTTTTCGACTCTGACTCTCCAGCATCTGAAGTCCTCACTTTCTCAGATTCCTGGTAAATAGGCCACGGGAAGTCAGATCCTAGCATCAATCAATTTTTCAGATTGATTTCATTTATTAGGACAGCAGAACACCAGAAAAACAGCTGGAGGGTAAAATGTTTCAAAATTTACCATGAACAAATCCATAATGACTCTTCTTACTTAACCCACACATTTCCAAGTGCTTGTTAATGTCATCTGCAACTATGCATTCTAATAGGCAGGATTTTCCAACACCGCCAAGGCTAGGAATACATCAGACAATTCCCCAAAATACTGACATAAGGTAATAAGTTGGTGTCCTGACTCTACTCCTGACATTAGGCATTTTGGCCAAGGCAGAAAGGGTCCCACTAGGAGTCTGGCAGCAAGTTATCACCATTAAGAGAATTGTCAGTGTTCACTGACATAATAGAGGTGAGAACTCACTGGCAGGTTGTGACACCAGTGCTCGAAGGACATTGACCTTCTTGCTGGCTTAGGAGCAGGTGCAGCCCAAAATCACCCATGGGTGGGACTCCTGCCAACTAGTAGTGGCCTGCTGCTTTTTCTCTTGTTTTTATTCTCAACTGAGAGAGGGCACCTTCTCAGGTATTTGCCATTCATTGCAGTCACCTGCCTCATTAAAAAAAGAAATGTGTGCAATAGCTCTCCAGCTTTTGTTTGTGGGGGTGGGGGTGGGTGGGGGGGTGTTGGGGGGGAGCTGGGGGGGTATTTGAGTAATATTGGGTTCTTGGTCAAAATTCGAAACAGTGATAGCTTCTGCCCCAAAGTGAACATTTTGAAAGTTATTAGAGAATTTGAGAAGTTAATGTTAACAACTGTTGTTTGTCATGCTGTCTTTCCTCATAAATCAAATTTGCACAAAATTAAATTCGTGATGGAACGAAAGACAAACAATGGCTATTCAGAGTTTAGGTAGCATGCAGTTACAATAAATCAGGTTTCCAAAGCTAAATTAATCTAATCATTTTAAATGTTGCTTACAAACCTATTTTTGTATTCTTTATCCTTAGTGTGAGAGATCAATAGTTTCACATATGCTGAAAAGAACATTAATTAGGAGACACCAGAATAAACTTCTATCTAATTTCTCAGTGAACATTATTTGATTGCTTATTGCCTATCTCCAGGGATTATTACATAACTAACCTTCAACTTGCAAAACAGTCTGAGATTCGTTAGTTCAAATTGCATTGACAATCACACAAATCAGTCTTGAATTGATGAATTGGTATATTTCTGCTCAATTAATAAAGTTGAAGTAAGATCATTTTTTTTAGGAATAAAACTCAGTTAACATGATCTTTATGCTGTTTATTAAACATAATGGAAAATATCTACAGATGTCACTAATTGGCAGAATTAGTAATTTCATTGTTTGTTGGAAATTTATTTGGTTCTGTGAAGCCTTTTACCAAATTTAGCAAATTTATAGTTAACCCTATTTTTGTGTCTTGATGTTCTGTATTTAAACATTTATCAGGCATTTTTCTAAGCTGCTTTCAATTGAAAGAAAGTCTTAAATTGAGCCTCTCAGCCATATTATTTGATATTTATATCTGGACTAAATCTATATTCTCTCACTCTTTTCCTAAATCTGACCTTTTTGATCATATTTGATATCTGCTCAAGTCTCTCATCACTTTGCAGCTTATGCTTGTGGTGGCAGGTTAGGGGTGGTGAGCCGTTATATTCTTAAATTATTTCAAATATTAAATGGTAATGGTCCGTGGGCAAAGTGGTCATGCCAATATTTGGTTTAGGTATGGAATATGCTGTATACTTGCTGCTACATCCTGGAAGATCATGCATCATACTTCTTGTTGTCAATTACAATGGCACTCATACTCTCTGTTGATGCTAATCCTTTTACCAGAAGAAATATGGGACTCTGTTACTCCAATATATGTTATATGACTGTAGAATATAGCATTGTGGTAACAATTTTTGAGTTATGGTAATTGTATTACATAAAGTGATGGATGTTAGTGTTTCAGGTAGAGAATCAGATCTTCTCTCCTTCATCGGATTACTGCTACTGTTCATTATCCCAAACATGATTTTTAATTTTTCTTTAATTACAACAATAATGTTAATTGCTGCTGAAGCATGACATTTTATGTGGTGGCTTTTCTTCTGTACATTGAATCATCCTGGAGTGAAAATGTGCTGAAATGTACAAGAGCAACAGCCCGGCAAAGCCAGCAGCCGATCGAAGGTCACTCCCAGCAGGGTTAAACCCATGCTGTCCCTTTTAATTTTCGATGGTTACTGATTTGAGATGTAATGTCCTTATTACCTCATTGCTAGAGTGAATTAAAAATGTAACTATGTCAGCTGCTATGTTCTTTGATCAGTAGAAGCCTCGGCGTGGAGAAAACACAGAACTAATTTTTAATTCCCTATTTAATTTCACTGCAAATGTCTTGCATTTTTTTTCTTGTCCTTTATCACTGCCGATAAAGCCGATCTGGAAGAAGTTTTGAAATGATTTGAGTCTGTTATCAAATGTACAATTAAACCGCTGCGCATTTCCTTGGCAGAATTGTTCTTCTTTTCTTCATGAGCTTTTTATCCTTTTGAAATAACTCCATTCTCTGAATTGTGAGATTACAAGATGTGACCAAAAGCAGGAAGAAAGGAGCTGATTTTCAAGATGAAGCAAAACGTGCCTGTCCTATATTACAACACCGACCACTGGTGGCATGTGGTTGGGGTAGAATACTGTCACCAATCTTCCTTTCTTAAAGTAAATTAAACAAATCAAATAAAGTTAGAACAAACAGTTACTAAGGGGCACTATAACAAAAATCAAATTTGTAAGCAAAATTTATGAATTTAAATTTAAATATCATTTTGGAAGGTGATGATGTATCCCAACCCTCACTGTGGTTATTGATCTTGGAAGGCCTAAAGCATCTCAAAAAGCACCATGGACGCTCTATCCAAGAACACTCATATATTTACGGAAGAGAGCAGCTGTCAAGTGCAATGACCCCCTCTGCGGCTTGCTTCCTGACCTTGTCAATGGGCACCTTGGCCAGGTCCAAGAGCTGAGTTTGTCTCTGGTACATTTGCAACTCCTGCAGGTCAGCTAAGTTGTGAGCATGGGGAATATGACAACAACAAAAGCTAAAAGGAATACCGTCACACCAAGCAGGCATAAACCTAACAACCTCTTAAATAGAAGAATCAGGAATGGTTCCATACAAATTAAATGCTGTTGATCGGACAAGGTCCAGCCCTGTCCCACAACACCCCTCAAATGAAAGGACACCATCAAGCATCTGTTAACCTTAATTTCAAAGTCAGTGTTTCAAAGTTTCAATGTGACACACTGCATCCTGAACAAGAATGCTCATAGCATCTGGAATAAATGTTTGTGATCCACACTCAAATGCCTTTTCCAAATCAAGGACTCCTCTGGGAAAAATGGATCAGGTCTCAGACAAAGTGTGTGTTATTGTCAATGATCTGGCCCAGCACCATGTGGTCTAACACCAACCCAATTTGGAAAGACATTGCCGTGGCAAAGATTTTACAGACTATGCTTAGGAACGAGGTTGAGCATCAGTTTTTAAGAAGGCAAAAATTACCTTTTTTTCTCTTGCTATACCTCCTACAGGGTCAGATCCTTGGTGGCCTAACTGTGGCATGACTCCAAATCAAGCATCTCCTTCCCCAATTCTCAATCCTGGATTTCTGCTTCTTTGACAATTCTTTCATGTACAGATAACAGAAGAAATGAGGGTGAGTCTTGCCCGCATTCCACCAGAGCCTCCTGCTTCCTTCTCCAGTGAGACTGCAAGTGATAGAATAAGTCCTGCAAGCACCATCCTCTAGAGGTTGTTAAAGTGCTGTTACATGGACCCCACCCCTCTCTAAACCAGAGAGTGTGCAGGTTCACAAAGTGAAGTGCCGCATGCCCCACCCACTTACTGCACCTCCCCACACCACCCACACCCCAAATGAATGCTAAGATGGAGCTGATGGCCTGGAATGTGCTGTTGGCATCATTTAAATGAGAAGCAAAGCCCTCAGCCAACATGGCTGACGCACATCAGCTTTGATTCACTCGATCAGATTTATCCATGTTGCAGCAAGATGAGGCTTCCTGAATGTAAAGAATTGTGAAAATAAGGGAACTGGTGAAATTTATATTTATTAGATTTTTACCTGTGTGAATTGAATGCTAATGAACAGAGTAAAAATATTGCAAATGCGAAAGAGATGGTTGCAAAGTATGATAATTAATCTAGTGCATATATGTAAATTAGGTGTAATTACAAATAGACTTTTCCCAGAACTCAGAAAAGTTCTTTCTTTATGAAATACAATGCTGTATTCTTTATGCTATTAATGACAAAACATTAATTATGGTAATTAGGTCATATTTACATATGGAAATTAGGTTAATTAGAAAATAGTTTTCCCACTATAAATCAAAATCTTATTTGTTTCATTTAATTTGATAGCTATAGTCATTGTCTCACTGGGAAATCATTGATTGTAATATCATTTACATACATAGATTAGATTAATTACAAAACTGAAACAGTGTTAATGACAAAGATATAGAAAAAGAGTATCAGTGGTAACATTTTTTAGGTCACTATGTGAAGGGACTTGCTATGGTTTTGTAATTATATTCATGACCAAGCCTTTATCCAGTGCTGGTGGGAAATTTTGGAATTCAGCCTCAGTATTATTCAGTTCTTTTTGTTTCACATGAAATGGGCCACACTGTGACTAGTTAAAGGAACTCAGAATCCAGGCTCTAGGTGAAGTACAAGCTGGAATGTTGTTGAGAACACAACTCCTGAATACAATTTTCTGAGAAAATGTCATTTTCACATCACTGTTGAAAAAATAAGAGTTGATTCACTTCAATTGTTGTTACATTTTAATCTAAAAATTAGATGCAGTATGAATGATTACAGAGCAAACCATGATTCACAAAATGTATTCATATTGCCAACAATTCATTGAGGTGAGTATCCAATGAAAAGCTAGAGCAGAGGTTAGGTAACAATCAAATTTTCAGGATTACCAGTACTGTCTCCTTGAGAATAATAGAATAATATTTCATCAGTAAGTTGACAATTCAAGGATTTGACTGAAGCCAGAATTGCTGGAAGGCAACATGACCTCCCAACTCCTATACTCAATGCACTGACCAATAAAGTCAAGCATACCCAATGCCTTCTTCACTATCCTGCATACCAGTGACTCAGTTTTAAAGGAAATATGAACCTGTACTCCAAAGTCTCTTTGTTCAGCAACAGTCCCAGGACCTTACCATTAATTGCATCAGTCCTGCCCTGATTTGCCTTCCAAAATGCAGCACCTCGTATTTATCTAAATTAAATTCCATCTGCCACTCCTCAGCCCATTGGCCCATCTGATCAAGGTCCCACTGTACTCTGAGGTAATCTTCTTTGCTATCCACTACACCTCCAATTTTGGTATCATCTGCAAACTTACTAACCATACCTCCTATGTATGCATACAAAACACTTATATAAATGATGAAAAGCAGTGGACCATTCACCAATCCTTGTGGCACACCACTGGTCACAGACTTCCAGGCTGAAAAGCAATCCTCCACCATTACCCCTGTCTGCTGACTTCGAGCCAGTTCTGTATCTAAATGGTTAGTTTTCTTTGTTTTCCTTGTGATGTAACCAGTCTGCCATGAGGAGCCTTGTTGAACACCTTGCTGAAATCCATCTATATCATGTCCAATGCTCTGGCTTCATCAATCCTCTTTGCTACTTCTTCAAAAACTCAATCAAGTCAGTGAAACGTGATTTCCCATGGACAAAACAATGCTGAATATCGCTAATCATTTCCTTTCCTTTCCAAATACATGTCAAGAGAAGGGTGCTGGAAAAACATAGCAGATTAGGCAGCATCCAAGGAGTAGTAGAATTGATGTTTTGGCTCCTTCATCAGAAATGTGGCTTGTGGGCCCATGGGGCTGAGAGATAAATGGGAGGTGGGGTTGGTTTAGGGGGGAAGGTAGCTGGGAATATGATTAGTAGGTAAAGGTGGGGGATGGTGAGGGGTGGGAGAAGTGATAGGTCGAAGAGGAGGATGGAGCAGATAGATGGGTAGGAAAATGGACATTAAGAGGCTGATGCCAAGTTGAAGGCTTGGGACTGGGATAAGTTGGAGGGCGGGAAAATGAGGAAATTGGTGAAATCCACATTGAGCCCATGTGATTGCAGGGTCGCATGGTTGAAGATGAGCCGTTCTTCCTCCAGGCATCGAGTGGTTAGGGTTTGACAATGGAGGAGGCCCAGGACATGCATGTCCTTGGTGGAGTGGGAGGGGGAGTTAAAGTGTTTGGCCACATGGTGGTGGGGCTGATTGGTGCAGGTGTCCCAGAGATGTTCTTTGGAAATGATCCACAATTTGGCATCCTGTCTTCCCGATAAAGAGGAGACCACATCGGATGCAATGGATACAGTAGATGACATGTGGAGAAGTACAGATAAATTTCTGTTGGCTGTGGAAGCTTCCTCATTTCCCCTCCCCCCACTTTATCCCAGCCCTAAGCCTCCAACTTGGCACCACTTTCTTGACCTGTCCATCTTCCTTTCCACTTATCAGCTCCACCCTCCTCTCTGACCTATCACCTTCCCCCTCACCTTCATCTACCTATTTCATTCCCAGCAACCTTGCCCCTAACCTCATCCCCTTCCAATAATCTCTCAGCACCACCCCCAGCCCTGAAGCCTAATTACTAATGAAAGGCTTATGCCCAAAATATCAATTCTCCTGCTCCTCGGATACTGCCTGACTTGTGCTTTTCCAGTACCACACTCTCAACTCTGATCTTCAGCATCAGCAGTTCTCACTTTCCCCTTTCCAAATACATCTAAGTCGCGTCTCTCAGGATCCCCTCCAACAACTTGCCCACTACTAATGTCAGGCTCACCTGTCTTTAGTTCCTTGACTTTTCCTTAAATCCCGAAATAGTGGGCTAATTTTATCGTGGAATGGGATCATCATTCCTTTTGAGTGATGTACACAAGAAAGAAGCTTGTAAATTTGTCCACTAAAATGTTCTCACAAGAAATTACAGGAAGCATCCCACTTCTATCTGTTAATATGGACTGTTAATATTTGTATATTTTGACTCCTTGGAATCTTCCTTTTCCAACCAGCAGTCATTAAGAATAAAATTCAACATGACCTCCACTGCACGTGCACAGCCTTTGGCCATCTGAAGAACAGAATGTTTGATGACAAAGACCTCAAGCTCAACAGCAAGTTCATGGCTGACAGGGTGGCAGTGTAACCAGCACACCTATGTTCAACTACTTCAAGACATCAGCAATGTAAACTGACTTGTCAAGCCCTTTAAGAAAAATCATCAGTGTTGTTTCTGCAAAATCCTGCAAATCCACTGGCAGGAGAGTTGCTCCAAGTCTTCTCTTCAGCTAACATCCCCAGTATCAAGGAACTGTGTACAGTCATTCCACAATATTGGGCAGGCCACATCATCCGTACACCTGATGCAAGATTTTTTTAAAACCAGCTCTCTACTTCAAGCAGAAGGATGTGCAGAAACAGTGCTGAACTATGTAGTTAACCAGAGCACTGGCGTGGAAGAAAATCATCTTAATCCTGAGAGACTAGCTATGAAGAGGAAATTTTGATTCTTTAATTGCCATTAGTGCAATGTGCAAATTGGCAATATAGACATCAAAATATCAGTTTCTGATATGAATTTAAAATAAAACAACTGCACCATGATTTAATTGAGAAATGACTAACTTTGAGAAAATGAGGACTGCAGATGTTGGAGATCAGAGTTGAGAGTGTGGCACTGGAAAAACATAGCAGGTCAGGCAGCATCTGAGGAGCAGGAGAATTGACGTTTCGAGCATAGGTTCCTTATCAGGAATGTGCGGTGGTGATGGGGGGCAGGAGGGTGGGTGGGTGGCGGGGAGGGGTGATGTAACCCAAGGGAGCTGAGAGACAAATGGGAGAGCAGTGGGCTGGGGGGAAGGTAGTTTGGAAGGCGATAGGTAAATAAAGTTGGAGGTGAAGGTGGTAGGTCGGAGTGGAGGGTGGAGTGGATAGGTGGGAAGGGAGATGGACAAGCAGGACAGTTCAAGAGAGCAGTGCTGAGTTGGAGGTTTGGATGTAGGAGAAGATGGGAGGAAGGCAAAGGAGGAAACTGGTCAAATTTACATTGATTCTGTGTGGTTGGAGGGTCGCGAGGTAGATGATGAGGTGTTCTTCCTCCAATCGTTGGGTGGCTTGAATTTGGCAGTGGAGGAGGCCCAGGACTTGCATGTGCTTGGCATTGTGGGAGGAGGAGTTGAAGCGTTCGGCCAAAGAGCAGTGGGATTGTTTAGTATGTGTGTCCCGAGATGAATGACTTTGAACGCCATCTCAAAATGGTTCTGAAAAATTGGATGCTGCAAAAATGAGGACTTGAATTATTCTTTGCAAGACTCAAAACACCCCAAATTGCTCCCAGCTGTCAATAGCGACCAGTATCATTTTCCTTTTTCTTAAGAAACCAAAAAACCAACTGTTTAGTGAAAGAATGAAGTGACAATAAGTACACAGTTTAATCAAATGAACTTTATTGCAGAAAAATCATTGAATATGAATTGATATAAAGGCTGGCCTGTTAAAGTATAATGAATTTAATCGCCTTAAGTGCAAGAGTAGTTAAATTTTGTTTCAATTGTGTAAAAACTTGGTTTGATTGCATTTAAAGTACTTTGTGCAGTTTTCATCTCCCCAGATCAGAAAAGATATTGTTGCCATACAGAGAGTGCAATAAAAGTTCACTGTCTGAAGTGTTTGCAAAAATCCAAGTTATTGTCTTTAGAACACCGACTATCGCTTATTAGCTAAGACACAGTTTGGGGTTACTATAATACCACTGTGAATTAAAAAGAAAGTGCCCACAGAGATGGGATCTTGTTCTCACAACTGCAGCTCTATCAGATTACTTTGGCCTATTACTATTCATAATCCATGGAATCAGTCAAATATCATACATAAATCATGCTCAGAAACTTCACTTATTGTTTTAATTCACAAGTTAACATTAAAATATTCAAAGTGTCAGTTTCAAGTGAGGAGGAGGTGGAAGTATGACCAGTAAGTTTACAGATGACAAAAAATTAGTGTTGTGGTAAGTAACTAGGAGGTAATCTCCAGACCACACCAGGATATAAACAGGTTGGTCAGCTAGCCTGAACACTGGCAAATGGAATTCTGTCCTGAACAGTGCAAGATGATGCATTTTAGGAGGACTAACAAGGTAAGGAAGGACACGTTGAATGATAATATCTTAGCAAGTACAGAAGATCAGTGGGACATTGGTGTCCCTTGTAGGTCCTTGAAGGCAGCAGAATAAGTACATGTAGGATTAAGAAAGCATGTGGGATATTTGCCTTTAATGGTCAATACATTGAATAAAAGAGCATAAAGGTTGTGATGGGGTTGTATATCACATGAGTTAGGCCCAGCTGGGGTAATGAGTGCAGTTCTTGTGGCCATACTACAGGAAAGATTTGATTTCATGAGAGAAGATGAACTTTGCCTGTACTGGAATGATTCAGCTATGAAGAGAGACTAGACAACTAGGGGTTGTTTTCCTTAGAGCAGAGAAGGCCATGGGGGTTATCTAATTAAGATGGCATACAAAGTTCTAAAGGGCATAGACAGGGTGGATAGGGAGAGATATTACTCCATTACTCCCTGTATGGAGAAAAGGGTGGTAAAGGCAGAAACCCTTTGATAAGACATTTACAAATTACCTAGGTGAGCACTTGAATTCCCATGCGATACAAGGCTATGGACCAAGTACTGGAAAATGGGATGAGAATTGATGGATATTTGAGGACAGGCATGGAAACAAGGGCAAAAGCAAGCCCAGACTTGGACTCATCCAAGAATGATGAAGGGATTTTGAAGGGATAAATTGAGTTTTGAGCGAGACCAAAAGGAGCAGACATACTTCACATTCAAGTGCAATGATTGCTTTCTTATGGACACAGTTCCAGAAAATAGCTGATTCAATGCAATTGCCTTTGAAGGGCTTTGCATCATTCTCAAGTAGAGACTGTATGCTCAGACAGAAACTAAATACTTACTCCACTTGCTCATGGTCACAGCCATTGTCCACTTCAGATTATGCTTGGCACAATGGGTTGCCTCTCCTGCTCCTCGGATGCTGTCTGACCTGTTGTGCCTTTGTAGTGCCACACTTTTCGACGATGAATTGCTGTCTCATTCTGGTAATCAGGACCCCCAAACAGAACTAGAGGGCATAAGTTTAGGGTGAGAGGGGAAAGATATAAAATAGACTTAAGAAAAACCTTTTTTCACACTGAGCGTGGTACATGTAAGGAATGAGCTGCCAGAGGAAATGGTGGATGCTGGTACAATTGCAACATTTAAGAGGCATTTGGATAGGTATGTGAATAGGAAGGGCTTAGAGGGATATGGGCTGGGTGGTAGCAGGTGGGACTAGATTGGGTTGGGATATCTGGTAGGCATGGATGGGTTGAACCAAAGGGTCTGTTTCCATGCTGTACACTTTCATGACTCTCTGACTCTATGGGGTAAAAACAACGACTGCAGATGCTGGAAACCAGATTCTGGATTAGTGGTGCTGGAAGAGCACAGCAGTTCAGGCAGCATCTGAGGAGCAGTAAAATCGACATTTCGGGCAAAAGCACTTCATCAGGAATAAAGCAGAGAGCCTGAAGCATGGAGAGATAAGCTAGAGGAGGATGGGGGTGGGGATAAAGTAGCATAGAGTACAATTGGTGAGTGGGGGAGGGGAGGAAGGTGATAGGTTGGGGCCGGGGGGGGAGAGTGGAGTGGATAGGTGGAAAAGAAGATAGACAAGTAGGACAAGTCATGGGGACAGTGCTGAGCTGGAAGTTTGGAATGAGGGTGAGGTGAGGGAAGGGGAAATGAGGAAACTGTTGAAGTACACATTGATGCCCTGGGGTTGAAGTGTTCCGAGGCGGAAGATGAGGCATTCTTCCTCCAGGCGTCTGGTGGTGAGGGAGTGGTGGTGAAGGAGGCCCAGGACCTCCATGTCCTCGGCAGAATGGGAGGGGGAGTTGAAATGTTGGGCCACAGGGCGGTGTGGTTGATTGGTGCGGGTGTCCCGGAAATGTTCCCTAAAGCGTTCTGCTAGGAGGCGTCCAGTCTCCCCAATGGAGAGGAGACAGCATTGGGAGCAACGGATACAATAAATGATATTGGTGGATGTGCAGGTAAAACTTTGATGGATGTGGAAGACTCCTTTAGGGCCTTAGATGGAGATGAGGGAGGCGGTGTGGGCGCAGGTTTTGCGTTTCCTGCGGTGGCAGGGGAATCAACTCTCCCTCCCACTCAGGACCAAGAAGGTCCTGGGCCTCCTTCACCGCCAGTCCCTCACCACCAGACGCCTGGAGGAAGAACGCCTCATCTTCCACCTCAGAACACTTCAACCCCAGGGCATCAATGTGGACGTCAACAGTTTCCTCATTTGCCCTTCCCCCACCTCACCCTAGTTCCAAACTTCCAGCTCAGCACTGTCCCCATGACTTGTCCTATTTGTCTATCTTCTTTTCCACCTATCCACTCCACCATCCCCCCACCCCCAACCTATCACCTTCATCCCCTCCCCCACTCACCAATTGTACTCTATGCTACTTTCTCCCCACCCCCACCCTCCTCTAGCTTATCTGTCGACACTTCAGACTCTCTGCCTTTATTCCTGATAAAGGGCTTTTGCCTGAAACATCGATTTTATTGCTCCTCGGATGCTGCCTGAACTGCTGTGCCCTTCCAGCACCACTGATCCAGAATCTATGACTCTATGTGCCTATCCAAGAGTTGCTTGAATCTCCATAATGTATCCAACTCTACTACGACTGCTGCCAGTGCATTCCATGCATTCACCACTCTCTGTGTAAAGAACCAACCTCTGACATCTCCCCAAAACCTTCCTCCAATCACCTGAAATTTGTGCCCCCTTGTGATATCCATTTCTGCCCTGGTAGAAAAACGTCTCTGTCTATTCACTCGATCTATGCCTCTCATCATCTATGAAAATGCTTCTCACCCCTCTTCACTCCAATGAGAAAAGCCTTAGCTCCTGCAAACTTTCTTCATAAGACCTGCCCTCCAGATCAGGCAATACCCTAGTAAATCTGCTCTGCAGTCTCTCTAGAGCTTCTCCATCCTTCCTACAATGAGGCGTCCAGAACTGAACACAATATTCCAAGAGTGGTCTAACCAGGGCTGTGTAGAGCTACAGCATAGCCTTGTGGTTCTAAAGCTCAATTCCACTGCTAATGAAAGCCAACACACCATCCACCTTCTTAACAACCCAATTGGCTTGGGTGACAGATTTCAGAAATTTAAGGGTATGGACCCCAAGAACCCTCTGTTCCTCCACACTACCATGAATCCTGCCTTTAATCTTGTATTCTGCATTCAAATTTGACCTTCCAAAATGAATCACTTCACACTTTTCTAGGATGAACTCCATTTGCCACCTATCAGCCCAGTTCTGCATCCTGTTCATGTCTTGTTGCAACCTACAACAGCCCTCTATACTATTCACAACTCCACCAACCTTTGTATCATCAGCAAACTTACTAACACACCCTTCTACTTCCTCATCCAAGTCATTTATAAAAATCACAAAGAGCAGAGATCCCAGAATAGATCCCTGCAAAACACCACTGGTCACCGAACTCCAGGCTGAATACTTTCCATCTACTGCTACCCTATGTCTTCTATGGTCCAGCTAATTCTATATCCACATAGCCAAATTTCCCAGTATTCTATGCCTCCTTACTTTTTGAATGAGCCTACTGTGAGGAACTTTATTAAACAACTTGATAAAATCTATATAGACCACATCCACTGCTCTATCTTGATCAATGTGTTTTGTCACATCTTCAAAGAATTCAGTAAGGCTTGCGAGGATGACCTGCCCCTCTCAAAGCCATGCTGACTATCTCTAATCAACTATGATTTTCCAAATAATCGTAAATCCTTTCTCTCAGAATCCTCTCCAATAATATGTCCACCACTGACATAAAACTGACTGGTCTGTAATTCCCACAATTATCTCTATTTCCTTTCTTGAACAAAGGAATAATATTTGCCATCCTTCAATCATCTGGCACTACTCCAGTGTACAGTGATGATGCAAAGATAATCGCCAAAGGTGCAGCAATCTCTTCCTTCACATCCTGTAGTAACCTTGGGTATATCCTGTCTGGCCTGGGGACTGATCTATCCTCATGTTTTTCAGAGTTTTTAGCACATCCTCCTTCTTAACATTAACGTGTTCATTGGTTTGGATTGAGGATTGGCTAACAGACAAAAAGACAGACTGTTGGGATAATGTGTCTTTCTTAGGTTGAAAGACACACCTTGAGGAGTGACTCAACGATCAGTCTGAGGCCCTCAATTATTTATTATCAACGTTATTGACCTAGAGGAGAGAGCAGCGTGTAATGTATCCAAATTCGCTGCTGATAGAAAAATATGTGGGAGGGCATGTTGTGATGATGACATAAGGATTCTGCAATGGGATATAAGTAGGTTGAATGAGTGGGTAAAAACTTGGCAGATGCAGTTTAACGTAGGAAAGTATGAGGTTTGGCACTTTAGTAGGGAGAATCAAAAGGTAGACTATGGTTAAAATGAAGAGAGACTCCAAAATAGTAAAGCACAGAGGGATCTGTGTGCATGAAACATACAAAAATGTATGTAGAAAGTAATGATGAAAGCAAATGGTTATGTGGCTTTTATTACCAAGGGATTGGAGTTAAAAATAGGAAAGATTGGTCCTAAGTAGGACAATGCACAGAATGTTGATAAGAGACTGCACCTGGAGTACTGTTTAGTCCCAGTGTTTAAGAAAAAGATATACTGACATTAAAGGAAGATCAAATGAGATTCACTAGGCTGTTTCCTGAGGTGAAGGGATTGACTTGTCAAGAATGGCTAAATAGGTTAGGCTTTTATTCATTACAGTTTTGGAGAGTAACAGATGATGCTATTGAAACATGTACAATTCTAAAGGGACTTGACAGTGTTGATGTTTCCATTAGTGGGGGAGTCTTGATCTGTGGATCATTGTTACAGAATGAGGGGACACTCACTTAAGACTGAGATGCAAAAAAAATTTCTTCTCTCAGAAGGTAATAAATGCCTGGAATTTTCTACCCTGGGTTTGATCCCCCCCTTGAGTGACTGTCTTTTTGGAGTTTGCATATTCTCCCCTTGTCTGCATGAGTTTCCTCTGGGTGGTCCGGTTTCCTCTCACGGTCCAAAGATGTGCAGTTTAGGTGGATTAACCACAGGAAATGCTGGGTACAGGAATGGTGTAGGTTTGGGTAGGATGCTCTTCAGGATGTCAGTGTGGACTCAATAGGCTGAATGACCTGCTTCCACATGGTAGGGATTCTCTGATCACAGACCTAAGTCTTATCAAATTTAAAGATTATTTATGGCATTTGTTTTCTCAAAAAAAGTTTATGCTTTCACTAATTCCATTGGAAAGAAACTTAAGCAGAAGATCCAACCAATTAGAGTATCAGTCCATATAAAGAGAAAATGTCTCATTCCAAGTATTTTCAATTTAACATCTTCCATCTCCTCATCTAAACATAGGAATACATGTATTATTCCCAGTCCACAATGGTATTTCCAGTGAGTTGACTTTGAAGAGGACGGTCAAAGTTTCTGAAACATTAAAACCAGTGAATTTTGTTCTTGCAAACTATCGCAAACTTTGAACTCCAGTAAACAAAATGGTCTCCAAGCTTCAAACTTGGAGTTTGATGCATAGTTATCATTAAAGAAATATTTTAATCATGGCATTGTCACCAACTGTATCCCTTTTAATTCCAATCATATGGGCTGCGAATGATTTTTCACGAATTACAATGACTTCTCTAGAGGATCGTTCTTTTGCAGTTTCTGACTATTGCCATCTCATTTTAACTGACTAATAATCCATTGTGAATCAAAGGAAAATCTAGAACTCAATATTACTAAGACAGCCATTATATTGTTGTTCCTATACATTCAGGAATTGTGCTTTACACAGTCTTTGTGATAAAGTGTGTGACATACACTTGCAGTCAAATTCATTATACTGTAGTTACCTGATTGCTTCATGAAGTAATCTTCTATTATCTGTGCAGTGCAGAGCAGAGAACTTGTATCTTATCTGTTGAAGCCCTTCTTCATATTTGCCAGACAATGAGTGACATTAACAACACCACTGGACTTAGTGAGCAGATTTTAATCTTCTCCCATGATTTGGAGATGGGGTATTTCACCAGACAGATGGTTGTCAGGTGTAAATCATCTCACAATCCCAAATCAACCCCAAATTATTTCAGAGAAAGGAGATTTGTGGAAGGCATTCTTGCTAGAAGCCAGCTTTAAGTAATAAAGTGAGAAATTAATGTTTGAAGAGGGTGCATAAAGAGGTGTCTATTTGCAGGCTTCTGCAGCTGGTAGTCAGATCCCTGGTTGTGAGGCACCCATTGCCCGATTGAGGGATCTGGCATTGGAAAGGAGGGGGCACTTCATCCAACTGACCTCCTGCAAAGTAGGTGATGCAGCTCTCAACTGCTCACTTGTTGACATCTGAGGCCCCATTATGTGGATTTAATTCTGCCTCATTTGCTCTCCTCTTCCAATCCCAATACCCAGCAGCAAGCAGTCTGGAAGAATGAAAGTATCAAAAGAAAATAGAAGAAAGGTAAAAGAAAATCTGTGAAGCTTTTTTTAAAAGAATCAATTCATTTTTTAAAAGCCTCATTTTATTGCTTTTTAATACTGAATACAACTGAGATGAAGTATAATCCTGTCAACACTGTTCTTTATTAATTTGAATGACATTTAAAAAATGACATTATGTGGCATATGTGGCAGCAATGAGGAATAGTGTGATTAGGTCCATTTCTGACAGCCTTTGAAATGCTATGTTGGCTGACTGGTCACGATTCGAGCCATTAAACCATCTGTCAGGCCACAAAGTAAGACACTGAAACAAGTAATTTGTTTGAAGTAGGTTTACACAGGAATTATTTGATCCAAATTGAGTGTTACTTCGCTTCTGCTGCATATGAAGGTGGGATGGGCCAAGTATGTTAGCTCTACACTTTTCATCCATGTGGCTGAAAGTGGGGAATACAACCCGATAACGCAATCAGAGTGAAATCTGGAGTGATTTACAACATTAACTTGATCTTTCCTTTCTTTCATTCCTTTCCAGTCATATCTGTCATTCTTCTAACACTTTCCATTGGTTTCAAACTTTCTTGTTGAGGTGCTCCAGCTGGCTTCTGTTCACCATGCATATGCAATTCCTTTATGCATATATCATCCATCAGAACGGTCTTAGGGCTCTCTGCTTCCTGGGAAAAAAAGACCTGCACTTTCTCCATCAACCACCACCCTTCTCCTCACGGCTGAAATTATCCTCACTTTGAACACTTTCTCCTTGAACTCCTATCACATCCTTCAGATCAAAGGTATGGCTGTGGGTACCTGCCTGTCTCTGTGGGATGTGTACAATATTCCCTGTTTCAATCCTACTTGGGCCCCACTCACAACTCTTTTCTTTGGTATATCAATGACATCATTAGTACTGTTTCCCTCTTTTGCTTGGATTTGGAAAAGGTTATCAATCCAATTACAACTCTTCCAATTTTCACCCTGCTCTCGCCTTCACCAAAACCATCTCTGACACCTCCCTTTCCTCTGTGACATCTCTGTCTCCATTTCTGGGGATAGGCTGGCCACTGAGATTCATTGCAAATGCAGCGACTCCTGTTGTTACCTCCACTTTACATCCTCACACACTATTTCCTGCAAGGAATCCATTCCAATCTCCCAATTTCTCCATCACTGTTGCATTTGTTCTGATTAAGTCAATTTCCACAGAGGAGGATTCTTTGTTTTTTCTGAATCGAGGATTCACATTCCCCTGGTTGACAGAGCCCTTAGCCATTCTGAACTAAATCCTGCACTTCTGCCCTCACTCCTTCTCTTCCCTCGCACAACAGCAATTGTACCCCTGATCCTCACTCACAACTACATCCACATCTGCATTCAAAGGATAATAAATCATCATTTCTGTCACCTCTAGTGGGATATCAGAACCAGACGCACATTCCCCTCCCCTTCCCACTCCTCCTTCACTCCCAGTATGACCCTACAGCACCTAGAAAGTTATTGCAGAATATGCAACATTTGCCCTTTTACCTGTTCCCTCTTCACTAGCCAAGTCTGCAGTCATACCTTCCAGGTGAAGTAGTGATTCACATGTACTCCATGCAATCTGGACTACTGCACTCATTGATGGCAGTGTGGTCCCCTTTATGCTGGGGAAACAAAAATCAGACTGGTGAACACTTGGCAGAAAGACCATGTTCTGTCGAAAATAATGACCCTGAGCTTCCAGCTACCTATCACTTCAATACAAGACCGTGTTCCCACGCCAAAATTTCTGTCTCAGGCCTGCTGTAGTGTTCCGGTGAACCTTAGCGCAACCTTGAAGAGCACCATCACAATTTCCACTTGGGGACATTGTAGCCTCTAAGTTAACATTGAGTTCAGTAATTTTAGAGCCTGCTTCGATCTTTCCATGGTTTTTAACCACCCCACATTCTGGTCCTGTCATCACATGGGTTGTTTTTGGCACAGCCTACCTGTTCTCACTGACTCTTAGTCCTATTAGCTCATTACGTGAGGATGCTTTCAGCACAGCCTATCAATTCTCTCCTCCTGTCAGGTATTATCATCACTTATTCAGCTTCTCTTCTGTCCTGGTCTACTATCAACAAACCCTTCACCTGCCAACCCTTTTCATACTCTTTCCCTCTGGGCTCTGTACCCCCTATCTACTCACCTCTTCTCCTTGCCATGCCCCCAAGCTTGTCTTCCATAGAAGTACCACCTTTTCCTTGCTGCTATCAGCTCTGATGAAGAGTCCACATGTTAACTTTATTTGTTTTCCTGGATGTTGCCAGGCCTGCTGAGTTTTCCCAGAGATTATTTTTGTTTCAGATCTCGAGCATACACAATTCTTTGTTTTGTTTTCATGGTTTGCAGTGTGATTAGTAAACTGAGAATTGGTTGTAGCCTTAAAATGTAAGTACTTTAATGTGTAATGTTTCAGCATTATTTTAGGCTTTTCATTTGTCAATTTAAGTTTGTATCGACGTCTTTGGTTAAACAAAGCTTATGAGTGGCAATTGGTGGTTTCATGAGGGAGCAAGAAGGCATGCTTGAAAACATTATGATGTGAAAAGGAGGAAATGGGAAGTGAGGCTGACATTATCCATTGTTATATTGAGGCATGCTACAGTGTATAAACCATACACAAAGAATTTATTGAGACAAAATCAGGAAAGATAGTAGCCAAACAAAACAGGTGACCAAAAGCTTGGACAAGGAGATTAATTTTGAGGAGGGCTAAAAAGAGAATGGAGAAGAAGGGAGAGCTCGTAAAAGAATCCCGGTGATCAGCTGAAGGTAAAATAAGAGATTACAAAAAGCTAAAGTTGAGGGAAAAGTTTCAGGACACCTAAGAGAGGAAGTGGGGTCTGCAGGCCTGGAGTAGAGGAATAAACAAGGATATATGCATCCATAAAGCAATTTAAATAGAAACACCAGAATTCAAAAATTGAAATTTTTTAGGGATTAAGAGCCAGTGTAGTGTCAGCAAGGACTGGGATGTTAGGTCAGGGGAATTTGGTGCCACATTAGGCAGGAGCATTAGTTGGAACCTCTAGCTTGGAGAATGGAAGGGTCACCAGGAGAACATTGCAACCATGCAGTTTGGAAGTAACTAGTGCATGGGGAAACACTTCAGCAACAGCTGGACAGATCAAAGCAGAGTTAGAGTTGGATTATTAGGTCAGCGCAGTTGCTCAGTGGTTAGCACTGTGGCTTCAGAATGCCAAGAACCCAGACTTGAACCCAGCCTCAGCCAACTGTCTGAGTAGAATTTATTTCCCCATGTCTGTGTGGGTTTGCTGTGGGTGCTCTGGGTTTCCTTCCACAATGCAAAGATTAGATTTAGATTAAATTAGATTACCTACAGTGTGCAAACTTGCTCTTCAGCCCAACCAGTCCACACCGACTCTCTGAAGAGTAACCCAACAAGACCCATTTTCCTCTGACTAATGTACCTAACATAATGGGCAATTTAACATGGCCAATTCACCTGACCTGCACATCTTTGGACTGTGGGAGGAAACCCACGCAGACATGAGAATGTGCAAACTCCACATAGACATTTGCCCGAAACTGGAATCGAACCTGGAACCCTGGTGCTGTGAGACAGCAGTGCTAACCACTGTGCCATCGTGCTGCCCTAAATGTATAGGTTAGGTGGACCAGCTATGCCAGATTGCCCCATAGTGTCCATGGTTGTGGATACTAGGTAGATTAGGCATGGGAAATGCAGGGTTACAGGGATAGGGAAAAGGGTGAGTCTGGCTGGCTGTTCTTCAGAGGGCCCTGTGGACTCAATGGATTGAATGGCCTGCTTCCAAACTGTCGGGATTCTATGATTCTATTAATAATGTGGCTGCAACAAATACCAAAATGTTAGAGCTCATTGAAATACAAATGCATTATTTTTCTGCAATCACAGTTCCTTCTTTCATTATCTCACTGGTTCCATGATCTCACAAATCTATCAAATCATATGTTTTGGATCCTTGTGGAGAAATTGAAAATCACTAAGATTTAAATTTACAGATTTAATTTCTGAGGGAAAAATTCAACACCATCCCAACCGATCCCCCATGCTTCCACTCTTGCCTTTTCCATCTCTCAATAGCGTGATCGGATTTCCCAGGTGCTCACATTTCATCCCACCAGCCTCTGCATTCAAAAGATCATTCTTGCCATTTCAGACAACTCCACCAGAATGTGATCATCCAATATATCTTCCCCTCACTCCCCTGTCTGCATCTCGCAGGGATTGTTCCCTCCGGGACACTCTCCCCACTGCACCCAGTGTGCCTACTCTACGTTGGAGAAACAAATGCAGACTGGGTGACCACTTTGCAGAACATTTCCAATCTGTGCTCAAGCATGACCCTGACCTTTCCATAGCTGTCATTTTAACAAGCATCGTGCTTGCATGCCCACAAGTCTGTCCTCAGCACACTGCAGTGTTCCAGTGAATCACAAAACAAACTAGAGGAACAACATCTTATCTTCAGACTAGGCACTTTACAACCTTCTGGATTTAATATTAAATGCAACACCTTTAAACTGTGGAATAACTCCCATTCCTTCCCTTTCTTTTAGCTTTGCATGTTATATTCTTTGTCACCATATCCTCGCTCTCCTCCCCCACCCCAGTGGGACTGTCTGTTCTTTCAAGTCTAGCAGTTGGACACCACTATTCTTCCATTCTCACATTCTCATCATTTAATCTGAACTCTCAACATCTTTTCTCCCTCAGCACTCTGCACCCCAACCACACCCCCACCCCCACTATAACATAAATGCAGTCCCTTCCACAGTTTACTTCAGTTCTGATGAAGTCATCTATACTTGAAACATTAGGTTGCTGTCTCTCTGCGGATGCTGAAAATGTTGCTGGAAAAACACAGCAGGTCAGGCAGCATCCAAGGAACAGGAAATTTGACGTTTCGGGCATAAGCCCTTCATCAGGAATGAGGAAAGTGTGTCCAGCAGGCTAAGATAAAAGGTAGGGTGGAGGGACTTGGGGGAGGGGCGATGGAGATGTGATAGGTGGAAGGAGTTCAAGGTGAGGGTGATAGGCCGGAGTGGGGTGAGGGCGGAGAGGTCAGGAAGAAGATTGCAGGTTAGGAAGGCAGTGCTGAGTTCGAAGGAATCGACTGAGACAAGGTGGGGGGAGGGGAAATGAGGAAACTGGAGAAATCTGAGTTCATCACAAGGGATGCTGCCTGAACTGCTGCACTTTTCCAGCAACACATTTTCAGCTCTGATACTCCAGCATCTGCAGACCTCACTTTCTCCTCTCTGCGGATGCTGCCTGACCTGCTGTGATCTCCAGCATTTGTTGTTTTCAAAACAGACTCCAGCATCTGCAGTCATTCTCCATCACACAGCAATAACTATGTAATATATGAGTAAGTTCTTCAAGTCTGTAATAACTTTCAGCCCTTTATTACATTTTTACATTTCTTCTGGTTATGCAAGATGACAAGTATTGTGATATTACACAATTACTGTAATTGTCATCATATCACACGCAAAAATGGTAATAGAAACTTTCTTATTTATCCATTTCTGACCTTGACGTGGCTGAACAGCTGAAGTTCATTTTTTGCCCCCTGTTTTCCTTTGGGAATTGCTGAATCTTTATTTGTCATTTTGCCTTTAAGGTACTGTCAAATGCAGAAAACTTTTAGATAGAAATGTTATGATAAAAACGCAATTCCATGTCTCAGCTGGGCTACAGTAGTGCCAATCCATGGGGGTCTGTTATCATGGTTTGTAGGTTAGTTTGATATGATTCATTGCATTCAAATCAACAGCTAATGTTGCATATATATATATATATATATTTTAAAATTGCAGCTGAGCACAGCCTGTCACAGGTGCTTCAGAAAGGGGACATCGAACAGAGCCTGAAAATGGTGCAGGGAATTTGGGCCGGGAGAGGTGTAGAGTATAGGATTATTGGCAGTGGTGGAATCACAATACAGATCGACCCTGTGGTTGTGGCTTTTGATATAGCACAGAAACTTTGGGTTGTGTTCTAATTCATATGATTGCAGAGTGCAACTGTTGTTCAATGCAGAAAAGAGTGGCTGCATGTCTCATCAGGGGCACAAAATCATGAACAACTCCCTAATCGATTTTCTCCCATCTGATTTTAACTCATCCAATAATCTGATTTCCACATTGTATACAGAGCAGCATGTACATCTTGCTTTCCTTCCAAACCCACACCCCTCATTATGTAACACTATCTGTTTAGCTTTCTCTTTTCACATGTCCAAGAGATGCTCAAAGAGGTGGAGGACCAAAAGGACAGTGCCATTCAAGAAATACCATCACTTGCTCTCACTGTGGTAGCCACCAACTCAGGATTTGTTTGTCATTTAGTTTAACAGATGATGGTGACATGAGATCTGCATGGGACAAGACACCAATCACAAGTGACGTGCAGTTAGAGCAGTGGAAAATATTAGCACAGGTGGCAACCTGCCAGAAGGGAAGGTCACACTGTCATTCTGCTGCAGAAAACTCAACTGAATGCTTTGATAGGATGAGCTACCGAACAATTAAGTATGAATATGAAATGCTCAATGCATTGGGATGCCTGCTCTTTGCACAATATCAAGGAACATGAGGGAAACCAGCTACAACATTGCACAGTGCTTTATGTAAAGCTCAGGGGTTACATTTTTTCCAGCATGGAACTGGTGAACCTCTCTGTATTTTGTGGATCTAGACATAATGCAGAATATGATGGCCAATGTCTTAGCTTCTTATTGCAACACAATCAGGAACTGCTCAATCTCCGAGGGCTGCAGTGGAAACTCCCAATGGGAATATTGCAATGTCAGCTTGCTACCATACAAGCTCATACTTCAGCCATCATGACTTAGGAAACCAGTGTTCAAGTGACTTGTAGGGATTCACATCCATCTGCTGATACTGTACTATAGATACTGATGCGCACATCACAAAGAGTGGTGGTTTCTCAGTGGAGCATGAATAAGCTGCTGTCTCTCATGATTGGAACCTTCATTTTTTTTCCATAATTGCCAGCAGTATCCTTGCTGTTACTTGTCAGTCAGCTAGCCTGGCTTGTTTGCACCATGCTGAGAAAGTGCAAAGTAACTGGGCCTTTTGTGGCTGGAGCTGTTTTTATTTGAAAGCCAGCAGTCTCCACCAGCTATGCTGCAGTCACAGTGTACAGAGCACTGGGACAACGAAAGGCACATGGAAAACAGTCACAATCTGGATGAAATACAGAATGATTGATTTATCAGTTTGTTTTCAAATGTTTATTTTGATCTTTTGTCTTGTATTATGACAAAGCAGACTTTGTGATGGTCAGTAACAGAGGGAAAAAATCAACTCGGCAAAAGTGAGGACTGCAGATGCTGGAAACCAGAGTTTAGATTAGAGTGGTGCTGGAAAAGCACAGCAGGTCAGGCAGCACCCGAGGAACAGGGAAGGCAGGAAGACAGATGTGGGTCTTTTGGTGAATAGGAAATTAGGACTCAATTCACTGTTTTTTATTTGGATATTAGTTGTGTTTAATGGTTGACATTTATTTGAACCTAATGTAAATAGTCACAGCAGTAGATTGTTTAGGAGGTGCATGATTATAATGTGTAACTCAGTGAGTATACATAAACATGTGCAAAAAAGGTCCTTAATTCTATCTTTCACCAGCTAGTTTTCTGGAGCACAAAACCGGTATCCCAATTGAATGAGACATTTATGAACAGCCTGGCCAAAAATGAATGATGTTTTTTGGTTCTTCTCCCTCCCCATTCTGCCACTTCCTTCACATCTTTTCCTTATCTTCCTTAATTGCACAACATATAGCCTGCAGGATGAAGCAGAGTGTCACAATCTTGACATTTACTTTGCTGTTGCAGTGCTCCTCCAACATTATCCTTGCAGCAGTGGTTATTTTAACATATAAATAATGTTTTTCTATTTGTACAATTACAACTTGTATTTTGCAGCATTTGAAAAAAAGTCTTCAGTTACTTTAGAGACAGGGATACTTATGGTAAAGTTAGAACAGCTGATCAAAAGCTGATCAGAATTAGATGTGCACAATACCTCAAGAAGATCGTGGAGCGAAGGTTACAGAAACAGGGATGATTCATTCAGGCCAATGGAGCAGCTTGAAAACAAGGCTGTGGATTTGAAAACTGAAACGTAAGACAATGTAGGTCAGCAGTACAGGTGCTAGGTCAATGGATCAGATGCAAGTAAGGACGTGAGCAGCAGAGCTTTGGATAAGAAGTTTATCAAGGATAGAAAAGGGAATTTGAAAAGGAGTGTGTTGAATGTGTCCATTCTCACACCTGGTCTCATGGTTTTTGCTGCACACAGTCTTTGCCTATCAGGATTTTTAAAAAAAAAATCTTGTTAATGGATTGTGAGCAACACTGGCAAAAATAGCATCCTTAATTGCTTTTTCAGAGCCTGGGAGTGAGTTGTCTGTTTGAATCCCTGCAGTTCATCTGATGTAGCAGTGCTATTAGGAAGGGAGTTTTAAGATGTGCACTGAACTTGAACTATGTCATCACAGGAAAGCTGTTATTGGCCATTGTCCCCATTTGGTTTGTCATTGTAGTTCAAATGCAGCTGGAGCAGTGGACTGCTACAGAATGAAAGCATCAAGACTACTAGTGGGATACAAATTATTGATCTGCATGATATGGTGCCTGTGGTTACAAATCAACAGATGTTGAGGAAATGGAATTCATACTAGTGGTGGTATTGATATTGGTCTTTGCAGAACAATGTTTGTGCAGTCAACAGCACCATATGTCATGGAGAAAATCATCACCCTTCAAAGCTGCATGGTCAACACCCTGACTGTTCTCAGGTAGAAAAGAATTTATTTGCCTCTCCTGGAAGACAGAGCTTCAGTGACCTTCATTTCATAATGAATAGTAATCTGGAAGAAATCACAAATATCCCCTATTTGAGCCTGGAAAGATCCATAGTCACCTTCACAGCCAATGGCAATGACATCTCTCTAGTCAGAAACAGAGGACATCTGATGAATCATGGATACCTACTTGGACACTCTAACCTCCTGCTGAGACTCCTCATCCTGTTTTCCTCCTGCTTCTTTGAGTAGCTTGTCCTCCTCTGTATATCCACTGCCATACTGCAGTTCAATGACAGTGCACACTATTGCAACATTGTACAATTGCAGAATCCTTGAAGTTAGCAGAATGTTAATCAGCATATGACACACCATTTTCTGTTAACTTTAAAAATCTTTAAAGAAGGTTAGAAACCACTAAGTGCTTCCACAATTGCAGCATCAGCCAATAGAAGTCAATCAATAACTAAACTAAGAAGAGTTGATGATCACTGTAAATACCACTATTTGGGATCTAACCTGCTGTTGAACTTGTATTCAACTCTATTTGAATAACAGATTGTGCTAGCTGGAGCATTGAGCTCAAAAGTAGCACTGCTGTCAATGTAGAATGAACAATAACATGATCTGTCTATTCTGTATTCTTTTAGTAAATGTTCACTGTACATCTTCACAGAAACATTTTCTCTTGCTCTGTGCATGCCATGGACCCCATTTTGAACCTCTAAGGCCAACTGAAGGCTATGCCAAGTGATTTTACATCTATCCAGTATTGGTCTGTAAAAAGAATACAGAATTTAATTTATGAAATTTTACAGACCTGTGCTGTTGACCTTTATTAAGGCCCCATAGTCAATGATGTAGTCACTCTTGGGAACCGATTATACTGCTCTAGGTTGTTGCCATAATTATTCACCTCCAAGTTTTCCTAGCAGGTCCACAATTCCTCTGTACCAACTGTATAAATTGTTAGCTCCTTTTTGCTGTAATATCCCAAAACATGAAAAGGTCTCAGTAAGTCATTTAATAGGATAGGAGTGGTAATTATCTTGATTCTTACTTGTTCTTTTGGCAGGATGCCAGTTCTTCTCTTTGAAAATGATATATGATTCTATGGGATTCCTGCTCCCCTGAGCACAGCATGGGCTTGGAAGCTTATCTAGGACTTTTGATAAAGAGCACTCAAATTTTAAAGCACAATATGGTTATTAGGTAACCTCTCAACATGTAGCAAAGCTGGTTAATGATTGAGCTGTGCTTCCCTATTCACATTCAGATGCATAACGAGAAAAATCTGAACTGTTAGCAATCTGTTTGAAATGCACAGCAGGAAAGTCAACATCTGAAAAGAAAAGTGTTTTGTGTAAATGACCTTATCACCTTGAAAAAAACAGCAATTAGTGAATTGCATGTTCAGTTGGTGGTAAATTCAGGGATTTTAAAATATTCATTCCTGGCACGTGAGCATTTTTTCCAAGGGTAGCATTAATTCCTCATTTCTAATTTCTCATGTAAGGTGAGCTGCTTTCTTGAATAACTGTAGTACATGTAGGAAAGGTACATTATAACACTGGTCACAGATGGAGCTGTAGGAGTTTGAACCAGTATCAGTGGTTCCAAGTGAGGCTGGTGACTTCAAGAGGGATTTCCAGATGGTAGGATCCCCATTCATTTTTTGCCTGTGCTGTTCTAGGTGGTTAACTTTCCCAGTTTGAGAGGTGCTGTTGAAGGATCATCAAGTTTCTACAGCGTATTTGGAAACAATACACTGCTGCCAATTTGCATCAGTGAAATGGATGAATATTCCATAATGAATGGATTGCTTTGTCTTCGATAAGGTCAAGCATTCTGTCCATTGTTGAAGGTGACCTGATCCAGACAAATTCCAACAAGTTTCTGAAGTATAGGTTATGGATAGACTTTTGGAAATCAAGAATTAAGTTATTCACCACTGAATTTCCAGCCTCTGACCTCTTCCTGTGGCCTGCGTATGGTCAGGTTCAGTTTCTTGTCAGTGGTGACTCTCATGTATTAATTGTAGCACTAAGGATAGTGACATTTGATCAAGGACACTGATTAAGTATATTGAGTATATATTAAAAAAAATGTTGGACTCACTGGCAGTTGGTTATGGAAAGGGACAATATTTCTAATTTAGCATTCTGTAAATAAATCTAGTAAAATATTAGCTTCCATTTTCTTATTTGAATGTCAAGGGGAGACAGATTCTTTTGTTGAAGAGTTATGTGGCACAAATGTCACTTGTACTTATTAGCAAAAGCCTGAATATTGTTGTGGGCAGAATTGTTTCACCATGAGAGGATTTGTAAATGGTATTGAATATAGTGCAATAATCACTGAACATTCCACTTCTAAACTTATGATTGAAGGAAAAGCATTGATGAAGCAGCTTGAAACTGGTTGGACCCAAGAAATTATTCAGAACAATTACTGAAGAGGATTAGCTTCTAAGAACCATTTTTTGTGCGAGTTATGACTCCAATCGGTGGACAGTTTTCCTCTGATTCAAATTGACTTCAAATTTGCTAAGACCCTTTGATACCACACTTGTTCAAATGGTACTCTGACACCAATTGCAATCTCTTTCACTTCACCTCTGTTAGCGTTTTTCATGCATGGACCAATGCATTCATGTTCTAAACCTGTGGTCCTCAAACTTGACATCAGTGTATTCAGTTGTCTTTTGCCATTTCTTCTGATATGGTATGGTATGAATTGAATTGTTTGAGGAATTGTATAATGGTGCAGACCTCAGGAGGAGTCCAAAGATACTGGTGGCTGTTGATGGTTGCAAACACTTCAAACTTTCCTTTTGTATTGACAGTGTCATTCATACTTCATTGGAAGAGGATTTATATGTTGAGTTCCTCCTCCTGAAATACATACAACTTCTGTATCAGCTCAGAAATGTTTATATTTATTCAGCTTAAGTGTGACAGACAAGACCAGAATTTATTGCCCATTCTGAGCTATTCTTGTGATGGGCCTGAATTGTTTTGGTGACTGCCAAGCAGTTGTCACAGCCAAGCAGGACTGCACATGATATATATTGGCTATCCATCCCTCCTTATTCCACCTACACCAAACTGTTCCCAATAATACAGAGGGTGGTCTAGTTGTCCATTAAGACACCCGCCGTCTGACTTATTGAGGCCCTTAACTGCTTGATAGTCCTTAACTTTCCTGTTAGTTGTCAGTTATTAGCCTCAATCCAACACCACTGCCATAAAAAGCTAGATAATTGCTGGCAAGCCAGGCATGAAGGCATTTTTGAAAGGGCTTCTTTGAATAGGTGAGAAGGAGGAGTCTCGTATCAATCAAGGTAACACTTTACACTTCAGGAACTCATTGTTTCCCTAAGATGTTACTTGTTCTCCCCTTTTGTTCTGCCAGGCACCATACCCCTCTCTTACCTCTATCCTTGGCTGTCCAATCCTTTCTTTAAAATCTTCGATCTACCTGCCTCTTGTTGATCTCAACATTGAATTCACCAGTTTCCAAATCTCCCCAGCCCCATCCCATCCAAGATTCAACCCTCCAACTCAGCACCTTCCTCTTGGCCTGACCTACTTATCCATCTTCCTTCCCACCAATCCACTCCCCCTTTCCCACCAACCTGATCACCTACATGCATCCACCTATCGCTTCCTACCTACCTTTCCCCCAGTCCGCAGGGTTTTGCCTGAAATGTCGACTTTCCTGCTCCTCAGATTCTGCCTGATCTACTGTACTTTTTCCAGCTCCACGCTCTATTTATGTTGACTCTCCAGCATCTGCAGTCCTCCTCTCTCCTGTCACCATCACCCTTCTTCCTTTAGTTCTTTGCAGTTACAGTAGAGCTCAATATTGTGTCCAGGCACTGTTCAGGTCATGCATATAGTCCTTTTATATGAATTGAATAATCAACCTCTAACTACACACCTCTAGAGTAAGTGGGACTTGAAGCTGTACCTTCTTGTTCAGAGACAGAGATGTTACCACTGTCCCAGAATGGTCCTTTGTTACTGATGAATAATTAAAATTGATTTTCATTATGCATACCATATCTATCAGGCAGCTATGATCCAACTCACTTGACATGAATCTAAAAACCAGCTTCATACATACAGGGCAGGATCAAACGTTTAATGGTAAGATCCTGAGGAGTGTTGCTGAACAAAGAGACCTTGGAGTGCACGTTCATATTTCCTTAAAAGTGGACTCACAGGTCGACAGGATAGTGAAGAAGGCCTTTGGTGTGCTTGTCTTTATTGGTCAATGTATTGAGTATATGAGTTGGGAGGTCATGCTGATTCTGTACAGGACATTGGTTAGGCCACTATTGGAATATTTTATGTAATTCTGGTCTCCTTCCTATTGAAAAGATGTTGTGAAACTTGAAAGGGTTCAGAAAAGATTTCCAAGGATGTTGCCAGGGTTGGAGGATTTGAGCTATTGGCAGAACTTGAATAGGCTGGGGCTATTTTCCCTGGAGAGTTGGAGGCTGAGGGGTGACCTTTATTGAGGTTTATTAAATCATGAGGGGCATGGATAGGGTGTAGCCAAGATCTTTTCCCTGGGGTGGGGGAGTCCAGAATGAGAGGACATCGGTTTAGGGTGAGAGGGGAAAGATAGGAAAGGGACCTAAGGGGCAACTTTTTCATGCAGACGATGGTGATGTATGGAATGAGATGGTGGAGGAAGCAGTGGAGGCTGGTACACTTGCAGCATTTAAAAGGCATCTAGATGGGTATATGAATAGGAAGTGTTTAGAGAGAAATGAGCCAAATGCTGGCAAATGGGACTAGATTTGTTTCGAATATCTGGTTGGCGTGCAACAGTTGCACCAAATGGTCTGTTTCCCTGTTGTACATCCCTATGACTCTACACATTAGCATCAACTAAGATCAAGCACAGCCAGCAAAATTAAGTGGGATGTGAAACCAACATTCAAAGCATTCCCAGGTTGAAAATAGTTATTCCAATTGAGAAGTGAGAGTCCTCATTTCATTGTTCTTAAATAAGATTATTGAGATGAAAAAGTAAGTATTGTTGTCATCTTATCGTCTTTTTATTTAATTGCTCCCACATTCTCCTGCATTCGGCCACATTCTCCCTTCCCTTCTCCACCTTTCTACATGCTTCCCATCAACTCCCCCACTGTGTTTGTTCACCAGGCTAATCAAAGTACTCGGTAAAGGGCAGAAAATATTGATTTATGGCTTTCAGAAGAACAAAGTGGGAGATTTCTCAGAAGTATATAAAATTCTATCAGGACTGTATGGGTAAACAAAGGAGGGATATTCCTGATGACCAGGTAGGAATGAGATAAGGAGACATTTCTTCACCCAAGGAGTGGTGAGCCTGTGGAATTCTCTGCCACAGAAAGTGATTGAGGCCAAAACATTGAATGTTTTCAAGGAAGAGTAAGACATAGATTCCAGGGCTAAGGGAATTAAAAAGTATGATGGGAGAAAGTAGGAACAGGGAACCGAATTAGATGATCAACCATGATCATACTGAATAGCAGAGCAGGCTCGAAGAGCTAAATGGCCTACTCCTGTTCCGAGTTTCTACGTTTCTATTTCTATTTTTCTGTATTATTAAGTATGTGTGTTTTTTTTTCTGATTATTCATGTGACGAAGTATGGACATAAGTATCTTGGATGTGTGTCACAGTTGTCATCTGCATTGCAACAACTTGCTCCAATGTGCTGTCATGTGATTCATTCTTGGGCTGTTTCTGTTTCAAATTGCGCATCACTGTTTAATTTGACAAGAAAACCTGTTGTTGTTCTGACCAGATCAGGAGAAGTGAATCAGCCACGCCAACCCCTTCCCCCTCCATCTACCCTTATCAACCTCTTCACCCAGCTGCAACAAAGATTTATGTCCTTTTTGTCATGAAATTCCAATTAAAATGCAATTCACTAATTTCTATTATAGCAGTAAAGAGTCAATTGAAGATTTTCTTGACTGAAAGGAAAGCAACTTGCTCATCCCAAGAAAAGATGAATAAAGATATTATATCAAATAGATTCACACACCATTACATAATAAAAAATGGGAAAATCTGCACTAAAAAATGAAACTTGAAAGGAATGTATGATTTGACATCATTAAGGTATTTTTGAAGATAAACATTTTAACTTGGAGACCCCCGTTGTTGAGTTGACATTTAGACATTAACAGCATTATTTCATTTTACTGTCAAATTCTTGGTCTTCTGATATTACTTTTTAATCTATATTGTCACTGGATACTGTTTTTCTTCCTGAGGGTAAAAGAGACAGAGCTTCCTAACCTTTGTGTTCCGTGTCATTAGTTCCTATTCCCTGCCAAAAACTGCTTCTTGAAATAATTGTTTTTCTGTATTTTTACCTGAGATCTTTCTCTCCAAACTTGATAAAAACCTCAATGCAAGTCATGTTTTCATCTCCAACATGTGAACATTCTCATCCAGGTGTAAAATAAATATAGATGATGAGGGCCTAGTCACACCTCCTGGGGTAGCACGTTAGCTGGCTTCGATGCCTTTGGATAAAATGTCAATTTCAGCCCAGCTGTTCTTTATCAAATTGTCATTAGTGGTGCACATTGCTAATTTAAGTAAGCATTCTTAAATCCTTTTTTAAAAACCATTTCAGTCCGTGAAAGTCCAAGCTGTTAAATTGGCTGATGGAATTCTCAAATTAATAATTCATATTTCACATTACCATGACAATCTGTTAAATGATATTGTCATCCAAGCAAGATCGGATGATTATTTCCAAATGATGATCTTTCTAGACTACAAACTCATAACTGCAAAATTAAAATATGTCGAATCTCTTCAAACACTCATCAAGAGAGAGCGATGTTGTTAACTCAAACATGTTTTCAGAATTTTAAATGTTTTTATTTTGTAATTCAAAAGCCCAGATCACAGGAAACTAAAATAAATGTTATAATGTTACATCGGCACAAATGTAGATTTGAGTTGTCATTGTACTGGGTTTTAGCAAATTGTATTTCAGTGAAAGACCCAAGAAAATACTGGCTTTCCTCTGCTCTACTGTTTCCTCTCTATTTCATTTTAACTCTAGTACCATGGTCACCTGATAAAATAGCCCTCTTTAGAAATTACTCTTTCCTAACAATAAGCAAGTATCATATATATTACAATATCGAAAATAATGTAATTTTGCAGTGCATTAGTATTATTTTCAGAAATCTTGTTCTCACAACAGAATCATACATATGTTACAACAGAGTAGGAGGTCATTTGGCATGTTACTTCTGTGCTGACTCTCGAACAGTCAGGCAGGAGGCTGGAAGAACACTGCAAGCCAGGCAGCATCAGCAGGTGTAGGAAGACGACGTTTCGGGTGTAACACTTCTTCAGGAGTCCATGGATGCCCACTTTGATGAAGTTGTCTGCTGTACATCGACTTCTCCACTTCCAGAATCTGCAGTTTTTTTGTCTCTGACTTTCAAATAAGCATTCACCTCATGCCATTCCATCTATTGTTTTTCCAGAACCCTTCAGGTTCTTCATTTTCATTTGTAATCCACCTTATCCTGTCTTCACCATACTGTTAAGGTAGTGTATTCCAGATCTTAACCACTTATTGTATGTGAAATATTTTCTTGTGGCTCCATTCTGTCTTTTGACAATTATCTTAAATCTATGTCTTGTTTTTGATCCTTCGACCATTGGGGACAGTTTCTCCCAATCTACGCAGTACATGTACTGCATAACATTTACATTAACGCTGCCTGCTGAACCTCGGAGGCATTTGTGCTGTGTGCCACTTAAATAGGCATAGGTCTTTGCGTAATGATGTAATTACATGGTCAGGAATGTGCATGTGCATTTCTAGATGAGGGAGCACGTGCATTTGTGGAAGTTAGGAAGCACTACCTTTTAAATACATCTATCAAATCTCATCTCAACTTTCCGTTCTCCAATGAAAACAGTCCTAAATCTTCCTATCTTTCTCTGTAACTGAAGTTCATTGTTGCTGAAACCATTCCTGTGAATCGTACAGGCACTGACTCTAATGCTGTCTATTTTATGAGCTATTGCACTCCGAAAAATTTATAACCTCCAAGTTCCACAGCACACATTATTACACAGAGCAAAATGTAGCTGTATATTGGTGCATCATTACAGAAATATATTTCATCCACTTTCTTGTGTTCTGACCTGATCCAATCCCAACATTTTCATTAAAAATTGTTATTTCTGGCACGCTGATCACACCCGCACAGAAGAAAGGAATTGACCTTTGTATGGAGAGTCAATAGGTGAATTCATTAGATGAATAGAAATGTTCATTCTATTTCAGTTATGTTTACTTATTTTTGACCTAGTCATACTGCAAAACTGCCTCATTTCAGTTAACACATTTAATGATTGTACATATGCCGGCACATTGTTGATTTTGATCCATTTGAACCAGGAGTTTTTTTTTAATCAGTAAAATATTTGAAAATACTTCAATTTTTTTGAAGCACTTTAGGGAATTTTAATGTGATTTTAAAATGGTATATGCAGAGGATGCTACAGATAAAGATTTACATACACATTTTTAAACTGCCTTTGTAGTCCACTGTTGTAGTTACTGGTTTTACAGTATTTCTTCTTTTAACAATTCTGTCATGTTGACAGAGTTGCGCTAATATATTGCATTGATATTAATGTAGGACTTCTAATGTAACAGTTATATATCCTAAACTCACTCAAACATTTAGTCCCAGAAATGAAAATGAAACTTAGTGAATAGGGTAACTTAGCTGTAAAGAAAACAGAAAGAATGCACACAGCTAACTGTAGAATGAACTATGTCAGACTCCATTTTGTAATAAAGCTGCATTAAGGATCATAGTCTGGAATTGTGAAAAAAAGTCTGAAAATCTATTCAATTAAAATTCAGGTGATAAGGCAGTATTGTGTTATAGTTACACAGTTTTCTATTTCGCAACAATAGACAACAACCACCTGATGAAGGAGCAGCGCTCCAGATGCTAGTGATTAGATTAGATTACTTACAGTGTGGAAACAGGCCCTTCGGCCCAACAAGTCCACACCGACCCGCAACCCACCCATTCCCCTACATTTACCCCTTTTTACCTAACACTATGGGCAATTTAGCATGGCCAATTCACCTAACCTGCACATCTTTGGAAACGGGAGCACCCGGAGGAAACCCACACAGACACGGGAAGGATGTGCAAACTCCACACAGTCAGTCACCTGAGGCAGGAATTGAACCCAGGTCTCTGGCGCTGTGAGGCAGCAGTGCTGACCACTGTGCCACCGAGCCGCCCACAAATTAGTGCTTCCAATTAAACCTGTTGAACTATAACCTGGTGTTGTGTAATTTTTAATTTTGTACACTCCAGTCCAACACCGGCATCTCCAAATCACGGATATATTTTAATTGGTTAAAATCAATAACTTTTTCTTCCACAATCGTGCTGTCAAATATTAACATGGGAAAGCAAGGAAATGCTTTTATATAAGGGCACAACATTCCATAGCGCTTCACATATTGGAATTAATGCTGATAACTAAGAAAACAGTATGACCATTTTGCACACAGTAAGAGTTCACAAATAACAAAATCATGATTTTGTTTGCATGATGTTGAAGGAAAAATATTAACTCACGCATTTGCAGCACTTGCTGGTGTGAACAGCATATTCAGCTGACATTGAACATTGAGCCAAAGAAGGGGATATTATGAGTGTTTTTTTTAAAGTACTCTGAAGAGTTGTACTCTCAGGCAAAAAGGAGTGGAGAGATTTCAAAGTCTATGACATGTGAGCACTTGAAGGCACAGTTACTAATATGGGGGTCAAGGGCTGAAGGTTGGACAGAATGTCAGAGTATGAGAAATGGATATTATGAGCAGGTTGCTGGAAGCGCCAATGTTAGATGGGAAACAGGTATAGAAAAATGAAATTAATTATTGTAAATTACAGACATTGAAGGAGTAAGTGTTCATTCACAAGGTGAATGGTGATTGTTTTGCAGAATTTAGTTGGAAATAGAATATAGTCAGCCATATGAATTGAGGTTTACAATGTGGGTGGAACTGCTGCCTCATAGCACGAAGGACCTGGGTTCAGTTCCAGGCTTGAGTGACTGTCAGTGTGGGTTTCCTCCCACATTCCAAAGATGTGCAAGTTAGATGTATTGGCTATGGTAAATTGCCTGGTAGTATCCAGGGATCATTGGACAGTGTGTACTCTGCTGACGAGGTGGATTCACCATGGTAAATGTGGGATTATGAGGATAGGGTTGGGAGTGGCTCGGAGTGGTCTACGTTTTGGAGGGTCGGTGCTGACTCGGGCCAAATAACCTCTCTTCTCTCAGAAGGGATTCTGTGATTCTATTGTACTGAGGGTCAGCTGAAAACATTGGGAGAATTCCATTAGATAATAAGCAGACATAGGGACAACTGATGTTACTGAGGTGGATGTGTTTTGAAAAAGACAGTTCTGTCCAACCTTCAGCCCTTGATCCTCATATTAGACAGTCAGAGGCTCTTTTTCGGGGTTAAATAGATGGTGACATTGGAAACAGCCTGAGGCACTGATGGTGATAGGATATAATTAGTACAGGGGTATTCCTTAATGATGTGGATATATATTTTAATTGTTGCTTCATAAGAACCAAACATCAAACAATCTGGCAGCGAGCCAACATTTGAGTTGGGAGTTAAATCTAGCTAGCATCATATGGAAATTGATCTGTATCTTTAAATGAAATCAGCAAGGCACATGGATGAGGAAGAAGCTAGCAATATTCCTAAGGCACTCTGGAGGTAATGATATGTGAAAGGATCATATAGTTCTGTGGCCACATTTAAATTTCTTAGAAGGATTCCCATCGTCAATCTTACAGACATTTTGCACTGTATCTCAATTGACATTTCAGGGTAGCTATGTGCCCAACATCAGGACTGAAAAGAAAAAAAAAGTGCTGGAGATCACAATGGGTCAGGCAACATCCATGGAGAGAGGGTAAGCTAATGTTTTGGGTTAACATGATGCTTCATCAAGTCTCAAAACGTTAGCTTGCTCTCTCTCCATGGATGCTGCCTGACCTGCTGTGATCTCCATCATTTTTTATTTCAGTGCAGATTCCTGCAACTGCAGTAATTGATCCTGCCCATTGTCAGAAACTGCTGATTTGAGGAAACTCCTCATATTAGGATTCTGAAACACGATGCGTTGTTTTTCATTGAAGAGTCTGCACAGGAATTCTTTCCAAATATCCAGGCAATGCCCACTGAACAGGCAGTGGCAATCTGTGTCAGCGTGGAACACAGGTATATGCTACAATGCCTATTGATTTATGTGGCTCAAAACTAGATATGTGTCTCAGTAGAATTATACCTCCCCAAGCCAACTTCCTTAAATTGAACTTGCCAATCATCCACCTTTGTAAATAAGGGAGAAAAATCTTGTAAAGTGATTTACCAGTGTAAAGACTGGACCCCCACTGTCTAGTGATAACCATTGAATGTTGATTGGTTTGAGGGTAAATGCAAATCCCTGAGGCGCAAATCAGATCTGAGATCAAATCAAGGTCATGAATATATAATAGCTGCAAATGTGTTGCTGGTCAAAGCACAGCAGGCCAGGCAGCATCTCAGGAATAGAGAATTCAACGTTTCGAGCATAAGCCCTTCATCAGGAATGCTTGAAACGTCGAATTCTCTATTCCTGAGATGCTGCCTGGCCTGCTGTGCTTTGACCAGCAACACATTTGCAGCTGTGATCTCCAGCATCTGCAGACCTCATTTTTTACATGAATATATAATACTTCATTTTTGATTAATGAAAGAACCCAGCAAAGAAAGCATCAGTTCAGTGCACATAAGTATCATTTGTGTATTAATATTGAAAGTTATACACAAATATAAACATAATATGAACATAGTCGAGAGCGTGATGCTGGAAAAGCACAGCAGGTCAGGCAGCATCCGAGGAGCAGGAGAATCGACGTTTCGGGCATAAGCCCTTCATCAGGCTTTTCCAGCAGCACACTCTCGCCTCTGATCTCCAGTATCTGCAGTCCTCACTTTCTCATAATATGAACGTACATTGACATGGAAGTGTGACTCTTCACTTGTATATAACCTTTCAAATAAACATTTTGAAATAAAATGAAAAAACATGAACATATGGCTCTAATGTGTTTTCATTTAGTATTGAACACTGTATTCACAGTAAAGAGAGAATAGAGATTGGGGTTTATGCAAGGAGTGCTGTCAGGACCTATGAGAGTGGGGAAGCAGGGCAAACAGGTATGAGCATTGAGAATGCAGGATGGGGCCAGGAATTGTGAAGGTAGGTTGGAGCTATGAGGATGGGATTTAGAGAGACAGAGATCAGGAATAGAAGGGTGGAGAGTCAGGGAAGCATGGGATAGGAAGGTAGAGGATTGATGCTGTCAGAGCTCTGAGGATTAGATTAGATTACCTACAGTGTGGAAACAGGCCCTTTGGCCCAACAAATCCACACCGACCCGCTGAAGCGCAACCCACCCATACCCTTACACTTACCCCTTCACCTAACAATACGGGCAATTTAGCATGGCCAATTCACTTGACCTGCACATCTTTGGACTGTGGGAGGAAACCGGAACACCCGGAGGAAACCCTTACAGACACGGGGAGAATGTGCAAACTCCACACCTGGAGGCGGGAAATGAACCCGCGTCTCTGACGCTGTGAGGTTAGCACTGCTGACCACTGTGCCACCGTGCCGCCATAATGGGAAGTCAGATGGGCAGGAGCTGCAAGTAACAGTCAGGGATGGGAAGGTATCCTACAGTTTCATTAGTGGGAATAGCTACATTAGGCATTGTGTAGCAGCAGGGAATTATGCAAACTGTCTGGCGGGTATGGAATCAGTACAATGAGAGTGCTGAAGCAATGAAAATGAAATCAGCTGGTGCCAGCTCAAAGAACTGGATTTCTAATGATGCCAATAGAATAACCATCCCTGCAGTTACTTCCAGTACAAATCCACATCTGACCAGATCAAAAACAAATTACACCAGTATAGGCCAGTAGATGTCAATGTGGTTTGATACCAAAGTCAGGCTGGTCCAAATGGGCATTTCTTTTTAGGTGGACATTTGGCTAACTACACTGGACACTTAGCTCCTCTTTGGATATGATGAAGTGTTTCTGGTAGGTGGCTATTCAATAAATGTTTTTGAAATGGTGGCATTATTTTAATAACCTTTTAAGCATCGTCCTTGATCTTTTCTGATCATATTTCCAACAATCCTATGCCTAAATTTACTTTTTACAGTGCTGTTTTAGCCACAGAAAATGTTGCAGTTGCCAACAGCTCTTCAGTATGTTGGGCATGAGCAGGCTATTGTATGTGCAACCATCAGGGGTTTGGATTTTTACAAACTTAATTTAGTTAAACATATTTTTTGTTCTCAGTATGTGTTTTAACATTTTTTTCTCAGACTTGTTGCCTCCATCTTAACATATGCACGAACAATAACACCCTTGATACACCTTTGTCCACCAATAATCTCAGGCTCTTGTATCTGTAAAGGAAGACAGCACTTCATCAGGCAGTGAGATGAGATTTGAGGCATTGTTCTATTTGATAAGTCATGGCAACTTTAGATATGCATTTCCAGTCACTAACGCTGCAGCATAAAGCAGAAAAACTATGGAAACCTGACACCGTCAGAGACATCCATTTTCATGGGTTTTCTCATCTGTCACTCAATCTCCATTTAAAAGAAATACCAGATAGCTGCATTAGCTATCTTTTAATAAGGGGATTTGCAGCTTTTGAGCTTCCCTTGTGGTTTGGCTGGAGGAAATCTACCAGGCAACTTATCAGAACAGTGTTCTGCACACAGAACTCTGTTTTGAGTGTCCTTTTTGTCAGCACACAGTACTCGACGATAACTATAAATAATATTCAGTGCTTGGCAGATAAAAGATGTATTTTTAATTGCTGGCAAAATAAAAAATCGCTACATCAGTTTTCATACCTTCATGGAATGCTCCACCATGTGAGATAATGTGCTGTGAAAAGCTGAAAAGAAGCGATACATCCAAGGAGCATCCGAGGAGCAGGAGAATGACCATTTTTGACATAAACCCTTCATCAGGAATGAGCTCATGCCTGATGAAGGGCTTATGCTCAAAACATTGATTCTCCTGCTCCTTGGATGCTGCCTGTCATTCGCTGCAGGGCAACTGGGATGTGTGTGATAAGAACAATGGTGTTGGAAAACAGTACTGGGGTTTTGAATAAGCCCAGAACCCTGTTGAGGCCCATCACAATATTAGGAGCAGCTTGCTGCATCATTTGTGCTTTTCACGAGTAGCCTGATAAGATTGGCAACTTGCCACTGGTGAGTGACAGTGATTGCTTGTTCAATACCTTGGTAATTGACCATCTCTCCTCATTAATACTCAAGTTTCTATCTTGCCAAACTCACCAAACAAGCTAGGCATAAGGAAAACTTGATATTTCAACTAGAACTGCTAGCAGGTGGATTCAATTTACAGATTATTCTGAAGGACTTCCATGTTGATTATGAAGAAAACAGCATTTCACAACACTATGCAAGGGCACAAGCTGCAGTTACCCCCTAATCCATGGACATTGGCATTGGACTTTGTCAAAAAGTCAACTGTTTTCCCTGCTTTCCCTCCACCCACAACACCAATTTCTCTTTGTCAATGACTGTCTGTATGTAAAGGGAGTTTGAAGGGGTTAATGTTTTAATTAGTACAGTTTCATACCAATGGTTCATAAATGTTTACCTGTAGCTAGAATCTGTTTACTTGTAATAAATAGCAGTTTTTGTTAAGTACAGAAAATTCTGTCAAGTTGTTTCCAGAAAACTGGTCTATTTATTTTTCTTTTGTGACAACTTCTGGAATAGTGGGCTTGATTTCTAATGCACCAACCCAGTGATGGATGATATAATGAGCACAGATAACTTTGCTAACACCTCCCAATCCCTTCAAGACCAATCGACAATCAATAGTGAAGAAGGCGTTTGGTAATCTTTCCTTTATTGGCCAGAGCAATGAGTATCAGAATTAGGAGGTCATGTTGCAACCAACAGGACATTGGGTGAGGCCACTTTTGGGATATTGTGTGCAATTCTGGTCTCCCGCCAATCGGAAGGATGTTGTGAAACTTGAAAGGATTCAGAAAAGATTTACAAGGATGCTGCCAGGGTTGGCGAATTTGAGCTAAACAGAGAAACTGTACAGGCTGGGCTGTTTTCCTGGGAGCGTCAGAGGCTAAGGGGTGACCTTATAAAGGTTAATAAAAGCATGAAAGGCATGGATAAGATAAATAGACAAAGTCTTTTCCCTGAGGTGGGCGAATACAGAACTAAAGGTCATAGGTTAAGGGTGAGATGGGAAAAATTTAAAAGGAACCTAAGGGGCAACTTTTTCCACACAACTGGTGGTGCGTGTAAGGAATGAGCTGCCAGAGGAAGTGATGGAGGCAAGTACAATTACAACATTTAAAAAGCATCTGGATGGGAATACGAATAGGAAGGGTTTAAAGGGATATGGGAGAAGGGGAGGACTGCAGTTGCTTGAGGTCAGAGTTGAGAGTGTATTGCTGGAAAAGCGCAGCCAGTCAGGCAGCATCCGAGAAGCAGCGGAATTGATGTTTCAAGCATAAGCCCTTCATCAGGAATGATGCTTATGGACCAAGGGGGCTGAGAGATAAATGGGAGAGAGGTGGGACTGGGAGGAAAGTAGCTGGGAATGCGAGAGGTAAATGTCTGTGGGGGTAATGGTGATAGGTCGGAGAGGAGGATGGAGCAGATAGATGTGAAGGAAGATGGACAGGTCAGACAGGTCAAGAGGGCAGTGCTGAGTTGGAAAACTGGATCTGACATAAGATGGTGGGAGAGGAAATGCACTTGGTGAAATCCACATTGATCCCTGTAGTTGGAACTAAGTGTTGGCAAATGGGATGAGATTAGGATAGGATATCTGGTTGGCATGGATGAGTTGGACCGAAGGGCCTTTTTCTGTGCTGTACATCTCTATGGCATTTTTAATGTAGTTCACTGTCGACTGCAGTAGGTTGCCCCTGCTTTTTCAGATCTACTGGTGGGAACTACTGACATCAGTAAATCCAGCCCATAATCTCAAATGGTATTTCAGTGTAGCAACAAAAGCAGCTGGTTCTGATCTACATGGTTTCTGGCTAGGTGGAACAGATTAAAAGTCATAGGTAGAGATGCCAGCTGGCTTGTAGTTGGGGCAGGACCTTTTGCAATATAATGCTATTAATGTCAATTCAGTGATTTACCCACAAAAAACTTCAGTCCAATTGATCAGCTGGTTCTCTCCCTCTTCATCTATTGATCTATAATCTGTCCCATAACACAACTACATGGTTTCTGTAGTAAAAGAGGTGTAAGAAGTTTAAATCCTGATTGATTTTTATCTGAATCAAAAAGTGTGGCTGACCACTTCAACTCCCCCTCCCACTCCATCAAGTACGCGTCCTAGTTTCACCTACATCCACTCTATTTCTATCTTATCTATTCCCTTCATAATTTTATATGTTTCTGTAAGATTCCCCTCATTCTTCTGAATTCCAATGAATATAATCCCAATCTACTCAGTCTCTCCTTATAAGCCAACCCTCTCAACTCCAGAATCAACCTAGGGAACCTCCTCTGCATCCTTTCTCAAGTAAGGAGATCAAGCCTGCACACAGTACTCTAGGTGTGGCCTCACCAGTACCTTGGAAAGCTCTAACATATCCTCCCTGCTTTTAAACTCAATCCCTTTACAATGAAGGCCAAAATTCCTTTTGCCTTCCTAATTACTTGTTGTACCTGCAGACCAATGCTCTGTGATTCATACACAAGGACACCTAGGTCCTTCTGCATAGCAGCATGCTGCAACCTTTTACCATTTAAGTAATAGTCCTTTTTATTTTACCAAAATTGATGACTTCACATTGTATTCCATCTGCCAGACCCTTACCCACTCACTTCAAGTATCTATGTTCCTCTGCAAAGTTTCACATCTTCTAAACACTTTGTTTTGCCACTCATCTGTGCTTCATCTGCAAACTTTGACACACTACACATGGTCCCAACTCCAAATCATCTATACAAATTGTGAATAATTGTGGCCCCAACACTGATCCTGGAGCATACTACTACTTACTGATTGCCAATCAGAATAGCATTCATTTATCCCCACTCTTTGCTTCCTGTTAGTCAACCAATCTTTTATCCATGCTAATACGTTACCCATAATGCCATGCATCTCTATCTTATGCAGCAGCCTCTGGTGCGGCACGTTGTCAAAGACCTTTGGGAAATCTAGGCACAACACATTCGCTGGGTCCCCATTGTCTACCTTGCTCATAGTGTCTTCAGAGAATTCCAAAAGTTTTGTTAAGCATGAGCTGCCCTTCATGAATCCATGCTGTGTTTGCCCAATGGGACCATTTCTATCTAGACACCTTGCTATTTCTTTCTTGATAATAGACTCAAGCATCAGCCCCACTACGGAGGATATAATTTCCAATCGTTTGCTTAACTCCTTTTTTAAACAGTGGCATCACATTTGCTGTTTTCCAATCTGCTAGAAGTGCCGCAGAGTCCTACCAAAGAAGTAATTTGAATTACAGGAGCTCCAAGGAGTCGAAGTGATTTTTTAGATATGTGAACAGAAATTGTGATAAAATCTCAGCAGTCTGGCGGCATCTATGGAGAGAAAACAAAGTAAACATCTCCAGTCCAGTGACTCTTCTTCAGACCTGCTGTGATATTCCAGCATCTTCTGTTTTTGTTTCAGATTTGTAGCATCCACAGTTCTTTTTTTTTATTTTTCATAGATGTGAAGCTAGATGATTGCAGTTTATCCAGAAGCAAATGATGGACAATCAGTTGAAGTAACTGAAAACAGCATTGGAAAGAGAGAGAGAATTGCAGAGGGATAGTGAAACAAGAGTGCCATTGGACTCGACTTGGAAGTTACCAGTCTGTGAGTTTTAGATCATATTACCAGGAATATAATGGAAATGAGGGGAGCAGGACAGAGGAAGACTTGTCCAGATCCAATGAATTGACCCCCAAAATATACTTTGAGCTTAGATAATCGAGAGCATAGGGCCAAGTCAATGAGTCAGAAAAAGGAAATACTGTTGGCGGGGCATACAGATGAACCACTGGAAACAGACAAGTGAAATGTTTTAGGGAGAACTGAATAGTTGTTCGAGAACATGAGAACTACATTGTACTGTTTTCAGACTAAGTTCTGAAGTGGGACAAATTAGAACAGAGAAACATGAGGCCTATCAGAATGGAGAAGCCTGCTGGATTTTCTAGCTAACAGGTACCTATCTGTGATCAGATTCAAAAACTGGGTGCTGCAGAACTTGTTACACCACATAGGAGTCAGTGACTTTAGTTGATGCAATAACCCCTCAGACTGCAAGGGTGGAGATTGACCATGAAAGTCAAAAGTGCTTTTTGGTGGGGATCTGACTGGGTTGTGGCAATAGGAATCAGAAGCATAGACAGGGGTAAGAGACTATTGATGGCCACCCCCTGCTTTTTGTCCAGTGCCTTGATCATGCACAGATTAGTGCATATTAAGGAAGGTCCCAACATCAACCCCAACCTGAATGCTAACTGTCAGCTTGTCAGCACTGGTTAACCAGTTGGATAGGTTGAATCTAATACATCGCACCTGAATCTGAAATATTACAGTCGAGATGGTATAATGTATTTCAGTGATCACCCACTGACTACTTTTAAAGACTCCTTTGGCGGCAAGATGGGAGTTGAAGTTTGCAACTTAAATCAAATGGAGTGTTGGGGTTTTGTTATGCCACCATCCCACCGAAATAAAACTCATTCCTATCTTTGATCCCACCACCTTCAGGCCTGGAGGATTCCCAATCTAAATTTTAGACGAGCTAGGTAGGCTGAAAAAAAACTCTTCTCAACTTGTACATATGCTGTTTTCGTTTCTCCCTAATTATAAATCTTACTTATAAACATACATCTGCCCACATACTATAGTGCTCAGTCCTTTAGTTAACAGAACAAAACTAAACAGCTTGTGCAGCATTTGGTATCGACAGAGCTGGAGGGATAGAAGGAAACGAGACCTGACCATAATATTAATGCTTCCACTAATTCCCCCACTGTGTGTTAATTGGGACTGAGTTTCCCCGTTCACCTTGAAGATTGTAACCATGTACATTCTAGACATTATGTAATGAGTATCATTAGCCTAGGATTGCACAAGCTACAAAATATCTTGCAGATTCAAAGATTTAAAAGAAGGAATGAAGTCCATTTTATCAGGCATTCAACTGTACACATTTTAATGAACTACAGCTGTAGACAAATGATGGTCGATTGAATGACTAACCATTGCATCACCACTGCCTGATTATAGTCTCCCAAAAATTAAGAGTGCAAACTGCTTTGAATGGAGTTAAATAAAAGCAAAATTACTACTCATTGTTCTAGAAAATTGGACTTTCAAATAGCTCTGGCAGAGCACCAAAATGACTTGTAGTTCTGTAATTAAATTTCTCTTCTTAGATGCAAGCATCATCCTATTTGTGTTTCTGCTTGACAAATTACTGAGATCAACATTGTTTTTTGAGAAATTAATCAGGCAGTCCATGATGAACGGCAGTTAAAGTACGTAGACATGAGGCACAAAGAAAATTCGAAGTTCCATTCAAATCAGGTGATATCCTTGGAGGTGTTATATGTTATGTTGAAGGGCACCATGAACCTAATTTTCTGAATGCAGCAACTTTAATTTTTTTTTGCTTTTGGTAGGATTGTGCAAAATATCATACTGGTTATGGGAGTGCTAAAGCAAATCTCCACTGAACAATGGAAAATTGAAAACGTGCAATGAAATTACATCAGATAAAAATATCCCACATGCAATATTGCCCACATAAGCACATTCCCATCTCCAACACACCCACATTCTTTCCAATCCCTAAATATTCACCCTGCCTCCTGCTGTTCCCACCACCACACATTCTATCCCTCCCTCGCAAACCTGTCCATCGTGACACATTGACATTACCTGCTTAGGAAATACAAATACCAACTTATGAACTATAAACTCAAAATGGGCACTTGGCTGTAATAGAAAGTGGAGTTAAGAATTAAGGTGACCTAATTCTTATTGAGGCTGCATCAACAGTATTGTAAGAATACAAATAATTTTCATGTCCAGACATGTGTTTTTCTGAAGTTATTAAAATGCAAATGACCCTGATAATGGATGCACTTCTCCAACTAACTGAAAAAGACAAGGTTGTTAATACTGTTATGGACTCTGTAACTTCTCAGTCTGGATTTGTTACAATCTTGTTCGAGACCAAGTATTTTTGTTGTAGAACAGATAAAATTTGAAATCCAAGTTATTTGGTATGAGAAAAAAGCCAAGGGATTCTCTGATTCCAGATAAGCAGAAAATAAAATAGCTACACAAGTGAGAATAACGTAAACAGTCAATATATCTGTTTTATGTTATGATCCAGACTGTCAAATTTCCATTATTTTCTAAGGGTGGCTCAATGGTTAGCACTGCTGCCTCACAGTGCCAGGGACCCGTGTTCGATTCCAACCTTGGATGACTACCTGTGTGGAGTTTGCACATTCTCCCCAGGTTTCCTCTGGCTGCTCCGGTTTCCTCCCATAGTCCAAAGATGTACAGGCTAGGTGAAATGGTCATGCTAAATTACCCATAATGTTCAGGGATGTGTGGGTTAGGTATATTAGTCAGGGGTAAATATAGGTGAATGGGTCTGGGTGGGTTACACTTCAGAGGGTCCGTGTGGAGTTGTTGGGCCGAAGGCCCTGTTTCCACAATGTAGGGATCTCTATGATCTGGCTAAGGACCATACCTGGTGTGGAGCTTGGCTTTTCAAAATAGTCAATGTGTAACATACCAGGTACTTAGTGGAAGAATGAAACATCAAGATTTGATGGGTTTGAACAAGCAACAAAATTAAACAATTAAACATTGTACGTTATTTATGAAATATATATTCTAAAATCCAGTTGGAATTAACCTGAGATATGTATGCTATTTGACATAGTGTGCTGAATTTTGTCGTAAGTCAGCTATCATGCATTTGCCATTGGCAAAAATACTCACCATTGCCAGGATTTCCATTGCTGGCACCATATTTAAAGCCCAACTCTACACCAAGTGTAATTGCAGCCAGTCACAAATGTACATTCACAGTCCATATAGTAGGAGGGAAATGAAATTGAAAAGCTTCTGAGGGCACACTGGTTACATGTCATTACAAATAGAAGCTCACATTCATAAATGTATTGCCACTTTACATTGTCCCTTGTCTGATTGATTGTCACTGTCACTAGTATTTCTGCTATTTTTATTCTGGGCAGACTTTCATGGTCTGCACACAGTAGTGGCTTCTGGAACCAGGTCAGTGCTGTAAAGCATACGTGGACCCTCGGAGTGGCTGTGCATGGATCGGAGGGAATACTGATTGCAACTGCAGCTACAAGAATGAAGCTACACAGGCTCATAGTCCTTAGTGCTATACCACGTTCAAATACTGTCGAATGGCATATTACACTTTCCCTAATGGGAAACATAGCACAATAGACCATGACCTATCCCTACTGACCAACTTGGAGAAAGAGCCCAGATCTATAACTACAGAGCTCCTGATTACTTAGCATTAATAATGTGACTAGTTGTAGTGGATCTGCAGGACTGTTATGGCTCACTTCTTTAACTATAATGATACTGAATCCCCAACCCTTACCGCCCTCAATACCAGAGCAACCTTGTACAAATTCCAACACTGATAATGGATGATTCTGTTGATGTACACAATTTCCACCTCTGACTGATAGCAGTCCCCCATGACTTGACTGAGGACTACACCCCATAGCCTTTTGGACATGACCATTTAGTTGAAGCACATTCAATATATTTTCCACATAAGCTCTGCCTTATGCTGCAGGTATGACATTAATGTAGCCGAGTGATGTAAAGCATCACATCAGACCCCCTTGATTGATCACTGCTGATAAACATGCCAAACTGCCTGGCTTCATTTCTGCAGTAGGAGGCAAGGCAAGACAGATATACTATGAGGATGAAAGTTCTAAATGAGATAGCAACGTGTAAAAAGGCAAGACATGACTAGGCAGAGATGCTGTATGTGCCAAGAAAGCAAGCAAGAGACCCTCAGGTGTATTATAATGAAAGTTGCTGGTGCGCTCCAAAGTGTAGCAATGAAGTGGTAAATTGCTTTTCCAGTTGGACTGAAATGTGCCATGATGATGTAGTGAGGCAGGTATGTCTTCCATAGATGGGAGGTGCATATGGTCGCTGCCCATGGAGGCCTACAGAGTCCATGTTCGGGACTGATGTCCAAAATGGCGGTTCAAAGGAGCACAAAATGAATTGATGTCACCAAATACCTGCTCACTCTTTCATGATGGGAGATGTCACTGTTTCTCTTCAACTTATGGGAGAATGTGAACTTGCATATCAATTGGGTTAGATTAGGTATAAATGAGGTGCAAATGCATGTAAATATTTCTCTCATCTCTCAATAATAAGATTCTCTTCTCACAGTTCAAACATTAGGTGCAAAATTTGACTTCTTTTTCTCAATATCAAGAGTCTAATTTTTACGATCTCTCGTTTTCCTGACTGACTCCCTATTGTTCATGTTATTGAAAGGATGGAGAAATGCACCATATGGAGCACATGAAGCCACGGCCCCAGAACTTCCTTTAAAAGCAACAGTTATTCTCAATAATTACTAATGTTCTGGTAGCTTACTCTCCCAAACAAGACTGTGCTTGTCTGGTTTCTGGAAACTGTACTCCAATGATAATCACATGTACAATTTCTATACCCTACCCTGCTCATTGTCTCCAACAGCTGCCCTTTCACTTTTGCCCCCAAGGCCACTTGTTTCACCCTAGTCGCCCTGCCGCTATCTTTCCGAAACATTTCTTGCACATTCTCACCCTATCCACACCCTTTCTCTCTCACTCCCGTACAGTCTCCTAACCAGCTCATGTTCTCTCTCCCCTGTTTTGTCACTGCCAAACTCTTTCACCCCTTTCCCTACTCTCTCAACCTTCAAAGTGTCTCAGCCCCTTAGTCTCACTCCTTCTTATGCAGCAACTCACACAGGTTTCAAGTTTTTAGAACTAGTCCTGGCTCTATCCAGATACTTGTCTCCAATTCAGATATTCACTCTCTGCTCTCAACAACCTAAAACCTGGACTTTGGAGTATTTTTGACTGGAAATACGTGGTAAGCTCAATATCATAGCCATCACTGTACTTGATCTGGAGATGTGAAGGATGGTGTGGAGATGGATTTGTGATCCAATGTTGCTCTAACCCTACAGATGTTCAAATTTCAATACAAGATCAATTCCAAATGTACTTTAGGATTGTTGTTAGTAAGAAGCATATATTTCAGGAAAGTCTGATAAAAATCTAGATTGGTTATCAATTACATATGGAAAAGGCATTCAGAATTTTTTTAGCTTTGAGATTAGTGTATCAATTGAATGAAGAATTTTGAGAGAAATGTTGCTGAATTTGAGAAAGTAACATAAGGAAATCGGTTTTCCTGCCCAAAAGGAAATCCAATAAGTAAGACAATTTAGGCATATCTGATATTGTAATGCAGTGCTATGTAAATTCAACTGCTATTGACTTAAAAGTTTTTAATATAACTGCATTGATATTTAAATAAAAAATTCCACATAATAAAATGCAATGTGCATTTCTTTAAGACAAGACATAGTCTCATGGTTTTGTTCTGTTCTGTTCTGCCCTAGTATTTTGTCAACTTCTTGCTAATATTCATATTTCTAAAAGCTAATCACAAAGCTGCAAAAATGTGGCCAACCAAGTATGAACCCGGATCATAAACAGTTATATATCAAAAGTATGAGCTCCTCCCCCCCTCCCCAAACTATTAAAATATAAATTCACCTGTAATTCCTCTGGTAATTCAGCTATTAAAGCCTTGCAACATATTATGAATCCTTTGTTTTTCAAGACTTCACTCTTGCAAAGGCATCAATTCATCTAAGAAACTGCTTGGCTACAAACAAAAGAAAGACTGAGATGACTATATAGTGTCTTTGTAATTATCTCTTCATCTGTATTTGATTGTTTTAAGAAAGGTGTGTGAGAGTTGAGTAAGCGACTCATCACATTTTTAAATCTTGGGCAGGTGGCATGTGGCACGGTTGCTCAGTGGTTAGTATTGTTGCTTCACAGCACCAGGGACCTGGGCTCGATTCCAGCTTTGAGTAACTGTACGGAGCTTGCACATTCTCCTGATATCTGCATGGATTTCTGCCAAATGCTCCAATTTTTGCTCATAGTCCAAAGACGTGTTAAAGGTTAAGTGGATGGTCCATGCTGAATTGCACTGTTGTGTGCAGGGATGTGTGGGTTAGGTGGATTAGCCATGGTAAAATGGAGGATAATAAGTAAATTTCTTTATTTTAAACTGGATGGTGAAATTATTTAAACTGTTGCAATCACACCGAGTGTATTAAAGCAACATATCTTTTACCTGCAAAACAATAAGGAAAACACAACATCTGTCCAGAAATCTCTGTAGATCTGATTAGTACACTGAATTTTACAGCAAATATTTCTCTGAATCGAAACAAGTTAGGGCACATGTTCATAATATTTACTCTGTATTAAAAAAATTGCAGCTATGAAAAGAAATCAAATGTTTAATACAATATTTTTGAAAATTATTTTTATGGGAGTACAAGCAAATTAATATACCCAGTTCCTGTGTTAGTGGCTCAAAAATTCCCAAGTGCTGTTTCCCACCCTGACTGAAATAAAAGCAATTTCCTATTGACGACTTCTACATAGGAATGTGGAACTCCCTTTATGGCCTTTCCATAAGAAGTCGACAGAAACACCATGTCCATTTCTTACGGCACTGAGTGAGTGCCATGTTCTGAATGTTAAATGGCTGTGAGACACTTTGAAAGTGTCTGTGGAATGATATATTTACAGAATAGTTGAAGGGGAAGGTTGAGAGCTTGGTGGGGGTGGTTGGAGCACAAGTGCATGAGAGGTTAATGTGGCAGGTGGATAAATTGGATAGGGTGGCAGGTGAGGAATTAGATTTACCAGGTGAGTAGAGAAGCAGGGTTCTAGGTAAATGGATGAACATTCACCATATGTCATGAGCTGTGCGCACAAATGAGTGCTGGGCTGGCTGGGAAGGGGATGTGATCAAAGGATGTCTTGGGTTGTGGCAGATGAGGGGTCTTGCATCTGAGGGTGAGGGCCAAGCCTCTGTATTGTGAATTCTGATTGGTTTGGGTCAGGTTGGGGGTTTTGAGGTTGGTGCTTCAGAATGGTGGTACTTTCACATTTTTGGTCTGAAGAAGTGTCATGCATGGGGAGAAGAGTGGATTAAGTTGGTTGGGAGGAGGGATCAGCACTGAATCAGAGTTTAAATACGCAGGAATTTGAGTAGGCTTTTAGTCTGCTATCTTTGCTGACATAGCTATTAAGATAAGGTAAGTTGGAAGCTTCTGAATTCTCTGATTTTGAGGGTTTTTTTCAGACAGCTACAAGAGCAGGGCAAATGCCAATTGAAAATATCAGTGTCCTGGGCTATTCACTCAGAGCCAGCTATTTTGGGGACTTCCGTGCTATCCCAATGTGCAGCTGTCATCCATGTTGCAGATTCAATTTTCTTCCTGTTGGAATATCTGGGCGAGTGATCTTCAATCCTCTGCTTAAAATTGTTGATTCTTTGATTGTCAGGAACAAAGACCAGAGGTCAGTTTTGTATGTAAAACACATGCAACCTTTGTCAATTTTTCGTCCAGAAATTCAAACAATGCTTTGAATATTTGTTTTTATTTTATGGCAAATATTTCCCTTTTAAAAAAAACTTCTTAAGCATACTGAATTTGTTTAAAATAATTTATAAATGAGTCAAAAGCATTGATTTCCAAAATAGATTAATAGGAAGTGATTCTATTCTGACACTTTTTTCTGCAAATAACAATATATTAGTTAGGTCTCTTCAGGGTAACAAATATTGCTTAAAATCTGACAGAGGGAGGAAGGGAGCTTCTTAAGAAGATAACTTCAGTGAGCCTAACAGGATTTGAACACGCAACCTTCTGATCTGGAGTCAGACATGCTACCATTGCACCACAACATCCTGCTTGGCACACCTACCTCATTCCTGAAGAAGGGCTCATGCCCGAAACGTCGATTCTCCTGCTCCTTGGATGCTGCCTGACCTGCTGCGCTTTTCCAGCAACACATTTTCAGCTAATATCTGACAGAACCAGCAAAGATCAACAGTGGGACACATGTTACATATCAGCCTTACAAGGCTAATGAATTGTTTGTATTTGTTTGTTTTGTAAATAAGGTGACATTATAAAACAAAGAGGTATAATACTTTAAGTGGTCTCTTTCCACATAACTATCAGCAATACAAATGAAAGCCATTCACAAATTACCATAGTGAAGATACTTTCTTGTCTTATTGATATAGGAACCAAAGAGAACATTTTGAGCAAAGAAAAGTTAAAAACGAGTTTGATTGACAAAGAAAATGTAAATATGCATTAATAAAATAGCATTACTATATTTGACTTCAAATCATGAACATGAAAAGATAAACAAATTGTGGTTTAGAAAGGTATACTGCTTCGTTTGAATTTTGTCCTTCATCATGTGAAGGATGTTAGTGGATTAAGTTGAGGAAATTCAATATAATAAGTTGAGGGTATTTCCCAATTTTTAATCAAATACTCGCTGTTTTATTTCCCTTTTCATTGTTGAGATTCAATGTTACTGTCAACATTTATTGCCCACCTCCATTTTCCCTGAGAAGGTGGTGGTGAGTTTATTTGGTGTAGTCATACCAACTGTGCAGTTCATGGAGTTGCAGGATTTTGATCCAGTGAAATTGAAGAAACAAACAGTATAACTTCAAGCCAGGATAGTGTGTGATTTGGAAGGGTACTTGCGGGTGGTCGCTCACTTAAATAGACGTAAAATAACAGGTATTTGCAAACATGACAGCAATGATGGGAAAAAAACTTTTCTCACACAAATTGTTAGAGTATAAAATGCACAGCTGCAAAATGTGATGGAAGCATGTTCAAGTGAGGCCCTCAAGGATATTGGATAGTAGCTTGGATCATAATTGTGTGCAAGGATGTGGGGGAAGAAACAGGAACTTGGCACCAGACCACAGCTCGATGAGTTCATTGAGCTGGTTCAGGCATAACGGGCCAAATTACCTCCTTCTGCACCAGAATAATTCTGCGATTGAGTTTCTTAAAAGTTGTTAAATAAAGAAGATTTTGTGTGGTCAAACTCTGGCTTTTTAGAATCAGACTGAAACTACGTGATTTCTTTCACTTAAAAATCTTTCAACCATTCGAGGTATCATATTTTTTTGTATGTACAATGGGGGATTGAAGTGAAAAAATGCACTGTTTCAAAAGGAAACCTTGAGGAAGGAATGGCTATACTTAAAGAAAATTATTGTATTCATTGTGAGCCATGTTTACACAGTTAGTTTGTATATGTAGTCAGCGAGGCTGGTTGTAAAGCAGCTGTCAGCAAGGGGGCATGACATGCGATTCGACCAGCAACAGGTTCTTGATTGCTTTGTGGAATTTTGGTCTATTGTGGATGAAAAAGGTCATTCGCCTGACGACAACTATCTGATTGGCAGCTGGTAGCTTCACAGCTTGTGGGTGTGAGCAATACTGACAGAAATCTTTGGACTGTTAGGTAAAAGGATAATGTGTCTTTGTCAACAATTGAATACATAAAGCCTGAAGAAAACCAATTCTTTTTTACATCACTAATTTCTATGAGCTGTGGCCTTTAACTAGTAGCTAAGAGACTTTGCTGGTGATGTATCAATTGCCTGTACCTCTTGTAAGGAAGTGAAAAGTACCTGTTGCAAAAAGATTGAAAAACAGAAAATCCTGGTGAGCAAAAGGAACATCTCAATGCAATGTTTGATCTGGGTCATTGAACTGCTTTGCCAGTTTATTTTCCACTTTTCCTTAACATCAACATTGTCTTCATCGTAAGTGTCTATCTGCACGTGTGCATGTGTGGGGGTTTTAAAAAGAGGTTTGAGTTTTAATGAGGAGAAATAACTGTTGACAGTTCATAATTGTTTAAGTGTAGTTGCAACCTATTTGAAATAAATAATAATTCTTGTTAAGTACAAAAACTTGGTCCATATTTTCTGTGCCAAGTTTTAATCAACAGGAAGTTTGGGCACTGTGAATACTTTGTTAGAACTTTTAACATTCGCTGCAAAGTGGAGTCATAGGTAGATAGGATAGTGAAGAACGTGTTTGGTATGCTTTATTTTATTGGTCAGAGTATTGAATACAGGAGTTGGGAGGTCATGTTGGGACTGTACAGGATATTGGTTAAGGCACCGATGGAATATTGGGTGCAATTCTGGTCTCCTTCCTACCTGAAAGATGTTGCGAAACTTGAAAGGGTTCAGAAAAGAATTACAAGGATGTTGGCAGGGTTGGAGGATTTGAGCTATAGGGAGATGCTAAATAGACTGGGGCTGTTTTCCCTGGAACATCGGAGGCTAAGGGGTGACCTTATAGAGGTTTACAAAATTGTGAGGGGCATAGACAAGATAAATAGACAAAGCCTTTTCCCTGGGGTCAGGGAGTCCAGAACTAGTGGGCATAGGTTTAGGGTGAGAAGGGAAAGATATAAAAGAGACCCAAGAGGCAACTTTTTTACACAGAGGGTGGTATGAGTATGGAATGAGCTGCCAGAGGAAGTGGTGTTGGGCTGGTATAATTGCAAATTTAAAAGGCATCTGGATGGATATATGAATAGGAAGGGTTTGGAAGGATATGAGCCAGATGCTGGCAAGTGGGACTATATTGGGTTAGGATATCTGGTCGGTATGGACGAGTTGGAATAAGGGTCTTTTTCCATCCTGCACATCTTGATGACTCTGTAACTCTCAAAGCAGTGGGCTTGATTTCCAATGGGCCACCCTGGTCAAGTATGATACTAAGAGGAAGCACTCACCTGAGTTGTTCATTTGGACTTTATCTGAGATGAAATCCTTTACATTGAAACTAGGGATGAAAAGACAAAAGTTAGGATCTTGCCATTTTTGAACTAATTTCAATGAAAGAGAGTTTCCAGGAGAGAAATCTGTAGCCAACGAGGAAGACAAAGCCAAGTGGAACATCTGGCTGTTAGCTGATTGGTTACCAGCAAGTCTGATAAAGTCCAGCCCAGGAAGTTCCAACTATATATTCTGTCATCCAATCAAAGGCTGCTGGCTATTGAACATTTCAACTCCACAGCACAGGTCGTGGACGCTACTGAGACAATGCCCATGGACTTCCAGGATACAGTATCACCCACAATAATACAACTGTGTTGTCTGGGAGTGGTTTCCAGTGCTGACGTTTATGTACATAGGAGATAAAATGTTCAGAAGCAAGAATGGAATGGAAGCTCTCCTCTGCCCATTCATGGAGAGCATTGCAGATTAATCAGGTCAGGAACACTCATCCCAGCTGTCAACCTACCAGTTGACCACTCAATTGTCTTGATTCATTCTTGTCTCTGTCTGGTTGAATTGCATGGGATTAAGCTTTAAAGTAATCAATAATTGACCACTTAAGGATCTAATTTGATGGCAGGGCTGCAAGGTATAGATTAGTTGAGAACTTAATTTGGGCAGAGGTAGGAAGGTGGCAGGTTCTGATCTGCCTCCATCTCATTGAATTAAGTTCATTTTCTGCCTTCAGGCCCAGTACCGAAGATCTAGGGTGTTCTGCTGATACTGTTGCCTAAAAGTGATGCTGGATATAAACTACATATTTCATGGTTATAGCACATTGTGTTGCAATTTAATTAAGATGTCAGTATACGTTTAAGAGACATGATCATAATTTAATCTCTGTATCAGAGGATATGGCCTGAGGGTCAGTATAATTATCTCATACTCCACCTTAACTTAAAGGAAAACAGAAACAAAAAAAATGAAAAGACTAAAGGAGAGAGCTGCCAAATCAATAGAAGGAATAAATAACACTGCACTCTATTTAAAAAAAGTCTCCAAAGAGAAATTGAAGATAACTAATTACTTGGGAACTGAGCCGCCAATTATACTCTGAGTGAATTACAACTGTTCAAAAAACTCAGTTACATTTTTCAGATCAAGCAATAAATGCTCCAAAGAAAACAGCTCCTAAAATCATGCTTGACGTTTGCAAGGGGGCTTTGCAGAATGAATACCTTTAGTCATTCTGTGGATGGTCAGAAAGATCTGGAAGGTATTTAAAGAATAGCTCAGAGAAGGAAATTCAGGATTAACAGACTCCAACTGATGTGATCAAGACAGCAGTCCTAGAGTCTTGTGACCAATTTGCCAGGATATTCCAAAACAAAAAGCAAAAGTGTGACTTTTCTGAAGAACTCTTGGGGTGGCTTTTTAAATTAGTAAAGATCAATTGAAGCCTATAGAAAAGATCATGTGAACAAGACCAATAACCATATCTTTGGCACATGACTCGGGGATTGATTTGATTTATTGTAGTCACATGTACCTAGGTACAGTGAAATGCATTGTTTTGTGAGCATACAGGCAGATCAAAGCAAACAGGATGTACAGGTAATAGGATGCTTAGATGGAGTGAAGCATACAAGGTTACAGCTGAACAGGAGATGCAAAGAAACATCAACATTAGCAAGGATAAATGCAAAATCAAGCCATTGTGACAGGCTGACTACAATAACTTGATGTAAGTGAGGACTGCAGATGCTGGAGAGTCAGAGTTGAAAAGTGTGGCACTGGAAGAGCACAACGCGTCAGGTAGTAGCTGGAGAACAGTAGAGTCGACATTTTGGGCATAAGCTCTGCATCAGGAATTATGCCCAAACGTCAACTCTCCGAACTCAGCTCTTCAAATGCTGCCTGGCCTACTGCGCCTTTACAGCGCCACACTTTCTGACTGCACTAACTTGGTTTAGGTGTAGCCGACACTTTCCACGCAGTCAGCTGAACACACCAAACAAAAATATCTGTAATAGATATGTTTTTTTCACACTTCTCCAAAAGCTGACCAACTTTTCTTCACATTTCGAAAACATGTGGTGTCAAGGGGTTCCAGGCATACATTTTGGAAAGGTAAATCAGAGCAGAATTTACACACTTAATGGAACAGTCCTGGGGAGTGTTGCTGAACAAAGAGACCTTGGACTGCAGGTTCATAGTTCCTTATAAGTAGAGTTGATAGGATAGTGAAGAATGCATTGGTATGCTTTCCTTTATTGGATAGAACACTGAGTGTAGGAGTTGGGAGGTCATGTTGCGGCTGTACAGGACAGTGGTTAGGCCACTTTTGGAATATTGTGCGCAGTTTTGGTCTCCCTCATATCAGAAGGATGTTGTGAAACTTGCAAGTGTTCAGAAAATATTTACAAGGATGTTGGCAGGGTTGGAGGGTCTGAACCGGAGGGAGAGGCTGAAAATGCTGGGGCTGTTTTCCCTGGAGTGACAGAAGCTGAAGGGTGACCTTTATAGAGGTTTATAAAATCATGAGCAACATGGATAGGATAAATAGACAAAGTTTTTTCCCTTGGGTGGGGGAGTCCAGAACTAAAGAGTGACAGAGGACAAATTTAAAAGGGACCTAAAGAGCAGCTTTTTCATGCAGAGAGTGGTGCATGTATGGAATGAGCTGCCAAATGAAGTGGTTGAGGCTGGTACAATTACCATATTTAAAATTTATCTAGATTGGTTTATGAATAGAAAGGGTTGAGGGGGATATGGGTCAAGGGCTGGCAAATGGGACTAGATTAGGTTGGGATATTTGGTTGGCATGCTCGAGTTGGATGGAAGGGTCTGTTTCCATGCTGTACATCTCTATGATTCTATGTGCAGGGAATCTGGTTCCAAAGACCAAGTCAGACCGAAGAACAAAACATAGACATAAAACAGATTGTACCACACGATAACATTGGCACCAAGGAAAATGTGAAGATGCACAAACATAAACATAGGCAAGAGATTCAGAGTCAACAAAGCGATGGCAAATTTCAGATGATCAAGCTTCCAGATTGTTAACTTGGTGTGACAATAGCTTAGTGCTATTTTTGAAGAATTAATCCAGAAACTTAACTAACTTTCAAGGGGCATATGTTCAAATCCTGCCACAGTAGATGGTGGAATTTGAACTCAACAAAAAATATCTGAAATGAAGAATTTCTTTCAGGGAAGGAAATCTGCATCCTCCCCTTATTTGGCTTACATATGACTCCAGACCCAGAGTAATGTGGTTGAGTCTCAACTACTCTCTGAATTGGCCTTACAAGCTACTCACTGGTATCAATCACGACAAATTGACAAGAATGAAAACAGCCTTGTTCATCCTGCCAGTCCTCCTCACTAACACCTGGAGGCAAATACCAAATTGGAAGAGCTCACAGTCTAGTCAAGCAACAGCCTGACAGTGTCATACTCATGGAATCATGTCTCATATAAATTGTCCTAGACACCATCTTCACTATCCCTGGATGTGTCCTGTCCCAATGGCAGGACAGAAGAAACAAAGCTGGCAGCACAGTGGGAAACATATGGGGAAGGGTTGCCCTGGGAATAGTCAACATTGATTCTAGACTTCATGGAGTTTCACGGCTTCAAGTTAAGCATGGGAAGGAAATATACTGCTGATTGACATGTAGTGACCTGTCTCTGGTAATGAATCAGTACTCCTCCATGTTGAAGATTCTTGGAGGAAGCACGGAGGGTGAGAAAAACACAAAATGTGCTCTGGGTGAGGGATTTTAATGTCTACCCGGGCAGCATCAAAAATCGAGCTTGTTGAGTCCTTAAGGGTATAGCTATTAGAGTGGGTCTGTGACAAGTGCAGAGAGAACTAATAAGAGTGACAAACATAATTGACCTCCCTGTTATCAATCAGCCTGCTGCAGATCCATCTGTCCATGACCATATTGGAAAGAGTGACCACCACACGGTCCTTGTGGAAACCGAGACCTGCCTTCATATTAAGAACACCCTGTATCATGTTGTGTGGCACTGTCAGCATGCTCAATGGCACAGGCTTTGAAAAGATCTAGCTATACACAACTGGGCATTAATGAGGTGCCGTGAGCCATCAACAGCCTCAGAACTGTACTCCAACACAATCTGCAACCCGAGGGTCTGGCATGGTTACGCTTGACCATTATTGTCAAACTTGGGGATCAACCTTGGTTCAACAGAGAATGTAGGATGGCATACCAGGAGCAGCACCAGGCACACCTAAAAATGAGATGGCAACATGATGAAGTTACCCAACATGACTACTTGCATGCCAAACAGCATAAGCAACATATGATAGACAGAACTAAGCAAGCTCTCAACTGATGGGGCAATTACAATATTTAAAAGTCATCTGGATTGGTGTCTGAATAAGAAGGGTTTACAGGGATATGAGCCAAAATGCTGGCAAATGGGACAAGATTAATTTAGGATATCTGGTCGGCATGGAGGAGTTGGATGGAAGGGTCTGTTTCCTGTACATCTCAATAAATGTATAAGGCTGAAGCATTCGCAGTAATCTTCAATAATGACAACTGTTCTTCCCATGACTGAAAGAAACTACAGAGAGTTGTGAACATAGCACAGTCTATCATGCAAATCAGCCTGCCAACCATTGATTTCATTGATACTTCGACTATCTTGGGAAAGCAACCAGCATAATCGAAGACCTCTCACAGCCCTGGTTATACTCTCTTCTACCCTCTTCAGTCAAGCAGAAGATATATAAGTGTGTATACATGCTTGTATATGGATTCAAAAACAGTTTCTTCCCTGCTGTTAACAGACTTCTGAATGGACCGCTTTAATGTTGATCTCTTTCTACACCTTCTCAGCAGCTGTTAATGTTGTATCCTGCAGTCTGTGCTATACAAGTGCAAAAGGGTAACAGAACAATCAGCCTGTAAAGCATGTAAGACAACACTTTTCACCTCAGTACAAGTGACAGTTATAAATCAAATGGAATCAAGATTCATGAGCCATCTTTTTTGAAGAAGTAACAAAGAGGATTGATGAGGGCAGAGCGGTAGATATGATCTATGTGGATTTCAGTAAGGCATTTGACAAGGTTCCCCAAGGGAGATTGATTTGCAAGGTTAGATCTCACAGAATACAGGGAGAACTAGCCATTTGGATACAGAACTGGCTCAAAGGTAGAAGACAGAGGGTGGTGGTAGAGGGTAGTTTTTCGGACTGGAGGTCTGTGACCAGTAGAGTGCCACAAGGATTGGTGCTGGGTCCTCTACTTTTTGTCATTTACATAAATGATTTAGATGCGAGGTTTATAGAGGTTTACAAAATTATGAGGAGCATGCATAGGGTAAATAAGCAAAGTGTTTTCCCTGGGTTGGGGAGTCCAGAACTAGAGGACATAGGTTTAGGATGAGAGGGGAAAGATATAAAAGAGACCTCAGGGGCAATTTCTTCACACAGAGAGTGTTACATGGAGAGAATGAGTTGCCAGAGGAAGTAGTGGAGGCTGGTACAATTGCAACATTTGAGAGGCATTTGGATGGGTATATGAATTGATGAGGTTTGGAGGGATATGGGCTGGGTGCTGGCAGGTGGGACTAAATTGGTTTGGGATATCTGGTTGGCATGGACGGGTTGGACCAAATGGTCTATTTCCATTCTGTACATCTCCGTGACTCTGTAATTCAATGACATCAACTGCCATGAAAGACTTTTTTAAAAAAAAAACTCCCTGTCCTATCAAATCCATATGTGTAATGAGGGAGCAGGAAAAGTATGAAGATAAAGAGGCAGAGGAGGATGTTTAACAAGGGAATTTTTTTCTTAATTTGTTTACTCGAAAGCATAATGAAAAATAGTCACAGAAGGAATGAGAGATCGTGTTGAATGTAACTGTGAATCTCTTGACTTGCCTCATTTTGAACAATGGAGTGCACAGTAAGTATAATAAATCCATCTCCCAAGAGGGCAGTGAAAGTGATTCATTTATCTTTTAAAAAGTTTCTCTGCAAAGGTTAAACACCCTCACTGATCTGTGAGAGTCCCTGACTTGTGACCGACCAAAATGGAGACAGTTCTTTTAAGAAGGCATCAAATAAATTGAGAATTGATCAGAAATGTGCAGAGGCAAAGTCAAAACAACTAATTTACCTGACTCACAAGTATCACTGGCCCTTTACATGAGAGTCTACAAATTGCACATCAGACTTATCAGCTACGTAAGAACCCATTGAACAAGAGTGAAAATAAATCATTCTCAACTCCAAGGAATTCCCTAACAATATGGAGAGTAAACTGTACCACAATTGAATCACTACTGTTTTGCAGAGCTCAAGCATGTCTTCCCAGAGAGAGAGTTTGGCAAACATAAGGTCCACTTGGCCTCATTATACTTTCATAATATATGGAACGTCTGTTGAATAACATCTTCAAATAACAAACAATTAAGGACAATGAGAAGAAGAAAATTGTATTTTGCTCTTCCTGAATGTCTTTGTTGAAGCAATAGTTTAAGGTTGCTTTGAATCCTTTTGGCAGGTGAGTTGGCTGTAGCCTTTATATCTGCTCTCTCTCTCGATTTTTTCTACTGACCATAAAAAACGGCACAGAAGATGTCACATCTCTTTGATCCTTTATACTTTCACATCATGGTTCAAGGAATAAAAGAACCTAATACACAATTCTCTCATTTTTGTTACAGTGATCATCAAAAGCTTCTGTTCTACAACAGGGCATTCCCCAATATATCAGAGAGATTAGGACTGGACAGTTTTTTGTTTTGAGTGCCTGGTGAGCACAAAAAAAACCTAAAAAAAACTTTAATATTTTCATCTATTCCTAGAATTCCACCTCTAACTGTATTTGTACTTCCGAGTGCTCCCAGATTTGGGTAAAGGCCCTTAAACGATTCTGAGCTAGTTGTAAAGATTTATATAGGTTTTTTTGCATTTATTTTGCATTTAAACATTTTTTTTTCATTTTGTATTTTTTAAGTTGATATTCAATGCAATATTTTCCATGATTAGCAATTAAATACTAAGTCCAGGGTTTGTTTTCAGTTTTTGCTGCAGGCAACTAACAAGGATCACAGCTTTAAGCTTCAAACATCAAGGTGGTATATAGTTGTTTGATCTTCACCAGATCTCATTTGGTTGACAGGCAAAATTTTGCTGCAGGTTTCTACAGCAGTATTGAAAATATTCCACTGAAAGAATTGACTCTACAGTTTAAGACAAATTATGTGATCGTAACTGACACTATGAATACTTGTATATCCTTACATTTTTGACACGAGTTATAACTTTGACCTATCCAGACCAGGAAACCAATATAAAGGCTCAGAATTTGGAGACAAAGTTTAATTTTATGACAGGGATGTCACTGAATGACTGAAGAACTGGCAGGAGCCCCATGCCACTAGGGAGTTTGCTGTGATACCTACTCATTCCAGTTTTGCTAGGACTCCTTGATACCACATTCAGCCAAATGCAACCTTGATGTCAAGTGCTGTCACTCTCACCTCACCTCTGGAATTCAGCTCTTCTGAATCCAAAGTGGGCCTCACTGGGTTACTATTGAGCAAATGTTGCTTGATAGCATTGCTAATGACACCTTCCTTCAGTTGACTGATATTAAGAATATATTGATGGGGAATCAATTGGCTGGGTTGGATTTGACGTGGGTTTTGTACACAGAGTGCACCTCGAAAATTTTCCATGTCAGGTAGATGCTAATATTATAACTGAAAGAGTTTGGGCAGGGGAATGGAAAACTCTGGACTGCAAGGCTTCAATACAATTGCCGGAATAGTATCAGGACCACTGCAGGAGGCTGAGTCATAGAGATGTACAGCACGGAAACAGACCCTTCAGTCCAACCCATCTATGCTGACCAGTTATCCCAACCCAATCTTGTCCCACCTGCCAGCACCCGGCCCATATCCTTCCAAATCCTTCCTATTCATATATCCATCCAAATACCTTTTAAATGTTGCAATTGTACCAGCTGCCACCACTTCCCTAGCAGCTCATTCCTTACACATACCACCCTCTGCGTGAAAAGGTTGCCCCTTAGGTCTCTTTTATATCTTTCCCCTCTCATCCTAAACCTATGCCGTCTAGTTCTGGACTCCGCGACCACAGGGAAAAGACTTTGTCGATTTATTCTATCTATGCCCTTCATAATTTTGTAAACCTCTAAAAGGTCATCCCTCTGCCTCCGACGCTCCAGGAAAAACAGCCCCAGCCTGTTCAGCCTCTCCCTATAGCTCAAATCCTCCAACCCTGGCAATATTTTTGTAAATCTTTTCTGAACCCTTTCAAGTTTCTCAACATCTTTCCAATAGGTAGGAGACCAGAATTGCATGGAATATGCCAACAGTGGCCTAACCAATGTCCTGGACAGTTGCAACATGACTTTCCAGCTCCTGTACTCAATACTCTGACCGATAAAGGAAAGCATACCAATCGCCGTCTTCACTATCCTATCTATCCTGCGACTCCATTTTCAAGGAGCTATGAACCTGCACTCCAAGGTCTCTTTGTTCAGCAACACTCCCTGGGATCTTACCATTAAGTGTATAAGTCCTGCTAAGATTTGTTTTCCCAAAATGCAACACCTCACATTTATCTGAATTAAACTCCATCTGCCACTTCTCAGTCTATTGGCCCATCTGATCAAGCTCCTGTTGCAATCTAAGGTAACTTTCTTCACTGTCCACGACACCTCCAATTTTGGTGTCATTGGCAAACTTCCTAACTCTACCTCACATCCAAATCATTGCCTCACTCTGTCCCTGGATCCCACCCCCCTCACTTTACTCGTTTAAATTCTCCCGAGCAGCTCCAGCAAATCTCCCTGCCAGTATATTAGTCCCTCTCCAATTCAGGTGCAATCCATCCTTCTTGTACAGATCACTTCTACCCCGAAAGAGATTCCAATGATCCAAAAATGTGAACCCTTCTTTCATACACCAGCTCCTCAGCCATGCATTCATCTGCTGTATTCTCCTAATCCTGCCCTCACCAGCTCATAGCACCGGGAATAATTCAGATATTGCTACTCTCGAGAACCTCCTTTTTAAATTCCTGCCTAACTCTGTAATCTCCCTTCAGACTCTCAACCTTTTCCCTTCCTCTGTCGTTGGTTCCAATGTGGACAATGGCCTCTTGCTGGCCCCTTTCCCCTGTGAGAACATTCTGCTCCCTCTCTGAGACATCTTGATTCTGGCACCAGGGAAGCAACACACCATTCTGATCTTTTGCTGCTGGCCATACAGACCTCTATGTATACCTCGGACCAGAGAATCCCCTAACACAATTGATCTATTGGAACCCGAGGTACCCCTCGTTGCATTAGAGCCAGTCTCAATACTAGAAACTTGGCTGTTCATGCTATGGTCCCCTGAGAATCCATCCCCACCTACATTTTCCAAACAACATATTTGTTTGAAATGAGTATAGCCACAGAAGACTCCTGCACTAGCTGCCTACCTCTCTTTATTTCCTGGAGTTAACCCATCTATGTGACTGCATCTGAGACTTTCTCCCCTTCCTATAACTGCCATCCATCACATCAGGACAGCATTTGTTGCCCAATTCTAATGAATCTTGCACTGAGCCAACAGATGAGTGTGAACTACATTGTTATGGATCTAGAATCACATGTCGGATAGACCATGAAAAGTCAGCAGATTTATTTTCATGAGGGAAATTAATAAGCAGAAGGGCTTTTGTGAGAATCAACAATCATTTTATGATCAAAACCAATAAATCTTACAATTTAATCTGAGTATATTCATAAGATTAAATCCTACCAGCTGGCATGGAGCCTGTGTTCCAAGAGCATTAACCTCTGGATTTTGAGTCCAGTGGCATTATCAGTATGGCATCATCTCCTCACAAAAGATAAGAATGCATGAAGATTATGCCTTTAAAGTTAAGGAAACAGAGAAAAGGGATGGGAAGATTCAGGAAGAGATTTAGAAGAATGCTTATGAGTTGCCTGGTGTTGTTCTTGAAGGGGATCCTTATAAAGGGCATGTAGGAACAAAGGAACATAGAGTATTTGTGCAGAATTTATTGAAGGTGGCAGTACACATTCAGTCAGTGATTAATGAGGCACATGGGATTCTGATCTTTATAAAGAGAGACATTTATGACAAAAGCAAGAATTTTGATGTAGATAAAGAATAAGAATGCATATCATGATATTTTCTGAAGAAAGCTGACATCTTTAAAATAGACACAAGTAGTCTTCCAAAGTATCCCTCCAAAAGTGCCTCTCAGTAGCTGCATGACCTCTTTTGTGGATTCAGCTGCAACCTAAACAGGCAATCAGACTGTATTATCATAAGAATCAATCAAAAAGGATAATTAAACCATCTAAGAATTCCAGAATACCCCAGTTAACCCTCAAAAAGGGTTGCTTCTGCAACATCAAAGTGGAGACCAGGAAAAGGTCATCACAAGGAATTCTCATGTGAATAATCTTGTGTTATGGAACAGTAGCACACAAAAGTTAACACTTTTGATTTATAATAAACCTTGTGGTTTTTGAGATAGGGAATCAGAGGATATTTACTTAGAAGAGAATAATCTAAACACCAGAAGAGAGACACTTTGAAACAGAAATTGCTCGTAACCAGTCGATATTCCAAGGCATTCAGGATAAACCAGTTATGGAACTATTGCTCTGGGTCAGGCTACAAAGAGCCAAAACCTGAGGTGTTGTAAAGTGAAAAAAAGTAACTTTCACCTCATTCCCAAATCTTTCCACTTAATTCATCAATGGAAGGTACCTCCAATGATTTGACCACAGAAACTATCACAGCTGGGTGAATCATTTTCAGGCTCAAAGGGCCAAATTGCCAATTCCTGTTCTAAAGTCTCATGTTCCAAATCCATTGTTGACTTTCCACAATTGAAATTCCCCACCACTTAACACTCACCTCATTCCTACCACAACCTCTAGTCATAACCCCAATACACGAGTATTTCAGCTTTGTCATTTGCCATTTTTTGTGATATTCAACATCACTCCCACACAACCTCTGTGGCAGACAGAAAATGGCACTTTTCAACACCAGAAGAGATGAAATAATGTTGAATAATAGGTACTAATGCCTATGCCATGGGCACTATGCTGTTGAGGCATCCATCTAGCAGAGTCACCAGGATTTTAGAACAACAATAGGAGCATCATTTGATCTGGTATAAGTTTCAACATGTAGATATTTGACCTTTAACATTAGTCCTAAACAGTCTTCTTGCTATCAATCTTTCTTGGATCAGCTATAATATGACATCATGAGACCCATGTATAGTTCTTGTACAGGGACTAAAACTGCTTAGTAAGGGTTTGTTTCCATTTATTGATATTCATATGATTGATAGAATTGGTGATCACTTTTCTCATTTCTAAGGATGACTTATGGGGAGGTAATGATATTCAACTGAAAGATTAGGCACAGTTCCCTTTTCTTTCTTCACTGATTTATATTGGTTTCCAATTCATACACACTCAGATCTAAAATAGCCATCCATATGTTTCAGTGCCTTCACAACTTGGTATAATTGTTTCTATTTAACATCCTTTGGCTTCACGCCTTCTACTGCTGCAACTCTCCATTCCTCTAATTCTAAGCTCATCTATACAAAGAAAATTTACAGCCCAGGGACAGGCGCTTCAACCCTCCAAGTCTGATCCTTTGTTTCCTTTCCCATCACCCATTCAAAGTCATAAACTCCTCTGCCTTGCTGCCCTCCTTCAAAATCCACATCATTGTCTAAACTTTTGGTCATATTTCCTGATAGTTAATTAGAGAACAACCTTGGTTTTCCAAATTTTGGATTATCCGAACAAGATCTCAAGGTCCTGTAAATGCTTCCTTTGTTTATGATCAGATCAGTTATCCGAGCAAAATACTCCCTGCCTGTCTTGTTCGGATACTCAAGGTTGTTCTTTATCCAATTATTTTTCATGACACTGCTGTAAAGTATGCCTTTCAGAGAAAAATGGACTTGAAACATAAAAGGGGAAGAATTTGACTGTCATGCTGTAATCAGGGAGAAAAATAAACAAATAAGAAATTGGATCTAATGCCATTTTCAAAGCTTAAATAATTTTCTTCCAGACTTAGCTGCAAAACCCCAGAAATCTAAATTTGAGAAGTCTCACATTATGTTGGTTTGTTGCATTTGGAGGTATACTTACAGCTAAGGACAATTAGTGCTTTGATTGCAGCAGTGGGTATGAAAAGTAGAAGTTATGCTGAATGAACCTTTTTTTTCTAATTTTTTACTGTAGTTCATTGTGAGCTCCTCAAAAGAAATGAAAGAGAAGTCAAAAACTTTGTGCCCTTTTTGTGAAAACCCTGTTATTTTTCACTGAGACCAATTAAGTCTTTTAATGAGCATTCAAAATGAAAGGCAGCAGACTTTCACTATGGGAAATCAAATAATCAGATTAAAATTGTCAAGCCTGCTGAGCTCTAGTTAATTTAAATAATAAGTACACGTGAGTATTTCAGGTGTTAGCTGTGGGTAGCTCGGGGATCATTCTCTCGACACTGATTCAGAAACTTGTGGGTTGAAGTCTCTCTCTGGAGAATTGACGACGGAATCTAGGCTAACACTTCAATCCGGTGTATTGATGGAGGGCGACACTGTTGGAGGGTTTGCCTTCTCTTTTCTCTTGGATAAATACAAAATGTCTTGAGAAAGAGCAAGAGGATTCTCCTAGAGTCCTGGCCAACATGAATCCCTTATTCAACACAGCAAATAAGAAGATTATCTGAGGTTTATCTCATTGCTGTTTGTGGATTCCTGTGTTTCCCTGCTTTACTACATTTCACACATACATTTTGGACTATTTTATGACACTATAAGAAGCTGTCGGAGTAGAATTAGGCTATTTGGCTCATCAAGTCTGCTTTGTCATTTAATCATGGCTGATTTGTCCATGCTGGCAAAACCAAGAAACGCATTATTGACTTTCGGCAGGATGTTACTCATACCCCCCCTACGCATTAACAGCACAGAGGTGGAATGAGTGGAGAGTGTCAAGCTCCTGGAAGTGGTCATCCACAACAAGCTTTCTTGGCATCTTCATGTGGAAACACTGGTTACAAAGACCTAACAACGTCTCTTCTTCCTCAGGCAGCTGAGGAAATTTGGCATGATGACAAATACCCTTGCCAATTTTTATAGTAGTACCACTACTTGGTATTGCACCACTCTAATCTTGACTATAATCTCCAGCATTTGTAGTACCCACTTTTGCCTCACTACCTGGTATGGCAACTGTACCATTCAAGATCGGAGACAGTTACAGAGAGTGGTGAACTCGGCCCGGACAATCACAAAGGCCAACCTCCCATCTACAGAATCCATCTTCCAGGCTTGCTGCCAAGGAAAGGCCACCAGCATTCTCAAAGATCCATCCCATCCTGACAATATTTTTCTACAATCTCCACCATCGGGGAAGAGGTACAGAAGCCTGAACACATGCACCAGTCGGTTTCGAAACAGTTTCCACACTCCTGTTGTTAGAATACTGAATAGACTCACAAACTCTTAACATTCATCTGTACCTGTGTTTTTGTTTTTGCCACTGTTTACCTATTGTTTACTTATCTATGCTACTTAACTATGTGATCTGCCTGCATTGCTTGCATGACAAAGCTTTTCACTGTGCCTCGGTACACGTGACAATAAATTCAATTCAATACATAATTGTAAGTTCTTACTTTTTGGTACAACATTCCTTCAAAGTCAATCTGCTGTAAGTATTAACTAATTTAGTGATGGTATTAGTGGGAGGATACAAAAAACAAATGTATTGCTGGAACAAAGCAACTTACTGTTGGAACAAAGCATACCGTTTCCACAATACCAGCTGGTAACTCTGAAATTAGCGAGATTAAACTTGGCAGGTTATTTATGATAATCTTGCAGTGTTGGCAGTTTGCTTTCTAATATTGTGCTCATGAGGATGAACCATCAATCCAGGCACTTCATCCCATTCAACAACTACCAAAACTTAAAAAAAGAAATCTGACTCAATGCATAAAAACTGATAATTCAGAAACCAACATGGGGTTGAATATTTCCCTCCCTGCAGATGTGGAGTGAGAAGGGAGAAAGAGAAAATAGTTGAGCAAGCCGGCCTTGGAGAAGTACTTGTTTAGCTCTTGCCACCTCACCGGTAAAGTGCTGTGTTGTTATTACAACCTGTTCCACCATGCTGTGACACAGCTCCAGAGCAGGTGGGGTCTTTAAATTAGATCCTCTGGCCCAGAGATAGTGTGACTACCACTGTATCACAAGACCCAGTAAACTAGTTAAGAAGGTTCACCAACAATCGATAAAATGAAATGGTCAATTCACAAGCATTTAAGGGCCTCACCTGGCTCACATCCCTGCTGTCTTGACCTTGGAAAAATTAGTTGGTTTCCAGATTTTGAAAATGAAGTGAACTGCATGCTCGGGTGGTGGGATGCTATATTTGCCCCATCATAATTGGAGGGTTTAAAGATGTCCAGCTTTCACCTCCACCTCTGGCTCCATCCACTCTGCAAGCAAGACTTGAACTACATCTATGCCACAGAGGCCAAATGCCAACTCTCCAACACCACATCCTACCTCTGCAACACCAACCGCGCCCTCCATCTCTTCAGGAACTTCCAGTTTGCTGGCCCCCAGCGCTTTGTCTTCATTATGGATGTGCAGTCCTTATGCACATCCATACCTCACAAGGATGGCCTCCAGGCCCTCTGCTACCTTCTCTCCAATGGACCCATGTAGTTTAGGCAGCATCCGAGGAGCAGTAATATCAACTTTTCGGGCAAAAGTCCTTCAGCCAGAATAAAGGCAGAGAGCCTGAAGCATGGAGAGAGAGATAAGCTAGAGGATGGTGGGGGTGTGGAGAAAGTAGCATAGAGTACAATAGATGATAGGTGGGGACGGGGGGAGGGTGGAATGGACAGGTGGAAAAGAAGATAGGCAGGTAGGACAAGTCATGGTGACAGTGCTGAGCTGGAAGTTTGGAACTGCGGTGAGGTGGGGGAAGGGGAAATGAGGAAACTGTTGAAGTCCACATTTATGAGCTGAAAATGTGTTGCTGGAAAGGCGCAGCAGGTCAGGCAGCAACCATGGAGCAGGAGAATCGATGTTTCGAGCATGAGCCCTTCTTCAGGAAGGGCTCATGCCTGAAACGTTGATTCTTCTGCTCCTTGGATGCTGCCTGACCTGGTGCACTTTTCCAGCAATACATTTTCAGCCCTGATCTCCAGCATCTGCAGTCCTCACTTTCTCCTAGAAGTCCACATTGATGCCTTGGGGTTGAAGTGTTCCATGGCGGAAGATGAGGTGTTCTTCCTCCAGGTGTCTGGTGGTGAGGGAGCGGCAGTGAAGGAGGCCCAGGAACCCCATGTCCTCAGCAGAGTGGGAGGGGGAATTGAAATGTTGGACCACAGGGCGGTGTGGTTGATTGGTGCAGGTGTCCCGGAGATGTTCCCTAAAGTGCTCTGCTAGGAGGCGCCCAGTCTCCCCAATGTCGAGGAAACCGCATCAGGAGCAACGGATACAATAAATGATATTAGTGGATGTGCAAGTAAAACTTTGATGGATGGTGGAAGGCTCCTTTAGGGCCTTGGATAGAGGTGAGGGCGGAGGTGTGGGCGCAGGTTTTGCAGTTCCTGCGGTGGCCCTGTGGCCCAACATTTCAACTTCTCCTCCCACTCTGCCAAGGATATGGAGGTCCTGGGCCTCCTTCACCGCCACTCCCTCACCACCAGACGCCTGGAGGAAGAACGCCTCATCTTCCGCCTCGGAACACTTCAATCCCAGGGCATCAATGTGGACTTCAACAGTTTCCTCATTTCCCCTTCCCCCACCTCACCCTAGTTCCAAACTTCCAGCTCAGCACTGTCCCCATGATTTGCCCTACCTGCCTATCTTATTTTCCATCTATCCACTCCACCCTCCCCCTGCCCCCAACCTATCACCTTCATCCCCTCCCCCACTCATCTATTGTACTCTATGCTACTTTCTCCCCACCCCCACCCTCCTCTAGCTTATCTCTCCACGCTTCAGGCTCTCTGCATTTATTCCTGATGAAGGGCTTTTGCCCGAAACGTCGATTTTACTGCTCCTCAGATGCTGCCTGAACTGCTGTGCTCTTCCAGCACCACTAATCCAGGATCTGGTTTCCAACATCTGCAGTCATTGTTTTTACCTAATGGACCCATGTAGTTCCCCTCCACCAATACCCTCCTCTGCCTCGCTAAACTAGTCCTCACCCTTCATAAATTTTCCTTTCACATCTCCCATTTCCTCCACATCAATGGGGTGGCCATGGGTACACAGATGGGCTCCAGCTACGCCTGCCTCTTCATCTGCTATCTTGAACAGTCTATCTTCAATACCTACACAGGCACTGTGCCCCAACTCTTCTGCCATTACATCAATGACTGCATGGACGCAGCGTCTTGCACCCAGGCTGAACTGGAGCAGTTCATCGACTTCACACACAACTTCCACCCCACCCTCAAATTTACTTGGTCCATCTTGGTCACTTTCCTCCCCTTTCTTGACTTCACCATTTCCATTTCAGATGACAGTCACCAGACAAACATTTACTACAAACCTACAGACCCCCATAACTACCTGGACTACAACTCCTCCGACACAGTATCCTTCGAGAACTCCATCCCATTCTTCCAATTCCTTCACCTCCACCACATCTGCTCAGTTAATGAGACATTCCAATCATGAGATTCCCAGATTAGTTTACTTACAGTGTGGAAACAGGCCCTTCAGCCCAACAAGTCCACACCGACCTGCCGAAGCGCACCCACCCAGACCCATTCCCCTACATTTACCCCCGCACCTAACACTATGGGCAATTTAGCATGGCCAGTTCACCTAACCTGCAGTTTTAAATGTGCTTTTCCTCTCTCTGTCATCCAGCCAGCCTCTGCCGCACCACCTCCATTCCCTGTTCCACTGCTCTAACCCCCCCCAACATAATAAAGACAGAGACCCCTTGTCTTCACCTACTATCCCTCCAGTCTCCACATCCAGTGCATCATCCTTAGACACTTCAGCCCACTCCAACTAGACCTAACCACCAAAAATACCCTCCCCTCCCCAACCCTCTCTGCCTTCTGCCCATTAACAGTCCTTGGTTTGTGCCACTCTCCCCACTGACCCCGCTGAACCCCCAGGTATCTTCCCCAGCACTAGAAGAGATGCAGAACCTGCCAGCACATCACCCCCTCACCTCTGTCTGGGTCCTTCCAGGTGAGACAGAGGTTTACCTGCCTCTCTTCCAACCTAATTTCCTGCATCAGGTCCTCCTGATGTGGTCTTGTCTACATCAGGGAGATCAAACGTAAACTTAGGAAATGGGTCACCAAGCATCGCAGCTAGGCCTACAGGGACTAATTGGGCCTCCCAGTCCTTGCCCATTTCAATTTCCCTTCTTACAACATTTCTGACATGACCATCCTTGGCCTCCTCCACTTCCACAATGAACCACACTGCAAATTGGAGGAACAACACCTCATTTCCTGCTTGGACAGTCTATAGTCCAGAGGACTCAACATTAAGTTCTCCAAGTTCAAATAACCTCCCTTCCCTTTCCCCAACTCCCCTTCCAAGCCCTCCCCATCCCTTCCTGTATGCCCTGCCCCCAACCGAATTCATTCCTCCCATTGACTAAACAGGCTGTGCCCACTACCTCTCTTCATCTTTCCATACTTCACCACCCTGCCCCCACCACCCCCTTTATCTGCAGCTCCTCCCACATCCATGCCCAGTCCTGAAGAAGTGTTACACCTGAAACGGCGACTTCTCCACCTCCTGATGCTGCCTTGTTTCCTGTATTCATCCAGTCTCCTGCCTGTCCATCATAACTGGAAGCACAGATGGGGGACAAGGGGATGTCCTCTGAAATTACCCCTTGCTCTTCACTCTGACCATCTTCCTCCCCTCCCCCAACCACATACTCCATGAAAAGGACAAGTAGACCACATAATGTATTTACCAACATTAAACTCCGAAGACTAGGATTCCCTTGATCGACATTAGGACCCAGAGGCTTCTAGTTCCTGATTGGCTAGCAACTTGGGATTCCACTTTTTTTTGGGTGGGGGGGGTGGTGGTCTATGATACACTGAGCAGTTGGCCAATCAGCAGCAAACAAATTAATTGGCTTGCAATTCAATGAGCTTCTTTGGTGTTGGGGTTAGCAAGCTCGCTGCCAGTGAACTCACATGACCCCACACTGAAGTTGCAAGCCAGAAAATTGCAGCTATAGAACTAAAAAATAAAATGCACAATGGAGACCGGCAATAACTTTGCAAAGTGTTGGAAATATTGACCAATTCTGCAGCTTCTTTCCAAAGAGAAACTGAGTTAACAATTTGGATACAAAAACCTTCAGAACTAGACAAAGGTAGAAACGTGATCATCCTACACCATTGAAACAGGTAGGGTGGGTGCAGGGAACTGGTGGTTGGAGGAGCTTTCAAGGATTGATTAGTAAGTGGGAGAACTTAAATGATAAAAATGTTGTGGAAGAAAAGGCAACGAGAATGCTAGTGGTTTTGGGAAAGACAAAAAAAAATGACCAAAATGTAAATTACAGAAACAAACAACTGTCCAAAAGCAAAAATATGAACAATAGGATTCAAAATAGTCCATGACCATAATAAAAAAGGAAATGGGAATTATGTTTATAGTCTCGATGCAACATTGAGACCAGATGGCTTAAAAATGTAAGATCTGCGACCTTTGCATGAAATTGCAGGAGGTCCAACACTTGCCCTTGTATCTTGCTGTTCTTGACTATTGAAGGCCTCAAACACTCCTTTCAGCAGAAGCATCAACTTAACATGTACTTTTATCAATTCAGTATACTGCTTACTGCTCACAGCACAGAATCTTCTCTTTTGGAGAGTTCAATTTAAGATTGGATGATTACTTTGCAACACATCTCCACTTGAACTATAAGCTTGACTTGAACATATAGTTGAAGAGGGTGGTGCTGGTAAAGCACAGCTGGTCAGGCAGCATCGGAGGAGCAGGAGAATTTACATTTCAAGCATAAGCCCTTTATCAGATGCCCTTTCCTGATGAAGGGCTTGTGCCTGAAACATTTAGTTTCCTGCTCCTCAGATGCTGCCTGACCAGCTGTGCTTTCCCAGCACCACACACTTTGACTCTGATTTCCAGCATCTGCAGTCCTCACTTTCTCCTTGTTGAACATGTAGTTAACTCCTTGCTATTTTCATTGACAGCTTTGCTGTTATGCACATGTTTCATTCCTCAGCTTGCTGTGGTGTTGCAGCGAAGCTCAAAGGAATCCCAAGGAAATGTCACATGGACTGGTTGGGAGACTGCAGCTTTCTGGACATGGCACAGAGTTTGGCGGGCTTAGAACATGAACTCATACAAGTTTATAAATTAAGAAAAGGAGTAGGCTGATCAGCCTTGTGCCTCCTCCACTATTCCATGCAGCTGTGGCTGATCTGACTACACTGCACTCCTGTTTACTTCCAATAACCTTTCATGCCCTTCCTTATCAAAAATCCACCTGCTTCTGCCTTAAATATATTGAAACTCAACTTCCATCACTGATTGAGATACTGAGTTTGACAATGACAAATTCTTCATCTCTGTCTTAAATGGGTGATTCTTATTTTTAAACAGTAACTCCCACTTCCATAATGTCCCAGAAAAGGAGACATACTTTCAATTTGAAAATGCAATGAATTCATAGATATTGTTGCTTGCAATTGTGCTTTTTGGCCAAGTCCAATTTAAATTAAACCACAATTGAAATATGCAAAGAATTATTTCTATTGATGTTGTAATAGAAGTTTGATTTAGTATATCACAAAGGATGTTCTATACCCAAAGAGGTTTATTTGATATAGTGCTTTTCTTATAATATCAAGTTCATAGTATGGTAATTGAAATGCATTTACTTGCATGTAATAACTTTGATAAGATAATTGTCCTGCACTGTTAAAGGAGAAAAATGACAAAGCATTCAAAATGAATTCCTTCAAACTTTACCATGGCATTGCAGCTTCTAAACCAATAAATAATGTTTTTCTGTGATTGTTTAGGAATTCTTGGTGTAATAGAGATAAAATAAAGGCCTTGACTCTCTTGAGTTTCGATTTCAGGTGCATAAGAGAGTCCAAGACTCCAGACAGCTCTTACTGAGCTCTCTCAACTCAGTCTCTCCAAACAGTGATGGATTCAAGGTTTATATACCTTTACTCATCCCAATCAACTCACTTTTTACACTTTGTCATTATTTCATACAGGTAGCTAGCCGATAAATAGAGTTTGTGTGCATCATGAATAACCTGGAAAATGGCTCCTCTCATTTACTGTGTTAACAATGACTGGTCCAATTTATGGGTGATTGTTTTATCTCATTTAACTATTATCTCAAGGTATTGAGTTCCCTTCATTGCACAGGCAAGGTGCATTCGGCCCTATCTGTATGACTGCATTCAGTTGGAACAACATTCACACTCTGTATACTTGCCTTACTCCTTATTATCTCTGGTGGCTATTGCAATGTGCTTTAAGACTTGTATTGACCCTCTCTTGTTCTTCTTTTAATTGTTCAGTATGATTTTAAAGATCCCACTTCAGATAGAATTTAAAAAATACTCCTCACTCTACATGTTTCTATAAGTTAGCATTGCATTTAACATCTCAGGAAACTGTTGCTGGAATGCTGCTTTGTAGTCACTGCTCATTTTGAAAGAAGCAAGAAAAATCTACTTGCCAAAGCACACACTGAGAATTTTTACTTTCCCATCTGCCTGGGAAATATCAATTAATTTTGCATTAGTTATTGCCTAAGAAAGAATCTAGATAAGTTTGTATGCATACTAAAATGGTGGATAAAAATAAAGAGCTTGCTGTCAACAAGGTTAATTTTCCCATTGTTTCTTTTGAAATGCTTATCATCTGTATTGCAGATTGCTCTTTGTCTGAACTTTATTGCAAGAATGTCTTTGTGAGTTGCTTTCCATAGATTTAAAACTCCAAGGTATTAACTGAGCATGTTTATTTTGTGAGAAGGAGTCAGGAGATAATATCGAAAGTGAGTTTGCAACTCTCCTGAGTTGCTAAGTTATTAATTATATTCAGACTTTTCTGTAACTATTTTGCTTGGACAATTTGGAGTACACTTTTGAAGAGAAATGGCACGGGAAATTGATAAAACTGGGTAAATTATTGATTCAGTAGTATTTCTAGCAAGACATGGCAAACAAATATCTTGATTGTCTTATCCCTTTCATGCACATTCAGAATGAATTGAATTATTAAACATGCTTTAGGAATCTTTTTGTTTATGTTAATAGGTTAAAGATGTCAAAGCCACATTTATACTAATGCAGGAAGTATGCCCACTCTTTTCCAAAATGTACTCTAAACATTTAGCATTGATAAAACTCCCCAACAAATACCATGAATTCATAAAATTGGCCAATGCTCTTTTTGTTAGCTTGAAGGAGAAGTCTATGAACTGCTCCTACAAAAACAATCAGTGAGGATTTTAATTTGTGATGAAGGATTTCAAGGTTGCGATGAAACCATCCAACTTGGAAGCACACTGCTAGCTACTCAGCAGTTGAGTTCATATCCCAGGTAGTTCACCATGAATTGGATAAATGCAACAAGTTCAGGATTGCTATTGTATAAGTTATTAGGTGAAAGTGAGGACAGCAGATGCTGGAGAGTCAGAGTCGAAAAGTATGGTGCTGGAAAAGCACAGCAGGTCAGATAGCATCCGACAAGCAGGAGAGTCTAGGTTGCAGGCATAAGCCCTTCCTCAGATGCTGCCTGACCTGCTGTGCTTTTCTACTGTCACACTTTTTGACTGATTGTATAAGTTCCTGCATTGTCAGAAAAACACAAACTGTTTGGCTGATGGGTGGATGAGCTATCATCTTTCTGGCCTGTCTCTTATAGAATCATGGAATCCCATCAGAGTGAAAGCAGACCATTCAGCCATTCAAGTCAACACCAATCCTCCAAAGTGCATCCCACCCAGACCCACCTGTTAGTCATCTATGTAAACCTGCATTTGCCATGGTTAATCCACCTAACCTGCACATCCCTGGACACCATGGACAATTTAATATGGCCAATCCACCTTCCTTGCACACCTTTGAGCTGTTGGAGGAAACCAGAACACCTGCAGGAACCCTATACAGACAAGGGGAGAATGTACAAACTCCACACAGGCAGTCATTCGAATCTGGAATTGAGTCTGAACCCAGGTCCCTGGCGCTGTGAGCCACCATGCTGCCCTGACATGATTCTAGTTAGACTTTAGAAAAGCACAGCAGGTCAGGTAGCATCCGACAAGCAGGAGAGTCAAGGTTGCAGGCATAAGCCCTTCCTCAGATGCTGCCTGACCTGCTGTGCTTTTCTAGTGTCACTTTGTGCCCTATTAAGCTATTTGATTATGAAAATAATTCATCATAATTTCTAATTGTCATTGTCAATGTCTGATCGAGGAAGTCAGACTTCAATGCTTCAAGAGCAAGATTTCCAGGAAATTCAGGAACTACAAATTGCTTAACTCCTACTTCCACAGATGTAGCGTTAGTTCTTGGGTACATCCAAAACAGTTCAAGGGTAATATTTAAATTGCTAATAAAGTTGACTTCATACTTCACTTTCAGATGGCTCCATATTAAGTGCAAAACTGCAGCTTGTGCTTCAGCTAATCTGATAAGAGTTATGACTATATATATATATATATATATATATACGCTCACTTTATAATCACTGCTAATTTGAATGTAATTGTTGTTCCCACACAAAATGGATAAAGGTGAACATACTCATTATAATTAATGTTCAACATTCACACACAATTTGTAAGATATGGGTTCTGATTTTCAATTACACACCATGAAACAAACAGCAAGCAGAGCTCTCCTGATTTAGCTGAATTCTATTGTTTGTGAGATACTCAGTAATAAAAACCAGTTGTTTAAAAATGAAGCTGTTCTACCATGTCTATTTTTTTGTTGTTTAAATTTTGACTCGATTTAGCCATACTTAGCTTCTTAATTTTATTTAATTCTCATTCTATTAATAATAAACACATAATGGCATGTCACAATGTGGTCTTCAGTAAATCGCAACATTTAAAATTCTGACAGAACTGCTTCCTGTTGAATTTTGTTGCTGATTTGTTTTCGCAGATTAGATGCAGACATGTCAATCACAAGATATTTTACAGAGAGACATAAGTGGTGCATCTTTGCAAAGATATGATTTGAACAAGTCTGCTTTTTTTTCCAGCACAAAACAAGAAAGGTTAGAAAGTGAACACACTCCGATCTTCAAAGGATACTGAAGCCAGAGCACAATAAGTTGTTGAAACATACCTATTTTTTTCCCAGCATTTGTTGCTGTTTTGGATTGTGAAGAACCTCAGCTTTTTGTTTTATTTTGATTTTGGAACCTTGTGGTCACCTTGATTTTTCTGTAGACTAGTGTTAACAGAGTTATCTAAATAATCAGGGATCAAGAGCTAAGAGTAAAAGTGTTAAGTATCATTTTGTATCTTAGCTTGTTTGAAGCAATTTGTTGAACTGAAATGTGGACTGATGTCAGAGATGGATCAGTCTCGAAGCAAGCCCATTTTATTTGCTCCTTTGGCTCTCTTACATTATGATGCATTGTTGCTCACCTTGGCCAATTTGTTACGACATGGGACAAAATATCAACTGTGCTACTACATTTTCTGACCCAATTTGTGCCTGTCAAGCTATACGCGTGGGAGAATCCAAAGTCAAACTAATAGCAAAGCTAGCCCACATATGACAGCTGATAGATCACAGCAAGGGAAATTTATTTTGTGTATTTTCATCTGTGTGATATCAATGAAACCAAAAGTACCACAAGAACCATCTGCCATAATAAGCCTCTGGGAGACAGAAAATAATGAGCTTTGAATTTGCTAATCCATGCATTTTTCAGCAAGCTAAAATATTTTTGAAGGGTAGTAATTTATCTGATTGGATTTTGTGCAATTGTGGATGAACATCACAACTTTTCAAGATTTTTTATGCATGGAGTAGAATGACATAGTGCACCAACAGACAGTTTACTAGTCCAAACAGAGATTACGCACTACACAAGGCTCTTCATCTAACTCTGAAGTATTGAGATACAGACTTTCTGCCATTAAGACAGTTTGAGGATTTGGGAGAGTGACCAAGTAGTTGTTGCAAATACATCATGAACCTCGCCATAGGAGCTCCAGGATTGAATAACTTGAGTTAACAGAGGCTTTGATGTTCCCTTGTCTATTTATTTCTCCCTATGATGTGAATTCCTGACTAGAATTCTCTTGTTCGCTTGTTTCCATTTAGAGAACATATGTACACAACAGAATGAGAAGATTGATAAAATAGAAACTGCAGCTGTATTTGTAGTGCTTTGAGCTCCAAAACACCCCATAATTCATTTGAATATTTTCTCAATGATATTAATATTTGCAATGAATTTAAGAGGAGACTTTAAAAATGATCCGCCTCCTCTCAGGGATTAAAGTGCAACAGTACATCAGCTACATGTATACGATTGACTAATAATTGTCTTAAAGCTGATTGACATTTCATCCTGAGCCTTGACATGGTGAAATATGCAAATTAAATGTAAATGATAAACTAAGTAGATTATAAATTGGTAAGACTCTTCAACTTTGAACATGGGAAATGTTTCTAAAATCTTAAACTAATCTTTAGCCAGGAGGCAAAACAAACACTTTCATTTAAAAAGCACTGTTCATTTCTATGAACTCCTCAAAATCAACTGAGTGCTGTTAAAATGTAGTCCAGTGTACTCAAGCAGAAGGCTGGAAGAGCATAGTAAGCCAGGCAGCATCAAGAGGAGGAGAAGTTCGATATTTCAAGTATAACCCTTCTTCAGGAATGTCTCTAAAAGTTATCCAGTGGCTAAAAGTATAGTCATAATAACAGCACACCTGTGTAGAATGAAAGCCTCACAAACAGCATGACTATTTAATATATACAAGTGGAATAACTTGAGAGAAGAATACAGGCCCAGGAAAGACCTCTTGTGGCACAGTGGTAGTGTCCCAATTTCTGAGTCAGCCGTTTTGGTCCAAGGTTCACCTTGTATTGTAACATATTTGAACAGATTGAATAAAAAGATCTACTGGCCCAGGAAGGCTTTTGTTTTTAGGGACTCTTGTGATGCAGTGGTAGAAAGGCCACTAGAGATGTCAAAAGGGAATATTGGACTAAGTCAGAGACCAAACTAACAACATGGACCTCCACCATCTGTAGCAAGGCCTACGTGACATAATGCTGCAAAATGAAACTGAACAGAATGGTGGACAATGTTACATCCCTCCCTGATGGGCTCAATGCATTTACACTTAGTTTGAACAGAAGGTCAGTGAAATGGTGTCATCTGCCCCGACAGTCCCGGATGCATCTGTTCCCTCAGTCACTTCTACAGCCATCAGGTCGGCCTGCTTGAGAGTGAACCCTCAGAAAGCGACAGTCCCAGTTGGAATCCCTGGCCGTGCACTCAGATCCTGTGCGGTCCAGCTGGCATGAGTATTTGTTGACAGGTTTAACCTCTCCTTGCTACAATATGAAGTCTCCACCTGTTTGAAAATGGGGTATTAACATGGATAGAGGATTTTTTGACAGACAGGAAGCAAAGAGTAGGGATAAATGAATGCTATTTTGGCTGACAATCAATGACTGGTGGTGTGCCTCAGGGATCAGTGTTAGGACCACGATTATTTACAATTTATATAGATGATTTGGAGTTGGGGACCACATGTGGTGTGTCAAAATTTGCAGATGACGCTATGATGAGTGATGGAGCAAAGTGAGTGAATGGGCAAACGTCTGACAGATGGAATATAATATTAGTAAATGTGATGTCATACATTTTGGTCAGAGTAACAGTAAAATAGATTAGTACTTGAATTGTAAAAAGTTACAGCGTGCTGATTTCCAGAGGGACCTAGGTGTCCTTGTGCATGAATCACAGAAAGTTGGTCTGCAGGTACAACACGTATCTCGGAAGGCAAATGGAATTTTGTCCTTCTTTGCTAAACAGAGCTTAAAAATACAGAGGTAATGTTACAGCTGTACAAGATGCTGGTGAGGCAACATGTGGAGTACTGCATGCAGATTTGTTCTCCATACTTAAGAAAGAATGTACTGGCCCTGGAGGTGGTGCAGTGGAGGTTCACTAAGTTGATTCTAGAGTTGAGAGGGTTAGCTTATGAGGAAAGGCTGGGTAGATTGGGATTATATTCATTGGAATTCAGAAGAATGAGGGAGTATATTATAGAAACATATAACATTTTAAAGGGAATCAATAAAATAGAAGTAGAGAGGATGTTTCCACTGGTCATTGAAACTAGAACAAGAGGGGATAGCCTCAAGATTAGAGGAACCAGGTTTAGAAACTGACTGAGAAGGTACTTTTTCACTCAGAGGGTTGTTAATCTGTGGAATTCCTTGCCCAGGGAAGTAGTTGACACTACTTCAGTAAAAGTTTAGGTAGAAACCTTTTTGAACAATAAAGGAATGAAGGAGTATGGTGAAAGTTCAGGTAAGTGGAGCTGAATCCAAAGATCAGCCATGAACTTATTGAGTGGTGGAGCAGGCTCGAAGGCCCAGAAGGCCTACTTCTGCTCCTAGTTCTTATGCTTTTATGTTTCAAGAAGACCACCATCATCCCAGTACCAAAGAAAACACTGGCAATGTGCCTTAATGACGACTGCCTGGTGGTTCTGACCTCCATAATTATAAAGTGTTTTGAGAGGTTAGTCATAGCTCACACCAGCTATCGCCTGCCAGCTTGCCTCAATCCCCTGCAATTTGTCGACTGGCGCAACAGGTCTATGGCAGGCACCATTTCCATGGCCCTACACTCAATCCTGGAACATCTGGATAATAAGGATACCAACGTCAGGCTTCTACTTATTGACTACAGCTCCACCTTCAACACTATAATCCCAACCAAACTCCCCTCCAAACTCAGACCTAGGTCTCTGCTGTGCCCTCTGCAACTGGATTCTCGATTTCCTGATCCATTGACTGCAATCAATGACAATAGGCCACAACACCACTTCCACGACAATCCTAAATACTGGCATCCCGCAAGAATGCATACTCAGCCCTTTAGTGTACTACCTGTATGGTCATGACTGTGTGGCCAAATTTTGCCTGAACTCCATCTACAAGCTTGCTAATGACAACATCAGTATGGGCTGGATATCAACAATGATGAGGCAGAATACAGGAAGAGATAGAATGCTTGGTGGCATGGTGTAAAGTTAACAATATGTCCACTAATAATAGCCCAATGTAAGAGCTGGTTATCGACTTCAGGCAGCAAGGTGGAGGGCACAGCTCTGGCTCCATCAATGGACTGAGGTGGAGATGGTCAAGGCTGTCATGTTCCTAGGAGTGACGAGATTCGATTAGATTCCCTACAGTGTGGAAACAGGCCCGTCGGCCCAACAAGTTCACACTGACCCTCCAAACAGTAACCCGCCCAGACCCCTTTCCCTCTGACTAATGCCCCTAACACTATGAGGCAACTTAGCATGGCCAATTCACCTGACCCACACATCTTTGGACTGTGGGAGGAAACCGGTGGACCCAGAATAAACCCACGCAGACACAGGGAGAATGTGCAAACTCCACACAGACAGTCACCCAGGGCTGGAATCAAAGCTGGGACCCTGGTGCTGTGAGGCAGCAGTGCTAACCACTGAGCCGTGAGATCACCAAAATCTGTCATGGGCCACCAACATTGATGCGATGGTCAAGAAGGCACAATATTGCCTCCTTTTCCTCAGGAGGTTAAGAAAATTTGGCATGTCTTTCAAAACTCTCACCAACTTTTATTGGTACACTATAGAAAACAATCTGTCTGGATGCATCACAACTTGGAACAGCAACTATTCTGCCAGGACCTAAGAAACTAGAAGTAATTGTGAGCACAGCCCAGTCCATCATGCAAGCCAACATTCCATCCATTGACTCCACTTACACTTCTCACTGCTTCAGAAAGGCAGCAACATCATCAAAGAACCCCTCCACTCCAGTTATTGTCTCTTAGAGTCATAGAATCACAGAGAGGTTTAGCACGGAAACAGACCCTTCAGCCCAACTCATCCATGCCAAACAGAGACCCCCACCCAATCAAGTCCCACCTGCCAGCACCTGACCCATATCCCTCCAAACCCTTTCTATCCATATATTTATCCAAATGTCTAAAGTCTGGTTGAAGATTTGTAGCTCGGGTGTCCGTTGTTGTGGTTCTGTTCGCCGAGCTGGAAGTTTTTGCTGCAAATGTTTCATTCCCTGGCTAGGGAACATCATCAGTGCTATTGGAGCCTCCTGTGAAGCTTCACAGGAGGCTCCAATAGCACTGATGATGTTCCCTAGCCAGGGAATGAAACGTTTGCAGCAAAAACTTCCAGCTCGGCGAACAGAACCACAACATCCAAATGTCTTTTCAATGTTGCAATTGTACTAGCCTCCACCACTTTCTCTGGCAGCTCATTCCATATACATACCACCCTCTGCGTGGAAATGTTGCCCCTTACATCTCTTTTATATCTTTCCCTTCTCACCCTAAATATATGCCCTCTAGTTCTGGTCTCCGCCACCCCAGGGAAAACACTTTTTCTATTTATCCTATTCCTGCCCCTCATGATTTTATAAATGTCTATAAGGTCACTCTTCAACCTCTGACACTCCAGGGAAAACAGCCCTAGCCTATTCAACCTCTCCAGATAGCTCAAATCCTCCATCCGTGACAACATCCTGGTAAATCCTTTCTGCACCCTTTCAAGTTTCACAACATCTTTCCAATAGGAAGGAGACCAGAATTGCAAGCAATATTCCAACAATGGCCTATCCAATGTCCTGCACTGCTGCAACATGATCTCTGAACTCCTGCACTCAAACTCTGGCCAATAAAGGAAAGCATACCAAACGCCTTCTTCACTATCCTATCTATCTGTGACTCCACTTTCAAGGAGCCATGAACTGCACTCCAAAGTCTTTGTTCAGCAACACTCCCCAAGACCTTACCATTAACTGTCAAAATCCTGCTAAGATACGCTTTCCCAAAATGCAGCACCTCACATTTATCCGAATTAAACTTCATCTGTCACTTCTCAGCCCATTGGCCCATCTGATCAAGATCCCATTGTAATCTGAAGTAACTTCTTCGCTGTCCACTACACTTCCAATTTTGGTGTAGCATTTCCTGTAGCGTTTTAATCCTGGAACATTAGGCTGCCAGCCTTGTCCATCCCTGAGCCATGTTTCTGCAATTGCTAAGATATCCCAGTCCCATGTTCCTAACCACGCTCTGAGTTCATCTGCCTTCCCTGTTCGGCCCCTTGCATCGAAATAACTGCAGTTTAATTTATCAGTCCTACTTTGTTCTCTGCTTTGTCCCTGCCTGCCCTGACTGTTTGACTTGTCTTTGTTCTCAACTGTACCAGTCTCAGATTGATGTCTTTCCTTACTACCTCCCTGCGCAACACCACCACCCCCCCACCTTACTAGTTCAAATCCTTCATTGCAGCCATAACTTTGTATTCCTTGCTCCATTCAGTCACCATATGATATTTGTATGTTATGATCTATCTGTACTACATGCAAAAACAAATCTTTTCACTGTACCTAGGTACATGTGATAATAAATGAAATCGGGAATCAAATCAAAATCCCTACCTCTGGCCAAAATGCCAGAGTTCAAGTGCCACTGGTTCCACTCATACATCATAATGCATCTGTACAAGCTGATTGAAAATATCTACAGGCACAGGAACCAGGGTAAGCTCTGCTTTGCTTTGAAGAAGTATCTCAGGACTTCTTCCAAAAATCTGCATTGATACACTTGTAATAGGCAATGTATGACCAGAATTGACTTTAGTTGCTCACTAGGCATTATTGGGCCTGAGAGTGTGTTCCTGGAAAAGCACAACAGGTCAGGAAGCATCTGAGGAGCAGGAAAACAGATGTTTCAGGCTGGAGCCCTTCATCAGAAATGCAGACCTCTCTGTCTCCCAGTATTGGGCCTAAACCTGCTGAGGCAGGGCTCTTGTTGTTTGCCATTTGTCATATTTACCCATTCGGCTCAAACTAATTTTGTTGCCCTAAATTGCTAGGTATCTCAGCTGCTAACAGTGCAATGAAAAACAAGGCACCACAGACTTGACTGGACGGAGTTTCTCTTAACTAGTAAAATACGGGTATTAGGAAATTGAATTCACCCTCTCAGTCTATGTCAGATCAGGGACAGTGAGGAAGAAAAAAGAAAAATTGGGTGAAGGGAATTAATGAAGAGAGTGATTAATTGAAAAATGGAGGAAAGAAAATTGCATTTTAAATGTTACATTTTCAAAATCTTCCTGAAATTTTTAATATTGAAGGATGGAGCGCCATGCATGTTATTTAATAATTCATTGTTGGTACCTTAGATGCTGCTTAACAATAATTAATAGCTAATACATCAATACTTAAACTCCTCTTAACTAGATCCTTTTTAACAACAGTTAACTTAGTTTCTATCTACCAGACAAACACAAGAACTTCATAATGTTCAGTGCATTACGATGATAAGCAGATTGCCCACTGCCTTTTCACAAATCTAACAACTTGGAAAAAACTTTATATCTTAACATCTATCTGTACATTTTCAGCATCACAGGAGGTGCCATATTATTTGTGTGTAACTAAATTAGTAAAACTTTTTATCTTTAATAAAACAGTGTTGATTCTGGCTGATTACCTTGATGTTTTATGAAGTTTTCCGCTATAACATCTTTAATTACACCTTTGAAAATGTTTCCTTAGACAGATGTGGAGCTAGCTTTCCTGCTTTACATCTCCCTTTTTGAATAATAAAGCTACAATTTGCTATTTACCAACCAAATGGAAACTTCCCTAAATCTAGGGAATTTTTGAAAATTAAAATAAATGCACAAATTATCTCTTTAGCTACTTTTTTAAAGAATCTAGAATGAAGTCCCAGGATCCAGGGTCTTATCCTGCAATGCCAACAATTTTCAGAGCAACCTGCTTTAATTAGCTCAAATGTTAGATGGGTCAGAAATTGCTTAAAATTTAATGTGTCTAATAATCTTTGAAGAACTAACATGCCTGTGGGTAACGAGAAATTGGTGAATATACTGTTCTTTGATTTCCATAACATACATGATAAGGAGCCATATCAAAGCTTGTGTAAAGTAAAACCTCATAATGCAGAAAGCAATGTATTTATATAATTAGAAGATTGGCTAACTTGTTGACAAAAAAAAATGGATGTACCACTGGGAGCAATACTGGAGACTCTACTTCTTCAGTTGATAAAAAATATTTAAATGAAGGGACCAAAGCTGCGTTTGCTGAATTTGCTGATGACATAAGGATAGGTAGGAAAGGAAGTTGTACAGAGGATAGAGAGAGACCAGAGACGATATTGATAATTACATAAAGAGGAAAAGATCTGGATAATGGAGTATAATGTGTAAAAATGTTACATTGCCTATTTCAGCAGGAAGCATTAAAAACATGTTTTTAGAGCTCTGAGGTACAGAGGTATCTGGGATTCTTGCATGTACCTGCAAACAGTTTGTATGGAGGTACAGGCAATAATTTGGACATCTCCAGCACCCAATAATCTATGTGCCAGACCGCTTAAAGGTGTCCCTTGAAATTGTGAATGCATTGGTTGTCACCTTTTAAGATTTTGTCAATTCTAGAACAGTTCCTTTGGATTGGAAGATAGTTAATGTCACTCCACAATTTTAAAAATAGCTGGAGAGAAAATGAGAAATAATGACTAACCTGACATCAGCAGTGAGAAACATTCTCCAGTCCATTATAAAAGACTGAGGAGCAGAGTGCTTGGACAACAGTTGGATAGACAGAATCTGCATGGATGTATGAAAAGGAAATTATGCTTGTTAAATCTATTGGAATTTTTTGAGGATGTAACTTCAATAATGTTGATCAAGAGAAGTCAGTGAATGTGGTTTACATAGACTTCAAGAAGACTTTTCGATTAGGTCCCACATTAGAGATTAGCATGTAAAAGTAAAGCACATGGGATTGGGGGTAGTCTGCAGGCATGAATAGAGAAACAAAGATAGGAAACAAAGTCTCAGAATAAACAATCTTTTTCAAGTGGCAGGCAATGACCCAATTATCCATTGTATATTTTAGATTAGATTAGATTCTGTACAGTGTGGAAACAGGCCCTTCGGCCCAACAAGTCCATGCCAACCCTCCAACGAGTAGCCCACCCAGTCCTTTTCCCTTCTGACTAATGCATGTAACACGATGAGCAATTTACCTAGCCTGCACAACTTTGGACTGTGGGAGGAAACCTGAGTACCCAGAGGAAACCCATACACACAGGGGGAGAATGTACAAATGCCACACAGACAGTCACCCAAGGCTGGAATCGAACTCAGGTCCCTGGCACTGTGAGGCAACAGTGCTAACCACTGAGCCACCGTGCCACCATATATATTCATAATTTCAATGAGGGAACTAACTGTAATATCTCCAGGCTTGCAGATCACACAAAAATGGATGGGAGGTTGAACTGAGGATGTTCAGATGCAGAGATCTTTCATTGTGATTTGGACTAGATGACTGAGTGGGCAAATGCTTGGTAGATAAAGTATAGTGTAGGTTAATGTGAGGTTATCCACTTTGGTCACAAAAACATGATGACAGATTGCTATCTCAATGATGATAGATTGGGAAAGAGGAATGTGTCATGAGATCTGGCTGTGCTTAAACACCAGGCATTGGAACTAAGAATGCAGACATAATAGGTGATGAAGAAGATAAATTGTACCTCCACAGATGCTACCAGACATGTTGAGTTTCTCCAGCAATTTCTGTATCTGTTTCAGATTTCAACCACCTGCTGTTCTTTGTTTTATTTGAAGGTAAATGGTAAGTTGACCTTCTTAACAAGAGGATTTGACTGCAGAGCAGGATGTCTTGCTGCAATTGTACAGGGCCTTCGGTAGACCCACCCATGGAGTATTCTGTTCAGTTTTGGTCTCGTCTGTCTGAGGAAGAATGCACTGGCTAGAGAGGGGACATAACCAAGGTTTAATAGACCTGTTCATGGGATGGCAGGACTGATGTATGAAGAGATAGTGGTTCAGTATATTCATTGGAATTTAGAAGAATGAGTGGTATCTCTTAGAAGCCTATAAAATGCAAACAAAATTAGACAGGATACTTTCAAGAAGGCTGTTCCCAGGGTGGGAGTCTAGAACCAGAGGTCACAGTCAAAGGATGCAGGGGAGGACATTTAGGACTGAGATAAGGAGAATTGTTTTCAGAAACTGGTGAGCCTCTGGAATTCTCTACCACTGGTGATTAAGGCCAAAGCAGAGGCTATTTTCAAGAAGGAGTGAGATATAGTTCTTGAGTCTAAAGGATTAAAAGAGTATGGGAAGGAAGTGGGTAAAAATTGCATGATTGCCAATAATTACATTAAAAGGTGGATCAGGCTTGAAGGGACCCATAGCCTACTCCTATTCTATTTTCCATGTTGGAAAATTTATAATGAAGAGATTTGAATACTAAGGTAAGGATGTTATTCATAGTTAGTGAAGTTATCCACTTATCTGGGAGTCAGAGAGGCAAGTCATTCAACTGCTTGGAACTGGTCTATGTTGAATTTATAAAAATAGTGAAAAGAACAGTGGCAACATCTTAGAAAATCTGGGAAAACATTTATTTCTGGAAAAAACATTGGTTTTGTGGGCTGCATTTAAATTGCTATAAATTCAAAAACATAATGTTGTTATGTGAAGTAGCTATACTCTGATTTCACTACGAAACATCAGGAATAATAGAAAGTCAGTGCAATATCATAAAGTCAGATAAGCAATCCAAAATAGAGTAAATGGAACATATGGTGTGGAGGCAGAAAGGTGACAAGTGACCATTAGGTAATCCAAGAAGCAAATAGATGGTGCAGACACCCTGCATTGCTGGTTTCCATTTTGGAACCTGATGATGGCACTGCTTTCTCAAGGGAGTGCCCACAGGGTTGACAGCAGCATGAGTAGCCTGGCAGTAGAGGAGGAGCTGTTAAAGAAAGGAGAAACAATAGTTTCCCAGGATTTATTCATAAGGGAATGGTCAGGTGGTTCTGTGGCCAGAGGTGTGACATCAGCACGACATATTACCTGCCAGGTTCCAGGGTCAATGATGTCATAGAACATCTGTCAAGGCATTCTACTGGGAAAGGGTGAACAGCCAGAAAGTTGTGGTCCACACTGAGAATAATGACTTGGATCGGAAAGGCCTTGTGGTACTGTACTCAGAACTTTGGGAGCTAATAGAAAATAGATAAAGGTAGGTGCAAATGAGTACAACCATGGAAGCATCAGGGAGATGTATGTGCAGGATTGTGCAGGAGGCAGGACATTAGGTTCTTGAGAGACTAGAACTGGCTCTAGGGAAGATAGCAGCTGTACAAGCCAGAGGGGCTGCACCTGATCAGAGCTGAGACTGAGTTCCTTGTGGATATTTTATTTGTGCTGTTGGGAAGAGTTTAAAGGTAACTCTGTACAGGTGTGCTATCCAAAAGGGAATATTAGAGAAGAGTAGCAACATGCACAAAAGATTTGGAGAGAGAAATTGCACTATGCAGAGATTAGAAAGTCAATCGATGAAGTCAGAATCAAAGAAAGCAGTGAAGGCTAAATCAAGATTACTGAGGATTTATACGTCTACACACAGTACAGCACATAGGATCGGGAACTACATGCACAGAATGCCATGTGGAATTATGCTATTGTGACAATAACTGGCACTTGGCTGAAGGAGGAGTAGGAGTAGATGTTAAATATTCATGCACACAGGCTATTCAGAAAATATAGGAACAGAGGAAAGATAATGATATTGGTTAAGAAGGGCATTGTAGCACTGGAGAAAGGGCAGATTTCCGAAGATTCAAGGACATAATCTGACCAGAGCTCAGGATAAAAAAAGGATTCAAGCACATTGCTTGGTATAATCTATAGATCTACAATTAGTTGAAAGGCTTTAGAGGAACAAATTACAGAGACATGCTAATATTACAAAGGATATAATTTGGGGCTTGACTTGAATGTAGGCTTGGACAGGAGGCATGATTGGGCACAAGATTTTAGTGTCCCATTCCAACTAGAAAGGATATATCATTGGACCTGGTTCTTTGAAATGAGGTGGGCCCTGTCAATCAACTACCAGTTAGTGTATTTTTTGAGACTACGGTTATAGTGGGTGAGCTTCAGAAAACAATTATTTGAGATAGAACTAGTAGTCACATTGAAGATGGTGGATTTCTAGAGAGACATTTATGTTTGACTAACTTGATGGAGTTATTTGAAGAGTTCACAGTCTGATGAAGGGTAATGCTGTCACTGTCATGTACATGGACTTTCAAAAGGTAATTAGTATAATACTAGACAATAGATTTGTGAAAAACAATATTTGTCATGATGTAAAATGGACAGGAGCAATACGAAATCAAAATTGGCTGAGTTAAAGGGAACAGTAGTGGTCAATTGTTAATTTTTGGGCTGGGAGGAAAGTTTATAGTTAAATTCTCCACAAGTCAATGTTAGAACCCTTTTTTATGTATGCATAAATTATCTATTTTTTTTTGTTCTGGGGACAGTTTTAAAGTTTGTCAATGATGAAAAGCTTGAAGGCATAAAATGTGAAGAGGATGGTTTGGAAATCTAAAAGGGCATAGAATAATTATTGGCAGATAGACAGATGAAGTCAAATATGGAGAAGTATACAGTAATGCATTGTGGTCAGAAGAACATGGACAAGCACTAAAAATAGGGGTATCACAATACATAAGGGGTTACAGGAACAGTGCAACCAGATGTATGTGTTTGTTTCACTGAAGTTGATAGGTCAGGTAGAGAGATCAGTTAATAAAGAATATGGTGTCCTTGTCTTTATGAATAGGGTCAAAGAGTACAAGTTAAAGCAGGCTACCCTGAATGTATAAGTTGTAATATCATGTACTGTTCTGGGTACCACACGATTGGGAGAACACACTGAGAAAGTGCAGGAGAGATTTGCAAAAATGGTTCCACAAATCAGAAATGTCAGGTATGAGAATATATTGGAGAGATTGGGACAGTTCTCCATAGAGAGAACAAGGCTGAAAGGAGACCTGACAGATATTTTCAAAACATTATCTGTCTGGATAGAGTACATAGGAAGAAATTGTTCCTGGCTGTAAATGTGTCCAGAATGGGAGTATACAAATGTCAAATGATATATAAATGTAGCAAACGTGGCGTTAAGAAAAATCTTTTTTGCTTGAATGGTTTCAGTCTGGAATTGTGGTGGAGGCACAATCAGTTGAAACATTAAAGAGCACATTTGATGATTATTTGAATAGTAACAAGGATATAAAGAAAAGGCAGACAAATCAAAGTAAGTCCAATGCTCATTGGAGACATAAATGATCAAATGGCCTCCTGCACTGGAACAATTTTGTAAGGTTGTGTTTTAGTTGTAGAGGGCATCGGAGAGACCACATTTAGCCTACTAGTTTCTTTATTTAAGAAAGAATGTAAATATGGTGGAATCAGTTCATGAAAGGTTAAACAGTGTAATACCTGTGAGGAGTGGTTATCTTAGAAGAAAAGATTGTACAGGTTATGCTTGAATGTACTGGAGTGTTCACTTGATTGAAATGTACAGTATCCTGAAGAGTCTTGGCAGGGTATGTGTGGGAATGTTGTTTTCTTCTGTTGGAGAATCTCAAACTGTTCATTGTTTCAAAACTGTTTGGAGACAGAAATGAGAGTTTTTGTCACGGAGGATTGTAGAAGTTTAGAATACTCTTCAAAGGCAGTGCAAGTGGAGACCCTTTGAATATCTTCAAAGCAGAGGAAGATAGATTCTTGATAAGCGAGGTATTAAGGGTTGTCAGGTGTAGGCGGAAATGTGGATTAATCAAATCAGCCATGATTGTATTGAATGGCAGAGCATGTTTACAGAGCTGAGTGGTCTCTGTCTCCTAATTTGTACGTTGCATCTTACTGCATTTTGTCACCATGATGTTAGTACCCCTGTACTCATAGACTCCAGTTTTCAGGCTATCAGTAATCACCCTGTCTGAAATTTCTTTCTTTTATCCAGTTGTTTGCCATTTTCTGAAACTTCATGCTGCTCCTGACAGAATTCCATTTCTCTTCTACAATTAGACCCATTTCCTTCATGAATACAGAAAAGACCAAGCGATTTAATGTATTTGGTATCTTTTGATTACTTTTTATCTTGTTAACTCGAGGATTTTGCTGCACTGTTTAACTCTTCAGTTATATCCTGTGAATATCTTTAAGATGGCAAATTTGGTTCAGTCGTAAAACATTCACTTTGAAGCCAAAACAATCTGCAGTCAAGGTCTGCTCAGAGTCTTGAGCATAACATCGAGATTAGCATTTGCATGGAATACTAAAGCAGCACTACAGTGTTGGACGTATTACCTTTTGAATGAAGTGATGAGCTAAAAAGATCATAAAATAGTATTTTCGAAAAAGGAGGCTTTCCTCTGAATCCCATCAGAACTCAGGCAAATGTCATTTCCATTAAGTTTCATGGAGGATTGCTCTCCATGAGGGCAAATGTATTTTCTCACTCTATCATCCCAAATTCACTTTATGAGCTAGGCACTACTCTCCTACACTCTCCACTTGTCTGATTCTAACCCAATTCTCACCACAGCCGGTGCACCCTGGATTCTTTGAGTTGGTGCCATATTTAAAAGGCCTTTATGCACGTGGCCCAACTCTGACAGATTATGACTGCTCTGCATGGTTTGTGATGTTTGCACTGGGTATGCTCTCTGTAACACCTAATCCAAGATGGAGGATGGGAAAATTTCTGGCTGTAAGAGCTGCTCTTTTTTTTGAGGTATTTTAGATGCTGGAGGTGATTTCCTCGAATTCCAGGAGCAGCAATTACTGTTTATATGCTGTTGCATTGTTTTGGAACTTTGGGGGAAAAAAAAGTCAAAACAACAGCAATTTTAAAGGGGAGGAGAGCAGACAAAGGAAACACATGGTGACGACAGTGCAGGAGAGAGAGAGAGAGAGAGAGAGAGAGAATCTGCACAGTTACTGCCTTTGCTGTTTGAATTCATGTGTCGCTGGACATCGGAGTGCATCTGAATTTCACAACTAATCTTGGAGGACCCGGTTTTGGTGAAGTTCACAACACAAAATCAGATAAGTTAATTGTTGTTTTAAGTTGTCCAAGAGAAAGGTGGTATTAGTGAGTACAGTGGGTTCTTTCTTGATTATATGTTTTTGGAGATAAGTCTCTTGATTAAACATAAAATATAAGCCATAGCTATTAATTTAATCTGGTGTAGTGTTTTGTAGAGGAATAAGACGGTGTTATTTTCTGGGTCTGTAGATTGTGAAGGAGCAAAAATGGCCTTTGCAGTGATATGTACTTCTTTAGGGTGTAGGTTTGCTCACTGAGCTGTAGGTTTGATATCCAGACATTTCATTACCCGGCTAGGTAACATCATCAGTGGCAACCTCCAAGTGAAGCGAAGCTGTTGTCTCCTGCTTTCCATTTATATCTTTCTCCTGGATGGGGTTCCTGGGGTTTGTGGTGATGTCATTTCCTGTTCGTTTTCTGAGGGGTTGATAGATGGCATCTAGATCTATGTGTTTGTTTATGGCATTGTGGTTGGAGTGCCAGGCCTCTAGGAATTCTCTGGCATGTCTTTGCTTAGCCTGTCCCAGGATAGATGTGCTGTCCCAGTCAAAATGGTGTTTTTTTTCATCCATATGTAGACTACGAGGGAGAGAGGGTCATGTCTTTTTGTGGCTAGCTGATGTTCGTGTATCCTGGTGGCTAACTTTCTTCCTGTTTGTCCTACGTAGTGTTTGTGGCAGTCTTTGCATGGAACTTTGTAGATGACATTGGTTTTGTCCATGGGTTGTACTAGGTCTTTTACGTTTGTTAGTGTTTGTTTGAGAGTGTTGGTGGGTTTGTGTGCTACTAGGATTCCGAGGGGTCTTAATAGTCTGGCTGTCATTTCTGAAACTTCTTTGATGTATGGTAAGGTGGTTAGGGTTTCTGGCTGTGTTTGGTCTGCTTGTTGTGGTTTGTTCTTGAGGAATCTGCGGACTGTACATTTTGAGTATCCGTTCTTCTTGAATATGTTGTATAGGTGATTCTCTGTTTTCTGAAGTTCGTCTGTGCTGCAGTGTGTGGTGGCTCATTGGAATAGTGTTCTGATACAGCTTTGTTTGTGTGTGTTGGGATGGTTGCTGGTGTAGTTAAGTATTTGGTCAGTGTTTGTTGGTTTTCTGTATACGCAGGTTTGTAGTTCTCTGTTGTCCTTTCTTTCGACTGTGACGTCCAGGAATGCGAGTTTGTTGTTGGTTTCTTCCTCCTTGATGAACTTTATGCCTGTGAGGGTGTTGTTGATGATGATAAATGTCTCTTCTATCTTGTTTCGTTTTGTGATGACAAAGGTGTCATCTATGTAGCGGACCCAGATTTTTGGTTTGATAGTAGGTAGGGCTGTTTGTTCTAATCTTTGCATTACTGCTTCTGCTATGAATCCTGATAGTGGAGATCCCATGGGTGTGCCGTTGGTTTGTTTGTAGACTATATTGTTGAAAGTGAAGTGGGAGGTGAGGCACAGGTCCACTAGCTTCATGATGTTTTCATTGGTAATGTGATTGATGGTGGTTGGTGTGTGTGTGAGATGGTCTCTTCTAAAAGTGTGGTAAGTGTTTCCTTTTCCAGGTCAATGTTGATGGAGGTGAACAGTGCTGTTACGTCGAATGAGATCATTGCTTCGTCTTCCTCTATTTTGATGTTTCAGTGAAGGTCGCCACTGATGATGTTACCTAGTCAGGTCATGAAACGTCTGGATATCAAACCTACAGCTCAGCGAGCAAACCTACACCCTAAACCTCAACCTGAGCTACAAACCTTGCATATGTACTTCTTGTCAGATGTGGGAGTTTAAACAGAAATTAAGAGTAATTGCAGATTATATCTGCCATAAATGATGTTGGATGCGAATCTTATCAGATCGAGTGGATCGGTTGTGAGACAGACAGAAGCAATGAGGAATTTGCAACAGCAACAGTATGTGATGGATGGCAGTTATAGGAAGGGGGGAAAGTCTCAGATACAGCCACATAGATGGGTTAACTCCAGGAAGGGTAAGAGAGGTTGGCACCGAGTGCAGGAGTCTTTTGTGGATATACCCATTTCAAACAGGTAAGCTGTTTTGGAAAATGTAGGGAGGTGATGGATTCTCAGGGGAACGTAGCACGAACAGCCAATTTTCTGGTATTGAGACTGGCTCTAATGCAACGAGGGGTATGTCGGCTTCCAATAGATCAATTGTGTTGGGGGATTCTGTAGTCAGAGGTACAGACAGATGTTTCTGTGGCCAGCGGAATGGTGCGTTGTTTCCCTGGTTCCAGGATAAAGGATGTCTCAGAGAGGGTGCAGAATGTTCTCATGGGGGAGAGGGGCCAGCAAGAGGTCATTGTCCACATTGGAACCAACGATATAGGAAGGGAAATGGTTGGGATTCTGAAGGGAGATTACAGAGATTTAGGCAGAAATTAAAAAAGGAGGTGCTGAAGGATAGTAATATCTGGATTACTCTCAGAGCTACGAGCTAGTGAGGACAGGAATAGAAGGATAGAACAGATGAATGCATGGCTGAGGAGCTGGTGTATGGAAGAAGGATTCAGATTTTTGGATCATTGGAATCACACTTGGGGTAGAAGTGACCTGTACAAGAAGGACAGATTGCACCTAAATTGGAAGGGAACTAATATACTGGCAGGGAAATTTGCTAGAACAGCTTGGGAGGATTTAAACTAGTAAGGTGGGGGGATGGGGGGTGGGAGCAGGGAGATAATGAGGAAAGAGATCAATCTGAGACTGGTACAGTTGAGAACAGAAGTGAATCAAACAGTCAGGGCAGGCAGGGACAAGGTAGGACGGATAAATTAAACTGCATTTATTTCAATGCAAGGGGCCGAACAGGGAAGGCAGATGAACTCAGGGCATGGTTAGGAACATGGGACTGGGATATCATAGCAATTTCGGAAACAAGGCTCAGGGATGGATAGGACTGGCAGCTTAATGTTCCAGGATACAAATGCTACAAGAAGGATAGAAAGGGAGGCAAAAGAGGAGGGGGAGTGGCATTTTTGATCAGTGATAGCATTATAGCTGTGCTGAGAGAGGATATTCCCAGAAATACATCCAGGGAAGTGATTTGGGTGGAACTGAGAAATAAGAAAGGGATGATCACCTTATTGGGATTGTATTACAGACCCCCTAATAGTCAGAGGGAAATTGAGAAACAAACTTGTTTGGAGATCTCAGCCATCTGGAATAATAATAGGATAGTTATGGTCGGGATTTTAACTTTCCAAATATCGACTGGGACTGCCACAGTGACAAAGGTTTAGATGAAGAGGAATTTCTTAAGTGCACACAAGACAATTTTCTGATTCAGTATGTGGATGTCCCTACGAGAGAAGGTCCAAAGCTTGACCTACTCTTGGGAAATAAGGCAGGGCAGGTGACTGAGGTGTCAGTGGGGGAGCACTTTGGGGCCAGCGACCAAAATCGTGATGGAAAAGGATAGACCAGATCTAAAAGTCTAAGTTCTAAATTGGTAAAAGGTGAATTTTGACAGTATTAGGCAAGAACTTTCAAAAGCTGATTGGAGGCAGATGTTCGCAGGTAAAGGGATGTCTGGAAAATGAGAAGCCTTCAGAAATGAGATAACAAGAATCCGGAGAAAGTATATTCCTGTCAGGGTGAAAGGGAAGGCTGGTAGGTATAGGGAATGCTGGATGCCGAAAGAAATTGAGGGTTTTGTTTAAGAAAAAGAAGGAAGCATATGTCAGGTACAGACAGGATAGATCGAGTGAATCCTTAGAAAGGTATAAAGGAAGTAGGAGTATACTTAAAAGGGAAATCTGGAGGGCAAAAAGATAGCATTGGCAAATAGAATTGAGGAGAATCCAAAGGGTGTTTGCAAATATATTAAGGACAAAAGGGTAACTAGGAAGAGAATAGGGGGCCCTCAAAGATCAGCAAGGCAGCCTTTGTGTGGAGCCACAGAAAATGGGGGAGATACTAAACAATATTTTGCATCAGTATTTACTGTGGAAAAGAATATAGAAGATACAGACTGTAGGGAAATAGATGGTGACATCTTTCAAAATGTCAGAGGAGGAAGTGCTGGATGTCTTGAAATGGTTAAAGGTGGATAAATCCCCAGGACCTGATCAGGTGTACCCGAAAACTCTGTGGGAAGCTAGAGAAATGATTGCTGGACCTCTAGCTGAGATATTTGTATCATCGATAGTCACAGGTGAGGTGCCAGAGGTTGGCTAATGTGGTGCCACTGTTTAAGAAGGGCGGTAATGACAAGCCAGGGAAGTGTAGACCAGTGAGCCTGACCTCGGTGGTGGGCAAGTTGTTGGAGGGAATCCTGAGGTATAGGATGTACTTGTATTTGGAAAAGCAAGGACTGATTAGGGATAGTCAACATGGCTTTGTGCATGGGAAATCATGTCTCACAAACTTGTTTGAGTTTTTTGGAGAAGCAACAAAGAAGATTGATGAGGGCAGAGCAGTAGATGTGATCAATATGCACTTCAGTAAGGCGTTTGACAAGGTTCCCTATGGGAAACTGATTAGCGAGGTTAGATCTCATGGAATAAAGGGAGAACTAGTCATTTGGATACAGAACTGGCTCAAAAGTAGAAGACAGAGGGTGGTGGTGGAGGGTTGTTTTCAGACTGGAGGCCTGTGACCAGTGGAGTGCCACAAGGATTGGTGCTGGGTCTTCTACTTTTTGTCATTTACATAAATGATTTGGATGTGAGCATAAGAGGTACAGTTTTGCAATTGACACCAAAATTGGAGGTGTAGTGGACAGCGAAGAGAGTTACCTTAGATTACAACAGTATCTGGACCAGATGGGCCAATGGGCTGAGAAGTGGCAGATGGAGTTTAATTCAGATAAATGCGAGGTGCTGCATTTTGGAAAAGCAAATCTAAGCAGGACTTGTACACAATGGTAAGGTCCTAGGGAGTGTTGCTGAACAAAGAGACCTTGGAGTGCAGGTTCATAGCTCCTTGAAAATAGAGTCGCAGGTAAACAGGATAGTGAAGAAGGTGATTGGTATGCTTTCCTTTATCGGTCAGAGTATTGAGTACAGGAGCTGGGAAGTCATGTTGCAACTGTCCAGGACATAGGTTAGGCCACTGTTGGAATATTGCATGCAGTTCTGGTCTCCTTCCTATTGGAAAGATGTTGTGAAACTTGAAAAGGTTCAGAAAAGATTTACAAGGATGTTGCCAGGGTTGGAGGATTTGAGCTATAGGGAGAGGCTGAACAGGCTGGAACTGTTTTCCCTGGAGCATCGGAGGCTGAGGGGTGACCTTATAGAGGTTTACAAAATTATGAGGGGCGTGGATAGGGTAAATAAACAAAGTCTTTTCCCTGGGGTGGGGGAGTCCAGAACTAGAGGGCATAGATTTAGGGTGAGAGGGGAAAGATATAAAAGAGACCTAAGGGGCAACTTTTTCACACAGAGGGTGGTATGTGTATGGAATGAGCTGCCAGAGGATGTGGCGGAGGCTGGTACAATTGCAACATTTAAGAGGCATTTGGATGGATATATGAAGGGTTTGGAGGGATTTGAGCTGGGTCCTGGCAGGTGGGACTAGATTGGGTTGGGATATCTGGTCAGCGTGGACAGGTTGGACCGAAGGGTCTGTTTCCATGCTGAACATCTCCATGACTCTATGACTGAAAAGTGGAAATTGGTGCCTGCTTTGTGGACAGCGACTTGCAAGTCTTGGCAAATAGAGTAGCACAGAGGAGAGCCAATCACTTCCCAAAGGATCGACAGAAGAGGCCATATCACTGGATCAGTAAAGTCTCAACTTCACAAAAGAATGCTTTGCATTGTACAAGAACACCAATTACAAAAACAGAAATTGCTAGAGAAAAGCAGCAGGTCTGGCAACATCTTTGAAGATAAACAGAGTCAATTCTACTTCAGTAATTCTTTCTGCAACAATTTCTGTTTTTTTCCAGATTTCCTGCATCCACAGTTTGTTTTGTTTTTTAAAATTAACAATTACCTTTCTAATTGGTCCAATGGCAAGAGCGATATTTTCTCTTGGCATGCTTATACTCACTCTGCCCACTTCCATCATGGCCATGCTCTACCATTCTCCCCACTACATTTGTCCTCATTTGCTCCGACCCACCTAATTTCCACCTGCATTGTCTCTGCACCTCCTACTGTCACACCCTGGACACCTCACTATTTCTATTCTCACTACTCTGTCACTAGCAACTGTTCCAGTCATTTTTATCTCAGCCAGTACCTCCTATTGTCTCATTCCAGGATAAATTGGCCCACAAAGGGGCAGAAAGGTCTAAGACAGGTGGTACATCCCTGATCTTTGGTGCTTTACCCACTATGAGGAGAGGATCGTGACCGTGACCACCCTGAGTGGTTGACTGACCATGTTCAAGCCTCTGGACTGGTAATGAAGATCATCGTTGACCTTCTGAGTGACACACCCCACCCTGAAGAATGACTTAAATGAGGTCTACTTCAACCATCTGACTGAAGCACATGCATCCTGTTTGGCACGTGTTGCAGATGTGAGGTTGATGTAGGATAGTGCTGTGCAACAGCATGTCCATCCCTTCAGTGCTGACTACTGACAGCCATCACACATTGGCTAGCTTTGTGCCTGTATTAAAAGGATGGACAAGACAGGATGCTGTGAATATTGATTAGGTGCAAAGTGAATGAATGCTAAACAGTGGGTGAGGAATCCTGAGTTGCACCCTAACCCAAGTCATGAACTTGATGCCTGTCTTTGCAAGGAGCGTGGCCTGACAGCAAAATTACAATGAAAGGTGCACTTCAAAGTACGATTCCAAAGTGTAGCAGTGTACACGACATGAACCAGAGATGTGCCAAGGCTGGTTTGGGTCACTTGTGGTTGTGGAACTTCTCAAGGTTTCTAAATGTGGGGTGCAAACTATTACTACACATTGGAGTGTGCTATGAGATACTGTGGCTCGTGTCCAAGATGGAGGTCCAGAGCAGCAAGTGGCAAGTTGGATTCGCTAAGTGACTGCACTGACCTCCTTGACATCTCGTTTCTTTCTAATAGTTATGACAATGTGAAACTCCGTATTGAGGTAAAATTTGGTTTTGATTCAGATGACAGTAAATGATAATCCATGCAATTAGTCTTTTTGCTGTTCACTGGAGGGAATCATATTTTATTTCTTTGTTTGAAAAATTGAATGCTTTGATTTCATTGTTGGGAAGGCTGCACTGGACATCACATCTTGCCATGGTTTATGTCATTCAAGTGCTGAGAAGATTCTGCCCCTACTGTCTTATGTTATGGCTAATATCAGCCCTCAACAAACAAATTAAATGAGCAATAATCTAATTCATATTTGTTACACCGAAATTGGCTCTTGTCTGCATTAAAATAGTGGCTACATCTTGGACTGATTTTCATGTCCGCTGTAACAGGTGAGTCATTCTGAGGTTACAAAATGCACTTTTATGTTTTTGCTTTGTGTTGCATTTCATTCTGCATGAGCTCTCCTGTCCAGTTTCTTAATCTGGTTTACCTTAATCTTGTTTTTCCATGTTTTTGTTTGTTTCAGGCTCTGCTGCAACTAAGAGTTTTGTATTCCATAGGGTCAGGATTCTCTTCAACAGAGTCCACTTTGGTGAGATATACCTTCTCACTGCCTGATTGTTGTGCTACTGAATTCCATGGTGTCATTCTAATTGAATTTGCTGTCAGAATCTGGACGGCTGTAGGTCTGGGACAGAGATGGAACAGCATATGCATGCAGAAGCACACCCACAATAATTGAGGACTAGAAAATTCCAGGTCTACAGAACACTGGTGTCTGAAACAGCTTGTATTGGCCATTGTTTTCTGTGGAAAAATACTTCTGACCTCGGATAGATCATGCAAGCGACAGGTCAGGAAGCAGGAATAAATTGTTTTGCAGTTGAATTCAATCCTCTTGCAGTGACCCTGTTTGATTTGTGAAAAAGCTGTGGTAGCTGTTGTGAATATATGTTAGAAGTGCTGGTAAAGATGACAAACGATGCAATTTGATCAATAGTTTAGTTTTTGCCTATGTTTGATTCTCTTACCTTCAAAAGACAGAACCAAAACAATAAATATGACAAAGTAAAATGGAAATTGCTGGGGAAACTCAGCAACTCTAGCAGCATCTGTTAGGAGAGAAACAAGAGTTGACTTTTGAATCCAGTGGCCTCTCTTTGGAACATATATAAGATATGAACTGGAAGTTGGGTGGACTTTGCCTCTAATTCTGAAGGTGAGGACAGAAAGTTTCACTACTGCCTTGAACATGAGGTGTAAGTTGCCCTTTCGGTGAAATATGAAGAGGGCTCATATTATCTGTCAAATGAGACATTAACCAAACCCCTGTCTACCTACTTAGGTGGATATAGAAGTTTCCGTGCCGATTAGGTGATAATTGATTCCTTCACCTTCGGTAAACGTTGCCTTTCACAAATTGATTGTTGTGACTGCACTTTAACTCCTTGGTTGTGAAGTGCCGTTTTGTCTGAAGATGTGAGGGGTACTACAGTTCATTCTTTTTGCTGAATTCTAAAGCAGTCCACTGTTGGAACTATTGCTTGATCACATGTAGCATCTGTTTGATTTTGTTAGGAGCATATGACTCAGGATCTTTCTACCTGCTCTACCATTCAATAGGATTATGGCTGTTCAGGTTTTGGCCTCAACTCCACTTTCCTGTTTGCCGCTCATAACTCTTGGCTCTCTCACCTATCAAATATCCACCTAACTAAGCCTTGATTTAACACAGTGACCCAGCCTCCATTAGAGGAATAATTCTTGATTCCTGATGTTCTATCTCTTTATTGTGAACCAGAAAATGTTATATACTATCATGAACAAAGCTTGGAATAGATGTTCATTATGTTTTGAGATAGTTACTTACTAAATTGTTTTACCTTGTTGAATGGACAACTGAAATTTGTTTAAGACCTTAAGGTTTTAAGTACTCCTTAAAAATCATAGCAGCAACTCAATTGAACATTTGTAAGTGGTGTCGTTTCTGTTAAAGAGAATGAGATGCTACATTATTTCTTAAATGGTCCCATGTGTAAAGTTAATAAAATCATCCTCTCAGCTGACACATTCGAAGATCCCAAATATGGGAATACTGTGTTGAGATGCTGTCAGCAATCGATAGTAGTGACATAACATGGATAGTGAATTAAGCAAATTAAAAGATAGCCAATTGAAAGTCAATAAAGAAAAGTGCATGGACATTTCTGCAGCTAAATATAGTGTCCTTTGCTGCCTGAAAGGGTTTTTCACATCCATCTGCTGAAGCCTAAATTGAGCAATAAAGAAAATATAAATTGTATCATCTGATTACTCTGAAATTAAATTGAAGTGATTATACTAAAGTCGCCAGTTATTCATTCCAGGTGTAATTGTGCATTGATGAAATGAAACACCTATTTTGGACTTCTGGGAGATATTAGTGTTGGGTCAACTGTAATGACTCTCAATTTTCTTGTGATAAGGTAATCTGTTGAATGACAAGCATTAGTTTTTAAGAGATACAGATGGAAATTTCAAACATCATTTGTAGTTCATGACCTCTTGTATTAGCCTTCAAGTATGAACATTTAAAATAAGATAATTTAACAAATATTCTATGGTTAAATCAATCTCATCTTTTTTTTGTCTTTTATTTTGACAATCCTGGCAATTTTAGTTTTACATATTTCAAAAGCAGTGACTGTATGGAGCATGGTAAAGCACAAGTGTTCTCATTACATTTGGTTTAAATCTATGTGATGATAGTACACATAGTTTGATATACATAGAATAAACACCACACATCATTGCAACTGTTGTGTGTTGTACTTCAGTTCTGTATTTTTTTTACTGTGAACTAGTATTTAAAAAAAAACAAATCAAAAGCAATTGTTTTTAATTAGGCTCAATCAGCATATTGTCTAGGCCCATTGTTCAAAGAACAGGGCTGGTGTCATTCTGAAAATACCTGCTGTTTCATGTAGTACAATATTATTTAAAAAGTTGTTGAGGGAATTCACTGCTTCTCATCTCACTAGTATGGAATAATGCTTGTATCTGTTATTTAAAGCAATGTTAGGTTTCACCTTGTGCTTCCAGAACACAACTTTGCCTTGTGTCATTCGACCCGCTATAAAATTGTTTCCTCCAAAACTCTGCTGCCATTCTCTAACATGCTAGCAGTTCAATTCACCCTTCAAACATATTCCTGCTCATCTGCATTATCTCCTTGTTAAACAATACTTCAACCTTAAAACATTCTGTCAAATCCACACATGGCCTCACCTCTCTACCTCTGCAATCTACTCTAGTGCCAAAGCCCCAAAAACCACTGAGCTCTTCCAATTTTGATCTGTTGAGCATTTCTGATTTTACCAATTCCACCATCCAGGGCTATGCATTAAACTAAGCTCTGGAATGCACTCTCATTCTCTTTCTGTCCCTTCAAATTTAAGTTTTTTTAAAAACCTACCACTTGGTGATATTTATGATTGTTGTGCTATAGCTTGCTAGTATGGCACAGTATCAAATTTTGATTGATAGCAGTCTTGTGGGGAAAAAAACTGGCACCATTTTGAAGAATGGAACTTTTTAAGGGTGTGAGTGACCTGGGCTACAATGGGATCTGTTTTAGCATTAATTGAGAGTTTTGACAGGGTGAGTTGAGATGTCAGAAGCATCTCTCTCCATTTTTTTATACTTTTCACAAATGGTATGACGAGATCCTAGCTGGGCAGTGGTGAGTTGCTAATTAAGAGGTATCCTTTCATGTAACAAATAAAAATTAGCATTTATCAAGCACTAATTGAGAGGCATTAGATATGTCAAACCAAAGGAAAAGGTTTTATTTCTTCACACATACTGCTAGACATGTTGAGATTCTCCACAGTTACTGGTTGAGGTTATTTGGCTACCTGCTCGAGTGTTTGTCCAATTAGTATCATTCCCTTGCTCTCTCCTTCAAGTAGTCCAGATATTTCCCTTCATGTCAACTGAATGTAAACCTGAGAGTAGCACATTTGGCTTGCCACTGTCTGTGCTGGATCTCTGCCACAGCAATTTACTTTGTGCCACATCTCTGCCTTTTCCCTGTTGCTCTCAAAATACTTATCTTTTCAAAGTCACAGTTGAATCTGTTTCATTCAAAACTTTCAGAATATGTCTTCCAGATCATAATCAAATATAAAGTGTTTTTCTAATGTCACCAATACTTTGTTTACCAATCATGGTAAATCAATATGCTCCAGTTTTCAATCCTCCATCAAAGGGGATGTTTCTCATCATCTTTTCTGTCCAGATCCCTGATAATTTTAGTTGGTCCATCAAATCTTCTCTCAACTCATGCCTTCAAGGAGAATAACCCTAATTTCTCCCATCTATCTACATAACCAGTTATCAGGAATGAACGACTTAATTCTTGTGAGTCAGCATCATATGTGGGTTAAGATGACTTTCTTGCTTTTGGACTCTATTCTTCTGTTTATAAAACCAAGGATCTTGTGTGCTTTTTAACTCCTCCCTCAAGCTACTCTGCCACCGTTATTGCTATATGCACATATATTCAAAGATTCATCTGCTCAAGCACCTCATTCAACATTGTATCCTTGTTTTACATTCCCTTTTGAGTATGTAATGCTGGAAAAGCACAGCCGGTCAGGCAACATCCAAAGAGCAGGAGAATCGACATTTCAGACATAAGCCCTTCATCAGGAATGAGGCTTGTGGGCTGTGGGGTGCTGAGAGATAAATGGGTGGGGGGGTGGGGTTGGGGGGGGGCCGGGAAGGTAGCTGAGAAAACAATAGGTGGATGAAGATGGGGGAAAAGGTGATAGGTTGGAGAGGAGGGTGGGGTGGATAGATGGGAAAGGTGATGGACAAGAGGGCAGTGCTGAGTTGGAGGCTTGGGACTGGGACAATGTGGGGGAGGGGAAATGAGGAAACTGGTGAAAGCCACATTGACTCCATGTGGTTGCAGGGTCCCAAGGCCGAATATGAGGCGTTCTTCCGCTAGGCGTCGGGTGATAAGTGTTTGGCGATGGAGGAGGCCCAGGACTTGCATGTCGTTGTGGAGTGGGAGGGGGAGTTGAAGTGTCCGGGAAGGGGGCAGTGGGGTTGGTTGGTGTGGGTGTCCCAGAGGTATTCTTTGGAGTGATCCAAGTTGGCATCCTATCTCCCCAACGTAGAGGAGACCACATTGGATGCAACGGACATAGTTAGTTGACATTAGTGGAGGTACGAGTAAATTTGGGTTGGATGTGGAAGGATCCTTGAGGGCCTTGGACAGACATGAGGGGGCAAGTGTGGATGCAGGTTTTGCAGGTGGCAGGGGAAGGTGCCGGGAGTGGGGTGTTGGCTGGTGGGCTGGTGGGTTTCTGACAAGGGCGGGAGTGGTCTCTCTGGAACACTGATAGGGATGGGGAAGAAAATATATCTCTGGTGGTGGGGTCTGCTTGTAGGTGGCGGATATGGTAGATGGTGATGCAATGTATATGGAGGTTGGTGGGGTGCAAGGTGAGAATGGGGGTTTCTGTCCTTGTTGCATTGGGAGGGGTGTGGTTCAAGAGCAGAAGTATGGAACATGGAAGAGATGTGGTGGAGGGCATTGTCAAATCTGTGAGAGGGGAAATTGCGATCTTTGAAGAAGGAGGCTATCTGGGGTTTTCTAAAGTGGAATTGGTCATCCTGGGAACAGATGCGGCAGGGATGGAGGAATTGAGAATAAGGGATGGCATTATTACAGGAGGCAGGATGAGAGGAGGTGTAGTCTCAGTAGCTGTGGGAGTCAGTGGGCTTATTGTAGATGTCTGTGATTAGTTGATCACTGGAGGTGGAGATGGAGAGGTCCAGGAAGGGGAGGAAGTCCAGGTGAATTTGAGGTTGGGGTGAAAGGTATTAGTGAAGTTTATGAACTGTTCAACCTCCTCATGGGAGCACGCGATAGCGCCAATACAGTCAGGTAGGGGATGGTGCTGGTATAGCTGCAGAAGATGGACTGTTTCACGTACCCGACAAAGTGGCAGGCATAGCTGGGTTCCGTGCAGGTGTCCATGGCTATCCTTTTGGTGTGGAGGAAATGGGAGGATTGGAAGGAGAAGTTGTTAAAGGTGAGTACCAGTTCAGCCAGGTGAATGAGGGTGTCAGTGGAAGGGTACTGGTTGGGTTGGCATGAGAGAAAGAAACACAGGGCTTGGAAGTCTTCATCATGGCAAATGGATGTGTACAGGAACTGGATGTCCATGGTGAAGATAAGGCATTGGGGGCCGGGGAAACAAATGTTTTGGAGGAAGTGAAAGGCTTAGGTGGTGTCCCGAATGTAGGTGTAGAGTTCCACCATAGAATATCCCAGTGGCTTTCTTCTTCAAAGATCACAATTTCCACTTGCATGTAGTTAACAATGCCCTCGAGCGCCTCTCCTCCATTTCCTGCACATCCTCCCTCGAACCCCACCCTTCCCAATGCAATAAGGCAGAATCCCCTAGTTCTCACCTTCCAACCCACCAACCACTGTATTCACCACATCATCCTCCACCACTTCCGCCACCTACAAATAGACCCTACCACCAGAGATATATTTCCCTCCCCATTCCGATTAGTGCTCCAGAGAAACCACTCCATCCACAATCCGTCATTAGAAACACGCTCCCCCCAACTAGTACACACCCACCCCATCACCTGTGCCCACACCTCCCCCAATCTTCGTCCAAGACCCCCAAAGATCTTTGTTTGTCATTTTTTATCACTGCCAGTTTATAAAAAGCAAATAAGAATCACAGTATTCTAAAACTTGCTTTTATTTGGTGGCCTGCCCATAACCAAAATATCAGAATAGAACAGCAACAGAACATATAGTCTCAAACACTGCTTGCTATCTATAGTCATCTCTTAGTTTGAAAATAAATTTCAGTGACAGTTGCTTCATGTCTTAACAATTATTCCTTCTCTACAAAACTGAAATGTTAGTTCAGAAACTCATTTTTTTTTTGTTTGCTTTGGTGACCTGTTGAAAACATTTGCACAATTAGTCGAACTGAACAATTGTAGATGAGATTATGTCACTATTTAAACTGAGAAAAGCAACTGTTGACTGGCGTAAAGTTGTCAACATCCATTTTCTTTGTAAAACTTACAGCTTTCTCCACAAAATCTTCTTTTGTTAATGCTTTGCTTGGATCGGCTTTAACTTTGCTGTCATACCAAGGGTGGCTCCTCTAGTCCAAGATATTTTGACTGTATCTTTTTAGTGTCAGTATTTTATTCTCTACTTTCATTCTCTTGAACTTTTTCAGTATTCTTTCTCCAACACATTTCCATGTTTGACATTGCATTTAGCTTGAATGTCTTTCAGTGTTTTTCCTGCATCGAGTGCCTTCAATGGTTAGCCATGAAATACAATAATAACCAAAACACATGCTTCCTAAAACTATAGCTACTGCATTGGTCTTAAAAAGGCTTAATTCTATTTTATTATTATCTTTTTTTGTTTGAAGCTTTAAATTCTGAAGATGCCAAATGTTGTTTCAAATATTGAATTGTGGTAAAAACAAATATATCTTGTTGGACACATCAGCTAATCGTCATTTTCAATGTCAAGAAAGCAAGATACAAATTGCAAAGACAAAGATGAAAATGAACTGAGACCTTATTGTTTGGTCAGCAAAGCCAATATGTCAACTTGTTTGGGTTTGCAATAAGTGGCCCTGTTTTATGGGGTTGCAGTAAGTGGACCTGTACATACAGGCTTTGCAGCTTCCATAAATTTGAAAATGTAACCTGTACATCAAAATAAAGGTTTATAATACACAAAATAAATAGCAGAGAACCCAACATCAGCATCACACAAAAGCAATACTGCAGTGGAAATTGAAACAATAACATTTAATGCCAGAAATACTTTGCAGGCAAGACAGTATTTGGACAAGGAACATTTTAGTTGATGATCCTTCACCAGAAATCTATCCTAACACCCAAGGCGGAATATGAGGCTTCTTCCTCCAGGTGTCGGGTGGTTACAGTTTGGCAATGGAGGAGATCCAGGACCTGCATGTCCTTGGCAGAGTGGGAGGGAGCGTTGAAGTGTTCAGCCACAGGTCAGTGGGATTAGTTGGTGCGGGTGTCCCAGAGATGTTCTCTGAAATGATTCACAAGTTGGTGTCCTGTCTCCCCAATGTAGAGGAGACCACATTGAGTGCAATGGATACAGTAGATGACATTGGTAGAGGTACTGGAGAATAGTTCCACACTCTGAAAACCAACAGTTCTCTATGACTCTTTGCAATTTTTTGTTCCTGGATGAGGGTCACAGAGTAGGGAGAAATGTAGGGATAGTTGGAAGAATGTTTGACAGCTGAGGAGGAGGCCTCTGACAACCACTTGCCTACCTTTGTCTCCAGTCCTCCTCACCACCACCCACCACCCCCCCCCGCCCCACCCCCCAATATCATTCTCTCAGTTGCTTCACCCCATGAAAAGAAGAAAAATGCATTTGCCTCTTGCCACTGGATCCCCTAACAGGCCTTGATTGGTGGACTTTAGGATGCAGAAACTGCTGGCTTCTGACAAGCCAACAGCATTTGGTGACTCAGGTTTCCAGAACCAAAGCTTGTGATAGGGTGAGATACTCAATCATTTCATCCATGAGTTTGAAATGAGCTGACTAATGGGTGATCTGGTGAGCTAATTCATCAGGAGGGACAGTGTGTCTGTAGCCACCAAAGACACTTTAACACAATATCAGAAAGTAATGGTCCATAGTCTCTTTAATCTCCCTATGACTTTTCTCCCGTGCTGATTATAATAAGGTCCACAAAATTAATTTTCAGTTTTTGGACACTCCAGGACAGTTGTAGAGGTTTGGTGATCTGAGGACAATGCTTGAATCAGATCATGTTTCATTTGCTTGTTTTAAAGACTGTATATTTGAACATTCTTCAGTATTCTGATGATCAGTATGCTCTGCTGATTAACGTTTTGAAAGGAGCTAGATATATAATGATTAAATGGGGACAGAGTATTACAGGAAGACACTTCAACAAAAGTGATTAGTTCTTTGGAAAAGTGCAAAATCTCTGATGTTCCTATGAGTTAGGATCCCATTTCTGACTCAGATCAGAAAAGGAAATTTTTTCAGGATTTTCAGGATTTTTCAGATCCAACTTCCCCATTCAGAATCCATCCCAACAGATGCAATAAACCATGTGCACTGGCACTGACTGAATCTTTGCAAGGACCAATAATTACCATAAATACACGTAAAGACTTCAAAGTCAAAAAGTGTAGTGCTGGAAAAGTACAGCAGGTCAACAGCATCTGAGGAGCAGGAGATTCGACATTTTGAGCATAAGCCCTTCATCAGGAATGTGATGAAGACTTCAAAGCCTCTGATAGCTACAGAGGAAATCTAAATGATCCAAATAAGGGTGAAGTGGTAGGAAGGAAGATGGGTGGATGAAGGGGAAGGTGTCAAGATGCAGGTGAGTGAGGTGGTGGTATTGCAAATGGGCCAATGAAATCGTGGCAGGTGGATGAGGTCTATAGTTGCAGTAAAGTGGTTGAGGGAGTAAGTTGAGTAAGATGTCAGCAGTGGGGTCAGGTCGGATATTGTGATTCTGTTAGGAGTGAACAGATAAGCCTAAGAAATGGGAGTATACTATACAGTCCATTGAAACTGCCCCACCATTTAACTCGATTGTGACTGGTCTTTTCCACAGTGACAATCCCCATATACATTGTCTTAATTTGATTTGATTTATTATTGTCACATATAAGTACAGTAAAAAGTTTTGTTTTGCATGAAGTATAGACAGATCATAACAGACAAAGATTAAAGGGTGATTGAGCAGAACAAGGAATACAAAGTTCTGTCTGCAAAGAAGATACACAAAAAGCATTACTAGATTTGAAATTTGAGAGGTCCATTCAAATGTCTAATAACAGCGAAGAAGAATTCATTTTTGAACCTGTTGGTACCTGTGTTTAAGTTTTTGTATCTTCTGCCTGACAAAAGAGGTTGGAAGAGATTATAACTGGGGTGGGAGGGGCCTTTGGCTGCCTTTCCATGGAAACCAGAAGTGTCGATAGACTTGATGGATGGAAGGTTTGCTTGTGTGATGCTTTGGGCTATGCGCACAACTTTGTGTTTCTTGTGGTCTTGAGCAGAGCAGTTGCCATAGCAAGATGTGATGCATCCAGATAGAATATCATTAGTCTGTAGAAACCTATTAATCTCTGTCTTGAAACTTTTCAGTCTTTGAGCTTCATAGACCTCTGAGGTAGAGAAATTCATAGATTTATCACTCTTTAAGTGAATAAAAAATCCTTCTTATCTCAGTTTTAAATGGCCCATCCCTTATGCTGAGGTTACGTCTCTTGATTCTTGAGTTATCTGCCAGGGAAAGCATCCTCTCTATATCCATTCTGAAGCTCCCTGTAAAATTCTGTACATTTCAATGAGATCACCTCTAGATTCTCCAATGAGGCTCTTCTAGTCTAATGGATCCATCAACCTTCAATCCACTTAATTTTTCAACGAAGCATCGTTTTAGGAGCACTATTTTTTTCAGTTCCTCAGTTACCTAGTATATATGAGAGATTTTCTATATGATTTTCTGTGAAGATAGATACAAATTAACTATTTTGTTTCTCTGTCCTTGTTACCCGCGATAAATTCTCCTGTTAACTCCTGTAATGGACTGACATTTGTCTTTTCTAATTATTATCCTTTTGCATATTTATAGAAACTTGTGCTGTCTGCTTTGATATTCTTTGATTACTGGCATTCACATTCTCAGTCTCCTTTCCCGATTAGTTCTTTGATTTTTCTATGCTGGGTCCTAAATTGCTCCCAATCCTCAAGTTCACCCCTACTTCTGGCAGTTTTATAAGTTGATTCCTTTGATTTAGTGCACTCTTTTAAACTTTTTTCAATAACCATGGTTGATTTACCTTTCACTTTTGATATTTGTGCCTTCAAAGAATGTATCGGTGTTGTAAACCTTGCTATATTTCTTCAAGTACTAAACATTAACTGTCAGCCATCACGTCATTTAATATATTTTTTCAATTCAACTTGCCCCTCATTTCATCATAGTTTCCTTTGCTCAGATTTAAGATGCTAATTTCAGAATGAACTATCACATTAGTACATTATGTAATATTTTATCATTTTATGGTCACTGTTTCACTGCAAATTATAAATGAGACTTTTCTCACTGCACAGCAGGAAATCCAAGTGATCCCGCTGAATATCTTTCAGGGTACATCTGATATTCAACTATCTGAGTCTGGAAAATATGGGCCAATATGCTGTTGATACTATTGAAGTTCTGTATAAGGAAAGAATCACCTTTGCTGTAAAATGGAGCTCCAAGGAACAGATAGGTATTCTAACTTCACTCTTATGGAGGACGAGAGAGAAACAAACAGAAAGCAAAATTTTCCCACTTGTATGAATACAAAAATCAATTTGTGACTTAGAAGCTTAAAGATCTGATAATGTAGCTTTTTATTTGCATAGCATCTAAATCTTTGTTGTGCATTTTGCTTTTTATTTATCAAAATCCAAATCAAATTTTGAAGAATCGGTACAGATCAGTTGTAATACAGATGTAAATGTATATTGTTTACAGATTGAATGTAGTTTGTTCCAAGTAGTTTGTTCACAGCTTCTACCCAGATTGCAGATAACAAGAGCAAGATTAACTGCAGTTATATCATTTGATTCTGGTTTCAGCAACTCACAGAATAAGGAAATTGCATATCCAAATAATTATGAATCTGTGACTATTGCTAGCTGGAGGGACTGCTTTTTGGCAGTAAGTTGCAGTGTCACTTAAGAGTGGGGGAACTTTAAATAAGTGATCAACCTTTATTTCCCATGATGTTGAACACTCTACAGTGACATAGTTCATTGCAGGCTGTATATTCATGATATTGTTTCTCCATATCGCATGTTAACTTTTGGTGATGTGATCAGTAATGTCTGCCTAATCTTTACTTGTACGAGCGTTTTTTTCATCTACCTTTACACTTCTTGAATTGTGTTTTAAAGAGTTTTTCTTTAAAATTCTGGAAAGTTGTTGGCAGCATTGGGTGGATTGCAACGTACCTTTAGCCCTTCTGTTGTATACCGACATGAAAATCTTTATTCATGGGTCTATTTGTTAGGCCCACAATGGAAATCACAAATCACCAAGATTTTCTCTTGGCACTGTCTCAAACAAAAAAACTTGGAAGATACCCAAACAATTATACATTTGTTGACTGCTAATTATGTGCACACAGACCAGTAATATGTTTTCCACAGGATTTGACACTCACCCCATTCTGAATTGTTTAGTTTCCCCGAGATACCGGCAAACAGTTGGACGTTCAATCCACTTTCTCTTCTTTGATGACTGGCCAACCAATCTCCCTGTATGTATTTCCTTATTGGCTCAACTTTCTCACAGCTGCAGTCCATGATTGATTCATTTTTACCCTATGCAACACATCCGAGGCAGGAAGGCCCTGACGGAAAGTTTGGCCAACCTCCTTTTAGACCTGTTGTCTTTGGTAAGTTTAGCTTGTCCCTATACACATGCTGTTTCACATCCTGTTTCTCGCCATCTGGTTTGTTGTGACAGAGCATGAAACTTTTCCATATCAGTTCCCAGTTTCACAAAACAACCATCACGCAGGATCATTTATAAACTCCAAAATTTCGACCTTGTCAATAATGTTCTAAGGAGAAAATAAATATTAAATAAAAACAACACAACATTACATGTTTGCTGTCAATATTCCTAACACAAAGGAAAACCACATAAACCACAAACTTCTGATTGGCTTTTGCTGTGAACTAAATAGCTGTGTAAACCTTAAAAATTAAAACAAAATCCTATACTGACTATGAACTTGCAATAATTTTGGACATAATGCTGACAAATAGCAATTGCGAGCAGAACTTGTTCCAATATTTATAACCTTAAATGCAATAGCTGTCCTCCTGAATATGTAGCTGAGTGAGAAAGAGCAGGAAAGGTGGTGCAGTCGATTCGATTAATATGAAGACGTTTGAAAAACTTTTTATCCCTCTAGCTTATCTTAGGTAATTACCTAAGTAAATGAGTTGGACTCTTCCAAATCCTCGAACGCTTGATCAGAGTTGGAGACCTTTTTTTCTGAGAGTTCCAAATGTTGGTTAATTGCCCAAGGAAAACTTTGCTGCATAGACTTTCTTCCAATCAAAATTTCTGGTCCCATATGTTCTAGCAGTTGCAGTTTTTACTTGCTCCAGTTCAACTGAGTTATTGGTGACTTTCAAAATGCTGGGTCTAGACTTGACTATTCACTCCTCTGTTCAGTCTCTGTAGTTTCATTGTCCAAAGGTTCATCTGAAATATCTGCTGCTCATATGCAACTTGTATCAAGTTCTTTTCACCCATTACCAATCATTGTTAATAAGTATAGGCTTTTGGTCCATCAACACTTCAATGTTAAAATTCTTACACCTAAGTTGAAATTTCTTCATTCCTCACCCTCCTGGTCTGTGTGACCTCCTCTAACTCTGAAGATTTTTGACAAATTGTGTTCTTCCAATTCAGGCTTCCTTTGTATCCCTCAATCCTCTGTTCCAACACTGGAATCTGTATATTGATAATTAGCTTTGAAATTCTATTCTTAAACTACTCCACTTTTCACTCTTCAATTACAACCTTCTTAAAACCCATCTCATTGACAAAGTTTTTTTTTCACAATTGCCTTATAATGACCTTGATTTGGCTGTTTAATGATTTAGATTGATTTGAAGCTTTTCTATTACTTTAAAGATATTTTGGAAACACTACCACATGCATGGCCCTCTTCATGTATTGCACTACATGGAGCTTTGTCCTGAATTTTCAGTTTTGAGGTGGAGAGCAGGAGTCAGGGAAAATTCCTGGTTCAACCTGCCCACATTGGGGGATGGTGCAAGGAGAGGTGACTAGGCAAATGTAGGCTGTAGAGGTGACTAGGTTGTAATCAGGCTGCTGCCTGGAAAAAAAATTTAGAAATAGGCACAGAGACAATTGAGTGTGTAGATGTGCTGCTCAAAAGGTCTGCTTTAGAGGTATGGGACTTCATCTCAGTTTTATCAAAAAATGTGAGGCCCTCACTAGTTATATCCTCTCCCCCATGCACCCTCTGTCCAATTTTGCATCCATGTAACCGTAGAAAATGAGAAATTGCCAGTGAAGCTTTCAATTTTAATCTGCTTGCACTCAATCTAGGAATTTCTGATATGGCTTCTTTTCAGCAAATTCAACAACTTCTGTTTTAGGCTTTCTCATCAATTTTATGCATCCTTGTCTTATGCATTTGAGGTGGCTTTGAAATATTAGAAATTCCAGTAATAGACGAAGTGATACTCAAGAACCTGCTTTACATTGGGAGTTGGTGAGCTTATGTGTGTGTATCAAACAACTAGATTAAGGAATTTAAAACTTAGGACTGGAATAAGCTGTTTGAGCTTATTCTTCAATTTAATAAGATCAAGGCTGATCAAGATTTGGAGATGCCGGTGTTGGACTGGGGTGTACAAAGTTAAAAATCATACAACACCAGGTTATAGTCCAACAGGTTTAATTAGAAGCACAGCATAACTTCCTTGTCTCTCAAAAATCTACCAGATTCCATCATTAATGACTTCAGTGATTGAGCTTCAAACACTTCCTGGGAAAGACAATTCTGCAGACTAATGACCTGCTCAGAGAGAGAGCGAGAGAAAATGCTTCTTTTCTCCACTGTAAAAGGGAGACAGACTTATTGATATTTATTTTTGTTTTTCATTAAGACATCCTTGTGCCATTAATTTCATTCTACAGTTTGCGTAGAACCACTATACATTCATGCATGTTCAAACGATTGTTAGATAACTTGAGTGTTTTGCATGCAACCGCTGTCAGTGTTTAATGTGAGCCAGAAAATTATTTTCTTTGAAGTGTAAAAGGACTTTTGTGATGGTGAAACATTTTAAAGTTACAATATGCTAAAATGATAGGCTTTTGTAAAATGCCAAAGAGGAAAACTGTTATAAGCAAAATGATCTTCGATCCCAATATCCAGGAACTTGGAGTGTCAAACAGAATAATGTTCCTTTTGGTCAATCTTGCTTACAGGATCCTCAGTACTGACTCAGGGAACTTTGTCATTCTGTCATTTTTTGATGATTCATTGTTGAATTTTATAGCACCAAATTTATCTGATAAGCATCTTTTTCTACATAATTAATCTCCCCTTCAGATAGGGGTTGCAGATTTTAATAGCCTGCAGCAGAATCTGATATCTTAACTCTGAAATTATGATCTCCCATTCTCTAGCAGATTAAATGCTGGAAGCTAGCTCTCGATGCCTAATGAAGCCTGATGCTGAAACATTTATAGGGTCAACCATGCATGACGTGGAAACGTACAACTATTATTTTACAATATTTCTCTCACTCCATGCTCAGACTGCAAATTTAACCTATTTCATCAGTACATATAAAGAAATAACTTGCATTGATAGAGCACCTTCATAGCGTTAGTTGCAATAAAATATTTTTTGATATGAGTGATTGTTATAGTGTAAGGAGTCTTGGCAACCAAATTCCACTCAGTAAGGCTTTGAAAACAATAGTAAAAAATTGACCAGATTATGACAGTGAACATATCAGTGAATGTTAAATTTGTACACTTGTTCGTGTTTGGGAACATGATCTATATTCTCAGTTGTAAACAATTTTCTCATTGCAAAAATCATGAATAGTGAGTTGTTTGGCCCAGCAAAAACTCAATCTACAATGTCATGATGGACTTCTGATCTTAAACCTCCCAATGACAATAAGACCATAAGGCATTGGAGCAAAGTTAAGGCCATTCAGCCTATTGAGTCTGCTCCATCATTCAATCATGACTGATAAGTTTCTTAACCCCATTCTCCCATCTTCTCCCCATAACCTTTGACCCCCTTGACAATCAATAACCTATCTATCCCTGTCTTCAATATACTCAATGAACTGGTCTCCATAGCCTTCTGTCGCAACAAATTCTATAGATTTGCCAATCTCTGGCTAACGAAATGTTTCCTCATCTCATTCTAATCCCTTTACTCTAAGGCTGTGCCCTCAGGTCCTAGTCTCTCCTGGTCATGGAAACATCTTCTCAAAATCCACTGTATCCAGGCCTTTCAGTGTTCTGTAAGTTTCAATTAAATCCTCCTTCATCCTTCTAAACTCCATCAAGTATAGACCCAAAGTCCTCAAATGTTCCTGATACATTAAGCTTTTCATTCCTAGGATCATTCTTGTGAACCTGCTCTGGGCCTGCCCCAGGGCTAGGACCTCCTTTCAGAGATATGGGGCCCAAAATTGCTCACAATATTGTAAATGTGGTTTGACCAGAGCCATATTAATCCTCAGAAGTACATCCCTGCTTTTTCATTCTCGCCCTCTTAAAATAAATGCAAACATTGCATTTACTTTCCTAACTATTGACCCACCTGCAAATTAACCTTAAGACAGTCCTTTATCAATTGCTTTATCAGGATCATTAATTTGTGAAATCAAATGTTGTGGTCCCAATACTGACACTTGTGAAACACCACTAGTCTATGGCTCCCATCCTGAGAAGGACCCTTTTATTCCCACTTTCTGCTTTCTGCCAGACAATCAAGGTTCAATCCATGCTAGCACCTTGCCTGTAACACCATGGGCCCATACCTTACTCAGCAACCTCCTGTGCAGTACCTTATCAAAGGTCTTTTGGAAGTCTAGTTGATAACATTAATTGGCTCTCCTTGATCTAACCTATTCATTACCACCTCAAAGAATTCTAGCATATTTGTCAGGCATGACTTCCCCTTGATGAAACCATACTGACTTTGCCCTATTTTGCCATGCACTTCCAAGTATTCAGAAATCCCATGCTTTACAAAGGACTCCAAAAAACTTACCAATGACCAAGGTTAGGCTAATTAACTTGTGTTTTCCCATTTTTTGCCTCACTCCCTTCTTAAACAGTCAACTGGGACCCACCCTGACTCCAGTGATTCATGAAAGATCACCACTTTCACTTCCACTATCTCTTCAAGTATCTCCTTCAGAACTCTGGGGTGTAGACCATCTGGTTCAGGTGATTTATCCACCTGCAGGCCATTCAGTTCTGCTAGCACCTTCTCCTTTGTGATGGGCACCATACTCACTTCTGCAACAACCCCCACCCCCCCAACTCCCAGACTCTCTTGAATTTTTGGATCGTTACTCATGACTTCCACTGTGAAGATTGATGCAAAGTGCTTGTTCAGATCCTCCACCAATTCTTTGTTCCCCATTACTACTTTTCCATGTTCATTTTTGCCCATTCCCCACACTTTTTCCCTTCATATATCTAAAGAAACTCTTGCGATCTTCTTTTATGTTATTGGCTAGCTTACCCTATTATTTAATCTTCTCCCTTTTTTTCGTTCTTCTATGTTGGCCTTTGCCGGCTTTCTAATCCCCTGGCTTCCCACTGCCCTTTGACACATTAAATGCTTTCTCTTTTGCTTTTATGCTGTCCCTTACTTCCCTGATCAGCCACGGTTGCCTCGTCCTCTCTGTACCATGTTTCCTTTTTGTTGGGATGAACCTCTGCTGTGTCTCCCGAATTACTGGGGTAAAAAATGAGGTCTGCAGATGCTGGAGATCACAGCTGAAAATGTGTTGCTGGTTAAAGCACAGCAGGTTAGGCAGCATCTCAGGAATAGGGAATTCGACGTTTCGAGCATAAGCCCTTCATCAGGAATTACTCCCAGAAACTCCTGCCATTGCTGTTTCACTGTCTTTCCTGCTGGGCTCCTCTCCCAGTCAATTCTGGCCAGCTCCTCCCTCATGCCTCTGTACTTGACTTTATTCAAAAGGTAGTACAGTTACATCTGATTCTGCCTTCTCCCTCTCAAGTTACAGAGTAAATTCAATCATATAATGGTCACTGCCTGCTAAGAGTTTCTTCATCTTAAGCTCCTTTATCAAGTCTGCCTCATTGCACAACACTTAAATCCAGAATTGCCTGTTTCCTCCTGGGGTCCAACACAAGCTGCTCAAAAAGCCATCTTGTAGACATTCCACAAATTCCTTTTCTTATGATTCACTAGCAGTCGGATATTCCGAGTCCACCTGTCTATTGAAATCCTCCATGATCATTGTAACCATGCCTTTTCTATCTCCTGTTGTGGCTTGTGCCCCACATCCTAACAACTATTTGGAGGCCTGTATAACTCCCATTATGTTTTTTTTAACCTTTGTGGTTCCTCAACTTTACCCATGCAGATTCTACATAATTTGACCCTACGTCACTTCTTGCTATTGATTAAATTTCATTTCTTACTAATAAGGCAACCACACCCTCTCTGCCCACTTGCTTGTCTTTTTGATTGAATCTATGTTCTTGGATATTTAGTTTCCAGTCCTGATCCCCTTGCAGTCACACCTCTGTGATGCCCACCACATCTTACCTTCCAAATTTGATCTGTGCCACAAGTTGTTACCTTATTTCAGATACTGCACGCATTCAGATACAAACCTTCAGTCCTGTGTATACTGTCCCTCTTCTCATTGTCAACCCTTTATTCAGTGGGCTTGAAGTTAGATTTAGTCCAATTTTATTCTCCGGAAACTTTAATAACTGCTCTTGAGTTCTCCTTTCTTTTCATTATTTTCATATGTTTCCATGCAGTTGAATCCACCCTACTAACAAGCTAACCTGCTGCTTTGTTTTCCTTCCACACTGCCCCCCCCCACCCCCAACTTCCTAGTTTAAAGTCCTGCTGACCACCTTGTTTCCCCTTTTTGCGAGAACATTGGTCCTAGCTCAGTTCAGATGGAGACAGTCCCAATGGTACAGGTCCCTCCTGTTCCAGTGCTGATACCAGTGCCCCATGAAATTCACCTGCCTTTCCTGCACCTCTTTTTGCTGTATGTTTAGCTCCCTTACTTCTCATGTTCCTAAGCCAATTTGCATGTGGCTTGGGTAATAATCCAGACATTGTAACCCTTGAGGACTTGTTCTTTAATTTAGCTCCTACTTCTTGCTAATCTCCAACAGGTCCTCTTCCCTTATTTTGCCTATGTTATTTGTCCTGATGTGGACCACAACATCCCTCTCCAATATCCCTTCAAGCCGGTCAGAGATGTCCTGCATCCTGGCACCGGGCAGGCAACATACCATGTGGGACTCTTGATCTTGCTTACAAAAGAAGCTATTTATTCCCTTAATTATAGAATCCTCTACAACTGCAACTTATCTTTTTGCTCTCCCCTCTTGAATGGCTTCCTACACCGTGGTGCTGTGGTCAGCTGGCTCATCCTCCCTCCAGCCCTGTTCCTCAACCCACACAGGGATCAAGTACCTTATACATGCTGGATAAGGTCAAGAGCTAAGGCTGCTCTGTTCCTGAATGCAGAGTCCGTCTACCTGCCTCAAGTCCAGTCATACCCTGTTGCCCCTGACCACTGACCAAATTTGTGGCACTTAATCTACCAGGTGTGACCACCTCCTGAAACAAAGCATCCAGGTAACACTTCCTCCTCCCAGATATGCCAGTATCAGAAGCTCGGACACAAGCTTGTCAACCCTGAGCTGAAGTTCCCCCAGCAACCAACACTTGCTGCAGATGTGATAATCACAGCTCGCAATAGGATCAGTCAGCTCCCACATCATACAGCTACAGCACATCCTACCAAGCTAACTCTATATAGTTAATTTATTTATTAGTTAGTTAATTCCTAGTTAGATAATTTATTAATTAGTTTTGCAGTGTTTGTTTTTAGCCAATCAGGTTACAGTTTCCCCTGTGACATTACTTTTTCAGTTTGGCATCAATTATTCTGTGCACTCACCATGGTGTATATTTATTATAAGTCACGCACAGCTTAAAACACACATTATTTGTAGTATTTTAAATTTGTTACTGTAATGGCAATATTCAACCTCCATCATTTGATTGTCATACCTGACACATTTCAAGGACTAAAAGTTGTTATTAAAATGGACAAATGGTGACCTAAAATAGCTTCTATGATCACCTAACCAAACTCATGATCGCATCAATAAACAAGGATCAATGTGAGCTGAAATTAACTTCATTATAGAAAGTACTGCAAATCAGATCTGTAGCTCCTGGTTGATTTACAAATTTCTGGAAAATGTGCTTTGGGACTAAAGTCACCTGCAGATCATCAAACCTGAAAAAAAAAATCAATGACACTTGACAGCAAAATCCACAAAGAAATGGTATTTCTGGCAAACAGTTTTTCAGCAGGAAAACTAAGAGGAAAAGATATGAGTTGATAACAACAAGAAGCTGGAAGCCTTTCTCTCCCTGTCTCTGTCAACCTCAAAGTCAGGGCCCTGTGAGAATGTGATTTCAGACAACATTTAGTAACTCAAGGATATCTGCAAATATTTCTAATAAGGGAGTAACAGCTAAATAGTGAGGACTCTGGTGATGTTCACACTTTGAGAAGTCTTAAGAACTTATAACTCCAGCTGTTTTTATCTTTCTGTCTGTGCGAGGCAGTCTCCACAAATCTTTTTTCAGTTTAATTCCTGTGTCTAATTGTGTATGTTTAATGTTAATTTTTTAATTATTTTATCAGGGTACCAGATAATGAAAGTCTTCTTTTCTTCCATTTCAAGCAGACTTTGTAATTGGCTCCCTCATTTTAATCCAGTTAGTTTTATAAATTTTAATGTTTCGGGTGTAATATCCATGTATTAAAAGAATTGGAAAATATTTACTGTGACTGACCATGGGGTTATTAAAAAGGGGACAGCCGATTCACCCTACTCACCTGGTCATATTCAATATATTTCAGAAAAAAGGCAACATTGCCAAAATCTTGAACAAATTCCAAGTTTATTTGAGTCGAAAATCACACAACACCCAGTTATAGTCCAAAGGGTTGTTTGAAACTGAAAACTTGTGGTTTCAAATAACCTGGGTGTAGTGTGATTTTTGACTTTGTCCACCACAGTTCAACACCAGCACGTCCACATCAACTTCATTTGAACAAGTGACTTTAATTTACATAAAAAAATGGAAGGAAATAAAACAAATAGTAAAAGTTTCCATGTTTTATTTGTGGTAGTAACTCATACGTTATATTAAACCAAAAAATAGGTTCATTCCTACTCTGTATCCTTACTTGTGAATGCAATGTTATTTCATAATGAAGCCCATGCATAAGCATAAGATCTACTTTTTCTAATGGCAAGCATCATGATGTTTGACTATGCACTGTCTTAAAATATATTCTGAATTACGTCATAAAGCTTGATTTTCTGGAGAAAAATGGTAAAAGAATGTCATACCACTTCCACTGTTTTGCTATTTTTCTCCAGAAGATGAGGGACATTTACTGTGAGAGTTTATTTGGTACAGAGTAAACATTCCAGTAAATGATATATTTCAATACTTTTTGTTTAAGATAAGAAATGTTTTATTTATTTCAATTGGAACAGCTTATATAACATGGGTTTGTGGTGAAAAAAACAAGCAATTTTGAAACAATTTGTTACTGAAAGGTATCACAACATTAAACTAAGAAACCACATATATAAATTTATCAGAACTGCAAATGTTAGGATCATTATTTTTACTTTTTCATCCTCCTTTTGCACCATTTTTCAGAAACATGTCATTTTAATATATTGCAACTTTAAAGGTGCCTCTGTCACCAAGATCATTTTACACACTAAAGAAAGCAATTTTATGGCTCATTAACTGCCCTGTCATCTTGATCATAGAATGCAGTAACATTTAAACCTTTGTGTACTTTGATGCAATCCATATCAAGTGTATTGGCAATATCACCCCTGTAAAAAATTGCATCATTTGTTCAGAAACATTTACTTATCGTTGAACCAAAAAGATTGGTCAACATTTGATAATTAATCAAGCAGTTGTTCCAAATATGGTTCCTTTTAATTGTATTAAATTTAATGTGCTTAATTTAATTTTGTTTGCTTGATTTAGATCTAACAAAATCATTTAAAAGTGCATTGAATCTAACCAGCTGTTCAGTAATTAAAGGTTTCCAATCAATGGAAAGCCAAAGCCTATTTTAAATCATCATCAGTGTGTTTCAAACAGGCAAATGTGATTTTAATCTGAAGATCTGTAAGGATCTACACGAGAGCAGTGTTGCTCCCACAGAAGATAATCTAAGTAGAGGTATAATGTAAATCAGTACTCATTTGAGTATAACCAAGAAAGAAACATACTGTCAAAGCTTTTTATTTGTACTTATCAGAACAGATGCAAGAATGCCAAATTTTAAAGAGAGGACCATTTTATACTGCATGAGAAAAGGGTACTGATTGGTTGGCAAATCAGCTTTGTTGGTCAAAGTGTTACCATTGAAATCATATTGGGGAACTATTGTCCCCAAATCCTTTTGTTAAATTCAAAAAAGACTCAATGCTGAGACATTTACCTTTTTTCCTGTACAGAACACATATTTGCAGCTTTTGATAGCAGGATAAGGGGATGCAGTGATAAACTGTCTGAGGTGTTTAATCTCTAGCTCTTATACTGTCACCACTATTTCTTAAATTTCTACCTTTACTGGTTCTCCATTTCTTGCTGTTTCTTGCTGTTCTTAAAGTAATTCAACATCCCTTTTGAGATGATTTAGTATAGTTTTATTTCTGAACACAGAAAAGAAAATAATTTCATCTACATATCATCAATTGATATAGAGTAATAGAGCTGTACAGCATGGAAGCACACCCTTCAGTCTAACTTGTCCGCGCCTTCCAGATATCCTAAATTAATCTAGTCCCATTTGCCACACTTGGCTCATATCCCTCTAAACCCTTCCTATTCATATACCGTCCAGAAGCCTTTTAAATGTTATAATTGTACCAAACTCCACCACTTCCAGTGGCAGCTCATTCCATATACACACCACCCTCTGCGTAAAAACATTACCCCTTAGATCCCTTTTAAATCTTTCCCCTCTCATCTTAAACCTATTCCCTCTAGTTTTGGCATCCCCACACCAGGGAAAAGATCTTGATTATTCACCCTATCTCTGCCCCTCAAAATTTTATAAACCTCAGCCTCTGACACTCCAGGGAAAACGGCCCCAGCCTATTCAGCCTCTCCCTGGAGCTCAAACCCTCTAACCTTGGCAACATCCTTGTAAATCTTTTCTGCACCCTTTCAAACTCATGTTGCTTGTCATCTGCGTGTGGCTACGAAGGATACCTGGTCATGTCGTTTCGTGGCTAGTTGGTGTTCATGGGTGCGGATCGTTAGCTATCTTCCTGTTTGTCCTATGTAGTGTTTTGTACAGTTCTTGCATGGGATTTTGTACGCTACATTGGTTTTGCTCATGCAGATGGTACAGAGAACACCTAACGGAGAATTCACCACAATGGTATACAGGAAAGCCACACACACAGACCAAGTCCTGAACTACGAAAGCAACCACCCCAACACACACAAAAGAAGTTGCATCAAGACACTGTTCAAAAGGGCTACAACACACTGCAGTACACCAGAACTGCAAAAAAAGGAAGAAGAATACCTATGCAATGTATTCGCCAAAAACGGATACCCGTGCAATTTCATCAACAGATGCCTAAGGGAAAGAAAACGGAACGAGGACATGCGCAACTCCAAAGGACTAGCCACACTACCATACATCAAGAGCATTTCCGAACTGACAGCCAGACTACTGCGACCACTAGGACTCATAACAGCACACAAACCAACAGCCACTCTCAGACAACAACTCACCAGAATGAAGGACCTGATACCCAGCATGAGCAAAACTAATGTAGTGTACTAAATCCCATGCAAGGACTGCACAAAACACTACATAGGACAAACAGGAAGACAGCTAACGATCCACATCCATGATCACCAACTAGCCACAAAATGACACGACCAGCTATCCTTAGTAGTCACACACGCAGATGACAAGCAACATGAGTTTGACTGGGACAACACTACTATTATAGGACAAGCCATACAGAGAACAGCCAGGGAATCCCGAGGGGCATGGCACTCATCCACAGTTTCAATCAATAAACACATCGACCTGGACCCAATATACCAGCCACTGTAGTGGACAGCTGGAACTGAGAACCAGAAGCGGCAGAGACAAACCACTATAAATGCCAGAGGAAACATCACAGAAATGCTTCACAGGAGGTTCCCGAGCACTGAGGATGTCACCTAGACAGGGGCCGTCTGCAACACAAATTCCCAGCTCGGCGAACAGAACCACAACAACGAGCACCCGAGCTACAAATCTTCTTACAAAACTTTGAGTCTGACATTATGACAGTGTCTATGCTTTAAAAGTATCTAGTGAGTATAAAACATTTGGACCACCAAATTTTGTGAAAGGTGTGACATAAATACAGTTTGTTAGTTCTTGGTAACTGTTAATCAGTGTTAAAATTTTCTGTATTTGCATTAAGGATTATTAGTATTGTTTTGTTTAACTCCCTAAGTAATCATAGTTAAACAGTATTAATTATATTAATGGAAAAAACCTTTGTTAATTGGCCACTTAAAAATTGAATTGAATTGAATTATTGACTTGAATTAGCTTGATTGTCACGAGTACTCAGATGATTGCAGTGCAAAATTGATAAGTCACTTACGATGTCATCTTAGGTACAGAGGACCAAGGTACAATCCTTAGTTATAAAATAGAGAAACAAAGGGAAAAAAATTAAGTTGCAGCTATGTGTAGAATAACCATCGGTCAGAAAAACAGGAAGCAAAGTTAAAAAGACAAACATCATAGTCTCTCTTCAAGAGCTGTCTGCAGCAGAGAAGCACAGGAGACTACAATGTGGTCTGATCACCAGCTGCTACCCCCACTCTGCACTAAGCTGTTGGTCACTGGCATCTCCACTTCAGCTGCTGCTGTCTCCGAGGTCGGGTGTTTGTCCGAAGCCAACATAGAGGAGAGAGTGGAGGAGAGTAGAAGAAAGAAAGGAAGGATTCTGGGTAATCCAAGATGGAGGACGGGAAAACGTCTGGCTGTAACATCTGCTCGTTTTTGAGGTATTTTAGGTGCTGGAGATGAAATCCTCGAATTCCAGGAGCAGCAATTATTGTTTTATATGTTGCTGCATTGTTTTGGAACTTTGGAGGAAAAAAAATCAAAACAACAGCAGTTTTAAAAGGGAGAGGAACAGATATAAGTAACACATGGTGAGGTCAGTGCAGTAGAGAGAGAGAGATAGAGAAGGATACTGGCACCATACTGAACCTGCACAGTTACTGCCTTTGTTGTTTGAATTCATGTATCACTGGACATCAGAGTGTGTACAAGAGACCTATGGGGCAACTTTTTTCATGCAGAGGGTGGCATGTGCATGGAATGAGCTGCCAGAGGAAGTGGTGGAGTCTAGGTCAATTGCAACATTTAAAAAGCATTTGGATGGGTATATAAATGGAAAGGGTTTGGAAAGATATGGGCCAGGTGCTGGCAGGTGGGACTAGATTGGGTTTGGATATCTGATCGGCATGGACGGGTTGGATGGAAGGGTCTGTTTCCGTGCTGTACATCTCTATGAATATATGACTCTAAAAAGAAGAGAAATCAAGGGTGGTACAAAGGAGCTCTGGTTGGAAAATCCTCCTTTGCCGTCATCTTACCAGCAGGAAATTAAGAGAAAATGTAGAAATGGAGACTTTGTGACAGAATTGTTATTATCCATTGAGGTGGGCATCAAATTCTTCTAGTGGCAGCATAATTTCAACATATATAGCAGAGCATATCTCTGTCAAGTTAAAAATAAGATTTTTTTCAATGAATTCGTAAGTATTTAAGAAATGAAAGTTAGTATATGCCATTTGACCTTTTTTAACCTGCTTTACTACTCAGTAAGATCATATTTGATCTCTTAGTTTAACTCCACCTATCCTTGAATCCCTTGATTCCCTTAGTACTCAAAAGTATTTCAATCTTTGTCTTGCATACACTGACTGAGCATTCACCACTCTCTGGGGTAAAGGATTTCTAAGACTCACAACCCTTCAAGTGAAGGAATGCTTTCTAATTTCTGTCCTAATAACTGCTCATTGTGACCATGACTCTGTGTTCCAGACAACCAAACAAGAAACAGAAATTCCCACATCACATCTGCCAAGCTTCTTAGAATGGTTTAACATTGTTTAATGAGATCACCTTTTTAATCCTTTAAATTCTGGGAATAAAGAACTAGTCAACACAACTTTACCTCACAGGACATCCTCTTGACTTTATGACTCTGTGTTTCCATTCCTCCAAGGAATATATTACTGTCCTTAAATAAGGAGGGTTCAAAACTGTCAATAGTACTTCAGTTGTGATGTCATCAAGACCTTACATAATTCTAGTCAGATATCTTTACTTTCTTATTCCAATCTTTTTGTAGGAAATAGTTGACATACGATTTGCTGTCTTCATAAGTTGCTGTAACTCAACTGTATTAGGACCCTCTCTGAATATGAATATTTTCTCTTCACATTTGAAAAGAAAATCTGTTTTTCTTTTCAAATTGCATCATGTCATGTATTCTCCAAAATATACTCCATCTGCCGTGTTCTTTTACATTCACATAAACAAATCTGTTTATATCCCTTTGCAGCCTTTTAATAATCTCAGCATAGCTCACTTTCTCAATGAATTTCATACTGTCAGTAAGCTTCAATATATTATTCTTGATTCCCTAACCTAAGCCATTGGAATAGATTGTGAGTAGCTGCAGCCCAAGCACTGATTATTGAGCTATCTGCCAACCCAAAAATGAACTGTTTACTCCAAACTGTTTTCCCGATTTGTAAACTGATTTGCAGTTTGGATCTTAACCCCAAGTGTTTTTATTTATTGTAAAAATGTATGTGGAATTTATCAAATGCTTTTGGAAAATCTAAATATACCACATCTATTTGTTCCAACTTTTAAGTCCTGCAAATTACAATTACAAAAAAAAACAAAGTCATATTCATTTAAAAATATCCATTGAATCTGACCAATTTTATTATGGTTTTCTAAGTATTTCATAACTGTCTTTTGCTTTATTGAACCAACAATGGAATACTTTGACATTTCCACCAATACATGTCGTTCTCTAACACGATGTTTGTGTTCTTGTGTGACCCAGTATTATAGAAAAATCATGCTTTAGAAACAGCGCTTAAAATGTTGCCGATGTAATCGAGTTACAGCCAGCACACGTTTTAAAAGTTCTCATTTTAGAAACAGTGTCCCCAATTCATCATACTCATTATAGCGAATTCATGTTAATAAAATGCTCATTATAGCAGAACGACCTGTATAATTCACCCATAGTTTCCTGCTTTCCAGCTCCCTCCTATCTTTAATAAGATACTGAAACTTGCTGTTTTCCGATCCAAGGTGTTAATTCTGAAATTTAGTGACTACTAGAACGTCAGAACCAATGCACTCACAATTTCTGGAGCTGCTAATTTTAAAAAAAAGAGCTGATAGTATAATGATAAAGGCACTGCATGAATATTCTAGACACAAAAGCAAATGCTCTGGGAGCATGAGTTGAAATTTCATTGTGGAAATAGGTGGATTTTGAATTCAACTAATTAATAAACCTGCAATTAAAAACAAAGTGGTGATAATGAAACTACTGAATTGTCATTAAAAACCATTTGATTCACAAACGTCCTGGAGGGAAAGTTTCAAAATTCCTACTTTTAAAGAAGAGATTTAGATTCTTAGTGACCAGCTTAAAGGAATTGCATGACAAGATTTTGACGTTAAGAATGTAACTGTAACAATCAACTAAAAACAATATTGATTCAACAATCCCAAGGGAGGTAATACCCTAAACCCCTGGAAAGTTTTTAAAAAGCCAAAGAACTTGCGATGCTGGAAATCAGAAACAAAAACAAAAACTGCTGGAAAATCTTAGCAGCTCTGCTAGAATCTGTGGAGAGAAAGCAGAGTTAACTTTTCAGATCCTCTGACCTTTCTTCAGAACAGTTAACTCTGAAAAGTTAACTCTTATTCACGCATTGATTCAATTGCATTGCCACATAATATACATTACAATTAGTTCTGCCATAACTCGGTAGTTCCACTCTTGTGCAACTTCATGTTATACAAAAATCGCGTAATAGCAGTACCATTTAAATTAATGGGGCTGGAATTGTGTTAGAACCAATACATGCTTTAAAAATTTGTGCGATAGAAGCAGTGTCCCCAATTCGACAATCCTGTCATAGCAAATTTGCATCAACAAAATAGAATGACCTGTACAAATGCTTTCTACAGAATTGTTGTCCTTACTGAAAACAATCCGTAGCCACTCAGTTTCCAGTAGTTTCACAACTCTCCAATTTACTCAGTCATAGCACTGAATGGAACTTATTAAAAACCATTTAAAGGAGAAAATCTAAGTTTTTGCACTATGATACCTGATGTATGCCAGCGCTTATCTGATCTTAAATATTCATTCCCTCCACCAGTGATCCACAGTGGCTGCCATGTGTGCCATCCACAAGATACACTGCAGCAATTTCACACGACCACACACTAGCTTGGCTTGGAACAATTATCACTGTTTCTTATTTGTTGCTCTGTCAAAATTTTAAAACATCCTCCTTAATAGCGTTGTAGCAGCAATTTGAAAAGGTAGCTTGTCAACATGAATGCAATTAAGGACAAATGGTCAGTGCCAGTACAGCCAGTGATCCCCACATCCAATAAATAAATACATTTTAAAAATAAGTTTCCATCCATCGTGTGAGACAACAACATGACTATTTCTGTCACATTGCTACCCAAATTAACAGAGGTAGTATTCATGCTTAACTGTCATACACCGTTTTCACATCCATTGTGACTTGTCTGCAACCATTGCAATTAATTCATTTCATGTGATATCAAAGATCAGCTAAAGGCATTGACTATTGGGATGGCTATTGGCCTTGACAGCATTTCAACTGCCAAACTGAAGACTTATACTCCGGAGCTAGGCGTATACTTAACCAAGGTTTCCCTGCAGTGACAACACTGCTTTGTAAATATCAGCCAATGTGTAAAATTGTGGAGATATGTCTTACCCACAAAAAAAGGGACCAATCCAACATGATCAATTATTGTCCAATCAATTTACACTTGGTCATTGTCAATTTGATGTAATATTGTCAACAGTTCTAGTGATCAATAGTTACTTCACAATAACCTACTCGCTGCTCCTCAGTTTGTATTCCATCAGGACCTCTTGGCTTCTGCGCACATTACAGCCTTCATTCAAATATGGACAAAGAACTGAACTTGAGTTGAGATTGGCAAACGTACTCTTGAAATCAAGACAGTATGTAGTAAAATGTGACATCGAGGACAATAAGGGATGAGCCTTCTCAAAGTCAATAACAGATGGGCATTCAGTGCTGGCTTCGCCATTGACACTGTTTTCCTATGAACAGATGAAAAATGTAGTCCCAACAAAATTGAAGTCAGTGGAAACCAGGAGAAAAGGTTCCACTGATTGTAGTCATACCTAACACAGAGGAGAATGGGTGTGATGGTTGGCAATCAAATAGCTTAGTCACAGGGTGTCACTGTACTCATTCCTGAGGGCATTGCCTTTGACCTAATCACCTTCAGTAGCTTCAACAGTCCTGGAATAGGTTTGCCAAGCATTTTCTTTTATGATGACCTTGTGAAAACCTTGTTGTATCATATATTTGGCCTACAACATTTCACAAAAAATGAAAACGGAGAATCATAAAGCAAATGCATTTTTAAAAAATATGATCAGTGAGTGCTCCAAAGCAAAGTAGAACAACTTGTGATTTTTTTTTCTTTGTGTTTCTGGGGTTAAATCCATAAATTCATTGTACCCCTTTGACTTAATTACCATTACACTTTCTCTTACAGTGCTACAAAGTTATTTTTCCCAATATGATTCAGTTGTTCTTAGTTGACTATAAAGACAAAGTAATGTGAATTCTAGAAATCTGAAAAAAAGCAAAAATTTTTGAAATTATTCAGTAGGTTTGGCAGAATCCATAGGGTGAAAAACAGTTGGTCTGAATTTGTCTAGTGAATTATTATTACAATTTGTCCTGAGATTCCCCTGTCGTGATGCTACCATGCATTCAGGATCTTCTGATCTCAGTTGCGACTGAAATACATGGTGCAGTAACTTCAAGAGAATTCTATTGGAATGGATTAGAGTTGGGAGAAGAGAGGATATCCTGGAGAGCAAATGGAGGGATGAGGAGCGGGTTGTTGGGTTGGGTGAAATCAGGTTGGTCAAGCAGTTGGGGAATAGATGGGTCAGATCAGGCTGTAGAGGGTATATCAGTCAGATTATAGTTGGGAGTGTGGGGAGCTTGTGACCACTTGATCATGGTGGGGAATATAGGACAGGCTGGGGAATTGGGATAATTGGGGTGTTGGATGATGACAGTGATTGATCAGGACAGTCAGGTTGGAGTGGGGTTTACTGAGCTGAAAATGTGTTGCTGGTTAAAGCACAGCAGGTCAGGCAGCATCCAAGGAACAGGCCAGAGCCCTTCATCAGGAATGAGGAGAGGGTGCCAGGCAGGCTAAGATAAAAGGTAGGGAGGAGGGACTTGGGGGAGGGGCGATGGAGATGTGATAGGTGGAAGGAGGTCAAGGTGAGGGTGATAGGCCGGAGTGGGGTGGGGGCAGAGAGGTCAGGAAGAGGATTGCAGGTTAGGAGGGCGGTGCTGAGTTCAAGGGAATCGACTGAGACAAGGTGGGGGGAGGGGAAATGAGGAAACTGGAGAAATCCGAGTTCATCCCTTGTGGCTGGAGGGTTCCCAGGCGGAAGATGAGGCGCTCTTCCTCCAACCGTCGTGTTGTTACGTTCTGGCGATGGAGGAGTCCAAGGACCTGCATGTCTTCGGTGGAGTGGGAGGGAGAGTTAAAGTGTTGAGCCACGGGGTGGTTGGGTTGGTTGGTTCGGGCGTCCCAGAGGTGTTCCCTGAAGCGTTCTGCAAGTAGGCGGCCTGTCTCCCCAATATAGAGGAGGCCACATCGGGTGCAGCAGATGCAATAGATGATGTGTGTGGAGGTGCAGGTGAATTTGTGGCGGATATGGAAGGATCCCTTGGGGCCTTGGAGAGAGGTAAGGGAGGAGGTGTGATGGTGGGGTGTGGAGAGAATAGTTGGGTGGGTGAAGGACATGATACGGGGAAGTGGCAATTAGATGCTGGGGGAGTTTGTTATAGAGGCATTCATGAATTAGACAGACTTCAATCTGTTGAACACTTCCTGTGCAACTCAGTCAGTTGCACAGATCTGTCACATGTCTCCCTCAGGCTCTCGGGCAGCAGGGAATTAATCATGACCACAGGATCCTGATATACGTCATCTGTTACATCTCTCATCTCTAATGATCTACAAACTGGAGGGTTTGAGATTATGTTTCTGGTCATGGATAATAAGGTTTCCTTTACATTGCCTAATTAAATTATTAGTATCTATCTTGTGCTGATGCCTTTAGTTTTGTCATCTCCCACAACTGGAAAAAATCTCTCTGTGTCCTGTCTTTTCAAGAGTGGATAACCAAACTGAGACACCTAAAGTTGAGGTGTGACCTAAGATAGTTAAAGTTAAGAATGGTTTTAAAATGTACATCTCCACATTTCCAATAATACCTTTAAATCATTTTTTCATTCAATTTGTCATCTTTTGATGTGTTTTTCATAATACAATGACCAAAATTGTACTTAGTGATCTGGCCATGGTTCAGAACTTATCGGATTTTCAATTCTATCAAATTAGAAAAAAAACTTTTTTTGGTTTTTCTGTGGCCGTACCTACTTAATGGACTGAAGCAGCTCAAGAAAACATCTCCTTGCCACCTTCTCAAGGGCAACTAGAGACAGGCAATAGATGCTGGCTCAAACAGCGATACTCACATCCCATGAGTGAATTAAAAATTTTCCAAGTCTATGTCGCCTCGACTTCAACTTACCAAATAATAAGTTTTGACCTTATTCTACAGATCAAAATGTGCTAACGAACATTAATCCATATTGAATTTAATTTTACTGTTCTGCAACTTTCTCAATGTTCTCCAATAATTTGTTGTCTATCGACTATTTCCAAATTGGCATCATCTAGTAACTTAGAAATGTTGCTTTTGATTCCATAGCCTACATTATAAAATAGATTGTGAACAGCAGTGGCCCCAGCATTTTGAATCATTATCCTTTATGCTTGCCTCCCTCTTAAAGTCAGTTAACTCCATTCTGCTATCTGTTCCATGCACCACTTTCTCTGAGTTTTCATTAGTCAATTCTGTGGTACCTGTTTGAAATCTAGATAAGTAACATCAACTGTGCTACCCTTGTTCACCATCTCTAATATTTTTTGAAAAATGCAGGTTGGTCAAGAAAGACTTTCTTTTTTGAAATCCATACCATTTGTTTTTTAAAACATATCAACCCATTGATTAATTGGAGTTTGAATGGATTTATACAAGTTGGCTGTTGCATAAGTAGCACTTTGAGACTGTTAAAATAAAAAACTGGAGTTATTTGTTATAACTGTGTAGAAAGCAAGTTTCCTTATTTTGGAAAAGGATACATTTGTATCAATTTAAGAATAATCTAACAACAATTTAACAGAAGCATTTGAAAATAAAAGTCAGGGCATTGAGTTTTGGTGCATGCTTCATAGTTACCTATTGCCATTTTGTGATCAATAATGTCCAGATTTGAGAAGCTGCAGTAGCTTAAGAGAATTGCTTCATATGGATTATCCAGCCCCATAAGAACTGCAGTCTTTGCACACATAGCAGTGTTCATTAACTTGCAAGGTAATCAGGTCTTTAAGGTGCTACAGTTATTAATATTTGATATACACTAACTTGCCTTGCTATCAGGAATTTTTGTGCTTGTTGGAACATTAGTAAAAAGACTGCATCATTAACCTACAAATTAGATGTTGCATTTTTATTTGTAGTCAGTGAACTGTAACATCAGAAGGTGAACAAGGACGGGAATGTAGCATTTAGGATTTGGCATCATACATAGAAGAAGACAAAAATCATTGGTACCAGTCTTTAATCAAGAAACTTTAGATAGGTAATGGAAGCAAATTTGAAGAAAATAACATCATTAAAGGAATCATGAAATTATATGTGAAAAAGTTTCTTCTTTTGAACAATGGAACTAAGCAACATAATTGTAAATTAAGGAAACTTACAACATGTACATTGTTGGAATGGGTTTGTCAAAATTGACCAAAACATAAAATAGAAAAGGAGCAAAAATTGGGCAATGAGACCTAGTGAAGCCTCAACGTTCAGTTTCCCTGACACATTCCTCATGGTGCCTATGGTGATGGGATATTGAACACCCACCAAGAGCCAGCAATAATTACCCCATGATTCCGGACTCTGCAGACATGCTGGAATCACCACAGTGATTCCAAAAGGTGAAAACCATGCTGCAGGTCTGTTGGAACAAGATCAGGAAATTCTGACAAGAATAAGTAGTTGAGTACTTCAAGTATAGATGATAATTCACTGTGTTTGAGGTTAGTGATGCTTATTTTATTTCCATTGACTATAATTTTAAAATGTGTTAATAAACCACTTAAATAATCTAACAGCAATTTTATACAGGCAATAAGTTGACAGCACTGAAGAGGTACCAATCAACACAGTTGAAATGTTCAGAGGATGCATTTTTCATTTTCATTCCAAGCTAATCGAAATTAAATTTTGGCACCTTAGTCATTTCATTTTCTTTGACACTTAAGATGTGAAATCTGATCCTACTGTAATACGATGCGATACTTGCAAACATCTTTTGAATTCATCTTAAACCCCTGTCAAATTACATGCAATTCTCATTGTATTTCCATAACTGATGATTGAAGTTTTCAGTTCTATTTAATACAAATTACCTTTGACACCATGCCTTATTTCTTCATTTCTCACTTTCAAATGCAGGTCCAATCTTTCAAAACTCCTATCCCATATTATGCTGTGTGTCCCTACGTGACTATGTCAATAATAATCACTTAATTTAAAAAGGAAGTCGAACACTTAAGTGATTCATAATCATGTACAAATTCAATTTTATAAATTCAATTTTAGCTGCAGAGTAAAATGGACATCAATAAATCGGCAGTACCTTTTACATTCTACACACTTTCCCACTGAGATCAATCAAGCAAAGTGCACAACTGAATGTAGACTCACTTTTATATATCCAACACCACAATGAGAGCTATATAGGATAAATCAGGAACCACTCATTCTCGACCAGAATTTTCAACACAAAAGAAGATGGTTCTGATTGTGGGAAGGCAATCATCTCAATCCCAGGACATCGCTGCAGGAATTACTCAGGGTAGTGTTCTCAACCCATCTACTTTAGCTGTTTCACCTTTCTTCCATTATAAATTCAGAAATGTGAATTTTTGCTGACTACTGCATAATAGTTGGATCATATTGCACAATGCATCAGAAACCAAAGCAATCCATGTCCATATGCAGCAAGTCCATATCAACAATCAGGTTTGGGCTCATGAGTGACAAGTAACATCTGTGCCACAGAAGTGATGGTCAATAGAAATTGCTAGCCACTGGGCAGCATGGTGGCTCAGTGGTTAGGCCTGCTGCCACACAGAGACAGAAACCCTGGTTCAATTCCACCCTCAGGTGACTGTCATTGTGGAGTTTGCATGGTCTCCCCGTATCTGCATGGGTTTCCTCTGGATGCTCCGATTTCCTTCCATAGTCCAAAGATGTGGCCATGCTAAATTGCCCATAGAGTACAGGAGGGTGCAGGCCAGGTTGTTTAACCATGGAGTATTCAGGGTTACAGGAATATAGTAGGGATGTAATGCTCTTCAGAGGATTGGTGAGGATTCAATGGGGTAAATAGCTTGTTTTGTAGGAATTATATGAACCAGTAATGCCCACAGCCATGTAAGAATATAAAAAAAATTTAAGTAACCAGTCAAAGGCATCTTGCCATCACTATTGTTTTTTTGTCCAGTGGGGAGGACGTGCTCTATGGTGTGGCAGACTGCAAGGTAAGCTCAGGTGCCACCTGAGTTAGGTGGAAGTCTTGATTTCAGGCACTATTTGAACCACTGAAGGCCTTCACAGGAGCACTTTCTACCCCACTGCATTAACGTCACCTGATCCCAGCGGTAAAACCCACTTTCATTGGAGCTTGCATGATTGTCATCCCTGAAACCTCTTAAAATAATGTGAGGGCACATGTTTATCGGTGTGTCCTCCACCTCCAAGTGCAACACCATCAGTGGCTGCCACTCCGAGTCCTCTGATTGACCATCAGCTCTTGTGAATGGGTGGTCATCCTTTAGAGGACATTTTGAGTCAAAGGCAGCCATTTAATTGGATGCTGCTAACAATCTGTGATCCTGGATTCTCCAAACCCCTGAAGACTGTTTTGCCCTCATGCTTTCAGGACTAGCAAACGAGCCCCGTTAGATCCAGGCCAAAATTAAGATCAATGTCAGAAAGTCGAACAAGCAAAATAAGAAATTCAGGTTTAAACAGAAATACATGACATACATTGTCAAAACATTATGTAAGGGCATTCAATAGAGAACTGAATAGGAATTTCAGTGAGAATGATTTCATAGATTTATCATTTTACAACTTTGGAATTCCCAGTGGGGTGGTTTGTTCATGTATCATTGCACAATTTCTAATATTCTATCTTGCAACAGATTTCATTCCTGTTTGATGATTTGAAAAACACCTTTCCATGCAATTGCCATTATTTCCATTACCTCCTGTGAATGAGAGATTGCTCTGTTGGGCTGTTTCTGGGTTTTAAGGAGTGATGAGGGAGCAACAATATATATAATTGAATTACATGATTTTTAAATAGAAAAGCAGAATGAGAGCAGGCAATGGTTTGCTGATGGTACACAAACTAATTGCATTCATGAAAGTATTGTTTTAGTATTTGTCCATACCAATATAAGGTTTTCCTGTTCTCAGCTTCTCTTTTATATGGAAATTATGTACTGAGCTGAAGTGCCAACAGTGTCATAGTTTGAGGGGGAACAATACTCATCAAAACATATTTGTTTATTTTACAGTCCCCACATGATAACTATCATGCAAAGTTGAAAAACATAATATTTGCAGGAATGATTGCGAGGGAGATTTTTGTTTTCAAAATGAAATACTCATGAAATTTGTCCCTCTGACAATTTTACTCATGAATGAGCACAAACAAAATAATTCTCCTTTGTGTTCACAATTACATTATTTTAAATTAAAATTACTGACAGGAGAAATTTTATCCCTAACATTTTAGTTTCTAGCAAAACACCCTTTTGAAAACTTATTTAATTGTCTTCCAGCACCTACTACATAATGCATTCCAGGTCATGACAAACCTCCGAACTAAAACAAAAACCTCATCTCCCCTTTGGTTCCTCAATTAATTACCTTAATTATGGTTACTGATACGTTTTGCCGTGAACTTTCTTTTTTTGTAAAGACCTCAGGAGTTTTGACATAAAGCTCTCCATAACCATCTTCCTCTCAGGAAAGTAGGAACACTTTTTTGCTAGTCTTCCCACATAATTGAAGGCCATCATCTTTGTTAGCATTTTAGTAAATCTCTACTTCATTCTCTGCAATGCATTGCCACCTTTCCTAAACGGTGATATCCAATATTGAAAGCAATGGGCAGAACTTGCTCATTTGCGGTTGAAATCAGATTCATGATGTGCCATGGCTTGGAGTGATTTTTTTCTCACACAATTATCCATTCTTCAGCTCACTGGTTATACATCTGAGTTCTTTGCTACACTCCTTGTGGAATTGCACAAGAGAAGAGGCAGAATTACTCATCACATCCAGGACCTTGAGGTGTTGACTTCATGGGAGCCATTTTTAAAAAGTGTCTGCAGACCATTTTGGAAGCTGTAAGCCAGAAACTGGCCCTTCTATCGCAGTTCTTGGTCTTTCATGTCCAACAAGGAAAGCTTGCTTCCACTTTGTGGAGAAAAGCTTAAAGATAGGTTAGTGGGGAGAAAGGCCATTGTTTTTCTTGCAGTGTGTCAAGGGAGGATGTGTAACCAGAACAAACCAGCTTGGATCTCGATAGTAGACCAGGTTAATGCTGTGTCCTGAGTTATAAGGACAGTGTGGCACAAAGGTCAATAGTCCTCTGAGCTCAGCAAGGGTAAGTGTCACTATCTTCTCTCTGCTTCCACATGCAGGACCATAACCCAATCTAACTCTGCCACTGTAGATGTATCTCACCAAGATTTATGGATTCCAATTTTTACAACTGTATGCATTGTATCTACTCAACTGCATTCACCCACTAATCTTCCTAAATGACAAATCCTTCCGATCCTCAGTGCTTCCTACTCACTTACTGGGATACCTCACTATCTCCCTTGCTCATACATGACCATTAACTGCGCATACCTCCACTTTCATCATACTCAATTCCTTTCTTTCATCTCATTGCAGGAAAGTTTGGTTAATAATTAGGTTGAGACATCCAAGACCATTTTATGTCGGGGTGCGGGACTAGGCCAGAAGTTGTGGGTGTAGAGTGGTTGATGGGACATCAGACTTCTCATTCCATATGAAGAGTAGTTCTCAAAGAAATCAGAGGAAAGAGAGACTGTTCATATTGGGATAAGATGAGACCAATGGTCAACCAATCAGTAAGCTTAATTGAGTTGCCCTGTGGTGTGTTCCCATTAACAGCAATGCCAACTCATCCTTATTATTAATGCACATTGCACCAAGGGAGCTAATTCCCTCAATTCTCTTGCTTGCTGCTGGTGTTTATGTAACAAACTTCTGCCAAGTAAAGGCTAGAGTTAGAGACCCTCAGCTCTACCTCCAAACCTGAAGAGGAAGCCACTGAAACATCAGACATTGCCCCAGCAAAGCTTTCACCTGCTCAACCTATCAGCTCAATGAAATTTGGGATCTCTCTGTGATAAGCAAATCAGACACTTCTCTGCATCAGAAGGAACTAATGCTCCAAGTCTCAAGCACTCAAAAGAAGCCAGTCTCCTCGTCAGTCCCGGGCAGAAGATGATCCCATGGTCTCGACACTTTGTCACATGCAATCTTAATGTCAAGGGCTGTCATTCTCACCTCAGCTCTGGAAATCAGCTCTTCTATGTATGTTTGAACCAAGGCTATAATGAGGTCACGAGATGGGGGTCCTGGTGGAACCCAAATTGAGCAGGCTTTTGCTAAGCAGATGCAGCTTGATAGCACTGTTGATGACACCTTCTATCATCTTACTGATGACCGGGAGGAGTCTGATGGGACAGATACTGACTGGATTGGATTTGCCCTGCATTTTGTATGCAGGACATTCCTGGGCAATTTTCCACATTGTTGGGTAGGTGCCAGTGTTGTAGATGTATTGGAACAACTTGGCTTGGGGAGTGGCACATTCTGGAGCACAAGTCTTCAGTACTGTTGCCAGATTGTTGTCAGGGCCCATAGCCTTTGCAATATCCTGTGCCTTCAACCATTTCTTGATATCACATGGAGTGAATCAAATTGACTGAAGACCAGTACTTGTAATGCTAGGACCACTGGAGTAGGCCAAGATGGACACTTGGGGCTGAAGATTGTTATTCTTCCATCATTGAGGAAGGGAATATTTGTGGAACCTCCTCCACCAGTGAGTTGTTGAATTGACCATCGCCATTCACGACTTAATTTCATCTATCACGCATGTAATTCTGAGGAGCACATCTTGGAACACTGATGACATCACCAGTCCATACGGTCAGTGGTACGAGAGGGCATACATATTAGAACAGTTACAAATGAACAATTTCCATGCAATATATGCATTTTTATTCAGACACTGACCTACAGTCTATTTGTAATATTTTCTATTTTTCACTCTCATTTCTAGCATTTTTAGTCTTTTTGAAAATGTGTTGATCTTTAGCATACTGAAGGCTCCATTGTCCTCTTTTGCATTTATGTCAAGGGGACAATCTGTTTGTAATTTGCATATTTTCTTTGTTTTTGGGATACAGCTTTCCTGATAATGGCAATCATAGGGTTCTTTTTGTGTTAATGGGGACAAAAGAATTGTATTGTCCTTAATCCAGTTAAAAATATATTAATAAATTATAATATATTAACAGAATGATGTATGCATGATTATCAACTGAATTTTTTGCTTGACAATTACATTCATTAATCCTATGATCTGGGATTGGGATATTACAAGAATTTGAGGCTTGGTTATCAAGAATGACCCACAGAGTTAGGGTGGTACGGTGGTCAGCACTGCTGCCCCAGAGTACCAGAGATCAGGGTTTGATTCCAGCTTTGGGCCACTGTCTGTGTGGAGTTTGCACATTCTCTCCATGTCTGTGTGGGTTTCCTCTGGGTGCTCCGCTTTCCTCCCACAACCCAAAGTTTTGCAGGTTATGTAGATTGGCAATGTGAAATTGTCCTGTGGTGACCAGAGATGTGGCAGTGTTAGGAGAACTGGGAGAAGTGGGGGGAGTACTTTTTGGAGGGTCAGTGCTGACCCAATGGGCCAAATAGCCTGTTCTTGTGCTGTAGGAATTCTATTCTTGTATTCGAAAGAACGTATTTTCATTGTGGAGATAAGGTTATGAGGAAACAGATAATGAGAGACAGAGATAATATGGCTATACAATGTGCAGAATCAGAGGACATGAATACAAAATTAGCAAATCTCAAGTGACTCTACAAATAAAAGAAGCTCTCTTGCCTTGTGCACTGCTTTGTGCAATATGCACTCAGCAAAAGCAGTTAACGTTGTATTGATTAATTAATTAAATTGTCCATTCATTTATTCATGCAAAAGACCTTGATAAGCAACTGATTAGAATTGAAATTTTAGAAATAATTGCTGGCAGGATCATTGACTACTCCATGGGGCACAATATTTGAACAAGTAAATGACGTCTGTGACATACAAGGACCTAGTCATGCAAAATATCTAAGTTAGATGTAATCATTAAATGATAATGACACTGAAAAAAGACCATTTGGCCCACCATGTCCATTCCAGTTAATGATGACATGTGAAATGAGCAGAACTGATGGCATACATGACTTTTTTTCTTCCACATATCATATTCTCTGTACTCTCAGTTTTTTGTTAATCTCCCTTCATTTCTGTGCACTTTACTGTAGCATGATACCTTCACTAGTCACTATGGTGTGGAAATTTATAAAGGCATTCATTTTCCCATAATAAGATGCCTAAATTTTTAAGCAAATAAGTGAAATGTCAAATCATTTCTAATTTGCTAAATGCCACACTATTCCCAGGATAGAGGAATCCGCAGTTACTTAAAACAATCTTTTCCACATAGATGCAGTTATAAACATGATTGTCAAATGCAACCTTGTTTTTATTCCTAATAATGCTATTATCTTCAATAAGAAAGGTAATGCATTGTCAGTAGCCAAATTTGTATTTATGGGCAAAGTCATACAGAAAGAACAAATGAAGGGAAGCATGATGTTTGTTAAAATACACATATAGTCCTTTCATTGACCTTAAAAGTTGAGCTTCTGTTTAATTCGTTTCAAAATCTACTATTCATCAGCAAAATGCCTGCTGAAAATCCACTAGACTTTGGCCTGAAAGTCACCAGGAAGTCTGTTGATTGCTGCAGGAAATGGAAGCATCACAGTGCACCCTGTTAAAAACCTTTCTATTTAGTGACTAAGTAATGTTCAGCATGCGACTGAAATGATATGATGATGTTGAGAACATTCTGAGCAACCTGAAAACAGTTATATGTATTTTGAAAGAAAATAAGTTTCAGTTCTATTTTTAAATCAATTTAAATGCAGTATTTAATGCTATTATATTCGCCTTGTGGTTGCATCTGGAAATACATTAACCCAAGCTATTGAGGTGTAAAGGACAATTCAGTATTATTTTACTATGATGATTTGAAGCATAACGTGGTTTGTTCTAATAAAAGGTGTTTATAGTTAATATGATGTATTTTGTGTTCGGTGACAATGTTAACTAAAAATGAACAGACACCAGTACCACAAAATAATTTTCTTTTCAAACACACTGAAGATATAGTATTCCTGGCACACTGCAAAGAAAAATCAGAAGCAAAATCCAGATAAAATGAAACAACCCTAGCGTTGTCATGTTGAGGTTTGTAACACCAATGCAGTTGGAGAGTGGAGAAGGTGAGTGGTTCAGTTGCAGCCAGCTACTAATGGTTCAGTAGAATTCTGTTTTGTTACCTTTTCTTCTGGATACTGTCCACATCCTGGAATCTCTGGTTTGATATGAAAGACAAAGTCAACAATTTCTCTGTAGCATTTAATGTTTTCATTTCACAAGTGATTAAGCAGTCAGGAGGGGTCAACTGCTTCAGCTGAAACGAGTGAAAGTTGATTTACGCAGTCAGAATCACAGAACTGTTACAGTGCAGAAAGGGGATGCCAATCCACACATTGTAAGCTAACTCTCTAAAGGCACATCTCTGTTAGTGTCATTCTCCTGTCTACTCCCTTAACCATGCACATTGTTCCTTTTCAATTAACCATCTAATTCTCTTTAGAATGCCTCAGTTGAGTCAGCCTTCAGAACATTCTTTGGCAGTGTGTTCCAGACCCTCACCATCCATTGTTTGAAAATGTTTTACCTCAAGTTGCTCATAACTGGAAATTGGCAAAGTGTCAAATTTTGGAGAGTTTCATGGAGGCTTTCTCTCCATGAGATTTAGCAAATTTTTGCGTGCTACCTTCCCAAACTCACCTTATTATCTATGTGTGACATTGCTGTGATACCTGTCTCAACCTGTCGCTGCATACAGAAGTGCTTATTGCTGTCAGGAACTTCTGGGATTCTTTGTCCTGTTGACACCCTTAAAGCCCAGCTATGCACCAGGTCAGTCACTGTCAGTCTGGTGCTAACCTGCCTAGTCCCTGTCAACTGCCCCAGATTTATCAGATGAAGGGAAATTGGTATCCAGCTGCTAGAGACTTGGAAGCTATGGTAGACAAGATGATGCAGAGGAGGACTATCTTTTTCCTTCATGACCAGCAGAGGAGATAATAACACCAGATTCTGCCCATCTGATATGAGGTTGCCATCTAGATCGGTGATGTTTACATGATCCAGAAGGAGCACCCAGCAATGCAGGCAGAAGGTCACTGATGCCTTGTGCTTTGCTTGGGCAAATGCCACAATCTTTTCTCTGCTACCTCTGTGCGTCTTCTACTCTTCTGGGGCAGAAGATATAAAAGAGATATAAAAGATATAAAAGAGATCTACGGGGCAACTTTTTCCCAACAAGGCTCCTGATCTTCTATGGGACAACTTTCTCCCAACAAGGCTCCTGATCTATCACTCTCACTATCACATGTAACATCTCCACTCACTGACTCCCACCCATCCCAAGTAGCCACACCACTAGCCCTGAACACGGTCTCTGTGTTGCCTACTCACCCATTTGGGATCCATCACTACCCTTTCCCCACCTAAAACTGCACTAACAGCTGTGCCAGCCACTTTCATCTCGCTCAATCCCTCCCTTTCTCCATTTCAGAAGCAAAAAGGTCCGTAACAGGGTAGAAGGAGCCAAGGCCAGTGATGGGGTGATTGCCTGACATCCGGTTCCTGACTCTTCGGAGGAGAGGACCATTAGCCTAACTGCCCAAGTAACAGTGTGCAAGCCCCTGGACTGTAATCAGAGATTGCCCTTCACTGACTGCTCTGGTGGTCTCCCTTTACTTGACTGTGAACTGTTCCTCTTAGACTTTGAGGCATGGCTATTTGGGATAAAGCATATGCAGTGTGTTTGCTGGAATTGTTGGAACATGATGCAGGTATAAGATTGATGTAGCATAATGATGCGCATCAACATGTTCAGCCTCTTGAAGATAAGCTGGAAACACCAGGAAACATCGGAAATTGTTGTGTAGTTTCCAACTGGTGAGTTGGCGAATGAGAAATTGTATATAAATGAGATGAGTTTAAGTAATAATTAAATGTTGATGCATGCAAATAGGCCTCTTGTCACTCATTAGCAAGAATCTCATTTTGCTGTTCAACCTTTTTGAATTTTTAATGTTAATGTGGAGAATTACCTCATTGTCGATCTCAACTTTATTGGTCAGAGTATTGAGTACAGGAGTTGGGAGGTCATGTTGTAGCTGTACAGGACATTGGTTAGGCCACTGTTGGAATATTACGTGCAATTCTGGTCTCCTTCCTTTCGGAAAGATGTTGTGAAACTTGAAAGGGTTCAGAAAAGGTTTACAAGGATGTTGCCAGGGTTGGAGGATTTTAGCTATAGGGAGAGGCTGAACAGGCTGGGGCTGTTTTCCCTGGAGCGTCAGAGGCTGAGGGGTGACCTTATAGAGGTTTACAAAATTATGAGGGACATGGATAGGGTAAATAGGCAAAGTCTTTTCCCTGGGGTTGAGGAGTCCAGAACTAGAGGGCATAGGTTTAGGGTGAGAGGGGAAAGATATAAAAGAAATCTACGGGGCAACTTTTTCACACAGAAGGTGGTACGTGTATGGAATGAGCTGGCAGAGAATGTGGTGGAGGCTGGTACAATTGCAACATTTAAGAGGCATTTGGATGGATACATGAATAAAAGGGTTTGGAGGGATATGGGTCGGGTGCTAGCAGGTGGGACTAGGTTGGGTTAGGATATCTGGTCGGCATGGACAAGTTGGACCGAAGGGTCTGTTTCCATGCTGTACATCTCTATGATTGTATATGTGAATTTCCATAACATTTCAATAATGCCCCTCTGTTTCTGGGATGATCATGCCAAAGTCTTAGAGCAGTAACCATTGTTTTATAAATTGTTGCATTGTTTTGGAACTTTAAGAAATAAAAGCAATGGCACTTCAAGAGTGGTGGAAGAGAGAAGGAGCAGAGACCATGTGGGAGGTGAAAAAATAAGGATCAGTGAACCTGCACAGTTGTCTGACCAGCCAGTGAACCTTCACAGCTGACTGCCTCTGCCATTTAGTTTCAAGTGCTTCTGGACATCAGAGTTAGTTCTAAGGAAAATAAACAAACAGTGAAATTCACAGCTTTCATTGGATAACCTGTGGGGGGGAACTGATAGCTCCTAGCTAAGTGGCTTTTTAAAAAAAAAGTGTAACCTTACTGTGAGTAGAATGTCTTTTATTTATATGTTGTGGTGAGATGTGTCTTTTGATTAAACTTTTAAAATATAAAACATAGGTCCTAAGTTTTGCCAGAGGAAGTGGTGGAGGCTGGCACAATTATAACATTTAAAACATTTAACATGGATATATGAATAAGAAGAATTCAGGGGGATATGGACCAAGTGCTGACAAATGGGACTAGATTAATTTAGAATATCTGGTCAGCATGAACGAGTTGAACAGAAGGTCTGATTCTGTGCTGTTCAGCTTGATGACTCTATAAATTCACTTTTACTTGTTTAATTAATTACTTTAAATCTGTGTCTTCCTATTCTTAATCCTTTCAGGATTGGGGAAATGTCTCTCCTGTGTCCTGTTTCCAGACCCCTCATGATTTGAATAATTCTATCAAATCTCCTATAAGCTTGATTTTCTCCCAGGAGAGCAGTGTTTAATCTTCGCCAATCTATCTGCATGCTGAAACATTCTCATAAACCTCTTTGGCATTTTCTCCAGTGTCATCACATCTATCCTCAAGTGTCATGCTGAGAACTGGACACAGTACTCCAACTGATGATGAACTAATGTTTCATGTGGTTTCAAAATAACTCTAATATGAAGCCATGATTACAAGTGTAAGATGCAGAGATAATACCATGACAGATGCAGATTGCACAAATATTGGAATCTTGGAACCTGGTCTTCCTTTGAGCCTGTTTCCTCAATGAGTTAAACTCATTTCAGTCATGTTTAAGAAATATACAATTAACTATTGAGGTTGAGAACTTGAGTACTTGGGAAATAATAATCCATTCATTTTAAAACTACATTGTAAAAGAATAGAAGCCATTTATATTTTTTGGTAGAGAAAGTATATATGAAAGAGATTACTGTGGCAACATATATCTGGCAAATTTGGCTTAAGAATTGTCTCTGATGTGGATTTCCCCTTTTGCCCAATGTCAGTTTGAATCTACCACTAAGTTGAGGGAAACTTCAGGTTTCCAGCACAGTTAGCAAGTGAACAGTCAATAACATTGAAATATTCTCGTGGGCAGCAAACTAGGAAGCTGGGTTTTCATTATAACTTTAATTAAAAATGATGATGGTAGAGAATAATAATTATTGAAGCACCAATGCGATATAAAGTTTGAAGCTAAAATTTCACAAATAAACTTTAGTAGTTCAATTCCTTCAGTAATATCTTATTTTTCATGAGTTCTATGTACACAATGAAGCAATAAAATAATTCAACAAAATGGTACACCTTTAGGATTTCTTCGATACATAGATGTGGAAGTATTATAAATAAAATTAATAACCGTGGTTTTTATATATGTTTTTAAATTGAGAAATTTGATATTCCATAAATATAAAACCTCCTTTTCAATGGTAGCATGGCTGTTCACCAGTAACTGTGAACTTAGAGCAAAGTTAAAAGCGCAATTAGATTTTATTCACATTCAGTGGGGAAAGCCACGTGGCACCTAATGGCGATGTGTGGCAAGGCTTACAAGAGCTTCTGAGTTAAACTGCACATGCCCAGTAGTTGTAGCCAGTTTCAGTGCAGTGGTAATAGTGACTCAGGTTAATTATGATATCATTACTATTTCAGACCAATAATTAAGGATGTGAAAAATATTAAATGCCTTTGACATAAGCAAAAGTCTCTGCATGAAATCGTTTTGTTTCATGCACAATATATTTTTTAAAATCTTGAAATAGCCAACTAAAGTGTGGTGATGGTAGCCTTCTGTCTTGTAAGATGAGGCCTTATGCTGAGATGGTCAACTCTTGTTAACCTTCACTTGGCGTAAATCAGCAGCCCAACTCTGGGATGGCAGTTTCTGTGACATTTATTGCTAAAGAAGGAAATGGGTTGAGAAAGTACATAATTCCCTGGCCTCTTAACTTTTGGTCTTTTCTTAGTCCACTGAGCTCTTTGTTCTGTTTGTCACTTCCGATGTTTTACTGGGCAATAAGCATCAAGAACATATTGCCATCAGTCACTTTCAGATTCTGCTATCTCGAGATCATTCTTGCAGATATAGAATTACAACAGGATATTGATAGGTTAATTGAATGGGAAAAGCTGTAGCAGATATATTTTGTTATCAGCAAGTGTGAGGTTACCCATTTCAGACCAAGCAAGGAAAGATCAGGCTATGTTTTAAAAGGCACGGAGTAAAATACAATTGATGTCCAGCATGATATGGTATAAAGGTGCACAGCTCTTTAAAATGCCACAAACAAGTCTTACAACACAGCAGTGAACCCCACTGTTAATTAACCGAAACACCCAGAAAAGCTCACTTCGTCTTGTAATCTATCCATATATGTGAGTGACAGAGAACTCCCAAATTCAACTATTTAACAAACATAAAAGTGAACATTTAGCAACAACTATTCACAATTCTAAGCCCCCCTTTCTCTTAACTGCTTATTGTTTGTCTCCAATTCTATGACAATGTACTGTTCCAATAAAACACATTAAAATTACCTCAACTTAATTTCAAAACCATACAGCGACTATCATTGTTGGTGTCTGTCTTCTTTCAGCTGATGGTCTCCCTGGGTCCTTGTCTTTCTTTTTACTATGACGATGTTTCATATGAAAAGGCACCTTTGATACAGAGTGTTTCAAATGGCAGTTACTCTGTCAATGGTAGTTATTCTGTCTGAGTTTCAAAATGCCTGCCTTTTTGTACCCCCAACATCAGATTGTCTCATTGGACCAATGTTGGAAAAACAATGAATTCAAGCGAGATTTGGTTTTAGTATCCTGGGGCATAATTTAAACTGATTGGTTGAATTCGAATTATTGTCGAAACAGCAACCAACTCAGGTATCTCTTTCACAGGAGAGTCAACATCAGGATGAAGATCTCATGCTTGCAATGTTGACTCTTCTGCTCCTCAGATGTTTCCTGTCATATATGCTTTTACAGCACCTGCATTCCTCATTTTCTTCTATCTATTTCACTTTCAATTTTCCAGTACTCTCTGAGACTGCTAGCTAGTCATATGACATGTGCTTATAAGCTCTCAGTGCAAAACAGCATTCACGCTTTCTTAAAGATGCAGTACATACCTTCGACTTCATAACACCTCTCCCCTTAAGAAAAAATGAACTATCATAATGAAAAGATGGCCTTTTTTTTTCTAATTCCTAATCCCATTACAACGAAATATGTAGGACATTAATCTAAATTCATATTCATATCTGCATAATTCCAGTTCCAATTAAGATTGGAATCTGTTCAATTTTTGTTATACTTTATCCTTTAAAGATATATTTTATCCTTTAAGTCCATGATAATGCATCTGCTATCACATTTTTATGATCTGCAACATGTACAAATTGTCAATTAGAAGTCTGTTATGTAAGACTCCAATGAAATAGGCTCATATTCTTGTCTTTAGATTGGTCCAAAAATGTAAGAGGGTTATGATCCATGTACACAACTGTCTCCAACACACTGTTCATCACATAAGCATTAAAATGCTGTCAGGCCAGTAGCAAATTCAATAATTCCTTTGCAATGGTAGAGTATTTTCTCTGGTGCGTGTTGAGTTTTTTTGAAAACTGGCCAATTGGCCATTCAATTCCACCATTATCTTTCTGTCACAGTACAGCTTCAACTCCTAATATTGCTAACATTGATTGTAATTTTGAAGGGTTTCAAAAATATTTGGTGTAACTAAATTGGTGCTGTGGTTAACACAGCTTTTACATTCTCAAATGCCTCCTGAAATTATTCTGTCCACTGAAATTTTGTTTTGTTCAGTAAATCTGTTAGCGGTGTTACCACGCTGCTGAAGTTTGGAGCCAACTTCTGGCAGAATCCACTTAGTCCAGAAATTAAAGTGCCTCTTTCTTTGAGGATGGTCATGGAAATTCATTGATGGCTTTCATCTTTGTATTCCTTGCGGTCAACCTTCTATGACCAATGTTTATCCCAAAAACATCACCTCTGCCTTCGTGAATTCTGTTTTCTTTAAGTTTATTACCAGTTTTGCTTCTCTTAATTGTCCAAAGAGCTCTGCCAACTGTATCCCATGTGATCATTCCATGACTCACGAATGATCATTACATCATCCAGATAGACTGCACAGTTCCAATTAAGATTGGAATCTGTTCAATCTTTGTTATACTTTATTCTTTAAAAATATATTTTATCCTTTAAATCCATGATAATGCATCTGCTATCACATTTTTATGATCTGCAACATGTACAAGTTGTTAATTAGAAGTCTGTTACATAAGACTCCAATGAAATTGTCTCATATTCTTGTCTTTAGATTGGTCCAAAAATGTACGAAGATTAACCCAGCCACAACTCTGTTCATAAGTCTTTGAAATGTGGCTGGTGTGTTCTGCATTTTAAAAGACATCACTTTGAATTGATATAGCCCACTTGGGGTTACAAACGCAGAAACTGCTTTTCGCTTTCTCTGATAAAGGTACCTGCCAATAACCACGCAGTAAATCCAACTTTGTGATGTAGCTGGCTTGTCCAACTTTCTCTATACAGTCTTCCAACTTGGTTATGGGCATGAAACTGATTTTGTTACTCCGTTGACTTTCCCACAGTCCATTCAAAATCATTGAGTCCTGTCAGGTTTGGGAGCTAACATGATCGGCGTACTCCACTCATTCTAACCCAGTTCAATTATTTTTTTGTTGCGCATCACATCCACTTCCTTCTGAGCCTGTAGCAGTGTTGTTTTATCAGAACAACATCTCCTACTTCCACCTCATGTACAATAGTATTAGTCCTCCGCATCTTATTCCTGCATATGTCCTCATACTGCTGCAACAAACCTTTGGGTTCTTTGCTCCTGAGACACAGAGTGGACTAACCTATCCCACTCCTCAAAGACTTCCTCATTGTTTGATGTATTTTGAGGTATATCAAACTCCATGACATTTGGATTTGATTCCTCACTCTGCGGGTCAGTAACTAACACTTGTTTCTCTAGTTCCCTGGTTTTACTATAATATGGTTTCAAAATATTCACATGACAAACCTGATACATATTTTTCCTATTCAGCATTTTTACCAAAAAGTTTACCTGAATTAACTTTTTCTCAGTTTGATAAGGGCCGCTAACCTGGCTTTGAAGAGATCTCCTACCATTGATTACAATACCGGTACATCATCCCCATGGGAAAATGTCCAAATTTCAGAGTTTTATCTGCCACCTGCTTCGTTCTATGCTGTGCTCTCTTCAGGCACTGTTTAGCTAACTTACCTACTGGATTTAATCTCTCCCTTACCACAGGTACATTAAACAAGTGTAAGATCTCCAACTTCAGTCCTGTCAGTTTCTCTTTAATTAATTTCAACGGCCCTTTCAGTTCAGGTCTGAATATTAACTCAAAGGGAATAAACTGAGTAGATTTATTTGGTGCATCTCTAATGGCAAACAATATGAATGGGATACCTTTATCCCAATTATTTGGGTAATCCTGATAATATGGTCATAACATGGTCTTCAGGGTCTGATGCAATCATTCCAAAGCACTTGATTTAAAATGCTGTATGTCTGAGCTATCCATGACTTCCTTAAGCAATGTAGCAGTAAAATTAGACCTTGGTCTGATTGATTCTCTCTGGGTAGCCCATACCGCGTAAAGAAATCTACTAACTTTTCTACCACCCTTTTTGCCTTGATACTCCATAATGAAATTTCCTCCAAAAATCTGGGAGACACATCCATTATAGTTAAAAAGTACTGGTTCCTACTTTTAGTTCTTGGGAGGGGACCCAGACAATCAATCATAGCCTGCATGAAAGGTTCTTCAAATATGGGAATTGGCAACAAAGGTGCTGGTTTTATTACCATCTTTGGTTTACTTACCATTTGGCATATATAACAGTTATGACAAACTTTGACCACATCCTTGTGCAGTCCAGCCCAATAGAAATATTTTTGGACATTAGCCTGAGTCTTCCTTATACCTAGGTGACTTGCTCCTGGTAATCCATGTGCTACCAGCGACACAATCTGATGCACTTCTGCCCATTTCTCCACTGCACTAACCAGTCGTGGTCTCCATTTTCATCTTATGATTCTATCTTTAAGATAATAACCTTCAGGAATACATTCAGACTCTTTTCTTGAGTATCCATCAATATGTATATATCTTTTATTATCACGTCTTTCTGTTGTTAGCCCATTAGCCATTCAGGACTAAAATCTTCTGCCTGACCATCTGACTGCTCAGGCTTTTCCTGCACCGTTACATCAAGCAATGAATCCACTAACTGAACCTCAACTCCTTCGTCTTTCTCTTTAGTTGTTACTTTGTGCTGTGACTTATGATAGTGGGATCTTGTTACTGCATAGTCTGGAAAAATTCTAGGTTATTTTTCTTTTAACTCCTATGTTCCCTGATCTTCTTTTGGCTTCTCCACAACAAGTGGTGTCACTCCCACTTTGGATCCTGTTAAATCATTCCAATGAACAAATTGTTTCTGGAACCGACACTTTGTCAATCACTCCCACTGGCACCCCAACCTAATCTGACCTAGCGGAACGCTACATTTCTGTCCATCTATCCCACAAATTACCACTTTCTCGGGTAACAGGTCAGAAAGAGTGCAAATACGTTTATCGCTTGTTGTGAGAGACTGATAAAATCCCGTATCTCAAAATTATAACTTCTTTCCCTTCTCCGCCTGTTCTTTCTGAGTAAACTTTACCCACAGAGGTGAAGTCTTCATAGACATCAGGCATTAACTCCATACCCAGCCCCTGCCTCGGCTGTGCATTCTCCTGCAGCTCCTCATCTTTTCTTGTGGTTTCCTTTGCTACTTTCCCTACTTTCCCTAGGCTTAGCCCCTTTTGCCACATCTTTTCTCACAGTGCCTTTCTTCAACAACCAGCACTATGACATTATGTGTCCCACCTTCTGAAAGTGAAAATTCCTTTTCCCTGTGCCCTTCTGAAACCACCGGTGCTGTAATATTCTGTGATCCACTCCATTACAGTGGAAACACTGGAGGCCTTTCACCTCCTTTCCACCCTCTTGGGCTTCTTTTTCCACCTGTTGTAAACAACTACCAGTGTTCTGTACTCTTTCTTTTGTAGTTTAGGATCTCCCTGCTCCCAGTTTCTGTCCCTCACAGGATGAAATTCTTGCCGGAAGCTAAATTTTGCATTATACACCAATACATATCTATCTGCAATCTCTGCTGCTCTTCTCATCAAAATTTCTGTTCATTCATATGAATTCTTATCATCTCTGGAAGTGGGTTTTTAAACTCATCCGGCAGAATAACAACCTCATAGGTCTTACCTATTTTTAAGGCCTGCACCCATCTATCAAAATTACTATGTTTAATTCTTTTGAATTCAACATAAGTTTGACCTGGTTCCTTCTTTATGTTTCTGAACTGTGTATATATACTAATGGTACCATTTCATAAGCACTCAAAATAGCCAGTTTTACATCTGCATAATTTCAAGATGCCTCATCTGACAGCACTGCACTAGCTCTGCCTACCAGCTTAGTTTGAACTAACATTACCCACAAGTTCTCTGACCACTCATCTGTATGGCCAATTTCTCAAATGAAATAAAGAAGGCTTTGACATCTTTCTCATCAAAATGTGGCAGTGTTTTCACATATTTGTATACATATCATTACTTTCTCTCTTCATCTTTCATCTTCATCTTTCATCTCTCTTCATCTCTCTTTCACTCTTCACCATGCCACCAAGAGGGCAGCACGGTGGCACAGTGGTTAGCATTGCTGCCTCACAGCGCCAGAGACCCAGGTTCAATTCCCGCCTCCGGCGACTGACTGTGTGGAGTTTGCACATTCTCCCCGTGTCTGCATGGGTTTCCTCCGGGTGCTCCAGTTTCCTCCCACAGTCCAAAAATGTGCACGTTAGGTGAATTGGCCACGCTAAATTGCCAGTAGTGTTAGGTGCAGAGGTAAATGTAGGGGAATGGATCTGGGTGGGTGCGCTTTGGTGGGTCGGTGTGCACTTGTTGGGCCAAAGGGCCTATTTCCACGTTGTAAGTAATCTAATCTAATCTCCAACCTGTTAACTTGACTTTCCTGACTAATTCACAACTTCTGAAGTTCAAATTCTCTCTCACTTTCTCTTTGTTCTCTCTCTGTTTCTTTCTCTTGTCCCTCTCTTTCCCTCTTTTTTCTCACTCTCTTTACTGAGCTAAGAACCTTCTCTCCCTTTCTTTATCTTCTAACGCCATTTGCCTTAATTATAATTTACGTTCTTCTAACTCTACTGTACTTGTCTGTATCTCTGACACACCTAAGTTCTTGACTAACCCCTTTACAATTTCAGCTTTCTTTTTGTCTCAGGTTTGAACAAATTCTAACCTATTTGTTAATTCTGAAAGTATGTCCTTCTCCTGTCTTTCTAAACTTTCTTGGCAAATGTGTGAATCATCTTCAAACCCCAGAACCTCTTTAGCAATTTTAAGAGCCATTTCTCTTAATTTTAATGTAATTTAACCAACTACAAGTCACCAAAATTAAATAAATTATCTCACCTACATTTTATTTAACAATCTAGGACACTAGATTAGTACAGATTTTTTGTACCCTAAATCTGTTCAAATCTATCCAAGTCTCAGATTGGATCTGTCTAATCCTGACCAAGTCCTTGGAGAGCCCCCAACCTGCTACAATACGATGGTGAACTCTCTGTTAATTAAACTAAACACCCAGAAAAGCTCATCTCGCCTTGTAATCTGTTAAAATATATGAGTGACAGAAGACTCTCAAATCCCACTATTTAATAAAAATAATATCAACTTATTCTTTAATTCTAAAAATGAACATTTAACAACTATTCACAACTCTTAGCCCCCCTTTCTCTTAATTGCTTATTATCTGCCTCCAACTCTATAACAATATACTGTTCCAATAAAACATTGACTAAAATTGCTTTAACTTAATTTCAAAACCATACAGCAACTGTCATCATTGGTCTCTTTCATTTTTTCGGCTGAAGGTCTCTTTGGGTTGTTGTCTTTCTTTTTATTGTGAAGTTGTTTCATATGGAAAGCTACATTTGATAGAGACTGTTTTGATGGCAGTTATTCTGTTAATGGCAGTTACTCGGTTGATGGCAGTTATTCCATCTGACTTTCAAAATGTCTACTTTTCTATCCCCTCAATATCAGGTTGTCTCATTAGTTCAATGTTAGCAAAAACAATAAGTTCAAACTTGATTGAGTTTCAGTATCCTGGGGCCCAATTTAAACTAGTTAAATTTGAATTGTTGTTGAAACAGCAACTAATTCAGGTATCTATTTTACAGCTAATTGTGACATATGTTTAATATTCCAGTGCACTCTAAGACTGCTAGTTAGTCATATGACAGGTGCTTGAAAGGTCTCAGTGCAAAACAGCATTCACTCTCTCTTAAAGGTACAGTACAAGCCTTTGACTTCATAACACAGATTAAACGGTGATTCAGTTGAGATCTTCAAGATATTATCAGGGAAAGACAGGGTAGGTAAAGATAAGCTATTTGTATTCATTGAAGATTATAGCATAAGAATTAGGGCCAAGCCATTCAGGTGAGATGTTAGAAAGCACTTCTGCATGCAAAATGCAGAGAAGGTTGGAAATCGTTTCCTCAGATATCAAGGGATATGGGCCTAAGGTAGGCAAATGGACTTATACCACAGATCAGCCTTGATCTTATTGAGCAGGCTCAATAGAGACTGACTAGATGACTCCTATACCTGTGTTGCTTGGCCACCCATGTAGTACATTTGCTCAGAAAGTCATGATCTAGCGGCAGTTCACCATTGAGTCTTTGCTTTCATACTATCCATCTGATGGAGATGGTCAAATCAGCTGAGGTGTTGTTGCATTAGCAATGAGAGTAATTATTTTAATCAGGCAGCTCAGATATTTTTTGACACTGTCTGGATTAAGTGGGATTTGATCACAGATCTTCTGATCAAACTAGCTTGATCAAGACTCTGAGTTTGTCACAAGGATATATATGAATCAATGAAGCTATGCAGCCTTTGCTGCTGCTTAGCATTGCTTGAGATGAATACACTGAGAGTGCACAGTGAAGTTTTGGTGTTCTCAGTCAGTTTGTCATTCTCTTACTTGATGTGAACATAACAACTACAATTCTGCAAAGCACATATTGATTTCAGACCAACAGGTTTCAGACAAACTGGTGATTTTGAACCTAAGTGAAGATATCGAGTATTTCCAGCATTAGATTGCCAATGCAGATTGGTGGCATGGCAGCATTCTGGATCCTGACATTTGTCGTCCTGATACTACTGGTCAAGTAACATTCTGCAAGCACAAAATGATCTGTCCATTTGGTGCAATGTTGTTCCTTGGTATGAAATGCTAATGCAATCTTCTCATTGCAACCCTACAATTTGATGAGTATTTAAACAAATATACACAAGATTTCATGTCAGCGAGACTGAACAAAGTCTTGTCTGTTCTGGTACGTAAGTGGGCACCCTCTATAATGAGTAGAATGCTCATACGAGTGTCAGTGGCAGAATGCAACCCTGGTTGACCCTGCTGTGGATCTTAAAGAGTTCTAATGTTATCATATCACAATTGACTTTGCCCCTCATGTTGTCATGGAAAGGGGCTTTCACTTTGCACATGAAATGAAGCTTTTAGTGCAGTGTCAAGCTCAAAGTGAAAACTTATTCTAAAAAATGTAGTCAATAAAATGAAATTTATTTTAATTGAAGAGGAAAACTTTAGTTAATGGAGGTATTTTTGCTTGAGAAAATAAATGTGCTGTCACACTCGCTATTCAGATCACTGTGTGTTGCCATGCAGTAATATATGATCGTGTTCCTCTACAACCTCATGTCATCAGATTGTTGTTGGCCAACTTTTTCATGTAGAATTATGCATCTTGTCTAAAATAGTATCACGAGTGGATTGATCTGAAATAATTTGTAAATTTTTCACTTGTGATTGAGTATGTCCAGTCATGAAAGTAATCTTTCTGTCTTATTTCCATATTACAGGTCCTTTGCAATTAAACAAAGCACAATCTCACTATAGACAGAATGGTTGTTTTTATCTAAAGAATGAAAGGCATTCTGAAAACCTGTTTCAATGTCCACAGCATATGTACAGCACTTCACATCCAATTATATACTTTTCAAGTGCAATCAAATGGCTAGGTAGGAAATAATTAATCAAAATCTACTGGTAGACCAGACTGTGATTATCATATATTTCCATCCAAAGACAACCATCAAACTAATGAGAGTTTAAACGTTGAACACTTGTTACAGATAGGAGTGAGATAGTAGGATGGTGCCCCTTTAATCCACCTCTTGATTGGTTGCACCTATCTGTGTTTTTTTTAAAAATGTTTTAACTCCTTGAGTGATGTGACTCTGAAAAAATGCCATAGTGGTTCCATAAAGAAAGAATAAACGTTTCTTTCTCAACACTCACAATGTAATCACAGCAGCATCAATTCATTCATTTACACAAGACAGAGAAACACAAGAAAAGATTAAGGGTGAACCTCATTGATATGGTTCTGGAATTACATGTCAGCCAGACTTAACTTGGACAGATTTCTGTCTAAACAGCATTAAAATGTCCACTTTTTTTTAATTTCTAATACTCAATAATAATTTCATGGTCACCATTTCTGAAGTTTTCAGCTTCATTGGTTGAATTGCATTCCACCAGTTGCCATTTTGGTACAGTATTTGAATCTGTGTTTCCAGAGCATTCGACCAGATTTCTATATCTGGATAACTTTTACACATCAATGTCTATCTATAGCCATTTGGCAATAGTGGCTTGTGGTTTAGTAAGCTCATTTGACTGGATGGCTAGTTTGCAATTCAGAGTGATGTCAATAACATGAGCTCAATTCCTGCACTGGCTGAAATTACCATGAAGGACCGTCCTTCTTAACCTCTCCCCTCGTCTGGCGTGTGGAGACATGTGATCCTCTGGTACTAGGATGATAATTCCACAGCTAAGATTTGTTGATGTCTCTTCATTGGAATGTCCCAACAAGGCCATTTATATTTTAATGTATTGCCCAGACAAATAAACAACTTCTCGCTTGGGCAGCTTTCTATCTATTTGAATCATTTATTTTATAATACAGATTGTTAGTTCTTCATTTTGTTTTTAAAGGTAAATTCCATTAATTCAGTGGCTTTATAACATGGATGTGATACAATAGATACCTGTGAAATATTTTTTGACTAAATCTAGTAGTGATCTCTGGGTGAAGCTTTATTTTTGAACCACTGTTATTGGGGTAAGTTATATAATGCTAATAATTACTGTCTAATCAACGGTTTTGAGTTTGCAATGATTCTTATGGCAAGTATTACTGCAAGCAATGATAATGACAAATAAATGCTTAAAAAAAGGAGACTGAACCATCTCTACAGAAGCAATAGATCGTGCAGATATTCACACTTTTAAAAAGTGAAATAATTCTCAATACTGCTTCATTACAAAAAAAAACTAATGGTCTATTCCTGTTGTAACATGTGACAGAAAAGCTCACACATATGAATTCCTGGCTAATGGAATATTACTTTCATGTCAGCAAGTTCTCGTGATTATATAAAACTACTCAAGTCCCATTATTGATTTACAAAACAGGGCAATGTAATTTTTCTTAATTATGTTGTGTAATAGTGAGTGGAAGAGACTTGAGGGTGAAACTTACCAACAGCTATTGTAAAACAGGCAAAATGCTAAATGTATAAAAGGTGAGGCAAACAGTTGTGGGCAAAGTTGAATAGTTTGTCATAAATATTATTACAATCACCATAGAGACTTCTCATTGTTTCACCATCAATTGAATGAACAAAAGCATGTGATTTTACTTTTAAAATGTTTACTGAGGCAAACAAACCAAAATAAACATAATTCAAATCTATGTTAAGAGCCCAATGGTATTTAAGAAAAGATAGTATTTTTAACCATAAGTTGCTTAATTCAACACTGAAAAATCTTACAGAGTACACAAGCATGAACATTACTCCTCACATATATGTTGCACCACATGCAGTTTCACAGCACGTTGTTTAATATTCTCCTATCCAAAGAAGAAGCATGTTGGATTTGAATTGTTATTGTTTCTTTCTCCACAGATGTTTCCAGATCTGCTGAATTTCTGTAGCACGTATTTTTCAGATCTCCAACATCTACAGTACTTTTCTTTGATTCAAAGTTTTCTCTTTTTCATTTCCAACTCAATCTATTTTGCCCTCGAGTTACTTGCACTGGCAGTCGTATCCCATCCAAATTTCCTGGATGCAGACAACATCAAAGCAGCTTTCTCCTGCTAAACCTCCTTATCAAGGTTCAAACAGCCTTCATGTTACAGAATGTTGACAGTCTCCTTTCTGTGATGTTTTAAATGGGATGAATGACTTTGACAGAACTGACCAAACAGCAGCTCCCTTACCCAGTCCATAGTGCCTGCTGTCCCTGCTTTAGCTTACTGTCCTTTTTAACCATATTGCTCACATAGTTCCTTAAAAGTGACTCCTCTGGAATCCTTGATTGCAGAATCGGTTCCACACCGCTAACTCTGTCTTTTAGGGCTGGCTAAAATCTGATATCTAATTAATTTTCTATTTATCCTTGGCTTCATCTCCATTGCAACCTAGATAATTTAAGATTGTCTCAGAATCTACACGTTGCTAGTTCTAATGTAGTTTCACTTACAGGGACATGTTAAAAACAAAAAAAAAGGCACAAGGATATTTACATGATGAGAAAATGTAACAAATAATTCATGAAAGTTTGTAGAATTCTGGGTTTAAATGACTTCAAACCATTTCTCACATATTTGTTCCTCAGAAGATGTGATTAAAGTTTAATACATAACAGCATCTACTCATAGGCCACAGTCAATTTTGTGAAATGTGTCAAGGTACTTCAGAAAAAGATCCAGATACTGATCAGAGGTTGGAAATGGAGTTGGGGGTTTATGAAAAAGTAGATTCTAAAGGTGTTTTTGAAGATTTGATTTGATTTGATGTATTGTTATGTGTACCTACGTTCAGTGAAAAGCTTTGTTTACACGTAGTACAGGCAGATCATTGAGAGCTAGAGCATACAGATCATAGGGTGAACAAGTACTTAGACAGAGGTATACAGATTACATCACACAGGTCATGTGCTAGGCAAGATTAGCATCTGCAAGATCAGCATTATTTGATTTGAAGTTAGAAAGGTCCATTCATCAGTTTAATAACAGCAGGGAAGAACCTGTTCTTGCATCTGCTGGTGTGTGTGTTAAGCTTCTGTACCTTCTGCCTGATGGAAGAGGTTGTATGAGAGCGTTACTGGGGTGGGATGGATCTTTGATGATGTTCTGTAATTTCTAAAGATCCTGGGCAGAGCAGTTGCCGTACCAGGCCATTATGCATCTGGACAGTATGCTCTCATTGGTGCATCTGTAAAAATTGCTGAGGGTCCTTGTGGACATGCCAAATTTCCTGAGCTGCCTGAGAAAGGAAAGGTGTGATTGTGCCTTCTTGACCATCAAATCTATGTGGGAAATCCAGGACAAGTCATTGATTATCATCATTTCTAGGAATAGTGGGTGATACGGTGGCACAGTGTTTAGCACTGCTGCCTCACAGCGCCAGAGACCCGGATTCAGTTCCCTACTCAGGCGACTGACTGTGTGGAGTTTGCACATTCTCCCCGTGTCTGCGTGGGTTTCCTCTGGGTGCTCCGGTTTCCTCCCACAGTCCAAAGATATGCAGGTCAGGTGAATTGGCCATGCTAAGTCGCCTGTAGTGGTGGGTAAATGTAGAGGAATGGGTGGGTTGCGCTTTGGCGGGTCGGTGTGGACTTGTTGGGCCGAAGGGCCTGTTTCCACACTGTAAGTAATCTAATCTGATGCTTTCAACCTCAGCTCCCTTGATGGCGATGTGGGTGTGATCTCCTCCTTTCTTTCTCAAGGCAATGATCATTTTTATAGTTTTGTTGACATTGAGAGAGAGGTTGTTATCATTGCACCATGACACCAAGTCCCATCTCCTTTCTGTAACCTACCTCATTGTTTTTTGATATAGTTGTATGATATTGTTCAATGGGGACATGATTTATGGATGGAAGGTGAAACAACTTGTTACTCCTCTAGATTAACGAATGGAGGAAAGGTGGATCACAGCCGACCACAGTTGAAAGTGTGATTTATGTAAGATGAAAGAGGCTGCTGAGAATATGCCAGATGAAACAGGGACATGAGTGTGCCTTATTTGTTGTAATAAGTCATATATAGATCTGAAATGGTAAATACTGAAGAGTGTCATCAGCATCACCCACTGATGTTACTATGTGGGTTTGTGGGCAGAGGAAGTTTAAGATTATGAAACAGTGAGATCTAACACCAAGTATTTCTTCAAAATCTCTGTAACCATGTGTGTCATGTCAATTTAACCTGGACGAGTTGCTGAAATACACTAAACCGTATCTTGTTAATGACGGAGTCTGTTCTAATTAGACCGGCATGTGATTTTCCTCTACCACACTCAGCCAAACAGGCCCTGTATTTTCCAAGCAGGATGGTATCAGCAACCTTTATTTGAACAATAGCTCGCACAACAGTGAGCTGGTATGCCCAGACAATAGGAAGGGAACATTAATTGGACTTTTTCTTGCACATTTCATCTTAATGACATATAGAATGATAATATTACAGCAAGGAAATTTGTTATCCTAAAACATGAGTGAAGAAGACAAGGAACTGAATATTTCGTTAACCAGTCAAACTGAGGGACGCGAAAATAAGCTGTGCAAGGTTGACAATAGAAAGTGTAAATCTGGTACATAAAGAAAAATACAGAAGGAAAAACATACTGGATTATGAAAGAGAGAACAATAAGTCAGAATTCTAAGTAATTTTCAATTTTTCATTTGTAAAATATCCAACAATTATGAAAACCTGACTTGGTTAAGTGGTTAAGTTTCAATGTCACAGACTTGATGGTAATAAACTACACATCGCACATCAATCCAAGGATCTCTAAGTAGTAAACCAGACTTAATCAAATGTATAGCAACCTGAACTTGCTCCAAGACTAACTCCTTGTGTCACTTAACAATAGCTCTAAACTTGCTATAGCAAGTTTAATTCATATCAAATGATACCGGCAGTGTGAAAGCAGGCGATTCAGCCCATCAAATCTTCACCGACCCTCCACCGACCCTGCATTTCCCACCGAGCCTGTATATCCCTGGATAACATCAGAAATTTGGCATGGCCAATGCATGCACCACTCACATCTTTGAACTTTGGGAAGAAACTGAAGCACTCGAAGGAAATCCATGCAGACACAAGAAGGATGACAGTCACCCAAGGGAGGGACTGATTCCTGGTCCTTGGCAAAGTGAGGCATCAATGTCAACCACTGAGCCACCCTAGATCTACTCTCTGAATGTAGAGGATAAATTCGACCATGGATATTTATCTACAAGTATTGTAGCATTCATGTAGGTATAATAATGAGTACTGTTGACATCACCATTATTTTAGCAACACAAATAGACCACGATTTCTTGGGAATATAAAATTGATGGTTTAACATTGTGGATTCTTTTGATTTATAATTTGTTTTGTCTGTGTGACTACCAGGAATCAAACACCATAATAAATGTATGTGAAAAGTATAGTTGAATGTTACCAAACACATTACTTAGCAGACAAAGAATTAAAGATTAGCAAATGATGCCTTATGACGAATTTTAAAGACAAAATGTTATGTTCTGTTTTATTTTTAAGTAGTTATTGCAAAATGATTGATTCTTAATTTGCTTCTGCTATCACAATTAATTATTTATCTAAGAGTTGTAGAATACATTTGCTGAAGCTGTAATTGTGTTTGGCCTTGTCTATCCAGACTGTTCCAGATTGTTCAATTTAATGGATAATACATGAAGAGCTGGGCACCACTCATATATTGTACTAATTTTAGTTCCAGCTGTTACACGTCACTCTTAATATATCTGAATTATAGTAAATTAAGAATTAAACAAAAGTTTAAATCTCTTCAAAATAATCTGTCTGAAAGAATACAAATAAAACAGTTCCTTTCATTTCAATTTTGTCAGACATTCTTTTACATCAGTATTTTTGAGCTCATCATTTCCTAACATCAGTTGACTTTGTAGCAAAGTGGTTTTCCTGGTAGATTTTGTTTGGACATTATGAATGAACATTTACATCAATCATTCCTGGAATTTTTGCCTTGCAACTCCATGGTCCTTTCTGTCTGTCATTCCTGAATGGTTCAGAGTGTTCTCCAGCTCCATATTAGGAAAGGCAGAACACATTCAATTTATCCCTGCTGGTTTGTGCTTCTGACTACATCCTCAGGCTGTATGTAGAGATACAAACCTAACTATCCTGTTTACCTTTAAGGCAAATATCAAATTCAGATCACGGATGAGCTTCCAGTGTGAACTGTGGGACTGGTGTGTACTTTGCTTCACAGAAACCTGGCTCAACCCATCCATTCCTGACTGCGCACTTCAGGCTGATGGTTTTTCTATCCATCATATGCATCCTTGGGTAAGGCACAAGGTGGAAGGGTTTTTTTTAAATCAATAACCTGTGATGCATGGACAATGCAACCCTGGGCAGCCATTGCTCCCCAAACCTTGAACTCCTCACCATCAAATGTCACCCTTTCTATCTCCCACCGGAATTTACTGCTGCTATACTAAGTGCTGTGTATATACCGCCACAGGCAAAGATTGAGAAAGCTCTAGATGTACTATACTCTACCTCTAACACCCTGGAGACAGAACATCCCAAGGCCCTGTTTATTGTGACTGGCTTCAATCAAACCAATCTAAGGAAGATATTGCCCGAGTACCACCAGAACATTATCTTCCCCACCAGGGGCCCGAACATTTTAGAACACTGCTACACGACTGAGAAAGATGCCTGCCACTCCATCCCCTACCTTCATTTCGGGGACTCTGACTACAATGCCGTTTTTCTTCTTCTGGCATACAAGCAAAAGCTCAAGCAGGAGACCCCCTCGCGGAGACAGGTCCAGTGCTGGTGGGAGGTGGCAGTGGATCAACTCTTGGAATTGGCTGATTCGACCATGTTCAAACAGTCCACAGGTACCTTGGACAAGTGGACCACCGCCGTCACAGACTTTATCAGCAAGTGTGTGGAGGACTGCATACCGAGGAAGTCAATCTGAGTTTTCCCCAACAGGAAACCCTGGATAAATCAGGACATACAGAACCTGCTAAAAGCAGGCATGAGGTCTTCAGAGCAGGAGACCCACTCAAATATAAGAATTCCAATTATGACCTTCACAGAGCCATTAAGCAGACAAGGACCAATACCGATCCAAACTAGAAACCCAGACAGACACCCGGCAACTATAGCAAGGACTGAATGAAATCACAGGTTCTAAAAAGAGACAGTGCAAGATAGCAGATGATGACACACACCCCCAGATCATCTCAATGCCTTCTATGGTCACTTTGAGCAGAATTTCAGCAGAGAGGTAACACCTATTCCGACTAGTCCTGACGAACTTATCCCAACAGTCATTGCATCAGAAGTCAGATCAGTTTTCCTTCGTGTGAATCCAAGGAAAGTGATGGGACCAGACAGAGTACCAGGCCACTCAGAGCATGCGCAGATGGTTGGAAGAGGTTTTCTTAGATACCTACTGTGTGGAAACAGGCCCTGAGGCCCAACAAGTCCACACCAACCCGCCGAAGCGCATCCCACCCATACATTTACCTCTTCACCTCACACTACAGGCAATTTAGCTTGGCCAATTCACCTAACCTGCACATCTTTAGACTGTGGGCGGAAACTGGAGCATCCGGAGGAAACCCACGCAGGCACAGGGAGAATGTGCAAACTCCACTCAATCAGTCGTCTGAGGCAGGAATTGAACCTGGGTCTCTGGCGCTGTGAAGCAACAGTACTAACCACTGTGCCACCGTGCCGTCTTCTTGGACATCTATAATCTCTCCCTGCAGCAGGCCACTGTCCCTACCTGTTTCAAGATGATTAACATCATCCCTGTGCATAAGAAGGCTCATGCAACATGTCTCAATGACTACCGCCCAGTGGCCCTAACCTCAATGGTGACAAAGTGCTTGGAAAGGCTGGTCATGGTATTAATCAACTCGAGCCTCCCCAATACTCTTGACCCATTCCAATTTGCCTATCAGACCAACAGATCCACGTTCGATGCCATATCACTTGCCCTTCTCTCTTCCTGAGAACATCTTGACAGCAAAAACAGCGACGTAAGAATTCTACTCACTGACTACAGTTCAGCCTTTAACATTATTATCCCCTTAAGACTGATTACTAAACTTAGTGATAGAGTCATAGAGCCATAGAAATGTACAGCACGTAAACAGACCCGTCGGTTCAACTCGTCCATGCCGACTAGATATCCCAAGCCAATCTAGTCCCACCTACCAGCACCTGATCCATTACCCTCCAAACCCCTTCATCTCATATACCCATCCAGATGCCTTTTAAATGTTACAATTGTACCAGCCTCCACCACTTTCTCTGACAGCTCATTCCATACACGTACCACCCTCTGCATGAAAAAGTTGCCCCAGGTCTCTTTTATATCTTTCCCCTTTCACCCTAAACCTATGCCCTTCAGTTCTGGACTCCTCCACTCCAGGGAAAAGACTTTGTCTATTTATCCTATCCATGCTCCTTGTGATCTTGTAAACTTTTATAAGGTCATCCCTCAGCCTCCGACGCTCCAGGGAAAACAGCCCCAGCCTGTTCAGCCTCTCCCTGTAGCTCAAATCCTCCAACCCTGGCAACATCCTTGGACTAAGTCCCATGCTCCGCAACTGGATCCTTAGTTTCCTGACCTACAGACCACAATCAGTTAAGTAAAAGCAAATTACTGCAGATACTGGAATCTGAAACCAAAAGAGAAAATGCTGGAAAATCTCAGCAGGTCTGGCAGCAACTGTAAGAAGAGAAAAGAGCTGATGTTTCGAGTCTAACTTTGTCAAAGCTGCCAGACCTGTTGAGATTTTCCAGCATTTTCTCCTTTTGGTTTCACAATCAGTCAAGATTGGGGACAATATTTCGTCCTCATTAGCACTCAACACTGGAGTCCCCCAGGATTTGTACTCAGCCCCCCACTGTTCTCACTCTATACCCATGACTGCATCACCAAATACCAGATTAATGCTATTTACAAGTTCATTGATGACACCACCATAGTCAGTTGAATCTCATATGGCGATGAAACAGACTATAGACGGGAGGTGGAAGACCTGGAAAAATGGTGCACTGAGAATAACCTAGCTCTCAATGCCAGCAAAACCAAGGAACTCATTATTGACTTTCGGGCAGGATGTTACTCATGCCCCCCAATGCATTAACAGCACAGAGGTGGAACGAGTGGAGAGTGTCATGCTCCTGGGAGTGGTCATCCACAACAAGCTTTCTTGGACTTTTAACATTCGCCTGTGCCCATATTTTTTATTTTTGCTGCCGTTTAGCTCTTATTTACTATCTATGCTACCTAACTATGTGATATGCTATATTGCTTGCAAGACAAAACTTTTTTACTGTGCCTCAGTGCACGTGACAATAAATTCAGTTCAATTCAAACCCACATTCACCCCATTACCAAGACTGCCTTTTCTCTTCTCACATCATCACACATGTATGTTCCCCTGATGTTACGTCTTCTGCTACAAAACTGTTGTACATGTTATTATCACCTCCTACCTTAATTTCTTAAATACTAATATTGTCAACTTCCCAAGTTCCAACATCAAATCAACTGTTCCAGGAGTATTCCTTTATTAACCAATCCCATGACAAATCTTAAACCTTCAAATCAACCAGGAATGAGCATCCGAAGGGCCAGTTAGAAGAAGCAATGAAGGATGGGTACATCCAGGTGGAGTTGAGGCAGGCTTAATGGTGGCAAACTTTCTTTGAAGCATGGGACTATATCATCCAGATTGGGCTCCTAGGAAAGAGGCGATCATCATTGATAGTTCTCACTGAATTACCCTCTTGTATCATCTTTGAAATGCTTATTCTTGTGCTCAAATAATTTTGTCGTACTTAATGAAAGCTGTTGTTTCTGTTATAATATGTTCAGGATTAAATATTATCAGTGTGTTTCATGGACTTGTTATATCCTCGCATGAATTGCCTGAATTTTAGAGGCTGCCTGAATGCCAAACATCCGTGGATTACCTTACCTGCTGAACTCAGTTAAACCTACTAAGTGATGCACAATTCCACAGAATTAAGGTTTTGATCTTGCATTGGTAAAGGGTAAACATTAATCAGGAAGCTCTACACAGCAGGGATAAAATGAGAGACAGTCACCCAAAGTCTGACTGTACATCTATCTGTGCCTCATTAGAGTGTGGTTCTGGAAGCAGGTCAAACACTAAGTGTCTGTTTTACCCTCTTGATTGTAAAAGGTTCATGGCGACTAGTTTGAAATAAGACTGCTGTGGTGTGGCGAGCCACAGGAATCTGGTTAAAGATGACTGTCCAGGAGAGATTCCTTACTGCTGGATCCCACTTCATCACTGTCCAAGACCACCAGCAGAAGTCTTTGAAGCAAGGTGTCATCCAAGCATCATCAAGCTCATGAGCCTCCTGCATAGTCCACATGAGAACGAAAGAAAGATGGAACACTGAGGATACATGTTGATTACTGAGCACTTATTGCAGATGCATAAGGATGCATGTCATCCACTTTGGATTGATGAAACATTGCAAGTCTTCAAAGATCCAAAGTATTTCTGTGGTCTCAATTGGGCCCAAGGTTAGAACCAGCTACTCTTCACTGAATAAGATATTGAAAAGACAACCTTCTGAACAGGCACCATAGGGCTACGCAATACCCAGGAATGCTGTTTGGGCTCAGTAACACACCTGCCATCTTAATGCATATGATGGATAAAGCTTTTGATGACCTTGATTTCCGGTTCGCTTTGTATATCAGAATGATATACATATTTTTGGATCAATATTCAAGAAAATTCTAGGAAGACGAGACATTCATTTACCTCATTGGTCACTGTTTCAGTTGGAAGTCAAATCAGAGAAGTGCCAACATTTCCAGACAAAAGCACAATACCTTGATAACTTTATTACTAAGGCAGATATTTTTCTTGACTATAAGAAAACCTGAGTGATAGAGGAATGGCCCTAAGTTAAAATGGGGCAAGATCTATGTATGTTTCTTGGTCCCAATTGGTTAAAATAGGTCCATGAAAGACTATGCACTATAATTTGCTGAGGAATCAGAGAATGCTGCATCAAATTTTGGGAACGGATGTATGAAGCATGGTACTTCATTGAGCATTGCAGGGAGTTGGACTGCTGCAAGTAAAGAATACTTGTACATGCTCATGCAAATGCCTGTCTCATTGCCTGCCCTTGGCTAGTCAAATTTCCAGCTCCCTTTCATAATGGAAATCATTGTCAGTTTCCTTGGGCAAGGAGCAGTGCAATCACAGGTTTGATGGGAGAAACGGTGGCACAGTGGTTAGCACTGCTGCCTCACAGCGCCTGAGACCCGGGTTCAATTCCCGACTCAGGCGACTGACTGTGTGGAGTTTGCACGTTCTCCCCGTGTCTGCGTGGGTTTCCTCCGGGTGCTCCGGTTTCCTCCCACAGTCCAAAGATGTGCAGGTCAGGTGAATTGGCCATGCTAAATTGCCCGTAGTGTTAGGCAAGGGGTAAATGTAGGGGGATAGGTGGGTTGCGCTTCGGCGGGTCGGTGTGGACTTGTTGGGCCGAAGGGCCTGTTTCCACACTGTAAGTAATCTAATCTAATCTAAAGGAATGCTTCTAATTCTCCCTCATACTATTTTTGCAGTATTAACAAATAACATACTGTGTATATAATCTGGTTGATTAATCATTTGATTTTCTTCTATGAGGAATACACCTTTTGAACCCAGGGAGGGAGCTGGTGGCTCAAGTGTTATGTCACTGACCATTGAGCAATGGAGAGAGGGGGTTCAAACCTGTCCATACAATTAGAATTAGAATTCTGGAATTGAAAGCTAATTCGGGTAATGAAACTGTCACTGACAGAAAAAAACACAACTAGGAAGGAAATTTGAAATCATTATCTGGTCTACATGTGATTTTAAACCACAGCAGAATAATTGACCTTGAGTTGTTCGCTGAAATTACTGATCAAGTCACTCAAGTTAAGAAGTCAGACCGGACTGAAAACATTAATTCAGTCTTTCTCTCCTCAGATATTGCTATTAGATTAGATTAGATTAGATTAGATTACTTACAGTGTGGAAACAGGCCCTTCGGCCCAACAAGTCCACACCGACCCGCCGAAGCGCAACCCACCCAGACCTATTCCCCTACATTTACCTCTGCCCCTAACGCTACGGGCAATTTAGCATGGCCAATTCACCTGACCTGCACATTTTTGGACTGTGGGAGGAAACCTCCTCAGACACGGGGAGAATGTGCAAACTCCACACAGTCAGTCGCCTGAGGTGGGAATTGAACCCGGGTCTCTGGCGCTAACCACTGTGCCACTGTGCCACCCACACCACTGTGCCACTGTGCTGCCCACACCACTGTGCCATACCTGCTGAGTTTTTCTCAAACTCATATTATTTGGAATATGCAGCAGTGCACCCTATAAATTAGCTCAATCATGTTTTTCTTGAATGATTTTTAATCTGAATTTATTTTTTAAGGTATTACCCTTGCTGCTTTAAGTTTCATAGGAATAATCTTGGGGTTAAAGGGCTTGTCAAATGAGGAGCTGTTGAAGGTTCTGGTCTGTACTTGATGGTGCTTAGAAGGATGATGGAGAATTCTAATGAAAACATGCAGAATACTGAGAGGTCTCGATAGAGTGGATGTCAGAAAACTGTTTCCGATACTAGGAGAGACGGAGACTGGAGGGCACAGTGTCAGAGTGAAGGGATGACTGTTTAGCTCTAAGATGAAGTCAGAAGGTGGTGAATCTGTGGAGCTCATTCCTGCAGAAGGCTGTGGAGGCCAAGTCATTGAGTGTCTCCAAGTTCTTGACTGGTAAAGGGATCAACAGATATGGGGAGAAGGCAGGAGAATTGGTTGAGAAACATATCAATCATGATTAAATGGCAGAACAAATCTGATGGATCAAATGGCCTTATTCTGTTCCGATGGTTTTCTGACTGGTGGGTTGTCAGCTTCCCATTGGCTCCTGCAAGAACATTTTCTGCTACTGTATTTTTGTCATCATGACATTCGAAGAGTTTCTTTCATGCAATACTATTTCTGGTGGCTACATTCCTTCTTGATGATGGCTGAAGGGACAAGGGATAAAATGGTGCATCCATCTTACTTGGATTCTGTCATCTCAACCACATTTCTTTACCTGACATCACAGAAGACTATCTAACTCTTCTTCTGAGGTCTGCATCACACTTTGAAACACTCCTTTTCTCTCTGCATCATGACATTGAATCTCCTGATTTACACTGAGTCACAATCATTGTTCCTTCTAATTTTCTGACCAGCTGTGAGGGCTTGTGTAGTCTATGCATTGGCAGCAACTTCCAGAATTGCAATTCAGTGCCATGTATGGTGTGCTGACGCTGAACGTCAGAGTAGCCACACAGGCTTACTTTGGTCACAGTCGTTTACTGTGTGTATAATTACTTGGATGACAGAAGTAAAACTACTGTGGCCAAATTTGGAAATAACACAGGTGGGAAGGCAAGTTGTGAGGATGACACAAAGCCCACCCAAGGATAAAAACAGATTGAATGAGTTAATGAAAACTTGACAGATGGAATATAATGTACAAAAATGTCAGGTTATACACCGAGGCAGGAAGAATAGAAGAAATTAATATTATTTAAATGTAGAAACACTGCAAAAAGCTGGTGCACACAGGCGTCTTGGGAGTCCTCATGTATGATTCACAGAAAACTATCTTTCATGTTTTATTTCAAAAGAACGAAGAATAAAATAGGGAGATCTTGCAAAAACAAGACAAGGTACTAGCCAGAGCAGCTGGCAGACTATGACCAGTTTCACTCCCCTTATCCCAGGAAAGATGTATTGACATTAGAGGCAGTTCAGAGAAATTTCACAATGTTGCTTGTGAATATGGAGGGTTTTTTATTTAATGAGGGAGTGCTGAGTAGGTTGAGCTTGTACCCATTGGAGTTTAGGAGAAAGAGAGAGTACCTCATTGAAACATATAAAATTATTTGGGGCTTGACAAGGTAGATGCAGAAATATTTCTCCTAGTGAGAGTCTCAGTCAAGAGGTCATAGTTTCAGAGTAAGGGGTCACCTATTTAAGAAAGGGGTGTGAGATTCCTTTTGTCAAAGAGTTGCGAACCTGTGAAGTAGAGGGCTGTCAATACTGGCTTGTTAACCATGTTCAAGTTGAAGATGGATTTCCTTACTGATTTAAAAATCTATGGTTAAGAGGGTGAGGCAGGAAAGAGGAGGTGGAGATTGTTGGATGACCATGACCTTATTGCTGGAGCAGACTCAATGAGCTGAGGGAACTTTGACAGAATTGTAAAGCTTGCATGATGGGCCTGAAGCCCTGACACAGCAGATTCTCTGTTAGAGGTTACCTAATTCTAAGTTTTTATTTGATTCTCTTCCAGAATTTATCATTGTTATTGATGTAGGTGGAGTATGAGTAGCCACAAACTATATGATTGATTCAGGTTATTTCTCTAATGAGGATAAGTTTTATTTTATCCTCCCCTTTTTTGCTGGAATTTTATGGTTCACTTGCTTCTGTTATTTCTTCAATCCTGTCTTTTGACTGAATTCTACCGTTCATGAATTTAAGCCCCGTGAATGTCAGTTGTTTCAACCCAGCCAGTACTTGTCCACAATTAGTGTAAGTCCTGCTGACTGCCAGCTAGTAAAATTAATGTCGGCCTCTCATCATACTGCTCTGATTTGACTCCATGAATAACAACAATATTGTCTGCAATCCCTTGTATTACTTTGTGGATTTTGTTAAAAATCACACAACACCAGGTTATAGTCCAAAAGGTTTTATTGGAAGCACTAGCTTTTGAACAATGTCAATCTTTTGCTATAAGTTCTGTGTCTATGGTTCTGCTTCACAGTTAACTGATGAAGGAGCGACACTCCAAAATCTAGTATTTCCAAATAAACCTGATGGACTATAACCTGGTTTTGTGTGATTGTTAACAGTATTAGAAATGTAAGGAGAGAACATTTTGACAAATTTTTGAGACATGCTGTTAATTATCTTTGTTTTAGTTCTACCCACAAAACTCTTTGGATAACACTACTATCGCTGTCTCAATCTTGATTAGGAGTCACTTCAGCCCCACCACCTATCACTGGCACTCATGTGTGGATTGTTCCTATTGATGGAAATCATGTATCCATGATCTCTGTAATGACATCACTCTCTGGGATTTCTTTAAATCTTCCTAGAGTTGTATCACTTTCATCTTTCATTCTAATATGTAGTTTACCAAGCTTCTATCTCTGTTCACTTTGCTTCTGTGCTTCTTGGGAAAATGTCATCTTACCCCCACATTTGACCATGAGTTCTCTTTCTCCATCCCACACTTATCGATATTTTTCCTTTGAAGGGGCAGCATTATTTCTTCCATAATGTCCGAAGTTGCCACTCTGAAACTCTCTGTGTCAGATTTCTGCTAGCAATTATATATGCCTGAATTCTTTTGTGTCACTTAATTAACCAAGACTTTTGTTATGCTGAAGTCAGAGGTGGATCCAAATTGCAGACTGTTTCTAATGCTGCTGCAATTTTCAAAGTACCATCCAGAATAAAGTGATCTTCTCTTTCCAGTAATGCAAGCATCAACTCTCCCATCTGAGAATGTTGGACCATTTGATCAATTATTTAGTTTCCAGATAAGTCACAGCATAATTGTGGTATTCATTCACCATTTACCTCAAACAAATCAGAAATTGAGCTAATTCTTTGTGTCTCACCTAATAGAAATATTATTTTCAGAGTGTAGAATTTGTTATGACATCGTGGTCCCTCATAGCTTTAATTACACATTCATAATATCTTTTCTCTCGTGTAAGGAATGTCCTGAAAGTCTCTCTCACTGAAGCACCCGCTTTGAATAGCAATAAAGCCTGTTGCTGTACTTTCTGCACAACTGTAGCATCATTCAAAAACTAACTACAACTGTTCGTGTATGTTTCAGATACCTCCAGTCATGCTTGCCATTGACTGTTTACCTATCGGTTTAAATGGCTTAATATTCCAGATAATAAAGATATCAGCTTCAGTAAATACCATGAATCAATTTGTGCAATCTCTATTTATCCCTGGAATAGTCTTCTGTGTTGTTCCTCTTTACCAAAGTTACATTTCAAAGAATGAGACTCACTGTCACAAATTTAACTTCTTAACAATGACAAATAAAGCTTGAATGAGGTTGCTCCTTCTCACTCCTACATGTACTATCCAAACTCTTATGCTGGAATCTATGCACTTTCAGTTCATTATTGCTGCATGATATCTAGCATTATCTGGGCACTCCATGTAATGGCAGTTTCTATGTTCCAGCCAGGCTCTGGATCAATGAATTTTTGCTAATTCCTTACTGGTTTTATTAGTGACTATCATGACCCTCAGCTTTAGATTCTGTTCTTTCAAGAAGATGCATTAAACTCTTTTGGAACAGCTTAAATCCAATTCAATTATCCTGTGCTTGAAAAAGCAAGTGTCAGAAATTGATAGACAGATTTCAAGTACCTTGATGAAAGGCAGACATTTGGCCAGTTCATAACTCACAGGAATTCTTAGCAATTCACCACAGCTTCAGGGCCATTCTCTTGAGTTTGATCTCTTTTCAAATATTGCTCTATTTATTCCACAGCTGTTTTCACAAACAAATTGACCCATCAGTTATCTTGCCAGTGTAGCCTTTTCAACAGGTTTATCATTTGTGGTGAGAGTTTAATAAAACGTCTTAGAATTCCCTTTGGGTTTTTTGAAACCTAAGGACTGCAGGGTAGGTTGCTGCTCTCATGCATAATTTTGAGTTATGCAGAAATGTCAATTTCAATTTACCTTGTTAAACAAAGTACATTTTCATTATTATACATGTTTGGGCATTGTCTACTTAATTTCTTTATAAATAAAAGTTGAAGGATATGTTTTAAATGGTAATTTTATGAAATCTCAGAAGTATGCGTCTCTCTCAACTCAAGGAATCCATGAGCAGATGTCTAATGAATGCTGATGAACTTTTTAATAGGATAGTGAAAATAGAGGGAGAATATTATGAGTTGTGCACTGTTCCAACAAATTTCTTTTGTGGCTTAGCATTGCAGTGGGTAATTATCTTGGGCTTGGTTATGTCCTAATAAAGCCTTTGCCTTTGTATTTTAACCTACTTGTCAGAAATCTTGTTCTGAATGAACATAATTTTCTGGGAAACTGGGCAATGCTTCTTCACTCTCCCAATATGTGTTCTCTAGTTTCATGACATATTCGACCTGAACCAGACTATTTGCATCCCTGTGGCTTATTTGACTATAAGCTGGATGTCTGTAAATGACAATGGATCCCAAGCTGTCTAAATTTTAACCACCACCGTCACCAAGTTATGTTCACCCCTGTGCTACTGACCTACATTGCTTCCAGTTCTCAAAAATCACCAAATTAGCATTCTCATTCTCATGTTCAAATCCATTCAAAGTCTCATTCCTCTCAAATACCGTAAACTTCACTGACCCTACATCATTTGAGTTCTTTGTATTCCTCCAATTCATACCTTTTGTGCATTTTTTATCTTTGTGCATTTTTATCTGCTTTGCTTTTAGCTATCAAAACCTAAGCCATGAAATTCTCTCCTTACCTTATTCTCTTCTCTCTGCTCTATTAAGGCTCTGCTTAAAAGCTATCTCCCTGATCAGATTTTAGATTACTCTGCCTCTTGTTATCTCCTTTAGCTTACTGTCAAGCTCTGTCTAATTAGACTTCTGTAAACTACATTGGAAAATTTTCCTTCACTAATTACAAATATATAAAAGTTTTATTTTGTCTCCAGATCAGACCCATAAGAAGGTAAGCTTTTTACATGGTCTTTCACAAATTTCAGTGATCACATATCTTTTATATTAAGTAATTAATTAGGTGAATTCATTTCCACAATTTTGAGAGTTTGATTTGAACTCAAAACCTTTGGATTCTATCTTATAGTGCAACTATCATGCTGCCCTACTTGTATCTTTACAGCTTACCTCTTGGCAGAATTTGAGCTCGAGAGTGTTAAAGTGACTAATCCATTAAATCTTTGCAGGATTAGGACCAAATCAATGCAATAGAAGTTGCTGAGAGTTAAGATAAATATCCCGATTTATGTCAAGAATACAAGTATTGCTGTGGCTATATTGATGGAAGCTTCCCACGTGCATTACCAGCATCAAAGCTTCATGATTTGTTTTTTCATGCCTGCAGGGTCTATTCATGATGATGTTGTCAAGAACGTGGAAAATTTTAAACAGGGTTGAACATCATGTGTGTGTTCAGTAACAGAGCATCTGCGAGAGGCATGATAGTTCTTCAGCAGAAAATGTTTTCTTTATGGTTGCCATTACAGTCAATTTTGTGAGAGACCTGAACATTGCGAGAACAACTTCCACTCTGCAATGTATCAAGTTTAAAAAAGAATCGGAAAGAGCTTTTATTGGGGAAAAATACCTAATTGTTATTTCTGGCTAGCTGAGAAATTTGTGCCACCTCAGTACTAAGTGTAAGGCTGCTTCTTTATTTTTTAGTGTATTTCTGAATCTTTCAAATTTAAGAATATTTTTGAGGCGAATATTAGAATGTTCTCACTTTATTGCATTCATAAATAATATTTATTAACCTGAAAATGACCTTAGAGGACATGTCAAGGCAACTATGCCATTTTAAAACATACGTTTAAATAAAAGAATGAGTTTCTCAACAAATTGTGAAGAAAAAAATTAGCTCGCAAAAATTCTAAATGGCGCAGCTAATGATACAACCCTTTTCTGCTTAACCTATTCATCTTGTCACCATTGCCCATCAAACCTGACAATTATCTTATCTAACCAAAACATTGTCAATTATGTTTGAATATGGTTTTTGTCAAGGTAAATATAGCTGCTCTTCAGTACCTCAACCAGTTGTATGCTTTTTAATGAGAAAGTCTGCATAGTGTGCAGAATCCTCCTTCCTCATTGTGATGTGAGCAATGGCAGGAAAATACAGAGAGAATGAAAATATCAGAATCACAATGTCAGAAAATTTTTCATGACTTTTTCTCCCCTCAAGCTTTAAATGCCAACTTCAGAATTCACTATTGAATGCTATTCGCTTAGTTTCCATGTATTTGCATCTTACTCAGGGTGCAACCCTATTTATTTATATAGCACTTGCAAATCTTCCCTGCTGTCCTCTGAGAAACCAGACAACTCAAATTCTCAACATTTAAATCAGAATATATGCCTGCTGGCTGCACCTTACTGAACACTTGTCTTGGCCATCAACCAACTGGTTATTCACAGCAATATCCATTTCACTCCATCGTTACCAATCCATTTAACCTTTAATCTACACAAGTCGGCATCAGTAATTCACCAGCCTCACCACATCACCCATGCCTGCTCTCAGACCAACTCTCAGACGCATTAGCCCTCCAATACTTGTTTTTATGCTGAGGAAGACTTTGCAAGTTATTTTAGAACTCAAGGACTCACACCCGATGCATTTGCAAAGGATACATAATTAGAACATGGTCAATATGACAGGTCAAGTGCAACCAGCGGGTGATTTTTAGATGATTCAGTTGGTGTGCTGTGGCATCATTAGACTGGGAGTACTGGGCTCTGATCACTTGGGGCTGTCGTGCTAAGTCAATTTGGGAATGGGCCGTGGTCAGTTTGGGTGTTCGCTCAATTGACGTCATGTTGCTTATCACGGTGGATCATGGAGTTTTGGGAAAACTGGACAATTTAAGTCAACAGATGAGCTTCAACATACTGGGTTGCTGAGACAATGGTGATGATGAAAGGGAGCACTTTGAGATTAAAGCAGTGTAAGCAGGAGAGGATCGGGAAATCCAGAAGGAAAGTCTCAAACTGTTCTCAGTAATGTCTGACATCTACATAGGGAAGCTGAAGAGCCAACAGGGCTTTGGATTTTAACTCTTATAGGTGCAGGGGGAAACTTGGACTATTATAGCAATATGAAGTGGCAGAGAGCCTGAAAGCTTGTAGGGGCCACAGGAACAGCAACGCAAGAGAGCATAAAGGATGGGGTGAAGTTTGTGCTTCATAGGTGAACCAGTGCATGTTTGGGAAATTAGGTTGGAACTTTACTGTATGTTGAATTGAATGGAAACTGTGTGATAGCTGCACAAAATGCCTGAAATTGCATGAGGATTGTGCAAAATAAGTTACTATCTTCAGAGACAGAATAAAACTTGTTGAATTTGAGGCATAACATGGGGGAAATTGCAGTATTCATTTTCAGTAATGATACTCATTTGCTTCAATTTGGATTTCTGTGTCTCATTCATTATCTTTGAATGCACATTGAAAATTATCATCTCAATCATGACCATTACATTGAATACACTAATTGTGTCCTTATGATGGCTGAGCAATGTAGACTGAACAAAGCACTTAAAAGTGGCCCCTGAGGTTTCTGGTTCTCAATTGCTAGCACTGGAAAGAAACACTTTGCAGCTGCCACATATTCACATATGAACTGTAAGTATGCTAGGTTTTGGTCAGTGATGGGAGTCTTAGCATTGCAGGCAAAAGTGAGTACTGTAGATGCTGGAGTTTAGGGACAGGAAGGTGTTGCTGAAAGAGCAGTGCAGGTAAGGCAGCATCTGAGGAGTAGGAAAATTGACATTTTGGGCAAAAGCCCTTCATCAGGAATGAGGCTGGGAGCCTCAGGGATAGAGAGGTAAATGGGAGGGGTGTAGGACTTGGGGGAAGGTAGTTGAGATTGCAATAGGTGGATCAAGTTGGGGGTAAGGATGATAGATCAGAGAGAAGGGTGGAGTGGATAGATGGGAAGGAAGATTGACAGATGGGACAGGTCATGAGGATGGTGCTGAGATGGAAGTTTGGAACTGGGCATAGGGGAAATGAGGAAACTGGTGAAATCCACATTGATGCCATGGGGTTTGAAGGGTCCCACGGCGGAAGCTGAGGCATTTTTTCTCCAGGCGTCTGGTGGTAAGAGAGTGGTGATGGAGGAGGCCCAGGATCTGCACGTCCTTGACGGAGTGGGAGAAGGAGTTGAAGTGTTCAGCCAAGGAGCAGTGGGGTTGATTGGTGCGCGTGTCCCAGAGATGTTCTCTGAAGCACTCTGTAAGTAGGTGTCCTGTCTCCCCAATGTAGAGGACACCTCATTAGGAACAATGGAGACAGTAAATGACATGTGTGGAAGTGCAGGATAAACTTTGATGGATGTGTAAGGCTCCTTTGGGGCATTGGACGGAGGTGAGAGTGGAAATGTGGGTGCAGGTTTTGCAATTCCTGCAGTGGCAGAGGAAGGTGCAGGGAGGGGAGTGTGGTTTGTTAGGGAGTGTGGACCTGATGAAGTAGTCACAGAAGGAACAGTCTTTACAGAAAATGGATGGTGTGGGGAGGGAAATATATCTCTGGTGGTGGGATCCGTTTGTAGGTGGTGGAATTGGCGGAGGATGATGCGATGTATATGGAGATTGGTGGGGTGGAAGGTGAGGACCAGGGGGAGTTTCTGTCCTTGTTGCGGTTGGAGGGGTGGGGTTAGAGGGTGAAGGTGCAGGATGTGGATGAGATGCACTGGAGGGCATCATCGACCAAGGATGGGGTGAAGTTTATGCTTCATACATGATCATCACTTTATTAACAAGGATGACAACCTCCACTGTAAGAGACAAAAAAATACTGCAGATGCTGGGAGGGGAAATTGCAGTCTTTAAAGAAGGAGGTCATCTGGTGTGTTCTGTGGTGAAACTGGTCCTCCTGGGAGCAGATGCAGCGGAGGTGGAGGATTTGGGAATAAGGGATAGCATTTTTGCAGGAGACAGGGTAGGAGGAGGTGTAATCCAGGTAGCTGTGGGAGTCGGTGGGTTTGTAGAAAATGTCTGCATTGAGCTGGTCACTGTTGATGGAGATGGAGAGGTATTGCTCTCATGGTGGCTTACTGACAGATTCTATTACCTAGTGCAACATGGAAGAATTGATTATGCAGCATGTACAGTAAATTAATCACACAGCTCAGCATTCCTTACGAAGGCATCACAATGATCTCTTGGGGTGCTGTTATGCCTCACTGTGTGAGGGCATTATGTGAGGCTTTATTTTGATGGTTGTGAGGACTCATAAATAGAATTGTATTATCTTTCTGACGTTCTGATATTTTCCTTGCTCATGGCTATCACTTGGTGACCATCATGGCTGGAGATGTGTGGCCCTGGTCCAATTAAAAACACATAAAAGAAGAAAGTCATCATCACTTCATTAACAAGGATGACAACCTCCAGTGTAAGAGACAAAAGAAAACTACAGATGCTGGAATCCAAAATAGGCAGGCAGGAAGCTGAAAGAACACAGGAAGCCAGGCAGCATCAGAACTTGGAGACGTTGACACTTTGGGTGTAAACCTTCTTCAGGACTGGGGTGGGGTGTGGGGGGAGCTGCAGATAAAAGGAGAGGTGGAGGCAAGGTAGTGAAGTGAGAATAGGTGAAGACAGGTAGACATTATGACCTGGTTGGTCATTGGGAGGAATGATTTGGTCCATGGCAGGGAGCAGTGGAAGGGAAGGGGAGGAGCTGAGAAGGGTGTTGGGGGATGGGAAGGGAGGTTATTTGAAATTTGAGAACTCAATGCTGAGTCCTCTGGGCTGTAGGCTGCCCACTTGGAAGATGAGGTGTTTTTCCTTCAGTTTCCAGTATGGTTTGTTGTGGTAACGGAGGAGGCCAAGGATGGTCATGTCGGAAAGGGAGTGGGAAGTGGAATTAAAATGGGCAGTGACTGGGATGTCCAGTCGACCCCTGTGGGCCCAGCTGAGATGCTTGGTGAACTGTTCCCGAAGTTTACGTTTGATCTCCCCAATGTAGAGAAGACCACCTAGGGAGCACCTGATGCAGTAAACTAGCTTGGAAGAGAGGCAGGTGAACCTCTGACTTACCTGGAAGGACTAACCTCTCGTGTTCAGCCTTTAGAGGGAAAAGCAGCAGAAGATGATCCACAATGAGACTCCATCTCTACAGGTCTAGCTGTCATTGTCTTCAACTCTTTGAAAAATAGTCCAAGCACCAATTAAGGACACCAGCATAACTGAGTCATGTCAATTGCAGGATCAGACTCGTGCACAGAAGATCTATGTGCCAGTCCTTTCCCAGTAATCACCAATATTATAGTTGCCCTGAATCTTTATATCAGTTTGTTTCAAGAAGCAACTGGGGACACATGTGGCATCTCTCATACCTCAACTCATAAATGCATCTAGGCTGTCACTAGAATCTCTACGGTGTAGAAACTGGCTACTCGCCCCATCATGTCCACACCAACCCTCCGAAAAGCATCCTGTCCAGACCCACCCTACCCCATCCCTGTAACCCTAGTTTTCCCATGGCTAGTCCACCTAGCCTGTACATATTTGGACTATGGAGGAAACCAGAGCACCCGGAGGAAACCCGTACAGACATGAGAAGGTGCAAACTCCACACAGACAGTCGCCCAATGCTGGAATCAAAGCTGAGTCCCTGGTGCTGTGAGGCAGCAGTGCAAACCACTGAGCCACTATGATGCAACTTTTTCCAAATTCCAGATGTTCATATCCTTCTCCTGTGGTGAAGGGATTCAAGCAAGTCAGGTGGTGTGATTCTTCCCCATTGCTGGCTAGCCACAGATACCAAATTCAATCAATTGCACCCATGATACTCTGAGAACACTCAGTCACTAAACCACAGAATTTGTCAACAGAAAGGCTTGTTCAAATTGTATGGATGTTGCCTGGGTTGGTGAATTTGAGCTATAGGGAGAGGCTGAACAGGCTGGGGCTGTTTTCCCTGGAGTGTCGGAGGCTGAGGGGTGACCTTATAGAGGTTTACAAAATTGTGAGGGGCATGGATCGGGTAAATCAGCAAAGTCTTTTCCCTGGGGTCAGGGACTCCAGAGCTAAAGGGCATAGGTTTAGGGTGAGAGGGGAAAGATATAAAAGAGATCTATGGGGAACTTTTCCACACAGAGGGTGGTATGTGTATGGAATGAGCTGCCAGAGGAAGTGGTGGAGGCTGGTACAATTGCGACATTTAAAAGGCATTTGTATGGGTATATGAATAGAAAGGATTTGGAGGGATAGGGCCGGGTGCTGGCAGATGGGACTAGATTGGGTTGGGATATCTGGTCAACATGGAAGAGTTGGACCGAGGGGTCTGTTACCATGCTGTACATCTCTATGACTCTATAACTCTAAATGGCAAATTCTGGATGACTGTGCCAGAGGTCCTGGGAACTGACACTTACATTGTGCAGAACCCACAGGTTCCTGCTTCCTTCTAAGGTCCTTGGGCATACAGAGATGGCTGCTAAGAGACGATATCTAACCACTCCAAACACTTAGACTGACACAGAATGGAAATGTAATGCTTCTCATACTTCCATAAGGCCTTAATCCTATTTAAGATAAACTTTTGATGCTGGCATCATTCTGATAGTGTCTTGTAGTACTGTCCAGAAAAAGTATCTGCATCAGTGTGGCATACTGTGCCCTTCACAACTGAAAAAGACAAAGGGAAGATGTCTTGGGTGCAGAGGAAATGGGTGAATGATGGAAGTCTTCTCAGGATGAAGATGAGGTTGTGGATCAGGACATTGACCAGAGGACCATGCAAGAAAGAAGGACGGCACAATACATCATTGAACCTGAGCCATTAGAGAAAGCCAGAGAAATATGCTCCAACAGGGTGAATGAGTTGTGTTTAGATTTTGTTTAATTGTTTAAAATTCTGCTTGTAAACAGGCAGGCATCTTATTCTTGCTATTACTGACAGATGGAACTTGTTATTTTTGAACTCCTTGCGATTTTGTTGTAAATAGATATCTTTTTATCTATCTGATTGCATGTTTAACATCTTTGTGTCATCCCATTTTCAAGTAGCTACACATTATATGTCTACTGACCATCAAGGAAATATGGGCAAGTGCATTCACGTCATATGGCAATAAGGTTCGGAGGCTCTAAAAGATTCCATCAGCATGTGGCATTCACGTCTTATGCAGTGATAAGCAGCAGATTGAGAGGAACCCTGTGGAATCTCTTTTTCAATATGGGAAACCCTTCAATGTTTCATAGTATGCGAAGTTGTCCAAAAGCTTCTGTATCCCCCAGAATAGCATTAAATTTGAAGGCTTTCCTCAGTTCTGATGGAGAGTGCCCATTGCATGTCTCTCAGCCTTGAATGGCTGTGTGGTTCCTTGGAAAACCCATACATATGATGAACCATTCCCTGCAACCACATATGGAATCATTGTTCATTTGTTATTCTTAGTCACACGTTGGGTAAAAGTAAAAAGATGTGAGCAGACGAGGTTCAAGAATAATCCATGTATATTGTGATTTGTGTAATTGTGGTCCACTTAAGGCGAATGCTTCAGCTACAGTCTTAAACATTATGTTTCATGGACTGGGATGACTGAAAGGCTACGCATCTCTCACATGCATGAGACAGTCAATGCAACAGTGAAAATTATGTAAGAGTGGACATTTTTATAGTGCAAGTGAATATATATTTAAAACAGTGAAATGTTATTTATAATATTTCACCTATGCCACCTTTGTCCTCAGCAAGGTTTCTTCTTCCAGTGTTTTTTTTGTCTTCTATTGATGAAGTCACCATGGTGGGGTGACTTATAAAACTTTTCACTGTGTTTTTCATGTAAAAATACACATGGTAATTATATTCTATGTTCTATTCTATTCTATATCTTCCATTATGTCTAGGTATTGTCTCAACGTCAACGCCTTGGGAAAATGGAATATGTTCTGTGGCTAGCCCTGGGAACTTGGAATACTTGGGTGGTCATTCCATGGTTTCGTGAGAGTCTTTTGCCCAGATGCAGGCTTAATACCCTTGGTTTAAACTGGTGTAAGTTTTGGCAGCACAGGCCGTTGATGTTGAACACCTGCAGCCAGAAAATGGAGTGCAGGTCCCTGCACCTGCCTAGCAGACACTAAGTATTCTTGTAGAGGATGTCTCCATGGACACAGATAGCCACATTGCATACCAGAACCAGTAGAATGATAACATTGGACTCCTCCGTCACTCAGTCGAGCTCGCTGACTGTCTCAAACAAACTTGCCTGCTGATCCTGTATCGGTATACACATTTTGGCAAAATCAGTAATGGTCAAGACTGTGGAAACATCTTCTGCCTGAGGCTGAATAGGACGCTGGTCTTCTTTGAGCCTAAAATTAGAGTATTACTTTTTCCACTTGATTCAGAGATTCATCTGATTTGTTCATTATATTGAGCTTCTGAGTTTCATTGAGAGTACAAGGGGCTTTGCTGGAGCACTCTCTGATGGTTTAGTGCCTTCCTTTTGAGTATTCAAGATGGAGCTGAGAGATTTCCTGGCAGAAGGTTGCTAGTTGCTTCTCATGCCTACAGAGAAGAAAAAAAGGAATAATATGTCAAAGCAGGAAAGGCTTATGCGGATTTAAAAGGAATTAATGCAGGTGGGAATGGGAGAGCAGCACAGCTGCTGACTGTTGAGTTCTGCCTATTTCCACAAGAGCAGTTATGCTCCTCTCCAGCCAAATGGAGCATTTTCTCATCATGGTGGTGGTGAAGAGCTTGATACCTGCTGGAATTGTTGGGCATCCTGCTCCTCCTGGGATAAGGCACTGATTCTGGCTGCAGTTTATGTCCAGGTGGTCTGATACCTCCTCCTCACTAACCCGTCCATCAGGATCTCCTAATCCCTGTCTGACAAGTGGGGAGCAATGCTTCCTTGGCCCTGTCTTTGGTGCTAATTGTCGAGAGTCTTGGTGTAAAGTGTGGTTGGTGGTTTGCAGCATCAGAAGAGATGTTACAGTTGAGTTTTAAATGTGGCTGCAGTGACATAAATGCTCCAGGAGTGGTCAACACTTCCTCCTCTCTGGCTATGCAATTCTCTGATATAGGGTTTCAAAAGCCTGCCTGATTGTATAATTAATGAGGTGAAAAGTGGAATGTGATATGTTAACAGTTGCTGCAAGGCATACAAGATCAAGTGCCGTGAATCTCACTTGACTAAATACTAAGTGAAAATGGGAACATTCCATTGAGTGACTGCATAAAGAGAGTTTATCTAAAGGAAACATAATTGTTAAGTCTCATTTTTACCTGATAACTATGGCAATGTGCTTTGCAACATGTAGTGTTAGATCTCAGTTAGAAGCTGGAGCTTTTTTTTACTGACTTTCTCCCTGCTTCATATAGGATTATATTTCAAGTCTTACTCTGTTTGAGGTTTGCTAATTTAGCAAAGAGCCACAGAATCATAGAGATGTACAGCACAGAAACAGACCCTTCAGTCCAATGCGTCCATGCTGACCAGATATCCCAACCCATACCAAATGCCTTCTTCACTATCCTACCTACCTGCGATTCCCCTTTGAAGGACCTATGAACCTGCACTGCAAGGTCTCTTTGTTCAGCAATACTCCCTAGGGCCTTACTACTAAGTCTCTAAGTCCTGCTAAGATTTGCTTTCCCAAAATGCAGCACCTCACACTTATCTGAATTAAACTCCATCTACCATTTCTCAGTCCATTGGCCCATCTGGTCAAGATCCTGTTGTAATCTGAGGTAAACTTCTTTCCTGTCTACTACACCTCCAATTTTGGTGTCATCTGCAAACTTACTAACTATTCCTCTTATGCTTGCATCCAAATTATTTACATAAATGTTGAAAAGTAGAGGACCCAGCACCGATCCTTGTGGCACTCCACTGGTCACAGGCCTCTCGTCTGAAAAACAACCCTCCACCATGACTCTCTGTCTTCTACCTTTGAGCCAGTTCTGTATCCAAATGGCTAGTTCTCCCTGTATTCCGTGAGATCTAACCTTGCTAACCAATTTCCAATGGGGAACCTTGTGGAACGCCTTACTGAAGTCCATGTAGATCACATCTATCACTCTGCCCTCATCAATCCTTTTTGCTACTTCTTCAAAAAACTCAATCAAGTTTTTGAGACCTGCTTTCCCATGCACAAAACCATGTTCATTATTCCTAATCAGTCCTTGTCTTTGCTAATACATGTACATCCTGTCCCTCAGGATTCCCTCCAACAACCTGCCCATCACTGACATCAGGCTCACTGGTCTATAGTTCCCTGGCTTGTCCTTACCACCTTTTTTAACAGTGGTATCATGTTAGATTAGGGATCTAAATGGAAACCTTGGGGTCTCTGTACTTCACTGCACATGCCAATTGAGCTTTTAGGCAAATTTTGTAAACTTTAATTTTCTGCATGTTTGTCACATATATATTTAAACATTTTGACTTTGTTAAATTATTTGTAGAAGATATTTTTAATTGGTTGTAAAATGCTTGTTGTCCCCACTTCAGAATAACTAAAATGACTTTTGCTGTCAAACAGTGGTGAGAGTGGAGGATGGCAGCCACCTTTCGATACTACAGAGTCCCTTTCCTGGATTCTGAAGGGCTCTATATCCACACGCAGCCAGTTGAGGCCTATTATCGATGGCTGAGTTGAATTATCAGTTGTCACTTGGAAGGACACCAAGATGTCAAGTAATAGGCAAATTTTCTGAAGATGCTGGACAGGAGAATCAGTGTACAGATAACACAAAAACATAAGCACATGTTCAACTTCAGGCAGCCATCATTGCATTAAACAAAAGAAACCAAAGAACTACAGATGCTGGAAATCAGAAACAAAATCAAAAAATGCTCGAAAAACTCAGCAGGTCTCACAGCACCTGTGGAGAGAAAGCAGAGTTATCTTAGCATCTTCTAAGGCTCCAGTGACCCTTTTGAAGCAAGTTTTTCCAGTTATACCTGATTTCTTAAAAAATGCATTTATTGAATGAGGGTTCTACTGTCAAGGCCAATGTTTATTGCCCTCCCCTAATTGACCAGAGGGCAGGTAAGAGTCAACCACATTGCCGTGGGTCTGAGTCATATGTAGGCTAGACCAGGTCAGGATGGAAGTTTCTCTCCCTCAAGGACATTAATGAACCAGATGTTTTATTTTTCCCAGCAATCAATAATAGTCTCATGATCATCATTATTAGACTCTTAATTCCAGATTCTTTTTAACCTTTTTTTAAGTGAATTGAAATTTGACCATTGGCCAGAGCACAATTTGAACCTGTTTCCCCAGAACATTACTTGGGCCTCTGAATTAACAGTCTACCTACAATATCACCTGGCCATTGCCTCCGCAAGGTATAGTTGAGTTAAATTTAGTTACTTCTGCATGGAGGCAGTAAACAAAAAGTCCAGATTTTGCAACATAACACATTATGAAACAATGACCTTTCTGGTTGACATGTTGGAAGGAGTACATGCAAATATTCTCCTAACCTCCAAAATGACTTAATCAACATCACAATACCTGAAATTTAATGGGCTGTGTTGCTTACTTTTTACTGTAATCGCAAACAGAACGCCAGTAATGGTAGACTAATTTTCAGGTTTTCTTTTCCTTCACTAAATAATGTATCATTTTAATCAAAGATCTTATTTTGACAGGAATTAATTAAATTTCTTTTCTTTCATGCTTTCAATTGACTTATCTGACTCCTTATTCTTTCCTGTCTGGGTACCTCTCTGCACATTGATTGGCTTGATTTTTTACTTTCAGTATTTCTGACTGTGTCAATCCTGAACTTGGATTATTACCTCCACTTCGTGGTCAGGTATGTGGCACAGAGATGTTTTTGAATCAATCTGCTCAGAGATGTTATGACACAGGTGGGACTTGAACTCAACACTCTTTCTCCAGGAGTAGGGGCACTACTACCGTGCCACCAGTGGGCCTAGGCTGTGGCATCATCTGATTTATCTAACTCAAAGAACCTGACTCACATCACTCCTTTGATGGATTTATATGTGTGTTTGTGTTCTCATAAGTTTGTTGTTTTTGGCGAAGTGTTGGCCTAGTCAGCTTTTTACTGGCTGCTTCTAACTGTGCGCACGGTACTAACCAAATCTTACAAAATGTCATTACATTATCCTTTATGTTGACTTCAACGTTGTGATATCTAATTTTATAATTTAGGCTTGTAGCTCAAATAGCACTTCATATTTTGTCAGCATTTCTTCAATGACAAGCATACTCTTACTGAACCTGATTATAAATTGAATGACCTAGTTAAACTCTGTTTGCTTAAGTCAATTGATTCGCATCAAGAAATGTTCTGTCCTGCTATTAGCAGTACCAAACAAGGGGCTATATTCTGGGGTAGCATGGTGGCTCAGTTGTTAGCACTGCTGCTTTACAGTGCCAGGCACCTGGGTTTGATTCCAGCCTTGGGTGACTGTCTATGTGGACTTTGTGCATTCAACCCGTGGTTGCATGGATTTTGTCTTGGTGTTCCAGCTTCCTCCGACAGTCCAAAGATGTGTAGGTTAGTTGAATTGGCCATGCTAACTTGCCCATCGTATCCAGGGATGTATCGGTTAGGTGCATTGACCAACATAAATGTAGATTAATAGGGTAGGGAAATAGATCTGGGTGGGTTACTCTTCAGTGTGTCAATGTGGACTTGTTGGGCCAAAGGGCCTGTTTCCACACTGTAGGAGTTCTATGATTATGTTCCACCTGAACACTAATTTGGCTGAACATTGGAACACTATTGGAAAAGTCACTTTTATGACAGTTTTGTATGAAGGGAGATGTCTCAGTGAGATTCCCCCATATTCTCCTCTGTGGTAACGAACTTGGCATTAGTTGTAACAAGAATGACTGTAAGTTGTGAATCATCAATTTTCATTTATACCTGAGGGTTAGAATTTTATCTTCATCCCTGTTACTCTCATTTTTCTGTTCTATTTTCCTATTTCATTAACTGTGAACACCTCTTCCTTTCCTGCTTAATAACATTACCGTTGTTTCCCCCAATATCATTTGCACATTTGAGAATTACCAGACTCCTGAGAGTTCCTTTTAAATTTGAGAATGTAATTTCCAATCGTTTCATTTAACAACTGTGTTCTTTCATCAAATGCAACTCTCGGTCCAATTTCATTCTTATATGAATTGAGAAGCTCATTAATTTCAGAATAGCCCATAGTACAGAGGTCTCATGGGTAATAGTAGTTTAAAATTTTACCAAAAATATCAGACCTCATTATTGTGCGGAAAACTTGTATTTTATCCTTATTTCCTATTTTATTTGCTTTCAACCAAATGTGAAACATTTATTGGCTATTATATTAGGCTGATTTTTTGGGGTGACATTTTCCATTACTTCCAAACATACCTTTCGTGCTAGTTTTTCAATTATGTGCCATGTTAACTTAATGTGTTACTGAACAAATGAGAGCAAAACTAATTTTCAAATCCCTCAGACATCCTTAAAATGAAATTTGGGAGATTCAAAAATGTGACACAATGTTATCCAGATGTCAATTTCTCAAAAGAAGTATAAAATAAAATTTGATATTACTTAATTGTCCTCTTTCTGTTCTGTGTTCCACTGTGTTAAGACCAGCACAGACTCAGCTGCAGATTGTCATTATTAAAGCAACTTTATTTATCCCTCCCAACAGATAGCGAGACAGAGGTAATAAACTGTTTGGTTATTACAATCAGTGCTTCAGGCAGGCTCTCCTCCCTGGCCTGATCTCAACACATCACGTTGTGGAAGGGATTTCCCTCCACAGTGGCATCCTGGTGACTAAAGTACTTTCTCAATTCGGATGTTAAAAATTCACTAAAGTAGAGGGTCTCTCTCTCTCTCTCTCTCTCTCTCTCTTTCTCTTTCTCTCTCAATCTCTCCCTGACTGAGCTGCAGGTGTTATCCCCTTGCCAGCTTCCTATTGTTTTTGTAGCTTTGAGAATCCATCTGCTCCCCTTAATTAGATGAGGAGATTTCCCTTTGGCCACTAACTGGCCAAGTCTTGAAAAATCACTGCCAATTGATAGGTTCCCATTTTTAAGTCTCATGTGACCTGGTATCAAGACTTGATTCAAATGGCAAAATCTTGCTTATCAGCTTTTCATATTCTTCATTTCTACCATGAGACATGGAAAGTAACTCATATGAATATGGAATAAGTAAGGGTGAAAGCTTTTGATGGAGGAAAGTTATTAATTCTGTACAATTTAATTAATTTTAGTCATGCATAGTTGATCAGTAATTAATAACATAATTGTTTTAGTCATCTCCTGATGATAATGAAGATGTTTTAATCCAACATAAAAAAGTGGAAATCTGGGAGACCGATAACGTGCAAAAACAGTAAGAATTAGGCAAGATGCTTTCCATTATATTAGCAAAGGGACATGATAACAGTGTCTGCATAAAATCAACTTGCATTTCTTTTGAGTAGTCTGCATGGTTACAGAAGGCAGTTAAGAGTTGTCTTGGTGTTGGACTGACATCACATATAAACCACATAAGATCAATATGGCAGGTGAATTGATTGAGCTTTATGATAATTCAACCCCTTCATGTACAGGAAGGCAAAATGAGAAAAGAACTAAATCCATAAGGTAAGTATATTTCTAGCACAGCTGTGAGCCAGAAGAAACAGAGCATTCCTTCAGCTTCCAAAATTAACTTACGTTCAACTGCATTTTTGAATTCTAGGATGTCCATCTACCCCAACCTGGCAAACTCCAACTCCTAACATTTTTAGATATATATAAGCAAAAACTGAGACAAGAGTGGATGTGGAACTGCTGGAAAATGAGGCTGGAGAAGTAATAATGGGAAATAAAGAAACGATGAATGAACGGAATACGTACTTTACATCAGTTTTTATGGTCGAAGGCACCTGTAGCACACCGGAAATTCAAGACAGTCAAGGGGCAAAGGTGAATGTCCTGACCATCACAAAGGAAACAATGTGAGGGAAGCTGGAAGGTCTGAAGGTGGCTAGCTTACCAGGACTGTACCCTGGGTTTCTGAAGGAGTTGGCTGAGGAGACCATAAGAGGTCTCTTTCAGGAATCAATGGAGTCAGGTAGGGTCCCAGAGAATTAGAAAATGGCTAAAGTAACAACCTGATTCAGAAGGGTAGAAGGAAGAAGGCTGGAAATTAAAGGATGATTAAGTTGACCTCAGTCATTGGTAAGATCTTAAGAGTCCATTATTCAGGATGAGATTGCAGACTACTTGTAAGTGCATGGTAAAATATTGCTGAGTCAGCACAGCTAAATCAAGGGGAGGTCGTATCTGTTAGAAGTTTTTGAGGAGCTAATGATCAAGTTAAACAAAGGAGAGCCAGTGGGCATGATGTATTTGGATTTCCAGAAGGCCTTTATCCAGGTTCTGCACAGGAGGCTGCTAAATAGGAGAAGAGCTCCATGGGGTTAGGGTCAAAGTATGGTATGGATAGAGGGTTGGCTGACTGGTAGGATGGAGCGAGTGGGGATGAAAGGGTCATTTTCAGGATGACAACTGGTGATTAGCAAAGTCCCACAGGACTCAGTATTGGCACCACAACTATTCACATTTTACATTAATAATCTGGATGAAGGAACAGAAGGCATTGTTGCTAAGTTTGCTGATTGTACAAAGGTAGGTGGAGGGACAGGTAGTGTTGAGGAAGTGGGGAGGCTGCAGAAGGACTTGCACAGACAAGGAGAGTGTGCGAAGAAGTGGCAGATGATATGTGATGTGGGGAATTGTGAGGTTATGCACTTTGGTAGGCTTGGGATTCAAAGTTAACATGCCTTTTCAGTTAGCACATAGGAAAGCAAATACGATGATAGCATTCATTTCAAGGGGGCTAGAATATAAGTGCAGGACTGTACTGTTGAGGCTATTTAAGATTCTGGCAGACTGCATTTAGAATATTGTCAGCAGCTTTGGACAAGTATCTAAGGGAGAATGTGCTGGCAACGGATGGGATGCAGAGGAAATTCACAACAATGATCTCAGAAATAAAGAGCTTGTCATCCTCTGGTCTGTAATCAAGGAAGCTTTGAAGGATGAAAGCGATCACATTGTAACTTACAGAATACTGTGAAGCCCAGATAGAATTGACATGGGGAAGATGTTTCCATTCTTAGGAGAGGCTATGACCTGAGGACATAATCTCAGAGTGTAAATGGTCTGTTTCCATGCATCTGTTATTGATTTTTTTTTCAGCCAGAGGGTGGTGAATCTGTGGAACTCCTTGCTATGGAAGGCAGTAGAGGTCAATCCATTGAGTGTATTTAAGACAGAGATAGATAGGTTCTTGATTAATAAGGGGATCAAAGATTACAGGGAGAAGACAAGAGAATGAGGTTGAGATACATAACGACCATGACAAAATCATGGAACAGACTCAATTGGCTAAATAGCTTAATTCTGCTCCTGTGTCTTATAGTCTTATGGTCGCCCCTGTAGTCAAACTGGTAACTCCCCTTCAGTGTGTGAAATATCAACTTCTTGATGAACTCTGTCTCCCCACTTCCCAACTGATCTCCAAATCCTCTATTCTCCAGTGGTGTAGAACTTGCTAAATCCCCCAGACCTTTTGACTGTTCTCTTCCTTCTCCCTATGTCTGAGATACCTCATAATCACACATTATTCCCTACCCTGCTTCAAATAATTGATTAATTATCAGACATCCATCTTCCCTCCAGATGCTTTGCAATCCAGCAGGCAGTCAGCTATTTTCAGATATTCAAAACTGGAATTCAAAGTCTCTGAAGTATCATTGCTGGGATTTGAATTTGTGTGCTCTGGAATATTAAGCCAGGTAGCTCTTTGTATATTTTACAAAGGGTTTTATACACAGTTTATGGTCAGATGTGAAATCAATGATGAAGTGAGTTTCAGTTTTTAAAGGAAATTATTTCTTGAAAAACACAGAAATGTGCAAAAATAAAATGAGCAGGGCATAAGAATTTGAGGATCTGTATCATATGGTGAAGAACACAGACATGATCTTAATGAATTAACTAGTCTGTTTCTCTGCTGAAATTATCTAAGATTTTATATGTCCCATTGACTTCATTACAGCCAGTAATCTCACAGTTAACTATGAGTTCTGCTGTTTAAAAGGGAATTAGGAACATAGTAACATCAGAAAAGATTATTCAGCCCATTCAGCCTGCTCCAACGTTCTAGATCATAGCTGATCCCACTGTCCCAAGAATCAGTCTGGTGAACCTCTGCTGCAATCTCTCTATGCTGAAAATGTGTTGCTGGAAAAGTGCAGCAGGTCAGGCAGCATCTAAGGAGTAGGAGAATCGACGTTTCGGGCATGAGCCCTTCTTCAGGAATCAATCTTGCAAACTCTCTATGGCAAGTACAGTCTTCCTTAGCCAAGGAGGCCAGAATGTCACACTATATTCCAGGTGTGGTTTCACCAGTGTTCTGTACAATTGAAGCATATTTTGCTCTTATACTCAAAACCCTCTTCCAAAAAAGGCTAACACAACACTTCTCTTCTGAATTACCTGTTTGTTACATGTGCAGGATAGCTTTTAGTGACTATGAACAAGGGCATCTGGATTCATTTGAATTTAAAAACTTTCCAGTCTCTCATTATTTATAAAATGATCTGCAACTTCAACCCACCTACCAAAGTCGGTAATGCCATACTTATCCACATTACACTTCATTAATTGTGCTTTTGCCCACTTATTCAACCTTTTCCAAATACCCATGAGACACCTTTACACCTGCCTCTTAACTCAAGTATCTACTAAGCTTTGTGTCAAACACAAACTTGGATATATTGCAATTGGATCCCACATCCAATATCCATTGTGAATGCTACTGTCCAAGCATTGACCCTTATGGTACTTCATGGTCACAGCGTCAATCTAAGATGACCCATTAATTTCTACCCTCTATTTTCTGTTGGTTCACCAACCCTGAATTAATGTGAGTATATAACTCCCAATTTATTTGAGCTAATTACCTTCTGCATGGGGCTTCCAAAAACCGACTGAAAATCCACATCTCACTGGGTTCTATTTACAATCCTGTTACTAACATCCTCAAAAAAAACTTCAGGCTTGTCAAATATGATTTTCCCTCCTTAAGTTGTGTTGGCTCTGTCCAATTATTTTAATGTATGCTCTTTTTTTGTATTTTAAATTAACCAGAATGGTATATATAAAACATTTTGTGTAGATGCTGCTAACTTATGTCGCTTTAGATGCAGCAATGAAATTGACTGTATTTTTGACATGACATAACCTTTATTGAAAGTTTATATTGATAAATAATTTAGAATAAAGATGCAACGTGTGGCATGATATGCCATAGGTTCATCCATCTTGTCCTCCTTTATATGCTAACGTAGTTAGGCATCTGCGAAGGCAAATGATCATGGCGATCATGCCCCTCAGAACAGCCCAAAAAATACCTGCACTTTTATTGCAGAAATTAGATATTGAAATCATGTCTGTGTGCAAGTCAGCATGTTTATTGAAAATAACAAGAATGCACAATTGGTAAAACCTTTCCCACTATTTTGTCTCCTGTTAACCTGGTGTAAGTAAAATGTAAATATTGTACTTTTATGGTACATTTACAAAGGAGAGAATGAGGGATATTTCCCCTTCAGTGCTGCTCATCATGAACATAAATTGTCACGACTTCACCTAGTTACTGTATTGTCTACACATGGGAGCCAGGGAAGTATTTACACTGTTGATTTGCAAGGAGAATGAAGCAGATCTGCGACAGGAATAAAGCATGTTTTATTTTGTTTGTTTACACTGGTCAAATCTAATAATTGACCTATATATTTACAAAAGAAGTTGTGTTTCTCCATGAAATCTGCAGTCCCAGGTGAAAGCTGGCTGACATGCTTTCTACTAATTAGCCCACTGCTGAAATAATGCTGCCACTGGAGGAAGCTGTTTGTTGCAGTGCCCTGGGCCAACATCAACTTGTACCCTTATACAAGTCAAACATTTAACCAAGTGATTTAACCAGGCAGATATTGTATGATTCATACTAGAAAACTGTGATTCTCTGAGTGATCCTGTCAGTAGTACCACTGATAAGCCCCGAAACCCTCCAGCCATCAATTTATTTGTATGGTTATGCCATTGCCCTACCACTTAAAACTGCAGTTATCAGAAGCTCAATGTCATATCTCACATAAATAATCTTGTAAGTGACAGCTATCTCAAAATGTGTGGTGAAATGTGAGATGTAATGAAGAAAAAAGAATCTCATTGCTCAGGCATTTCATTGTATATTTATTAAAAAATGACTACAATGCATTTCAATTACTGTGTGTTGCTTGCTCTTAGCATTTTGTGTTCAGTATTTTGCAATTTCAAGAAATAGATTGACTGAAATTCAACTTTTTATCACTGAAGCTGGTGAATTCTTCAATGAATAGTTCTTTTGACAGAACATGGCTGTAAACTTAGCTGCATTCGTTTGGAATGAAACTGTGATCGAGGAAAAATTGTCTCCCATTCTTTTGTAGACATTCTATTTTATTGCAGTTAATTACCATTCCTGGAGGAAACTGAATATAATTAAATTGAAATGTATAAATGAAGATTTAATTGCTTCTCATTTTAAAAATGTAATCTTTTCTATGTCAAAAATAATGTTACACCATCAGTATTGCATATAGAACTGTGTAATTGAGTGTCTATCCACTTCATGTGTAATTGCATACCATAGGAAGGATGTCAGTCCTCTTTCATAGATGCAATATCTTACCCTTCCCTCTGTGATCCCGCTAACATTATGCTTTATTGTTATTTAGCATTTCTTATGGGTTTTAGATCATGACTTCCACTTGAATTTTACAGGCAGCAAGTACTAATGTTAGTTGTGTTATTGTATTTATAGTATTTCTTCTCCAGACCATCTTTTGTGGCTTGACTTGTCCCATTTACCATCCCTTTCATCTTGCACAAATCATCCCATGTACCATTTAATTACTTCTGCTTTCCACCCTGCCCCATCTCACTTTCCATCTCTATATTTAAGAATCATGTCTCCAACCGTTTCCAGGCCCTTTGGAGTGCCCTCTGCCTGAAAACTTAATTCTGGCTGAGACTTAGTATGCTATACATAAACTGAGGGGCAGACAACTTCCAGTGATAGTTAATGGAGCTTGTGGTGGAAGCAGTGTGCAGTTATGGCGCAATGGTGACTTCCCACCACACTGGTAAGAGAGCTCACTGAATCAAATTTCAATCAGCCACTCGAACTGCAAACAAAACCTTTGTTCCAATTTAGCAAGCTCAACAGTCATTCCAATAAATCTGCAATGCTGAATACAAAAATACAAACTGTCAGAAGCACAGGAATGGTACAAGTCACATGATAGTGCAACTCACATCAAAGAGTTGAAATGTGTACATTGTTCATAATCAAACAACTTCCCTTTTGGGCCTGCACACAACCTTAACAACCAGGAAGGTTGGAGAAGATCAACAATCTCCAAGGGAACAATGAGTTCAGAACAAAATTGTTGTCCAATACTTGTCCATGAATAAACTATTATGGACAAGAGACAACCAGTAGAAGACTCTATTCTATTTCCCAGAGACAAAGCAGAACCCCAACAGAAGAAACAACTAAATGAAATCACTTATGATGGCAGAATACACCCTTTTCACATTGTCAACAAACAGAAAGTCATGGAGTTCACAGGACTGTTGGAAATGTTCAAGCCTCTGCCTTCTAAAGCAGAGCAGTCAATGGTACATTCCTGTTCAGTTGATAGGAAAGGCTGGTATGTATAGGGAATGCTGAATGACTAAAGAAATTGAGGGTTTAGTTAAGAAAAAGAAGGAAGCATATGTAAGGTGCAGACAGGATAGATCGAGTGAATCCTTAGAAGCGTATAAAGGCAGTAGGAATATACTTAAGAGGGAAATCAGGAGGGCAGAAAGGGGTCATGAGGTAGCTTTGGCAAATAAAATTGATAATACAAAGGGGTTTTACAAATACATTAAGGACAAAAGGGTAACTAGGGAGAGAATAGGGCTCCTCAAAGATCAGCAAGGCGGCCTTTGTGTGGAGCTGCAGAAAATTGGGGAGATACTAATCGAGTATTTTGTATCAGTATTTACTGTGGAAAAGGATATGGAAGATATAGACTGTAGGGTAATAGATGGTGACACCTTGCAAAATGTCCATATTACAAACGAGGAAGTGCTGGATGTCTTGAAATGCATAAAGGTGGATTAATCCCCAGGACCTGATCAGGTGTACCCTAGAACTCTGTGGGAAGCTAGGGAAGTGATTGCTGGGCCCCTTGCTGAGATATTTGTATCATCGATAGTCACAGGTGAGGTGCCGGAAGGCTGGAGGTTGGCTAACGTGATGCCACTGTTTAAGAAGGGTGGTAAGGACAAGCCAGGGAACTATCGACCGGTGAGCCTGACGTTGGTGGAGAGGCAAGTTGTTGGGTGGAATCCAGAGGAAAATGATGTAGGTGTATTTGGAAAGGCAAGGACTGATTAGGGATAGTCAATATGGCTTTGTGCATATGAAATCATGTCTCACAAACTTGATTGAGATTTTTGAAGAAGTAACAAAAAAGATTGATGAGGGCAGAGCGGTAGATGCGATCTATCTGGATTTCAGTAACGCGTTCGACAAGGATCCCCATGGGAGACTGATTAGCAAAGTTAGATCTCACAGAATACAGGGCGAACTAGCCATTTGTATACAGAACTGGCTCAAAGGTAGAAGACATAGGGTGGTGGTGAAGGGTTGTTTTTCAGACAGGAGGCCTGTGACCAGTGGAGTGCCACAAGGATCGGTGCTGGGTCCTCTACTTTTTGTCATTTTCATAAATGATTTGGATGCGAGCATAAGAGGTACAGTTAGTAAGTTTGCAGATGACATCAAAATTGGAGATGTAGTGGACAGCGAAGTGGGCTACCTCAGATTACAACAGGATCTGGACCAGATGGGCCAATGGGCTGAGAAGTGGCAGATGGAGTTTAGTGCAGATAAATGTGAGGTGCTTCATTTTGGGAAAGCAAATCTTAGCAGGGCATATGCACTTAATGGGAAAGTCCTGGGGAATGTTGCTGAACAAAGAGACCTTGGTTCATAGCTCCTTGAAAGTGGAGTTGTAGGTAGATAGGATAGAGAAGAAGGCGTTTGGTATGCTCTCATTTATTGGTCAAAGTATTGAGTACAGTAGTTGGGAGGTCATGTTGCGGTTGTACAGGACATTAGTTAGGCCACTGTTGGAATATTGTGTGCAATTCTGGTCTCCTTCCTATCGGAAAGATGTGAAACTTAAAAGATTTCTTAAAAGTTTTACAAGGATGTTGCCAGGGTTGGAGGATTTGAGCTTGAGGGAGAGGCTGTACAGGCTGTGGCTATTTTCCCTGGAGTGTCGGAAGCTGAAGGGTGACCTTATAGAGGTTTACAAAATTATGAGGGGCATGGATAGATTAAATAGGCAAAGTCTTTTCCCTGCGGTTGGGGAGTCCAGAACTAGAGGGCATAGGTTTAGAGTGAGAGGGGAAAGATATAAAAGAGACCTAAGGGGCAACTTTTTCACACAGAGGGTGGTACATCTATGGAATGAGCTGCCAGAGGAAGTGGTGGAGGCTGGTACAATTGCAACATTTAAGAGCCATTTGCATGGGTATATAAATAGGAAGGGTTTGGAGGGATTATGGGCCAGGTGCTGGCAGGTGGGACTAGATTGGGTTGGGATATGTGGTTGGCATGGACGAGTTGGACCAAAGGGTCTGTTTCCATGCTGTACATCCCTTTGACTCGATGACAATGACAGAGTGCTCAGACAGCAGCAATCTTCACTAACATAACTAACATTCTGAAACAATTTACTTCATCAGCCAAACACCCACAATGCTCTTCCCTGATGAGGAAGTGTTTGCAGAAACTTTTGATAAGCAACAAACCTGCATTTAACTTTCATTAACATTTCACCAGGCCTTATGAGTAAATAAAAGCTTATTTCATTCCTTTCCATTTTAACACAAACTATTACCCACACAAGTCTCCTTTAGCTCACAGGTCTCAGTTTACAGCTCCAAACCAAAATTGAGGAAGGAATAAAATACAAATCATGAAAAAATAATGAGGGCTGTAACATGAGTAAGGAATAATGTTGACTGCGAGATTTTCCCACAACAGATCCAGATGAAAGTACAGTCACTGCTGGGGATAATTTTTCTATTTCATACTGTTCTTTTTTTGTTCAGTCTCAAAGGTACCTGTAGCACTACCCAATGTAACATTTCCTATAGCCTGTACCTCCTACTGTTGATGGTCAATGTGGCACACAGTGATGTGATTCTTCTGCCAATCCTTGAAAGGTTTGTTAAGTGTGCAATGTCCTATTTACCATTCAAGAATATAGGATAAGTGCAAGAAATTAGAAATAGTGCACATTTGAGGTAGTTATTGTCTGTGCAGACTTAATGGGCCCGAGAATCTTTTCTGTGCTGTATGACTCTTTTACACTATCGCTGTAGGATTTGTCAGCTATCAGTACAGAGTGTGGTCTTGTACCGCTGATTGTCATCCATTTGGGAAATGTGACCATCCAACACTATTGGCTTGCCAGGAGGTTGGTCCTGATGCTGGTGATATCAATATTTCCCTTACACAGTACCATATACTGGGAGAAGTTGTAAATATTACAAGGTACTATGAATGGTGATCTGGGAAAATTAAAGTGGAAATGAAATAATTTGAAAAAGTAAAATATACAAGTAAATATTTCAGACATAAAAGCAGAAAATATTGGAACTATCCAATGAGTCGAGCAACACTTGCTTGAAAATTAAGAACTTGCCCACTGCATAATATCAGACCGGCACCCATGAGTCCTACAACATACAGTATGGTGAGAATGCCTGAATCCAGGAAAAATAGAGGATTTGGAAGGCTGAGTGTGAACAGCTGAACAGTTTCAGTGCAACAGCAAACTATTCTAGAGCAGCACAGCTGCTGATTTGGAACTGAAGGGAGCACAGATGTTTTTTTGAATCTCCGCTTTTTGTTGTACTCCTGACGAGAGTCCCTCATGTCTCCTGCTCTTCTCAAACAATGCTGATATCGTGCTTCTGGCATACCATGAAAGATTTACGCAGAGTACCAGGAAGCAATGTAAGTGGATTGACTTCTTATTACCAAATCAATTCAACTCACTTCTGCTCAAGCACACTGGCCAAATTGTAGGTCCTGACAGTTCTTGTTCAATTGCCTCCTCAAAAGACTTACTGAATACATTGTGAAAATTGATAATTTATTTTGATATTATGAACATGGAACTTCCTCTGTCCGAAAGTATTGCCCCTGCCTCTGAGCATTTTTGGAAATGATAGTCAGTACAAATGTAACAAAATGTGATGAATGCTATGGACAATTCTTCACTGGCCCTAAAAAGGAAGTAGTTGAAACAAATACTCGGAGAGGAGCAGTACTTGCTTCAGTAACCAATCACTATTTGGAAAATGCATTTGCACACTGACCTGCCATAGTCATGTGACCTTTAATGTTGCTGTCAGTTTAGAATGTTGAAGTCATTAAAGCCTGCACATGGACCATGGTGTCAGTGTTCATTGGAAATTGTGTGGATGTTGCAGGTCATAAGAGCCAGCTACTCTAAGAAACACCAGAGAAGGATTGGAAAAAAAACTTCAGACCACAACCCGATACCACTGACAGAGTCAGTATTGCTGTAAAATTTTCACTTCCATGTTCTTTGGAGATGAAAAGCAATGTGACACAGAATTCTAATTTACAATCTCAAAGGCAAAATTATGAGATAGCCACAGAATAAAGAAGAAATTCTGAATAGGTAAGAATAACAACACAGTATTGGAGAAAGAATGTCAGAAGCATTTATTTTTCCCTGGACTTCAGTACAGCTTCAATTCCACACCGGTTGAAGTCACCATGAAAATTCCATCTTTGCAATCTCACCCCTCACGTAAGGCATGGTGATCTTAGCAACAATTGTCTCTGTCTCTAATGAGTGAATTGCCAATGTTTCTTTGGGACTGTGGTGACTTTCATGTTCAGGAAAGAAGACAGAAAAAGCTGTAGAGGTGCCATTGGAGAGAACAAAGTAAAATGCAGACGTAGAGGAAATAAATGTTGCAGTGCAAATACTAGGAAAAAGGAAAGGAAACAGTGCTCTAACTGAAATAGGCTGAATCAATTTGAATGCAAATGTTTTGCTGAATAAAACAATACAAGCCTGTAATGAAGACTGCTAGAGATGTCAGATGATGATTCTGATTAATCACACTGCATCATAGAACAGATTGCCACTGCCTGATCTTGAGGTGATAAGTAACTTGTGAGTGATAGAATGATGACTACAGAAGGAACACATCAAGTGAATGTAAAGTGTCAGCTAGATAGCAGTGCTATGTGAAATGGTACTAGTTTCGCAGACTTGTACAAAAATGACTCAAGATGGTGATCCAAGAGTGAAGCCATGGAAAATAAAGTTGAGGCTACATAATGGATTGATATTTATCTCAGCAGCACAAGATAACTGCTTTGATAAGATCTCACTACCCGATGCCAACCCACTGAAGGAATTTTGCTGCAGCTTGCCACGCCAAAGTTTTTGACTACCCTTGATGAAAAGATGAGACACAACCAAGTGAAGTTGGATGAAACCAGCAGATTTCTAATGACATTCTGGATTCCATTTGGGAGATACAATTAATTGCATATGCGCGTTCAGCATTTCTACTGCTCTGGAGGAGTAACAAGACAAACAGCATTAGGTAGTCAATGGTCTTTTCAGAGTGGAAGAAATTGTAGTTGATCTACTTATCTGTGAGTATGATGTGGAAGGGCCAGTGTTGGACTGGGGTAGACAAAGTTAAAAATCACACAACACCAGGTTATAGTCCAACGGGTTTATTTTGAAGCACTAGCTTTCAGAGCACTGCTCCTACAACAGGTACCTCGTGGGGCAGGATCATAGGAGTTAGAATTTATAGTAACAGATCAAAGTGTCACACAACTGATGTGATGTATTGAACAAACCTAGATTGCTGTTAAGTCTTTAATTGTTTTGAATGGTTTGAAGGTTTCAATTTATTAAGATGTAAATCCAAGAACTGCTTTCAAATCACATTCCTGAGATATTTTAAGGTTTCAAAAAAAAGGTGATATCTCAGCTCAGACAATGCATTAAAGGTGTGAGGTTAGAGTCTGTCTGTATCCTAACTTTGAGTCTGTTTCCAAAGTAGGAATTTATAAAATGTCACATGGACTGACTGTCTGCAGATTGTATGTTTTTTGAAGAAAATAGAATGTATTTGCAAATACAAATCTGCAAATTCACCTCATCGACATATGCATGTGTGTATGAGAGAGAGTGTGAGTATGAGTATGATGGAATATATGCCTGTGAGAGGGTGTGCATGTGAGTGTGTCAGTGAAACAGCATATGCATGAGAGACGGTGTACGTGAGTGTGATCATGTGTAATAGTGTACATCGTGTAATGGTTTATAGGTGATAGGCCGGAGGGGGGGGTGGGGTTGGAGAGGTCAGGAAGAAGATTGCAGGTTAGGAAGGTGGTGCTGAGTTCGAGGGTTGGGACTGAGACAAGGTGGGGGGAGGGGAAATGAGGAAACTGGAGAAATCTGAGTTCATCCCTTGGGTTGGGGGTTCCCAGGCGGAAGATGAGGCGCTCTTCCTCCAGCCACCATGTTGCTATGATCTAGCGATGGAGGAGTCCAAGGACCTGCAAGTCCTTGGTGGAGTGGAAGGGGGAGTTGAAGCGTTGAGCCACGGGGTGGTTGGGTTGGTTGGTCCGGGTGTCCCAGAGGTGTTCTCTGAAACGTTCCGCAAGTAGGCGGCCTGTTTCCCCTCTCCCCACCTTGTCTCAGTCCCAACCCTCAAACTCAGCACCACGTTCCTAACTTGCAATCTTCTTCCTGACCGCTCCGCCCCCACCCCCACTCCGGCCTATCACCCTCACCTTATCACCCTCACCTTAACCTCCTTCCACCTCTCGCATTTCCAACGCCCCTCCCCCAAGTCCCTCCTCCCTACCTTTTATCTTAGCCTGCTTGGCACACTTTCCTCATTCCTGAAGAAGGGCTCATGCCCGAAATGTCGATTCTCCTGCTCCTTGGATGCTGCCTGACCTGCTGCGCTTTTCCAGCAACACATTTTCAGCTCTGATCTCCAGCAACACATTTTCAGCTCTGATCTCCAGCATCTGCAGTCCTCACTTTCTCCCTGCAGCGTATGAGACAGACAACATTGGCCGAGTCACTTGAGAACCTGCCATGCATCTGTGAGTGTGAAGATACACAGTCATAGAGACATAGAGATGTACAGCATGGAAACAGACCCTTTGGTTCAACTCGTCCGTGCTGCCTGCATATCCTAACCTCATCTAGTCCCATTTGCCAGCACTTGGTCCATATCACTCAAAACCCTTTCTATTCATACACTCAACCAGATGCCTTTTTAATGCTGCAATTGTACCAGCCTCCACCACTTCCTCTGGTAGCTCATTCCATACACTCACCACTCTCTGTGAAAACATTGCCTCTTAGGTCCCTTTTATATCTTTTCCCTCTCTCCCTAAACCTATGCAGTCTGGACTCACCCACCCTGGGGAAAAGATATTGTCTGTTTATCCTATCCATGGCCCTCATGATTGTATCAATCTCTGTAAGGTCATACTTCAGCCTCTGATGCTCCATGGAAAACAGCTCCTGCCTATTCAGCCTCTCCCTATAACTCAAATCCTCCAACCCTGACAACATCCTTGTAAATCTTTTCTGAACCCTTTCAAGTTTCACAAACATGGCCTAACCAATTTCCTGTACAGCTACAACATGACCTCCAAATCCGATACTCAATGCACTCACCAGTAAAGGAAAGCATACCAATTGCCTTCTTCACTATCCTATCCACCTGTGACTCTACTTTCAAGGAACTATGAATCGACACTCCAAGGTCTCTTTGTTCAGCCACACTCCCTAGGACCTTACCATTAAGTGTATAAGTCCTGCTCTGATTTGCTTTTCCAAAATGCAACACCTCACATTTATCTAAATTAAACTCCATCTGCCGATCTTCAGCCCATTGGCCAATCTGATCAAGATCCCATTGTACTCTGTGGTAACTTTCTTCGCTGTCCACTACACCTCCAATTGTAGTGTAATCTTCAAACTTACTAACTAGATCTCTGATGTCCACATCCAAGTCATTTATGTAAATGACGAAAATTAGTGGACCTATCACCTTGTGGCACACCACTGGTCACAGACCTCCAGTCTGAAAAGCAACTCTCCACTATCACCCTCTGTCTTCTACCTTTGAGCCAGTTCTGTATTCAAATGGTTAATTCTCCCTGTATTCAATAAGAATGAACCTTGCTAACCAGTCTCCCATGAGGAACCTTGTTGAATGCCTTACTGAAGTCCATATAGATCAGATCTACAGCTCTGCCCTCACCAACCCTCTTTGTTACTTCTTCAAAAAACTAAATCAAGTTTGTGAGGCATGATTTTGCATGCACAAAGCCATGCTGACTATCCCTGATCAGTCCTTACCTCTCCAAATATATGTGCATCCTATCCCTCAGGATTCTCTCTGACAACTGTGTTTGTATGGGTTTCCTCTGGGTTCTCAATTTTCCTCCCACAGTCCAAAGATGTGCAGGTTAGGTGAATTGGCCATGCTAAATTGCCCATAGTGTTAGGTGCATTAGTCAGAGGAAAATAGGCCTGGGTGGGTTACTCTTCCGAGGTCGGTGTGGACTGGTTGGGCCGAAGGGCCTGTTTCCACACTGTAGGGAATCTAATGTAAATAAAAACTTGCCCACCACCATTGATGTCAGGCTCACCAGCCTATAGTTCTTTGGCTTTTCCTTACCACCCTTCTTAAACAGTGGCACCATGTTAGCCAATCTCCAGTCTTCTGGCACCTCACCTGTGACTATCGATGATACAAATATATCAGCAAGGAGCCTAGCAATCACTTCCCTATCTTCCCACAGAGTTCTGGGGTACACATGATCAGGTCCTGGGGATGTATTCACTTTTATACATTTCAAGACATCCAGCACTGCCTCCTCTGTAATATGGACATTTTTCAAGATATAACCATTTCTTTCCCTACATTCTATATCTTTCATATCCTTCTCCACAGTAAACAGTATCTCCCCCATCTCCTGCAGCTCCGCACAAAGGCCGCCTTGCTGATCTTTGAGGGGAACTATTCTCTCCCAAGTTACCCTTTTGTTCTTAATGTATTTATAAAAATCCTTTGGATTCTCCTTAACTCTATTTGCCAAAGCTGTCTCATGTCCCCTTTTTGCCCTGCTTAGCATCCTCCTACTGCCTTTATAATCTTCTAAGTATTCACTCAATCTCTCCTGCCTATTTTTGTCATATGCTTTTCTTTTTCCTACTCAAAACCTGCATTTCTCTAGTCATCGAGCAATCCCTACACCTACCAGCCTTTCTTTTCACCCTAACAGGAAAATACTATCTCTGAACACTTGTTATTGCAGGCGTCCCATTTTCCAGTTGTTCCTCTACCTGATAGTTCTTGCCCAATACCGTAAAAATTACTCTTCCTCCAATTTAGAACTTCACCTTTTAGATCTGGCCTAACCTTTTCCATCGCTATTTTAAAGTTAATAGAATTATGGTCACTGGTCCCAAAGTGCTCCCTCACTGACACCTCAGTCACCTGCCCTGCCTTATTTCCCAAGAGTAAGTCAAGTTTTGCACTTTCTCTCGTAGATATATCCACATACTGAATCAGAAAATGTTCTTGTACACACTTAACAAATTCTTCTCCATCTAAACCCTTAATACTGTGACAGTCCCAGCCTATTTTTGGAAAGTTAAAATCCCCTACCATAACCACCTTATTATTCTTACAGATAACTGAAATCTCCTTACAAATTTGTTTCTCAATTTTCTGCTGACTATTGTGGTCAACAAATTACAGACCATATTCAGAATCAAGTGAGACTGCTGAACAGAACTCACCAAATGACTATAAAGCTGACCAAGAAAAAAATGCAATTTAAGATCTCTGAAATAAAGTACTGATAGTGAAACAACTGCCTGATCTTGATAAGCTGTAGTAACCAAAGTTAAAATATTGCAATTGTGTGGACCACTGAACAAACTTTCCATCTAATTTGTCATCATCTGTGTGAACTTTTACATGCAAACTCACTGCAAAGAATGTGCAGTGGTATTAGGGCACAAAACAAGAAGTCATTTTTGTTTGCAACAAACGACTGTTAATAACAATACCAGTATGAATTACTATGATACCAATGAAAAAGTTACCTTGCAGCATGATGCGAGAGCATTGAATTGAACCAACTATTATGTTGCAAACACACCAAGTTGTGTTTCCACTCAAGAAATTAATGCAAGTTAAATGATGCTGTGCAAAAGTTGAGGAAAAGTGGTTGGCTGTTCTTTTTTGTCTGTGTGCATATTAATCAATATCTGCGTGAGAAAGACATGATGATAATACAATCTGACCACAAACCACTTCAAAGCATCTGTCTGAAACATTGTCAATTTGTTCCAAAATGTTTGCAAGAACTGTTACTTACTTCCAAAGATAACATTTGAAAATGACATACAAGGAAAGGAAACAGATGCAGATTACCAAGGTGCTGTTTAAGAACTTCACTCACTATGAAGGAATTTGAGTATATCAGTACAGAATGTGAAATATACACAATTCAAAAAGAAGCAGTGGAAGAAGATGTTCCAAAGTAGAGACATTGAATTGGAAAAACAACTGCCTTGTTCGGATTAAGCAAGCTATGTAATGAGGTACAACGCTCCAAATGTTACAAAAAGCAGTGATGAAAGGCTGCCTGAAACCATCAATTTCTGGAACCTGGAACAACCTGTTTCCCTAACAGAGTATTGGGAATAGATAGATAAAAGGATTGCACTGGATTGTCCCAAAGGAAATGAGAAAGTAGATGCTGAGGTATATTTACACAGGTCATAAAGTGAATGATCAAAGACAGGAAGAATTCTGTACTGGCTAAATATGAGCAATCAGATTAAGGATCATGTCATCGAGTTCAGTTTTCATAGGAATACCAAGACGAGCAAGCTATGTGGCCACACATGACTCATGGTGTCCCAGACAATTATTAAGGCTTGGAGTAGACCTCACGACTCTCGCAGGAATTAATGATTTCTTTACAGTTGACTACTATTCTGACCACTGAAAGTGATGCAAGCTGATGTCAATGACTACCAGTGAGATTGTAAAATATCTGAAAGTGCACGTCAGTCATTGCAACATTCCACACATGGTGGTGAGCAACTATAGCTCTGAATTCACATGAAGAATTCAAGTGCTTTTCAGTGATCGGGAGATTTCCATAACATATGTCTTCTCCAGTTAAATCTTCAGTTAAACTTCAAGGCTGAGATAGCAAGGAACATTGTTGAAAAGCCAAAACAAATCAAGCAGATTCAATACAGATATATACAAGGCAAATGTAGATTGCAGCAGCACATCTGTTAACAAAATGCATGGCAACTTGTTCAGTGAAGCGATTGATGTCACTCCACAATCAAACAACTCTTTCAATTTCTAAAAAGTGGTAACAGAAGTGAGTGGGGGGAAAAAAAGAAAGTGAAATGACAGCCAAATTTCATTTTAATAAAGCCATCAAATCATTATTAGAACTGTCAGTCAGAGTGAAATCTTTCAATGCTATCAACAAAAGTCAACCCACTGAACAACTAGCAACCTGTGGAAAGAAGTTGTGACCTAGATCCTACAGAGTGAATGTGAAAACTCACAGTTATTATGCATAACTAGAGAATCTGCTCATCTGAAAATAGATGAAGAAGAAAATGTAATTTCACCAACCATCAGAGGTCCCCAACTTGGGCAATCAGCATTTAGGTCTTCTGCGTATGAATGCATATGAAGGCAAACTGGAGGTGGAAATGGTATTCCCTGAAGAAGAAACATTTTCCTCATTCATTCAATGGATTTGAGTGTTTTTGACTTGGCCAGCATTAATTACTTATCCTTAATTGTCCAGAAGGCAATTAACAGTCAACCACATGCTGTAGGTATGGAGTCACATAGGGCCAGACGAGGTAAAGACAGAGCTTTTCTTCCTTGAAAGTCATTATAGAATACTGGCCACCATTGAGCTAGCTTTTTTATTGCAGACTTATACTGAATTCAAATCTTTCTATCTGCCATAGTGGGAATCGAGCCTACTATTCAAGATAATTCACCTGGGCTTCTGGATCACTTGCCCAGACTGTCTCTCCTTTGCATCACCCCAGGAATGAGCATATAATAACTGCACAGTCAATACAGCAATGTACCTGAATGCATTCATATGCAGAAGACCTAAATACTTTAAAGGTCATGTATACTGTGTGTGTGCAGACAGAAGAAAATTGGATAGAGCGGAATGATGAAGCAGTTTTGTTTCTGAATAACAATGGTCTTTATAGACTGTGCATATTGGATAACTTGCTTATGCACAGATAAGTTGCGATATTTTTCTTTGGTTTATTTATGAAAATAGGATGATTGGAGACCCTGCATTTGTATACTGTGTACTATGATTTGCCATAGTCATCTAATCTCTAATATAGGTATTTTCAATTTCGAGGAGAGAAGCCATTAAACCTTACACATGGAACAATCACTCATGACAGTTTAAACCATGTTTCTATTGCTAATTAATTTAATTTGATTGATCATAATCTGAATTGACTGAAGTTGTACTTGATGGTCAATTAGTTGAGGACTGTTGCGTAACTATCCATCAAACAAGCCATTCTAGTATAATCTGGTTGTCAGGAGCTAATTATTTTTCAGGCAATTCGACAATATATGTTTACTTCAGGCAAATGCCAGATTAAAAAGCTTGTGGAAAGATGCTGTTGCGAAAGAAAAGTCATTTTTGTCCACAGTTGTAGCAATTAACAGCTAGCAGGTACTGCAGCTTTTGCTGCATGTTAAACCAATCTGCTGAAGTTTGCTTTGTATGCTTCGTTATGCTGTGACATTTTCAAGCTGCTGTTAGATATGTAAATAAATGTATGGGTACTGTCTTTTAAGGGAGTGACATTTTAATTTCAAAACAAGTTTTGAAAAGTGATGAGAACTAATCTTTTTATGTTTCATGAGATTGGAGATGTGAGCTGTTACTTGCAGCAAAATTACCGCAAAAATAACAGAAGCATTTCACAATATGAGGTGGTGGTAATAGTGTGGGGTCAATTTTCTTCACTACTTGACTGAAAAGTGAGCTATGTTTTTATTGTTTTATGATCTCAGCTGATTTTACTACTGGACATATTGGATCCTCGATTGAAATTTAGCTTAATAGATCAGTTTTTTTTTCCTCTTTTAATTAAATGTGGTGTTCTTTCATTGTAACATAAGCACGCAAGGTGGCAAATTGGGTTTTCATAATAAAATTAAAGTTTATTGAACAAAAGAAGTGAAAATAAAAACAGCCAAGCCGTTTATATGTGTCACAGTTTGGAAAGTTTCAAAACACGTGGCAAACAAAGTCCACTTTATTTCCAAGCACTGTTATATTGCAACTAATCAAAATCCAGAGTTATTTTCCTTCCCTATCAAATCTGTAGATTTGGCTTAACTATTTTGTCCTCAGTTTCTCACCTGTGCACTGTGAAGCCTTTTCTTTGAATCGTATTGTAACTGAAATCTTATGTGAAAAAATATAGCTTTCTTACCAAACACTCTGGGCCTGAAGGTTCCACAAATTGCACTTTTTCAGTAAGGTAACTTACTTCCTTACCTACTCTGAACAATTTCCTTTACTCTAAGCAAGCCTAAAGTTGCATTTAATTTCCATCAGATCTCTTTTGAACTGCCCAAAACCTCTGGGCCTTTTAATTATGCAAAATTCGAACGCAGCTAATGTTGTACAATAACAAAAATAGAAACTGCTGGAGAAACTCAGCAGGTCTGGCAGCATCTGTAGAGAGAAAGCAGAATTCACATCTGGAGTGCTGGGGTCACAGGACTCAAATTATTAACTCCACTTTCTCTTCACAGATGCTTACAGACCCGCTGAGTTTCTTCAGAATTTCCTTTTTAATTAGATTTTTTTGCTTTATTTTCATGGTTTTCAATGTTTTCCATTTGCTGTTGTAAAATTCCATGATATAGACAAATTTTCATTAACATTCCAAGAAGTACATACTGATTAAAATCATGGTTCCAGAAAGATTTAGTAATTATTAAATCCCTTCATACAAAATAGGTCAACATCCATATACATCTAGTTTGAAATTCCAAACTCTCAAAATAATATTGCCAACTAGTTGGATTTGCCAAACAACTACAGGCAATAATCATCTCCAAAAACACAGAGTTCAACGAATTCAATATGATGTCTAAAGGCATTATTATTCTCAAATTTCCAACAATTAACATTTCGGGGCTGCCATAAAGCAGAATTTTAATTAAAACCAGCTAATTGGACCAGCTACATATACAGTACTCTGCAGCTGGTGACTCACCTCCTGCCTCATGAAAGTTTTATTAATATCTAAAAAGCATAAGTTGGAAGTGTGATGGAATTTTTTCCTCTTTGATGACTCCAAGAAGCTTCAAGAATCTCTATCCAGGACAAAGAAATCGAATTGATCTGCATCCCTCCACTATCAATGTATGGATTAGATTAGATTACTTACAGTGTGGAAACAGGCCCTTCGGCCCAACAAGTCCACACCGACCCGCCGAAGCGCAACCCACCCATACCCCTACATTTACCCCTTACCTAACACTACAGGCAATTTAGCATGACCAATTCACCTGACCCGCACATCTTTGGACTGTGGGAGGAAACCGGAGCACCCGGAGGAAACCCACGCAGACACGGGGAGAATGTGCAAACTCCACACAGTCAGTCGCCTGAGTCGGGAATTGAACCCGGGTCTCAGGCGCTGTGAGGCAGCAGTGCTAACCACTGTGCCACCGTGCCTTTAATATGTACTATCTACAAGAAAAACTGTTGGAACTTGCCAAGCCTTCTTCAGAATTGAAGTTTGGAATTGAAATGCAAAACTGTATTAATTTGCACTTATTGCAGACATCCATCTCATAGCTTGTTCAAAGAAGACACACTACAAACTGAACCTGGAACATCACAGGCTGAGGGGTGACCTTATAGATGTTTACAAAATCATGAGGGGCATCGACAGGATAAATAGACAAAGTATTTTTCCTGGGGTGGGGGAGTCCAGAACTAGAGGGCATAGGTTTAGGGTGAGAGGGGAAAGATATAAAAGGGATCTAAGGGACAACTTTTTCACACATGTATGTGTTTGGAATGAGCTGCCGGAGAAAGTGGTGGAGGCTGGTACAATTGCAACACTTAAAAGGCATTTGGATAATATTTGAATAGGAGGGGTTTGGAGGGATATGGGCTGGGTGCTGGCAGATGGGACTAGATTAGGTTGGGATATCTGGTCGGTATTGATGAGTTGGACCGAAGAGTCTGTTTCCATGCTGTAATCCCTATGACTCTATGACTGTATGACCTGTGAGTACATAATGTGACATCAGAGTCGAACTGATTTTAAGTAGAGAAGAGCTGTATAGAAGAACAATTACTGAAAGAGGAACACAGGAAACTTCCTATGAAAACTACAAAGGGAAACTGAATGCTAGAGAAAAGGAACAAATAAACAGCTAAAATACACAATTCTGAAAATTCTTCTAGCTCCAGTCCAAACCAAAGGTAGTATGAATTAGAACTAACAGCATCTTCCCCACTCTCAGTGGCACAATTAGAAATTTTGACAAATTTATTAACAAATTAAACAAATAGAAGAATGATTACACTTCTATCATTGTTGGGGGAAGATTATTGTAAAATATATTCCACCCTAAATCTCTCTGAAGGACAAAAATAATGGCAGAAATTTGCAATCTTTCAAGACACAACTCAAACTTCTGGCAAACATAATTGATGAATGGTATGCATTCAATATTTGGGTCCAAGATTAAAAAAAAATCATTATGTTACTGCATTATCACAGTATACAGAATCCAGTGAAATTATGCAATGAAATGATAATGCAATCAAAGATAAGATTATTTTTGTCATTCAACATTCAAAAATGTGAATATAACTGTTGAGAGAGAAGAAATGGACAGGAAAGTGATCAACATGCGTACAAGTCCTGAGGTTGTAAATTAGGAGCTAGAGCATATTCTAGAGCATAACAGATAGAACATCCTTGCAATATGCTGATTATAGATTCCAGGTCAAAAGGGCAGGATGCAAATACTGTGGAGAGCACCACATAGTGGAAAAGAAGGTGTGTCCAGAATGAGGTAAATTTTGTTTTCCACTGGTGAAAGCTAAATCACATTGCACACAAATGTTTGACGAAAATGAAGCACACAAACCAAGTGCAGATGACCACTGGAGACATTCCAGCTGCAGATTCTGATCAATCCCTCCACACCACATAAATAATTGGTTGTTCAGGTCGATCAATGATACGTGATTTGTGACTGTTGGAATAAAGACTTTAGAAGGAGAACATGAAGTCAACTTGAAGTGTGAGACAGATACTGGTGCATCAAAAACATCTCAAATTGCACAGATTTTTGTGAAGTGGTTTAATGTGGTGATCCAAAAATGAAACCCTTAAAAGTAAATCCTCGGCACTTCTGTAAATCACAACTGTTGCAGAATGGATTAGCAACATGATGACCGTGAAACAAGCTGGAAAGCTGAGAATATAGTAAACACTGAGGAGATCTCACTGCTCCATAACAACCACAAAAAGAGCTTTTGCTACAGTGTGTGAAGGTAAAAATCTTGACTACCCTTGATTCATTGGATGGTTGCACGTTAGTGAATCTGGATGACAGCAGCAGCCTTTAAACTATCTTGTGGTTTCCATTCCATTATTGTAAGTGGCAGGGTGGCTCAGTGGTTAGTATTGCTGTCTCACAGCACCAGGGTCCCAGCTTTGATTCCAGGCTTGGGCAACTGTATGTATGGAGTTTGCACATTCTCCCTCACTCTCTGTGGGTTACCTCCAGGTGCCCTGGTTTACTGCCATTGTCCAAAGGTGTGTAGGTTAGATGGATTGGTCATGCTAAATTGCCCATTGTGTCCAGGAATGTTCAGGACAGGTGTATTATCCATAGAAAATGCAGAAATACAAGGATAGGGTAATAGGATGTGTCTGGGTAGGATGGTCATCGGAGGTTGGTGTGGATCCAATGGGTCAAATTGCTGGTTTCCAAATTGTAGAGGTTCTGTGATTTCACAGAAACAAATGGTTGCATATGTTTTTTGGAATCTCTACAGCTCAAGAAGAGTATCAATGTCGACAGCATGAAATAGTTAGTAATCATAGCAAACTGCAAGCTACAGTGGATGATCTGCACCCATCTATCTCACACACAGTTCAATTAAGATGTTGTGAAAGCTGTGTTTTCCCATGAACCTGGAACAGAAAGCACATCACAAACCTGTAACCTCTGCTACCTAGAAAGACAAAAGTAGTCGGCTTGGAAGGTTAAGGATCTGATTTGAAATATCTAGTCGTTCCATCATCATCGTTGGATCAAAATCCTGGAAGTTCTTTTCTAACATCACTGTGGGTTGTACCAACGTGGTACAGACTACAGTTCTTGCAGATAGAAACTCACCATCAACTCCTGTAGGAAAAGGATGCGTAAACAACACATGCTGGTCTTTCCAGCAATGTTTATATCCATTGAATGCAAAAATACCTTTTTCAAAATTCCTGGAAAGTGATCTTATTCTTGCTTTATGAGAGACTAAAATTTAAATGATTTGCAAGCTTTTATATTTGAAACATTTTTGTGTACATTTGCTGCATACATGTTCAACAGCACATGAGATGAAACATTATTTTCTTCCTTCTCATCATGCAGTATTCTTGCATAATAATGCTGTATTAGTTTTTGAGTCTTTTGATATCTCAGGCATATCTAATTGAGTTATATATTCTACAAGGATGGTTCCCATGAGTACCAGAAAATGAGAAATGAGAGCCACAGGAAGTTAAATGAATCGTTTCACTGATGATGTTGCACAAAAGCTTTTGATGGATTGAGCTATCTTGACCTATTTTTCCTTAAAGACACTCTGTCTACTTTGTACAGTTCCTGATTGGTCTGACTTTAGAGTTGCCATTTTACTGCTCCCTGGATTACTTTGCACTGTTGTTTGAACATCCAGCAGTCTTGATCTATGCTTCAAAATAATAATAAGAATATGTTGAAATGTGATAAAATTTCATGTTAATAAATGAGCAGTTCACCTTGCAAGGGATTACTAAATGATGATACGATTTCAAGTGAAGTTGTGATGCATATTGTTGAGTGATACTAGCAGCAACAGAAAACGTCAAGTTTCTAAATATTGTATGTTGCAATGTTTACAGTATGCATCAGTTCTAAAGTTCATCGACTTAATTGTTCACCTTATTGTGGCTGAGGGAAACACCATAAGTTAAAGTTCTTGTAAAATGCATTCATTCCACAAATGTGGGTGATGTGTTGAGGTTTCATCAAAAGGGATTGTGGGAATTCTGCATTCTAAACAAATGCTATGTTTAGAAGCAGTCTGCATTGAAGAATTTCTGTCAGAATACTTGTAATTTTATCTGTGATCATTTAACCTTTTGAGCTTCTCAGTTTCAGTACAAGACTGGTAAATTTATCCCAATAAGGGCACATCATAATTGGTATTTCTGCAGAATTTGTTCCTGAATGCATGCCCTTTGTTTCATAGACCATTTCCTGACAAGTTACAAACATACACATGTACAAAATTGAAAAACAGTAAAAGACCACTTATCCCACTGTAAAAAGTAAGTGGATAGAATGGGAGTCGATTTCTCTAAGCATTCTGGGGTCATTTTGCTCTGCTATAGCCAAAAGAATAGGAAATTACTCGTCAGTCAATCTAACCATTGTGGTGGGGAAGTTAACAGAAAGAATTCTGAGGGACAGAATATATCTGCATTGGAGAAAAATAAATTAATCAAGGATAGTGAGCCTGGATTTATAAAGGGAAGGTTATTTTTGATAAACTTAACTGAATTTTTAAAAGACGTAAACATTAATATTGTTTTGTGTAATACTTTTGATGTGGTCTCCATGAAATTTCACAAGGCTTTTGATAAAGCTCCTCTTGACAGACTGGTCAAGAAAGTAACAGCTCATGAAATTCACGGCAAAATAGCAAATTGGATCCAAAATTGGCTAAGAGGCAGGATGCAGAGGGTGTGGTGTTAGAGGGCTGTATCCATGACTGGAAGTTTATATAGTGTTCAATCATCGCCTGATAGGGAGCTTGATTGTGTGAGAGATGGTGAAGACGAGATTTATCAGGATGCTGCCTGGATCAGAGGGTCTGAACTGTGTGTAAAGATTGAGTTAGGGTTAGGCTGGGGTTGTTTTCCTTGGAGCAGCAAATGTAGAGAGGAGACCTGATAGAAGTGCTTGAGAGGCATGGACAGATAGGAAGGCACTTTCTCATTAGGATAGAAGAGTGATTAGAAGAGCCAACCACCAAGAAGTGAGGTAGAAGGCTAAAAGGTGAACTGAGAAATCTTTTCACTGGGAAAATAATGGGAGTCTGAAATGGTGATTGAGTCAATAACTCGTATAAATTTAAGTAGTATTTAGGATTTCACTTGTGTTGCCATAGCCTCGAGAGCTATGAGCCAAGAACTGGAAATGGGATGAATGTCATCAGGCTTTTGACTGGCAATGGGTTCGATTGTCTCCTTCTGTGCTGTAAATGTCTATGAGGCCCACCAAGCCTGCCTCCATTCTCAAGGTGAACTGAGTATCATAATGATATATTTCCTTCCCTTTTGCCCTTTATTTGGTCACATGATTTCCTGGAAGAGACCAAAGTTGACAAAAATCCAGGCCCATTATGGGAATGAATACAGTGCTCAGAATATTGCCCTCCGTTCCCTGCAGATGATCAACATTAGTTCAGGATAACATATAGATTAATTGTCATTTGTAGTTAATGGAGCTCAGCCTCTTTACATTCTCCTATAATACTGATAAAGTGTGGTGCTGGAAAAGCACAGCAGGTCCTGAAGAAGGATCCTGCCCAAAACATGACTCTCTTGCTCCTTGGATACTGTCTGACCTGCTCTGCTTTCTCCAGCGCCACGCTTTATCAACTCTGACTTTCCAGCATCTGCAGTCCTCACTTTCTCTGAGTTCTATAATTTTGCCTTCTGCTTGACAGAATGTTTGTCTCAAGAGGAGAACTTTGTCAGATAACTTCTTTTCCATTGAAAATGCTCAAATTATGAACTATTTTGGATGGTATTTATTACCAATGTTGTGTTAAGATCTGGCCTTATTCTTTGTAATATAAACAACTTGTGTTTTAAGAAACAGATGTCAAACTTTGACTTTGAAGCTAAACTGCAGGAGCACATTCTTCAAGCAGTTATTTGATTTTTGCAGGAACCGTACCTGTACTAGAAATGACAGTAAAGGAAATGAATGAATCTGCTTCTGAAAAGAGATTTAAGTCTCTGGCAGTAATGGTATTGTAAAAGTCGTATGACATAACACATTAGCTGAGATTTTCCATGATGAGTGAAGTTTACATCTGCATTGCTACTGGCAGACTTTTAGACAGATTCAAATGTGAGTACAGACTTGACAACAAACTTCCCAAGGTCAATGGAATATCATGCTGCAGCTTTGGGAGTTGATGAGTGTTGGAAACATGTTGGTGATTGTACATTTCCTTGCAGGTGGTGGACATTTACTGACGATTCCTTTGTGCTTCTAGAAATAATGTGCCTTTGGATGCAGTGGGACAATCACTACATCTGAGCTGGAACTCATACTTTCAAGTCCCACTCCAGGACTTGGTGTCCAAGGCAGGTGCATTTATAAAGAAGCCAAAACAAATTGGGTATCAATTTGTACAATCTGCCAACGAATGGCAGCTGGGTAAGAGCAAAGGGGATTCCTTGTCAACCACATTATGGAAAGAAGTTAGAACCTCTGGGGAGTGTTGCTGAACAAGACCTTGAAGACTCCTTCAAAGTGGAGTCACAGTAGATAAGATAGTGAAGAATGTGTTGGGAATGCTTGCCTTTATTGGTCAGTGCATTGAGTATAGGAGTTGGGAGGTCATATTGTGGCTGTACGGGACATTGGGTTCGGCCTCTTTTGGAATACTGCATTTGATTCTGGCCTCCCTGCTATTGGAAGGATGTTGTGAAACTTGAAAGGGTTCAGAAAAGATTTAACAGGAGGTTGCTAGGGTTAGATGGTTTGAGCTATGGGGAGAGGCTGAACAGACTGGGGCTGTTTTCCCTGGAGGGTCAAAAGCTGAGGAGTGACCTTATACAGGTTTATAAATGCATGAGGGGTATGGATTAGGTGAATAGACAAGGTGTCCGAGGAGTCGATGTTTCAAGCATAAGTCCTTCATCAGGAATGTTGGGGGGTGGGGGGGGGAGATCCCCAATGGGGCAGAAAGATAAATGGGAGGGGAACGGGGCTAGGGGGATGGTAGCTGGGAATGCAATAGGTAGATGAAGATGGGGGGTAGGTCGGAGCAGGTAGATGGTGGGAAGGAAGATAGCCAGGAAGGACAGTCAACTCTCTTGCTCCTCGGATGTTGCCTGACCTGCTGTGCTTTTCCAGCGCCACAATTTTGACTCTGAACTCCAGCATCTGTAGTCCTCACTTTAACCTAAATAGACAAGGTCTTTTCCTTGGGGTGGAGGAGTCCAGAACTAGTGGCTATAGGTGTAGAGTGAGAGGGGAAAAATTTGAAAGGTGCCTTGAGGGCAACTTTTTTAAACAGAGGGTGGTGCATGTATGGAATGACCTGCCAGAGAAAGTGGTGGAGGCTGGTGCAATTACAACATTTAAAAGGCATCTGGATGGGTATATGAATAGGAATGGTTCAAAGGAATATTAGATTAATTTAGGATATCTGGTCAGCATGGACGAGTTAGACCAAAGGGTCTGTATTTGTCCTGTATATCTCTACGACTCTATGATTTTCCTATCACTCAAGCGAAAACATGTGCATGTGCTTCTTGGGGAGTAATGTGGCTCAGTTGACTTGACAGCTGGTGTGGGTTGGATTGGTAATAATAGAACAGGTATCAGTTGTTATTCTACCTGATGTGGATTTGGGACCAGACTCTTTGTCCCTCCCATGATTGAGATTGTGTTGGTGTGAGCTAGGCTCATTTTCAGGCACAGAAGTCAAGAAGTGGAAGAATTAAATCTTCAAGACAGACGACCAGTTAAGCATCAGAGAGACCTAGTCAGAATTTAATAGGTTTTAAAAGAAAAACCATGTGATCATTCCATGAAAGAAGATATCATGGACTTTGAACATTTTATCGAAAGAGATTAATGGAATTCCAGTTGGGGACTGCTAGTTAGATATTCAGTTACTAGGTAATGCTCAGATACCTCATGGACAGGAAATTGGTTCAGATCCTGGAGAAGAAAGCCCAGTTAGTTCAGATGTCTACTGCCTTTAAAAAGAGCCATGGTGCAAACATTTCTTTGAGCTCTATGTGTCAAATGCGACATTCTTTGTTGACAAAAAAAAAGAACTCGATGATAACCAGATTTTAAAATGATCACAGTATTGGGTAAGGCATCAGTATTATGGAAGGGTTTTAGACAGGCTAAAGGAGTAATAAAAGCTGTCCTAGCAAATCTGCTTATAAAAGAAGGAAACAAAATGGATAAAATGGAACGTGAAAGGCTACCAACCTGAAACATTGCCCTTTGGTTTTCTTGTTATACAGGTATTACCAGACTTGAGGGATATATTAGTTCTTGATCATTCTGGTGACCCTTGCTTTCAAATCATTGAAAACTTGAAACGCTGTGATTTGGGTGCTCTGACAAATGCCATTCCATGTGCACAAGTAATTCACTAAAGAATGAGGAATGTATATCTCTGAAGTCTTTGTACAGGTAGGTTAGAATATAGCATCTCCTGTGCAGTTTGACTTGGGCATTATCTTTCTGTAGTTCTTTTCCTCCTGTATTCCTGTCATATTGGGAGGTCTTATAAACATGAGTAATAACACATGAGGTGGAAAATAAATGAAATACGTGGCCAGAGGACTCAAATGCCAGTGAGGATTAGACAAAGCAAAACCTTATGAAGTCGCTTACGTAAACATAACTTTACCACCTAATCATTCCGGGTGTTCATTTCAAATGTTCATGCTCCACCATAGATGCCTTGCATATCAAAACAGAGGAAAATAACATGTACGGCAGACATTATCAAATTGCTATTTTACTGAAGCATTGACTTAATAGATATCTACCTAGGATCCTGAACTGTAAAGGAAATAAATAATTTTTGAAGTTAACATCATATTTGAAGTTCTCTATTCAATACAGCAGAAGATATCATTTATTAATTGCTTTCAAAAGATAGCTGAGACTGATTGGATTTAAGAGGGCTCCTTTATGAGGAAAGATTTCAAGGAACTTCATGCTCTTGAGTAGATGATGAGGAGGGGCCTCATAATTTCTGTAGACCTTGAGAAATTTGGTCCTGTGAAGTTCTTTAATCAGGTACATTTGTATTGGTCCATTAGTAATTAGTTATTTTTGTGGTATATTTTCAGTCATTTCTTAAAGGTCTATATTATTTCCAGTGCAATTTCCATGCAGGCATGAACTGAAAGATGTATATCATGCACAATTGAACAGTATATCGATGCACATTTTTAGTAATATTTCTCCTGCCTTGTTTGAGAGCAGGAAAGATTTGAAGCAAAGTTAGAGAGTGACTTTTGTTTCAACCTGACTGGTACATATATATTTGTTCTCATATGTACATACATCCCCAAGTTTTGTGTTAGTATTGTTTTATGTGCTGTTTTTGATGGAGAGTTATATTGTTAGTTTCATATTGCTGTTTGGGGGATATCAGCTTTACGTGATAACATGTCACTCCATGACTAAAGTTTAAACAGTGAGTGACATTCAAAATAGATGCACAGCAGCATGTCCAAACCCTTCGCCTTGTCATTATCCTCTAAATAAAGCTGGGTAGGCCACATAAGCCTATCCTTAAGCAAGTCCTTACAGAATCTGCCACAATGCATTCATCAAACAGACTGGGAAAAGGAAAAATATGACAGCCATAGAGAAGCGTGGGAAGCAGAGAAAATGAGCATGTGCTTAAAAAGAATAAAATGTATGAAACCTTTTCAGACAATTACCCTTTCTCAGTGCTTTCCTGCACTATGTCACTGTTTAGTTTAATCATAAAGATATAGCTATGCAGCAGGAATCAATGAGTCATTAGAATGCTTCTTCATATTGAATTTTTGAAATGTTTATCACTGAAAAGTACACTTTGAAAATGAAATGTAGTTTTGAATGCGACTTGTTTCAGTCATATATTACCATCAACTAGTATAAGGGAAAAGTGTTCCTACAGTGTAGAAAAGAAAATTGTCATTCAGAGCACTACACATTGTCCACTGGTAGAAAATCAAATGCAACCCAAAGCCGAATAATGATGTTGACTGTTAACCCTTGGAACACTCAGCTCCCTTGGGCTTTATCTGGGAAATCATGTAGTAGCTTTCAATTGTTAGTTTAATGATACTCCTCAAAAGTATTGGGGTGTCAGGGAAATGGGGTGGAATTAGTATTGTCTATTTGAACTAAGCTCTGACAAATGAATGGCAACCGGAATATAGTGAATGAGATGCATCTTCTGCTACTTCCATGAGTTATAATTAGATTTGTATGATATGGTACATTGTCACAAAAATAAACTGACAGTGACTCACTAAACATTAATTGTCTGCAAAAACAAAGTCACGATATGATGTTGTAGTTATCAATGGATTAAATTTCAAAGGACAATTTTCTTTTGGTTTGCTTTAACTTGATGTGTAGAAACATTAAATTAGTCAAGAATATGGAATAAGGAGCATCCTATATTACATTTTGCTTTATATGGAATCTTAGAGTCAGAGAGATGTACAGCATGGAAACAGACCCTTCAGTCCAACTCGTCCAGATATCTCAAGCTAATCTAGTCACATTTGTGAGCACTTGGTCCATAACCCTCTAAACCCTTCCTATTCATATACCCAAGCAGGTGCCTTTTAAATGCTGCATTGTACCAGCCTCCACCACTTCCTCTATGCCCTCACTCCACACATGCACCAGCCTGTGTGTGAAAATATTACTCCTTGGGTCCCTTTTATATCTTTCCCCTCTCATCTTATACCTATACCATCTAATTCTGGACTCCTCCACCTCAAGGAAAACACCTTGCCTATTTATCCTATCTATGCCCCTCATGATTTTATAAACTCTAATTAGTCACCCCACAGCCTCTGATGCTCCAGGGAAAACAGCTACAGCCTATTCAGCCTCTCCCTATCGCTCAAATCCTCCAACTCTGGAACATCCTTTTCAGTCTTTTCTGAACCGTTTCAAGTTTCACACCATCTTTCCGATAGGAAGAAGACCAGAATTGCACGCAATATTCCACCAAATATGACACCAAAATAGGAAACGTAATGGACAGCGAAGAAGGTTACCTCAGAGTACAATGGAATTTTGATCGGATGGGCCAATGGGCTGAGGAGCAGTAGATGGAGTTTAATTTAGATAAATGTGAGGTGCTGCATTTTGGAAAAGCATATCGGAGCAGGACGTATACACTTACTAGTGAGATCTTGGAGAGTGTTGCTGAACAGAGACCTTGGAGTGCAGGTACATAGATCCTTGAAATTAGAGTCACAGGTAGATAGGATAGTGAAGAAGGTGTTTGGTATGCTTTCCTTTATTGGTCAGTGCATTGAGTACAGGTGTTGGTAGGTCATGTTCTGGCTGTACAGGATGATGGTTAGGCCGCTGTTGGAATATTGCGTGCAATTCTAGACTCCTTCCTATCAGAAGCATGTTGAGAACCTTGAAAGGTTTTTGAAAAGATTTATAAGGATGTTGCCGGGGTTGGAGGATTTGAGCTATACGGAGAGGCTGAATATGGTGGGGCTGTTTTCCCTCGAGTGTCACAGGCTGAGGGGTGACCAACAGAGGTAAATAAAATCATGAGGGGCATGGATAGGATAAAAAGATAGGGTGTTTCCCTGGGGTCGGGGAGTCCAGAACTAGAGGGCATAGGTGTAAGGTGAGAGGGAAAAGAAATAAAGGGGACCTATGGGGCAACATTTTCATCCAGAGGGTGGTGTGTGTGTGGAATGAGCTGCCAGAGGAAGTGGTGGAGGCTGGAACAATTACAACATTTAAAAGGCATCTGGATGGACATATGAATATGAAGGATTTAGAGGGATATAGACCAAGTGCTGGCACATGGGACGAAATTAGGTTAGGATATCTGGTCACCATGGACGAATTGGAGCAAGAGGTCTGTTTCCATGCTATATGACTCTATGATTCCTTGTGTTACTTGTTCTTTAGCTAATCTTGTATCCACCTAGGTACTGCCCTTTCATACATGTTGTTTAACTTTGCCGATAAAAAGCAAAGGGTGGAATCTTCGAATTGTCTAAGCAACTTGGTCTCGGTGAAATGTATGACGAGGCTGAACTTGACGTTGTGATCATCTCACTCCATCTTTTACTGCTTTTCACAAGCAGCTAGGCAAGATTTTAACTTGGCAGTGGTGGGGTGTCAATTGATGGTTGTTGTTGCGTGTTTAATTTTGTTACTGCGACAATCCACCTTATTAATATTCAACCTTCCACCTTCCCAATCTTGCCAATCAAGCGAGATGTATGAAAACTTGATATGGAAACTATTGATTCAGCATACTATTTGCTCTGAATAACCTCCATACTAGGTGGCTGCATGATTTATTACACTGTTGCAGCTTCTAGGAAATGAGGGACATTGTGTCCCATATGTCTACCTGTCACTGCTGCTTCCCCTTGTGCATTTGGATAAGATGAGGTCATTGATTGCCAGCACCATAGGATCATCTCCTCCCTCCTACTTGTTGGCTTCCAGCTGTCCTCTGAAATGTCAGCTGCCTGTACAGTTTGTTCCTTAGCCAGCTGTGGAGCTATAATAGATAGGGGCCTGTGGATCCCACTGAGGTAACAGTATCTGGTCACCTTGTGGGTACAGAGGCAGCCTAGATGATGTCTCTTCTGAGGGCTTAATATTGTCACCCTCAGGAAAGTAGTTCTTCTGCAGCCAGCTGCTTCTCACAGAGGTCATCAGGAGCTTGCAAGACAAAAGAAAGTGAGTCATTGCTAATGGTTGCAAGTAGTGTCCAACATTTGAGACTAATAGTTGGGTTAATGAAAAAGCAGAAGTGGCATGCAAAGAGGTACTTGCTCAATTTGTGGAATGTGGATGACTCAACATCCCTGCAGGAGTGGCCCTGGTTGTCTTCTAGGAGCGCCTAGGCCGCTCCCCTTATGGTAGGTATGGAACATAATGTTGGCTGTAACTCCACTCATCCGGTCTCTCTGTTATGGGCTGCCTTCTGTTGCAATTGGAAAAAGGGGGGAGGTGAGTGAGATGACAGTTTGTGACACAAACGTTAGTCTGAGTGCATTTGGGGGAAGGGTGGTGAGAGGGCAGAGTGGAGAGCATGCATGGTTAGTGGTGTGAGAGGCTGAGGTGAAGAACGGCTGAGCGAATATGTTTCAAAATACAATAAGGGTGGTGGTGGTGGTTGAGGCTTGGTAGAATGCATGAGCAGTAGTGTTGATAGATTGAGTGTGAGTTGACAGAGAGAAAAATGTGGTACTTATCCTGGTGGAGAAGGTCGTTGATTTTCCTTCTACATTGTTGCCCATTTCTTGGCAACCTGGAGACAGCACTGACTTGATTTGTGTCCCCAGGCCATCTGGTGGCACGGTCTCCTTTGCAGGTCCATTGGGAAGAAGATGTCTTACCATTGCACCATCCTCCAGAGAGATGGAAAAACGTATGTAGCAAAAGAATTAAAGGCAAATTGAAAAGCGGGAAAGACAGGAGCAGAGAAAGCAAACAAATTGTCGTCAAAGAATTGTAGTTTTGACTTTCGAAATAGTGTAAAACAAGCACATTCAGATCAGCTGCCCAGTGTTCATCTTGCCAGTTTCTTGCTAATTTCAGTTTCAGATACTTATAACATGCCCAAATGGAAATCACTTGTCTTATTTATCACCATAAATCAAAATTACTCACAGGCAGACAGACATCCATAGAATTGCTTCCACATTATTATTATTTAAAATACGATGAGACATTATATTTTTGTATTCTGTCTTTCATATTTTTGAAACGTTTCCTAAATCTCAAAACTGTATTCCCTTGCATAAGCAAAGACATTGTGAGAGAAATTCTGATGGCATATTTCACAAAGTCACTCTCAGTGATTCAAATTGTTGCACATTAATTCTGGGCTTCCTTTATTAATGTTTGAGGAGCAGTCTGTTATAAATGTATGAAAAGGTTTAATGTGTTTTATTGAATTCCTTGCTCTTCAAGGTCACCAAAATTAATCCTGTGTAACCTCAGTTACATTATTATTAGAAGAGGCAAAGTATGCAGTTCTATTGCTAAATTGAAAAATGATAAAACCATGAAAGAATGTATTGGAAAAACTGCTTTGGGAGGGTGTATCAAAATTCATTTGGTGAGGTAGTCAAAATCACTGTCTTAAATCAGATTCGAGGTACATTATTCATCACTGCATGGTGCATGCTTCATTATTTGTTATTACATAGTGCCTTGAAGCAGCCTGTAGCCATTTATGAAATGACAGCATTTCACGAACAGTATTTTGGAGGCTATGTTAAAAATGTATATTCCCTGTGCCAACCCACCACAAAAGGATATATCAGACATTTATTGATGCATCCTCAGAAAAAAATGACATTTTTTTCAAGGTTGAGAAGCTATATATGTATTGTATATTTTATATATAATATATACTTATAAAATACATTTAAATAATTGTGACTGAAACAAATATTTTCTCAATTCTGGTGTTGCCTTGCAATATGTTTTTCATAATGACTTTTATATTCAACTTGCCCTAATAACAGCTACAGCCATGTGCTCAGCAACAAACATGAATAATGTCTTCCAGAGTAGATCTATGAGCATGGCACTAGATATTCAATGATGAAAGAAATAATGTATTACTAATTATTATACCATGAATTTCTTTTGCAGACTCACGTTATGTTATTATATTATAGAAGCAAGTTGTTTAAAATCTCTATGATATAGTAGTTCTTCATTGTAGCATTCTCTTACATTATTCATATTATAGTACATAGCTATCAATTGCAGAGAAATCATATCTAATATTCCTGTAGTTAAATTCCAACTGTAAAGCAAACTTGTGTAGTTCACTTAAATATATTTTAAAATGCTGCATATACTGTGGTGATTCCAATATGATATTTATTTTGCATATTTTGGCATTCATTATGTATATGATTTTGGGATTTCTGATCTGTTAGGACTGTATATATTAAGAATTGTTTTCAGGAAGGAAATAAAAAAGTTCAAACTATTTAACATTTGCAAGAAACAGAAAATGTTGGAGAAATTCAACAGTTCTGGCAGCATATGTGGAGAGAGAAAGTTTCAAGTCTACTGTCACATTTCTTCAAACTAGGTTAATTTCTGAAAAAAAGTCATTATGGAATTAAAACGTTAACTTGGTTTCTCTGTCCACAGTTAGTGCCAGATTTGCGGGAATATTCCAGCACTTTCTGTGTTTGTTTCACATTTCCAGCATCTGCAGTATTTTGCCTTCATTAATACTGCAAGCAATGTTCTTTGCTGAGTTGGAGTAAATTTGTACAAAACCAGTTTCAGAGCAAATATACAGTACATTTATATTAAATAAAGATTGTGAATTCTCTGAAATGTAACATAACATTTTTATTGATTGTATTTTGTTGATTCAGAGTTCATAGCTGATTAATCAGGGTGGCTTGGTGTCACTTCAAACAGTTCTAACTGGTCTACAATGATAAAAGTCACCATTAGCCTTGTATCAAATTTTCTGCACACAATAAAATACATTTTAAAAAACTGGTAAAGGATTTTTGCCAGTATTCCAGTCAAAGATTTTGACTGACAAATGTTTGTTCGCTCAGTTTGTGCTAAATATTTGAAAGGCACTTCTCTCTATGAATATCCTATGCACACTTCATGTAACCATCCATTAACTTCTGTACAGATAATGTAATCACAGTATGCTCCTGCATATTAGTCTTTAGAATGAAAAGGATAAAACCTTATTAAGATATTTGAATTGATTCTTAACTTGTCTCTATTTTGTCTGTTTTTTATAGTTACTGGTTTATGACAATTGATTGAAAATCTTGTTTTTTTTTGAAGGTGCTATGTTGATGACAGAATCTCAAAGGTTGCTTGGCTGAACCGATCTAATATCATTTTTGCTGGAAATGACAAATGGTCCCTGGACCCTCGAGTCACTCTGTTGACCAGCGCTCACTTAGAGTATAGCCTTCAGATTCAGCAGGTGGATATATCTGATGAAGGTCCTTATACATGTTCAGTGCAGACCCAGCACCATCCTAAGACCTATCAAGTGCATTTGATAGTGCAAGGTAAGATGTTCTATCATTTATTTGTACATATGTTTGAAAATACAATTTTTGAATGTCCCTTGAGGCAGTAGCAACATTATCCCAATGTTTAACAGCTAGTCATAAAGAGAAAGTGCTGAGTTTGGTGAATGGTTATTGATTTAATTGTTTTCAGAGAAAGTTATTTTTTGAGGCTTAGTTTCTGTGTTTATTGTCAAGTTTCATACACCACAAATGACAAGAATGTCAGATGAGAAAGTAAAGAGGTAAGACTATAAATCTGAAGATAAATTGTACACAAAGAAATTTGATTATGTTTCTTCTGAAACGGCCGAGCTGGTTTGGGGCACAGTCTATCGATGCAATGAACATCTTTAAAGTTGGCAGTAGGACCACATCAAACTGACTGCTATGCCCTCGTTAGGGTAGCTCTTGTGAAGTACAGGGAAACCCAGATAACAGCACTAGCAGAACTGGCTGGGATGCTCTCTGGGAGAACGGAGGCAATCATGATGATGTGAACAGAAGCTGAGAGTGTGCTGATTTTAATGGAGAGCACCACTCCTTTCAGTTTCATGTTCAGTAGTGTTGAGGACTAATTTTTATTCCATACATATGTGTAGCATTTCTGAAAAAGAACGATCTAGTGCCTGAACATTCAGGGGAAACACATGTTCTATAGATCACAGCTATTTTTCAGATGAAAAGAAAATGATTAACCTTCTAGGTCTTCTGTCCAAGCAGATTTTAGGTAAGAGGGGATCAGGGTGCTCTGTGTGCGTCCAGGATGCTTCCCTGAATTATTAAAATTACTGACAACTACTGAAATAAAGTCCTACGTGTGTGTGCTGAAAGTTTTGAGATTTTGTTCTGCCCAACAGCTAAGTTGCTCAGCAACATGTGCTAATAGGCTGGAAACACCCTCACCAACATTTTTCAAAAACTCATTTCTTACATAGTGGTTAATTGCTGGCTTATTATGTGAAGCTGTGAGCAATTTTTGGATGTTTTAGAACCATGAAGCATAATGCTGACTGCGGAGAAAATAATTGTGCTAGTGTTTAACTATTTCTGACTGCATTCTCAGAGGTTACACAATATTCAACGTTGGTCTAGCCATGTTGCTCCATAAGGGAAAAGCTCTACATGAGGAGAATTACCTACATTTCTCTTCCCTTGGATATAACAAAGTAGGATAAAACAACACTAGCCTTTGTGTGAAATACCAAGTTCATTAAGGTCCGAGATACCTATGTCACATTCTGCCATCTTTCTGGATAAATTGGGTTCCACTTTTTTGCAACCACATGCAAATCTGTGTTTGGTGTCCTGGCAGCAGTTATGATTCCATGATCCCATGTAAATCCCCTTGTTCAAGGTTGCTGAGCATCCATTGAGAATACTTCTGATGGCTGTGCTGGATGAGCAGCTTTGGGCTGTGTGAAGCATTGGCCACTCATGTACTGTTGGACAGAATGGTCCTTATACTGTGCAAAAAGCTTTGGCATAACCTGGAGTGAATGATATCTCTGTTCAATTCACTGGTTAAATTTGCAGTTGAGCATTATCAATTACATGATCCAAACTTTGCCTGTGCATCCATAGTAGATTGAAACTTTAAACATTTCTCTTTGAGGTCTGCTCAAGGGGGTAGGTTAAAATTACAAACTATGGATATGGAACAGGATCTTACAATTCAATGTTGCTGACCTTTGTCCTGGTTCCCACCTGAAAGCTGGGTTAAAATCTTCCCTATACATTTTGCAGTCATAAGTTATTGATCTTTAAATTTATTATAAAAACTTCATATGTAGGTCGTCATATTGTAACTAAAATGATTTCTACACCAACCTATCCAGCGCTTCTGCTGAAGGTACCTCTCCTGATAAAGGATATAATTTTACTTTAATATGTTTATTTTTCTAAATTCCATTTTAAATGCAAGTAATATGATTTTCTAATGTGTTGTAATCCTAGGCAAGGCCACCAAATTTATTTACAGTCTGGTTCAGGACCATTCATTTCTTTTTGCTTATTGTACATCAAGATTGAAATCCCTGTTACTTACTAAGTGAACAAAGTCGGAATAGTCTATGGTTTTGAACAAACAAACTTAACCTAAAACTACCTATAATGGATATACAATTGATACTTTAACTATCAAAATAATCGTGGTAAATATGGGTTAATAAGCAAATTATGGTTGATCATCCCAAAGCAAACACAAAATTGCAGACATAACCAAGAGGTATCCCACAAATTTCTCAACAATTTACCCAAATGAGACTAATTATGTGTGTCACAAAAAATATTTAAAATCTGCCTCCCTCATGAGGAATATTAGCTTCTCTCTTTCAGAAAGCTAGTTTGATCCCCAGTTGACAAATATTCTAATTCACCCAAGTTTAGTGGGTTCGAACTGCTCACTTTCAACTGCTCCTAGGACTAATCTTTGAGACCTTTTTTTAATTCCATGCCAGGTGGACTAACCTTTCAGAATGTATGCCACTGTAATGGTCAGGCTAAAGGCCATTGTTTAAATACAGACATGGTACCATCATTTCAAATGCACTGTGATCAACCATAACTCAACTCCCAGCAACTCATTTTTTTTCCCAAGACTGCACCCCATTGTGCTTCAAAAGACTGCATTCTGCCATCTAATTACTGATATAATTCTAGCTCTCTAGCTACACTGAGCAGAACCTTATTGCTACAAGTCATCCTTGATCCAACTGCATGGAGCCAGCTAACAGCAACACTTAACTGAGAGAGACAAATTTTTGTTAAGCAAAAGTATAAAGGGAAATGGGCCTGATATGGTGTTAAGCCACAGATGCAGCGTGATCTCATTGAATGATGAGAAAAGGTTAGGGGCTGAATGCCTTTCTCCTGTTCCTATGTTCAACAACATGGAATCACTATCACTGACTCTCATGGGAAAAATAACTGTTCCTTTAAATGTTGGCCACCAACCTTTTGAACCGATTTGAATGATCAATTAAAAACATTACAACAAGCCTTGTCCTTGTACTGAGGCAGAATTAAATAAACTCAGTCTTAGGTACTAAAATATTACAAATTGATAAATAGGATAAATGAGAAAAATTAATACAATTGCAAGAAGTTAACAGAAGTGAATTGTATGAAGATAAATAATGTATTGCAACACAAATAATCGGATGACAGAATTGTCTGACTCATAAGGCTTTCTGCTACCAAAATCCAAGGTGCTTCACAGTGAGTGACAGATGATAATCAAGCGAGCCAAGCCAGAAGATATTTAATTTCAGAAAAGAGAAAATTTTGTTTCCACACAGTACCCTATCCACAACCTGGCTGAAGATGGATGGAAATTACCCAGTGGAAGGAATTAAATTCAAGTGACAAGCAGCCTTTGATGTGAAATTACTATTGTCTGTCTGAAAGTTGAGTATTCAACCATTTTGCACTAACAGTCTCCTGTGATTACTTAGCAACTGAAAGGCAGCAAAACAACATTATCTTTTCTTCTGAGGGCATAATTTTATTGAACATGATGCCATTTACTGCAGGATTTTATATTAACAAGTTTTTCTACTGCAACTTCTGAAAAGAAGTGAAGTCAATAGGGTGAAAAATTGGAGTGAATAGTTGAGATGGAATGTTTTGGGACAACCTTGAATTTAAAATAAAATGTTATGAGTCGGAGCATAATTGGGAAGTGGACCAAAATTCACATTCTCAGTGTGAGGTTAAAATTCTCATATTACAATCTCTGAGCCCTCTTTTGCATTGGTACACATTAATGTTCTAGGAGAAAGTGAGGACTGCAGATGCTGGAGATCAGAATTGAGAGTGTGGTACTGGAAAAGCACAGCAAGTCAGGCAGCATCCGAGGAGCAGGAGAATTAATATTTCAAGCATAAGCCTTTCATCAGGTGTCTTCATATGATTAAGAATGCCACCACTTACATTTGCCACCAGTACTCACTGGACCTTATCTCCAGGATAGTGATTGTTGTGTTCTGCACAACCTAGCTCAACAATGAGGTGACAGGTTAGGAGACACGGAGGTATAGGCAAGCACATGTGTCTTCAGACAAGGAATGGGAGTCTAACTGTGATGCTGAGGGTGGTGAAGCTCATAATGCAGTTGCTGGAGAAGCTAGAACAATAATAAGAAGTGGCAAACTGGCTTGAAAGAATCTAATAGCTACCAGATTTGCGACCAACTGACTTTGGACTAATGTATGTAGACACTTAGAGCTAGAAGCCAATTGTGGCTGACAGACAGTTCTGCCGTGAAGAAAATGTTTGATTTCTCACACTTAGACTTTAGGTTCCTTTGTTTGGTATTCGATAAAAGTTATTTCACTGGTGTTTGCTGTAATTACCTCATACTTGGTTTCTAAACATCAGGGTGGAGCTATGCCGAAAAACATAGGCACTGTGCAAATGTCTGCAAGCAAAGGACATTAATCTCTGTACTGATATAGAGAGCCGACATAATACTGATTGATTTTCCAAAGCCATACATCTTGGTTGGGGTTGCAGTTACCCTTGATCCTGTTCCTTCTGGAGGGCAGCAGGGATTATCAGTTTCTGTGCCTTGGTCACAGCTCCACATGATATTTGTGTGATATTTATGATACTCAGCACCCTTCAGTGTTGGCTACTAAATAAATAGAACCAATCATATGCCTTAATAGATTGAAAGTGACTATACAGATGTTATACAAAGTGCCATATGTTTGAACAGTGTTTGCTTCCTTATAACATTGATACCTGTGACCCCTAAGTGATTTTAAGGTGCTTCATTCTTTCTTTCTCTATTGCTACATTTGGGTGCTTCCTTGACAGCTGCAGCACAGCTTGAGAAATCGTGCTAAAAGCTTTGTCGGCTTGTCTCAGTTATTGTGGTGTCAGCATGTAGCACTTTGGTCCTGGAGGAACGCTGTCTCATTTTTTTACTGTATCAATTGTATATGGTAGAAATTACAAATAAAATCTACTCTACTCTACTCTAAATGGTGGGCTGTAGCCTGATGGGGATCTCGTGGATGGATGCAGTTGCAACCTTTATACTTTGATATGATGGAGTTACTTATGTTGCTGGCACATGGGAGGCACAGGGACATGTCCCAGTGCAACAGTGTCTAGGTGGCTGACATGGCACATTCATATTTATTGTGCACATTATTGTCTTGCAGAAGGAAAAAATCGTTAATAGGTATTAGCATGGGTACATGACTACTTTCTCTGCATTCCAAACACAGATTGTGATTTCAGTGCCCAGAACTGTGGAAGTCTGTTTTCTTGTTACTGGTAAGGAGAATGGGATTCGTGCCATCTGAGGAATGAAGGGTTTTGAATGAATGGTGCTTCTGTTTGCCAACAATTAGAGTGAGTGAAACTCAAAAAAACATTTTATGACATGTGTGTCTGAGATACCTCTGAGGTGTTCTGACCGAAGCCATTTTTTGTGCTAGAGTCTATTTGATGAAAACATATCAGTTGAGAAAAATGCTTAGTGATGTGGTAGTGCAGGAGCTGCTGAGTTGTAGCTCCCTTTTATGCTTTAACTATGAACCACCACAGACATGTGAAAGCAGTACCACTGTGGTGTAAGCAGTGCTGCATTGATTGCTGTAGTTATTTGAGACATATTCAGTGCAGTTGAAGCTTCTGATTGAAATGTCCTCAGCAGAGATAAATGTATAATGTGAACTTGTACTCACAGGAGCATGGAGTATTAAGAAAAAAGTGACACTTACTTTGGCCAAGTGCAACAGGTCATTAATGTTCTTATGGCAGAGATTTATATTCCCTTGAACCTTCGTGGACACTGACCCCAGGCAAACTTGGATGAGGCTGCATGATTGGAATGGTTCCTTTTGCTATTCTGCAGGAACAGTACAATTTTTTTCTCAATAGTCTGAAAGAGAACATCTAGCACTGAACCATGAAGCCACTTGTTGTCTCATACTAGATATCTCCAGGGACAGGTGAGGAAGAGAACAGGTGACCAAAACAGAGATGAGATGATGTTTGCATTTTGTTCCAAAATTTGCAAGGATTCAACAGTGATTAATTTTGTCTTTTTGCCATTTTTTCCCCCTATTTCCTGCTGTTTTACTATGCATGGACACTATTGTTCATGTCCCACTCTGAGTATCATAACCGAAACAGCTACTTTGTAATGATGCCATATCCTTTTTTTATTCATTCATGAGATGTGAGCATCAATGTCCAGACCAGCATTTAGCACTCAATTCTATTTGCCCACAGAGCAGTTGCGAGTCAACCACATTGCTCTGGGTCTAGAGTCACATAGAGGACAGATTAGGTAAAGACAGCAGTTTCCTTCCTTGATGGACATTAGTGAACCAGGTGAGGTTCTAGATTTTGGGTGTGCAGGGCACAATTTGAAAGATTATGGGTATAACAGACTTGGAAGCATTATAAACAGTGGAGGAGAACAGTGCAGAGCTCCAAAAGGACATAGAAAATTGGTGGAGTGGCTGAGAGGTGGCACATGAAGGCCATTATAATGAAGTGTGAGATTAAGTGTTTTGGTTAGAAGGGCAAGGATGGTCAAAATAAGGGTACAACATTAAAGAGTTGTAGCAGCAGAAGAACCTGAATGAATATATTCATAGATCATTGAAGGTGGTAGGTCAGGCAGAGAGAGTAGGTAATAAAAGCACACCGTTTCCTTGTCTATATTAATAGGAGCACCAAATACAAGAGCAAAGAGGTTATGCCGAACTTATACATGACACTTGTTAGAGCTAAGCTGGTATATTGTGAACAGTTCTACATGTCACGCTGCGGAAAAGATGTGAACTCACTGGAGAATGTGCAGAAGAGATTCACAAAAATGGTTCTAACAATAGAAATTTCAGTTATGAGCAAAGATCGGAGAATTTGATACTCTTCCCATGGGAGAGAATAAATGCTATTAAATTCATGAGCATTCCAGATAGCATAGCCAAGAAGAAACTGTTCTCACTCGTGAAAAGATTGAGAATGAGAGGGTTTTGATTTAAAGTGATTTGCTGAGGTAGTAATGCTAGAAAAATGTTATACTTTAGTTTGCATTTAGAATGTGCTGCCCGGATGTATGGTGAAGGCAGAGACAAGACGGTGTTGAGTGGTTATTTGAATAGAAAAAAAATTCAAGGGTAGAGGGCAAAGCTGGAAGAGAATGGCACTGTTTCATAATTCCCTTTGGAGAGCTGGTACAGATGCAGTGGGCCAAATGGCCGTCTATGCACAGTAACAATTCTGTGATTCTGATTCAAAATTATCCCATTTGCCCACTCCCTGATCTGGTCAAACATTGATTTACCCACTTCTGGGATCCATTAAGCCACCTTCTTGCTCCCTTGTGCTATCTGGCAGTGCCCATTCCTAAGATCTCGGCACAGCCAGGAAAGCTGGAGTTGCTGACTAATCAGATTGGCTGGCAGCTCCAGGAGGGTAGGTTGTCCCTTTACTGAATCCAAAAGTAACATGTTATGTCTGCAGGGTCAGGTTCAATTTGACCAGTTTAGCTGTCCAACAAACTTTTCTTCAACAGAGCAGGTGTCAAACATTCCAACCCCTGACACCCCCAAAAGAAATCTGACCACAGTGTGGCCAGATGACTTAAAATTGTTCCTTATTTAGTGAGTCAGAGGAATGCCTCCTAGGAGTATGCTTGAAGTCTTTCAGTTGCTGACAGTTCAAGCTTTCCTTGCATTTTGAGTATGAAGAAATATCTAGGTGAGCCTATTGTTTTTCCAGCTCCTTTGCCTTGTGCAATGTTGTCTTATGTTTTAGCCCCATAAGAAGGATTTACCAAATGTGCTGGTCTAAATTTATAAAGCACAACAATGATCTATTACACTGGAATTTTATCTGGAACTTATTTTTGTCTCGGTTCTGACTTTGTAGCATCACTTCAATGTGATGTGTGCCTCAACATTGTCCAATTTTACAGAATGTGTCTAATGATTGCATAACATAGGCACGAAGCAGGTGTGGTTGAGACTAAGAGCTATTTTCAAGCATAACTTCACAAATGTTCCCGAAATTCTACCGTCGCATTGCTTTGCTAAGATTTTTAGCTGCTTTTGCTGTTAGCTACTGTGTTATTGTCTACCAATTGATGTAGTTTTCTACTTTTGCCCATTTCCCAAATCTAAAGTGACCTCAATCTGAGTTATATTGGACATACCCTTGTATCTGTATTTCTTGAAAGCAGAAGAAAAGGAGGAATACAAGAGAATAGGCACATTAGACACCAGAGGAGACCCAAGACAAACCTATTACCAAGTAATATTACATTTATAGAACATATAAGCAGTAGTGCTCATGGAAGCTTTTCTTCAATTAAAGAATAAGTCAACAGAGTCATGAAACATGCTTTATCCTCATACAACCAATACATCACAGCCAGCCTAACCAAGTCGTAGCTGACTGCTACCCAGTAGCCTTATTCTATTGGGTCATTGTACCCTACTTCAGGGGACAGGATATCAGTAACATTGTTGAAGTGCATTGAAACATTAACAAATGTCTTCTGGAGAAACTTGTTTATCAGCTTACCCATGTATAGCAGCAGGTTAGGGTATTCTCTTTCAGCTTTCCCCCATATACTTTCACATTGTTCCCATTCAAATAATCATCCAATGCCCTCTGGTATGCTTTAATTGACTCTGCTTCCACCTACATCCAAATAGGATGGATCAGTGACAATACTTTGTTAAGTACAGGGGGGTTGTCAGCTGAATCTACATGGTTATGCATACTCCATTAATTAATCCTACCACCGATGTCAATGTAAAAGTGTCCCACTCATTCCTATCCATGTTGTTTGTGACCAGCAGCACCATGACATGGAAGTAATTGCTTGCTTTGCTGGCTGCAGTCTTCATTTTCAGGGATCTCAAGTCCATGAATTCTTTCACAAACTGTCAAGGTGGATAATGGAAAATCAGGGAAACTTGTGCAATCATAGCTAATGGCATTTTAATGCTTTCTGCAGTAGAAGTTGAACATTTCCATCAAGCGTTCCATTAAGAAATCAGAATCATCAGAGAGAATGCTATGGTAATTTTGAAGGCACACTTCAAATGTGGGATGCATTTTAGGTGCATTTCAGTACAGTCCACTTAAATTTGAAAAGATGGTATTGGTGTGTTCCCTGTATGCAAAGCTTTGCCTCACGCATCAGTCTCCTCACAGAAGGCCTGTTGGAGGGAGATGATAGATGTTCAGCAAGAGGACATTACAAAGGAACAATAATAGTACCTTTGTTGACTTGACCTCCTGCATGCTTCTTTGTGTGTCTAGGTTTATGATGTGGCAGTGCAGCTGTTGGACTAGGGTGGACACAGTCAGAAGTCACATGATCCAGACTTCACCTGATGAAAGAGCAGTGCTTAGAAAGTTTGTGATTTCAAATAAACCTGTTGGACTATAACTGGGTGTCATATGACTTCTGACTAGGTTTATAACAGTAACATTTCATTTGTAACTTTTTGAAAATTTGTCACAATGATTCACTTTACTTGAACTTTAGTGTATCTCTCAGCTGTAAATGCAAATGCAGCAACATTTTTGGCTTGTCTTGCTTAGCCTTTCAAGATGCTATAACTGTTTAAATCTTGGCTATCTGTAAGGACAACTCGCAGGTAGAAATGGAATTGTTCCTTAAAGCTGATCTGAGAATATTTACCAGTAGCTACATTGCTTATGTTAGGCAAACAAAAGTTCCTCTCATCACTAATGTACTAGTTCAGAAGTCAGGTGACACCAAGTTATAGTCCATCAGGTTAATTGAAATCACAAGCTTTCGAACCATTGCCCCTTTGTCAGGTGAAGTGAAGAAAAGCATACAGGCACAGAATTTATAGGCAGAGAGATCAATGGGCAGAGAGATCAAAAGATTACATCAAAGAATATTACCTAGAATATAGATTCTTAAGAGAGAAATAGCTAAGGAAAATGGTTCAAAGATGGCACAAGGCTTTAAGACCCAACTTTTTATCATTGGTGGATGATACTGTATTATCTTTGTAGACAATAGAGACATTGTGTCTGACTGATGGAGTTGAGCAACGAATATAACCACGACAATTTCAAGGCAACTTGAGCAAAGTAAATATATTAAGCCACACTTTCTATGAATCAATATACCAAGTAGATTTAGGAGCAAAGTGCTACACATGCTAGAATCTGTTCTGAAAACAACAAACTCTGGAGATCAAAGCAGGTCAGGCAGTATCCAAGGAGAGAGAGCAAGCTAATGTTTTGAGTCTGGATGACTCTGTAGCAGAGCTGAAGTGAAGTGTGGAGGGGGCAGCATTTATGCAATAGTTGTGGGGAGGCGCGGTGGATGTGTGGCGGTGGTGGGATGTAGATTGTTGAGGGAGAAAAGATGCTGTCATTAAACTTAAGCGTGCTCTTTATTCATGGATGCTGTCTGATCCACTGTGTTGTTGTTTTCAGTACAAAGTTGATTTATCAATTTACTTGGAAATTCTAAAGGATAACATTTTTTTAAAAGATGTAGTTTATCAAACCCAATTGTTTTACCATCCTTTGAATTTTGAACATATCTTCAATAAGCTCCACTAAAGAATGCATAACCATTTGTTGAGTTCAGTCAATTAGCAAGCTGTTGAGATGTTGTCAGACCAGGATCATTCATTTTTAGATATTAACTAAAGTCAAGTCCAATGAGGCACTGTTTTAAACAAAATGAAGTCAGCACGTCATTTTCTGTTTGTTTTTAATAAATGTTTCTGCTTCCGCGAGCTAGCCTTGAGATGAATTATATTAACAATTGTGGACAATTACTGGAATACTATGGAAATAAATCAATACAAACAGTATCTATGTAATTTCTTCTCAGCGGACGTTGATTAAAGCTTTTGAGTCCTTTTACTTCTTTTGATTTCTGTGTTTAATCAGAAGAAAAATATTGAAACAGGAAATAGAAAGGGTACAAGTGGAATATATACTTGGGGAGCTTCTTGAAAGCTAAAATTCTGTGGATGATGAGATTGGCACTTAGATGGCAGATGCTGGAAATGAAAGCAGAATGCAGATATGGACCCCGCAGTAATTGGGAAAGCTAAGATGGAAGAAAATGAATATAAAATAGGAAATGCGCAATTTAGCTATCGGAAGATTGACAAGGTGAAGGTCACTGCAAAATGTTGAAAATAAGCTTACCATTAAAAATTAAGATGTTGCAAACAAACTAAATAAATAGTTTGTCTTTGTTTTCACAAAGTTTTCTATTATTATCATAGAACTGTCAGACCTGAGTTAGAGTCTTAGATTTGTATAGCTTAGAAAAAAACCCTTCGGTCCAACTCATCTATGCTGATCAGACATTCCTAAATTAATCTTATCCCATTTGTCAGCATTTGGCACATATCCCTTCAAACCCTTCATATTCATGTACCCATTCAGATGCCTTTTAAATGTTGTAATTGTACCAACCTCCATCACCACCTCTGACAGCTCAGTCCATAGACACACTATCCTCTGCTTGAAAACGTTGACCCTTATGTCCCCTCTTACCTTAAACCTATGCCTTCTCGTTTTGAACTCCCCTACCCTAGCAAAAGAAAAACCTTAGCTTTTCAACCTATCCATGCTCCTTATGAGTTTATAAATCTCTACAAAGTCACGTCCTAACCTCCAATACTCCAGGGACAATGCACCTAGCCTGTTCACCCTCTCCTATAGCTCAAATCCTCCAACCCTAGCAATATACTTCTAAGTTTTTTTCTGCACCATTTCAAGTTTCACAATATCTTCCCTATAGCAGGGAGACCAGAATTGAATGCAGTATTCCAAAAAATGGCTTAACCAATGTCCTATAGCCACAAATTATCTCCCTACTCCTATACTCAATGCACTGACAAATAAAGGCAAGTGCACCAAACACCACCTTCACTACCCTATCTACCTGTGACTTTAAGGAACTATGAACCTGCACCCAAGGTCTCTATGTTTGGCAACATTCCCCAGGACCTTATCATTAAGTATATAAGTCTTGCCCTGATTTACCCTTCCAAAATGTAACACCTCATAATTATCTAAATTAAACTCCATCTGCCACTCCTGTCCACCATCTCCATTTTCCACTATGCCAACAATTGTGGTGCAATCTGCAAATGTACTAACCATTCCTCCTACATTCATATCAAAATTGCTTGTATAAATGACAGAAAGCAATGGATCCAGCACTGATCCTTGCAGCACACCATTGGTTACAGGCCTCTGCATGAGGAGGTCTCTGTAATGACTGTCAAAGCTGGGCATGAAGGTTACAGGACCAATGAAATAAACCAACCTGAAATGGACAGTTAAAGTAATATAGGAACATGAGTATCCCTTGTCACCTACCTTCAAGCCAATTTCTATCCAAATTGGATAACTCTCCCTTGATTTCATGTCATCTAACCTTGAGTTGAACTAATGAAAAATAAATGCCTCTGAAGAAGTTACTATGTAATGGAAGCAGATCTGGACGGGGTTCTCTGTTTATTGCAAGTTCCCGCTCCCCAATTTTCAGTTGGAACCTGGCATATTATCAATGAAGATACAACCGTTTTCATCAACAGTGCTTGGAAATGATAATGAAAGTGATATCTGCCTTATGGGTTTATGCCATGGTAGGAGAAGATGGAAAGTTTTTTTTCCAGTTTAAATGGAATGTTATCAGACAAATTAATTGCATAGGTTGTACTATCTAATTTTATTTCACATATCTCATTGAACCTTCACAAAAGTAAAATCATTCTCTTCTGGATAAACCAATGTTGCCACTGCCTTGATAAGTGTAATTGAGTGTAACAAATCCATTCACAATTGCAGTGTAGCGAACACAGAGCTTTCTGTATTAAATGACAACCCTAAAGAGTCTGACAGGCATTCAGTGTATGTCAAGTGTGAGAAAGCAATCTCTGTAATGACTGTCAAAGCTGGGCATGAAGGTTACAGGACCGGTGAAATAAAACAACTGAAGTGGACAGTTAAAGTAATGTAGGAACGTGAGCATAAAATCTATGATGACACTCCAGTCTAGTTTGGACAGAGTGCTGAACTGTCAGAGAGTTGCCATTGTTTGGATGAGTTGTTAAACTGAGGACATTTTTGCCCTCTCAGATGAATATGAAAGATCTCACAGCACATATTAACATAGCCAATACCCAATATCCTAGTTGACATTTATAGATTAAAGCAGATTATTATCTTGTTATTCATCGTTGTTTGGACTTAGAATTGTGCACATTAGCTGCTGTTAATTTATAATACTAACTCTGCCTCTAAAAATTCATCAGCTGTAAAGTGCTTTTGGATACCATAATGACTTGAAAGAAACAAAATAATTGTTGTTCTTTTCTTTCAAACCATGAATAAAAGACAGGTGGATAAGGAGTTAAGATATCCACAGATGCTCACTAGGACTGTGAATTTGATTTTTATCTACAACAAGCACGTCTGGTCAAATCCAATGGAGTCCTTCTTTACAGTGGTGGTAAAAACAATGACTGCAGATGCTGGAAACCAGATTCTGGATCAGTGGTGCTGGAAGAGCACAGCAGTTCAGGCAGCATCCAACGAGCAGTGAAATCAACGTTTCGGGCAAAAGCCTAACATATCAGATCTCGTTGATGGTGCCCAGAGCTGCTGAGCTTAAATTACAGCATTAGAGCAAAACAAATATCAATAGATAAACAAGCTCCAAAGAAAAACTTGACATGTGTTTTTCATCCAACCCACTGAAGAAGAGTCTTTTGGAGTCATTCTCTCAATTAACAGAAAATCAGTTAGCAGCTCCATGTTAGTATAGTGGTGAGTGTCCCCTGTTGTTGGGTGGCAAGGTGGCTCAGTGGTTAGCATTGCTGCCTGACAGCACCAGAGAGCCTGGGTTCGATTCCAGCCTAGAGTGACTGTGTGGAGCTTACATGTTCTCCCCATGCCTGTGTGAGTTTCTGCTGGGTGCTCCGATTTTCTCCCACTGTCCAAAGATGTGCAGGTTAGGTGAACATTAGTCATGGTAAGTATGGGGTTACAGGAATAAAGTTGGAATTGGATGGGACATTCTTCAGAGGATCAGTGCAAGCTTGATGAGCCAAAAAATGTTCCGGTCAAGATGGCAGCAGAGTAAGACACTCCAACCAGAGCTCCTCCACTTGTTCTGCTTATTTCCCTTTTTTCCCCTTTTTGGGGATTTCTCTCGTGGTATGGTGGGCTGGAGGCGTAGAGTGGATTGGGCAGGGGGACCAAGTGGGGCAGAGACAGCCCACAGTCAGTGGGCAGGAGGCCCATGCAGAGTGGGGACAGTCAGTGGGCTGGTGGCTTCAAGGGGCGTGGGAATGGCAAGTGGGCTGGAGGCTCTGAGTGCATTGGGGATAGTTGTTGACCTGTGGACTGGTGCAGGTGGTCATCAGTTTGTGAACCTGGTCAAATCATGTGTAGAATCTCCCTGCACTGATTAACTACAAGCCCTTTATAGAAAGGCTGTAATGCTTATCTTTTTAACATTAGTTATCATTTTTTCTAACTTATGAATAACTAATTAGTGCAACTTCCTCTTCTCCCTTTTTTTCTATTGAGTCTAAGACCTGTACCTGGGTACTTTGCACCTAAGATGGCACCTGTGGAGCAACATTGTAAACTTTTCAGTGTACTCCTATACTTCCATACTGAATATATGTGACAAGAAAGGATGTTCTGAATGGACTGTATATGCATTGTAGGGATTTTATGATAAAATCAAACCATCCATTTCAAAGAGGTCAAGGAGGTCACATAAGAATCTCACCTCCAATGAGAACAAATTTTATCTGACATCCAATCATCATCAGAGACAAAGATAATCTTTATTTAGTCCCACACCCACATATATGCACACCTTTACTTCCATTTTCAACCAACATTTAACATTTTCATACTTCCCAATGTGTGCATGAAACTTACCCACCGACTACAATTGGCCTATGTATGTCTAGCATTTGAAAAGTTACTGCATGAGAAGTATACCCCTACCCATTCACACCTCTTGATAAAGAACTTTTTGATCCCTCATCTATAGACAACTCAGCAGTCTTGAGTTAAAATCTTATTGTTCGCAGTTGGCTCCTGTCCTCTGGTTTCAGCTCCAGGGATGTATTCCTTCAAATCTGAAAGTTTCCATTTTTACCAATTTAGGCTTTTCTTGCAGACAATATATTGATTCTCAATCTTGAAATACATTAACATGGCCATAGTAAGTGTTTTATTTTATCGTAATACGTAACAGTAATAGTTTCTGCTTCAAATATATACAGGACTCATTCAAAAGTACACAGTAAAATGTGTTTTGTCTGACACAATATTTCACAGGCAGAATGGTCTGTTGGACCAGTGCCAGTTTGCACAAAATTAACTGAAAGGCCGATACTGTTATGAGGCATTATTTCTATCCATGTTTGTCATTAAACAAAGTTTCCAAACTAATCAAGGTAGCACCAATTAAAAGAAATGGGAAGACAATGGCCTAGTGGTATTATCCAAGAGACCTAGGTGAAGTCCAGGGGACCGAGGTGAAGTCTGGGTACCCAGTTCAAATTGTGCCACAGCTGATAGTGGAATTTGAATTTTTTTAAAATCTGAAATAAAAAGTCTAATGATGGCCCTGAATCCATTGTCAATTGTTAGGAAAACACATCTGGTTCATTAATGCCCTTCAGGAAAGGAAGCTGCCACGCTTACTTGGTCTGACTCTGGGCAATAATCTAGCCAGTTCATCCATGAATTAAAAAATGAATGAAAAAAAACACGAAAGGACAATCAAAACACAGATTTTACCTTAGGTTTAAACTTAGGGTTTATTGCAGACTCAAGTGAGCCTGCTAATAATTTTACCACTATTTCAGAAGGAATGCAGGTTTCATACTTATAAAAAATTCTGTTTAACCTCATGTGCTAGCAATATCAAAGAGTGAAACAACCAATTTAATCACTGAGGCTACTGTTTTAAAACTTATTTGTTTTGCAACCCAGAAGTAATACTTGTTATAACATTCAAAATGTAAATTAAATCTAGAGATGTAAAACTGTCATGGCTCATTGCAAAACGTAACTTTCTTGAAATAATTTAGCAAAATTTTAAGAGTCAAAAGGCAAACAACAGCTATTCATTTCTCCTAGTGAGGCTGATTGGACCTGCAACCCACAAACCCGACCGCCATTTTTCTTTGGACAATGGGTATTAAGATCACCAATTATCTAGATGCCCCCCACAAGTGCTGCATTGGGTACTGTGATCAGGATAATGAACTCTAGAATAGCTCTGTGTGATAAAATATTCTTTTAAAAATTAGAAAAAATCCCAACATGTAGAACATTTTGTGCAGATAGTTGAGCATCATGCAGAGAGAAGATATTAAAAATATGACCAAGCAGTCAGAGAGAAAAATGAAGAAATCATGTATGTTTGGATTGGGAGGTCTTTTTCCACTCTTGAGCACAATGATATGCTTGGCAAAGGCTAATTAATCTATTTAATTATTCCTCACTAAACATTGTTTGCATTACAAAAGCTAAATCTGCAAAAGATAAATTCCATAATTGCAGGATAATTAAACACTTGTATAATACAAGCAGCAAATATCTTGAATAAATTTGATACATTGAAGATCAATCTGCATCATTAGGAAAAGTGCCCATTTAACATCAGTAATGATCTGGAGTTATATTCATCACTCCAGTAACACAGCATTGTTAATCCCTGTGCATCTTAAATCTTGAATAGCCAAATTGTATCCTGTAAATTGCATCCTGGCATTACAGTATTAGAGCTCTGCTTAGGCACTCCCTCGTGATAGAAAACAATCAATTTAACCATGAAGGAGGGACTAACCCAGTCATAATATTAATACTAATTTGCTTCATCTGTGCGCTCTGTCTTTGAATCTGCCAAACCTTACTGCAGAGTGACTGTAAATCATATTTGAAACAGCTTGCAAGTGGTCTCAGATAGAATGCAAGCCACTTTTTCATTCATCTTACCTCGATTCATATTCACCACCTTCAGAATTTGTTTTCCGAAATGTTAAGAATGGTTCATTATGGGTTTGGAACTTGCTGCAGTAATTCTAATTAAAGTTCAGACTGAAAACAAACAATGCTTGAGATCACATGCAGCATCTATAAAGAGAAAACAGGTTAATGTTTTGAGTCTAATTTACACTTGTTTAGTTGAGTCAAGTTTAGACGCAAAATGCTAACTTGTTTTCTCACCATGGATGCTGCCTGATTCTCTGTCATCTCCAGCATTTTTTGTTTCCAGTTCTGACTCCAGCATCTGCAGTAATTTGCTCCTAGTTAAGGTCCAAAAATTTTCAAGTCTTCCAGAGTTTCTCATATACAAAAATAGAAGATCTCATAGCTAAGGTCTGAAACTTGGAGGTGCCAGTGTTGGGCTAGGGTGGACAAGGTTAGAGATCATACAACACCAGGTTATAGTCCAATAGGTTTATTTGGAAGCACGAGCTTTCGGAGCACCACTCCTTCATCAGGTGGTTGCAGAGAATTAAGTGCTTATTCTCCATAAACCTGGTGTTGTGTGATTTTTAACTCAATTCTAATAGCTCAGTATGATATGAAGTACTCAGGAGAAGCATTGAGATTTGTAGTATTTAATTCTTTATTCATTTCTGGTGTAAGAAAAATATTCTGAAGTAAGTCTTTCTGGTCTTTTACTCCACCTCTTCCTTAGTTCCTTTTCTCCTTTAATTAACCTGGGTAGATTTATGATATAGCATCTTTGGTTATACAGTAGTTGCAAACCTCTTTACTTAAGTAAAACTATTCTGAGACTGTGGCATGTTTTGATAATCCTAGATTGTTAGTGTGAAAGCAATTTTTGGTTTAGATGGAAAGCCATATTCAGGGCTTTTGACCATCAACAGTTCTGATGGCGCCAGCTTGCATTGTGATGAAGTCAACCCATGATTGATGAGTGCAGTCAGAAAATGTAAAATGTTTGAAAACAGATATTCCTTTCACTTCTGCCATTCAACTGGGGATACCTCATGAACACGCAAGATGTGTAAACCCGCAGATATCTGAAGTGTGGAGCAATCATTTAAAAATATGTACCATATGTGAAGGCAACTTTGTCAGGAACACCGTGTGTTGGAAGAATTTCCCTTGGAGTGCAAATAACTATCTCACTGGCACATTGTACGGATGCTTGGCTTTGATCCACCAGAAGAAATCAATAATGATGATGGGAAAAGATGATAGATACATCCCCTATTCTGGAAGGGAATTACTCTGCTCATCTATTTGCACAAAAATAGTGGACAGATGATGAGGTATGGATCACTTATAACTTTGTCTTTAAACAGTTTGCCAGTGAACAAATAGAGACTATTCATTCTGGTATACTGAATAAACTAAAATTAGCAGTCATTGTGTCATCATTGGTTACAGTCATTTGTATTGGTAAGTCATCGAACAATGGGAAATTTGGTGAGTTGGGCTCTCATTATGACTTTATACTTATGCCAATCCTCAAGTAATATCTCAAAGTAACATTACTTCTTCCTCAGACAAATCTTTCTGAACACTTGAATTGGTGTCAAAGTAATTATTAACTGTGAGAGTTTTCTCTGGAAAAGTCGCATGCATGCCTCTTGCTACAGCGTCTGCTGACAAACCGGTCAATGGACTTTTGACGTTGCTCTGTGCAAGACATGAGTTAAAGAATGCTAATCCTGAAGATAATTCTCAGTTTGAAGTTGTGTTTGAAAACTGTCTGGAATTTTTAATGCATTTTTTCGATCATGCATGGACAAGTCAGATGTTCTAATTCTGCAAAGCCCCTCCTTGACAGTGGTGAGCAAGATTCTCAGAGATCTCTTCTTGGGATCATCTATTGCTAGATCTGCAAAATATGTCTCTTGAGTACAGGAGTTAGGAGGTCATGCTGCGGCTGTGCAGGACATTGGTTAGGCCACTGTCGGAATATTGCATGCAATTCTGGTTTCTTTCCTATCGGAAAGATGTTGTGAAACTTGAAAGGGTTCAGAAACGATTTACAAGGACGTTGCCAAGATTGGAGGATTTGAGCTATAGGGAGAAGCTGAACAGGCTGGGGCTTTTTCCCTGGAGCGTCAGAGGCTGAGGGGTGACCTTATAGAGATTTATAAAACCATAAGGGACATGGATAGGATAAATAGACCAAGTCTTTTCCCTGGGGTGAGGAAGTCCAGAACTAGAGGGAATAGGTTTAAGGTGATAGGGGAAAGATATAAAAGAGACCTAAGGGGCAACTCTTTCATGCAGAGGGTGGTACATGTGTGGAATGAGCTGCCAGAGGAAGTGGTAGAGGCTGGTACATTTGCAACAGTTAAAAGACATCTGGATGGATATATGAATAGGAAGGGTTTGGAGGGATATGGGCTGGGTGCTGGCAGGTGGGACTAGATTGGTGTGGGATATCTGGTCAGCATGGACGAGTTGGACTGAAGAGTCTGTTTTCCATGCTGTACATCTCTCTGACTCTATAACTGTCATTTTTAAAAAAATTTTGATGTTGAATCCATAATTAATTGTTTGCCTTTTTTTTGTTGAAGGTGTTTTCTTTCTTAAGAAAAAATGGAGTGTGCAGTATAGTGTTTGTTTTTTGCTTCTCTCTACTTTTTCTCCCCAATTTCTGAACCTACTTTCCTTTAATGCTTCTTCCTGGGCCTTAGTCCCTTTTAGAGTGTTGTTTTGACGGCCATAGGCTTGTAGGTCAAAAATTGTAAGCCTGCGATTGCAGCTTTCTGTCATAAGAGGGCATTTGTACCAAGTAAGAAATTATGATGTAGGAACAAATTACTGCAGATGCTGGAATCTGTACTGAAAGCAGCAAATGCTGGAGATCATAGTGGGTCAGATAGCATCTGTGGGGAGACAACAAGCTAATATTTTGAGTCAAGGTGACGCTACATAAGAGCTGGAGTGAAATGTGGATGGGACATCATCTATGATGTAGTTATTTTGGAGGGGACTGGTGCATGTAGGATACTAGTGAAGAAAAGATGTTGATAGCTCAGATTCAGTGATTGGAATGTGAGAATTGCAAAGCAATGGTGTGTCTCCTGTCTAATTTGAAAGGACAGTAACTGGAATGGAGGGAGAGGAGATCATGATAACAATCTTAACAAAAAGGAAAAAATGATGAAATGGGGAATTTCTTCAAGGTTCATACTGATTCAGAACTAAAATTTCAAAATCGATCAACCTCTGATCACAAGGAAGGCTTGTTAGTGTAGAAAACTTTGTTGTACTTCCTTTCAGGAAGGTTTTGGGAGGAGCATCAAACTGCCATTTTAAAAAAAAGGACTTCAACTAATAAGCTAAATCCCTTGTCTAATATTCTGAGGAAATGAATTTGAATTCCAGCATGGCAGATGGTGAAGTTTGAATTCAATAAAAATATGACCTGATTGTCATAAAAACCCAGATGGTTCACTCATGTCCTTTCAGAATGAAATCTGCTCACTTTATCTGGTCTGACCTATGACTCCAGGCCCACAGCTCTGTGGGAGACTCAATAGGCAAAATAGCTAGCGAAGCCTTTGATGCACTAATGCCACAAACAAATACGGAAATAAATTTCATTGTTAAGTATTTCTTACAGCTTGAAAGAAATTCAGTTTTAATTATAATGAAATTAAAGCTGGCTTCTGTACTCATAGAAACTTTTCGTAGAAAATGTTTGGTTTCTTTGAAGTTCAGGGCTGTTGACTAATTGTTCTTCAATTCTATCATGTCTTTACCTGCTATCTCTTGCTGCCTTGGTCTCTGTCTCCAAAATGTTGACAGTTTTGACTACTCTGTTTCAAAATATTTTTGTTTATTTTTAAGACACCATTTTGAGTAAATTTGCAGAGACCTGAAAAGTTCATAATGTTGTATGAAACTCTGGTGCCTCGTTTCCCTCTGCAGTCATTATTCTAACAATAACAAACTATTTATCACTGTTGGACCTCATGGTGGTCAAACTGTTATGTGATGTCATGTTTTGTTGGAATTTTTGGCTGATATCTCTTCATAAGCTACCTTTGTAAATTTAGTTTGCTTCTTTCTAGCTAAGCAGTTCTTGTGGTTAAGGTTATAGTTTTCGCAGTGCTAGACATACTTTATATATTTTTTTTGTGATATCCAGTGCAATTGTTACATCCTGTCCTTTGGCCTTTATCTTTCCACTGTTCCTTCTACAAATATTTCTTCCTTTCTTTCAATACATTGGTCTCATTAAGTCTGAAATCTCACTCAACATGATGCAAAGCCTCATCCATTCTCTCGTTAATGCCATCTATTTGATGATTGACTTCCTCAAAGCTTTTATGATGACAACTTTCTTGGCAGTAGATTTTTCCTCTGTCAGCATATGTTCTCACTGCAATGTCTCCCATGTCCAGACAGCAAGATGAGATAATCTTTCAGTTGTTCAAGCAGTTGTTTTAGTGCCATCACATACTGATCAATACTCTATCTCTCGACTTCAGGTTAGATGTTGAATGCATACAATAAGACCTTCACATTTCATTGGAAAATTCGGCCATTTCGTCCATCAAATCTGTTTCACTATTAAATCGTAGCTGGTATGTTTCTGAACCCCATTTTCTTGCCTTCTCCCCATAAACCTTTACGCCCTTACCAATCAAGAACTTGTTTGTCTCTGTCTAAATGCATTCAGTGACTTCACCTCTACAGCCTTCTGTGGCAATAAGTTCTACAAATTCACCATCATTTGGCTGAGAGAATTTTGACTAATTTCAGTTCTAAGATGACATCCCTTCACTCTAAGGCAGTGCTCTTGTGTCCTAGTCTCTCATACGAGTGGAAACATCATCTCCACATTCACTCCATCCAGGCCTCTCAGCATTGTTTAAGTTTCAATGAGATCCTTCCTCATTCTTTTAAATTTAGAAGAATGAGGAAGGATCTCATTGAAACTTAGTGCAGATCCAGAGTCTACAATTGCTCCTCATAAGACAAGCTCTTCATCCCTGGGATCATCCTGCTAAACATCCTCCAGACCCCTTCCAAGGCCTTCATATCCTTCCTTAGATACAGGGCCCAAAACTGCTTACAATTTTCCAAATGTGGTCTTGCACACTCATGACCAGTGACAAATGCTTAAGGTCATCAGCCTGATGATGCCTTACTGATTCTTGGGAAGTTGAATGGCTTATGGAAGTGAATGATACAGTAACAAGTCTTTGAACCTTTTGAAAGGTAAATGATATGTCTCTTGCTTTGCTTGAAGTACTTGACGTCTGAAGGAAGTAATTTAATTTCTTCTACTAATTGCTGTAACATGTTGCTTCCAACCAGTAATGAACAGAATTTGGAGTTACTTTGCCAATTGCCCCTTGCCTCCTGCAAAGAAGTGAAAATAGATTGAAGAACAAAATGTCCTTTCAAGGAAAAGGATCATCTCAACAAATTCTGCATACTGATGCTATTGAACTGTGCTCCCAAGTTTGTTTTTTGCCTTCCACCTAAAAAAAATCAATTTTGTTTGTCCACCTCTGTTCATGCGCATTTAGGGATTTTAGACCAGAGCAACATTTGTGACCAGAAGACCCATATGAACGTTTGCCCCGGAAGGGAACTATTGTCTGCCTGGGGCTGATTGACATGTCATAGAGAATAATGGAAGCCTAAGTTGTGCCTATTGTCAAACATCATGAAAACAGGTCTGAAACTGAGGCTGCAGCAAACTATTGCAGATATTGGAATTGAAATATTGCTGGAGATCACAGCAGGTCAAGAAGTATCGATGCAGAGAGAGCAAGCTTCATTTCAGCTCTGTTGGCTTGCTTTTTCTCTATGGATGCTGCCTGAACCACTGAGATCTCCAGCATTTTTTGTTTTCAGTATTGATAGCTGGTAGCTGTTTACCTGTGATTAGAATCTATGCATTTGTAATAAGTAGTAATTTCTATTAAGTACAGGAATCTGGTCAATGATTTTTGTTAAATACTTGATTCCATCAGATCATTTAATTGGAGTCTTTTCATGCTTTGCTTATTAAATCATTAACTCAGTCTCAAGGTGACCCAGGGAGCAGTAGGGCTCGAGAATGAGCACACTTCTGATACATGTTTCATGTTCTACACCTAATAGCTGCCACAAACTAAAATGAAACCCCCCTTTAGCAGTAATGGAGGTTACATGATAGTGACAAGCCAGTCTACACACTGTACAAATGCATCTCTCCAAAGAACTGCCTTGTTGTTTTAACCACTGTTTCCCTCAGTCTCACCATTTTAAACACTCCATCTCTGCAAGACTCTAACTGTCTTAACTGCTCCATCCTGACATCTCACTGTTTCAACCATGGTCCCCTGTTAATGTATAAATCTCTCTTCTGAAATCTTACAATATAAATCCCTCTCCTAATCTCTTGCTGTTCAAGCTTGTCTCTTCTGAGATCTCACTCTTTAAAGCTTTGACTCCAAAAATCTCACTGTTTTAATTGTTCTTTTTCAAAGTTTCACTGTTTAAAGTACTGCTCCCTAAAGTCTCACTCTCTTCAAATTGCTTCTTGCTGAAGTCACTGTCTTCTGAAGTTGAAGTGTTTCAACATCTCTCTCCTAAAATATCACACTTTTAAAATAAAAAAAATTGCTGGAGAAACTCAGCAGGTCTGGCAAAATCTGTGGAGTGAGAGGCAGAATTGATGTTTCAAGCCCAATGATTTACTTTTAGAACAGTTTTCCACTTCAATTCTGAAGAAGGATGATTAGATTCAAAATGTCAATTTTCCTTCTTTCTCCACAGATGCTGCCAGACCTGCCAAGTTTCTCCAGCATTTACTATTTTAATTTCTTATTTTATATCAGATTTGTATCAACTTGGTATTTTGCTATTACCTTAATTCTTTAGCCTCTTTCTCCTCACGACTCAATATCCTTGTTGTTTAAGTGGGGTGCAGTAGGGAAGGGGCAATAAACCTGGGCCTGTTATTCCAGAATATAGTGATATCCCTTAGATTAGAATTTTCTGGCCTATGACTGGGGTCAGGAGGACATGATTGCATAATGGTGGGTGGCAGGTATGGGTGTGAGAAAATAAAAGTGGAGGAACAGCTACAATTACAATTGTCCAAAAGATTGAAGGCTCTTGCAGCTTTTATGGATGAGAGCAGGGGGAGCAGAGTAGAAATTAGGCCAATCAACTTATTGAATCTGCTCCACATTCAATCATGGCTGATAAGTTTCCCAACCCCATTCTCCCACTTTCTCCCAGTAAACCCTGATCCCCTTGATACTCAAGAACCTGTCTATATCAGTCTTAAATATACTGAACGACCTGACCTCCACAGCCTTCTGTGACAGTGAACTCCATAGATTCACCACTCTCTGGATGAAGAAGTTTCTCCTTATCCCTGTTCTAAAATGTCTTCCCTTCACTTTAAGGCTATGCCCTTGGGTCCTAGTCTCTCCTACCAATGGAAACATCTTCTCAACATCTACTCTATCCAGGCTAATCAGTATTCAGTATGTTTCAATTAGATCCCCCCCCCCCCACCATCTTTCTAAACTCCATCGATTATAAACCCAGAGTGCTCAAATGTTCCTCATATGTTAAGCTTTTCATTCCTGGGACCATTCTCATGAACCTCCTCTGAACACATCCTTCCTGAGAAATGGGGCCCAAAACTGCACACAATACTCTAAATATGGTCTGATCAGAGCCTTATAGAGACTCAGAAGTACATCCCTGCTTTTGTATTCAATTCCACTCAAAATAAATGCCATCATTGCATTTTCTTTTCTAACTACTGACTCAACCTGCAAGTTTTCCTTGAGGGAATCCTGGATTAGAACTCTCAAGTGTCTTTGCACTTCAGAGTTATGAATTTTCTCCCCATTTAGAAAATAGTCCATCCCTCTATTCCTTTTATCAAACTGCATGACCTCACACTTTCCTCTGTTGTACTCCATCTCCCACTTCTTTGCCCACTCTCCTAACCTGTCCAAATCCTTCTGCAGCCACTCCACCTCCTCCTGCTACCTGTCCCTCTACCTCTCTTTCTAACATCTGCAAACCTAGCCAGAATGCCTTCAGTTCCTTCATCTCGATCATTAATGTAGAAAGTGAAAAGTTGTCATTCCCAACACTGAGCCTTGTGGAATACTACTTGTCACTGGCTGTCATCCTGAGAAGGACCTTTATCCCCACTCTCTGCTTTCTACCAGATTCCTGAAGAAGGGCTTATGCCAGAAACGTCAATTCTCCTGCTCCTCGGGTGCTGCCTAGCCTGCTTGCGCTTTTCCAGCACCACACTTTTCAACTCCTTTCTACCAGACAGCCAAGCTTCAATCCATGCTGGCACCTTGCTTCGAATACCATGAGCCCTTATCTCACTCAATAGCCTCTTGTACGGTACCTTGTCAAAGGCCTTCTTCAAGTGCAGATAAATAACGTTCATTGGCTCTCCTTGGTCTAACCTGCTCATTACTTCCTCAAAGAATTCTAGCAGATTTGTCAGGCATTACCTCCCCTTGATGAAACCATGCTGATTTTACCATATATTTCCAAGTATTTAGAAATCTCATTCTTCACAATTGATTCCAGGATCTTACCCATGACCGAGGTTAGGCTAATAGATCTATAATTTTCCATTTTTTGCCTTACTTCCTTTTTTAAACAGGGATATCATGTTAGTGATTTTCCAGTCCTCTGTGATCTTCCCTAATTCTAGCAATTCCCGAAAGATCACCACTAACACCTCTAGTATCTCTTCAGCTATCTTCCTTAGAACTCTGGGTGTCGTCCATCTGGTCCACGTGATTTATCTACCTTCAAGCCATTTTTAGCAACTTATCCTTGGTGATGGCCACCATACTTAGCACTGTCCCCTCACTCATTCGGATTTTTGGAATAGTACTCATTTGTCTTCCACCGTGAAGACTGATACAAAGTAATTATTCAGTTCTTTGGCCATTTCGTTGTTCCCCATTACTATCTCTCCAGTATCATTTCCCAGTGGCCAATGTCCACTGTTGCCTCTCTTTTGCCCTTTGTATATTTAAAAAAATTCTCACAGTTTTCCTTTATATTACTGGCTAGCTTACATTCATATTTAATCTTATCCCTCCTTATTTCTTTTTTTGTTGCCTTCTATTGATCTTTGTAAGATTCCCAATCCTCTGGTTTTCCACTGCTTTTCACCACACTGTATGCTTTCTCTTTTGATTTTATACTATTCTTGACTTCCCTTGTCCACCATAGTTGCCTCATCCCCCCTCTCCATGCTCCTTTTTCTTTGAATGAAACTCTGCTGTGTCTCTTGAATTACTCACAGAAACTCCTACCATTGCTGGTCCACTGTCTTTCCTGTTAGGACCCCCTCCCAGTCAAATCTACCCAGCTCTTACCTCATGCCTCTGTAGTTGCCTTTATTTAGCTATAATACCATTACCTCTGATTCTATCTTCTCCCACCCAAATTGCAGAGTAAATTCAATCACATTATGATTACTGCCTCCTCGGAGCTCCTTCACTTTATGTTCCCTTATCGATGTGATATGATCATGATACTGGGATCCAAGAGGCCATTCAATTGCGATAGTAAATCAAATTATACTGATAGTATGGAATAGTACAGTAAGGGGATCGGCACAGTTCTTTTGAATTGACAGGCTGCATTGACTACTGGAAGAGAATTGTTCTATTATCAGTGATCTATTTGGTATGAATAATAATGATAAGATTAGGAAAGATGTTCTACTTGGTGATTATGAGCAGTTGAGACTAAGTTCAAAAAGTAGAATCATGAAGGTCATACTTTCTGGATTATGACCTGAGCCATAATTAAATTGGTGTCAGATAAATAAGCTTAGAAAGGCAAATGTGTTGCTCAGAGATTGGACAATCTCAGGGAGGGCTAGCACCAGCGTATGGAATAATGGAAGATGAGCCAATGTTTCAGTTTTCACCTGAATCATGCTAGGACCAGTGTTTAGTGAGTAATTTTACTGGAGCAAAAGCAAAAGTTTGAAACTGAGTATCTGGCGGTAAAACAAAAGTATATGGCTGGGAAGTTAGTGCAGGGTATCATACGAAGGGAAAGGTGATAAAATAAGTAGAAAGAAGCAAAAATGGAGCAATGCAGTAAGATAGTGATGTGGGTGATGATAATCAGATGTGGCAAGAAAAGACCACGTATAAACTTAGGAATGCATCAGCAGGTATCACAATGCATTTGTAGCAATGCTTTTTTTTAAAGATAAAGACAGAAATAATAGCTTTGTGTTTGAATATAAGCAGTATTCATAATCAAACAAATGAATTGGTAGCATGAATAGAAATAAATATGTATGCTGTGAATGCTGTTTAGGAGGTGTGGCTGCAAGGTGACCAAGGTTGTGCCCTAAATATTTCAAGGATATTTGATCTTTTAAAGGAAATTTCAGAAGAAGTTATGTTAGCTCTTGTTACTAAAGGATGGTATCATAGTTATGGGTGTGACACTATAGAATTGAGCATACAAGAATAAATAATGGAGGTCTATAATTCAGTAATCATGGGTGATTATAAGCAGATTGGATGAATAAGATTGGAAAACATAACCTGGAACTTGAGTTAATATTATAATTTCAGGACGGCCTTTTTCTAGCAGTCCTGAGAAATCCGTTTATATTAGAGACTGAGAATTCCCCTGGACCTGACAAATGTCATCATAGTGTCTTATAAAAGTGATTGTAGAGATAATTAATGCAATGATTGTGATCTTCTGAAAGTACCTAAATTCTTGAAACACCCCAAAGGACTGAAAAAAGCCAGTGTAGTACCTATATGCGAGAAAAAAGGAAAGCAGAAACTATAGCCTAATTAGTCTAAAATATATCAAAGTAAAAATATTATAATTAGTAACTAAGGAGCGAGTTGCTACTTATTGAGTAGAACATCTATACAATTACCAATGCAATCAGGCAGAGTCAACAGGGTTTGGTGAAAGGAAAATCATTTTTGACGAACTTATCAGAGTCCTAGAATGTAATAAATGAGAAGTACAAAGAGTACCCATGGATTGTAAAAGTTATTTAGTTGGGTATCACTCCAAGGCTACCACACAAATAAGAGCTCACAATGAAGTGGGTAACATGGTTTCATAGAGGTTTGATTGGCCAACAGGGCAGAAATAATGGGGGCTTATAAGAAAGGTCCTACTGTAGTCATGGGGATAAATGGATCAATTTCATGTTGGCATCCTGGTATTAGTGGAAAGCCATAGGGATGAGTGGTGTACCCTCAGCAATTTGCCATCGTTATCAATTACTTTGAGAAGGGATTAAATAAATTATAATGAAGTCTGCTGATGATAATAGAGTGAATTGCTAAGAGGATCTAAGAGTCTACATTGGGATTTAGATATATTAAGTAAGTGGCCTAAAATCTGACAAATGAAATTAATTGTGGAAAAATATGAATGTGTCCACTTTGGCAGGAAGAATAAAAAAGTAGAATATTGTACGCTTAGAGAGAAATAACAGAGCTCAACATTTATTTCATGAGATTTGTTGTCTGTAGCAATGTCAACAATTGTTGTTCATCTCAAAGTACCATTGAATTGACTACCATTTCAAGAAAAGTACAGAGTGAACCACATTGGGTCTGGAGTCACATATAGGCCGTGATAAAAAGGGATGGCAGATTTCCTTCTCCAGAGGACATGAGTCAACTGCATGGGTTTTCATAAATTCTTTACAGAACATTAATTAGACTGTATCTTGAGGATTATACTCCTCACTTAAAAAAGGATAAAATTACATTAGAAGCCGTTCAAAGAAGGTTTGCTCAATTTATTCCTCAATTGAAGAGATTATTTTTGAAGAAAAGTCAAGGAGTTTAGACATTATAAATTTAACCAATGACCCGTGACATTATTGAAAGAGATAAGATGTGTAAAGATCCTTGTTCACTAAGGGGAACGCAGAGTGTTTTCCTTTTGTAAGTGAGTGGACTCAGTTTTTTTTAAAAAAGCTGCCCATCATTTAAGACAAAAGAAAGTCTTTAATTTTCACTCAGTGGATTGTTAGTTTGTGGAATTACCTGAGAGAGTGGAGATTGGATCTTTGAATGAACTCCAGGCTAAGTTAAATAGAGAACTGATCAAAAAAGAAATCAAAGATAATTGGGGGATTAGATTACTTATAGTGTGGAAACAGGCCCTTCGGCCCAACAAGTCCACATCGACCCACCGAAGCATAACCCATCCATACCCCTACATTTATCACTTACCTAACACTAGGGGCAATTTAGCATGGCCAATTCACCTGCAAGATCCTGCATATCTTTGGACTGTGGGAGGAAACCGGAGCACCTGGAGGAAACCCACGCAGACACGGGGAGAACGTGCAAACTCCACACAGTCAGTCGCCTGAGGCGGGAATTGAACCCAGGTCTCTGGCGCTGTGAGGCAGCAGTGCTGACCACTGTGCCACCGTGCCGCCCAAATTCCCATGGTAACCATGGCATGTCAGAATTCAGTATTCAGTTTGAGAGGGATAAACCTGGTTTGGAAACAACTGTACTAAATGTAAATCAAGCTAATTACAAAGGAATGAGGACAGAACTAACTGGAAAGGACTAGGAATGGAATTTGTCAACAAATGACAATCAAAAGAACTGCCGAATCTGTAGATCAGAAACAAAAACCGAAGTTGCTGGAAAAGCTCAACAGGTTTGGCAGCATCTGTGAAGAGAAATCAGATAATGTTTTCAGGTCCAGTGACCTGAAATGTTAACTCTCATTTCTCTTCACAGGACCTACCAGATCTGCTGAGCTTTTCCAGCAACTTCGGTTTTTGTGTCTGATCTAAAGAATCCCCAAAGACAGTGAGGAACATGACAACAAATCTAAGAAGCTAGTTCATGGCTCACAACAAAGATATATCCTAGTGAAAAAAAATTGGATTCCAAGAAGGTGGTAAGCCAACTGTGATTACCCAGTGAAGTTAAGTGTACCATCAGATTGAAAGGAAAAAGAACATACAATGTGACAAATATAAAGTGGTAAGTTAGAGGATTGTAAAGAAATATTAAAATCCATCAAAAGGTGACCAAAGAAAAAAAGGGGAGAAAATATTTCAGGGTAAACTTGCAATTCGGATCAAGACAGATCTCAGGAGCTTTTTTATATGTGAGAAAAGAGAGGGAGAGAAGCCAAAGTTAACACAATCCCTAAGAGTATGAGAGGTTGGCAAAATGACAATAGGTAATTAGGAAATGGCAGAGGAGTTGAATCAATACTTCGCATGAGTCTTCACGGTTTGGAAACATTAATAGCATCCCAAAAATGTTAAGTAACCAAGTGGTAAAAGGCAGAGAGGAAATAAAAAAAAGGGGTTAATACCAATAAGTCCTCTGATCCTAAAAAACACCCTAGGATATTAAAATAAGTGCTACTTGGATTGAAGATGCACTAATAGCATTCTTCCAAGAGTATTTAGCTTCTGGAAGAGTCCAAGAGAATTGGAAAATGTAACAATTCTACTTTAAAGCTGAAGGAGACTCAACAGGTAAGTATTTTCCAGTTAGCTTTTGTCTGTTGTTGGGGAAATGCTGAAGTTTATTATAATGGATGTAATGGCAGAACATCTGGAAATGCATAACATGATCAAGAATAATTAATATGTTCTCTTAAAGAGGATACATGCCCACTTATTTATTGGAATCCTTGAGAAAACAAGCCAAAACAATAAAAGAAGAAACTGTGGATTTAAAATGTTTGAATTTCCAGAAGGCATTTTAAGAATTATATGTTAGATTATTTAATAAGGTTAGACCCCACAGTGTTGGAGGTAATATATTAGTGTGGATAGAGGTTTGGCCAACAGCCATGAACCTGTTGAAGGGCAGAGAAGGAAAGAGGGACCATTTGGTTTATTTATGCTCTGATTTTTCTGGCTGCATTATTCTGCATGTTGTTGAGCTTCTGAGACTTGCCAAAGCTGCACACATACCATTATACTGGTAATTTTTGCCTTGTAGATAGTGGACATGATTTAGAGAGTCAGGAGGTGGATTGCTTGCTTCAAATCTTGCAACCTCTGATGCTTTTGTTGAGCTACAATATTTAAATGTCTGATCCAGTTAAATTTCTGCTCAGCAGTAATCCCAGGATGTTGATGGTACAGAATTAAGTTGAATGTCAAAGGGATATGGTTAGATTCTGTCTTATTGGTGATGGTCATTACTTAACTCTTGTGTGGCATGAATATTACTTGCTTTTTTTTCAGTCCTTGCCCTTATTCATGTTGTTACAGATTGCTTCAGTATCTAAAGGGTTTTGAATGGTATTGAATGCAGTGTCAGTGAACACTTCCATTGCTGACCATGTGGCTAACATAAGATCATTGATGAAGTAACTGAAGCTGTTGAGCTTAGGACTTGACACTGATGTCCAGGCTTCTAATAACTGCAACCATAATCCTTTGTTCCACACATAACCCCAACTTGGATGTGCTCCAATTCCCTTTGACATTCTTTATTGCTTGTCAGTATGATCGTTTAATTCAATATATTGAATTATGCTGGGAAGATTTGAAGATATTGCTTTTAAAGATCAAATTTAAGTTGACACATTTATGATGGAAAATGTGGGTGTTGTTCTGGTGACACTCTGGAGACACAGGTTCAAATTTTATTAAGGCAGCTAGCGGGGCTTAAAGACAATTAATAAATCTGGAACTGAAAACTAATCTCAGTAATGAGGATCAAGAACCTATTATTGATTGTTGTAAAAATCCATCTGGGTTCACTTATATACTTTAAGGAAGGAAATCTGCCAAGCTTGCCTGGTCTGTCCCATATGGGACTTCAGATCCAAAGCAACATGGTTGACTCTTAACTGCCCTCTTAGATGGATGAGCAAGTCAGTTGATTCAAGGACAATTACGGATGGGCAATAAATATTGGTTTTTCCCACATCCTCTCAAAGAATTTTAAAAATCCTCACCGTGATAAGAATTAAATAGCCAAACATCATGAAGATAGAAATGGATTCCAGCTGTGATTTCTTTTATGTATCCTGTTAATAAATATATATTTTTATGTATTAAGACAAGGAATAAAATCAATTTAGATTTAGCTTCAATATTGTATCCTGAATTAATGTTGGGAATCAGGAGTGGGTGGTAATAATTGTCATGCTATACCTAATTTATGAAATGTCCAAAGGATCATTAAGCTGCATTTATGCCCTGCAGGAAGTGATGTACAGGTGGTTGCTTCCTGTTCGTGGGCTGTTAAGCACATTGCCAGCATGAAATCTGCCACATTGTTATTTATACTGAACTTTAAAACTATATTAACTAAAATCTGCAAATCAGCACCGTTTCTCTATCTTAATCAGTTGTGCCATTTTTCAACATTTTGTGACAATTCTATCCAAATGCACAGAAGTAATTAGTTACTTCTGTTTTATGTGCACTTTACAAGCAATCCTGTGCTGAGGGCTTATGAGCAGTGGAAACAGGAGACCATTGTGTTTGCATTCACACATATGCATAAGAAAAAGGTATTCTTCAATTCTGAAATTAAATTCAACTCCCAAAATTAAAGGCACCCATTTCAAAGTATATGATTTCAATAAAATATACACTGTTAAAATGAATATGCAAAATTTAGGAGATCATAAGTGCACTTTAATTCTTAAGCTTTCTGCTTATTATGTTTCACATCCCTTCACAGAAAGTTTATTCCCTTCCTCCAGGCGGAGAATGCATGACTTGCTCTGACATACACAATGAGCTTGCTGCTTGAGGCAGCAAATCTGCAGATCTCTGCAGATACTGTGGTAATTTGTCTACATAACATCACATTTTGCTTCATTTTGAGAACATAAACATTGCATTCCTGTTTACTTTTAACTCTTTATCAGCTTATTTTAAAACATTCAAGCTGATCCCAATGTACATAGCTGTGAACATTTGAATCCTGCTAATTGAAACTTCGGAATAAAACTAAAGTCAGAACATTGATCTGATTATCCCAATTAAGGCAAAGGCAGCTTGTATATATTTAAATGGATTGGAAATTAATGAAAGTCTGCAACACAGCTCTCTGCCAGTTAATGTGCACATGGATCATATTCACATTTTTGGCTGTTGACATATTCTTTATAATCATTGAGATGTGGGGATGTCTGATAAGGCCAGCATTTATTGCTCATCACTAATTACTCTTCAGAAGGTGGTTGTCTTAAAACCCTGCACTTCACCTTGTTAACATGACCCATATCAACTGCTTGATTCCTTGCATCTACTTATAAGCTGAATAAAACATGCATTTCTGAGGTGAATAATTGAGTCCGACTCTAAATAGAGGCATAGTGTTCTTTTAGAAAGTAGAGGGGACTTCTAGTTTTACATTGAATATCAGCCTGAAGATGAATTTCAGCAGCAAAAGCAAGGTGTTTGGCTTAATAGGTTATACACCATGATCTAGGGTAATCATCTGTCATCATTCATGACAGGATGTAGCAGGGCTTCTGAACTCTGATCTGATCCATTGTTTGTGAGATTGCATAGTGTCTGTAGCATGCTGCTGTCGATAGATTTAAGTCACTGAACAACTTTAGCACATGCTATGAGCCATTTATAATGCATTATGGATTTGATGTTAAAAATAGGAATGAAGTATTCTCTGAAAGCATAAGCATTCTTCTTGGCTCCTTTGAACCACAAATTGGTCAGCATCCATTTTCTATTGTAATTTGCACAATGGAATAGCTGTACATTAAAACTACTGGAAATCACTATGGTTACACAGAAAGTAAAAGCTTTCATTGCATTGAATGCAGTGCAATCATACAGCCTGTGCAGAGCACTTCCTTTAAATTTTCACCTGATTTTCCATTACTTTATATATATGTGTGTGTGTGTGTGTGTGTATATTCCAATGCACTTAGAAGAAATCCATTTACAATAAAAGTAGATTCAAGATTTATATGAGGCAATATGGCTTCAATGCCCCCTACGTTACATTTTTGTTTCAGTGTCAGTGGATTCAAACAACACATTCAATATGATCGGAGTGTAACTTGCCACTGGAAATGAAAACATAATTGAAAAAATAAGTTTTTAATTTTGATCATTTTTGTGAGAATGCTTGTCACAAATGCCTGATGCAAAGCACTAGTAGCAAAGCAAAATATTATTTTTCAAAAACATAGATATGCACATAAGTGAGTTTCTTCTGCAAATTGTGCTGTTGTTTGCAAACTTTGAGGGCATATGTGAGCAAATGTTGACAGAATAAAGCATGTATTTGGGTGACAGGGATATGTGGAGATATGATCACATGATATTTGCCCCATAAGACATCAGAACATGTGATGCTTATTCTGACAGCATCTGATTACATGACATCCACAAAGTTATTACACTTGCATTCTACAGTTTGCATTGTCTGCTTTGACTTATCAAGCCAGCAACTGTTGTGGGAGTGCTCTCAACAACCAAGAGCCATTTGGTGAGCAGGTGTAAAGGGCAATGGGACATGGACACCAATGGAAGGGGGAAAGGGAGAAACAGTGGGCAAGACAGAGGGAAACTGAGGCTGACTGAAAAAGGAAAACTGAGACGGGGAAGAGAAGAGTGGAAATTGGGAGGGAGGAAAATCAAGGCAGGGAGAGAGGGAGGGCTGTGAGAGAAGTGAAATCTAGGGACAGTGGAATAGAGGAAACAAATTGTGAGAATGAAGTGCAACTGGAACGAGGAAGATGGAAAACTGAAGGAGGAGCAAAATCTAAAGATGAGAGAGTGATTCGCAAATGGAGACAGAGGTGGAGAGAACTTTGATTTCACCTGTAACTTGTGATGAATCATTGTATTTACACTGATAATGAATAGTAATACTGGAAAATTACATTTTCTCCATAAATAACAATAATGTGATAATTTACTATGTACAATCAGTTGAGATTTAATGCGTGTCTGCCTGTCATTTATAGAGAATTTTATTCTTAAGTAATGGCTTGAAAGGATGAAAACTGTTTCTGGATTTGCTCTTAATTGGAGTTAGCTTGTCATTTATTTCATTGCATATTTAGCATCGCATCCACAGTGCATTGAACTTCCACTTGGCCAAAGTTTTGGATTTTGGAAATGGTAACTCACTACACAAACTGTGAGCAGGATTGATTACTAAGAGGTATTTATGTATGTGAATTAATAACACTTCTCAGGGTGAAGATCTTTCTTGCTAATACTCATGGTTCTGAATTTTAGATGAGTTTGAGTAAAATGCTGGAGATGTGACGCAAAGCAACCTGCTGTAACTAAACCTAGAAAAGAGTGAAGGACTACAGAAACTATCAGACAATTAAACATCTTAAAATATAGTCTGGGCAGTTTGCTAAACTAATAATTGACAGCATACAATTGATTTAAATTATGGAATTTATAATTCAGGAATACTTTCAGACCAAGAAGGTTGTATTCAGTATTAGAATTTCTGTTCACACATAGTGAATGGAATTTTATTCTCCATCTTCTTCAGTAGTGGTGAAGGGGACAATCATTTGAATGGATGGGCTGGAATTCTATAGGAACCTTGCTCATGAGAAAACCGTGTTGTACATATGTTTGTTGGGGTTTTGGGATGGGGAGGAGATGGGGAATGAGGAATGGGAGAATGGGTGGAGAGATCTTATTGCCAGGTATTTTGAGTCCATTTTTTAATACTACTGACTTCTTCAGAAATTATGTTGCGCCACCTGAAATCGTTTATTTTGGATGCCAACCAAAATATTCACCTCGAATATTAAGTTTTGTTCAGAGTTGTGTATCTAGTTCAGATTACCAACAGACCATAATAAAAAACATTCTCTTTGCAACCCTCTCCATTAGACTGCCATAATTTTAGCAGAAGAATTAGTGAAAAGCCCATGATTTAGATGCTTTACCTCTGTTTCTAAAGCCCAAATTCATCATGAACCACTTTGTCAGCCTATCCTGCCATGTACAATGACTTAGGCACAGGAAACCCAGTCTATACCTTTTCTTACACCACATTTAAAATGAAGCTTGTGTTGTCCTTCCTCCTGCTTCCCACTAAAATATCTAGGGACACTTTTCTGCATGGAATTTCACCTTCCAGACATCCAACAATTCTGTCAATTCTACCTTCCCTGAAGTCTAATAGAATCTTCCTCAATGTTGAATCATCTTTGAAACTTTCTATTATCAGCACACGTTGCAAATTTGAACCCTGCATCACAAGTTGACATCATGAATGCCACTTTTAAATATGACTCTGCTCAGTTATAAAATATAGACTTTTCCAAATGTGGCCATTCCAGAATTTTGATGCTATTTTTACTCATTTAGTAACGTGTCATGGACTTTTATTGGATTAGTTCACATTTATCGAAAAGTACTGCAGTTGTTTCTCATTGCGTTCTGCAGGATGGCTAACCAGGGAACACTCAAATTGTTACTGCCTGCCATCAGACATGTCGAAAGGGTTTATAGGGAATAATGACCAAATTGATCTTCCGTAGCCAATAGACCTAGTATTGGACTCAAAACCAGAGCTTTTCACCAGGATGTAGACGTACACCACTGTGCCACCTCTTTTGAAGATTCTCGAACCAATATTTCTTCTGTCTTGAAGTAGGTTTCCATTTATTTTCATTCTGTGCAATATAGGTCATAGCTTTTCAAAAAAATATATATTTATGATATGATGGTGGAGAATTTGCACAAAGCATTTAAAACCGGAATGCCTAAGACATATAATTTTTAACTGGGAAAACTCTACCCTGGGTTAGACTGGGATTTCAAATTCAGACAGAAAATGAGAGCTGGAATCGACTGTTTGACCCTTCAAACCTCCTCCACCTTCAATATGATTATGACTGATCATTTAATTCACTGCTTTGTTCTACTTTCTTACCATACCTTTTGATCCCTTTAGCCATAAGAACTATGATCTAAATCCTTCTTGAAAACATTCAAAGTTTTGGCCTTAACCACTTTCTGTGACAGAGAATCCCACAGGATCACCACTGTCTGGGTCAAGAATTTTCTCCTAATCTCAGTCCTGAATAGCCTACTGTCTATCCTTAGTTTGTGCTCCCTAGTTCTGGACTCACTAGTTCTCAGGACCGTACTTCCTGCATCTGCCCTGTTGAGTCCTGTTAGAATTCTCCAGGTTTCTATGAGTTATCCTCCTCATCTCCCAAACTTCAGTGAGTATCATCCTAGCCAATCCGATCTTTCTTCATACATCAGTCCAGCTATCCCAATAATCAGTCTGGTAAACTTTTGTCATAGTTCCTCAATTGCTTGAACATCCTTTCAGATAAGGAGACCAAAACTGCACAGGCATGGTTTCATCAAGGCCCTGCTCAATTGCAGCAAGAATCTCACGTTCATACTTCAGTTTTGTCACAAGAAGCTCAATTGACTATTTTTTTGATGGACCATATTACCTTCTCTTTTTCAAGTTGCAAGTATCACCCAATCACAGCTCAGTCATCTTAACTGGAGCAGTGATCATTGTGTGTTTTAGTCAAATGTTGATGAGTTGGTCTTACTTGTCCCATTCTTATGATCACTGAAAGATCATGCCATATTTCTATTGTATAATGAGGCTTACTTAATCTCCTTAACATGATTAAAGCTAAGCAGACCGGTAACAGCTTTATCTTTTATCTTGATACTAAGCCTCAAGGTTTATTTGAAACTACCCTCTGTCAAGTCAACAGAAATTATATTAACTCTTCTCAAAGCAAATTCACCTCTTGTCTTCAAAGATTTGACAATGTTTTTAGCTATTTTTTAAACAACCATATAATGCCAAGTGATGTCAGACAAGCTATTTAGTCACAGGAGTGTTCAAGGTAGCTTGACAGTAACTGTTCTACCTGCAACTCCTTCGATAAAATGTTCCAAGGTTCCATTGACATTAACTTTGGGGAAAATAACTATGCGATCAGCACTGTCTCACACAATCACCAACAGTCTTAGGGTATGAAGTAATACTGACTTTGAATAATTAATAAGCATATAGATTATTAATTTCTAATACTTCAGTATACTGTACACCTGCATTTAAAAGGAACTGACAGAAAAAAGTCAGTGCAAACTACGGCCTGCAGAAAGACTGGTTACTATTACGTTAGGAAAACAGAAGTGAATACAGTGACATCAGATGATTTATTGTATGATTGGGAACATAGTGCAATTTCACTGTTAAGTGCATTTTTATAGTACATAAAAGAAAAAGCTAGCTGTCATTTTGACAACTGGAACCAATTTTAATAAAATATCATTTTAAGATGTGCTGTTCTATTTAAACACCTGAAAAAAAATTGAAAGCTCATTCCCCATCAAAGTATTGACATAAACAATTGCATTTCTGACCTACACTGTTAAAAAATGAAACATATCACTACAGATTTATTTTCTCTATTCCTAAACAAATAAATGCATGACCATTTGAGCTCAGGTAGTTGCTAACTTGTTTTACTCTTAATCTTCTGCATGACCTCAGCTCAATGTTTTACTCCTGTGGCAAATGCACTATAAAACCTTATCAATCATAATGTTGCTTTTAGGTGCTTCTGGGAGACTTTAGCTTGATAAATGCACTCAGAATTATGCTGGAAAAGCCAAAATAATGCTCATTTTTCTTTTGCTGACAGTAAGCTTTCTGGTCAGACATGATTTCCAAGTTGCTAACTTTGAGTGGCTGTTTATTTTTTAAAAATGTATTTTTTTAAATCCAATTAAAAGAAACAATAACTTGGAATTTCATGGAATAATTGTTTTTATTTTCAATTGTGCAATGTTGAAGTGGACAAAAAGGTTTTGTTTAAATTCCAAGTATATTTGCATTTACCATTTTGTACCTTATTCTTAATTTCTTGTAATTTTGAAACAATTTAGGTGATTTGGATTACTTTGATTGAAGAATGGAATTGTTGCAGCTTTATATACAGCGTATAATGTTTTGTGGTGTCTCATGCTTTATGGCAGGCTGTGTTATGAGAGATGATTATTAATTTATTCTTTCTAATTTTCAGTCGTTGGTCAATTTACTCAGGGTAATGTTTACTGTAATACTTGTGGATGTACCACATTGTTACTCACAGTTAGATCAGATAATGCATTTTTTAGAAAGAAGGTGAGATTTTATAGTTAATAAAGGCATTTTCTTTTGAGCGGCTATATTGAAGTGTGTGACTGATTAGTTCATTTAAGCTACAAGATTGAACCACAATAAATCAGAACTTTTGCCAGATCAATTGCTTGAAGAAATCTGCCATCACTAAGATCAGAGAAAAGCAGATTTGACTGGCCATCCTGTTCATAATATTCATCCAATTTTAGAAATAGCAGCTCAGTCGGAAACAGTATGGTAAATCAGGCCTGTACTGAAGATTGCTCTTCTTTGCATTATTTTATGAGAACCTACTGTGTTTCTTTTATAATTATGCTGCGGTCCACGGCTGAACTTGCACAGGGGTTCACCAACCTCCAATTATAATGGGATAGCAATGGAAATCCCCTTAGAATGTCGGTTCCTACGTAACGAAAGGCATGTATGGTAAGCTATGTTCTCTAATAACCCTTGTGCAAAAAAAAGTTTCCATTTTGTACATTGTTCATTCAGTGAGAATCCATGGACTATGCTCCTTTATGACTAGCTACTCAACAAGTAGAAACATTCTTATTTATCCTTTCAAAATCTTTCTGAATCATGAAAATGTTTATCAGTTGACTCTGTCAAATCTTTTTTGGGTCAAAATAAACTGAGATCATCATCACAAGTTTTAATTTTGTTATCACTGTTCTGTTTCCTTAAGTCCATTACTTCACATTTCCCTGCTTTGAAATATATCTGTTACCCATCTGCCCATTCTTCTCAATTATCTACACCATCCTGCAGTCTCCTACCTTCCTTTGGATAGTTTGCATCTAACATGGCATTTGTAGAACACTCAACATCCCTATGAGGGGCAGCACGGTGGCTCATTGTTTAGACTTACTGCCTCACAGTGCTAGGGACAGGGTTTGATTCCAGACCCAGGTGACTGTGTGTCTAGAGTTTGCATATTCTCCCCATGTCTGTGTGGATTTCCTCTGGGTGCTCTGGTTTCCTCCAACAGTCAAAAGATGTGCAGGTAAGATGGATTGATTATGCTAAATTGTACACAATCTCCAGGGATGTGCAGCCTAAGTGGATTAGCCAAAAGGAAAAGTGGAGTAAGGGAGATAGAGTAGGTGTTGGGTCTGGATGGGATGCTCTTCAGAGGGTCGGTATGCCTCCTTCATTACTATAGGGATTCTGTGATCTATCTTATTCCCAGCGCCCCTCCCCCAACCCCAAATTGCTCCCCCACATCTTTTATCTCAGCTTGTTTGGCTCACCAGCCTCATTCCTGAAGAAGGGCTTACGCTCGAAACATCGATTCTCCTTGTCCTTGGATGCTGCCTGGCCTGCTGCGCTTTTCCAGCACCACATTTTTCAACTCTGGTCTCCAGTATCTGCCTTGGAGGGAGGTGAGGGGGGAGGTGTGGGCGCAGGTTTTCCACTTCTTGCGGTTGCAGGGGAAGGTGCTGGGAGTGTAGGTTGGGTTGGTGGGGGTTGTGGGCCTGACGAGGGAGTCCGGAGGGAGTGGTCTCTCCGAAACACTGATGGGGTGGAGAGGGAAATATATCCCTGGTGGTCGGGTCTGTTTGGAGGTGGCAGAAATGACGGAGGATGATACGATATATCCGGAGGTTGGTGGGGTGGAAGGTGAGGACCAGTGGGGTTCTGTCCTGGTGGCAATTGGAGGGGAGGGTGGGGGGGGGTTCAAGGGCGGAAGTGCGGGAAGTGGAGGAGATGTGGTGCAGAGCATCGTCGACCATGTCGGAAGGGAAATTGTGGTCTTTGAATAAGGAGGCCATTTGGGCTGTTCGATATTGGAATTGGTCCTCCTGGGAGCAGATGCGGCGGAGGCGAAGGAATTGGGAATATGGAATGGCGTTTGTACGAGCAGGGTAGGAGGAGGTGTAATCTAAGTAGCTAGGAACCCCACTAAGAAGGGCGTATGCCCGAAACGTCGATTCTCCTCGTCCTCGGATGCTGCCAGGCCTGCTGTGCTTTTCCAGCACCACATTTTTCTACCCTGGTCTCCAGCATCTGCAGTCCTCACTTTCTCCTATAAGAATGGTGGACAGGAAAAGACCCACTGCAGCATCAATTTGTTCCACATGTGATGATACTGTCACTTTAAAAGGTTTTGTTGTCCTGGGTTTTTTTTGTAAAGAGGTTGTAAACGCAGAGATACTGAACTGACTACTGAAGACAAGTAAGTAAACAGCTTATGAGGACTTGGGTTTTCTTTACAGCCTGAATGATGTGGCTGGCTCTCACAGGTCTGGATATCTGGGCTTTGTTTTTTTTTCAGCAGACAGAAACTGCTTAGGGTGCCAGAAGGGTTGGATACCTCAGTGAATGATTCCAAGCTACTACTTTCTCTGAAATCTCTCTCGATGTTGTTTCTCCTGGATTGGAGAATTCTATGTAGGAATCTGTGTCTGAATTTGTCAAGGGGTGTGTTTATGGGTGTTACTATATTGGAACAGTTAATTAGTGATTGGTACTGTGTCTATTATTCAGTTAAATTTTCCCATAGTTAAGTTATTCTAAATTCTTCTTTCTTTTGTTTGTATTTTAACAATAGCATTTAAATAAATTGTTTAGTGTAATTTTGAGTGATTTGACCAGTTACATCACATCTGGAATAAGCACTTCATACCTACCTGTAAAATAAGGAAAGGTTAGGGTCTGGTATACCTCCGTAAAATATTTTAAGGGGGTCTGATGTGGGCCATAACTGTGATTTCTTAAGTCTCGCAATGCATATACTGTCTACCTGATGTGATAATTGCATGATCAGATGTGAATCTTAAAAAAAAGTAGCGCGGTGGCTCAGTGGTTAGCACTATGGCCTCAATGCCAGGACCCAGGTTCGATTCCGGCCTTGGGTGACTGTCTGTGTGGAGTTTGCACATTCTCCTTGTGTCTGCGTAGGGTTCCTCCGGGTGCTCTGGCTTCCTCCCACAATCTGAAGATGAGCAGGTTAAATGGATTAGCCATGCTAAATTGCCCATAAAGTGCAGGTATGTGCAGACTAGGTGGGTTAGCCATGAGAAATTACAGGGTCATGGGGTAGATCTGGGTGGGATGCTTTTCCGAGTGTCAGTGTGGACTCAATGGGTGCTTCCACAGTGTAGGGATTCTATAAAATTCTATGAAACTGGAGAACAGACATAATGTGATAAAGCTTCTCAGTTACAAAATTAAATGCTGAGACCTCAAGTCCCATAAAGTACCTGAGCATAACTTGGGATGCTGTTCCTTGAGCTTGTGTTGTGCTTCATTGGCACATGGCCCCAGGGCCAGGACATAAATGCTAGTAAGGAGGTTGGATGACTTATTGAAAAGGCAAGCTATAGGGAGGTCAAGGTCATCCCGACAGACACAATAGAGGTGTTCCACAATGCAGTCACCCAATATATGTTTAGTTTCAGCAACAGAAAAGAGACTGTCTTGACATGATGCAACAGCCTTATGCAGTTTCTGTATTAATTACTTTGCTGTTACTAGAGAGGACCCATTCTCTCCCTTTCACACTTTAATTTGCATTCATTTTCCATGTCATTTTCTCTTTCACCACCATTAACAACCCAATTGTCTTCTGCTCTCCACCATTTGTTCTCTTGCTCTTCCTCTGCCTCTGTCAAAAGTAAAACCAAAAAAAAAAGTTTTTAACACCTTTCAGTTCTGAGGAAAAATCATACTAGAATTGTAATGTATACTCTATTTCTCTCTCTCAAGATGCTGCCAGATCTGTTGAGTTTTTCTATCACTCTCAGGAATTATTTTAGATTTGCAGCATCTGCAGAATTTTGTTTTTTTATTCAAGTCACTTCCAAAATCCATTACTGTCTAGGAAAGAACCATTTTATGACATGTGACTTACTACTGCCTTTTACAATCTAAAAATATCATGAAAGCACATATCTATAATCGTTTCAATATGCTAAAAATCCATTATTATTTAGCTTCTGCCTTTCTGTGTTTAAATAAATCATTCACAAAACTTTTTAGTTTCTTTTCTCTGCAAGAAATCAATTCTGTTGGCTCTGCCCACCACTTCCTTGCCTCATTTTTCATCCTCCCACATCAATGTCTTCTAAAACACTGCTCCTGTCTCGTTTATCTGTTTTAAGCTTTCCCTGACAATTTTTTGATTATGTGACATATTTTTCTCTTGAGATATTGATTCTGCATGATATTAATTGTGTTTCCCTTCGCACTTGAAGGTGTGTACATTGATAAGAATTCAGAACTGCAAATATTTGCACCTACACCAATGACATTTCAAGGGATACATAGTAATTGTCTCGATATTCCAGGGAACGCCCCTTAGAATATCTGCTAGTTTATGCTAATTTTGCACTGTTTAATTCTCTTTACTAGTGTAAACTGTGTTTACTAGAAAGGTCAATTACAAGAGGGCACAGGTTGAAGATGAAACAGCGAAAGATTAGGGGAGAAGTGCAGGGAAAATGTTTCACACAAAGGGTGTGGGTGCCTGGAACACACTGCTAGTGGAGATGATGGAAACAGGCTTCTTAGCAATGTTTAAGAAGTATCTTGATAAATACATGAAGAGGAGACAAACAGAGTGATAGAAACCAAGTATGGTCTTAAGTAGGCAGACTAAATAAGAATTAGGAATTGGCACAGGCTTGGTGGGCTGAAGAGCCTGTTCCTATGCTGTATTATGTTGTGTAAATATGGGAGAGTGGAGCTGATCCTCTTCAGAAATCAGTGTTCCAGACACCTTTGTCTCAAATTTATAGCTTAAAGCAGTTCTTGATTCCAATGTTCTTCTCTTGAGCTGCATAATTCAAATCCTTATTACATTTATTTATTCATTCACTGGATGAGGGTGTCACTGGCCAGCATTTATTGCCCAGAGGGCATTTGAGAATCAACCATATTGCTATGGGTCTGGAGTCATAGTGGGCCAAACCAGATAAGGATGCCAGTTTCCTTTCCTAAAGAACATTAGTGAGTCAGATGGGTTTTGCTCACAAATGACAATGGATTCATGATCATCATTAGACTCTTAATTCCAGATTTTTATTGAATTCAAATTCTGCCATCTGCCATGGCAGGATTTAAACCCATTCCCGAGAACATTACCTGGGTATCTGAATTAACAGTCCAGTGAATGCCATTAAGCCATCACCTCCTTATCAGCTCCTCCTGAACATTTCACTTGATTTTAATTTCACCTTATATCTCTAAATGAAATAAATCTGGAATAAAAGACTAAATCTGTCAGGGCATCATCTAATGCAAACATTCAAGTACAAAAGTAAGGAGGCAGTCTTAGAATGTGCCACCTCCACCTGCCATCCTGTTAAAGATTGTATCCTTAGTTTTCAGGTTATAAGCCCAGAAAGAGGATCTGCAGCAATATTTGTCTGTAGGCTGCTGAGGCAGGCAGGTAAAGGTGAGGGCACCTGAACATGTAGTTTTCTTTGGCTGCCCCCGTAGCAACTAAAGATTCACCCAGGCCTCTCCACAGATGGGGCTGCAAATTTTATCCAGATGACTTCTTAATTGGGGTACATAGCCTTTGGTTCCAATAGGCCCCTTGGTATGCCAGTGTGGAAGTGCCTCAACTGAGCAGCTGGCCTCTACCTACAGTGGTGACCTACACCGATTTTGTTGCAGTTGACTCCTGAATGGGACCTCAATGTGGCTGCCCATCCCTTTGAAATAGATAATAAGTCCAATTCCCAGATCAACTTTGGATCAACTTAGGGCGGTACGGTGGCACAGTGGTTAGCACTGCTGCCTCACAGCGCCAGGGACCTGGGTTCAATTCCCGCCTCAGGCGACTGACTGTGTGGAGTTTGCACGTTCTCCCCGTGTCTGCGTGGGTTTCCTCCGGGTGCTCCGGTTTCCTCCCACAGTCCAAAGATGTGCGGGTCAGGTGAATTGGCCATGCTAAATTGCCCGTAGTGTTAGGTAAGGGGTATATATAGGGGTATGGGTGGGTTGCGCTTCGGTGGGTCGGTGTGGACTTGTTGGGCCGAAGGGCCTGTTTCCACACTGTAAGTAATCTAATCTAAGTAATCTAATCTAATCTAATCTAAAGTTCCTGAGGTGGGACTCCATATGTGAAGTCATCTGATTATAGTCTTTCCTTACGCTTTGTCACTCAGCCCCTCTCCATAAGGCTTGAAAGATTTAGCACACAATTTCATCACCCTGTCTGGAGTTGTTCAGAAGAGTCACCAATCAAATCTGACCATTTGCCAAACTATAAAATTAATCTACCACAAAGTCCACAAGTGGATGCTTTCTGGAGTAACTTAGAAGGCTTCGGGATTTGCAGAGTTAGAGTCTTCATTGTGTCATTCAGAATCCATTTTTTTGTTTCATATGCCTTTTATCTTTTTTGAGCACACTTAAATTTAAAAGAAAGGAACACTCTTATTTTTGTACTTTCAGTTCACAACGGTGGCTATGTTTAAGCTCTGTGAGTGCATCCGTACTTCCCGAGTGAGATAAACTGTTTACATTTCACTTTCTGTGTCAGTGAAAGCTATCACTGTCTGCAATTTGCACATCACACAGTCTCACAAAAAATCTCAAGTTATAGGCTGTTGAGGATAACATTGGTACATTGTTTTCCCGTGTACAAATACATCACCTTTACCAGTGATGAAAATTGTTCACTCTTTAGGCAGCATAATCTGTTTATAAACTTGCTAGCTTTCTGAAAGTGTGGGCTTGGCCACAAATAGGACCATTTCCCTGATTATCAATCATACTGTGAAAAACTGGGAAAGAAAGACTGCACTCTTTATTGATGTGCAAATGTCATGGTTTGGTGTTCTCACAGTTGTTTTCAGCACAATTCCCCCAAAATGAGCCAAACCGGCATGAAGGATTGTGGATTTTTTAAAAATAAAAATTGCACTGTAGTTGGCCGTACAAAACTGACTGCATACCACGACTGTGTTAATCGCTAGTGGGAGTTCACACTATTTCTGTCCATTTGCAAACTGTTGAGGAGGCTGAAAAAGTTAACAAGACAAAATTCTGGAAATATCTTGTTGTAATGAAAAGCCACAGATGTGAAATGTCAATTCTCTTTCTCTCCAAATAAATGCTGTCAGACTTGCTGAGCACTTCCAGCACATTGTGTTTTTATTTGTGATTTCCAGTGCTCACAGTATTTTATTGTTGTTTATTTCAAAAATTATTTTCTGTTGAAAACATGTTTTCCAAAGTTTTTTTTGACATTTGCCTCTAATGTACGTTGATATGAGTAACAAATTATTTGCCCTTTTTAAGTATCTTTTCATAAATTTTAAATCAAGTCAGCAACAAATGTTGGATTAACATTATGATACAAAATGGTAATTCTGTAGAAATTCATTTTCATAGAATCCCAACAGTGTGGAAGCAGGCCATTTGGCCCATTGAATTCACACTGTCCCTCCAAAGAACATCCCACCCAGATCCACTCCATTCCTGCAACCCTGCATTTTGCATGACCAATCCACCAAACCCGCACATCTTTGGACTATGGAAGAAAACCGGAGCACCCAGAGGAAATTCACACAGACACGGGGAGAAAGTGTAAACTCCACACAGGCATATGCCCAAGGCTGGAATCTACCTGGGTCCCTGGTGCTGTGAGTCACTGACCTGTGCTAATCCAAATTTTATATGTGATGCTGGTTAAACTACATTACATAATTAAATTATGAATCTTAAACATAGCATTGGACTATTTCTTTCAGGTTTTTTCAATGAAAGTGAAAACATTGTCCAATGGCAGAAGTTCACGACAGATTTAACATTTGACAATACGTTTGAGTGATCGTGTGAACAATGTTAAAGACTTCTCAACATTAATGAAATTTTCCGCACCAATAATTGATTTTGTTGTCTATTAGCAAAAATCATACCTTAGAATGCAAGTACCCTGTATCATTTCCTGGGAAATAAACACACTGGTTGCACTTTAAAGCAGCCAACTGTTTTTGAGAACATTAATGAAAAATTCTAAGGATGGATGGTTCTTTGGAAATATTGACCAAACAAGATTTTAAGTACTTGTATTCGAACTCCTGCCAATGCCAAATAACAAATAAAACAACATGCATGTGCAAACAAGGATATTCAATGGACAGATGTTTGGTGTATTTGAGTACTGTTCCAGAATTAATAGTGAATAATATGACCATATGTTTCATGCTGTTCAACATTGTCATGAACTTGAATGATGCATTATCGTAGGCTTAAGTGAGGAAGAATAGAAAGCCATGGAGTAATAGCTTCTATTAGACAAATGGAGAAACAGATGCATCAAGAGTTGAGAGAGCTTGAACTATACATCTGGGACACATAGCTTGCCCTTCTGTGCTTGGACAGTAATTGAGGTTTTTGTCTTATACGAGCTTTAAGGAATACAGAACATTTGTGCAGCACTTGCCTTTACTGAAAGATGCAAGCCCTGTTCATCTAAACTAAAATGTACCAAAGATCAATATTTGACAACATTGTCTTTGTGACCAGCAAGTGTTTAAACAAAGAAGTCACGATTTAGTACTACCTAAACAGTCAATCAGATGTATTTCTTTGATTAATATAACAGTGTACAGACAATTTCAATGCATGTGTAAATGACATAAAATATAGAAAGCTGTCTGGTTCCATAACTGTCCCTAGATTCACATTAACACTCAATCCACCTGTGGACATGCAATTGTATATCTATCATTAAAACCAATGTGTTAGATCCCAGCATTTATGGGTACTTAAAGGATTCTACGCTGATGGTTAATCTGTTCATTACTGTCATGGACAGATGCGTGTTTGATAGGTAGACTGGTGAGGGCAAGGTCAAGGAGGGTTCTTTGTCGTAATGATGCTCTGCAAGCTGAGTCTGGCAGTTACAGTCTTTCGTATTTGGCACTCCTAGTTAATGGATATGCTACTGAGCTACTCTCAGTGATGAATATTACAATTCCCTATTCAGATAACATTCTGTGCCTTTTTTTATCCTTCATGTTTTTTTCAAATATTGTTCATCATCGAGTATTAATTCATCAGCTGAGGGAGAGTGTTCAATAGTAATCAACAGGTGGTTTCCTTATCAATGTTTAATCTAATGCCATGAGATAACTTTACTGCATGTTGCAATATCACAGCCTCTATCTCTGTAGAGCTGGTAGGAAAGAACATATCTCGGAAGGTGATGCAGCTTAAAAATATGATTGTATTTGTACGATTATACTAAGATGGTACGATTATACTAAGCTGTGGAGTTGCTCCCCAATGTTGTTACATGTCTGTATGATTATGAGGAAAGTGAAATGGACTGGGTATCACATTCAGCTTTAATCATCAGGCCACAGTTGAGAGACTTGTTTATTTTTATGCATATTTTGTTTTTTAGTAGCAATTTGATATAACTGAGTGGTTTGCTGGGTCAGTGCAGAAGATTTCAATAAAAGTTAATTGTGTGTTTTTGGTGTCAGAAATGGACCAGATTAAATGAGGATAACAGATTTGCTTTCCTTAAGTATGCAAGTGAAACAAATTGGATTTTACTGGAAAGTCGTCGCTTTGTGGTTGCCATTGCTGATGATAGTCTTTATTTCAAACTTACATAAGTTAATTTACTTCATGTTCACCAACGAGCATGGCAGAACTTGAACTTTGATCTCCATTGTGTAGGCATGTTAGACCACGACACTTGTCTGAGCTACTGCACACGATGAAGGTTCCAGCTGCTACTGTCTTCAAATGGAGGAAACTACATTGCCTGTCTAGTGAGGTAGAGGAAAACCACTTTGTGGTATAACTTGGAACGTCTCTATAGTTAAAATTATTTTGTTTCTACCACGTTACTAACTAGTTACATGTTACGTTGGCTTCAAAGAGTTTGAAGAGGACAAGATACCAGGTCTCACTCCATCAAGATCCTGTTGGAGCTGTTCTGCTTCATATGACCTCATCATAGTGGGTAGTGCTTATGGCATTCCTCAGTATTGGTCCTTTCAGACCCAAATACAACAGGCTCATGGATTATTAGTCTATTAACATAACTACTATCATAGCATATCCAATTTGTCTTCAGATTCTCGCTTGTTTTTTTAAACGATTGCATGGTTCATGAGAAACACTTGATATGATATCTGGCCACTTCCTGTGGCCCTAGCTTAACTCAGTGATCCTTGTCAGTTTTGTTTTATTTTTTAATTCACTGATGGGATGTGGGCATTGCTGGCTGGCCAAAATTAATTGATTGTCTCTAGTTGCCGTTGAGAAGGTGGTAGTGAGCTGCTGCAGTCCACATGCTATAGGTTGACCAACAATGACCTGAGGAAGGGAATTCCAGGAACTGGATTTTGATCAAGTTACAGTGAAGGAACACTGATGTATTTCCAAGTCAAGATGGTGAGTGACTTGGAGAGGAACTTGCAGGTGGTGGTATTCCCAGCTATCTGCTGTCCTTGTCCTTTCAGATGAAAGTGGTGTGGGTTTGGAAGGTGCAGTATAAGGATCTTTGGTGAATATGTGCAGTGCATTTTTTAGATGATACACATTGCTCATACTGAATGTCACTGATGGAGAAAGCGGATGCTTTGAACGTGGTACGAATCAAGTGGGCTGCTGTCAAGCTTCTTGAGTATGTCGTAGTGACATCCATCCAGGCATGTGAGAAGTATTGCATCACACTCCTGACTTTGATGATGGACAGGTTTTGGGGAATCAGGAAGTGAGTTATTTGCTGCATTATTCCTAGCTTCTGGCTTGCTCCTGTAGCCACTGTGTTATTATGGTGAACCCAGTTGAGTTTCTGAACAATGGTATTTTGATAGTGGAAAATTAAGTGAAGATAGCACCATTCAATGTCAAAAAGCGATGATTAAATTGTCCTTATTGAAGATGGTCATTGCATCTCATTTGTGTGGCACAAATGTTACTTGCCACTCATCAACCCAAACCCAGATATTCTCCAGATTTTGTTGCATTTGAACATGGACTGCTTTAGTATCTGAGAAGATGTGAATGGTGCTGAACATGTGCAATCATCGACAAACATGCCCACTTCTAACCTTATGATGGAGAGAAAGTCATTGATGAAGCAGCTGAAGATGGTTGGGCTTCATCTACACTGCCAAGAGGAGCTCCTGCAGATATCCCTGATCTGAGGTGACTCCAATAACCACAACCATCTTCTGAGGTGTCAGGTATAACTTAAATGACTGGAGAGTTTGTTTTCTAATTCCTATTGATTCCAGTTATGCTACACTCAATCAAACGCAGCCTTAATATCAAGGGCTATCACTCTGGAATTTAGCTCTTTTGTCCATATTTGTACCACGGCTATCATGTGATCAAGAGCTGAGTGGTCTTGGCTGAACCCAAACTGAGCAGGTTAATGCTGAGAAGGTGCTGCTTGATAGCACTGTTGATGACAACTTCAGTTACTTTTACTGATGATCAAGAGTAGACTGATGGGGTGGCAATTGGCTGGGCTGGATTTGACCTGCTTTGTCAATGGAGCATTTGGCAATTTTACACATTGTTATGTAGACGCCAGTGTTGTAACTGTACTGGAAGACCTTGGTTAAGGGAGTGGCAAGTTCTGGAGCACAAGTGTTCAGTTGTATTACCGGAATGTTGTCAGGACCCCATAGTCTTGGCAGTATCCAATGCCTTCAACTATTCCTTGATAGCATGTGGAGTGAATCAAATTGGTTGAATATAGGATCTCTAATGCTAGGGAAGACTAGAGGAGCCTGAGGTAGATCACCTCCTCAGAACTTCTGGCTGAAAATTCATATTTTTTGCCTTGGACCACTTTTCAAATAATTTACTTCTAAACAATCATCAACAGACCACTGGACTTCTGACCTGTTGATAGAAGGAAGGTTATTGATGAAGCAACTTGGTTAGTCCTAGGACACCACATTGTAGAATATCCACATGACTGTGCAGAATCCGGCAGGATTAACCTGAAACATCAACAACAGTGTATTGTTTTGTTTAGTATAACTGCAGATAGTGGAAGATTTTCCACTTGAATTCCATAAACTTCAATTCCGCTTTGAATGTTTGATGTCACACTGGTTAATGGTTGCCTTGGTGCCACAGGTGTCACTTCCACCATGTCTCTGAAATTCACCTTGTCAGTAAATGTTTAGACCAAAGCTGTAATAAAATAAAGAACTTTGTGTTCTTGGTAGAATACAATTGGGTTTTGGTCATCAGGTTGCTTCTTAGTAAATACTTTTTGATAGCATTGTTATCATAGAATTAAAGACTCCCTACAGTGTTGAAGCTGGCCATTCAGCCAAGCAGGTCCACACTGACCCTCTGAAGAGCAACTCCCCCAACAGGAACCTGGGCCCTTGATGCTCTAAGGAGCAGTGCTAACCACTGAGTCACTTTGCCATCTAAAGGAAGATTAAACCGTAAAACATAGGTGCAGAAATTAGGCCATTCAGTCCATCAGTCTGTTCCACCATTCAATCATGGCTGTTAATTTTTCAACCTCATTCTTCCGCTTTCTCCCTATAACACTTGATTCCTTTGATATTCAAGAACTTATAGATCTCAGTTTTAAATATACTTAATGACCTGACCTCCACAGCTTTCTGTGGCAATGAATTCATAGATTCATCATTCTTTGCTGAAGAAGTTTCTCCTGATCTCCATTGTATAAGGTGTGCCCTTGGGTCCTAGACTCTCCTACCAATGGAAACAACTTCCCAATATCTACACTGTCCAGGCCATTGAATATTCTGTATGTTTCAATTAGATCCCCCCTCATCCTTCTAAACTCCATCAAGTATAGACCCAGAGTCCTCAAATGTTCCTCATATGTTAAGCTTTTCAATCCTGAGACCATTCTCGTGAACATCCTCTGAGCAGATTCCAAGGCCAGTACATCCTTCCTGAGATATGGGACCCAAAACTGCACACAATACTCCAAATGTGGTCTGACCAGAACCTTACAGAGCCTCAGAAATACATCCTTGTTTTTATATTTAAGTCCTTTCAAAATAAATGCCTTCATTGCATTTGCCTTCCTAATTACTGACTCAACCTGCAAGTTTACCTTGAGAGAATCCTGGGCTAGAACTCCCAAGTCTCTTTACACTTCAGACTTCTGAATTTTCTCTCCATTTAGAAAATAGTCTATGCCTCTACTCTTCTTACCAAACAGCATGACCTCACACTTGGTACTCCATCTGCTACTACTTTGCCCACTCTCCTAACCAGTCCAAATCCTTCAGCAGCCTCCCCACCTCCTCAGTGCTACCTGTCTCTCTATTTATCTTTGTATTGTCTGCAAACTTAGCCAGAATGCCGTCAATTCCTTCATCTAGGTCATTAATGTATAAAGTGAAAAGTTTTGGTCCCAACATTGAGCTCTGCAGAACACCATTTGTCACCAGCTGCCATCCTGTGAAGGACCCTTTTATCCCCACTCTCTGCTTTCTGCCAGACAGATAAGCTTCTATTCATGCAAGTACATGGTCTCTAACACCATAGGCCTTTACCATACTCAGTAGCCTCCTGTGTGGCACCTTGTCAAAGATCTTCTTGAAGTCCAGGTTGATAACATCCATAGGCTCTCCTTGGTTTAACCTGCCCATTAATTCCTCAAAGAATTCTGGGAGATTTGTAGTAGGCATGACCTCCCTGTTATGAAACCATGCTGACTTTGCCTTATTTTACCATATACATCCACGCAATCAGAAATCTCATCCTTCACAATGGATTCCAGGATCTTACCCATGACCGAGGTTAGGCTAATTGTAATTTTCCATCTTTGCCTTACTCCCTTTTAAAACAGAGGTATCATGTTAGCAATTTTCCAGTCGTCTGGGACCCTCCCTGATTCTAGCGATTGCTGAAAGATCACCACTAATGCTTCCACTAACTCTTCAGTTATCTCTCAGAACTCTGGGGTGTAGTCCATCTGGTCTAAGTGATTTATCCGCCTTCAGGCCATTCAGTTTTTCTAGCAACTTCTCCTTGGTAATGGCCACCATACTCAGCTCTGTCCCCTCACTAGCTTCAATTTTTGGGATAGTACTTATTTGTCTTCTACCATGAAGACTGATGCAAAATAATTATTCAGTTCCTCAGCCATTTCCTTGTTCCCCATCATGAACTCTCCAGTGTCATTTTTCCAGTGATCCAATGTCCACTTTGTCCCCTCTTTTTCCCTTTACATATCTAAAGAAACTCCTACAGTTTTCCTTTACAGTACTGGCTAGCTTACCCTCAGATTTAACCTTCTCCCTCCTTATTTCTTTTTCGTTACCCTCCACTGATCTTTGTAATCTTCTCAGTCCTTGATTTCCCACTGCCCTTCACCACGTTATATGCTTTCTCCTTTGATTCTATGCTATCATTGACTTCCCTAGTCGCTATGGTTGCCTCGTCCTTCCTGGACTATGCTTCCTTTTCCTCGAGATGAATCTCTGCTGTGTGTCCTGAATTAATCCCAGAAACTCCTTCCATTGCTGTTCAATTGTCTCTCCTGTTTGGCATTCCTCACCCTTACCAATTCTATCCAGCTCCTCCCTCATGCCTCTGTAGTTGCATTTATTCAGCTATAATACCATTACCTCTCATTCTATCTTCTCCCTCTTAAATTGCAGAGTTAAATCAATCATATTATGATCCCTGCCTCCTAAGGGTTCATTCACCTTAAGATCCCTTTTCAAGACTGTCTCATTGCGCAATACTAAATCCAGTATTTCCTGTTCTGTAGTGGGCTCCACTACAACTGCTCCAAAAAGCCATTGTGTAGGTTGACTTGTTGATGAGGCTTTCCGTCACTTTGGTGATGAGTGAGAATAGACTGGTGCAGCAATAATTAGCTGGATCTGATTTGTCCTATAATTAGTGGATAGGACATACCTAGACAACTTTCTATTTTGTTGGTTAGATGCCAGTGTTAACAGCAAGCACCTCTAATGTTGTCAGGGCTCATGGCCTCTGCCAAATCCATTGAGCTCAGCTTTTTTTTTCATATTCTGTGAAGACTAATTTCCATCATGTTGGGGTCATCAGAAGGATGCTGGGATACCATCCATTCAGCACTTCTGTGGAAAAATGTTTGCAAAAGCTGTAACCTTTTTGAGTCTAATGCTTTTTGGAACTGAATTCTGAAGAGCCAAGTTAGACTCAAAATATGATCTGTTTCTCTCTCCACAGATGCTTCTAGATCGGCTGAGTTTATCCAAACAGCAGTTTAAGATGGTCAGTTGGAACAATAAATCACTATCATATATCAGTTTTATTTTAGCATGGGGTTATCTGTTCTTTAGAGGAACTCAGACCATACATCAAGGTGTTCGTTTAAACAGCATTTATTAACATGATATGCATGATGATTTCACAGTCACCATCTCTGCCTGGAGCTGCTCTTGTGTTTTTTTTAATTCATTCGCAGGATGTGGGCATCACTGGTTGATCCAGCCCATTCCTAATTGCCTTGAGGATCACCTTGCTGTGGTCAGCTTGAGTCAACCACATTGCTGTGGGTCTGGAGACATACAGAGGCCAAGTAAGCTTAAGATGGCAATTTCCATCTCTAAAAGGTATTTGTCCCAAATTTATCACACAGCTTCAATACCCTAAAGCCACAGTTATAACTCAGCAAAAATCAGAGTTTCATCTATGTTCTGATTAAACCTCATCTCTATTAATCTTCTATAAGTGAAACATTGATAACCAACCTAATCTTTTTTCTTGAGTCTTTACAATTTCTTCTTAAAATGTTGTCTTATATTTTTGCAATTATGAAACTATGAAAGTATTGTATGCCTTTTATTATATTTCAAAAAGACCTCCTCAGTAAATGTCTCTGTTTTGATAATCCAAGGCTAATGATCTATGCTCGACAGAAAATAGCAGCATTTCTTTCTAATGTGGCATTGACTAGATCATCAAATATTTTCCGCAAGCAACAGTGAATCTTTGGTTGAAGCATAATTCCCATTGTGTAGTCTAGCTTACAGGTTGGCCTGTCAGCTTTCAGCAATTAAGTTCCTATTAAGCATTTTAATTGGATCACTGTTGGAGAATTGGAATTTTAAAGCTAATATTCATTTGTTTCCACAAATGAATAAATGCTCTCAATGTAAATTTGTTATATTTTGTTTTGTTTATACTAAAGTAAAAAAAATCTACTGGATTTCAGCAACCTATTTCTGAATATAGAAAATTACTTAAATGGATTGTTTACACTAAAACTTATTTCCTTTGTTCTTCCTGGAAGTTCTGCAATGTAGGTGAGTTATTCTCAACAAAAGAAAATGAAGTCAGCTTATTGAGTTAAAAGATTATGGAAAACAAATAGTTCCAAATGGACTTGTCTGGTGTAGTTGAGATCAGGAGAAGACTGTAAACCTGAAGACAATAAATGCTGAAGATTACAATGGGTTAGGCAGCATCCATGAACAAGAGCAAGCTAATGTTTCAAGTCAAGATGACTCTTCATCAGAGCTGATGTGAAGTGTGGAAGAGTCGAAAAATATGGCGCTGGAAAAGCACAGCAAGTAGCAGGAGAGTCAACGTTACGGGCATAAGCCCTTCATCAGGAAGCCTTCAGGCATAAGTGCTTCCTGATGAAGGGCTTATGCCCGAAACATCAACTCTCCTACTCCTCGGGTATTGCCTGGCCTGCTGTGCTTTTCCAGCATCTCACTCTTTGAATCCGACTCTCTAGCATCTGCAGTCCTCACTTTCTTCGTGAAATGTGGAGGGACGGCATTTATGCGGTGGTTGTAGGGGTCTAGTTGGAGTGTCGAGTGCTAGGGGAGAAAGGATGTTGATAGTTCAGATTAAGTGATCAGAACATCCTTTCTCCCACAGCACTCGACACTCCAACTAGATCCCTACAACCACCGCATAAATGCTGCCCCTCCACATTTCACGTCAGCTCTGATGAAGAGCCATCTAACTTAGCATTAGCTTACTCCTTCTCCACGGATGCTGCCTGACCTGCAGTAGTTGCCAAGATTTGGTATTTCAGTACAGATTCCAACATCTACAGTAATTTGTTCGTATACTATAAACCTGATTCTAGTAAATGTCAACTTAGAGAAAACAGTTATATTATGGCATTGCTATTAGATTATTTTTAAATGTTATGGAAATATACTGCAAATCTACCCATGATGAACTAGCCATAAATTTCTCAACAATGTTATTTGTATGAGTCATTTTAGCATTTACTTATTTCATTTTCCATGTTCATGATTGTAAGTGTCTTTATACATTTGTTTTTGAGTCTTTTAGATGGTGAAGAATAAAACCGAGACACTGCTTTCCCAGCAGAGAAAATCAGAGGGCCAATAACCTTCCATTGTTCTAATGCACCATTCAAAGGCACATCACTAAACCTCATTCATAGCTGTCTGGGAAGACATCATCTGTCTGCTTTTGATTAAGAATTGTACCTGTGAACCAAAATAAGTATTCATCTCTGTGGAGGGAAAAATAAATGATATATGACACAGTTCATAACTTGAATTCTCTTACAATCCCTGAAATGTGGCAGTGTGTAATTATGGATAAATATGTTTTACATAGCTGAAATCAAGATAACATCATAATGGTCATCTGATGGGTAACAACAGTGTGGGCCCATGTGGGCAGCACGGTGGTACAGTGGTTAGCACTGCTGCCTCACAGCGCCAGAGACCCGGGTTCAATTCCCACCTCAGGTGACTGACTGTGTGGAGTTTGCACGTTCTCCCCGTGTCTGCGTGGGTTTCCTCCAGTGCTCCGGTTCTCTCCCACAGTCCAAAGATGTGCGGGTCAGATGAATTGTCCATGCTAAATTGCCCGTAGTGTTAGGTAAGGGGTAAATGTAGGGGTATGGGTGGGTTGTGCTTTGGTGGGTCGGTGTGGACTTGTTGGGCCAAAGGGCCTGTTTCCATACTGTAATGTAATCTAATCTAAAGTTGGAGACACCAGTGACATTGTTGAGCAATGTACTTGAACATTTCTTAGTTTAACTGTCTGTTTGGGAAGAACTGTTTCTACAGTCTTTTGGTGTGGCTGCTGAACAAGATAATCATTCATTCAGTTTTTGTACTTTAAATGGTGCTGTGTGTGGTGACGTTATCCACTTTGCACTTTACTCCTGTACTTGAGTACACGTGACAATAAACCTAAAATCTAAATCATTACATTGATGTGAGAATTAGCAAAGTAATGGCTGTGTGAATAGAACATTGGCTAATTTGGTCTTGAGTCATAATGACCTGGTAAATGCCTTATAAAATTGTATTGACGGAAGTCCATTTGGATGATTTTATTTTACGTTTTCTGTGGGATGTGAATTTCAAATGCCTGCATTTGGTTCCCACCCTTAATTTCCCTTGAGAAGCTGGTGCTGAGTCATATTCTTGAATCACACCAATCGATCTAGTATCAATAGAGACAATGCTGTATTGAAGGGACATTGAGCATTGTTAAAGTTAATCTGTCCAGGCAAGTGAAGAATGTTCCATCACATTATTGATTTACACTTTGTCGATGATGGATATCTTTGGGCGGTATTTGCCTCAGAATTCTCAGCCTAGATCTGTTCCTATAGTCCTTGCAGTATTTAAATAGCATTTCCAGTTCAATTTCTCATTCATGGTGACTGCCAGGATGGCGATAGTCGGGGATTCAATAATGATAATGCAAAGAGGAAGTATTTTCAACATACTCTTCTTCAACATTGTCATGGTATTTAATTTTGGTGAGGCATTTTTTACTTTCAACATGAATCAAAGTCTGAACCATGGTCCAGTTTTTCTACATGAGGCATGGATTTTGTCAGTGTCCTAAAAATCTTGAACAGCATTGGAAATTGTCCCATCATTACTGAGAATCCCTGTTGCTGACATAGTATTGTAAGGAAGGTCTTTGATAAGGCAGTTGAAGATGATTAGTCTTAGGACATTACTTTGATGAACCTGCACAACACAATGCTGTAACTTAGATGACTTACCTCTCGCAAGGAGAAACATCTTCCTTTGTGCTAGATATAATTCCTAGGTATGACAGGGGAAAGATCCCTTCATCCTGATTCCCACAATTTAATTTTTGTTAAAGTCTCTTGAAGCATACTCAGTCAAATACTGGCATAATGGCAAAGCAATTAATCCTATTTCACTTCTGGAATTCAGATCTTTTAGCAATGTTTGGATCAAGGTCGTAATGAGGTCTGGGACAAAGTGGTCCTTGGGAACAGGTTTGTTGCAAGTCCGTCTTGGTAGCACATTCAATGTTACTTTCCATCATATTGCTGATGATTGAAAGTAGACTGGTGCTAAATTGTCAAATTAGATTTGCCCGATATTTGTTGTCCACAAGGCATACCTATACAATTCATTGCATTTTCAACTGGATACTGGTGTTGTCATGGATTAGGAACAGTGTATGGGCATGTGTAGTTATGGGGCAATGAGTCCTCAATGCTGGAGTTGAGGTATTTTCAGGGTAAATAAATTTTGCTGTTTCCAGAATATGCTTTCCTGAATTTGGGCAAGGAAAACTGAAAAGATTTATGTATTATTTGCTATTAACCAGTGATTCATAGTAGAATGTAACAAACCCCTAATGTCAGAGGGAGTAAAGAGAAATGCAGTGAACTGAAAAAAACTAGACTATGCCATATTTTCTTCACAATTTCCATTAGATGTAAGACAGAAAATGGGAAGTTGGCTGATGTAAATAAATCTAATCAAAAGCTGATATTATGGGATTTTTTTTGTGTGGATGGTTTCCATTATATATGAGTTCCCATTCAGTGGTCCGTATGTTCAAATTAATTTGTAACATGAAAATGTTTCAGAGCTAGAATTTTAGTTTCCAGGGACTGAGCTTTGTGTATCAGAATGAACAAACATGAACAGAACTGCAAAAGCTTGCATTGTCATTATTACGGGAAGAAGGGAAATTAATGAGCCATATGGAATATGGCAAATTCATTACATTGTACTGATCCATCATATAATAGATATCAAGGCAGAATTATAAAATATATTTCATTTGCAGCCTTATATTCTTAGGAAAAGCATGTTTAATATTACTGCACCAGTGAAAGCAAACTAAGTATAATAAATAGATGAAACAAAAATAAACTGAACAAGCAATCTATTCAATAATTTTTTCAAAGATGATTGTTAAAAGATTAGTATAAAATAATAGCCTGACGATGGTTCACTTACTTGGCATCATTTGGTGGTGGAATGAGTGGTAAGGAAGCTTCACTTTTACAGCCCACTGAACTAATCAAATTGTTTTATACAAAATGAATTTGTGAGGAAGGTGTTGTACTGGAGGTAACTACACATCAGGAACATCATTGTAAAAGTCCTTATTTTCTTTCAGCATGGTTGCACAGTGACTCAGTGGTTAGCAAGCTGTGTCACAACTCCAGGGACCCGATTTCAATGCCAGCCTCAAGTGTCTGTGTGGAGTTTGCAAATTCTCCCTGTATCTACGTGAGTTTCTTTCAGGTGCTCCGGTTTCCTCTCACAGTCCAAAGATGTGCAGGTTAGGTAGATTGGCCATGCTAAATTGCACATGATGTCCAGGAATGTGGGGTTTTCAGGGTGACAGGGATAGGGAAAGGGGATGGATCTGGATGGTCTGCCCTTTGGAGGGTCAGTGTGAACTTGATAGGATGGATGGCCTGCTTCCACACCATAGGGATTCTATTATTCAGATGCAGGCACAAACAAAGGGTGGAATTTTTCAGTTGTGGAAGAGTACAGAAGAAGTGCAAATGGGTCATAGAGTCATAGAGTCAGAGAGATGTACAACATGGAAACAGACCCTTCGGTCCAACCCGATCACGCCGACCAGATATCCCAACCCAATCTAGTCTCACCTACCAGCAACCAGCCCATATCCCTCCAAACCCTTCCTATTGATATACCCATCCAAATGCCTCTTAAGTGTTGCAATTGTACCAGTCTCCGCCACATCCTCTGGCAGCTCATTCCATACACGTACCACCTTCTACGTGAAAAAGTTGCCCATTAGGTCTCTTTTATATCTTTCCCCTCTATTTTCACTATTTCTGGACCCCCGGCCCCAGAGAAAAGACTTTGTCTAGTTATCCTATCCATGCCCCTCATAATTTTGTAAACCTCTATAAGGTCACCCCTCAGCCTCCGATGCTCCAGGGAAAACATCCCCAACCTGTTCAGCCTCTCCCTGTGGCTCGGATTCTCCAACCCTGACAACATCCTTGTAAATCTTTTCTGAACCTTTTCAGGTTTCACAACATCTTTCCGATAGGAAGGAGACCAGAATTGCACGCAATATTCCAACAGTGGCCTAACCAATGCCCTGTACAGCCACAACATGACCTCCCAACTCCTGTACTCAATACTCTCCAATAAAGGAAAGCATGCTAAATGCCTTCTTCACTATCCTATCTACCTGCGACTCCACTTTCAAGGAGCTATGAACCTGCACTCCAAGGTCTCTTTGTTCAGCAACACTACCTAGGACCTTACCATTAAGTGTATAAGTCCTGCTGAGATTTGCTTTCCCAAAATGCAGCACCTCGCATTTATCTGAATTAAACTCCATCTGCCACTTCTCAGCCCATTGGCCCATCTGGTCCAGATCCTGTTGTAATCTGAGGTAACCCTCTTCGCTCTCCATTACACCTCCAATTTTGGTGTCATCTGCAAACTTACCAACTGTACCTCTTATGCTCGAAACCAAATCATTTATGTAAATAACAAAAATAGAAGGCCCAGCACTGATCCTTGTGGCGCTCCACTGGTCACAGGCCTCCAGTCTGAAAAACAATCCTCCACTACCACCCTCTGTCTTCTACCTTTGAGCTAGTTCTGTATCCAACTCTATTGTGCCAGACACACAAAAATTAGATTCTCATTGTCAAGATAAATCTTTGGGATTAAATTCTTCTATCTCAAAGGACAAATTGACCTTCTCACCAGCAGATGTCAATAGGTTAACTGCATGTATTTGCATTCCATTAAAAGCTCAATTTGGTACAGTTCAATTAACCTTCCTAAATAACTCCTGTCCAGTAGAAAAACTCAGTTCTCCAAGCACTAAACCACACAGAACAGCCTTAGGTCTAGTGACAGACACTTCCTGGAATCCTGAATACTGTGTGCAATGTTGGTCCCTTTATTTAAGGAAGAATGCGAGTGCAGAGAGGTGATTCAGATGAAGTTTACCAGATTGATATTTGGAATGAGTTTTTTTTTCATTCTGAGGCTGTATTGTATGGGCTGTACTTGTTTCCACTGGAATTTGGAAGAGTGAGGGGTGACTTGATTGAAATGTATGACATCCTGAATAGCCTTGATAAGGTGGACTTGGAAAAAATGTTTCCTCTTTAGGGTTGGTCAAGCACCAAGGGGCACTGTCTTAAAACTAAGGAATGTCCTTTCAGGACGGTGATGAGGAGAAGTTTTGTTTTGTTTTGTGGAATGTGCGACTTTGGAACTCTCTGTCTCACTAGCAGTGGAGGTGGGTCATTACACATTTTCAAGGTGAAGATAGGTTTTTGTTTGGCAAGAGAATTAAAGGTAATTAGAAGTACACTGGAATGCAGAATTCAAGACACAAACAGATTATCCATAATCTCATAGAATGGTTAAGCAGTTTTGATGGACCAAATCCTAATTCATATTTTTGCATGGACTTGCTCTACATACCTTATAGCATTCTGGCTTGCAATGATGTTCCCATTCATTTGGGTTATAAACTCTTGAATATAGTTGAAGTCTGTTGCTGTGCCACCTTAATATTTAACAGTCTAATGGCAAAAATGGAGTTTGTGGTTGAAAAACAAGATAATGCACAACTGACAGAGAGGCAGATTCTGACTGAGGGAAATAATAATGTGCAAACAGCAAAGGGGTGAGCTTGTTGCTGAAGTGCAGAACAGTGCTCACATCACATCAGGGAATTGTATGTGATTAAAGGGCATGGAACTGCATAAATGGTGAAGGGGAGGAAGGGTTAGGGTGCAGGGGTAGGCCTCAGCCAGCTCTGAGATGGTGCAGCTTCTGACCAAGGCATTCCTCCTGCAGCTAATTCATGCATAGGGATTTGTCTGGTGCTATTTTGCATTGGAGGGGACAATCACAAATTTCACCATCAGTTGGATTCAGCAGGGTGGGACTTTGAAGGTGAGGGAATGTACAGTTGCATGACAGGTGTTGAAGGTCAAGGAATGTTAAGATGCATTCGGCTTGAATAAAGGGAGAGGAGTGGGTCAGTAGGGACTTTGGGTCCGAGATGCTGAGCAGCTTGTGAGGCAAAATGGAGATGTCAATGATAACATTGAGGGAATCAACAGAAAATTGAATTAGAACTGCAAGGGCAAACCAGTGAGGAAGGTGGAGACTGAGGAGGATTTAGTAAATGACAGAGGGAAACTGGAACTGCAAAATCACAGAGAAATGGTAAATCTGAATTTTGTCTGGAAATCAACTGCACAATTCTCTTTCAATCTCAAAAAGACTAGACATAAAGCGAGAGGAATCTTTTGGGGGAATAAAGTTGGAGCGTAGATTTTCTGCTGATTGAAGGTGCCCCCCCCCCCCCCCACCATGAATCATGAGTCCAGTGGATGGAGAATCCAGGTTAGCTGACCTCATTTTGAACTTACATGAGCATATCAGCAGAACTCATGACATCACATTCCACCATAATCTCAATATGTCATGAAGTCAAAGTACATTGCAGTCTGATTGCCATCTTGTGATATTTGAGTTTGGTATGAAGGAATGGAGGAAGGGAAATGCATTCGCTCCACAAACTACCCCATTGACACAGGTCATCCATCATGGGTGACAAGAAGGTGCATACGGCCTCAACACATGCTTGTTTGCAAGGAGCTGTCCATTGAAACCACATAGATTGTAGATTTAATGGTGTGCATGATGACTGGGGAAAAGGCTACACATGGAATATTGCCAAGTAAAAGTCTATGAGAAAGACAACTATACACATTAAATTACTGCCTTCACAAATCTCCTGCAGCACAATAGTATAGATCAGTCCTATTTTTCTGGTCATCTTGTAGATCAAGAGGAACTGGAAACGAAATTGCTATGCAAGCATCAGAAACTGCCAAAATCCTGTTGAGGTGCAATATCAAGGGCAACAGGGGCAAAGTCGATACCAAACATTAACTCAATTGCATTTCCAGGCTTTCCAGGATAGTTCCAATTGCAACTATCTGCGACTGAAGGTGTCAGGTTCTCGGAGTATCTTGCGATACAGGAGCGAGAAGAAACTTCTGACAAAGAAAGTGAAGGTGATGATCCTGAGATGGGTTAGAGTGTCATTCACAGACAGCAAGCAGACAGGACTAGGGTCTGATGAGCCATAGAGGTAAAAACAATGACTGCAGATGCTGGAAACCGGATTCTGGATGAGTGGTGCTGGAAGAGCACAGCAGTTCAGACAGCATCCAATGAGCAGCGAAATTGATGTTTTGGGCAAAAGCCCTTCATCAGGAATAAAGGCAGTGAGCTGGAAGCGTGGAGAGATAAGCTAGAGGAAGGTGGGGGTGGAGAGAGAGTAGCATAGAGTACAATGGGTGAGTGGGGGAGGAGATGAAGGTAATAGGTCAGGGAGGAGGGGGTGGAGTGGATAGGTGGAAAAGGAGCTAGGCAGGTCGGACAAGTCCAGACAAGTCATGGGGACAGTGCTGAACTGGAAGTTTGAAACTAGGATGAGGTGGGGGAAGGGGAAATGCGGAAGCTGTTGAAGTCCACATTGATGCCCTGGGGTTGAAGTGTTCCGAGGCGGAAGATGAGGCGTTCTTCCTCCAGGTGTCTGGTGGTGAGGGAGCTGGGGTGAAGGAGGCCCAGGACCTCCACGTCCTCAGCAGAGTGGGAGGGGGGGGTTGAAATGTTGGGCCACGGGGCGGTATGGTTGATTGATGCGGGTGTCTCGGAGATGTTCCCTAAAGCGCTCTGCTAGGAGGCGCCCAGTCTCCCCAAAGTAGAGGAGACCACATCGGGAGCAACGGATACAATAAATGATATTAGTGGATGTGCAGATAAAACTTTGATGGATGTGGAAGGCTCCTTTAGGGCTTTGGATAGAGGTGAGGGAGGAGGTCTGGGCACAGGTTTTACAGTTCCTGCGGTGGCAGGGGAAACTGCCAGGATCGGAGGGTGGGTCGTGGGGGGGGTGTGGACCTGACCAGGTAGTCACGGAGAGAACGGTCTTTGCGGAAGGCGGAAAGGGGTGGGGACAGAAATATATCCCTGGAGGATGCGGAAATGTTGGCGGATGATTTGGTTTATGCGAAGTTTGTTAGGGTGGAAGGTGAGCACCAGGGGCGTTCTGTCCTTGTTACAGTTGGAGGGGTGTGGTCTGAGGGCGGAGGTGCGGGATGTGGACGAGATGCGTTGGAGGGCATCTTTAACCATGTGGGAGGGGAAATTGCGGTCTCTAAAGAAGGAGGCCATCTGGTGTGTTCTATGGTGGACCTGGTCCTCCTGGGAGCAGATACGGCAGAGGTGGAGGAATTGGGAATACGGGATGGCATTTTTGCAAGAGATAGGGTGGGAAGAGGTGTAATCCAAGTAGCTGTGGGAGTCGGTGGGTATGTAAAAAATGTCAGTGTCAAGTTGGTCGTCATTAATAGAGATGGAGAGGTCCAGGAAGGGGAGGGACATGTCAGAGATGGTCCAGGTAAATTTAAGGTCAGGGTGGAATGTGTTGGTGAAGTTGATGAATTGCTCAACCTCCTCGCTAGAGCACGGGGTGGCACCAATGCAGTCATCAATGTAGCGGAGGAAGAGGTGGGGAGTTGTGCTGGTATAATTACGGAAGATCAACTGTTCTACGTAGCCAACAAAGAGACAGGCATAGCTGGGGCCCATACATGTGCCCATGGCTACCCCTTTGGTCTGGAGGAAGTGGGAGGATTCAAAGGAGAAATTGTTAAGGGTGAGGACCAGTTCGGCCAAATGAATGAGAGTGTCGGTGGAAGGGTACTGTTGGGGACGTCGGGAGAGGAAAAAACGAAGGCTTGGAGGCCCGTGGTCATGACGGATGGAGGTGTAGAGGGATTAGATATCCATGGTGAAAATGAGGCGTTGGGGGCTGGGGAAATGAAAGTCTTGGAGAAGGTGGAGGGCGTGGGTGGTGTCTCGAACGTATGTGGGGAGTTCCTAGACTAGCGGGGGATAGGACAGTGTCGAGGTAGGTAGAGATGAGTTCAGTGGGGCAGGAGCATGCTGAGACAATGGGTCGGCCAGGGTGGTCAGGCTTGTGCATCTTGGGAAGGAGGTAGAACTGGGCAGTGCAGGGTTCCCGGACTATGAGGTTGGAAGCTGTGGGTGGGAGATCTCCTAAAGTGATGAGGTTCTGTACAGTCTGGGAAATGATGGTTTGGTGATGGGGGGTGGGGTCCTGGTCGAGGAGGCAGTAGGAAGAGGTGTCCTCAAGTTGCGTTTAGCTTCAGCGGTGTAGAGGTCAGTGCGCCAGACTACCACTGCACCCCCTTTATCCGCTGGCTTAATGGTGAGGTTGGGATTGGAGCAGAGGATTTGGAGGGCTGCGCGTTGTGAGGGGGAGAGGTTAGAGTGGGGGAGGGGGGTAGACAGCTGGAGCAGTTACTGTCCCGGCGGCAGTTGGAAATGAAGAGGTCGAGGGTGGGTAATAGGCCAGAACGGGGTGTCCAGGTGGATGCAGTGTGTTGGAGGTGAGTGAAGGGGTCCTCAGAAGGTGGGCGGAAATCCTGATTGTGAAAGTAAGCTCGGAGGCGGAGGCGACGGAAGAATTGTTCGACGTCATGGCGTGTATTAAATTCATTGATGCGTGGATGGAGGGGGATGAAGGTGAGTCCTTTGCTGAGGACTGATCGTTCGTCCTCAGTGAGGGGGAGGTCTGGAGGGATGGTGAAAACTTGGCAGGGCTTGGAGCTGGGATCTGGTGTGGGTGTAGAGCTGCGAGTGGGGTCGGAGCCAGTACCTGGAGTGGGTGTGATTGTGGGGGGAATGGGGGTGGAGTCATGACCAGGGGTAATGTGCCCCTTAGGGTGCTGGGGGGTGGGGATAGTGACAGTGGGGTCTGTGGGGGTGGGGGGGTGTCAGCAGAATGCAGGTGAATGGCGCTGGTGGGGGCAGAAGTGGTGGCAGACATGGTCGTAGGGGTGGTGAAAGTCACTGAGCCTGTGGCATCAGCGATGATGTGAGGGCCGGAAGTGGCTTTGCGAGTGGCCGTGATGGGGGCGGAAGTGACATCATCAATCAGTGCGGGGGTGGTAGCTGCATCAGCCGCATGGCTAATGGTGTTTCCTAGGCCAGGGGAATCTTCTGGAATGTTTGAGGAGCGGTGGTTATGGAGGTGGGTGGATAAAAGTATGTTGTACTTATAGTTTTTGATGTTTGAGATGGAGTTGAAGTACTGTTTGTATGAGCCATAGAATATCATCCTAACCTTACAGCCAACTACCTCCAGAGCAATGTAGACATGTTTCATTTAACATTATGCATGTTGTTGACCGGCGAGCTGGAAGTGTGCTGCTTACTTAATGTAATGTGACAGTACTCCACATTCTCAACTTTAATAATGGACTCTGAAATCTAATCAGCCTATAATTTCCTGTCTTTTGCCTCCCTACCTTCTTAAACATTGTGTGGTCACTTCCCCCAAAGGTTCCTTCAGCTTCAGCTCCCTTATCAAGTCTGCTTCAATACAGGTCACCAAATCTGGAATTCTCAGTTCCCAAGTGGGTTCTCAGACAAGCTGCTCCAAAAAAAACCTCTATAACATTCCATGACTTCTTTATGTTAATGACTAGGCCAGACCACTCAAAACATTCTTAAGCAGGCAGCCCAGACCATAACTTTGCAATTTGCTTTGGTAAGTGTACAGTGAAAGTTATCCAGATTAAGTTAGTGAGGTTGTCTACCAGGTTTAAAACTGACAAAACTTTATTCACAAAGTTACGCAATGGAACACAAAGAACAGTATAAAGAGCCCCTGTAGAACTCAGTCTATCCAAACTAGACTTAAGTATGCTGCTCTGAATACATAGAACAGTCCCAATAAGCAAACTTCCTTTAATAACCAGTATAAATGGAACACATGCTTACAGATCGACATTGAAGGGCAGAAAGAGAGAGAGAGAGAGTTTCCACACAGCTCCCTGTTGAACTCCCAACCAGTTCAAGACTGAACTAAACTGCTCAGCTGGAGAGCTGACCACTCCCCTTTAATTATACAGGTCACTTCTAAAATATAATAACATTGGCCTTAAGTCTCATCTGTTTACATATTAACAAAAGGCCTCTCAAAATCCTTTTCATCTCTACACCAAAGCAGACTGATCAGAGCCTGGACTGGTTTATTACTCTTCTGAAAAACATCAAGGAATGAGTATCCTTGAGCCAAGGAACAGCTTTTAGGGAAAAAAAGGACTGGCTTTGTGACACCTTCCTTGGGATCCGTTACCAACCTGATTTTCCTGGCACGCCTGCATATTGAAGTCTCTCATTATTACTGTGATAGTGTCCTGATTGATTTTATGTTCCACATCCTGACCATTGCTTTCAGGCCTGTACACAGTTCCCCTCAGGGTCTTTTTTACCTTTATGGTTTCTCAACTCTGTACACACAGATATTACACCTTCTGACTCTATTTTATTTCTTGCTTTCAATTCTTGCTGCCCCACTCACCCCTACCCAACTCCTGTCATTTTGATTGGGCATTTAGTTCCTAACCCTGATCCTCTTGCAGCCATGTCTCTGAGAGCCCCACAACACAGTGCCTGCCTATTTTGGTCTGTGCTACATGCCCATATACTTGTTTTCATATACTGCATGTAATGAAATACAACACTCTCAGTTCTATGTTAACTGTTCCCTTTCTCATAGTTGTCCTCTTATCTACTGTGCCTGAAGTTAGATACCTTGAGCCTTTCCACACTCTCTGACCTATTACTTGTTTGTGAAATTTTAATAATCTCTGCTGAGCCCTTCCCTCCTTTCACTTTTCCCATAATTTTCCATGCAACTGAACCCACTGCCCCACTATCCACAGCCCTAGTTAAGAAATTTAATAGGATCTGGTCCCATCATGATTCAGGTGGAGCCCCTATCGGGACAGCTCCTTTCTTGCCCAGAACTGCATGCCTGAACCATCACGGGAGACAGAAGCTGAAGAAACTCCTCCATTTTCTGCTCTAATCCATGGGCATGCAGCATATTAGCCTGATGTCCCTCTGCTTGTCCCTACAGGTTAACAATGTCATTTATGTTTGACTCCAGAAGCACATCTTCTGCCAAACTCAGCGGGTTCCTAGTCTCTGACAGTCCCCACCATGTCAGTGACAACTGGCGTTGCTTCCTGCACCACCACAGACCCATGTCAGTGATGTGTTCACAGGTTTGTATCCCCATCTGTAGCTAATGAACCCATTGAACTGGAGGATACAGGTGAATGTCGTGCTAGTGCATCACTTGAGTTTTCAAAACATCATCCTCAAATGAAGGTGTTGGAAAGATGTTGTTGTGTCTGTCTTGGTTTTGTGGTATTGACCATAAGTCCCTGTTAAGGAGAAAAAAATAGTTGAAGGTGATGTTATGTCTCTTATTGCACAAATGTCAGAGAATGTCCAAGAGAAACTGATTGCAATTTTCCTCACTGTCTTCTCCTGACTTGGCTATCTCCCCAATCAGTGCAGGACTAGTCATCTCATCATCTACCAGCTCGACTGTATGTTCCTCATTGTAGGTGAGGACTTGAGATAGCCAGCAGTATGCGTCCTCTCCTTCCTGTTGTGGGTGCACTGTCCAACAGTGAGAGAGAGAGAGAGAGAGAGAAGGATTGAGAATGATGGCACTGGCGCGCTAACACTTTATGAACATGCAAAGCCATGCCAGATAGTGAGCGCATGTCTGGGAAGTGCTGTGTGTGGGAAGTGTTAGAGCATTGGAAGCATTAGGAGGGAAGACCCCCCTCAGTGCGAATCATTCACGTGATGCTGATATTTGCAGGGCTGATGTGACTTGGCTATGCATTGGCACAGTTAACACTGAATGCCTGAATGTAAACCTACAGTGAGAGGTTTTTGTTGTATACTCTTTGGGAAAAGAGAAGATTGCTCATCCAATTCCTGCATTGAGTCCAGCTTTGTAGATGGACTATTGTCACTGACCTGCTGTATGATTGCTGCCCATGCCATCTGGGCTGTGATGCCATACCTTGGCAACAGCACCTTCCTACTTTGCTGAATGGCTTGGAGTATAACATATAGTCACTAAATTTTGGGCCAGTAGTAATCTGCTCTAACGCACCTCCTTATGGGACAGTGGTGATCGATATACAGCCCTGTGATGTGCCTGACTTGCAGAGAATGAAGAGGTGGCCTTAGCAATGGTGTTAAAACCTTTCGCCTTGAAAAGTCCTGGCAAGGCCAAGAACGCCCTGGGTGCCTTTCCCACATGACTCTACATTTAACTTGGACTACAAATCCTTTGTGTCTGTTAATAAGTTGTAAAAGTGCAGTTATGTGAGAAAACTTGCTCTGTGTGGTGGCAGACTTTGCAACCTCTAAGATGTCAAGCTTTAATTCCAAAATGGAAAATTCCAGCTCTGTCTGATTTCAATAATGATTTAGTTGCATGTGATAAAGTAATAAAGATATCATTCTAAATCAGCGGAGAAGTTCTTAATTGCACTCCTTAAGTGATATTGATTGTTAAAAACGTCATTTATTGGCATAAAAAAAGTCTAGATCATCAGGTGAAATACTCACCTCCCATTATCAGGATTTCAGTGTATAAAGCAGCGTAGGAACATCCTGTCAATTGCCTTTGTGATCTCATCATCCTGTTATAAATTAATTTTGTTATAGTGAAATCTATAACAAAATTAAAGCATAACAATCACAACAAAAGTACAAAATTATCTTCAATTATTAAAATGTTCATAGATGCCTATATTAGCATAGAATCATAGAATCTCTGCAATTTGGAAGCAGGCTATTTGACCCATCAAGTCCACAACACCCCTCCCATGAGCATCCCCCTAAACCCACCTGTCTACCCTAACCCTGTAATTCTGCATTTCCTGTACCTAATCCACCCAGTTGGTACATCCCTGGACACTATGGACAATTTAGCATAGCCAGTTCACCTACCTTGCATATCTTAAAACTCTTTGTTTTCTTTATTCTCAGTGTGTAGTTTTAATACAGTACATATTCCGATTAATCTAAGAGTACCTTTCGAATGTAGTGATACAGTCATGTCAGTATTATATTTTAAAAAGAGACTTTCCTGCAAGTAATCATTGCAGTTATAGATTTATCGAAAAGTACATAATGTTTCTGACAACTGAGAGTAGAAACCAGAAAAGACACTTTCACACACATCTTCCAGTACATCAACAGTGCAAACATTTGTGATTCCCAGAAAGTGCAGCACATTTAATGCTGTTTGGAATGGCACTTCTGCTTTTGGAATATGTAAGGAATTTTAAGTGTATGTTGAAGTGCTAATTACAAGGTCAAGCTTAAAAACATATCATATTCTCAGAGCTTTGTCTGACTCCACTGAGAAACGTGCTACTTTTTACAGAGTGAAAAAATTTAATCTAAAACTCTTCAGTTCATGTCTTGACTTGAAAATGTTTTCAATCATTTCATGGCCATGTTGCCATACCTCGCCATCTTGTCCCACTTCTGATTTTTCATATTGTTTATCTCCATAGAGAACCTGAGGCAAGGAATGAATCAAGTTACTTGCATTGGTCATTCTTATGTTGATTGACAGAGATAAATGTAATTTCATGTGCATAATTTTATGATTAAATAGACAATTTCAGAAAATTGAAATTAGCAGGGGAACAAGGGATGGGGATAGTAATCTTATTCATGGTACACAGAAGTCAACCACAAAGCAAGAACTAAAATAAAATTACATCCATAGATAGTGCATAGATTTAAAATGAGGAGTCAGAGTTTTCAGAGGAGATTCAAACTTATTTTTATGCAGAAGGTGGTAAGGGTCTTGAATTTACCATGTGTAATAGAGGTAGAAACCCTCAATTCATTTCAAGCAATATGCATATCAAGTGACACTGTGGTGATTGTGAAAAAGTCAGCCAAGTGGACCTCATAGAATATGAGTTTCTTGATCAGGGCTGTTGATCTGGTTCAATTTTGGGGAACCCTGGCTGACTGATACGAACAGGAGTGTGAGAGGTTCTGCTCAGTCTGAGAGTTGGCTCTGAGGAAGCCAGACCAGTGTCAAGTACTAAGCACATGTAAATAAAATGTGACTTGGTGAGCGGATACTGGCATCTCTAGAGTTATTTCAGCCTCAACCTGCTGGTGGCTGAGACAATGCAAGTGATTTGGGCACTGTCTTTTCCTGGGCAAGGTGAGGAGACAAGGTGAGAATCTATGAGTAATAACCAGAAACAGAAATATGCTGGAGAAACTCAGCAGGTCTAGCGGCACCTGTAAAGAGAAAACAATGTTGATATTGAGTCCAGTGACCCTTCTTAAGTACCATTCTCAAATTTTCACTTGCGTTCATTTCTGAGATCATTCAATCCTGTTCCTCTTTCTTTGGACACCACTGCTATTAGGTGGAGCTTTTACATTTTCTGCACACTCATGTGATTCTTCCACCAAGTGGGGCTTCACCTTCACTTTTTCCTTGATTTATTTGCTATCCTTTATGACTATCTTCCTAGCTTGTACTCTGCTAACTCCTTTTGAGCCTGTCTTTACTCTTTTCGGCCACTCTCCATTGTTGGCTTCTTTGCTGCTTCCCCTTGTTGAATTTGAGTGATCCTTCTTCAGATATTCCAACACTCATGAGTTTTGCTGTCCCTGTGGGGCTATACAAAATTTCTTCAGTTCCCACGTTCCGACTTTTTTGCTGCTTGTTTCTAGCCTCAGGACTGTTCTTTTCCATTTGAGGAGCAGATTTTGTGACTGCCAGGTTATTCTCCACGAAAATATCTATCTCTGGCATTGGCTAACATAGAGTCAAAGAGTCATAGAGATATACTGCATGGAAACAGACCCTTCAGTCCAACCTGTCCATGCCAACCAGATATCCCAACTCAATCTCGTCCCACCTACCAGCACCCGGCCCATATCCCTCCAAATCCTTCCTATTCATATACCTATCCAAATTCCTCTTAAATGTTGCAATTGTACCAGCCTCCACCACATCCTCTGGCAGCTTATTCCATATACGTAGCACCCTCTGCGTGAAAAAATTGCCCCTTAGGTCTCTCTTTATATCTTTCCCCTCTCACCCTAAACCTATGCCCTCTAGTTCTGGACTCCCCAACCCCAGGGAAAAGACTTTGTCTATTTATCCTATCCATGCCCCTCATAATTTTGTAAACCTCTATAAGGTCACCCCTCAGCTCCAGGGAAAACAGCCCCAGCCTGTTCAGCCCCTCCCTATAGCTTAAATCCTCCAACCCTGGCAACATCCTTGTAAATCTTTTCTGAATTCTTTCAAGTTTCACAATATCTTTCCGCTACGAAGGAGACAGAATTACACACAATATTCCATCGGTGGCCTAACCAATGCCCTGTACAGCCGCAGCATGACCTCCCAACTCCTGTACTCAATACTCTGACCAATAAAGGAAAGCATACCAAACGCCTTCTTCACTATCCCATCCACCTGCGACTCCACTTTCAAGGAGCTATGAACCTGTACTCCAAGGTCTCTTTGTTCAGCGACACTCCCTAGGACCTTACCATTAAATGTATTAGTCCTGCTCAGATTTGCTTTCCCAAAATGAAGCACCTCGCATTTATCTGAATTAAACTCCATCTGCCACTTCTCAGCCCATTGGCCCATCTGGTCCAGGTCCTGTTTTAATCTGAGGTAACCCTCTTCGCTGTCCACTTCGCCTCCAATTTTGGTGTAATCTGCAAACTTACTAACTGTACCTCTTATGCTTGCATTCAAATCATTTATGTAAATGACAAAAAGTAGAAGATCCAGCACTGATCCTTGTGGCAGTCCAGTGGTCGCAGGCCTCCAGTCTGAAAAACAATCCTCCACCACTACCTTTGAACCAGATCTGTATCCAAATGGCTAGTTCTCCTTTTATTCCATGAGATCTAACCTTGCTTATCAGTCTCCCATGGGGAACCTTGTCGAACGTCTTACTGAAGTCTATATAGATCACCTCTACTGCTCTGCCCTCATCAATGTTATTTGTTACTTCTTCAAAAACTCAATCAAGTTTGTGAGACATGATTTCCCATGCGCAAAGCCATGTTGACTATCTCTAATCAGTCCCTTGCCTTTCCAAATACATGTACATCCTTTCCCTTGGGATTGCCTCCAACAACTTGCCCACTACCAAGGTCAGGTTCACTGGTCTATAGTTCCCTGGCTTGTCTTTACTGCTCTTCTTAAACAGTGGCACCACGTTTGCCAATCTCCAGTCTTCTGGCACCTTACCTGTGACTATCAATGATACAAATATCTCAGCAAGAGGCATAACATGATACAATTCATATTGTTAGCAGATCCATAAGAAGGCCATTCTATAAATAAACTTGAGAATTATGTCTTAAAGATTTTTGTGGGTGACTTCAATTTTGAGTGTCTGCAGCAATTGACCAGGCTGTTTCTTGAGTCTCCAGAATTTTTATTTCTATGCTTCTCACACAACCTGGTACCCACTTAAAATAATTTCTCTTACTGCCTCATAATCAGTGACACTTTCTTAAGGTTAGAGGGATAAACTTTGTGAACTTTCCCTATCAGACTGATCTGCAGTAACAGGCAGCCCAGTTTAACCACCTTTCTAATCTTACGAAACAGGTAAAGGAAGTGTCCACTACTTTCTCATCAAATTTAAGGATTAAACAGACAAACTTGAAATATTTCGATCGGAAGGTTTAGTTAAGTGATGTTACCTTCCAAGAATTGCTTTCCGTCTTCCTTCACAGTTTGAGTGCTGCAAATTTAAAGTCTGTTTCTCATTTGTTTTTCTTCCTTCGAATTCCCTTTCCTCTCTCTATTTCAGCATATCTCTTTTTCCTTCTCCTTTCCCCCCCTGAAATTCTATTTGTTTTTCTTTTGTTGAAGTTCCAGTTCAAATTTTTGTTGTCCAAATTTGAATTTATCTGTTTCATTATCTTCACTTTCTCATTCAAGGTGCTTTTCCACCCATTTTGCACTTTCTGTTTTGCCAACTTCTGAATGGAAACACACCTCTAAATGCTTTTCTGATCCTTTTAATTCCTCCGAAGCCAAGGCTTTTAGTTTTTCACATGTTATTTCATCCTCTTTAATGAAAGTTCTAACAGAAATTTGGATGGCTTCACATTTTTAATGTTAGAAAATTGCTAAAACATATCATGGTTCCTTTCTTTTAAAAGCTTTTTTTTAGATTAGATTACTTACAGTGTGGAAACAGGCCCTTCGGCCCAACAAGTCCACACCGACCCGCCGAAGCGCAACCCACCCATACCCCTACATATACCCCTTACCTAACACTACGGGCAATTTAGCACGGCCAATTCACCTGTCCCGCACATCTTTGGACTGTGGGAGGAAACCGGAGCACCCGGAGGAAACCCACGCAGACACGGGGAGAATGTGCAAACTCCACACAGTCAGTCGCCTGAGGCGGGAATTGAACCCAGGTCCCTGGCGCTGTGAGGCAGCAGTGCTAACCACTGTGCCACCGTGCCGCAAAGTCGGGACAATTTATTTCCCCCACTCCAATTTTGACATTGGTCTTTGAGAAGGTTATTGACCAAATTGCACAAAATTGTTACCTTGAAGTGAGGAGGGATGATCCACTCATGTCTCTGGCTGCTATCAATTAAATCTTTGAGTTTTTCTTAATATTCAATCAAAGGATGTCGTGTTGCTGCCTGAGCCAGCATTTACTGTTTATCCATAAATGCCCAAACTTGGTGAGCTGCATTTTGGAATCACTGATGTTTATTTGGTTGAGGTAGACTCACAGTGCTGATGAGGGAGGGAGTTCCAGGATTTTGACTCAGTTAGCTAGCAAATGAAGGAGCTAATTCCCAGCATATTTTGAGTGGAAATTTGTTTTTAAAATCACTTCTTAAAATGGACACACAATATTAAACAAACACAGGTTGCAAGCTTAAAAATAAGGTGTGAGTGTATCTAGTCAGACAGGAAATGAAGACAGTTGCAGATTCAAGTTTTGTAGCCTTTAAGTTGCAAGTGTGAAGCTTCATTCCTTCCAATTTATCTCTTGTCCTTCCTATGCAGGAACAGTGAGGCTGACAAACAATTCTGATTTCTGACTGACCAGTGTTTTTTCCAAGTTGGTTGTTGGTGCTAGTTTCTGAAATTGAGAAAGATAGAAGATCTTTCATCACCTTGCTGTTATCAGTCTTTCTTGCTTTCCCTCTTATTTGTTGCTGTGATTATGAAGTTCCAGTATGGATTCTTGTATCTGTGCTATTGCTTCATTCCAAGCTGGATAGCTATTGGCAAACCTTCATCTGTCATTCACTGAATTTATCATGCAAGTGTGTGTAAAATAAGAGATGTTAATTTAATGATGCCTCACTGAAATTCAGACCTTGTTGATTATAATGGTAATTTAATGCACCTGGTTTTGTATCGTCTATGTGAATTGCCTTGTCAGATGATCACACCAACCTATTTAGATCAGTGGTGTGTTTTTTAAAATTATTTTTTAGTCCATGAAAGTCTTGGGTATTAAAGTTAATTTATGAAAATTCAATATTGATAGTCTTTCATTTTGATCATCAAATAAAAAGAATATGGATTGAGTTCTGTATTTTCACTTGTTTTTGTCTCACACGATTAGCATTAGTATTGCAATCATGGTTATTACTTCAAAGTTGTGAATCTATCAGAAAACTTTTCTTCATTTTTCCATAGTTAGACATTATATTGTCAATTTATACAATTAATTATTAGATTTTGACAAGGCACACTGTACAAGAGATGGGCCAAGATTAAAAGCCATCTGAATGTGTAATGTGGATCACCTACACTAAACCTACATAAGAATAAATCAGAAGCTCATCAACAAAATAATTGCCTTTGTACAAATGTTAAGGTGATGAGTAACTGATTTGCCCACTAAGCTAAAATGGAAATGTTCTGTTTGCTTTTTGAGTTTCAAGGTACCTTGTCCTTCAACTGCTGTTTTCTTCCACAAGATTTGTCTTAATACAATGATTGCCTATCTAGTTTAGCCACAGGCTTGAGGAAATTTGTAAATTGTAATAAACATTTTGTGAGATAGTTCTATGGTTCCCATAGTGCATTGCAATGTAAATCACATGAGATAAGTGGTGTACATCTTTATTAGATACAAGCAGCAAGGAAATCTTAAAAGTGACAAACTTATCCTATGTCTCAATGTTTTCAAGAATGTGAAGGAACCATTCAGTCTAGGATACTGCACTTCAACAACTTTGAAAGTTTTCAAATGCAGCTTTGGGGCTGGCATTATCTCTTGATTGTTAACCTAACATTATATAGATTTCTATAGAGAAAGTCAAAATAACACTGTTATCGACCTCCATTATTTCCTGTGAAAAGATCTTGATAATAAAAAATGCTTTGAAGATCCAAGATATGAAATTGCTGTTTTAGAAAGTGAGGTTAAAGTTTATTCCACTATACTGAACAGATTTTACTTTATTGATAACAAAAACTCTCAGAGAAAGTCTGTGAATCACTAGGTGCTGTAGGTTCAAAGAAATAATTGATCCATCTCATCACATAACATTTTTATGGAATTCTCTTAATTCTTCCAAGACAGTCCATTCCTCTGTAACCTGGACCCAAGTTGATTCCTTTACTATAGTAACAAGAACATACTGAATATATTCTATTACTGAAGAATGAAATGAAGAAATGCAGCCAGAACGTGGAAGCAGAAAATCCATTGCCTGCTCTATTGTTACCATCTCAATTGACCATGCAAACAAACTGCAACTTTGATAAATTTAGAAAATGTTGTCAGTTTGGTTGGCATGTATACCTTGTGAAGTTAATTTGTTTTTAAGGTAAGTGCATGGACTCAAATCGCAACATACTGAATACTCTTTTGCAATAAAAATATGTTTGATTCTTAACAATATGTTAAATCTTTATGAATTAGTCTTACAAAGTAATTTGAAAGCACCAGTCAAAGCTTGATTCTCTCAATTGCATCCACTGTAAAAGACAGCAGAGCAATTTTGATAAATGTTGTAACTAACCCGAGGTGACAGGCATGAGAAAAGCAATGTAGCAAGTCTTCATGGGCACAAAAACTGCTCCATTAGTCTGAGCATGACTTAAACTGATTTATTCATATCCATCTTATTATTATAAATTATGACATAATGGGAATTTAACTATAAATTATACATGGTAACCATTAAATTTCGTCTGTCCTTGGAGAAATGCATTGGACAACTTGTTTATCTCATTAAGACCAGGGTTCAAGTACACTGAACAGTAACAATGAAGGCATTCTGTATAATGGCATAATATAAAGTAATATGCATCAGACAACACAATAAACTGCACGTTGAAATATCAGTTGATCTAAAGTCTATAAGCTACAGTCATGGGTAATTCAGCTCCGAATTACACTACATCATTGATTTTTTTTTTCCCCTTTCTGTCATAAAATACAATGAATTAGATTTTTTTTGTAGTTAGTCCTTTTATACAGTGGTAAAATACCCCAGGGACAGAAACAAAATGACTGTCTTTTTTCAGAAAGTGCTTGGTAAACAGGTTCATTTGCAAATTTCCAGCTCAGCCACAAATATAAATTAAACTAAGTATTTTGTAAAATTAATCTGCCTGCTTTACTTGCTCTGAAGAACTGAAACAAAGCTTCTTCGAACCTACTTTCATGCAGTACATCCCCATTTCATGTGTATCTGATGAATCCACCTTCTCCTAAGCCCCTAGGGGAGCACAGAATTATCAAGTCATCAAATGGTTACAGCATAAAGGGAAGTATTCAGCCTGTCTTGTATGTGCCATTTAAGTGCAAGAACAACTCACTGAGTACTGTTCCTCCACCTTTTACCTGTTGCCCTGTAATTTTTTTCTCTTTAGATAATTATCCGATTCACTCTTGAAAGCTACAATTGAATCTGCTTCCACTATTTCCTCAGGCAATATATTCGAGATCCTAACTACTTAATGTGAAAAAATGTTTTTAGCCATGTCCCCATAGTTTCTTCTGCCAATTACCTTAACTTGATGTTCTTTGGTCCTTGATCCATTTGGATTAGTTGTTCCCTCTTTATTCTTTACAGAGCTCTCAAAATTTTGAATATCTCAATCAAATCTCCTCTCAAACAACTTCCAAAAGGAAGACAGTGCAGCTTCTTCAATCTACCCACACGACTGAAGCTGTACAACTAACACTGAATCTGGGAAATAAAAAGTGAAATGAGAGATAGAAAAAGTAAAAAGTAAAAGTAGAAGGGAGAGGAAAGAAGATAGGGCAGTAGTACAAAAAATGTAAAAAAATGACAGAGCATTCACAATAATTTCGATAAATTAACATTGCAGATCATTGTAAATTGTAAGGCAATTTCAGAGACATAGCTGCAGAATGATTAATGCAGGGACTGAACATCCAAGGGCATTCATCTTGAGTAAGGACTGCCAAAAAGGAAAAGGAGGTGCTATGACTTGGAGGTTGTCAGTGAAAAATAAAGTCAGTGCAATAGTGGTGCAGAAAGTATAGGGGGGGCTGAATCTTAACAGATTTAAGTCTCAATTTTGTTGAGTATCATGGAGGATTTATTTCTAGAGTCCAGAGCAAAATTTTAATTCTGTTTTCCAAAACTCACCTCATATTCAATGTGCCATGCTGCACCTCACTTGTCCTAGTTCCCTCTGGCCAGAGGCAGATGTAATGATCACTGCTGAAACCACGGGGGTTCCTGGCACCGGTGCCGTGTATACAGCCTGATGTATCCAGTCAAGCACTGACAGCCAGATCTTGCTTTTACTGCTTTACAGAGATGACTGCATTCAAACTGCAATAACCAATGACTTGGGCAAGATTGGTTATAACCAAGATTTGTGTCCCACATAAATGGACACTACATGCATATCACCTGCAGGGTGCGGTGATTGCAGGTGACTTCAACCTGATTAATGCAGTTGCTGCCTGAAGGGTCTCACATTGCCCGCAAGTAAAGTCTTTGTGTTCAGACAGCAGAAGAAACACTTAATCCACCCACTCTGGATTATAGTCATTCTTCATTTCCTGTGCGCATTTGAAACACAGATTATGCTTACCACAGTGACTTGCAGGCTCAGCTTGGTAATCGATATAATGTGGATATATGTGAAGGTACCCACTACAGTTGGGAAAACAGAATGGCGAAGTATAATGTAAATGATGATAGTTTGGGAAATGTTGATGTATAAAAGGACATGGGTGACCTTGTAGATATTTTTAATCAGCCTGTTCAGATGTGTCATAGCACATGTTTGAGGCATATGGAAATTGAACCTGCAACTCCTGGTTCAAAGGTAAGGACATTATCACTGCTCCATAAGAGCTTTTAGGTGTCATTTTATAATGGTCACTTAAAGCATGTTTCAGGTTGAGCAAGCAGTGAGGAAGTCAACTGGCAGGTCATTTGGTATCATAAGAGGATTTGAGTGCAAGAGCAAGAAATTCTTGCTGCAGCCTTGATGGGACTATATCCTGGATTATTGTGTGCAGTTTTAGCCTCCTTACCAAACAAAATATATTCTTGCTACTGAAGGGAGTGAAGTTAAGTTTGATGCCAGACTCATTCCTTGAATAATACGTTTGTTGTACGAGGAGAAATTGGCTTGACCTGGCCTGTATTCACTGGAGTTCAGAAGAATGAGGGGGGTTTCATTGAACCATATAAAACTCTGACTGGGATGGACAGCTTGGATGTAGGGATGCCTCCACTGGCCACAGAGATCTAAAACTAAAGGCCATGACATCAGGATTGGAGTAGGCCATTACAGACTGAGATGAAGAGAAATTTTGTCACTCAGACGGTGATGAATCTATGGAAATCTCCACCTCAGAAGGCTGTGGAGAATGTCATTGGACATATTTTAAAGAGAAATAGTCAGGTTTCTAGATGCCAGAAGTGTCAAGGGTAATAGGCAGACAGTTGGTGTTGGAGATAAGACATTGAATCACATTGACTGGTGGAGTGTACTCAATGGGCCACATTGCTAACTTTTTCTATTTTCTGTATTTCTCTGTCTCCGTGTGCTGCAATCGGTCTGCAATTGCAAATATCCAGTGTGCTGCCTTGGAAGAAGCCTTTGCCTGAAGATGTACCACAGTGATAAGGCCATTGTGATTATCAATTTAACCGTTTTTGCAGGATTGTGGTTTATGGCAGACTCTTTGATGAATTATCTGGTGAGCTGAGAATACTCAATTAATTCTCCTCCGACAATGTCAGATAATTAGCCTGGGTTTGTAAACCCAACTGGATAGGTAATGGTGAATGTTGGAAGTAGGCTTCTCCAAGCTGAACATCTCTCATACACCTTTGTTGAGTTTTTGCATGCATTTCCCATCCAGACCCAGTCCCCACTCTATCCTATAATCCCATATTTCCCATGGCTAATTTACCTAGACGGCACATCCTTGAACACTATGGATATTTTAGCATGGCCAATCCACCTAATCTGTACCTCTTTGAACTGTGGAAGGAAATCAGAGCACCTGGAGGAAACCCACAGAGACATGGGGAAGACATGCAAACTCCACACAAACAGTTTTCCAGGCTGGAATTGAGCCTGGGTTCCCAGTACTGTTGAGGCAGCAGTGCTACCCACTGAGCCAAGCCACTGAGCTGCCAATTCCAGCTCCAAATGGTTCTTTTACCCGAGAACCAATCACACAGCTATTGGCAGGCAGATAAATCATATCTATCATTGATAACTAGTCACTAGTTGACAGACAACCAATAAACTTCTTGATAGCAGCAAAACTCTTTTGGCTTCAAATCACCTGCAACTGCTGTTTAGAGTCACACAGTCATAGAGATGTATGGCACGGAAACAGACCCTTCAGTCCAACTCGTCCATGCCGACCAGATATCCCAACTCAATCTATTCCCACCTGCCAGCACCTGGCCCATATCCCTCCAAACCTTTCCTATTCAGATGCCTTTTAAATGTTGCAATTGTACTAGCCTCCACTACTTCCTCCAACAGCTCATTCATACACATGCCACCCTCTGTGTGAAAAGATTGTGGCTTAGGTCTTTTTTTATGTCTTTCCCCTCTCACCCTAAAATGATGCCCTCTAGTTCTGCACTCCTCAACCCCAGGGAAGAGACTTTGTCTGTTTTTCCTATCCATGCCTCTCATGATTTTATAAACCTCTATAAAGTCACCCCTCAGCCTCCGACGCTCCAGGGAAAACAGCCTCAACCTATTCAGCCTCTCCCTGTAGCTCAAATCCTCCAATCCTGGCAACATCCTTGTAAATCTTTTCTGAACCCTTTCAAGTTTCACAACATCCTTCTGATAGGAAGGAGACTAGAATTGCACACAATATTCCAAAGATGGCTAATCAATGTTTTGTACAGCTGCAACAGGACCTCCCAACTCCTATACTCAATATGCTGACCAATAAAAGAAGGTATATTCAAATAATTTTTTACATGATCCTTATCATGACTGTCAGGCTACTTGCTTTCAAGGATAGTCAACCTTTCACATGCTGGTTTTAAAACTGTTCTTTCTCATTTCAGTCAACAGATTTTTTTTTTCTCTTTAAAAAGCCCATAAAATAAAAATTTATGGTCCTTCCACATCTCATCTATATCTTGCAATAATATATCAATTCCCATTTAAGAGATTACTTTCTGTCCTTGAATCCTATTGTGTAGACAGGTTATGTGTATGACATAATCTCATTGGAGAGTAGATGATGCTGAATCAACATTCCTTTAAATGTTAGATTGTCTTCGAAAGTGAAGCATTGTCACGTTTGTCCAAGAGCAAATTACATATCCATTCTGTATCTGATCATGTATGTTCATGAGGCCAGGTGCAACGGATTATTTTGGGCCATATAGTTGTTGTGGAGTTAGATTGGTTTACCAATTTTCCTAGTTTTTTGTTGTGTTTCAAGTTTTAAATTCTGGTATTTTGTCAATGTGTGCAGCTGGCTGGATGAGGAATTGTGATAGCAGTATGGGAGAATAATTTTGCCACTTTGCATTTGGAGCTGATATCTTTGTTGTTTCCATATGATTGTCAATAATTCATTTTGTGGAACACATATACTGTTTGATTAATATTGAAAAATTCAGCAACTAAAAAAAACCATAAAATTCTAGATACTCAAAGACATTAATAAAGTCAAATTATGATCATGTCATTCAGAACAAACATAAAACATCAGTTTTGTCTTTAAAATTTGGTATTCTAACAATGCTGCCATTTTAAAAAGGTTATTTTGTCCTTGGTTTTTTTGAAGAAAGGTTGTAAAGGTAGAGGCGCCGAAGAGTCTAGTGTGTTTAACAGCTAAATGATGGTAGGGGAGTGGCCAATTCTCCCCATTCAGTTTCTTTTCCAGTCTTTTTTTGCTGGGGAGGTCACAAGATGTGTGAGTCCAGAGGAGTTGCAAGCTTTCTCTGAAATCTCTCTCTGGATGTTGTTGCATCCTGCTTGTAAGAATCTGTGTTTGAATTTACCTTTTTGCCAAAGGGTGTGTTTATAGGATGTTACTGCATTGGAACAGTTAATTAGTAATAGTTACTGTATCAGGTTGGTTAAGGTTTCCAAGAGTTAAGTTATTCTAAATGTTGCTTTATTTTGTTCGTGTTTCAACTGTAGTGTTTAAATAGATAATGTTTTGCTTAAAGCCAAGTGGTTTGACCAGTTGCTTCACACCTAGAACACCTACTTCTCATCTGTTTTTAAAATAAGAAAAATATAGTGTCTAGGCTACCTTCTTAAAATGTTTCAAGGGGGTTCTGACATGGACCAGAACAGTATATATAAATGTCATTATGGAGTTAGCTAATAGGTCAAGGATTTAAAGTTTACCACCCTTTTCTAATGATGTTGGTATGTTTCAGAACTATTTAAGTATATCATTTCAAAGCATTTACAGATACTTATTCAATGTGAAAACTTCAGTAGAACTGGAATAAGGGCTAATGTTACAACTTATGTGCTGCATGTAATGAGAACAATGACAAGAAATTCACAGCAACATGGATTTCAGAAAGGAAGGTCAAGCTTAACAAATTTGTTGCAAATCTCTATGTATATAACATTGATAGTAAAGGGTACAGCAGAGGATGTTATATTCTTTGACTTTTGTTAAGCATTTGATAAGGTCATTCTTAGGAGACTAATGGCTAACATAAAACCTCATGAGATTCAAGCTAAAAATGTAAATAGGATTATTAATTGGCTAGATCTAAGGAAGCTCAAGGTAGTTGTCAATCATACGAGAATTAATTGGGCACCTCTGGTCAGTGAAGTCACAAAGGAAATGGTTCTTGGACCTGGATGTTCATAATATTTGCTAATGACCTTAGAAAAGTATTAGAAGCAGAATTTTAAGTCTCTGAATGCCATTATAATGTAGTGAAAAGCAGCACACCCTTGTAGAGATCTATAAAGATCGACAAATATCTTGCAACTTACAAAAATGACATTTAATACAAATAAATATAAGGTTATATAAATCAGTACTGAGAATAACAAGTACAATTGCTCACAGAAGAATGCATAATCAGTTCATTTTCTGTCGAGAAAGGATTTTGGATTTAAGAATTCAAACGATGTCATATTTTATCTTTGAAATATTCTGAGAATTTATGCAGCAAGCAGATGAACCATTCAAAATAGGTGAGTGTCAGGTTTGATCCTGTGTTCCTTCTGAGGTAACTAATAACCTCATCCAAGGCAGTGTTCAGAAAAGAATATTTGGCATTGACACTTGTGGATTACCACGGACAAAAAGCAGTCAGTGTAGCTTACTTCTGTTTGATTATCCATGAACTCTACCTGAGATGAACAAATGCAGGCATCAGTTGAGACTAGCATTGAACTTGGCTGGAATGCAACCCTTAAATTAATGGGTTACTGAGACTCTCAGTCAATTTTTTTAAAGGTACAGTTAGAATACATGCAATGGAAGTTCTGACATTTTTTCTCAGAGTGATGCTCCATTCAAGAATGTAAAGCCAGAAAAGAATCATAAGGTGTATGTCCACTGGCATAGTGAAGACATTTACTAAGCACTGGTGTGGCAATACTTCACTTATTGTGTACAGGCATAATAATGTAGCATGTCAAAATAAAATCAATGCACCATAAAAACAAGAGATTTACTCTAATCTTTAATTAATAATTTCATGAAGTAGGTTAAGTAGTTGTTTAGTAGTAAAAAACTTAAATACTTCTGGAAATAAGACTTTTTTTAAGATTTCTATCTTGCTCTTTGGTATATCTTCAAATTGTTCAAAGTAAAAACAAAATAACATTTGTCCTGAATGAAATGAGAATGCTGATTTATTGGCAGGTGGGCTTTGATTCATAGAGAGGTTTCCACGGTAAATGCACTTTTTAATTATGATTGACAATTCACTGCCAAGCTTCTTTTACATTTTAAACCAGGCAGATTGATTTTGCTTATGGTCAAAGAAATGCCATGGGGAATGAACTCAGTGCAATGAGAAATGAACAATGTCTGTAATTGGGATCTACACTCATTGCTGGCTCAATTAGGGGATTTATATTTCATGATCACACTCCATGACTGATTTTGATGCGGATTCAGGACTCATAATTAGCCAGGCACTGGGCACCCAAACCCCATTTGAAAATTCATTCAATTGTCTCTGGTATGTAACTAATTGGTGAAATGTTAATTTACGTTTCCCAAGATAGTTTTAATCCAATAGTCATAGGTGCCATGGATATTAACATCCCAGTGAATGAAGCAAAGAAATGTTAATTAGTCATATGGCAAAACTGTGTTCTGTTTTATTCATTATGAAAACAAGGGAATTGACTTAAAATGCATTTCCAATAGCTTGGCACTTTATGGAACCATGCATAATGACTGAATTCTTAATACATGATATTTAGTGCAGCTAGAAATGCAGCTGAAATTTCACTCCAAGTGCGATGTAAGTTAACATTCACTCATAATTTGCAGACTCAAATTATTTTTTTTGTGACAGTGATGGATTTAATATTTTCTCCTCTGTATTTTAGAGTTAATAAAGGAAAGCTCTAGAGCTTGTCATAAATGATCATGAGTAGTGGTTTGACTGGAATCCAGAGGACCATTTAAGTCTCAAAAATTAAAGAGTTTTTTTCATTCCTCTCAACCTTTGAAATGTAAATGTTTCTGTAAGAGTGTCTCTGTGTCACAGTCTGATGGTGAGGTGTGTGTTGTTTTTATACTCTCAATGGTATTCCTAACAATTTAGCATTAAATGATAAAAGCAATTCAGATTTATTGAAGTTTAGAGCAACTTTCTGTTGAGCATTGGCTGCTTTCTGCATAAAAACTGATTAATTTCAGAGTGGATCTGAATAGTTGACTTCTAATTAACGGAAAATACTGGAGAAGTTCAGCAGGTCGGGCAGCATCTGTTAAGAAAAAAAAACATAGTGGATGTTACAAAAAAGACTCATCTGTGAAATGGGAGGGAGAAAATGATGGTTTTTGAGCAATTGATAAAATAAGGATATGTGGTAACAGCAAAAAACATGTCAGCTTCACTGAGAGAAAATCCTGTAAGAAAGAAACTGAAGGATGGGAAACAAGAACATAAATTGCTGGAAAAACTCAGCAGGTCTGGCAGCATCTGTGGAGAGAAAGCAGTGTTAATGTTTCCGGTCCAGTAGCCTGAGTTCAGAACTGGAAATGGGGTTGGATTTAATGGGAGGGGGAGGGCGGGGAATGGGTTGGATGGGGGGGCAAGGGGGGAATGGATCGCAATCAAAATAATGAAGTGTATGTGGTCTGACATTGTTAAATGCAATGTTGAGTCCTGAAGTCGATAAAGTGGCGAAGCAGAAGGTGAAGTGCTGCACCTCTAGCATAGTCAAATATAACTTTGTTTCTTTTTCCACATACGTTGCCATAAATGCTGAGTTTCTCCAGTACTTTCTGTTTCTTTTTAATTTCAAATCTCCAGCATCCACAGTACTTCCGTTTAATTTGACTTTTAATCCATCAGCTTGCCTATTACATTACTATTTAGGACATACATGCCATTTTCTTTCTCTGTATACAAAAGGTAATTTTTGGCCAATCTTAGCTATTTTCCTGGGGGAAGGGTGAAGTTATGATTTTCCTCAGCATTCCTCAACCCATGCAATTTTCTTCCACCTTCTTTTGTATATCAGAAATGTCTCGTGTTCAGAATGCACACCCAACCCCCACTCAGGTCAGATTCCATTACTTAAATGGGGATAAAATTAGATTTCTTGGTGCAAATTGTTTTTATCCTGGTGTGAGCATTTGTTAGTCTATTAAAACCTGTTAGGTTTGAGAGTTTATCAAGAAAATGGCAAACTTGTCAGTGAGTCTGGAATGGTAAGTGTGAAGAGTTTTCACACTTTCAAATGAAATTATTAGGTATTGTATGATAATGATGATGTATTTTTAATTCATTGTTTAATCATAGGAATCTGTCCTTTAAAAATAATGTTGTACCTTACATTGTCCAGCCTTGTGTATTTCTCCACGGAGGAGACAACTTCTGAAAAGCAGATGAGAAAATTAATTTTAAAAAACATCACAGCTGCCTGACCATGATTGTGGAAAGGTAACTCTAGCACTTACCGGCCAGTAGTGTTACGACGCTGAGGTCAAACCTCTCTATTAATTAAAGCCAAATACCTAGAAAAGCTTGCTTCATCTCATAATCTGTGAAATTGTGAGTGACAGAGAACTCCTAAATTCCACTAATTAATGAAAATTAACAATTTATTTTCCTAACTCTAACAGTGACATTCAACAAAAACTATTCATAAATCCAAGCCTCCTTTGTCTTAACTACTCACAATCTGACCTCAACTCTATTCCAATTACACACTTATTAAACATCACATTAACTTAATGTCAAGACCACACATCCTTCTCCCCTGTCTTCAGTCTTCTGGCTGATGATCTCCTGGGTCATCTTTCTTTTTTTACTGCAAGTATGTTTTACATGAAAAGGTATGTTTGATAGACTGTGTTTTCTAATTTCTTTGAGAGCATGATATTAGATGGGCAGTTAGCTCTCCAGCAGTTGCTCAGCTGATCGATGGAAGTTACTCTCTGGCCAATTTTCAAAATGCTCCCAGCATTGCAGTATCTCATTGGTTCAATGTTGTCAAAACAATAAGTTCAAACTCCATTGGGTTTTAGTATACTGGGCATAATTTAAACGAAATTTGAATTGTTGTCAGAACAGCAGCCAAAACACAGGTATCTATTTAACTTCCATTTGCTACATGTATCTATTATGGAGTGGCTTGTCTCCCAGCCTTTCCTTTTGGGCAGCTGAGCCTGCACTTTAAGTTTACTTCAAAATTCAGAAAACATTTCTTATTTTAAAGTGAACAAATATGTTTTCGACTTGTAATAGTACTTGCAACTGCGGTAGTTTCTTTGGTCTTTTAATTGAGACTACTTGATTTTTAGAGTCCTTTAAAGATTTAATCCAAAGTGATAAATCATGGCAGGAGAGCTCAAAGCTGTGATTTGTTGTTCCTACTCTATTCAGGAAGCCGGAGACATTTCTAGTGTCAGGAACCAGCATGTGAGCAGAAAGTGTCTCAAGTTGCAATTTGTGGAAACACTGGGGCTTTGGTTGGGGACACTATGGAGCACCCACTCAGCTGAGAGTATCATGGATAACACATGTAGAGAGGTGTTCACACCACAGGCTGAGATTCCACTGGCACAGAGGGAATAGGTAATCACCAGGCAGAATGAGAGGACGAGGCAGGCAGTGCAAGAATCCCCTGTGGCGATTTGGCTGCAAAATAGATATACTGCATTGGATATATTGGAGGGAATGGCCTCTGGAGGGAATAAAGCAGCAACAGTTAAATTTGTTGCGCATAGTTAGCTGTACTGCATTGGAGAGGAGGATAATGTTTGGCATGCAATAATTATTGTGGGATTCAAATGGAAGGGGAATATGATGGTGTTTCTGTGGCACAGGTGAGATTTAAGATGTTATGTTGCCTCTCTGATGCTGGGGTCAAGGATGGGTCAAAACAACTATAGGAGATTCTGGAAGTGGAGTATGAGCAGCCAATGGTCATGTTTACACTGGTACTAATGACATAGGTTAATAAAAAAGCAATAAGGTCCTAACAGTTGATTGAAGGAGTTCACAAGTAAGTTGAAAATTAGGACCTTAAAAGGTAGTGACCCCACAACCATGTGCTTGTCAAAATAGATACAGCAGATATATCAAATGAATACATGGCTGGAAAGATGGTGTAAGGGGAGGATTTCAGATTCCCGGGATATTATTGCTTATTCTGGGGGAGGTGGGACCAGTACAACCTGGATGGTTTACATCCAGATAGGACTGGGATTGATATCCTAGAGGTTCTGTTTGCTTGTGTGGTTGGAGTGACATTAAACTAGAATGGCGGGGGATGGGAACCAAAACAGGGTGACAGGGAAAGATAATCAAGAGAGTAATAAAACAACAAACAGTAAAATATAAAAACGGTGGATGGAATATACAAGGATCAGAGGTAAATAGGACCACAGTATAAAGAAAAGCCGGGATCATTAAAAATGACAAAAAGACAAACTTGAAGTCTTTGCATCTTAACACATGAAGCATTTGGGATAAGATTAATGAACTTATGATGCAAATCATTGTAAATGGATATGACAAAAACAGATATTGTTGGAAAAGCTCAGCAGGTCTGTTAGCATCTGTGGAGAGAAATCAGAGTTAATGTTTCGTATTGAGTGACCCTTCTTCAGCACTTCCTTAGGTTTAATAAATGACCTCCAAGCTAAAGATTCTGTAAATGTTAATGTTCACTTTAAGAGTGAGAAACTTGAGTCAGAAACAATTGTGTTTAAATCAAAAGAAGGAACTGTTATGCAATGAGAATAGAATTAATTCAAGTGGACTGGGCCGATAGGTTAACAGGAGAAATAGTAAGCTAGTTGTGGCAGGCAATTAAAGACGTAAATCATGGTTCTCACCAAAAAGTTATCCAAGTCGGGAGGAGAGATTTAATGAGAGGGATAAACCAACATGGCTAACCAAGGTAGTTAAGGAAAGTGTTATGTCAGACGAACACGCATATCAGGAGGCAAAGTCAGTGATAGTCCCAAAGACTCAGATAAATTCAGAATCCCGCAAAGGAGAACTATAAAGATAATAGAAAATGAACTGAGGGCAAACTAGTGAAGAAAATAAAAATACTGACAATAAGAGCTTCTTTAAATATGTAAAAAAGAGAGGTCAAAAGTGAACATAGGCCCTAAAGAAAGTTATGAGCATCATGGAAAGGCAAAGGGATTAAATAGATACTTTGCATCAGGCTTTATGGTGAAAGATCATTTGAACAGACAAATTAATGGGGATAAAGGCAGATAAATCCCTCCAGCCTGATTGCTTGCAACCTTGGATGGTAAAAGAGGTAGATATGTTTTCTAGAAATTTTCTAAAAATCCTTAGACTCTGCAGAAATATTGGAGAATTGGAAAACTGCCAAAGTAACACCCCTAATTAAAAAGTGAGGGAGGCAAAAAATGGGTAACTACAGGTCAATTCGCCCAGCATCAATTATTAGAATCAATCATAAAGGAAGTAATAGCAGCACCTTTGGAAAATCAATCTAATCAATCAGAGCCAGCATGGCTTAATGAAAGGGAAAGCATGACTGACTATTAATTTAGTTTCAACTAGAGTGGATGGAGGGGAACTGGTAGATACATTATATTTGGACTGCCAGAAATTGTTCAGTGAGGTACCTCACAAAAAGTTAAGTCGTAAGATAAAAGCCCATGGTGTTGGATAGAGATTTGGCTAATGAGCAGAAAATGGTGAGTGGAGATCAGGAATTATGTTTCAGGTTGGCAACCTGAAACTAATGGGATTCCATAGAGATCAGTGTGTGGAACCGCAACTTTTTCCAACATATATACGTGACTTGATCTGTAAACATTGTGGTTTGATCAGAAAATTAGTGACTGGGATTTCAAATTGGGCACACTCATAAATTTATCTTTTAAATCAAATATGGAACAAATGCTGGCAATAGGACTAGATTAATTTAGGATATCTGGTCAATATGGAATAGTTGGATCAAAGAGTCTGTTTCTGTGCTGTGCATCCCTATGACTCTATTGTGTACAAAAGGTTTGAGATTTTGATGTAAAAATAGATGCCTTGAAAGTCTGTATATGAGATTAAATAAGGAATTAGTCAGGAAAAGATCAAATTTAATACACCTCCAGTGAATACTGGGTGAATGGTGCAAGGATCAATCTAGAAAGAGTTGGAATAATTTTGATAATTGGGCCTTGTTTGTATTTTCCTGGTGTGTTTTCAGCATATTTCAAAAACAATTTGATGATTTCACGGTGTGGACATGGAGGGGATAATGCTGGTGGCTATTTGTAAAACATAAGCATGAAACAAAGAAACAAAGGGTAGATCTATGGTGGTCAGAGGTGTGAAGACAACCATGTAAACAAGAAGACAATGCTTATTTATTGTTATGCAAAACTAATTAAATAATCAGACAGTGATTCAAACTTTGGATTTGCTGTTTTCAGAAAAGATTTACAATGATGTTGCAGGGAGTGGAAGGTCTATCCTACCGGGATAGGCTGATAGGCTGAAGCTGCTTTCCCTGGAGCTTCAGAGGCTAAGGAGTGACCTTATAGAAGTTTATAAAATCATAAGGGACATGGAGAAGGTGAATAGCCAAGATCTTTTTTCCAGGGTAGGGAAGTCCAGAATTGGAGGGCTGATGTTTAAAGTCAAAGCGGAAAGAATCAAAAGGGACATAAGTGGCAACCTTTTCACAAAGAGGGTGATGCATGTATGGAATGAACTATCAGAGGAAGTGGTGGAAGCTGGTACAATTACAACATTTGAAAAGCATCTGGATGGGTGCATGAATAGGAAGTGATTAGAGGGATATGGGCTAAATGCTTGCAAATGGGACTAGATTAATTTTAGATATCTGGTCAGCATAAACGAGTTGGACCAAAGGGTCTGTTTCTGTGCCACATTACTCTAAGACTCTCCGATTAGAAGTCAGTTCTTTGACTACAACTGTTACAATATATATTCATGACTTAACCTGTAAACATTGTGATTTGAACAGAAAATTAGTGAATGCGATCTCAAATTGGCACACTCATAAATTTATCTTTTTAAACATGCAACGTCTGTGATTTTTATGTAAATTTAGATGCTTCTAGTTGGAAGGAAGATGGCTTTATTTTCTTCCTTACTTTGTCCTGCTCCAGCACTCTTTAGTATCTAGTTTACAACACAATTTTTTCCACAGGTTCTAACCTTTAAGAGATATTTTAAAATATTTTTCAAGGACAAGTTTTTACTCCTAAAAGTAATATTTTTGTGAGGTCCCTTAAATATATGAAGTGTTAAATGATTAAATTAAATTTGTTCAGGAAATCAGTGGGTCATAGACTTTATTGATTTGATCTTGGCACAGCTACCTATCAATGACTGAGATCAACCACAAGAGATTTCTCTTCATCATGTGGGCAGAGTTTTACCATCTGCTGAAAATATATTTATAGTTAACTTAAAACTTCAATGCGGTATCAATGATTGATGAGGACACCACAATTGAGCTTATAGCTCATCCTGCGCAGATAGTTTGACAGAATTTAATCTAACTCATCATTCTACCAAGCTTGGTATACTTGTATCTTCTGATAAAAAGAGAGACAAGTGATTTGAAATTTCGAAAATCTATCTTGCATTCCTCACATACATTACTAAGCTCACCATCAAAGTAATTCCAACACAACACCACCTCCATTTTGTACTTCCATGTACACATTTCTATTCTATTCCTCTCAGGGTTGAAAAGTCACACTTTTATGCTGGTTCTTTTAATATGACTTTTAAATATGACAGTCTCCATGAGTTGTCCCCTCAACTCCAACAAAACCAGCTCATCATTCTGCTAACATGCGATATGTGTTATCTGATGCAAGAGTCTTTTTTTTGTTTTTTGAGAGGTGGGTGGGGGTGGGGAGAAAGTTACCATTAAGTATATAAGTCCTACTAAGATTTGCTTTCCCAAAATGCAGCACCTTCCATTTATCTGAATTAAACTCTATCTGCCACTTCTCAGCCCATTGGCCCATCTGGTGAAGATACTGTTGTAATCTGAGGTAACCTTTTTAGCTGTCCACTACACTTCCAATTTTGGTGTCATCTGCAAACTGACTAACTGTATCTCCAATGCTTACAACCAAATAATTTATGTGAATGACAAAATGTAGAGGACCCAGCCTGAGAAACAACCCTCTACTACCACTCTGTGTCTTCTACCTTTGAGCCAGTTCTGTACCAAGTTGGCTAGTTCTCCCTGCATTCTGTGAGATCTAACCTTGCTAACCAGTCTCCCATGGGGAACTTTGTCGAACACCTTACTGAAGTCCATATACAGCACATCTACTGCTCTGCCCTCATCAATGCTCTTTGTTACTTCTTCAAAAAACTCAATCAAGTTTGTGAGACATGTTGTCCGACGCGCAAAGCCATGTTGACTATCCATAATCAGTCCTTGCCTTTCCAAATACATGTATATCCTGTCCCTTTGGATTCCCTCCATCAACTTGCCCACCACCGACATCAGGCTCACTGGTCTGTAGTTCCCTGGCTTGTCTTTACCACCCTTCTTAAACAGTGGCACCTCTTCAGTCTTCCGACAGCTTACCTGTGACTATCGATGATTCAAATATCTCAACAAGAGGCCCAGCAATCACTTCTCTAGCTTCCCATGGAGTTCGAGGGTACACTTGACCAGGTCCTGGGGATTTATCCACCTTTGTGCATTTCAAGATATCCAACACTTCCTCCGCTGTAATATGGACATTTTGCAAGGTGTCACCATCTATTTCCCTACATTCTATATCTTCCATATCCTTTTCCACAGTAAATACTGATGCAAAATACTTATTTAGTACATCCCCCATTTTCTGCGGCTCCACACAAAGGCTGCCTTGCTGATCTTTGAGGGGCCCTATTCTCACCCTAGTTACCCTTTTGTCCTTAACGTATTCGTAAAAACCCTTTGGAATCTCCTTAATTCTATTTGCCAAAACTATCTCATGTCCCCTTTTTGCTCTCCTGACTTCCCTCTTAAGTATACTCCTACTTCCTTTAAACTTTTCTAAGGATTCACTCGATCTATCCTGTCTATGTCTTACATACATTTCCTTCTTTTTCTTAACCAAACCCGCAATTTCTTTAGTCATCCAGCATTCCCTATACCTATTAGCCTTCCCTTTCACCCTAACAGGAATATACTTTCTCTGGATTCTCGTTATGTCATTTCTGAAGGCTTCGCATTTTCCAGCCATCCCTTTACCTGTGAACATCTACTACCAATCAGCTTTCGAAACGTTTTGCCTAATATCATCAAAATTAGCCTTTTTCCAATTTAGAACTTCAACTTTTAGATCTGGTCTATCCTTTTCCATCACTATTTTAAACCAAATGGAATTATGGTTGCTGGCCCCAAAGTGCTTCCTCACTGACACCTCAGTCACCTGCCCAGCCTTATTTCTCAAGAAATAAGATCAAGTTTTGCACCTTCTCTAGTGGGTACATCCACATACTGAATCAGAAAATTTTCTTGTACACACTTGAGAAATTCTTCTCCATCTAAACCCTTAACACCATGGCAGTCCCAGTCTATGTTTGGAAAGTTAAAATCTATTACCATCACCACTCTATTATTCTTACAGACAGCTGAGATCTCCTTACATGTCTGACTATTAGAGAGTCTATAATACAATCCCAATAAGGTGATCATCCCTTTTTTATTTCTCAGTTCCACCCAAATAACTTCCCTGGATGTATTTCCAGGAATATCCTCCCTCAGCACAGCTGTAATGCTATCCCTTATCAAAAATGCCACTCCCTCTCCTCTCTTGCCTCCCTTTCTATCCTTCCTGTAGCATTTGTAGACTGGAACATTAAGCTGCCAGTCTTGCACATCCTTGAGCCATGTTTCTGTAATTGCTATGATATCCCAGTCCCACGTTCCTAACCATGCCCTGAGTTCATCTGCCTTCCCCATTCGGCCCCTTGCATTGAAATAAATGCAGTTTAATTTATGAGTCCTACCCTGATTGTTTGACTCTCTTCTGTTCTCAACTATACCAGTCTCAGGTCAATCTCTTTCCTCACTATCTCCGTGGGTCCCACCCCCACTGCCCCCACCCCCGATAACCTTACTAGTTTAAATCCTCCTAAGGAGCTCTAACAAATCTCCCAGCCAATATATTAGTCCCCTTCCATTTTGGTGCAATCGTCCTTCTTGTACAGGTCACTTCTACCCCAAAAGAGATTCCAATGATCCAAAAATGTGAATTCTTCTCCCGTACACCAGCTCCTCAGCCATGCATTCATCTGCTCTATCCTCCTGTTTCTGCCCTCACTAGCCCATAGCACCTGGAGTATTCCAGATATTACTACTCTCGAGGTCCTCCTTTTTAAATTCCTGCCTAACTCTCTGTAATTTCCCTTCAGAATCTCAACCTTTTCCCTTCCGATGACATTGGTTCCAATGTGGACAATGGCCTCTTGCTGGCCCCTCTCTCCCCCTTGAGAACATTCTGCACTCTCTCTGAGACATCCTTGATCCTGGCACCAGGGAAGCAACAAACCATTTTGATTTTTCATTGCTGGCCACAGAAACATCTGTCTGTATCTCAGATTAGAGAATCGCCTCACATAATTGATCTCTTGGAACCTGACGTACCCCTCATTGCATTAGAGCCAGTGTCAATACCAAAAACTTGGCTGTTCGCGCTACGTTCCCCTGAAAATTCATCATCCCTACATTTTCCAGTACAGCATAATTGTTTGAAAAGAGTATAGCCACAGAACACACCTGCACTAGCTGCCTACCTCTCTTACCTTTCCTGGAGTTAACCCATCTTTGTGACTGTATCTGCGACTTTTCCCTCTTCTTATAAGTGCCATCCATCACATAATGCTGCTGTTGCAAATTCCTCATTGCTGCTAACTGTCTCTCCACCCGATCCATTCAATATGATAAGATTTGCAACCAATAGCATTTATTGCAGATACAATCCGCAGTAACCCTTAAACTCTCTTTAAACTCCCACATCTGACAAGAAGCGCATGTCACTCTCCTAAAGGCCAATTTTGCTCCTTCACAATCTACAGACCCAGAAAATAACACCATTTTATTCCTCTACAAATCACTGCCCCAGGTTAAAAAAATAGTTACAGCTTATATTTTAAGTTTAATTAAGAGACATATCTCAAAATACATATAATCAAAAAGAACCCACTCTACTTACTGCTACAAACTTTCTGTCGGCCACTTAAAACAATTAACTTATCTGATTCTATGCTGTGAACTTCACCCAAACAGTCCTTCCAAGATCAGTTGTGAATTTCCCTATTTATTAATTTTCCCAGACGCACTCCGATGTCCAGTGATACATGAATTCAAACAACAAAGGTAGTACAGTGCAGCTTCTCTCTGGTGTCAGTTTCTTTCTCTCTCTCCCTCTTCTGCACTGACCTCACCATGTGCTTCCTTTGTCTGTACTTCTCCCTTTTAAAACTGCTGTTGTTTTGAATTTGTTTTCCAAAGTTCAAAAACAATGCAACAGCATATAAAACAGTAATTGCTTCTCCTGGAATTTGAGGAAATCACCTCTAGCATCTAAAATACTTCAAAAAAAGGAGCAGCTGTTGCAGGCAGAAATTTTTCCTGTCTTCCATCCTGGATTACCCAGAATCCATTATTTTAGATTAGATTCCCTACAGTATGGAAACAGGCCCTTCAGCCCAACAAGTCCACATCGATCCCCAAAGAGTGACCCACCCGCACCCTCTATTTCCCCTGACTAATGCACCTAACACTATGGGCAATTTAGCATGGCCAATTCACCTAACCTGCACATCTTTGGACTGTGGTAGGAAATTGGAGTAAACCCATGCAGACACAGGGAGAATGTGCAAACTCCACATGGACAGTTGCCCAAGACGGGAATTGAACTCGGGTCATTGGCGCTGTGAGGCAGCAGTGCTAACCACTGAGCCACCATGCCACCCTAATCAGTCTAATTTTCTAATCAATCGGTTCAGACTTTTTATTACACACGTCTATAGCCAGTGAGACTTGAATGTGGTCCTCCTGGTTCAGAGATAGGGACATTACCGCTGCAGTACCTGGACATTTCCTTTTAGGATGATAGGCCCACAGTTCATTAAGAAATCCATTTTGATTTAGCTCCCTCCCATCTCTCCCTTTCTCTCCTTCCTAATTACGATAATGGAATGATTTGCTCCAAAGGTGCTCAAATGGAATGATTACTATCCCCTAAGTATTCCCCAATTGGCACTTGATCCAATTGAATTTGCCTCCTGTACAGTGGAAAGCTTGATTTGCCCCACCCAAGGTTGGAAAAAAAACACTTCAAACTTAAAAGCAGTATACCTAAGTCAGATGTCAATTGCAGCAAATGGTACTACATTTATGCAACAAAGTTTCCCTTAAAATTCAAAGTCCACTCACCAACTCATGGTGATTCTACTATCTCACTGCCTCCTCAAGCTATAAAAAGAGTAATTTCCTTTAGACGTTCACTACCCAGTAATGAATTATTTTCTTGTCTGACACAGGGTCCCACCCGAGTGTAGACAAAATTACCCTTTTCAGATGTAATAGAAGTTCCACCTGGAATGTGTTATGCCCTAACCCTGAAAACTGGCTCAGAGTCATGATGGCAGGCAGAAGTTCCACTTCACTATGGCCTGGAAAGTATGATGTTAATGTTTAATGAAAAGCAAACTGATAAGCCAGTTACATGACTTGAACTTGTGCAATGTTGGTTTATGACAGGATAAGGTGCAATGCGATGTTGTAGTTGACATATTAATATGTGAGGAAATGCTTGTATAAGAGCAAATACTGCAGAGTAAATTCATACAACAGTAAATGAGGACTATAATTTTAACAATCATGAAATTTTTGAGATGTCAAAAAGCAATTACCAAGGCACACTGAACACTAATTTATCAATTGAAACATAGAATGTCAGCCCAACAAGTGATTATTTAGATTTTGTGGGAATACTGTGACCAGTACTTAGAATGAGATTAGAATTGTACAAGGAGCAAATTATTCTTTGTTAAAGAGAAACATTGTGCTACAAAGACTATTTTTGTTATGGCAAGGACATTCAGATGAACATGATTCAAATCTGTTAAGTTGAGTTTGTCTGTTCTCTTCATAACTCAAGTAACTTTTTCAAGTTTGTTGAAAGGGAATTAAATTGCTCTTTCAGCCATGCTGACATACAGCAGAGTGTTTTGAGGTAATTTCTTCATTAAGTACAGAAGTGCTTACCATAAGAAATGTTCAGATCACTTTTAGAATAAATATTAACGCCAAGCACCTGAGAAAATGTGACTCGTCATCATGGTAAAGACTCTTCTAACTTATCATAGGGAATATGAAAATCTGTATTAATGGTTAACTACCAATACCTTTTATCATGGGGAATATTTAAATTCTTATCATAGTAAATGTCGATACCACTTACCCTGTGAGATTCCCATCACAGATAATAATAATAATAATACCACATACCACAGAGAATATGGAGATCACTATTACAATAAATATGAACATTGCTTTCACAGGAATTCCTTATGAGAAGAAAAACCAAAATCATCTACTGCAAGCCTAATTAATTTGAAATATTCCAAAGGATGTCAATTCAAATTTATTAAAGGAATATCCAAGGATAGTAAAGGATATTAAGGAATAAGCAAGTATTTACTCTTTGGAATATGATGGCAAGCATCATACGTGATGTCAGATCAAAGTGATGCGTGGAGGATAGGTGCCATTTATTATAGCCAAAGACAACGATATTTCAAGAAATACTTAGTGGAGAAAGTATTGTTTCTGTTTACTATAGAAAACCCTGATATGAGCCACATTAGTGAATAATACAAACCCTTACTGTCGGGAACCCCAAACTCATTTATATGATAGAATACTGCTATCACTCACTGGAGAGCATGCAGACACAATCAAATCTTTCTGAATAAGGAACAATCAAGCAGACTGACCTTGAAAAAATGGAGGCATATAATTTCTTAAAACTCTGCTAATAAAAGGAATCCTAAGCCCCAGACTGAGTGTACATGTTTGAATTATTGAGTGATTTTCCTGTCACACTGATACAAAACTGAGGTCTGTAATTCCAGTGCTCAGGAAACTATCCCTGTAAGCTTCAGCTTTGACAAGAGTGCCTTTTGAAATACAATCTCAAACTTTAATTTGTTGTGGAAATTGGAAAGTTTCCCTTTTTTTAATCACTCAGCTCATGAGCAGAGAAAGTGATTCAACAGAATTATAATCTGTTAATTTTGTTTTCCCCAGTATGGTTGGTTGATCATAGTTGAAGTATGAATAAAAACGGTAATGTTTAATTGTCTGTTTACAATGTGTAAAAGTTTTTATTAAATATAACACATAAGTGCTCCAAGGACGTGAGAAATATGTCCATGGTAGATAACTATTCACCCAACTTTATAACTCCTCTTATGGACCAGACCAGACCCCCTCAAAATATTTTAACTAGACTAGACTTGAACTTTTTCTTATTTTAAAAGCGGATGTGAAGTGGGTATTCTAGGTGTGATGCAATTGGTCAAACCACATGGCTTTAAGCAAGACAAAATGTATTTAACACTACAACTGAAACACAAACAAAAGAAAGCAGAACATAGAACACCTTAACAATTGGAAAACTTAAACAGCCGATACAGCAACTTAACTAATTAACTGTTCCAATATAATAACATCCCATAAACATACCCTTTGGCAAAAAGGTAAATTCAAACACAGATTCTTACAGGCAAGAGGGAGCAACATCCTAAGAGAGATTTCAGAGAAAGTCAAAGGAATCGTTTACTGAAGCTTGCAACTCTTTTGGACTCACACATTTTGTGACTGCTACAGCAAAAGAACACGAGAAAAATCCTGAACTGGGAGAACTAGCCTCTCCCCATCCATTGTCAAACTGGTAAACTCCCTCTGCTTTTATGATCTCTCTTAAAAAAAAGAACAAAATAACCTTTTTAAAGTGCCAGCATCATCACATGCCTTCATTTTTCAAAGACACATAATTGCTGGGAGAAATCACATCAGTTATTTTCAAGTGCGGATACATTTAAAATCACTTTTCTTTGAGTATGTGAGAAAATGTTGTGGGATTTGTAAAAGGATAAGCGATACTACAGCAAGAAAGCAATACAAATAGCACAGTAAATGTTTGTCAGAATATATGTATGTTTGTGCATCATTCCCATGGAGATAATTCCTAAATATGCAACTTAGAAGAATTTTTTTTTCACATTAGGCTTTTTTTTCTGCAGATGTTATTTTCTTATTGTACCTATTGTATATAATCATCGGTGAAAAGTTTGGCATTTAGAGATTGCTACAAAATAATTTAGCTGTGTTGTTCAGCACATAGTAACTTATTACAGTATGATGCTGCAAAAGTATGATGTTTCACAGTTGTATATATTATCAGTGTCATTAAAATAAATGTTCTCACAGTGCAAAGCTCCAAGAACAGTTTATGTTGGTGAACTTAAGAAATGTCTTTACGAAATCATTATGGAGTCTCCATGAGGTTGAAAAAATGGAAACATTATGATTTGTATTTTACTTTTGGATATTTCTGATAACTGATATTCAATCAAATATTTGGATCAGACAAAATTAAAGTCCAAATTACTTCAGTTGTACACTAAAGTGTTATTTTCTAAAACGTTAGATTTAAGATAAACATTTTTTTATAGTCATATCCTCATTTTTTGTTATAGTCATTTTAAGATAGTTAAGAAATTACCAAAAGAGTCAACTGGCTGGGGCAGTTTGATTAACATTTGATGGACTTTTTAACTCCAGTTGCCAAATCTCATTCAGCATTTGTTGCACAACACATTAGTATAAATTTTATCACCATAATCCCATGGCAGGTTCGCATTATCTTCTTTCAAATAAACTGTAAACCTAATGTCTAATATCGCACAAGCATGAAAGCAAATTGTTTGTAAGATTGATAATGGTTTTTCAGGTCAAAATGTGTGGTGCTGGAAAAGCATAGCTGGCCAGGCAGCATCCGAGGAGCAAGCGAGTCGACGTTTTGAGCATATGCTCTTAATTACTTAATACTTAACGAGTAAATCTGTTTGTTTTCCATTTTGGCTTTTGTGTATTTACTTTGTTGAAAGATCACTGGATTGTTTCACTGAGGACTTTGTGATTCCTTCTTTGTATCCTGATTCTTGAAAATGAACCTTTCTTGTTCTTCCATCTCAGTTACAGTTCATGTCCCCAAGAGTACAACTTGCCCCCATATGAATGATTCAATTGTCAAAGCCAACTGAATGTAAAAGCCCTAACTAAAATTAGCAACATATCGAAGATGGAGAGAAAAAAGCATGTTGGTGATATCTGTAAGATAATAATGATTAGCAACATGCAAAGTATAAACCTCACTGAACTGTATTAAATATTTGTTTAAGTACGCACCCTCTTGAATACTTTTTGAGCTATGCTGCATTCTAACCTTATAGACATTACATAACAGTAAACTGACATGACTGCAATTTAAATTAAAAGTGGAGGTTGTATGCATCACTTTAAATCATACTAATGTATGTTGATGAGTAGAATACTGTCTTTGGATTAGGAAATTAAAAATTATCATCTTCACTACTTAGTGTCTCTTAAATGAATTATGGAATAAAAGTAAAATGTTTTTTTATTTTCCTCAAAGCAGAAAGGGAGCTTGAGTTCAGATTTCATTAAGAGGTTATAAGCCTGGAATATTTGGTTGGTAATTTCTATGTCTTTTTCTGCAGCAGGCGCACCTATAGATTCCATAAGCAATGCATTTTTAAAAAACACTTGAGTTCGGGCATCATGTTTCCATATTTTCTCTAAGCGTGTTTGTGTGTGTGTTAGCTAGCAAGGGGCATTGAGTTCAGGGGAGTGAGCTAAGTCCACAGAAGCCAAGAAGCATGAATTCTACAAATAATTTCAGGTCAGCATATCCATTCAAGGGAGCTAATACAACCTATTCAATTAGGACCTTTCTGAAGCTTTATGATACTTCAGTACACAGAATTACACATGTCACCTGATTGTTGGCAACCATCTAATGCAGCATATTTAATATGTTTTCTAATTAAAAGAATCTCTTTGAGAAGATTCTATGTTAAATATGGTGTTTGTCTAAATGTATAAATATTGCATGGTATAAAAAAAGACATTGACCGTAAATCCAACTCTGGGTCAGCTATTCTAGTTTAGGTTCTATAAGCTACAGCTTTGAGTTTTTGAAAAGAAGACTTCCAAAAGTAAATAAGATTTCTGGTATACAGAGTATTTGATGCCTTCACATTTCTGTACAGCAGTAAGACTAGGATTTTGTATCAACGACACTTTGGAGTGCCAGGGAAATTCCATGAACAAAATATTTGCCACATCTTCCAGATTCGATGGGGCAACCTGTGAATAAAGCTTTCAGGCAAAACCCTTGTAACATTAAGATCAGTGGATTGGATACTGTGGCCAGGCAGCTGAAAAGCATCTCCCCGACAAGGCCCTGCTTTTTCAACTCTCAAATGATCAGTTTTCTAAGGGAAGGTGAAGAAAACATTCCAAATAAACTCTGAGGCTTTATTTGAAGAGCAATAACTTTGGCATTAATGACTAGGATGAGCTTGCTACCAGCCATTCTAAATGGCAACAATCATCCATCAAACAGCATCATGTTTTGAATCTCACGATCGTAATGTTGGGGCAGAGAAGAAAAAAGCTTCCATTCAACTTGCATTCCCTCATGAGCTGTCATGTCACATTTGCCTAAAGATTTGCATACTTACATGACCCGACCCCACAACTAAGAAACAAAATCACATATCTCCTAAGAAAATTACACAGTTCCAGACTATTAAACAAGACAGAATTCCAGAAAATGCAACCAGATGGAACCAACACCCCACGATTCTACAGACTACCAAAAATCCATAAACCAGGAGCCCACCTGAGACCCATAGTCTAACTACCTGGAACACCAACTTATAGACTGCCCAAAGAACTACATGCAATACTGAAATACCTAGTAGAAGAGTCACAGCACTTCATCCACTCCACCCAGGAATTCCTAAAAATCATCAAAAACACCAAAATAGAGGAAATGAAACAATGATCTCATTCGACATAACAGCACTGTTCACCTCCATCAACATCGACCTGACAAAGGAAACACTGACCATATTTTTAGAAGAGACCATCACACACACACCAACCACCATCAATCACATTACCAACGAAAACATCATGAAGCTAGTGGACCTGTGCCTCATCACCCACTTCACTTTCAACAGCATAATCTACAAACAAACCAACGGCACACCCATGGGATCTCCGCTATCAGGATTCATAGCAGAAGTGGTAATGCAAAGGCTAGAACAAACAGCCTACCAACCATCAAACCAAAAATCTGGGTCCGCTACGTAGATGACACCTTTGTCATCACAAAGTGAAACAGGATAGAAGAGACATTTAACATTATCAACAACACCCTCACAGGCATAAAGTTCACCAAGGAAGAACAAACCGACAACAAACTCGCATTCCTGGACGTCACAGTAGAAAGAAAGGACAATGGAGAAGTACAAACCTGCGTATACAGAAAACCGACAAACACTGACCAAATACTTAACTACACCAGCAACCATCCCAACACACACAAACAAAGCTGTATCAGAACACTATTCCAATGAGCCACCACACACTGCAGCACAGATGAATTTCGGAAAACAGAGGAGAACCACCTATACAATGTATTCAAGAAGAACAGATCCTCAAAAAATACAGTCCGCAGATTCCTCAGGAACAAACCACGACAAGCAGACAAAACAGCCAGAAACCCTAACCACCTTACCATACATCAAAGAAGTCTCAGAAATGTCAGCCAGACTACTAAGACCCCTCGGAATCCAAGTAGCACACAAACCCACCAACACTCTCAAACAAAAACTAACAAACTTAAAAGACCCAATACAACCCATGGACAAAGCCAACGTCATCTACAAAATTCCATGCAAGGACTGCCACAAACACTACGTAGGACAAACAGGAAGAAAGTTAGCCACCAGGATACACGAACACCAGCTAGCCACAAATACACGACCCTCTGTCCCTCATAGCCCTAAACATGGATGTAAAAAAACCACCATTTCGACTGGGACAACACATCTATCCTGGGACAGGCTAAGCAAAGACATGCCAGAGAATTTCTAGAGGCCTGGCGCTCCAACCACAACGCCATAAACAAACACATAGATTTAGATACCATCAATCAACCCCTCAGAAAATGAACAGGAAATGACATCACCACAAACCCCAGGAACCCCATCCAGTAGAAAGATATAAATAGAAAGCAGGAGATAACAGCTTTGCTTCACTTGGAGGTCGCCACTGATGATGTTACCTAGCCAGGTAATGAAATGTCTGGATATCAAACCTACAGCTCAGCGAACAAATCTACACCCTGTACTTACATAAGAATATACCTATTTAAATGAAGATCCAAGGCAGAAACTCATGGCTCTGAGTGGCCATCATCCTCAAACTGTGAGACAGCTGAAGATGGAATAAACTTGGAAAATTATGTTATTTACATCGTTTATGTATATTGTAATAAATAATCAAATTATTTGACATGATTGTAACCCTCCACAAAAATAAAATACAAAAGTATTTATTATTCTGCATGTCAAATTGATAAGGAACATTAAGACTACAAAACACCAAACAGTAGCAGGTAGAAAAGCAACCGTAATCTCACATGGCCAGGGCCAATGAACAGACTTGCATTTGTAATATCCAATTAGTATATTCCATCGCAAATTGGTTATTGCATTCTGTTAGTCTATGCATTGGTCACGGACTCTCAAAATTTAATGTCTGCTTCATCAAAACTTGTCTCGATGATTCTACCACTGGAGTTAGTGCTTTTATCAAAAGTCTGGGAAGGTGATTTTGTAGCTTATGTAAGTCGAATATCCAGTGCTTAAAAGAAAATTGGACTTTGGGAGTCAGTATAAAAAATGTACATGCAAGAAAATGGGAGATTTCTCACCTAGTACTTCTATTATAATACAACTGTAGCTGTATTTAGGTTAGGTGAAAATATTCATGGAATTATTTTCAAACAGGAACTTGCAAGAGATGGTTTTAATGTTTAAAAAAAGTGACTTTTGTCTGGGAAAAAAGTAATTACTTGTGTAATACACGCTAACTGCTGGCAACTTTGTGGTTGTGTAATAAAAGCCCCTTCAGGTTATTATGCAAAAAGGCTATTTAGATTGGAAAAGACTTGGGGAGGCCTGCCCAATGTTTTCACACAACTGAGTAGTTTTACCAGTGTCAATGGGGATAACAATGAAAGCTGTCAGAGTCCAAGTAGATCTAGCACTTGGGCCTATTTTGGTTAATCCAATGTGTACAGAGTGGCTCTGGTAGCGATGACTACCTTTGCAACAACAATAATGCCTGCACTTCATAACTACCCCACTGTGTTGAACACAGTGACCTGCTTGCCTAGCATCTTCACTTCCAACCCTGCCTATCCGTCTTTGAGGTCTTTGGCCATTGAGTTGACCTGACCTCTTGACTGCAGCCTCTGTATTTACTACAGCTAACACAGTCCTTAACAGAGACAGCTGCCATAGATTACCCACCACTGGCAATAGTGGGCACCACCTCCTGCTTTTACTCAAGTGATAACCCTTATGTCAACTGTGTAAATCCAGCTTTGTACCTCAGATATGTGGCCCCTTAGATTTCCAGTGAAACTGAAATGATACTTGGATATCCAATTTAAACAAATCAAGAGGAAAGAATGTGAAGAAAGAACACTGTACAAGATGCATTGCTTAAACTGTGAGAAACACTCATTGAATCTGGTAAGGAGGTATAAGTTTAATATGCTTAAGTCCAGAAGAAAAATGCACCATGATATTTTTGCAAATCCCCCAATCACTTTCAATCTTAAATATAGGTCTCTTTTGTGTATTCGAAGACTCAAGTGACAACCAGACGAATTCTTAAATTGTTTCTGGTAGAAATAATTGGAAAATTGTTAATGTGTGGCTAAAATTGTACATTGTTTTTCCTTGCTTGAAAGTATATACAGATGCATTTCTGCTGTGTTTTCCTTGCAAGTTTACAATATTTGCCATGTAATGAAGTACTCATTGAAGTTTAAAGAATGATTCTGAAATATACTGTGCTAAATAGGGGAACCTTGATGATTACAGATCAATTTATAATCATGTTGAATTGCATCATTAAGCAAATTATTAGATCTTCTTCTATGAATTACACATTTGAAATTTATTTTGTCTTCTCTCCTGGTGTTTAATCTATATTGTCCTTTTCTATGTGTATGTTAGTCTAATTATGTTCCTTTAATCTGAATATCAATATGTTGTTTGTAATGTGACCCTATCTCTGAATTAAGTTAAAAATCACACAACACCAGGTTATAGTCCAACAGATTTAATTGGAAGCACACTAGCTTTCGGAGCGTCGCTCCTTCATCAGGTGATTGTCACAACCACCTGATGAAGGAACGACACTCCGAAAGCCAGTGTGCTTCCAATTAAACCTGTTGGACTATAACCTGGTGTTGAGTGATTTTTTTAACTTTGTACACCCCAGCCCAACACCGGCATCTCCAAATCACTTTCACTAAATGGTTGTGATAAAACCTTAGAAGAGACTGCTTTTTTATTAGAATCCCAAATAAAAGACACTTGTGATTAGAATGAAGTTATAAGGTTCACAGTTTGAATTTTAAAAAATAAGATATGCAAATCACTTCACTTGAATACTAATTAGGTATTATGAATAGTAAGTTATTATTAAAGATATTAAATACACAATGTACACAGTTACTTTAAATAAAACTTCCTAACTCATCTTCCCTTCTAAGCCTAGCTGACTTATACCCCCAAATATATGCCAGTCAGATACTTATCAGAAATTGGAAGATCAACAACTAGTCCTGAGTACAGGCTCAAAGATTTATATAAAGGTCATCCTTACAAATATTTTCAAATGTTCCACAGTTATTAGCTTCCTGTTCAACATGGGTGTTCAGAGCTCATAATCATAGACATCTCAGGTCAGAACTCTCCTGCTGTAATATTACTTAACTCGGGGTCATATATATCGAAAGTTCTCCCCGTCTTCTCAGCTTGTTTATCCCAGACGTTCAACTCATTCTTCAAAGTTCTTCAGTAAATAAAGGTTTAAATTTTTAAAGTCAGCCCACAACTGAACCCTGCCTCAGAGATATGACCATTGGAAAAGCTTATTTTAAATGAAAACTAACGTTCTGTTCAAGACCAGAGGCATACCCATATTACACACACCCCAATAACTTTTTTCTGTTTTTAACTCCCAGGCAACTTGACTACATTATCAGTTCCTGAAAGTAAGGTCTTCTTTAAACCAGAAATAATCTCCAACAAAAACCAAGTTGTTCAAAGAACCATAACCTCAACATGAAATGTAACGGGGTTATTCCATTTAAAGCGTATAGCCTCTCACAGTAGCATTCCAGCTAAATCATAAATGTAGGATTCCAACCTCAGCCCAGCCACTTCAGGAATTTGACACTGCAGCACCAGCCCCGGACATTAGTGAAAATATAAGGTGTGAGCAGATGTTTGATGAAACTCAGCTGAATTTATGTTTGGTATTTAATGGGATATTCTCTGAAGTTGAATTGTTTGTCCAGCTGCTTGGACATGTTTGGGTCATCCTAACTTATCTGTATTTATTCTAATAGTATTTTAATCACTCCATTTGAAAATATGTGCACTCTGATAACTCTGTTTATGCAGACTTTTGGCAAACTCTTTGCAAGCTGACTGATGTTATAGTGGATGAAGATAAATGCTTGGAAGAGTGGGAATGTAGCTGACACTTACATCATCACTTGCACCTCGTAATGTTGATTGTACTGATCCCTTCTCCAATAACCATATGAATGGTGGTATTGGATTTTACTGAGGTTTTCCAAGATGGTCTATGTAAACGGAACGCTCACCCTGTATTATTTGTAATGCACAACTCCAGAGATTTTTGTCCATAGGTTCAGAAATATAGCTGACTCCTACTGAACATCCATTGTCAAGTTTTATTTTTCACTTTATATGCAAGAAGAAATAAAGGTAGGAAACAAAAGGTTCCATTCAAAAGAATGTTGCAAAAATAATGGAAAGGAAATGTTTTTAAAAATGTATGTTTTAAAATTTCCACCAATCATTTGTAGCTGAAAGAATAAGAGGATGCATCATCATACAGTCTTTACAGAAAATGCACATTTCTTAGTTAACAAGCTAAATTGTTATTTAGTGGCAAAAAGTAGAACCACATTTTTATTCAGTGGTAATAATTAGAAATCTCGGGAACAATACAGAATACTCCTGTTCCCGATAAAGGATCATATGGCACTGTTTCCACCTTCAGACTACAAGTGACTTAAAGAGAAAAGAATGAGCTTAATGTAACATGAGTATTAACTTGTTCAAAACCATTATCTTTTACAATATCTCTAACTGAAACTCCAGATATATATATTTAACTGTGTGTCTGCCCATGCCTGAAGTTGGTGCACCTTTTGTGTTTAAGTAATGGTGAAGGCTTTTAGCATTTTTGAAAGTTTTGACAACACATTATGATCCAAAATTTATTTTATGCTAGTTTCAGACTAAAATTGGAAATTGATTTACTTTGTGCCTATTTTAAAGCTTCTTCATGCCTACTACCATTAAATGGAGGAGGGTTCAACCTATCATCTGCGGCCTTCAAGATGTCCGGAGAATTTTTGAATGGTTATCAAAATAACCATAGAACATGTACAATTTAAATACTCCCTGAACTCATTAATTAGTTACTTATTTTGAGGAAGAATTAAGCACATTTGTCTGAATAACTTTGGCTAACTAAATAGAATCACTGCATTCTGATGGTAATTAGCTCTGTGAAGTGTTTTCAAACATTTTGTCTACATGAGAAGCTTTTAGAAATGTTTATGCCTGAACATGATTTTAGCTGGAAAGAGAGTGCTATCAGCCACACTAAAGGAAATGGAAGTGCTGGCTACGAGGTTCTCAATCATCTAACAGTTTCCTGGACCTACCTCCGTGTGAGAAAGAATTCTGTCCTGATAGGGGAATTAGTTGAATATATTTGATTGGGAAAATTTTAGTGAGAACATGAAACATTACTGCACTATTTGCAGTATTGAATTAAAGCATTGAACAAAATATACTTTGAGGGCATAAGCCATATGATATTAAGTTTCAGTGTTATCACTATAATTGAAAATCATTACTCAACACCAGAACCTAGTTTCAAAACTAGTTATGTGAAACAATAATAATTATATCTGTTTAATTATACAACTAACTTTTAGGCAGAATAAATACATGTGGGCGGCACGGTGGCACAGTGGTTAGCACTGCTGCCTCACAGCGCCTGAAGACCCGGGTTCAATTCCCGACTCAGGCGACTGACTGTGTGGAGTTTGCACGTTCTCCCCGTGTCAGCGTGGGTTTCCTCCGGGTGCTCCGGTTTCCTCCCACAGTCCAAAGATGTGCGGGTCAGGTGAATTGGCCATGCTAAATTGCCCGTAGTGTTAGGTAAGGGGTAATGTAGGGGTATGGGTGGGTTTCGCTTCGGCGGGTCGGTGTGGACTTGTTGGGCCGAAGGGCCTGTTTCCACACTGTAAGTCTAATCTAAAATATGTTCTGTTGTAATAGTTTAGACAATTTTTATAATATGCAAGGGGAGTCCTGTCTAGATCCTCCTTAACATAAGTTAAACAACTCCAAACAGAATGTTATGAATGAATTTGCCCAGGTGTCCCACAAAACTGAAGCTGTTAAATCACTATGAACTCAAGCTAGTGCTAATGCGAAACAGTCAGAACTTTATTAGGAAACAAATTACAATTATCCTTAATGCTAAGCAATACTTTCCTTAACCCTATTCCATTGCTTAAGCATATAATACATCCTGAGTCTCTTGTAGATTTATGCAGTTCCTGTCTCTTTCTTTTGTGGGAATGCAAAACTGCTTTCTCTTCTCTCTGTGGACGGTCAGCTGGTCTCCGCCTTTTACCATGCCAATGTCCTCGGAGAGTTTCCAGAAGGTTCAAGATATTAGTCTGCAGGCAAGCCCCGTTTTTCTACCTTTTTGGATGTTTTCTAGAATTTTATATGGTTCTGGCCAATTAGTTGTTTGAAACATTGTCAATCATTTAGATGATGTGCTATTGTTGGTTTCTTTGTGTCACAAGTCCCGGTGCTTCCTGTCTTAGCCCCCCGCTTCATTTAGTGGATAAGTTGTTTGGAGTTAACTGTTGCCTTTTACATTATGATAATATTATTAGTACCTGGCTGCTGTGTTTGCACTGCATCTGGATTTTGAGTTTTACTTGGCTAGTGTACCCAGCACCCCTTGCTGTTTGGCTAAGTCAGCAATTTGTGTTTTAATAGCCAAGAGTCTGCTACAGGAGCCTCAGCATAGTGGTTAAAGGGGAGCTGGTCATTGTATTGTGCTTAGTTTTCCAGAAGACTTTTGCTTGCAAGCCAGTTCACAGGTTATTTTGGAAAATGAAAGCTCATAGTAATACCGGGGAGCAGATATTAGGTATAAATGCATGACTCAGTGCTTAGCACTACTGCCTCATGGCACCAGGGACCCAGGTTTGATTCCTGCCTCAAGTGACTGTCCATGCGGAGTTTGTACATTCTCCTCGTGCCTGTGTGGGTTTCCTCTGGGTGCTCTGGTTTCCTCCCACAATCCAAAGATGTGCAGGTCAGGTGAATTGGCCATGCTAAATTGCCCATAGTATTTGGTGCGCTAGTTAGGGATAAATATAGGGTGGGGGCATGGGTCTGGATGGGTTACTCTTCGGGGGGTCGGTGTGGACTTCTTGGGCCGAAGGGCCTGTTTTGTTACTGTAGGAAATCTAATCTAATTTTCTGGTCAGCAAGATGTAACAATAAATGGTATGTCACAGGGATGAGTGCTGGGTCCTAGCTATATGAAAAAAAATATAAATTGTATGAAGGGACCAAAGGTATGGTTGCTAAATTTGCTAATGAGACTAAGATAAGTCAAAAAGTGAGTTGTGAATAATGCATAAAGAAACTCTAAAATTATATAAATAGATTGAGTCGGAAAAGATGTGGTGAATGGAATATAATATGGAAAAATGGAAAATTGTTCATGCCAGCAGAAAGAATAAAAACAAGCATTTTCTAAAAGAGCTCAGATACAGGTAGATCTTGTGGTGCTCATGCATGAATTTTTTATATTTCTTCTCATGAGTCACAAAAGGTTAGTATACAGGGAGAGTAAGTAATTACAGCTGCTAATAGAATGTCATTTTTATACTAAGGCAAATTGAATAGAAGGCTAGGAAAGTTATTCTTCAGTTATGTCAAGCATTGGTGAGACTACATTTTTTAAATGTGCCAGAAGTTGTTTGGAGATGGTTCACCAGATTGATCTGAAGTGAGCAGGTTGGTTTATGAGTAAAGGTTGGATAGATTCAAGTTTGAGCTGCTGGAATTTACAAAAGTAAGAGGCTACCTGATTAAAACACACACGAATCTGAGGGGTCTTCACAAGGCATAGGAGAAATCGTTTCTGAAAGAAGGTCGGGTGCCTTTGGAACTCTTTTTTTCATGAAGTGTTGAAGCAGTGGTGAATAAATTTTTGACAAGGAAAGAGTGAACACTGATTGAGGTTATTCAGGAATGTGGATTAATCACATCAATCATGATCTTATTGAATAGCAGAGAAGGTTTGAACAGTTGAACGCCCTACTCTTGATTCTAATGTGGGTGTACAAAAGTGATGAGAAGCCCTCTGCTGGTGTTATATGATAGTTATGCAAAAATATAATTTACTGACATACACTAATTGTTTAGTTGTCACTTTAAGACTTTACACAAGCAGGATACTGAAATATAGGCAATATTTTGTATCAAGTCAAGCTTTTGGATGTTTAATTTAGCTCATAAGTCATATCTTATAAAGAGTGCTCCATACTGTGAATTTGAACTATATCTGTGACATGTTGGATATTTGTTCAGAACTAACTGTTATCATATTCCCTGAACCTAAAGGTTTCAGGACAGTTAGTGGGACTAATGAGACAATTTAACTGCACAGATATTTCTTTGTAAACAGAGCCTCAGGTCTTGCAGATTCATTGATAGGAAATTTGAATGTTATTTGATGTGTAATAGAAAAATACAACAAGTTATATTTACTGTGAATTGAGTCATTTATCTTTCTTAGAACATGAAACATAGAACAATACAGCACAAGAACGGGCCCTTTGGCCCACAATATTGTGCCAAACATGACGTCAAATGAAACTATTCCCTTCTGCTTGCCATTGATTCATATCCCTCCATTCCTTGCATAATCATGTGCTTATCTGTAAGTCCCTTAAACGCCCTTACCGTATTTGCCTCCACCACTACCCTGGCAGCATGTTTCAGACTTCTGCCACTCACTGTGTAAAACATTTGCCCCTCTCATCTCCTTTGAACTCTCCCCCCCCCCCACCCCCCGTAACCTTAAATACATCTCCCCTAGTTTTAGACATTTCAAATCTGGGAAAACGATTCTGACCATCAACCCGATCTATGCATCTCAAATTTTATAGACTTCTATCTAGTCTCCCCCTCAGCCTCTACCGTTCAAGAGAAAATAACCTGTCTTTCTTCTAGCCTTTTCTTAAAACTCATACCCTATAATCCAGGCAGTATCCTGGTAAACCTCTCCTGTGCCCTCTCCAAACCTTCCACATGCTTCCTGTAATGTGATGACTGGAAAATGAACACAAAACTCTAAGTGTGACCTAACCAAAGAGTTATAATGTTGCAACATGACATCCTGACTCTTATACTCAGTTCCCTGACCAATAATGTCATGCATGCCATATGCCTTTTTTACCACCCTATCTACTTGTATGGCCACTTTCCGGGAGCTATTGACTTGAACCCCAAGGTTCTTCTGTATGTCAATGCTATTCAGAGTCCTGCCATCAACTGAATACTTTTCCTTAACATTTGATCGCAGCACCTCACTCTTACCCAGATTAAACTTCATTTGTCATTTCTCAGCCCAAATTTGCAAGTGATCTATATCCTGCTGTATCCTTTGACAACTGTCTACACTATCTACAACTTCGCCAATCTTTGTATCATCTGCTAACTTACTAACTCACCCATCTACATTTTATCCAAGTCATTTATGTATGTATCACAAACAGCAGAGGTCTCTGTATGGATTCTTGCAGAATACCACGAGTCACAGAACTCCAGCCAGAAAAGCATCTTCCACCACTACCCTCTGCCTTCTATGGACAAGCCAATCCTGAATCCAAGTCACCATGGATCCCATTCATTTCAATTTTCTGGATGAGCCTACCATGAGGGACTTATCAAAAACCTTAGTAAAATCCATGTTGACAACATCCACTGCTCTACTCTCATTGATCATGTTTATCACCTCCTTGAAAAATTCAACCAAGTTACTAAGACATGATCTGCCTTGCACAAAATTATGCTGACTGTCCCAAATTAAGTCATCCTTTTCCAAATGTGTGAAAATTATAACCCTAAGAATTTTCTAAAATAGCTTCCCAAACACCAGTGTGAGACTCACTTGTCTGTAGTTTCCTGAACTATCGCTATTTCTCTTCTTGAACAGCGGAACAACATTATCTCTTGTCTGAAATCCATCACTATTTTTTTGGAAATTCTGATATTCCAATCATTAGAAGGAGAAACAGAAACTGAAATTGGTAGAAAATCTCTGGCAGCATCTATGGAGAGAAATCAGAGTTAACATTTTGGGTCCAGAAACCCTTCTTCAAAACTTAATTATTTATTTTCCAACAATTTCTGCTTTTGTTTTTGATTTCCAACATCTATAGTTCTTTTGTTTTGTTTTGGGAAAGAGGTAGAAGTGAGCTGTGCGGAGCTTGGGGTCTGTGAGCTTAGAGGCAGTGGGGAAGAAATCACTAGATGAAATGAGATTAGTGGCTGTTGTGAACATGGTAGTCTGATGTTCTGCAGTGAGATCATTATCCAGGGGGAGATAGGAGGAGAGGTGCAGCTCAGCCTTTATAATGCAGAGGTATGTCTGCCAGACAACAACAGGACTACTCTTGCAAGCAGATTAGGAAGTTAGGTTGGAATGGGTGAAGTTGAGTTGGTGGAGGTGGGGGGGTGGGGGGCAGGGGGGGAGGTTGTGCAGAGAAATTGAGGTGACCAATTATTGTTCTGGAGAAGAGTTAACTGAAATATTAACTCTGATTTTTCCCACAGATGTTCCCAGACCTGCCGAGGTTTTCCAGCAATTTGTGTTTTTGTTTCTGATTTACAACATCCACAGTTCTTTCGGATTTTATCTTTGAGAAATTTCCTCACTTCCCCCTTGAATGTGAGAAAAGCTGAACATCACCGCCCCAAGCCACGTGGAAAGTTTGCACAACCCTGTGCAGGAGAAAGCTGTTACGAATTGCAGCTGTCAAACACAATACTGTAAAATATGCGTGGAAGCAGGCTACTTGACCATTGAATCCACACCAATGCTCTGAAGAGAATCCCATCCAGAACCACACCCCCCATCCTATCCCTGTAACTCTACATTTTCCATGGCTAATCCAACTAGCCTCCACTTCCCTTGGCACCAAGTTCACCTAATCTATACATGTTTCCTGTGGGAGGAAACCAAAACACCTGGAGGAGACCCATGCAGACAAGGGGAGAGTATGCAAAGTCCACACAGACTGTCACCCAAAGGTGGAATTGAACCTGGATCCCTGTGAGACAGCAGTGCTAACCACCATGCTTCCCCAAAGCATCTATTAGCACACTCAGCAAGTGTTGATCTGTCACAGAATTACATTCAACAATAAACAATCTGTTTTGATTTTACAAGCACAGGCAGGTTGAGTAGAAACATACAGCTCATTTATGCTTGCTAAAAGCGATGTATGTTCATATGGAGGATCGCATTCTCCACAAACAAAATACATTCAGCCTTGCACATTTTTAGAATTGCTCTGGGACTTTAGAGACAATATAATTTCTTTCTTCATGGCAACGTCTCTGTTAATCAGAGTGAACCTGGCAACCAATCAGCTTGCCTTGTTGTATATTTTGCTTGTTGTATATTTTGTTGTAATTGATTGAAATTAGGCATTCTTACATTATTTGCTGATGTGTGCAAAATGTGAAATTCAATAACATGTCTCTCTTTTCAAGAAGACTAAAAGCAAGACAATGAGTATTGAAATGTTGGAATAAAAATCCAATTAATGGAACATTTTATGGACAGATTATTGTGAAAATAATGAATTCTGAATATTTTACAATTTGCTTTCTGATAATTGGAATGCATCAGTCCACAAATATTCAAATACTTAATGAGTCTTGGATGTGTACTCAAGACTGAAGATTGTGACAGACTTTAGAAGGTCATAGACAGACTGGTGAAAGAGAGTCTTGGCACATGCAAGTTAATGTAGAAAAATGTGTGACTTTTTTTGTTGGAAGGATGAACTGAAGCAATATAAATTAAATAACTTTAAGATAAATTTGTATGCAAATTTCTGGTGTGGAAAGCCATTGTTCTAAGGTTATTAAAAATACATAAGTGATCCTTAGGTTTATAAAACAGACAGAGATTACAAAGTTTATTATCAAACCATAGTTAATCAGTGTTTACGACTTTAGAGGGTTATGGTGTTCCCATAGTAAGGTTGTTCTTTGAATAGGGTTGGAGGATGTTAAGGGTTTAGAGAAATTACAGAGGAAATGTTTTTGGAATGGTGACTAGAGACTTGAGAGGGAGGTTACTATGATTACATTTGCGAAGATTCATGGGATGCTTAATAGTGGCATTCAACATCATGTCTGCAGCTTTTTTCTATATTAACTAAGGATAAATTGTTTCCAGTGACAAAAGAGCATGTGCTCATTGCAAACATTTCAGATTGGCAGTTGGCAAAAGAACCAAGGGGTGAGAAGAGAAATGATTTTGCACAACCAGCTATGATCTGGAATGTACTGCCTGAAACTGTGGCAGAAACAGATCTGAAAACTTTCAAAAGCAGTTGGATGAATAATTAAACTTGCGACATTTCGATTGCTGTGAGGAAAGGGCAGAGGAATGGGACTAATTGGGTTGCTCTTTCCAAGAGATGGTGCAGGCACAATGGGACAAATGACCTCCTTCTGAGATTTTTTTTATATTGGTTCAGAGGATAAGTGTCATTGATGAGCCCACCATCTGTTGATCATCCCCAGTTGCTCTTGAAGTAGCTCTTAAACTACTGTGTTATTGTTGTTATGATAATGGTAAACATGGAGTAGCCTCCATTATCTTATTTTAGTACCAGACAACTTCATGCACTAAAATGATTTTTAAAGAGTGCAAATACTTACTCAAATGGCTGTAGTAATCCCAAACTGAGGCAAATTCAGGGAACTCAAGTGGAATATTCTATACCATCTGAACTTACATTTCCACTTCATCTGAAGGCAATAAAACTAGCCATCTAATCAGTGTCAAGGAAGTTTAATTTTGTTAAATTCATACTTGCATATTCAACATACACACTGGAGCATGAAAGGTTGTCTTTGAAGAGCGAGATGCTGCATTTTGGGAAAGTAAATCTTAACAGGACGTATACACTAAATGGTAAGATCCTAGGGAGTATTGCTGAACAAAGAGACCTTGGATTGCAGGTTCATAGTCCTTGAAAGTAGAATCGCAGGTAGATGGGATAGTGAAGAAGGTGTTTGGTATGCTTTCCTTTATTGGTCTGAGTATTGAGTACAGGAGTTGGGAGGTCATGTTGCAGCTGTACAGGGCATTGGTTAGGCCACTGTTGGAATATTGCATGCAATTCTGGTCTCCTTCTTATCGGAAAGATGTTGTGAAATTTGAAAGGGTTCAGAAAAGATTTACAAGTGTATTGCCAGGGTTGGAGGATTTGAGCTATAGGGAGAGGTTGAACAGGCTGATGCTGTTTTCCCTGGAGCGTCAGAGGCTGAGGGGTGACCTTATAGAGGTTTACAAAATTATGAGGGGCACGGATAGGGTAAATAGACAAAGTCTTTTCCCTGGGGTTGTGGAGTCCAGAACTAGAGGGCATAGGTTTAGGGTGAGAGGGGAAAGATATAAAAGAGACCTAAGGGGCAACTATTTCACGAAGAGGGTGGTACGTATATGGAATGAGCTGCCAGAGGATGTGATGGAGGCTGGTACAATTGCAACATTTAAGAGGTATTTGGATGGGTATATGAATAGGAAGGGTTTGGAGGGCTATGGGCCGGGTGCTGGCAGGTGGGACTAGTTTGGGTTGGGATATCTGTTCGGCATGGATGGGTTGGACCGAAGGGTCTGTTTCCATGCTGTACATCTCTATGACTCTATAAGTATTCAGCTTGGAAAGACAATTGACTTAGACTTGAAAATATCTAAACAAACTGTCTGCCTCACCCTCTGTCTGCCTGTTTGTGTCTCATTTTCTTTCCAACCTTTCTTATTATCTGTCAAAAGCAGAATAGGAAAACAACCGGTGGTCAGTGGGTGGCACGGTGGCACAGTGGCTAGCACTGCTGCCTCACAGCATCAGAGACTCAGGTTCAGGCAACTGTCTGTGTGGGGTTTGCACATTGATGACTAGATGACTAGATTCCCTATAGTATAGAATCAGGCCCTTCAGCCCAACAAGTCCACACTGACCCTCCGAAGAGTAACCCATCCATTATCCTACCTTACATTTACCCCAGACTAATGCACCTAACACTACGGGCAATTTAGCATGGCCAATTCACCTGACCTGCACATCTTTGGTTTGTGGGAGGAAACCAACACAGACACAGGGAGAATGTGCAAACTAAACACAGGCAGTCAGCCAAGGCAGGTATTGAACCCAGATTCCTGGCACTGTGAGGCAGCAGTGCTAATCACTGAGCCACCGTGCTGCCCAATTCAGAACAGTGTTGAGGTAAGGACACAGTGCTGCTCGACACCAGGGTGAAGGGGGAATAAGTCGGTGGTGAAGCTATTTGTTGTTACCATGACTTACATGTCATTGAGGATCAGGCAAAGGATGGTGATAAAGATCATGGTGCATCTAAAGTGGAGAAGAACGCTTCCCGATGGATGGAATCAAAGGACTTTGTAAAGTCCAAGAAGGCCATCTGGAGGGGTAGGATCTTTATTCTGCATTTCTGCAGCTTTCACGCAGTGAAAACTATGTCCACTGTGCCCGTCTCTGGCAGAAAGCCACGCTAAGACTCCAGGAGGAGTTCCTCAACCACAGGGAGTAGACAATTGAGGACCATGCCAATGACTTTACCAACAGTTGACATCAGGGATAGTCCCTCATTGTCTGACATGTTCCCTTTTTTGAAGATACTCACAAATGTGGCATCTGGGAGCTCTCGAGATACTCTTCTCCTTCCAGATAAGGCACACAGGGGTGTATAGCTGCACAGGATGCTCTGTGCCTCCACGCTTGAATGCCTCAGCTTCTTCACATGCTCCTGCTGCCTTCATCTTAATCTAGCAGACTATTTCATCCAAGGCTTAGGTTTTGCGGAGTTCACAGTGTGTAACATGTTGTGGGACACATTCAAAAATTTAGACATGCACATTCTCCCTGTGTCTGAGTGGGTTTCCTCCAGGTGCTCCGGTTTCCTCCCACAGTTCAAAAATGTGCAGGTCAGGTGAATTGGCCATGCTAAATTGCCCGTAGTGTTAGGTGAAGGGGTAAATGTAGGGGAATGGGTCTGGGTGGGTTGCTCTTTGGAGGGTCTGTGTGGACTTATTGGGCCGAATGGCCTGTTTCCACACTGTAAGTAATCTAAAAAACACCACGCACAAAATAATCTCCAGAATTCTACAAATTTCACTACTACTCAGGAAACAAGCCAACAGCTAAACAGCTGTGAGTTATGGTTTTACTTTACCAACACTAGGCCTTTAAAATCTTTAAAACAACTCTTATCTTTTATGGAGATGAAGCTGCCTGCTTTTATCTTCCTGTTCGTAGCAAACACCTTCACCCCATTTTTCTTTTGAAGTGAATTACTTGAGTCTGTCTGTGTGTGTCACTTTTTTGCAGGGTAGTAAGCAATAAAATTCCTTTCTTTTACTCAAGAAAGCCTTGACAATTGGCATCTCATTTTCTAGCAAATTAGGTTTTCACTGAAGTGTGATTAAAAAAAGGAAATAAAGATGTTTGTTGTAGCCAACCAATAGGAGTTAAAACAGTTGATTTCTCTACTCACATGGTCATAACAATAGCATAACAACAGTGTTGGAAGGGAATGATTTTGAACCAGCGACAGTGAGGGAACAGTAGTGTAATTTGACATTGGAATGGTGAATCACCATATGTCTGCTATCATTGTCCTTTAAAGTGATGGAGATGCAGCTGAAAAAGCATTGATGAGTAGCAGTACTTATTTTATATGGTGCACACTACTGGCTTTGTGTGCTAATCAGTTGCAGGAGTGAATATTTAAGTTGATGGGTGGATTGTCAGTCTAACAGGCTGGATAGTGGCATATTTCTTGAAATTTGTTGAAACAGTACTCATATAAGCAAGCAGAGGGTTTTCTATCACACATCAGTTTGTGCCTTTTGGTGGTGAACAGTCTTTCAGAGGTAAGGACGCAAGCTGCAAGCTGCAGAAATATCAGTCTCTGACCTGTTCTTGTACTCACAAAACATACGTTGCTGGTCTAGTTAGGTTTGTGGTCATTAATAAAGTTGATATTGAAAGATTGAATGATGGTAATTTTATTAAGGGGGAGTAGTATTGCTGGAGATGGACTTTGTCCAATACTTGTGTGACATAAATGTTAATATTATATGAGCATGCAGATGGGATTATCTAACAAATAGAAGACAGAGAATAAGGGGCATTTCCAGGGATCAGTGCTGGGACCACAATTATTTACAACATATATTAATGGCAAGTAGTGAGGATGACACAAAAAGTCTATACAGATTAAGCAACTGGGCAAAAATTTGGCAGAGGCAATATAATGTGGGAACATGTGAGATTAAGCACTTTGGCAGAAAGAATACAGGAGTTAAATACTATAATGCACTTGTGAGGATTTGCGAATCTTTGTGCATAAATCTCAAAATGCTAGGCAAAATGCTTCCAAGTTCTACAGGTAATAGAGAAGGCAATATTATTGGCCTTCTCACCTACCACCCCACCAACCTGCGCATACAACGTATTATCTGCCGCCATTTCCGCCACCTCCAAACGGACCCCACCACCAAGGATATATTTCCCTCCCCTCCCCTATCAGCGTTCCGCAAGGACCACTCCCTTCGTGACTCCCTTGTCAGATCCACACCCCCCACCAACCCAACCTCCACCCCCGGCACCTTCCCCTGCAACCGCAGGAAATGTAAAACTTGCGCCCACACCTCCACACTCACTTCCCTCCAAGGCCCCAAGGGATCCTTCCATATCCGCCACAAGTTCACCTGTACCTCCACACACATCATCTATTGCATCCGCTGCACCCGATGTGGCCTCCTCTATATTGGTGAGACAGGCCGCTTACTTGCGGAACGCTTCAGAGAACACCTCTGGGCCACCCGAACCAACCAACCCAATCACCCCGTGGCTCAACACTTTAACTCCCCCTCCCACTCCACCGAGGACATGCAGGTCCTTGGACTCCTCCACCGGCAGAACACAACTACACGACGGCTGGAGGAGGAGCGCCTCATCTTCCGCCTGGGAACCCTCCAACCACAAGGTATGAATTCAGATTTCTCCAGCTTCCTCATTTCCCCTCCCCCCACCTTGTCTCAGTCGGTTCCCTCAACTCAGCACCGCCCTCCTAACCTGCAATCCTCTTCCTGACCTCTCCGCCCCCACCCCACTCCGGCCTATCACCCTCACCTTGATCTCCTTCCACCTATCCCACCTCCATCGCCCCTCCCCCTAGTCCCTCCTCCCTACCTTTTATCTCAGCCTGCTTGGCTCTCTCTCTTATTCCTGATGAAGGGCTTATGCTCGAAACGTCGAATTCTCTATTCCTGAGATGCTGCCTAACCTGCTGTGCTTTGACCAGCAACACATTTGCAGCTGTGATCTCCAGCATCTGCAGACCTCATTTTTTACTCTTTATTTCAAAGGGACAGGATTATAAAAATAAGGAGATCTTGCTAAAGTTTCCAAAGACACAAGTCTGACTACAGCTGGAATACTTGCATATCATAATATATGAACTCCTGAACAGCAAAATGACCAGATGATATACTTAGGATCACAACTGCATTTGTAATGCACACACAGAGAATCTGTGACTCACAGTGAATTGTAAATTGCAGGAATGCTCCTTCTAGTTCTATCAGTGTAGTATGGGCTCATGTTAACCTCACCTCATTTTCACCTCATCATCCAAAGCTACATCACCATTCAAACTCACACACAATTCAGCCTTTAAGTAGAATTCCACAGAGCCAATGTTCCTTTGAATGATGAGTTGTACGTATGTTTGGCATCCAGAGTTTGCTTGCCAAATTTGAAAGAGGCAATGATCAGAAACAGTAAGATCTGTGCAGCTGGTACATGTTCCCCTGGCTGTTTGTTCAAAAGTCAAGAGTAACTCCATATCTCTGTTTGGAAAGGGGTTAAAAATTTTCCATTGCCATCCTGTTCACTGCTGTCCAATAATACAATTTACATATGTAATTCTGTGAATGTTAAGCATGAGTAGTAATTCCCTACTACTAAATAAACTGTGAATTCTCACTTCCTTGGTTTGCTAGAGGTAAAAGTGTGTTGGATTTACCCTTCTGCTGGTGGCACCAACTTACAGAGAAAAGAACATTTGGCACAATAAAGTGCCATTTGACAAATTGACAGTCATTTGGAGCTTTCTTCCTTAAAGCATGCAATGACTGTTAAAATACAAGCAAAGATATTGAAAATTTCACTGAAGAGTTAGTTTCAAAATGAGAACACAGTTTTGAGAAGATGATAAAGGCAATACTAAATTCTTAATATATGAAACTTAAAAAGGACATATTTGAAAATAAACATTTCAGCATTCAAATTAAGATTACAGCAGAAGCTTGCTCCTTTTAAGATGATATTGTAAATATCATCTATAGAAATCTAAGCACTTTCAATATTTAAACTAGAGCAATAATTGTCCAGGTGAAATGTTGCAAATGTAAGTGTGTCATGAAGCCTTCCACTTACATTTCTTCAACTTACATAAAATGGTGCCATTGCATTGATTGCAGAAGTAACACTCCCAATCTGGCCCCCACCATTTTCTTGTGGCTCAGGATAATAGGATAGGAAGTATTTCACACTCTGAACAAATGTGTGTCACTCTTTTTTTTCTGAAACCTGACTCTTAGGCTTTAAGCACATGAGAAAAATGTGCTTTTCTGAAGTACTTTGAAGAAGTCTGGTACCTTTTTGGAGAGGTCAGGGACATTTTTGGGATTGATTAATGTTGCATATAAGGTGGGGTAAGCTCCATGGAATTGTGAAGTTGGCAAATCGTTTAAATCCCCTGACCTTTAGACCATGAAGGAAAAAGCCTGCAATGATGAGCAGTTGAAAAAAATCCGTAAAAATTCAATTTCAGTAAACATAAATTTAAGGGCTATTGTTAAGGGATTAGATGATCACAGTAGGATGAGGGGTTGGGGAAGGCAGTAAGCTCATAGTTGAATTCACATTTTGAAGTGTATAAAAATGGAGCTTTATTTCATGTGGGGCTATGAATACAGGTGTTTGTTTTCGTTAAAAAATAAGTACTTCACAAGATATAAATGTATTAAATGGGCTTTTGTCACAGAAATTTTATTTCGTATCTCTGGTATATACTTAAAACTTAATTTTATTTCACTTCAGTGGCTCTTGAGGAGTTTGCATGATAGAATATGGTGGGTGAGGTGCCAGTACAGTATGTCGTCTTAATTAGTACTCTTCCAGCATGCATAGCACATATAGATGGGTGCAAAAAAAAATCAAGTTGATCCTTGTTCCTTCTAGTGCTGTAGCATTGTCATGCAGTATTGAAGGCAATTGTGGTCCTGACTTTTCTTAATCAATATGAGCTATACCACACCCCCCTAACAACATCTGAATTCATTTTTATATGCACTACCGATGTCAGTGCATATTGAAGTTCTTGTGCAACATCTCATCAATTATTGCATTATTTCTTTAACACAAGCTAATGCAGAATGAATTTTCTATTTAAGTTTTTACCACTGTTCTGAAATTTGGCATTCACAAACTCACTGCTATTGTCCATTAAGAATTTTGTTGGTGACTCAAAGCCTGTGCTGACTCTCATTTTCATGACTTGTCCATTCTAGTCCTCCTGTCCTTACTGATAATTATTTTAAGTAAATGTAGTCACCATCATATCTACAATATATAATAGACAGCATTTTCAGTTTTTGACCCATGTCTTCATGTTCATGGCTGCTACCCCATTAAATTCCTGGACTAAAAGAATACTTAAAATCGGACATGGTATGACTTCTGATATTTAACCAAGGGATGCACTGTAATGCATTCTGTTGTACAATGGATATATATTGTTAATCTGTATATCTGGCATCCTTTAAAAGTATCTTTTTTTTCGAAGAGAAGGGATGAACAAATTTGTATCATCGTTTCCACATAGGTTTGTTTTAATCACCTATATCAGTGGAGGTCAATATCATTTCTTGGGCCTTTTGACAAGAAATCCACAATTTCCTCAATCCAATAGAATAATATCTTGATGCAGTGAATTGTAACTTCGAACACAAAATTTTCTTGATATTGGACTTTACCACATTGACTTTCAGAACTAACTCTTTCTTGAGTTAAAGACCATAAGAACTGCAGATACTGGCAATCCGAAACAAAAATAGAAATTGCTGGAAAATGTCAGCAGGTATGGCAGTATCTGTGGAGATAAATCCAAATTAATGTTTCAGGTCCAGTTCTGAAGAAGAGTCACTGGATCCAAAATGGGAGAAAGTGACAACTGCAGATGCTGGAGATCAGAGTCAAGAGTGTGTTGCTGGAAAAGCATCAGATTCTCCTGCTCCTTGGATAATGCCTGACCTGCTGTGCTTTTTTAGTGCCCCACACTCAAATCTGATCTCCAGCATCTGCAGTCCTCAATTTCTCCTCATTGATTTCAACCCAACTGCGAAGCCTCTTCCAAGGATGCCTATCTTGAAGAAGTTCCCCTCCTCTCTCTAAAAGGATTTTCGTGAGTCTCTCTCTCTCTCACTGCAACGTTATCGGTCATCTCCTCTACCCTGAAGCTCTTCAGCCACATCCTGAAGCAGGCTCACTACCACAGCCACCATATCTCCTTCCTCAGTGCCTGCCTATGCAACTGACTGATCCCACATGGAATCCAGACTACATTCAGGGATTCTCCTGCTCCTCAGATGTTGGCTGACCTGCAATGCTTTTCTAACACCACACTCTCACTGGAACCAAAATGTTAACTCTGATTTCTCTCCACAGGTGCTGCTAGACTTGCTGAGGTTTTCCAGCAATTTCTATTTTTAATTGAATTGCTTCAAATACCTGATTCCTTATCCTTGGACAACACCGTACAATTATGTTTAGTGTGGCACGAGAAATATCTATTGATTATTCCTTTTGGATTTCTGGGATTCATTCATTATTGCTAACATCCCAATCCTGCAATTTTCCTTTATACAGAAACCTATTTATGAGTATGATCCATTCCTCCCCCAAAAAATTTACAATTTACATCCTCATTTGGATGACTGCAACTAGACTCCTTTGAGAGTCAGAAATGATCATGTTTTGTTCTCTGCATCACTGTACAACTCCCAATATGTCCTGCAAAAGTAAATGCTAATAATAACCTTCTTAAAAGTTGTTTTTGGAAGGGCAGTCATCTTTTCAAAGAGAGAGTCACTTCCATGAAACTGAACATCTGTCAAAATCAGAAGCCTGTGTAAGTTTTAAATTTGTGCACAACCTGATTTTTTAAATGCCAACATACATTCCAGAAATTCTCGATTGGATTTCTTTTGTCTTTTGTATAATTGTCAAGCTCTTGAAAATATCTCATAGACTTGTAACAAGTTATCCTTTTTGTAAACTTCATCCATAATTCATATTAGTATCTGAAAATTCTTCACTTTATCCAGGTCAGTTACAACCAGTTCTGAAAATATTTTATTTGCCAATTTACTCATTTCTGGCAAGGATAAAGCCAGAGCTATACTTTGTTTTTCCTTTCTTAGAGAAGTGATCTGAATACATATCTTCACCATCTCCTTCAACTGCTTATATGGCTCCAATTCCAAAAACATCAGTGGATAATTATAATTTATGATTCAACAGCGTGACTGTAAAATGTCACTGAGAGTTTTGCATCTGTCAGAAATAGGGATTAACTTGAGCTTTCTTTATCCACCCACCCAAATAAATCAAGGCTAATCCTTCACTTGCATGTTTTGTATACCACTGCCCCATACATTGAATTAAGCAGCAAAAGACTTTCAGAGATTTACAAAGGTTTTATTGTACTTTTACAGTTTGAGATAAACATTAGCTTCCACTTCTTCCTTTCTAAACATTTGCTGTCCAGAAGACAACTCCCAACTGGGGCAGAACACAGTCCCACTGCCAAAAAATAAACCAATAGCTAAAACTGTCCACCAGGATCACTATAAGTTAACCAAGAATGCAAAACTCAAAAGAGGAGAAACTAAGTCACAATATCATGGAAGAGAGAAATAATGCAAATCAGCCTCGATAAACCTTTTTAAAAGGTAAGACATGCCACCAAAGCATCCAATTAACAAAATACAGCAAAACATTACTGAACAGAGCAATGTAGCAGTAACAAAAGAGGAGAGGAAACAAGAGGGACAAAGTCAAATCAGTGTTTATGGGTGCAAGACCCCAGGTTTCTGTTTTTAAATGAAACACAGCAATCTAACCATGCAAAAACCCAGTTGTTTTACAATTACTTATCAACCTTTTCAGAGATGTTGCTCCCAGGCTCTCTACTACTGTTCCACAAATTCCAATGAGTATCACCAGTTCTCGGTCAACTCTGGAGATTTTCTGTTTAAGCCTTAAAGGGAATTCTAACATTCTATTCGGAATCATCAACCCATTGTTTGTTGAGACAAGCTTTCATCTGGTTCTCTGATGCCTTTTCGGGATATCAGTAATTCTTACCAGGACAGACCTACATGTGACTCCAGACTCTCAGCAATATGGTTAATGCTCAACTACCCATAAATTGGCCTATAAAGCTAATCCTTTAAAGGACAGTTAGGGATGGATAATGAATGGTTGCCAATCCAGCAATACCAACATCCTGTGAAAAAATTAAGAAAATGAAATACACATCATGTCTGCAAAATATTGTCAATTTTTGTATGTAACACTGTTGTAGAATGCGGTTTCTGTACCAGATTTTAGTGTAATCTATAAATGACTGAAAAGTAATAAATTATTGATTGGATAAACCTACAATTGACCTCCATGACTACTTGTCTGACTTTCTTTAATGACTTTTGTAACTATTCCCAGTCATTTGTTCCTCAATCCCGATTAGTTTCTCTGAGAAACTATCTCCAGCAGATTTCTCAATCAAGTCTGTTTGATGGTGTTTTATATCTTTTTGTAACTTGTAGATGTTTTAGAGATGAACTATATCTCTGACCACAATCAAACTCTTTCTGTAGGCTTCTGAAATATGACTATTTCCCAGCAATAAATGTAGACAAAATATTTTTTCTAGTGTTTTAAAGCTAACCATCATATTGCAAACTGCTGTACATAATGTTACTGCCTTTGAAGCTATTAGTAAGATATTACTATTTCTCGAGATGGATTCCTGTTGAAAACTTATGAAGAAAAAGTCAAAATAATGTTCTAAAGAAGAGTCACTGGACCTGACACGTTAACTCTGTTCACAGATGCTGTCAGACCTGCTGAGTTGCTCCAGCAATTTCTGTTTGTGTTCATATTTCCAGCATCTGCAGTTCTTTCTTTTTCAGTATGGTATCAGACTGAATCAATCTCGGTCTACTGTTTCATATTGAGAACAGTGTCAAGGAATTATGTGACAAGCAAATCTTTTTTCATTCAAAAAAAAGCATCTTCGTATTTACTTATATATATATTTCTTTCCATTTCTACCAGGATACAAGAATGTGCAAACCCCACACAGATAATCACTTGAAGGTAGAATTGAACCAAGGTCCTTGCGCTGTGAGGTAGCGGTGCTAACTAAAGGGGCATGATGCTACCCAGAAATGGTACCAGCTCTGTGTCAATTTTTGTCAGATTACATAACTGTAAAGTAACTTTGAGGATTATTTGATATTTAAGCCACCACATAAATATATTATGCTATTTGTCCCTGAAACCAGGGTCACTTAAAACAAAAATCAGGAGTTCCCTTTATTATGCATCTCAGGCTTTTAGAGTGAAGAGTCTTTTTCTTTTTAGGTATCCTTTCAACTAGTAATCATTACCACTGCTGCAGTCCTCTCCCTTAAGAGGTATGCCTGCCTTCAGGGAATGCAGGATGTAGGGCAGCAACCTGAAATTAAAATGTAGGCAAGTTCAACTTAGGTAGTGATTATTCTAGCTCATGTAGATTCTGAAATGTTGCTTGTATTTCTTCTGAAAATGAATCCATTCCTCATACCCAAATTTGAGATATATGATCATTGAATTTGTATTGTCACCTTTAAAGTCAGCAGTGCTCATTAAATTGATGGATTGAAGAAGTGGATGGGGGTGAGAGAATAAGGTAAAGGCCAAATGATATTTTTTCCTGACAGAATAAAAGGGCAACAAACAGTAGAAAAGCGATAATAGATTGCTAACGGGGTCTCTGTTTTCTTTCATTTTCCTTTAGCTTGTTCTGTTGTTGTTACAGTTTTATGTCTGTTGCGATTTTACTGTACAAATGAATTGTGTTTTATTTTTGGAGAGGGAAATATTTTCATGTTTCACCTGACACCCATTATGTTATCTCCTCCTTGTTAGGGACCAAGTGTTGTTGTGTAGATGTATGAACATGTCATTAAGTATCTAATTCTGCAAATACAGTATAGTAAAAAAATCTAACCTTCCCTAAAATGATACCCTAGTCCCATCATTTCTCTTTGAAATACCTGTCACAAAGAATTTTACAGGGTATTCATCTCAACTCCCTGGACAAAGTTGAATCGTATCCCAAATGTTTTTTAGATTAGATTAGATTACTTATCTTGCTGCATTTGGACATGGACTACTTCAGTATTTGAGGAGTCACAAATAGTGCCAAACATTGTGCAATCATCAGCAAATGTCCCCACTTCTGACTTTGATCAAGGGAATGCCACTAGCTAAGCAGCCGAAGATGGTTGGGCCCAGGACACTACCCAGAGAAACTCATGCAAAAATGGTGATGGGATTGAGCTGATTGACTTCCCAACAACCACGGCAATCTTCCTTTGTGCTAGCTGTGATTCTAACCAATGGAGAGTTTCCCCCTTTTTTCCAATTGACAAGTTTTGTTCAGGCTCCTTGATGCCACACTGACTCTCAGGTAGCATTGGTGCCAAGGGTAATCACTCTCACCTCATTCTGGAATTCAGCTCTTTTGCCCATGTTGAAACCAAGGTTGTGATGACGTTAAGAGCTAGTTGACCCTGGCAGAACACAAACTGAGCATCAGTGAGCAGTTTATTACCAACTATATGTTACTTGATAGCACTGTTTATAACACTTTTTGTTTCTTCCCTGATGAACAAGAGTAGACTGTGGGCAATAATTCTCTACTTTGGACTTGTTCTGTTTTTTGTATTCCGGACATACCATAGCAACTGGTTGGGTAGATGGAGGTTTGTCTCATATTGAAACACCTTAGCTAGAGGTGTGGCAAGATCTGGAGCACAATTCTGCATTGCTATTACCAGTATGTTGTCAAAAAATTGTCTGTGTACACAGATTTTGCAATATCCAGTGTCTCCAGCTATTTCTTGATTTCATGTGGAGTAAATGAAATTGACTGAAATCTGGCATCTGTGATGCTGGAGACCTCGGCACTTCTGACTGAGGAGTTTTGCAAAATGCTTTATGTTTTGCTGTAATGTTTTAGAGATAGAGTCTTTCATTCTCCTTGTATTGTAGTTATAAACAGAATAGCTTAGTTATGAAAATGCCATTGTTTTTTATTTCAAGCACTTTCTATGTAAATGAACTTTAAGGCAGAATCACAGCTAACTCTTCAAAGTGAAATTTATTTACGTATTCAAACCCAAGGTAGTTTTTAGGATTTTTCTAACAAGCACACAAAAAATCAAAAGGGAAAGGATATGATTTTATAACTAAGAATAAATTAAAACCAGAAGTGTAGCTATTAGGTGTGATGACAAAGGATCATGATCCCAATGTACCATTGACATTATTAACCTTATACTCCAGAATGTGTTTTTTAAAAGGATCCTGCTACAGCCAAAAAATTACTGCAGATATAAATTCACTCACTGACTGGTACAGTCTTGTTTGGGACCCAAAGAATGTGACACCTGTGGAGTATTCACCTGTGGAAAATTCTGTTTTGCTGTTCAATTTTTATAACACACAATATCAAAAATAAATCAAAGAAAAATTGACACTTAGCGATCTACTTTTAGTTCATTTCTATGCCCTACATAGGCAGTTCATGACAAGCTACAACTCATTTGTGCCAGCCAGACATTTTGGACAGTATACACAAAGTGAGTTGTTCAGAAATGAGGGACATAGAATCGTGATAAAATAGTACTGTTGCCTGAAGAAAAGTGTGAATGCATTGACTGATTAGATTCCCTACAGTATGGAAACAGGCCCTTTGGCCCAACAAGTCCACACTGACCCTCTGAAGAGTAACCAACCCAGACTCATTACCCTATCCTATATTTACCTCTGAATAATGCACCTAACAATATGGGCAGTTTAGCATGGCCAATTCACCTGACCAGCACATCTTTGGATTGTGGGAGGAAACTGGAGCACCCGGAGGAAACCCACGCAGACACGTGGAGAATGTGCAAACTCCACACAGACAGTCACCAATTGCGGAACTGAACCTGGATCGCTGCTGTTGTGAGGCAGCAGTGCTAATGACTGAACCACTGTGCCGCTCCTTGTTAATTTTTTGAGAAGATAACATGCTTTACATGACATGAAAAAGGATATATTTTGCAATCATTCATTATTCTTTTCCAATTTGAATCAAATTTGTTGAATGTTATGAACCTTTGCAAAATTATTTATTTTGTGCAATTTATAAGGTATGAGGACAGTTAGTACATTTGGTACACCACTGTAGAATTACAAAACAAAATAGTTAAATGTAAAATAATCGAAACCGTTTATAATCCACTGAATACTCTCATCAGACTATTTTAATTGCACAATGTCATAGCCCTTACTTATGCAGGAATTTTATTTCAGTACATGCAAACGATAACTTCATTGGTTCTATTAGTTTGCTGTTCATGGCCCTGGTTACTTATATTTACCTAAACTTCTCAATAACTCTACTACACCAAATTAATTTTCTTTATCTCTGTGACTCTGTCTTACCACAGCTAAAATAAATATGCACCTTAGGATAATTCTATGGTCTGGACTTGTTCAAACTACAAACTACTTCAGATCTGTTTCAATTTGGATTGATTCTTATTGTTCTTATTGATTTGCCCAAGAATCTGATGCACAAGTTCTGGAGAACAGAAGAAGATGGCTCATGTGTGCTGCTGAAATAATTGGACATTCCACAGTCTAGTTATGCCTCAAAATTTCAAATGGATGGTGGAATTTAATATAGATCACACAATGAGATTTTAGCACAATTTACATATCGTACATTCATAATATGGTTTGCAAGACATGGATTTGATTAATATTAAAATTAGGTTTAGAAATAATCAGATAACCTATTTGCTATGGATTCTTAAATTATCATTGAATACTGGCTGACAGTAAAACTAATATGTGGAAATAAGAGACATCTAAACCTGTTTTATGATTAAAATATACATTTTCTCAACAGTTCCACCAAAGATCTACAACATCTCATCTAACATTACGGTGAATGAAGGCAGCAATGTGACTCTTGTGTGCTTGGCTAATGGAAGACCAGAACCTGTCATAAATTGGAGACACATTTCTCCTTCAGGTAAGAGCAATATTGATAATTTTGAACTAATTCCAGGCCCTTTTATCACATATATCAGCTTATGTACATAAAACCGCTGTTGTATTGATCCATTTGATTATGGGATTTTGGACAGAAATTAGCATGAGGCTCTCATTTCATATTTGCTAACTTTAAAGAGTAAATATCCCATTATCCTATTGGACTCCAGGAAAAAAGAGCTATTCAGCACAAAAGTACAACATTAAATAACACTAGACACTGAACTGGAAAATGTTTGTTATTGGAATTGTATCTGTAACCTGATTGATACTTTTGCTATAAAATGTTAAGATTTTAAAAAACAACATCAATTGAAGAAATCAGCAATAAGTGGATTCATGTGACTAGTTATGGTTTAATGTGTCATTTCATTCAGAGCAAAATTGTCAGTGATGACTAAATTCCCTGAATGTCTGTAAACCAGATTAAGCCATCTTCTGAACATTTTCAAATGTAGCATTCACTGTTAAAGTTCAAATTCACCAATAATTTTGTGAATGCAGATTGAAATTGCAAAAATAGGTCTCAGAAAGTGTGGAGGGCCAAATCTACACTTTCTTTTACTACTTAGGCAACATTTTTGCTAAACTGGAGAACATGTCATTTGGAGGTCAGAGGTCTGAGGGGTACAAAACAAGATTCAGCAGCAACTTTACCTGGAGTAGGCAATTAGGAGCCAGTAGGTGGGGAAGACTCCTATAGACAATGGTGGGCAGATCTTCCATGCTGCTGGTTCAATTAAAGGGTCAGTTGCTCTGAAACCACAAACATGTCACCTAGAGATGGAGGATCCCTTGGTGAGAGAAGCATAGCTTGATTTTTTTTTTGGATGAGCCATGCAGGCAGGACTCAGCAAATGGAGCAGAAACTTGTTCAGAAGCAATAGGCCTGCATGTTGGCCTCTGTGGTCAATGCCCTGTCCCTGAGACATGCAGCCTGTCATTTCTGTGTCATGCTGTGAATCATAGTGAGGTTACTTCGATGCAGCCAGAGTTAGGTTGTCTATTGTTGGCAAAATGTTGGCAGCTTGCTAAAATTGCTCATAATTCAGACTTTTGTGAAATAAAGTGTTAATAGTACCTTTACTCTAATGGTAGAAACTGAAGATGTATATCAAGAGCTGTGTCATGGTGACATCAGATCACTCAAGAACAGGAATCCAAGTGTATGGTCCCTCATCATCTCCTAGGTACAGGGTGTAAACCTTAAGCTTGTTGTTCACTGAGAAGGCGAGCATCTACCTTCTAAAATCAATCCAGATATCTCTATAATTATTCAGTTTGGCTTCCTTTCCCTTGTTCATCAAGCAACTGCTTCTCCCATTGGGTCCCTATCCTAAAATCAAACTGAGTTGAGGAGCTCTTTTGACATGGCTCTCTCTTACTTTCCAGGTTCAAATCTGGAAGGTGTTCAACTACTCTAAAAGGGAAAAGACTACTTTGTTTCAAATGAAGGCATTAGCAATAAATGAATGCATATGACAGTTATGCTTGAATATGTCATTTCACTCAGAGCAAACTCACAAAATAATGAGTTGAGTCACTATCTCAGAATTATTTCAGAATTTTTTATCTCAAAAATTTAAGTTAATCATTGTCTGTTTGAACGTATGATTTTTAAAGTTTCAAGGTCACAATTATTTTGTTTAAGAGAGGAAATGACACTTCATTTGAAAGGAATTTCAGTTGTTGTGTTGAAGCTTCCACATGTTATCTGTTTTGTTTCGTTGGGTTTAGCTGATGTAACAGTTTGGTAGTTGAAGTAAAGATAGGTATGATAGATTCACAAAGAATCTACAATCGCCATTGCTTTGTTGAAAGGAACAGCCTGCTCCTCATACTGAAGGCATATCATTAAAACAGACTATCAAATATTTTGTTGAAAGAAACAATGTGAGCTGACATGTAGTACGAAATAAATGGTGTTTGAAAATAACAGTTTCAATTGATTTGCACTGATGAAGAAAGAGCCTTTCATGTTGAACCTGTCTTTATTTGTCCTTGGGTGTATTCCTCCCTTAAAACGGTTTTACTGAACATGATTTTAGTGCTGCCTGCCATTATGACATTAATTCTGAGATGCAAACCAATTTTTTATGTTGCTTTATATTTTCTTTGTTCATTTACTGAATGAGTCTTCACTGGCTCAGCCAGTATTTATTACTCTTCCTAATTGCTCTTGAGAAGATGATGGTGAGCTGCCTTCTTGAAGCACTGGAGCTCATGTGGTGTAGGTGCATTCATAGTTCTGTCAGGAAGAGAGTTCCAAGATTTTGACCTATTGACACTGAAGAAAAAGTGACTTAGTTCCAAGTCAGGATGCTATGATATGTGGTTTGAAAGGAAACCTGCAGGTGGTGGTGTTCCTATCTGTCTTGTCCTTCTAGATGGTAGAGGTTGTGGGTTTGGAAGATGCTGATGAAGGAGCCACAGTGAGATAATGTAGTCCATCTTGTAGTTGGTATCTGTGCATTAGTAATGGAGGGAGTACATGTTGAAGATGATCTCTGGGTGGACCAATTCGGCAGGCTGCTTTGTCCTGGATGGTGATGTGGTTCTTGAGTGTTGTTGAATCTCCACAAATCCAGGAAACTGGACACCATTTTATCATTCTCCTGACCTATGCCTTGTAAATAACAGGAGAAAGTGAGGACTGCAGATGCTGGAGATCAGAGCTGAAAATGTATTGCTGGAAAAACGCAGCAGGTCAGGCAGCATCCAAGGAGCAGGAGAATCGATGTTTCAGGCATGAGCCCTTATTCAGGAGCACTTCCTGAAGAAGGGCTCATGCCCGAAACGTCAATCCGCCTTGTAAATAGCAGCCAGGCTTTGTGGAATCAGCATCATGTTAGTTGTTGCAGGATTCCTATCCTCTTTCCAGAGTCTTGGAGAAAGTGAGGACTGCAGATGCTGGAGTTCAGAGTCGAAGAGTGTGGTACTGGAAAAGCGTAGCAGGTTAGGCAGCATCCAAGGAGCAGGAGAAGTCTGACCTATCACCTTCATCCCCAACTTCATTTACCTATCGCATTCCCAGCTACCTTCCTCACAGTACCACCCTCTCCCATCTATCTCTCAGCCCCCTTGGGCCACTCCCTCATTGCTGATGAAGAGCTTATGCTCAAAACATTGACTCTCCTGCTCATTGGATGTTTCTCTTCAACTATTTACATGGCTTGTTGAATTTGGTTTCTGGTCAATGGTAACGTCCCAGGAGATTGATAGCAGAGGATTCAATAATGGTAATGCCTTTGGACATGAAGCATTGACAATAACACTGTAGCACATTAAAATGCAAATGATGGAGAATTTGACTCCTGATATCCAAACATAAAACAGGCCATTTTTAGTTCTGAGAAATCAGGTGAAGTGCCATTCCCATTGTATTGCTTTAAATGCTATAACTTTTAAAAAGACTTTTGTTATACAATAATCAGTGAAATTTGGAAATGCAATAGATAAATGTTTGTTGATCTTTATTACTATTCTTTTCTCACCCAATCCCTGTTCCCCATGCGAAGAAAAACTTGCTGTCAGCTGCAGTTAGCTGGATATGCCTATGTGACCAGATTCCCATAATAGATGCCTTAGCAATTAATCATTGTACCCATGCACAGGCCAACCATGAAAAATGCCACAAAAGTTTTAATGGTCATTTATAATTAGACTTAGTGTGCTAGGCATTTATGTTATTATATTATGTAAGAAATGGAATGTTCAACTTAACTTTAATTGTAAGACTTAAATCAATTACAGTTTTGGACTTAAGTTCTAAAACATCTTTCAATCCTGATTAGTTGTAAGAACTCTCCAAGAATATTTTCACAATTTCACAGAATTTATTAATTTTGAACACAATAAGAAAGAACAGTAATGCTTACAGTAATCTTTAATAAGACAGAAACTTTAACTTGACCAACTTGAGTTTTGCTGCTGGACACTTGGTTTTGTTTTGTTTTTCAGTCTTTTCTTTCTGTAAGCCTGCTTACTAAGAGTTTCAGCTTTTGAACCCTTGTTAGTCACGATCTCTGTGCATGGTCAGTGACATCGCAAAGCTCTGATTGGCTTGCCAATGCCTAAATGGGATATGATCAGTCTCAGATTGGCAAGTGGCATTTAGTGGACATTACATTGAGTCACTTTGTATTGTCTAATTCTTGGTTCTCTAAGATGATCATTATTTATGGGAGCACCCTGCTCATTTGTGATTATGCTGTTCCTTTAACAAGGTTATGATGCCCTCAGCATTTTTTTTTCAGAGAGGTTGTAAAAGACACAGACTCTGAAAAGTCTAAGTTGGATAGGTTTTAGGGCCAATTTGATTATAGCTAACAGATACTGCCTCAGAAAAAAGGCTTTCAAGTTTAAAACACTTGTCAATGTAAAGGTAGTGGACAGTTCTCCCCATCTCAGCTTTCTCTGGTTTGATTTGGTTTTTGGCCATCTGGCTATTCACTGAAAACAGTCAGGTGGTTTTGAAGCTGCTGGACCCAAACAAGCAGGTCCATGCTGGTCCTCTCTGAGATTTCTCCTGCAAAATCATTGGTTAGATTTTAAGTTTTGTACCAAGGGTTTTTTATGAGGATTGTTGCAAACATTGGGAACAAGTTGGGATAATCTGTTAGGTTTTTGGATAAATTAAGTTATTCTGTATTCTATTCTCTTTTGTTTGTGTTTCATTCAGTAACCTTGGAAATAAATTCTGTTTTGTTGAAACTAAGTGGTTTGACCAGCTGCATCTCTCATAGAATATCTGCTGTACACCTGCTTATAACAACTAACAAAGTTCGGGTCTGGGCTACTTTCTTTAAATGTTTTAAGGGAATCTGGCCTGGTCCATAACACATTACAACTTGTCCCTATTAGTTTGTTCATTTTATTGCTCTCTGCTAAGATAATCAGATGCCACAAGGCAATTTTTTGTGTGTCTGCTTCCAGAATATGTCATGCTTTGCCTTAATGACATAAATCATCCAAAATGTCTTTTTGATACATATATGCATTCTGGGAAGTTCAAGGTTTTATCAATATATTGTAGTTGAGGAAACCATCATTTAAATTTGACTTCAAGTTGACTGCCAAGAATAAGATACTTCATTTGTACTCTTTTGTTCTTTTTAGTTTATAGGATACAGGTATGAGATAAAGCAAACAAATTCAATTAATACACAAAAAAGACCAAAATAACTATATAACTACAAATCTTATTACAGTCCCGAACTGTGAAACAAAGAAGTGTGGGTGTTGCATACATTATACCTAAGTAACTTTTTTCTCTTTCAGGCACTTCAATTTTCTTTCAAAATACTATACTTGTCTGCAACATAACTGTATTTTGAAATCTAAAGTGATTTCAAAATTGTCCACATGTTTATGCTGTAATAAAACAAACCATAAAAGTGAATCTCCCTAGCATTTTGTCAGTGTTCGCTTGGGAGCGCATGGTAAATCTCACCTGAAAGCATAAGCTTTGGACAAAGGCATGATGTGATAATATTTTACAGTGATTATAAATAAACAGAATATATTAATACCTTGCTTGATCATTACACTGAAAGAAACTGTTGGAAAACAAATTCAATCCTGTAACTTCCTGAACTAAATCTCAGTACAAGAAGAATGAATTATTTATACAACACTTCTCTAAATAGCTTTGTAGTTATGTACAAGGAAGTATTCAAGTACTAACACTACATTCACAATAGTTTACATTTATGTTCCCTTGTCTCCTTTCATACTGTACTGGCTGTTCATCTGTACAAAAATGCGTTTAAACATTCCTTGACTATGTCATACAAAGCATTGGAAAAATGTGTAACATTTGCGTCAATGGTGTTACAACTATATCCTTAGACTGGCATTTCCTTGAAGTTTGCCAAGGAATGACAATGTTTCTATTTCTTTTCCTGGAAACATACTTTGCATTATCATTCAGCATATCAAGAAACAAAGCTTGTCTTTCTGTCCATGAGATTTGGGTATTACAAGCAAGGCTTTCAAGAAGGTGGTGTTGAACTTGTGTTATTATTATAGATCATAGATTCATACAGCGCAGAAAAAGCCCTTCGACCCATCGAATCTGCACAGACATAACTACCACTAAAAGTGCACTTATCCCAACCTCCTGTACTTGTCCCATATCCTTGAATGTTATAATATTTGAAGTACTCATCCAAATATTTTTTAAAGGTTGTAAGATTTCCAGCCTCTACTACCTTCATAGGCAGTGCATTCCAGATTCTCATCACCCACTAACAGGAAAGGTTTTTCTCCCAAATCCCCTCTGAATCTCCTGCCCCTCACGCTAAATCTATGCCCTCTCATGACTGATCCCTCGATCAAAGGGGAAAGCTGCTCCATCTTCATCCTGTCCAGATCCCTCATAACCTTATACAATTCAATAATTTCCCCACTCAATCTTCTCTGCTTTAAAGAAAACAATCAAAGCCTATCTTGACTCTCCTTGTAGCTCAGCTTCTCCCTCCCAGGCTTCATCCCGGTGCACTTTCTCGGTACTCTGTCTAGTGCTATCACATCCTTCCAATAGTGAGGTGACCAGAACTGCACACAGTATTCCAGTTGTGGCCTGACCAACTCTCTGTACAACTCCAACATTTTCTCTTTGCTCTTATACTCTCTGCCATGACTGATGAAAGCAAATGTCCCAAATGCCTTCTTAATTATCCTATTTATTTTCTTTGCTGACTTTAAATATCTGGAAATAATTATCCCAAGATACTGATGCTCGTCAAGATGCCCAGTGTCCTACGTTCATTAAATACACACTCATGTTTCTTCTTCCAAAGTGCACCACCTCGCACTTACCAGTTTTAAATACCATTTGTCACTGGTCTGCCTATCTGACCAACCCATCTATATCTTCCTGTAACCGACAACTATCTTCTTCACTATTCACCATTAACTACCAATCTTGGTGTCGTCTGCAAATTTGCTTAACATCACCCTGCCTTTTCATCTATATCATTTATGCATTTAACAAACAATAAAGGTACAGTTCTGATCCTTGTGGTATACTGCTGGACACAGGCCTCTGGTCACTCAAACAGCCTTCTTCCACTACCCTTTGTGTCCTACTACGAAGCCACTTGATGAACCATCTTGCCAAGTTTCCCTCAATTCCATGTGCTTTAACCTTCTCAAAGAGTCTTCCGTATGGAAACTTGTCAAAAGCTTCGCTGAAATCAATATAAACTAAATCAACTGAAATTCCCTCATCCACACACTTGATTACATTTTCAAAAAATTCTAACCAATTTGTTAGGCAGGACCTCCCTGTAACAAAACCATGCTATCCCAAATTAATTCATGTTTTTCCAAGTGGGTATTAATTCAGTCCTTCAGAATTTTCTCCAAGTTTCCCTACCACTGGCATGAGACTTACTTTTTTTGTAATTTGCTGGTTCATCTCTACCACCCTCTTAAAACATGGTGCCACATTAGCCAGTCAGCAGTTCTTTGGCACCTCCAAGTAGCCAAAGAGAAATTAAAAATTGATATCAACGCCCCTGCAATTTCCTGCCATGCCTTCCACATTAGCCTGGGATGCAATTCACCTGGACCAGAGGATTTGCATGTCCATTTTTAAGCCTGACAGAACATCCAATACATCCTCATTCCCTGTGTCCAACTGTGCAAGTTCCTCACAATCCCTTTTCCTGAAGTATCTGCCTACGTTCTCCTTTTCCTGCATGAAGACTGAAGAGAAGTAACCATTCTACACCTTTCCAACATCCTGTAGCTTAACACATAGGTCGCTCCCTTGATCCCTAATGAGCCCTATGCTTTCCCTGGTTAACCTCCTCCCTTTAATGTATATATAAAAAATGCTTTAGGATTCTCTCTACTCCTGTTTGCAGGTTGTTTTTCATGCCTATTTTTGCTCTTCTAATTGCTTTATTAAATTCCCTCCTGCACTTCATGTATTCCTCTACAGCCACAGCTGAATTGCGCCCTTTGGACTTGCTTAAAACCGCACTCTTCTTTATCCAGTCTTGAATTCCTCAGCATCCAAGGTTCCCTGAACTTAATGCTCCTACATTTTCCTTTAAAATGTGCTGGCTGGATTCAGCTGCATTCTCCCCAGCTCCTTTTGAATGCCATAACCCCCATCCTCTGCTCTCCCGCATCCCCCAACCATTGCTCCACTATAGAATTATCCGCAAGGAACTGCTCTTAGTCTACTTAGATCCTGCCATATTCTAATAAAATCTGCCTTCCCCCAATCCAAAGCTGGCCTTTGCAGGCCATCTTTTTCCTTGTCCAGAGCAAATTTGAACTGTACCATATTGTGGCCTAAATGTTAGCCAACCGCCACACCAACCACTTGTCTGGCTTCTTTCCCCAGAAGCAGATCCAGCACTGCGCCATCCCTAGCTTGGCCTTCTATATATTGATGCAAGAAGTTTCTCTGGATATATTTTCAAGAAATCCACCCTTTCTAAACCTTTAACACTATGTCTATCACAATTTATGTTGAGAAAGTTGAAATCCACTAATATAATTACCCAATTATTTCTCTTACGCACTTCTGTCAACTGTTGCCATATTTGTTTCTCTAGTTTCTGCTGTTTCTTTGGGGCCTATAATACACTCACAGTAAAGTAGCTGCCTACTGTAGCTGTTTAGCATTCTTGAGTTCTCCTCACAAAGCCTCATTTGAGGATCCTTCCAAGATATCATCTCTCCTTATTTCAGTAATTGACTCTTTAATTAATAGTGTGATACCCTCCTCTGTCTCACCTAAAGATCCTATGCCATGGAATATTGAGTTGCCAGTCCAATTCTTCCCTCAACCATGTTTCTGTGATAGCAACAATATTATACTTCCATGTGTCAAACCATGCCATTAACTCAGTAATCTTACCTATTACACTCCCAGCATTAAATCCTATCCAAACTTGCCTTACTGTCATGAAAGTTGATCAGTTGATTCCATGGTATTCACAGGCATAAAATTGCCCCCTCAGCCTTAGGAGGTCAGAATTCAAATTGTTAGCTTTGCCGATTTGCGTAGGTCATTGCACAGTTTGTGTTTATTAATTACATTCTCGGATACACAAGGAGTTGGGTGTTATCTGAATGTTCAGTTAGCATTCCAGAAATGTGCACTACCTGCTGTAATTCTGTGATTGTGTGAGAATCTTCTTCAGTATTTCTAAAATGATTTACTTTTTTTTTGCAAGATTAAGATAACGTGGACCATTATCTCACAATATCACAGTGGTCAGATGTTGCAATTGTCTGTTGTTTTGAAATTGAGCCCAAGCATATCCTAAATTTGCCTTAATATAACTTCATTGATAACAGCTTCTGTTTTAACAATATTTGCTCTCAGACTTAGCCATTCTAGTAATGCTGAAGTTGTTTGCTATACATATAATATTTGTACATGGTCCAAACAGTCCATACTCCATTGCTGGCTGTATGTTAGACAATACATGTTTGCATTTAGTTGATATGTAAACTAACACTCATGTTCAGAAATGCTAGCCACTCTCCCTTACATCAGAGACATCTTGGAAATGAATGCCAGACTACTTAGACCTCTTGGCATCATGGTAGCCCACAAACCCACCAACACATTAAAACAGCTGCTAATGAACTTGAAAGACCCAGTACAGACAACAAGCAAAACTAGTGTCATTTATAAAATACCTTGCAAGAACTGTAGCAAACACTACATTGGATAAACAGGCAGAAAACTAGCCACCAGGATACATGAACATCAACTAGCCACAAAAAGACATGACCCACTCTCACTAGTATCCTTACATACAGACGAGGAAGGACACCACTTTGACTGGGATGACACATCCATCCTAGGGCAAGATAAATAGAGACATGCACGAGAACTTCTAGAAACATGGCATTCCATCTGGAATTCTATCAACAAATAAATTGATTTGGATTCCATTTACCACCCCCTGAGAAAAATAGCAGGAAATGACATCACCACAGGAAAGTGGGCCATGCCACCAGTGATTCATTCAGAGGCTCGCTGATGATGTTACCAAGTATGGTGATGAAACGTCCGAAAATGAACCTTCCATCTCAATGAACAAACCTACATTCATGCTTATTTGATCATGAGACAAGTGTTGGAAGGAGAATGTGTGTGTTAACAAAATAAATCACTTAATAGGGACTGAAATTCCTCAAAATATTGATCAAAGTTGATGGAAGAGGCTGATAAAACATTTGGAGGATTTCAATCCCATTCCACTGGAACAAGATCATATCATTCAGCCTCTTGGCCCTGCTCCAACAAATTCAATTACAGTCTGTATATCAACTTAATTTACCCACCTTGGCTCCATGCTCCTTAATATCCTCACGTAATTAAAAAAAGTCTTCAGTTTTGAAATTTTTAGTTGAGTTAACATCAACAGCTTCTTTAGAGAATTTGTTTTAGATTTCCATTACATGAAGAAATGCATCCTAATTTTACTCCTGAATTGCCAAACTTTAGTTTGAAGATGATTCTTCTGATTCTCTTCTTCCCATTAAATCCCTTAATCATTTTAAACACCTTAATTAGATTATCATTTGATCATCTAAACATTACATTCCTTTACTGCAGCATATTTTTCTATGAGCCCATGAACATAAGTGCTCAACCTTTTGAAAATGCTTTCTATCTGATTTTAAGGCTTTGGCCTAGATTTTCACCATGCTGGAGAGGCTTTCTGTTGGTGCTGAAATTCCCCCAATGAATTAAGCAAAAGCCTGGGTTCACACATTCTTAATTTGCAGACATATCTAATCATATAAATAATCATCTGTCTCAATTAAAATCTCACTTTGGTATCTCTATTGTCTGTAATCAAGAATGCTCAGAACAGGTCCAATTCAATGAATTTATTTTGGAGATATATGGTTTGGGAGTGGGAGTGGCATCAGATGCCTTATGGTGGCCTGGGGTGTGTAAGGTAGAATTTTGTATCATTAAAAGTAGATATGACTGTGCAAAACATGTGCAGGAATCAATTGGAATTATCATACAGTCTAATAACTGTCAAGTTGTCAAGGAACTGTAAAACTGTCAAGGGATTTATTACAAGCCTTAGACTTTCTATTACTGGAATAGTGCTGCATGACTGATTTCACAAGGATCTATTATCTCACTGGGGTGCCTTCCATTACAATTTAATATCACAAGTGTTTTTGAATTCTCTATAAAACTGAATTTTAATGCCGTTTCCACTGCAATAGACTGCATGCTTTTTGCAAGGCTTCATTGAAATGTTAGAATTTATATTAGTTAAGTGCTTTTTATTAATGAGAGTATTTATTTCAAGAGTGAAGTCAGCAGTGATGCTCTGAACCTTATATTTAATATAAATTTATTTCTTGTCTGTGTGTGGGTCCTAAAGACTGCCCATGGTGAGTAGTAGATGTGATAGTATGACCGATGAAGGGGAAAGAGTGCAGGTTGAATTCATAGATCGTAACACTTGGCACTAATTTTACATAGAGCCAAGATGCACAGGCATAGATTAGCACAGGGACTGTTGGAGGATAACTTAGATTTTTTTTTAATTCTAGGGAGTAAATACTAATTCCTTTCAAAAAGTAGAAGTTTTTAATCTGTGTAAGGCGTGAACTTATGTACCTCAAAGTATAGAGTTTGTACTTACTGTGTAAATCAGTGACAATATTCATAAAGACATTTTAAGAATAGTTTGGAAAGAGAAAATGTAGCACAGACACTGATAATAGAAAAGCCAGCAACATCTAGGACAAGATTGTTTATATCCTGGCTAGATAAAGGGGAATAGTAATGAAGGGCTACAAAGGCCTAGGGTACTATGTGTAGAGCGTAGGAAGGGAGGATGTAAAGAGGAGCATGGCTGGTATGAAGAGCCATGGGAGATCTGTAGAGGGGCCTAAAGTTTGAAGGTACTATGTCGTGGATTGTATAGATCATGGAGAGCTCTTGCTGGGGGTGGGAGATTGAAGAATAAGAATTTGAGGAATGTTTTTGCATATACTTTTTTTTAAGTGTTTTTCCACGTAGTGTCATTGCAAGAAGACAGATACATAGCCAGTATCTTCATGCATTACTAGGGTCATTCAGCCTACTTCCTGGAGTGCTGACTATTCCTGGGTCAAGTTGTGCAACTGGGAAATGTACCATCTCTGCTCTCCAGACCAGGGAACAAAACTTGGTCCTGATGTTCAAATTTGTGGTGATAGGATGAGGGTTCTTTGTAGCTCAAAATATTTTCAGGGTTATTGGAAATGTCTTCACGAGTATTTGCATGCATCTCTCATAAATTATGTTGTCTACCATCATTCATGCTGCAACAATTTCTTACAGAACAAAATATCTTAGGAAATTAACACTACCCTAAATCAAACCGTGTAATATATAATACTTACCTGCAATGTATAAAATGTATGCAGAGGTACAAGTCTTGCTCATGATTACAAATCTTGTGGATATACTGAAGCTTTCTGAAACTGAATAGAACTTTCAGAGGTAGCTCCATGAGTTGAACCTGAAATTTGCCCAAATGGGTATGTTTCATGTTTCAGGCTTCTTTGACCATTGTTTCATGTAAAAGATTATTTCAAAGCCTGCAGTTTCAGTTGAAGCATACAGGAAAGGAGTGAGTTTTCAAGGACTGCCTAATCGGAGTGTAAATCTATAATCACATGAAAGCTGATTGATATTCTAATCAGAAATAATTTTCCACAGAGACCAAAGAATGAACAATTTGGTGGCTTTCCTCCATTTAAAAAAGTAAATATTTTACATCGAGTAAATTCTTGTGCATCATGACATGTAGAATGTCATTCCCATTATCCTGCTGTATTCACTTTTATTTAATCCCTGTCGTGTTCTCTTTTGCATGCTTCTTTACCAATTACTGCTTTTCTTTCTATTCATCTGTATCCTGTGCTGCCAGTTCATATTGATATCCATATTTTATCATTCTGTTTTTATTTACATCATTGCAACTTCTCCCTGATGTCTTGCAGATCCCTGGCCTTTTGAAGGCGTTTCTGGCATTATTACAGTTCCTACAGGGGAAGCATAAACTGAAATAACCTAATTTACTGAATGAGCCCAAAATTAAGGAATGGCCAAATTTCTTAATGTAGTTTTTCTTTTAACTTGAATCAAGACTGTTGTAAGTTAAATATGAATTAACAAACAAAGCTGGTGAATTCAACCAAAAAGGTAAATTTCATTTTAAAACATTGAGACAAAATAGATACATCTTATGTCATCACAAGAATCTGCCACTTCAGTGTGGTACAACAGGTAACTTCAATCATTTGACCCTCTACTCACATTTATTGGAAGGCATATTCCAACCAAGATATCAAAACATACTTTAAAATGAAACAGGTGTATGTCTATGAACACTCCTTCACTGAGGTCATACCAGTTTTGATGGCATACCTTTCCTCAATTAGTTTTCAACTGACCAACCAGCAATAACTAGCTCACAATCTATTCTGCTAATATAAGCACACAGCCCTTTTGTATGACTGAGATATTTCCATGACTTTTTAACATTTAGTCCTTTTAGCTTGCTCATTTATCATTTACTCAAGAGGTTTTTTTTCTAATCAGATGTTGTACAGAACTTTGTTGGCTTCATCTCACAAATTTGGTGTTTGTCTTTCTATCTGCACACATGTTGATTTCCTTTATTCAACAGCTGTCTTATTTGTAGTGCTCCATTGTTTCTTCTCTGTGAGTGGCCATAATACTTTTTGTATCTTAATTTCCTGTTGTTTCTACTTACAGGTCAGGGGTCATCAAGTCACATAGATCAGTTTCCTTCATATACAAGAAAATTAAAAAAGATCTTTCCACAATGCATGCCAACCCTTAAACTTCCTCCTTAAACACTCTTAAAAATAATAACAGATTTCACAGACTTCTTAAAAGTTTTTTTTTAAATTGAACTGCTCCTAACTCAAAAGTCATCTTTGTGTTATTGGCCTTGACAACAATAGACATGGATCACAACATAACTTGATCATTGAACATAGCCCTTTGCACATAAGACCTTTACTGGGTGACCGTCTTCCTTTGGTCTTCTTTTGAGCAAAAGTAGTCTATATTAATTCTGGTTTGTTGCTGACATCTATATAATGAGGTCATGATGATGCTCTTTTAGGATTTCTGAGCATTCTATATAATTTATATGAGGATGGTGAGTTGATATACTGATATTTAAGGTTGATATATTGATATCTGAGGCATTTTAGCAACACCCAGTCATCACTGAAAAACGAATATAGTATTTATTGACTTCTACATTTGTATTTGCACATGTAAGAGGAGGCTTCTGTTTATTGTCTCTTGTCTATGAAACAAGTTGCTACATACTGGCATTTACTGCTGAACTATCATGAGGACAGCTCTTCTTGGAGTCTTGTTGTGCTGCTGGGTCCATCTGTTTGAATGAAGGAGTCACCTTCCAATCTGTAATCCACATGTAAATTGAGCAAATGTCAACCCATAGTTGTAGGAACAAGACCTCCATCACCTTCCCATGAAGGAAACATTCATTGAGTAGGTAGATTCAACAATGGCATGGCAGGGTGACGTGGTGGCACAGCAGTTAGCACTGCTGCCTCGCAGCACCAGGGACCTAAGTTTGATTCCAGCCTTGGTTGGCTATCTGTGTGGAGTTTGCACATTCTCCCCGTGTCTGCGTGAGTTTCCTCCAGTGCTCCGGTTTCCTCCCACAGTCCAAAGATGTGTAGGCCAGGTGAATTGCCCATGCTAAATTGCCCATCGTGTTAGGTGCATTAATCAGAGGAAAATGGGTCTGGGTGGATTACCCTTCGGAGGGTTAGTGTGAACTTGATGGGCTGAAGGGTCTGTTTCCACACTGTATGGAAACGAATGTCATACAAGGTTTCTCAATCATAAAACATAATAATGGTATCCATGTGGCCAATTAGCTTTCTTATGTAGAATGTACATTTTGCGAAGAGTAAGGAATCAATTAATTGATGTGTTATTGCCACTTGTCTGAGATATAGTGAAAGTGTTGTTTTGTGTGCTATACAGGCAAATCGTGCCATACAAAGTGCATCAGTGCATCAGAACAGCGAGCAGAATACAGTGTCACAGCTGCAGAGAAGGTGCAGTGAGAGATCAGAATTAATAGTTGCAACCAGTTAATGTTTGTGAGGAGCTGACCACAAAAAACATTTCACACTACCATAATATTTTTATCATACAACAATCCACAATGTCAACAATACTAAAAAGAGAAAATGCTTGAATGATTGTTTTTCAGAAAATGGAGGAATCGCTACCTTCATGATGATGACTATGTAGACTGAGAACCAAACAACTCTCCTATTTGTCTCTTCCAATAACAGAGAAACACATTGCCCTCAGCACCTCACCATCTATGTGCTTTCCTCACATGCAACCTTTGCTTTCAGGAAGTTTACCATGTGCCTTAGGCAAAATAAAAGCTTTTGCTAACGGCCAATGGGTCTACAAAGGCTGTGTACGTTTTGGACAAAGGTTTGTGTAACTCAATAGATTGTTCCCAGAAAAATTGATAATGGTTTTAAACAAACTGAATTTGGAGCAGTGAACATCTATAGTTTAATCTTTGGATGTGTATCACAACAAACCATTGAACAATCATGGTCACTCCTCATGGAACAGATGGATGGTTGACAGAGAAAAATAAATTTCACGGAGTAGAAATCTGGGTGTTTTTAAGATTTCATACACATTTCATATACAAACTGCCAACAAATAATTCATAGAATGTGAAATATGCCACATAAAAGATGGAGGAGAAGATGATATGTTGTGAAATTTTGATTCTGAAATTGAAAGCGCCGCACCTGATCCGGAGAGGGCTTCTTGTAATGATATCAATAACACACATGATGGAATGAATTTGGGGAACATCGTGTTGGATGACGTTTCATTAATGTTAGGGGTTTTGAAATGCATTTGTTGTTAAATATTTAGTTATACAATTAATTTATTTAATAAATTATGGCATATTCATTTAACATGAATTACCAGTGAGTTTTTGCTCTTTCCAAAGCAATGACCACCCATATCCACACTGGCAGTTCACATTTCTCAATAAATATATAAGTTGATCTCCATCATAGGAATCGTTTCTGGAGGCTTCTGGAGACTCATTATACCAACATCAATGGTACCTGTCAGCTGTGTCATTGTGAACACATGGCTTAGCTCTCAGCATCAGGTTTGAAGTTATTCTCCAAGTGTCAAATTGACATGTACTTGGGGTCATCCTAAAATACTGAACATTTGATTGCCTTGCTCCATTACAGAACTTTTTTTTATGTGCAGTCCTCGTTGCTAAGCAAGGCTTTTCTCAAGTGACATAGAGTCATTATCCACAAAAACTGCAGAATCCACAGCTGCATTTGCCAACTTCGGTACATTTATTTGTGCATAGCCGATTCACGGTTTAGGAAAAATTAGAGGGTCGTCATCACAGAACTTTGGTAATTGCCTACTGGAACATTGAATCACTAACAGAATCAGACTGTGAAAAATATTCTGTCTCAAAATTGTATGTTCCCATGATTTTGTCACCAATTAAAAGTAAAATTACAATGGTGATGCTCAAGTTATTGCTATGAAACTGTAAATTCTTAAAGCTAGTGTTGTACTGGTACCTGGCTACTCAAGGCTAGGATTGTCATTTGTTTCAAAAAAGAAAACAGTTATTCAACCTTGTCCATAAATTATGTTGCAAATCAATGGCAAGTAATTGATGCAGTGTGGCAACTATCAAGGGAGTACATGCAAGTAAGTACATATATAACACTGTGAGCATGATTCTATAATGAGCATTGGCATTTACACTAATCCTTGTGCCATTCAGAAACTCCATTGCTAAGTATGCATGTGAAGGTCAGTTCATAAAGTACACATTTGTGTTCTCGAAAAAGAGTATGGCAAAGATTATGAGAAGTGCATCCCAGTCATAAACAGAGTACAGGAAGAAGGTGAGAAAATCATGCCCTGTGGTGGGATGAAGTTGATTTTATAAATAGGGCAGAGTCAAACTGGGGCAACAATAAAATAATGCATAGTTCAAGAACTAATTATGGAGTAATAGTGAACACCATTTAATGAGTATTTTTAGGTGTTGGAAGTTCTTCAGTAGAACCAAATGGAATTTCAGACTTGACTAGGTAGGGTGCATCATATGTTGTGCACTCTTGATGCTAATGTAACTGACTCTACTACCACCTGCTGGCAGTGCATTCCACGCATCCACCACTCTATAAAGAACCAACCTCAGACATTTCCGCTAAACCTTCTTCCAATTACTTGAAAATTATGCCCCCTTGTGATAGCCATTTCTTCCCTGGGGAAAAGTCTCTGACTGTTCAGTCTCTCTATGCCTCTTGCCATCTTGTACACCTCTATCTAGTCACCTCTCACCCTTCTTTGTTCCAATGAGAAAAAACGTAGCTCCCTCAAACGTTTTTCATAAGACATGCCCTCAAATCACGTTGTGGTAAAGCTGCTCTGCACCCTCTCTAAGGCTTCCCCATCCTTCCCATAATGAAGGGACCAGAACAGAACATAGTATTCCATGTGTGGTCTAACCAGAGCTGTATAGAGCTCTAGTATAACCTCACAGCTCTTAAATTCAATCCCCCATCCCCTGCTAGTGAAAGCCAACACACCATATGCCTTCTTACCAACCCCATCAATATGGGTGTCAAAGTTTCGAGATATATGGGCATGGACCCCAAGATCCCTCTATTCCTCCACACTGCCAAGAATCCTGCCTTTAACCCTGTATTCTGCATTCAAATTCAACTTTCCAAAATGAATCACTTCACATTTTTCCAGGTTGAATGTAATCTGCCACTTATCAGCCCAGTCCTACATCCTGTCAATGTTCTGTTGCAACCTACAATAGTCCACCACACAATTCATCATTCTACCATTTTTCATGTCATAGCAAACTTCCCCACCCTTCCACTTCCTCATTTAAGTAATTGATCAAAATCACAAAGAGCAAAGATCCCTGAACAGATCCCTTTGGAACACCACTGGTCACTGAGCTCCAGACTTTCCACCTACTACCACTCTCAGTTTTCTATGGGCCAGCCAATTCTATGTCCAGACAGCCAAATTTCCCTGTATCCCATGCCTCCTTACTTTCTGAATGAGCCTACCATGGGAAACCTTATCAAATGACTTGCTAAAATCCATGTACACCGCATCCACTGCTCTACATTCATCAATGTGTTTTGTCACTTCCTCAAATAATTCAATAAGGCTTGTGAGGCATGACCTGCCCCTCACAAAGCCTTCTCTGGGGATGGTCTCTGCTTTTGTTATTTCTAATCAAACTATGGTTTTCCAAGTCATCATAAATCCTGTCTCTCAGAATCCTCTCCAATACTTTGGCCATTGCTGACATAAGACTGACTGGTCTGTAATTCCTAGAATTATACCTATTCCCTTTCTTGAACAAAAGAATAACATTTGACACTCTCTAATCATCTGATACTACTCCAGTGGAGAGTGAGGACGCAAAGATAATCACCAAAGGTGCAGCAATCTGCTCGTACTTCCTGCAGTAATCTTGGATATATCTTGTCTGGCCCAGGAAATTTATCTATCCTTAGGATTTTCAAAATTTTCTGCACATCCTCCTTCTTAACATCAACCCGTTCAAGCACATCAGCTTGATTCACACTGTCGTCACAAATTACAAGGTCCGTCTCAATAGTGAAAACTGAAGCAAAGTATTCATTAAGGACCTCCCCTACTTCCTCCGACTCCAGGCACACGTTCCCTCCAGTATCCCTGATTGGCCCTACCCTCACTCTGGCCATCCTTTTCTTCGAGTAAAAAATGAGGTCTGCAGATGCTGGAGATCACAGCTGCAAATGTGTTGCTGGTCAAAGCACAGCAGGCCAGGCAGCATCTCAGGAATAGAGAATTCGACGTTTCGAGCATAAGCCCTTCCTTTTCTTCCTCAGTTTTGTTTCAGATTTCTAGACTCCACACTTATTTGTTTTATTTCACTCTTTCAATAAACCAGGCAGGGAAAAGTCAATCTAAATACAGTTGATCTATGGAACATTTGGAGGAAAGTGTGCGGTATGCAATATCTGGAGCAGAAATACTAGATTAAGGAGTTTGATCAAACTCCACAATCCAGAGTAAGATGATTATGGAGTTTTGAAGAATAATTGAAGTTTGTAAACGCAGAAAGCAGGCTAATAACAAAAGCAGAGACCATCCCGAGAAAAGGAACAAAATACAGAACAGGGTGGAAACGGAAGGAATGGATTGAAAGATTCTCAGTCAAGAATGGTGAGAGGGCAGTGATGATGGAGAATCAGATTGAGAATAGAAGGTGTCCAACAGGGAGTTCAGATTCAAAAAATGTTAGGGAAGTTCCAGCAAAGCCGAGAATTCAACTGGAGTAGATTTCAACTCAGGGAAATATGCATCTATCCTGATGCAACCCCACAGTAGCGTAAAGCTGAGAAATCAGCACTGAATTGCAGCTCTGAAGCCCAGGATTTCACAATAACATGGGGATTGAGCACTATAGACTGGAATAGGTGTGCAATCTCTGTATCCTGCAGAAAGTGCAGCTGTCCTTAAAGTTCCACTTGGTATCTGTACCTTATTTACACCCTCGCTGAAAGACCTTTTCTTAACTCTTGAGTTCCCAAAGTCCTGTTGGCAGTCCAGGACTACCACCTTCACGTTCAAGTTACTCAAAACTTCCCAACTCATCTGTGCTTATCCATAAACACTGTCTTCCATTCACCATTTCCAAATTTTCTGGTGATGAGCTGAAATTGAAAAACGTTTTTGCAAGGTTTGTGAAGGTTTGTAGCTCAGGTTGAGGTTTAGATATCCAGACGTTTCAATACCTGGCTAGGTAACATCATCAGTGACGACGTCCAAGTGAAGCGAAGCTGTTGTCTCCTGCTTTCTATTTATATGTTTGTTCTGGATAGGGTTCCTGGGGTTTGTGGTGATGTCATTTCCTGTTCATTTTCTGAGGGGTTGATTGATGGTATCTAGATCTATGTGTTTGTTTATGGCATTGTGGTTGGAGTGCCAGGCCTCTAGGAATTCTCTGGCATGTCTTTGCTTAGCCTGTCCCAGGATAGATGTGTTGTCTCAGTCAAAATGGTGTTTTTTTTTCCTTCATGTGTAGAGCTACGAGGGAGAGAGGGTCATGTCTTTTTGTGGCTAGCTGGTGTTCGTGTATCCTGGTGGCTAACTTTCTTCCTGTTTGTCCTACATAGTTTTTCTGGCAGTCCTTGCATGGAATTTTGTATGAAAAACGTTGTACATACCCCAATATTCCTCTTTAATCCTGTCTTACTGTAAATCAGCTGCCCCTCTCGGTCCTCAAAATCAGAACTGAGTGTATCCATGCCCCATAGCATTCTTCAATTGTTACAAACTTTGCTGCAATTTCAACCTCTTTCTTGGAACTTCATCTTTACATTGTCTCACTCTGTTACTTTATGTCCTGTCTTTAAAAAAAATGTTTCCAGTGCTTCAGCATTCCTACTTTGTTAATCACTGAGCTATTGAGCTAATTGAAAATTTGTTGCATTAAATTCTGTTCACTATTTCATGAATGTTTTTAGCATGTGTGTGTGATAAAGTGCAAGTTGGGTTCAGAAAGGAACAAGATGCAATGTAAATATACTTGCCCTATTATTTTGTGTTATTTTTTGTTAAATTTGTGCAATTCTGTGATACACAGGCTCTGCCCTTGGAACCAAATTTTTGTTCCAATCAAAATTAAGGGTGATATTGAATTCACAATCATTGAACTGATTAACTCATCATTTTAATAACCTTGAGTTCAAAGCCAGAATTAAGTCAGTAAAAGTCACCCCATGGTCACTAAAATAAAGAAACACCAACAAAAATATTGTAATATTTCCAACAATAACTAATCTTGGCCAATACAGAAATATTAGTTCTCGCAACCTGTGAAAGAACTAACTGCACTTAAGAAAATGCTCAGGAGCCAATTGTTGAAAATGATTAACCCCAAAATTAAACAACATTTACAGAACCAAAACTTTCAGTTCCAATTGGCAGTAGCAATGTTTTACCCTCCAGATAAGCTTTTTTCCCACTGTATTTCCCTGATCCTGTCACATCATAATCGGATCAGTAGTGAATGGAGTGAGGTCAGCTAGATGGACCTCATAGAATATGAGTTCCCTGATAGGGGCTGTTAATCTGGTCCCAGCAGGGAGCCCTAGTTGACAGATATTAGCAGGAGTGTCAGGGTTCTATTCACTTCAGGGGCTGGCTCTGAGCTAGCTGGGTCAATGTTATATGCTATGCACATGTAAATAAAGAGTAACTTGGTGATGGTCTTAATGGAGTTATTTCCGTGGTGGTCATGTTTGGTGTGAGAAAGTTTCAGTAATACCGTTGCAATTGTAAATTAGTAATAGTAATGCCCCATAAACTCCTGTTAGGGATAATTAAAGAGGACATGGCCATGCCGCCCATAACTTCAGCTCGAATTCAGCAGTGGGTTCTTATTCTGCGTGCGTACAAGTCCCAAGATGGAACACCATCTGGAAAGCCAAGTGGCAAATGTGCCTTGAACCTTGAGCTGCTTCCACTGGCAGATATGCCGCCAATGGTGCCCCCAATGGACATGTCTGTTCTGGTTTTAAATTTGCTGGACACCCTTTCAGTCACCGCTAAAAATATCATACTGTGAATACAAAAAGATTCCATCGTGGCAAAAATAAAACTGCTGGTGGTGATGAGGAAGTGAAAGGGCCATCACAACCAGAACTGAAATCTTTTTGGAACTGGTGAGACTTGACCAAATCATCATAGAGGATGGCATATTATTATGAGGAGCAAGAATTCTTGACTCAAGCAAAGGTCACCACCAAATACAGGCTGGACCCCACCAGGGTTATCAAGGAGTTTACAACTTTGAAAATGTTGGTGAGAATTTATGTCTAGTGGCCAGGGATTGGTTGACAATGTAACAGCATTGGTGCACCAATGCCCAGAGTGCCAGTAGCAAAAATTCCCACCACCAGCCCTTCACGTTCATGGGAGTGGCTGGAGTCCATTATACGTTCATTATGCTGGTCCTTGCACAGGCTGTATGTTTTTGGTCATTATGGACATTCACTCAAAGTGCTTAGAGTTCATTAGTCAAAATAGGGGATGATAATTGAAAAGTTGCAACATCTTCTTGCAATAAGTGGACTCTCAGAGGTATTGCTCACAGACAAAGGACCATCATTTACCAGCAGGGAATTTGATTATTTCCTAAAGTTGAATGGCATTTGGCACGTAAGAACAGCTCCGTACTTTCCAGCATATAATGGTCTGATGGAAAGAACAGTCCAGCCTTTGAAGGCTGGCTGAAAGAAACACCAACAGCTTCACTCGATACCAAATTTCCACTTCTTGTTTGATTATTGGACCACTCCTCACACAACTATAGGGATAGCTTCAGCAGCGTTGCTAATGAGGAGAAGACTCGGCACCAGATTAAACCTGACCTTCTCAGAGTTGACGGGGTGGGTGAAACAGCATCAGGAATGCCAGTGCTGGACACAAGACTCCGTGAAGCAAGAGAGACAGCTAACTTCGGGGAACAAAGTTTGGTGTGGAAATCACAGGAATGGCCCTGCCCAGGTAGAAGGCATGGTAAACGCGAGGTCAGGACCCATGTCAGTACAAAGTTCAAGTCAGAGAGTCAGTCCTGAACATTTTTTGGATCTCGCAAACAGGGCAGTACCTCTCAGAGCCCATTTCTTCTCCCTCTCTGCCTAGCATCGAAGAAAACTCTAAGGATGTGACGGACACGGCAAATGTCATAGCCTCAACACCATAGCCATCTGAAGAAGATGGGTTTCAGCTGAGATGCTCTGGATGCAAGCAGTGGGCTATGGTCCAGAACACACCTCCAGTATCCAAGGCAGTGTCAGAGGAACCAGACCTGGTGTGAAAATGCCCCAGGAAAAGTTACAGGAAAAAGAACAGGCCTGTATCCCAGGACTAAGAGAGGGAGAGATGTTGTCATTGGAACAAGATTAGCCAGGTGGGCTTCATAGAATATGAGTTTCCTGATTGGGGCTCTTAACCTGGTTCAAATCTGGGAGCCCTGGCTGACAGACATAAACAGGAGTGTCAGGGTTCTGTTCACTCCAAGAGTCAGCTCTAAGCTAGCTGGGTCAGTGTCATGTACAATGCCACATAAATAAGGGGTGACTTGGTAATGGGATATTGTCTTTCAGAATTATTTCAGGAATCCTGTACTCAAAGGCACTCCCTGGCTCTCTGCCTTTGAAAGTGTCACTCCCTCACACGTTTGCCAGCTAATAAAAACCCTCAGGCTGTCCCTCCCCTACCACTCCTGATGGCCTGTTCAATCCACCTTACATTCCAAATAGAGCAATTTTCCTGAACAAGGTCAACCAGCAAGTGGTTCAAAGAATGGGAAAATGAAAAGTCATTAACCACTTCCTTGTGGAAAAAAAAACACAAATTTGTCAAAAAGGATTCGAACTACCATGCTGAGAATGGCTCTTGTTAAACACGTTCAGGGTGAGTTATGGTCCCATGATCAATCAGTGTTCACTACTCGAGGCTGAGTACAAACCTCATATGCAAGAGACAAAAATGATTGCACATTACTGAGGAATGTGTTCTCTACAAACTAAGTGGTGACTAAGCACCATAAACTCACTAAATGAGGTGGTTATTGCTTGGCTTTGCAAATTTGCATTCATTAGGTTAATAAATGAATCATATGACAGGAAAAAGACAATAATATCCATGCTAATTTTATCATATTTTAGGGATCAAGTTTGTTGCAATTGGCCTGCATTGTTTCGTGGCAATGGCTATATGTGTATGTGTGTTCGCATCAGGAGAAGGTAGAATCAGATTGTCCATAGTGCCATTCAGTGTCAAATTGTATGCCATTCATCTGGTCAATATTCCGAATAGGAAGCATTTGCAGAATGTATATCTTGAATCATATGTGTGCATAATCTGAAGTGAAAAAGTTAAAAATCACACAACACCAGGTTATGGTCCAACAGGTTTATAACTTGTACACAATTGAGAAGCTGTTGCTGCTTTGCAACATATCTTTTGATACAAATCAGTATGTTGTTATTATGATCATTGTAATCATTTTCATCCAAATGAGATAAATAAAAGGCAATAAAGAGAAATAGGCCTCCTCTTTCCAAGCCGTAATGCTGAATTTCAGTTCCTGCTTGAGAGTAGAACTTGGGAGCAGCCCATTGAACCTATTCCACCATTCATTTAACTTGTATGGATCTGTAGTGTAATTCAATTTACTTTGCTGCTTTGATTCCATAGCCCTTAATAGCATAAGAACATAACAATGAAACATAGGAACAGAAATTAGGCCATTTGGTCCATTGAGTCTACTCCACCATTCAATCATGGCTGTCAAGTTTTCCAACTGCATTTTCGCGCTTTCTCCCCTTAACCAATGATCACCTTGAAAAGAACCTATCTATCTCTGTTTTAACTACACTCAATGACCTGGCCTTCACAGCCTTCTGTAGCAATGAATTCCACAGATTCACCACTCTCTGGCTGTATCTATATTCTAAAAGGTCTTCCCCTTACTGGCAGGATGTACCCCCAGGTCCTCGTCTCTCCTCCCTATGGAAACATATTCCCAATGTCCACACTGTTCTATTTTTCAATTAGATACCCCAGCATCCTTCTAAACACTATTGAGTATAGTCCCAGAATCCTGAAACGTTCCTCATATGTTAAGCCTTTCATTCCTGGGATCATTCTCATGAACTCCTTCTCACCCGCTCCAGGGCCAGTACATCTTTTCTGAGATGTGGGGCCCAAAATTACACACAATATTCTAAATGTGATCTGACCAGTGCCTTTTAAAACCTCAGAAATACATCCCTGCTTTATATTCTAGTCCTTTTGAGAGGAATGACAGCATTGTATTTGTCTGCCTAACTACCAACTCACCCTGCAGGTTTACCTTAAAAGAATCCTGGACTAGGACTTCCAAGTTCTTTTGCACTTCAGATTTCTGTATTTTCTTCCCTTTTAGAAAATAGTCCATGCCTCCATTCTTCCTACCAAAGTGCATGACTTCACACTTTCCCATATTGTATTTCATCCGTCACTTCTTTGCCTACTCTCCTAACCTGTCTAAATGCTTCTGCAGCCTCCCTGCCTCATCAGTACTACCTGCCCCTCCACCTATCATTGTATTATCTGCAAACTTAGTCAGAAAGCCCTCAGTTCCCTCATCCAGATCATTAATGTATAAAGTGAAAAGTTATGGTCCCAACACTGAGCCTTGAGGAACACAACTAGTCACTGGCTGTCATCCTGAGAAGGACCATTTTATCCCCACTCTCTGCTTTCTGACAGACAGCCAAGCTTCAGTCCATGCTGGCACCTTGCCTCGAACATTATGGGCATTTATCTTACCCAGTAGCCTCCTGTGTCTTATTGAACAGGTCAATAAAACGAGTAGGCTTAATTTAGCATTTTGTTTCATTGTTAACTATTTTAATCACCTGTTCTTTTTGGTGTATCTTCTGTCAATGAAGTTGAACAGGAATTTGGAGCCATTGGCATCATCATCATGCACTGCCACTGAACCAAATGCAGTGTGCCAGTTGTTGCTCCATTTCCCCGAATCTCTGCTCCATTCTTAGCTCTTTACACTGCCACATATCTGCATAGCTTAAAGATTGAAAAACAAAAACGTGGGTGAATTGATTTTCTTTTCTGTGGCAATGGAATTTTTGAGAATGACCAGTTGTGGCATTCTCCTACAATTTTTGCAGGCAGACCCTGGGTTGTGAACGAGTTCTGATCCTGAGTCTGAACATAAGCCAGGACACAATACAGGACAATATAAAGTAGCTATTTGTAAGTACAAGAAATGTTCATATATTGGATCTTTATGATTACACTCATTTTTGGGATCATGTTTGTAATTATAAGCATTCCTAAGTTGGATGTTTCTAAATCAAAGTGTCTGCCAGAATGCAGTTTTGTCACAGGCAATGCAACTGCATATGAGGAAAGTACATGCCTTGCAGTTGCATTGGGAATAAACGCAGTCTTGTTTTTGACTAAAGCCAAAAAGCACTATATGCAATTCAGTTCAGAACAAGTTACTTGACACTCATGTACACTAAGTTAACACAATTTGAATGTAAATATAACAGTTAGATTTTCCCACTCTCCATTGCATCTAATCAACTTAGCTCCCTCTGTTTCTATGACATGACCCTGTAATAACTGGAACACTGTTTTCAATATCAGCACCCACTGGTAATGAAATTGCTATTCCAGGGCAGAACCTCCCACTTAATTCTACAGCAGTCAATTGTATACTTGCTTAATTGCAGAAGAGTATGAAGTCTCTAATTTTTGTCTCATTTCCCTTTCAACAGTAACATAATTAATCAAATAGACTTGCATAAAATGTGCATTTGCTTATGAAATTCTGCCTTTCGATTAAATTGCACCTGCTTATTTGCATCTCCTGTTTGGTTTCCTGATCTAATCAGTGTCAGTCAGAGGTATCTATATTTCTGAGAGTTCTCAAAGACATGCCCCACCCCCTGCCAAAATGCATTAATGAAATTAATAAAATAAAATGCCAACCATTTTTTCTCCATTAGATGCTGACTAACCTATTATCCATTGGAATTTTATTTGAAATCCTGGTTCCCAATTTCTTACCATTTTGTATTTGTTGAGGCAATCTTTTGTGATTGAGAGCAATTCTCCAAATAATTCCTACTGCCTTCTTGCACCTTTTCACAAGTGAAAATGTGATTTGATGGTTGAACTTAGAGTAAAGTTAAAATTCACATAATACCAGGCTATAGTCCAACAGGTTTATTTGAAAGTACAAGCTTTGTCCACCCCAGTCCAACACCAGCAACTTCACATCATGGAGTAAAGTATTAGGCTTTCTGATTTAGAGGAAGCCACACTCAGAGAAATGCATAAACGTCAGTCATCGGTTATAAATCAGGTTTTTCAGTTTGCCATATGTATTATTACACCCAGACCCCAGGTGAGGTTTGGTTCCAGTCAGGATACCTCAAAACTCCCAGGTTGGGGAGTGGGGGGTGGGGGGAGCGGTGAGCTGGCTGCCTTTACTTGTTTAACAACACTCATGTTTGGTTGCAACAAGATTAATTAAAACTGATCTCTCCCTTATGGATACCTTTCTCTTGAAGGAAAATGAACTGGAGTTTCGAAAGGATCCGATTTACATAGGCTTTCTTAAATTAACAAAAAAAGTGAGTTTGTTTATTACTACACACATGAAGAAGTTGCAATACATATGCACATATGTTAGATTTAAGAGATGAATCCAAAAAGATAAAAGTTAAAAGGAACAACAGGTATCCCGATCAGTCTGTGAACCATTTGTAAAGAGCAAACAGTTTAACGTTGTGGCTGTTACAGTGGAGTTTCAGGTAGCGAGAATATTGACAGTTGAACAGTCAGTTTTATGATCCTAGATTTGCTGAAAATCTGTAATCCTGATTCTTTTTGACCATGATTAAATTCCAATATTCAGGTTGAGAGAGAGTTCTTTTGGCTAGCTGCTAGCATGCTAACCTCTAGCTTCCAGACTGAGAAGGATGCAATATACCTGAAACATCATGGTGACTAAGGGATAGTCCTTCAACTTTGATCATCACAGCATTCTAATGCTTCAACCTACTCTGGTACACATGAGAATGTCCCATCCCACTCACACGCTCCACTAGAGTTGAACTGACTTTTAAAACCCTGTCCTTTCGTATTCTTCAAAGGGGAAAACGCAAATTGTGTCTGCAGTTTGAGACATAACCTGCAACGGATGGCTTATTGTTGAACAGAGGATGATGAGCCTCATGTTATCTTTGCAGTAACAGATATCACAGTTCAATTTCTTTGAAGTTTCTTTGACAGCTTTAAATGTTACACCCAACTGGTCCCACGTTGAATTGTTGTCAGCCTGCTACTGAATTTATACAGACTTTTTTTTATCTCTGTAACAGTTCTCTTTTAAAAAAATATTTTGGAATCAAGGGACAAAAATACCTGTAGTGTTTTGGGGTTCTGACCAATTGTCATTACAGCATATCACGCTCTATGTTTATTCCTATGTTTAGGAAATAATTTAATTACTAGTCTTTCGTTCAAATTCCAAAGAAATTTTGATACAAGGTAACCCACAGGTAAATTTTGATTTGTTTATTCAATATAAATTTGATTCCTCATTGGTTCCACAGCAGTGTTATCAGGAAATTCTCAATGGGTTCATATTAAATCCTAACAATAGTGTAACAAATATGCCCTTTATTTAAGACAAAGCGATTAAATTATTCTCGAAGGAGCAGAGAGAAAAATTGAATCAAACACCTTGAGAGGTTTATGATAATTTTGCTCACAATCATTACAATTGGTGCAATTACAGAATACACTTAAAGTGTGTGGCTTTTTTTAAAATGATAAATCATGGAAATCTGTAACAAACTGTCATTTCAATAAAAGCCAGAGAAGAGAAAATCAAGTTGAAAATAGAAGAAGCAAGAAACACTATTTTTTTTTCCTCAGGTAAATAACAGCAATCCTGTCACCTTAATGAGGAGCAAGCAGATCTGAAATGTCTCCCTTCTGCACCTACTTCAATTTAAGACCTTTCAGGATGTCTCATCTAATTTGTTTTGAAGTCAGCTTTGCTTTCATCTCCACAGAGTTAGAAATAGAAGGTTTTCTTTACTTTGATCTATATGGTACACTATTGATTCAGTAAAAACAATGGTCAAACTTGTCGAATATATGAATACTTTTTATTATATTTATGTGAACAGATTGTGTGGTAAGGTTATCGAGCTTCTTTAATAAGACAAAATTCTGCAAGATATTCCCTTCCTTCCTAGGATCTGTGAATGGTCATGAATAAAGTTCTGTACCTGGTGACTTTAATAAAGGGAATGCATTTTATATGGTGCCAAGAATAATTCATAAATCTTGCATTTTGCTGATGGTCTGTCACACTAAGAAATGTCACAATACTGAAGCCTAATCCTCATTGAGTAATGCATCAGTATTATTCTGGGCTGATGATATCATGGAAGCTGCCAACTTATGACATTCAGAAAAATTGATGATGTTTTGAAAAAAACTGACATTACAGCAGCTTTCACGCCCCTACTCCCGGCCCCATCAACCACCATTTTTAAAAAAGTGACAGGTTTATTAAAACATGTAACTGAAAAATCAGTCCTAAATAAAACTTTTGGTCAATGCCAATGTTTCCTCATATTTTAAATTCCTTTACCTCAGTTGCATTGAATTTCATAATTCAAGTTCGTATTTAGGATTAAAAGCCACAGTTTAGATTGTTCCACTATGAAAACTGAAATCTAAGAGCCCTGTCTTCAACAGATGAAAAGTCATTAAAATGAGAATGTGGCAAGACATGAGCATGTCATGATTTTAGATGTATGTACGCCCATTGTCTCATCTGTCACATACATTGCAACTGGATAAGGACAAAACATCATATTTATACAGTAGATTTCAGGCATTAATGAAGGAGGATTTGACCATTTAGAACAAAAAATATTTTCTCAAGAAGTAGCAGGCGTGACATTCTTGAAAATATGCAAGGTTTGCAATCTTTCATTTTCTACTATTTTGCCTTTAAAGTCAAAACAAATGGAGTGGAATGCCATTAGATCCAAATGGAATTTGTCAACCCTGTGTGTCTAAAACTGAAGTGCAATTCTGCATTGCCAAAATGTCTTTCACCAGAGTATGATTTATGATAGTAATGGAAAAGACATCAAAACCTTCTCTCAGAATCCTTTGCAGATAAATACGTTGTGTATTTGTGACTTACTTCAACACAAATCTAAAGTTATGATATGCTTCCAGCTATTGTCTTGACCAAGTATTTTCATAGAAGTTGATCATTCAGTCTGCTTTTTGCTGGGGCAATTGAAAAGCAAACCCATTTAGAATGCAAAACTTAAAGTCTTACAATACAGTCTTCCCTCCATCTTTTGGGGCAGGCATAGATCGTTAACTGCATAGACTGTGTGGAATTCTTCATTGATATGGGCACACACAAATGCATCCCACGTCTGTAGCCAACCATATGGCAATGATGATAACCTGGCATCACACCATAAGCTCCCTAGCTTCATCCTCAAATACACCAAGATTCAGTTCAACTGCTCTTCCATTTTATATATTTATAGAAGCATTTGCAATCCATTTTTAGACTTTGCATTAATCTTTTTTTCATCATTTACCTTTACTGTATTTATTACACTTTCAGTAACCCTTTGTTCACCTTTAAATATTTTCCAATCTTCCAGCCTACCACTGGCCTTTGCAATATGATATGCTTTAGTTTTTCTGCTTATGTTATCTTTAACGTCCTTGGGTTGGTGGGGGGTGTGGACCTGACGAGGGAGTCACGAAGGTAGTGGTCTTTGCGGAATGCTGATAGGGGAGGGGAGGGAAATATATCCCTGGTGGTGGGGTCCGTTTGGAGTTGGCGGAAATGACGGCGGATGATACGCTGTATACGGAGGTTGGTGGGGTGGTAGGTGAGAACCACTCCCGGCACCTTCCACTACAACCGCAGGAAATGCAAAACTTGTGCCCACACCTCCTCCCTTACTTCTCTCCAAGGCCCCAAGGGATCCTTCCATATCCGCCACAAATTCACCTGTACCTCCACACACATCATCTATTGCATCCGCTGCACCCGATGTGGCCTCCTCTATATTGGGGAGACGGGCCGCCTACTTGCAGAACGCTTCAGGGAACACCTCTGGGACGCCCGGACCAACCAACCCAACCACCCCGTGGCTCAACACTTTAACTCTCCCTCCTACTCCACCGAAGAAATGCAGGTCCTTGGACTCCTCCATCGCCAGAACATAACAACACGACGGTTGGAGGAAGAGCGCCTCATCTTCCACCTGGGAACCCTCCAACCACAAGGGATGAACTCAGATTTCTCCAGTTTCCTCATTGCCCCTCCCCCCCCACCTTGTCTCAGTCGATTCCATTGAACTCAGCACCGCCCTCCTAACCTGCAATCCTCTTCCTGACCTCTCCGCCCCCACCCCACTCCGGCCTATCACCCTCACCTTGACCTCCTTCCACCTATCACATCTCCATCACCCCTCCCCCAAGTCCCTCCGCCCTACCTTTTATCTTAGCCTGTCCTCATTCCTGATGAAGGGCTCTGGCCCGAAACGTCGAATTTCCTGTTCCTTGGATGCTGCCTGACCTGCTGTGCTTTAACCAGCAACACATTTTTAGCTCCATTCTCACATTCTGTCCCTTCCTTTTATTTTACGTGACCATAAGGCTAGTCTCATTACTAGCCTGCAATCCCACCTTCTTCTTTAACTTAGACTTTCTAATTTTTCATGAAATCGAACCATCTGCTGCCACTATTTAATTTAAAGCCTCATCTATGGCCCTAGTTATGCAATTCACCAGGACTCTGGTCCCAGTATGATTCAGGGGGAGCCTGTTCCATCAGAACAACTCTCTCCTTCCCCATTTCTCGTGCCAATCTACTTTGAATTGGAACCCATTTCTTTCATACCAATCCCTTTGCCACACATTTACCTCTTAAACCTGTTGATCATATTCCAAGTTGGTCGTGGCTCAAGTAATAATTTGGAAATTATTACATTTTGATTCAGCTTTTCAATTCTGCCCCTCGCTTTCATGTTCCTTCCATTTTCTACTTATATCGTTGGTACCTACGTGGACAAGACAACTGAATCTTTCCTCTTCCACTCCAACTACTCTGTGCCACTCTCTACACTGTTCTAACTTGCTGGGTTTGCTTGACCTTGTGCTGTTACCCTTCCCCCGCTGTTTTTAGATAACGTACCAGCCACAGGTGATTGCTGGAGATACATAGAGACAATAGAAGTGGATCTGAAGTGGGCAGCATTAGTTGATGTGTAAAAGTGACGTTAAGTGTCTAAATATTAGGTATGAGTCCTGAGTATTAAGATGTTGCTTTTAAATGAATGATGGGTTTGTGATTCTTTGGGCAGCTTGGAAACTTGGTGTTCTGGTGGTTACATTCTTATTTTCAACATATTAAACACAACCAAGCATTTGTGAAACAATATCATATCTTCTTTATTTGAAGATAGAACTAGTTGGAGGTAGAGATGCAGGGAAGTCGAGTAGAGTATATCCAATAGCTACAATTGCTGCTTTAAACTACCTTAAAAGATGTGGGACTTTTATTTCATTAACCTTGTATAGAATATGGAAGTCACTGGGAAGTCTTACATTTATTGCCCATCACAAATTGTCCTTGAGCTGACTGGCACATTGAGCCATTTCAGAGGGCAGTAAAGCATCAGTCCAATTGCTGAGGGCATGAAGTTGCATGTAAACTAGCTCAGGTGAGGACAATACAGGTCTTTCGCTAAAGGATATGAGTGAACCAAATGGGTTTTTACAACAATCATCATTGGTTTCATGGTTGTCGTTATGTTGGCTTTTTCACTCCAGATTTTATTGATTGAATATATTTATACATTACACAAACTGCCATGGCACAGTTTGAACGTGGAGCTCTGGATGAGTGATGTTTCTACCATGCTGCCATCACCTCCTCACACAGTCATGTCCTCCTGAGGTATTTATGATGATGATTGACTGTTTAAGATATGCCATCAGCACCTCTTAAACCAATGTAATGCATAGGAGATGTATTGTGAGGATGTATTTACTGACTCTGATCACTCGTTGTGCCACTGCTACCAGTTCCTCAGGTCGAGATTGTGAAAATTGACCTTCTCAAACTGACTTCTGAGAGTGGTCCACCGAGTTCTCTGCATTTCTCATAATTTTGGTGATGGGCATTGCCAGTGATAACCTTTCATTCCTTGCTCTAATTTGTTTACTCTGACAAGCTAAGGGCCCAACAGCAAAATTATTGTTATTAGTTGTAGTCCAAGGATAAGCACTGCTAATTTTCATAGAATTCTGGTGGAATTTCAACCAAAACATCCTGAGATAATAAATACCACTTGATGTTGCTTGCTACTGCCAAACCTGCAGTCACAAAAACAAAAATCGCTGGAGAAACGCATCAGTTCTGGCAGCATGTATGGACAGAAAGCAGAGTTAACATTTTTGGTCCAGTGACTTGTCTTCAAAACTGCAGAAATGTCGGCTATTTCATTATTGCTCCAATAGATAAGGACTGAGGAAGAATGTACTTTGTTCTGACTTCTCTTTGAATATTTATTAATTGGTCCTCCTAATTATTTCCAAACCAGAGCTTTATCAAATAATTATGATGTCAAATCTGGGACTGTTTTCAAAAGCCCATGTTCATTTGATTTCTGCAGTTAACAGTCCACTTTTGAGAGTAATTGCTAACCCTGAGCTTGCTAGTGTGTTTAATGATGTTGAGAACAGCTGAGTGGACAGTGGAGACATATTCACCTTTCTTTATACACACAGTAGGTGCAATGTAACAGATTTCCAGATTCACAAAGTACATCGAAAAATATACAAGGCCAACAATGTGCTGTTATCAGTCATTTATCTTGACAAGCTACTGTTTGTGTTGAGGGTAATTTGTGGCTCAGCAAGCCTATTCAGCAAACAAAAAGACATCGCAGATTATACAATATCGATTTTTAGGCACTCGTGAGCTTGCTAATAGCAGTCTGCATTCAACTGCCACAACACAAAAGGAGAAAGATTAGCTTGTGCAGAATTTCATTTTGTGGTCAAGGACTCCTCACTGAACATGGATTATTTGGAAGATGCCTGCATTCTGCCTTTTAAAAAAATATATAAAATGGAAATATAATAATTTACGGTGTTTATTGTAGAATTCAATAGTTCAAGTGTTTGCTGTGATTATGTGAATCTGTGATCTACTGTCTGTGCTATGTCTAGTTAATCAAGTCTTCATGTAGCTATCAAGCCAGAGAAACTAAAAGGAAGTTGGAAGCCTGTGCTGTGACATTTGATAAGGACTATAAGTAAAATACCTTCACACATAGAACAAGTGCATCATCTGTGTACATCTCCAAGGTGTCAGGCTCAAAGACTCAGATTTTACAGTCACCCAAATTCTTGTTGACCCAGATTTTCCAGTCAAGATCGGTTTGGAATCCTATTTACAATTCTGATTGGCCATTAAAAAAAAGACACTTGCTTTTATACCAGTTCTTCCCCTGAATTTTCAATTCAGTAGCATTCTCATCCAAAGTAGGATATAGACTCCATACAGAAACATTAGCAGGGTGAATCTGCATGACAATTCAATCCTTTTAAGTGCCAATACTCTGATTTAAAGGTCTTTTTCATTAACTTGTGGGATGTAAACATTACTGGCTGGCCAACATTTTTATTGCCCATCCCTGGTTGCTGAGCTGTTTTAGATTAGATTACTTACAGTGTGGAAACAGGCCCTTCGGCCCAACAAGTCCACACCGACCCGCCGAAGCGAAACCCACCCATACCCCTACATTTACCCCCTACCTAACACTACGGGCAATTTAGCATGGCCAATTCACCTGACCCGCACATCTTTGGACTGTGGGAGGAAACCGGAGCACCCAGAGGAAACCCACGCAGACACGGGGAGAACGTGCAAACTCCACACAGTCAGTCGCCTGAGTCGGGAATTGAACCCGGGTCTCAGGTGCTGTGAGGCAGCAGTGCTAACCACTGTGCCACCGTGCCGCCCACTGCCACTGTGCCGCCCACAACCTGCTGCAACCTACATGCAGTAGGTTGACCCACAATGCCCTAAAAGAGAGAGAGAATTCCAGCATTTTGACTCAGCAATATATTTCCATTTCAGGATGATGAGTGGCTTGGAGGGGTTCTTACAGGTGATGGCATTCTCAAGTATCTGCTGCCCTTGTTCTGCCAGATTGATGTACTCATGGATTTGGAAGGTGCGGTCTCAGGATCATTGTTGAATTTCTGCGGTGCATCTTGTAGATGGTGCATACTACCACGACAGATGGAATGGATGTTTATGGATGTGGTGCCAGTCAAGGGGAGCTGCTTAGTCCTAGATGGTGTCAGGCTTCTTGAGTGTTGTTCAGCATGCACCCATCCCAAGCACGTGGAGAGTATTCTATCATGGTCCTGACTTTTGTTTTCTAGATGGTGGACAAGCTTTGGGGAGTCAAGAACTGAGTTATTAGCTGCAATATTCCTAGCCTCTGACCTGCTCTTGTAGCCATTGTGTTTATGTGGCAATTCCAGTTGAGTTTCTGGTTGCTGGTTACCCTAAGTCTGTTGATAGTGGGGGATTCAGTAACAGTAACACTATTGAATATCAAGGGGCAGAGTTTGGATTGTCTCTTATTGGAGATGGTCATTGCCTGTCACTTGTGTGGCACAAATGTTACTTGCCACTTATCAGCCTAAGCCTGGATATTGTCTGGATCGTGTTGCATTTGAATATGGACTGCTTGAGTGCCTGAGGAGTTGCACATGTTACAGAACATTGTGCAGTCATCGGCAGACATCCCCATTTCTGACCTTAAGATGGAGGGAAGGTGATTGATGAAGCAGCTGAAGATGATAATGCATAGTACACTACCAAGAGGAGCTCCTGCAGAGATGTCCTGGAGCTGAGATGACTGATCTTCAACAAGCACAACCATCTTTCTATGAGCCAGGTATGACTCCAACCAGCAGTGGGTTTATCCCCTGATACCTATTGCTTCCTGAATGGCAGGGCTCTGTTGAATGCGACCTTGATGTTAAGGGCTGTCAATCTCACTTCTCCTCTAGAATTCAGGTCTTTTGTCTGTGTTTGTAAGGCTGTAATAATGTCAGGAGCTGAATGGCCCTAGCAGAAACTAAAATGGGCATTTGTGAGCAGGTTATGGCTGAGCAGATTCTGCTTGATTCCACTGTTGATGACACCTTCCATCACTTTACTGATAACTGCTTTTTATGTATGCAACATGTTGGGGCAATTTTCCTTGTTGTTGATTAGTTGCCAGTGTTGTAACAGTACTGGAAGAGGTTGGCTGTTAGAGTTGCAAGGTCTAGAGCATAAGTTTTCAGTATTCATGTTTGGATTGTATCAGGGCCCCACAGCCTTTGCAGTATCCAGTGCCTTCAATGTTTATTTTTAGTCTGTGAAGTGAGTCAAATTGGCTGAAGATGGGGACCTGTAATGCTCGGAACCATCGAGGGATGCTGAGGTGGATTGTACACTTGTCACTTTAGCTGAAGATTGATATGAATGCTTCAGCGTTACCTTTCACACTGATGTGTTGGGTTCTTCCATGAGAGAAAATGGGGATATTTGTGAAGACCCACCTCTCTGAGTGAGTTGTTTAATTGCCCATTACCATTCACAACTGGTTGTGGCAGGACGGCCGAACTTATATCTGATCCGTTGGCGTCTGATCTCTTAGCTGTGTCTATCACTTTCTGCTTATGCTGTCAGAACATTGTGGTGTCTAGAACATTCTCTGTCAAATTTTATTTCATCAGTATTCAGGTCATTGCTTGACACATCTGTGAGACAGGCTTCCAATTTTGTCACTCACATCCGACTATTGGTAAGGAGAATTTTGCAGAGTCGACAGTGCTGTTTTTTCTCCTGCCTTTTCCAGTGCCTTGATTGATGTTAGGTGGTCCATCTGCTTTCATTACTTTGTTGAGACTTGGCAGGTATTGATCCAACTGAGCAGCTTGCTCAGCCATTTCAGAGGACAGTTAAGCATCAACCATGTTACTGTGGGTCTGGAGTCACATGTAGGCCAGACCAGGTGAGGATAGCAGATTTTCTTCCCTGGAAGACATTGGTGGCTGGATAGGTTCTTCTGAGAATTGATAATGGCTTTGTGGTCAAGAGTAGATTCTTAATTCCAAATATTTTTAATTGAATTCAAATTCCTGTGGCAGAATTCAAACCCAGGTCCGTAGAACATTCACTGAGTTTCTGGATGAACGATCTAGCAATCGTACCACTAGGCCATTGTCTCCCCTTACAACCTCATTTAAAGCTACTAAGAAATGTTAAATATAAAAAGCAAGTGTGGTGATCAAGTGTGGGGTGAAGATGGCAGGTAAGAGAGGACTTTTTGTTCTAGTTGGGTGAAGAGTTAGGATGGCAGTTGGGAGACAACATTACAGAGTGTATGGTTGCTGATAAGTAGGGCAAGTATGGTGCAGGGAAGATATGTTGAGTTGGCTGCCGGTAGGTGATGGCTTTAGGCTGACGGGTGACAGAGGAATCAGTTTAGGTGAACAGGTATATTTCTAAAATGTATTTGTTTTGTGGGATATTGGCATTGCTGGCTGGCCAGCATTTATTGTCCATCCCTAGTTGCCCTTGAGAAGGTGCTGGTGAGCTACCTTCTTGAACTGCTGCAGTCCACCTGCTGTGGGTTGACCCACAATGCCCTGAAGGAGGGAAGAAGCGTTAGACTGGCGGGTGGGTTGGGGGACAGGGTTGCAGTATACAGTGTAAGGTGAGTGTATGGTCTCAAGAAGAAGTGATTGAGCACCAGCTGGGTGAGGGGAGGGGTTACAGTGTACAATGCAAGATGGGTGTATGGTCTCAGGAAGAAGTGATAAAGTGCCAGGTGGATAGAGAAGGAGGTTGCAGTGTACGATGTAAGATGAGTGGGGGGAGGGGTTTGCAGTGTACAACGTAAGATGAGTTTATGGTTGCGGGAAGATGTGATAGAGTGCCACGTGGGTGAGGGGTTTGCAGTGTACAATGCAAGATGAAGGCATGGTTGCAGGAAGATGTGATAGAGTGCCAGGTGGGTGAGGGGTTTGCAGTGTACAATGCAAGATGAGGGTATGGTCACAGGAAGATGTGATAGAGTGCCAGGTGGGTGGGGGGAGGTTTGCAGTGTACAATGCAAGATGAGGGTATGGTCGCAGGAAGATGTGATAGAGTGCCAGGTGGGTGGGGGGAGCTTTGCAGTGTACAATGCAAGATGAGGGTATGGTCACAGGAAGATGGGATAGAATGCCAGGTGGGTGGGGGAGGGGGATGGAAGTTTGCGATGTAAGATGCATGTATGGTTTCAGGAGGAAGTGATTGAGTGCCAGTTGGGTGAGGGGAGGGGGTTACAGTGTACATGTAAGATGGGTGTATGGTCTCAGGAAGAAGTGATAGAGTGCCAGGTGGATGGGGGGAGGAGGTTGCAGTGTACGATGTAAGCTGGGTAGGGGGAGGGGTTGCAGTGTACAATGTAAGGTGGGTGTACGGTCTCAAGTAAGTTAACAAGTGCTTAGGATAGTTCAGAAGTCAGCTTGGTAATGAATGTCAGCTCTGGTGGTGTGAGGATGGAGGAGAGCAATGGTATCAGACTGGTGGAGGATGTTTGGTCCTTTGCATTCAGGTCAGTGTGTGGGGTGCCAGACTCAGAAGTTGTTGGGGAGCCTTTGTCTGAGGTGGTTCAGTGTGGTCTTAGTTGATGGTTCAGAGGGAGTAGATCAATGGTGAGTCAGGGCTCAGTTTAATTGCTCATGAGTTAAAGCAGGTTTTAAATCCCTTAAATTTCCTTGACTAACTATTAAAGTGAGAGAGAACAGTCTAAAATATTTAATTCAAACTTAATGTTTTGGACTTGGTTGGGCAGTTTCAGGTGCCAGGTAATTACTCCAAGGAAACTTCAGTTTCCCTGACAATTCTTGCAGACACAGCTGAGTTCCATATATTCCTGACACAAACTCCAATCTAGACTGTTGCACCAGCCATCTCCCCTTCAGAATTTCTGGGCCAATATTTCTAGCCAGAAAAGATCTCCTTCACCTCAGTTCTTTTTGACTTCCCTCCAGTTTATCTACCTTTACTGTTTGCAGTCAGTAAGTATAGAACCCACAAAAGTACAGTTACATTTCTATGAAAACTCCCTTTGCTTGGTTAAGAAAGTTGTTATTTCATTCTCACTGAATGAGACTTGAGCCTCAGAAGGGAAGTACTGACGGCCTGGGGCTAATTGACTTGTCATAGAGAATAATGGAAGGCTAAATTGTGTCTGTTGTCAAAAGCCATGAAAAAAGGTGTGAAACTGTAGTCTTGATATATTTGGTAATTGATAAATCTTGGCATTGTCCAACAGAAGTGTTTTTTGAAGAACAAACAAACTCTTGTATTGCATTCTTTATAGCCTTGTCAAAGGTAAAAACTACACATTGCATTAATATAACACCTTCAAAACAATAAAACATCTAAGGTCCTCCACAACGTGTCATAAGGCAAGTTTTTACATTTCTGAAGAGATGTGTTGCTGTGTAAATATTTTTGAACCAGGATGGGAGTTCTAAAAAGAAGGCACTGACCAACATCGGTCAGTGAGCAAAGGGTGATGGATGAATGTGCTTGGTGCAAGTTAAGATATGAACAGCAGAGTTTTGGATAACTTCGAGTTTATGGAGTTTCAAAGGAAAGGCTAGCCATGCATACTGTTAAACAGTTGGACTGAAGCTATTGAAGGCATGAATGAAAGTTTCAGCAGTAGGTGAGCTGAGGCAGGTTTGGAGATGGGTGAAGCTATGCAGGTGGAAATAATGGTCTTAGTAATGTCATGGAATGTGATGAGAAACTCACCTCTGGGGTCAATATTCTGGATTTTGAACTATCTGCTTCCCAGAAAAAGCATGAGATAAGTGGGTTGGAAAAAGAGCTTGTCATGGGGATCAAAAGTGATTTCAAAATCAGTTTGAGGGAGAGCATTTTGGGTCTCAAACTAATATCTTCAATTTAAATAAGGGCAATTACAGAGTTCTGATGAAAGAGTTGGGAAAATACATCAAGGGGAAAATTCAGTGGTGAGCAATGGCAGACAGTAAGCAGGTGTTCATTCTGCTCTGCAAAATGTTATCCTAGTCAAAATGAAGAACTCACTGAGAAAGATGAACTATCCATGGCTAAGAAAAGTGGTCGAAGAGACTTTCCAAACAAAAACAAAAGCCTGCAAAAAACAATGGTAGGCCAGACAATTGGAAGCTTATTTAGGAACCAGCAGCAAATGGCAAAACACTGCTGAAGAGGGAGAAGATTGATTATGAATGTAAATTTTCAAGAGCATCAAAAACTTCTATGGGTATATATAAAGAAAATGTAGCTAAAATAAGAATAAAGACCATGGAGAATGCAAACTAGGAATTATTTATAAAGAACAAAGAACAAAGAAAATTTGCAGTCCTGATGGACTGCAGCAATTCAAGAAGGTAAGATGGCCATCACCTTCTGAAGGGCAACTGAGGATGGACAATAAATATTGGCACAGTCGGTGACACCATATCCCAAGAATGAATACAAAAATATAGAGGTTTATCAAGAACTTGTCAAGACTTATCGAAAATGGCGGAACAGGTTAGGGTTTATTACTTAAACTTTAGAAGATTCTATCATTGAACGTATCAGATTCTGAGCAGCCTTGATAGGGTAATTGTTACAAATGTGTTTTCATTAGTGTCAAAATTTGTACAAGGGGCCAGTATTACAGAATAAGAGGACACTTATTTAAAGCTCAGAAGTGAAAGTAGTTTTTATCTCAGAGAGGAGTGATATGTATACTTTTCTACTCCAGAGAGCCATGAAGACTGAATCACTGAAAATACTTAAGGAGGTAGGTAGATCTTTGAAATATCAGGCAGCTGAGGAGCAGACATGAAAGAGAAGTTGAGGTTGGGGCAGATTTGCCATGATCTTAGTGGATGCCAGGAAGACTCAAGGAGCTGAAAGTAGTCCACTATCATATATTTTGTCTGCTGTAATGATTTTGGTCTTTCAAATACTTAATTTGAGCAAATTTCTGCTAATTTAGTACTGGTGTCCACATAGAGCTTGATAATTTAAAGACACTGAATCAAAACTCTGCTCCAAGTCACACATGACATCCAGTGTGACTGTGACAAAGATAATCTATCCATCTTCAGCCTCCTCGACTTCTTTGCAGATTAACAAGTGACCTTGATGAGATATCACACAAAAGTGATGTTGGCATAAATGATTGGCTGTGATCTAGAATCACAGATTCTGAGCAGCCTTGATAGGGTAATTGTTACAAATGTGTTTTCATTAGTGTCAAAATTTGTACAAGGGGCTTAGTGGTTTGTTCATGTTCATACATTCAATTGTTTAATATGTGATGGAATTGAGTGCGATGGTCAGTAAGTAGAACTGGGTGCCAGTTGTGTACATGTTATAATATGCAGGAGGAACCCACTGGCCATCAAGCCCCATTACTCCGTAAGCTATACCAAACACATTTATTTAATCACCAAATAGTTAATTTGTTTCTCTTTTGTATTCTCGCCCAGAATCTCAAAATTAAATACCCCTTTACTCTCGAACACTCACTCACACTCCAGCCAAAACAAAGCAATCCTGCAGAGATATAGATTTTTAAAAGGGAAGAAGATCACACTCAAAAGATAAAAATAGGAAGATTTCTCACAACCCAGTTGATTTCTTGTCGATTAGGTCAAAATGCTGTCAGTTGCAGAATCAATTAAATCTTCAAATCAGATTTGAGTTCAGATGAGAGTCAAGTTAAATATCCGGCTACTTAAATCTCTCAGCTTTCTCTAGTTTTTTCAGTCAAAAGAAACAGGATGTTCTCTCCTTTTGGGAGGTTTTCTCCTCACTGTTCAGGAGAGATAAAGTTTTGCTTTCTGGAGTCCTGCTTATAATTAATGTCTACTTATTTTTTTGCTTTTGAAGCATTTAAAACAGGGTCACTCAACTCATTCCTGGCATGAAAGGCTTATCCCATGAAGATAGGATAGATCTACTTCCATTGACGTTCAAAAGAATGAGAGTTGAAACATATGATGTTCTGAGGGAATTGGATCAGCTGGATTCTGAGAGGATATTTTTTCTTACATGTGAAATTAAAACTATTGGATTTAGTTTAATAATAAGGAATTGCTGTTTTAAGACAACTAAGGTGATTTGTTTTTCTCTCAGTGGATCACCAATGTGGAACGCTCTTTCCCAAAAAGTAGTGAAAACAGTGTTTTTAAATGTAAGCAAGGCTGAGCAAAGTAAATTTTTGACTGATAAAGAGGATGTAAGGAGCAGACAGGAAAGTAGAGCCAAGACCACAGCCATATCAGGCATGATATAATGAAGCAGGCTCAGAAAGCAATATGCCCTATGTCTACCCTTAAGTGTTATATTCCTATGAGGTACTCTGATCTTATGATGGCTGCAATGTATTCTACTACAGGTAGTTCTTCTATAATGCCATGATTGCGTTCATGTGCAATGCCGCATTATAGAGAAATGCTTTAGAAACAGTGCTTAACATGTTGACGATGAAATCGTGTTATGCCAACATGTATTTTAAAAGTTTGCGGTTTAGAAACAGTGTTCCCAATTTGTCAATCACTGATAGTGAATTTGCGCTAACAAAAAGCATGTTGTAGCAGAACGACCTGTAACATGGTACAAAAACATTACAGATATATTTGAGTGATAGAGGCAGGTAAATGGGAATTGCAGAGACAGGAGGTGAATTACACTGCAGAATTCCTTGCTTCTGCAAGCATAATATGTATATGGCTAGATCAGTTCAGTTTCTGGTCAATGGTAATATCCATTGTGCTGATAGTGTGGCATATGGTAATGATATTGCTTTTGAATTTCAAGGGGACATACTTAAATTCTCACTTGTTGAGATGATCATTGTGTGATTGAAATGATGCATTCCAATTATCAACCAAAGGCGTAGATGTTGTTCAGGTATTGTTATGAATGGCAAGGGCTGCTTCAATATTGGAAAAGTAGTGAATGATGCTGAATATTGTGCAATCATCAGCAAACAACCTTACCTCTGACAATATGTGAGAGGGTTTGACGATTGGGCCCTTGTGACTAACCTGAGGTATATCTTCCTGGGACTGAAATGACTGACCTGCAACAATCACAGCAATCTCTCGTTGTGTGACACCAACCAATGGAGAGCTTTCCCCCTGCCCAATTCCCAATGACTCTTATTTGCTCAGGCTCCTTGATGCTATACTCAGTCAACTCCTGCCATAAGGTCAAGGGTAGTCACTTTAACCTTGGGAGTTTAGCTCTTTTGTTGATGTTTGAGGTGCTGAGGTCAGGAGCTGAGTTGTCCTGGAAAAGCCAAAACTGAATGTCAGTGGGCAGCACTTCTGATGATCATCAGTTTGATGCCAGTGTTGTAGCTGTCCTGAGACAGCAAGGCTAGGTGCATCTAGTTGTGGAACATTAAGAGATATTGGTGAAAAATTGTCACAGTCAATTGATTTTGCAGTATCCACTGCCTTCAGCTGTTTCTCGATATCACATGGAATGAATTAAATTGGCTGAAGGAAACTACTTGGCATTTCTGCCTGGAGAATGTTGCACATTCTTCAGTCTTCTCTTTTATAGTGCTGAAATCTCCCATCATTGAGAATAATGACTTTTGCAGAGTCTGCTGCTATTGTCAGTTGTTTAATTGTCCATCACCATCCATGATTGCATACGGTCATTTGCAGTGCTCCAATGGTGTTTGCTGAAAGAAACATATGAATCTTTGTCACTGTGACTATCCCAATGCACTTTTTGCTGGCCTCCTATCTTCCATTCTTCCATCATCTAACCTCATCCAAAAATGTATCCATAGCTTGCCTCACACGTGGACTTGTTTACCAATCATCCCTGTATTTGTTAACCTACATCGATATTCAGTGCCTCAGTTCTGATACTTTCATCCTTGTTTTCAAATGCTTCTGAGTTATCGTCCCTCCTTATCTCTGTAACTGCCTGCAGTGATATGACACATTGAAACCTCTACATTCATATAATTCTGGCCTGTTGTGCATCCCTGAATTTAATTGTTCTTTCACTGGTGGCCAGTACCTTCCTTAACCCCTCTAGGCCTTTGCTCTGGATTCCTTCTGTGCAGTTTCATCCTTGAAACTCCTTAAACCTATCTATTTTACAAAACCTTACTGAGGTTCATTTGACAGCATCTTCCAAACCTGTGATCTCTATCATCTAGAAGGGCAAGAGCAGCAGCTGCAGTGGAACACTCAGACCTAAGCACCTCTCCTGACTCTCCACCACACCTCCCACTTGCCCACCCTCCAAGGTCATCCTGACTTGAAAATGATACCAGGAACTGCAGCTGTTTAAGAAGACAGCTAACTGCTAAACTTTCTGGTATAATTATGAATGTGTGAAAATGATAGCCTAGTCAGAGATAGCTACCAAAGTTCCATGCACAAATTTGAAAGCTTGCCTAATCTCCTTTTGCAATACACTGTCAGATTTTCAATTTGATACCTGTCCCATAAATCCCTCTATCTCCCTGCCCTCCTTAAGATACTGCTATTTGACCAAGCATTTTGATATTGGTTCTGACAAGTTCTTTTGTGGTTCAGTATCTTGGCTTTTTTATTGATAAGATATTTCAAAAAGACCTCGGGCTTTTTTGTTACATTAATGGTGCAATGTAGAAGCCTGTTATTGTTGTGATAAAACAATAAGAAATTTAGGATCTTCAGGGTGCTACTTATTGTTTCTGGTTTATTTGTTAATGACCACAACTACTGAAGCTATTCGCTTGGATCTTTCCAGCTGTAAATAGGATTTTCCCTTTTCCAGAGCAGACGTAACACCCTATCCTAACTAATGATCTCCTCCACATTATCTGAAATTAAAAAAATACCAACTACCACCTCCTTCCTACTGCAGTGTGATAATTTTAAAAACCCAAACTAATTGCCATCAGTTGCTCTGCGATGTTACCTGTCATCATGTTGCTGTTCTCATTGTTCTTTTGAATGCAACCTACAAAACAATCCAGAATCCCTTTTAGGACACTCCTGCAAACAAACCTCATACAGCAGGACGAGCATACTAAACTGCACAAGATTAACAGAGAAAAGGATATGTAACTGCCTGGCTGTCTTTTTATGGTTTGTTAGGCAAAAAAGGAAATATGGTGCATCTGAGCAACAGTGCATTGATCAAAAGAGCTGTTCCAAACATTCCATCTTCCAGCACCAATGGAGCAATTGTGTTAATGACATTACTCAGTGAAATGTATACATTTTCTCATTTCTTTAAATGACTATGGATATGCAGATCTCTAAGGTTTTCTTTGACTGAATTCTGCTGCTGCTTAGCTGTCATAAAGGAAGCTGTCCTTTATCATAACTCATCTTCTTCAAATGTCAGTTGAGCTGTTACTAGTTAAAAGTTTGTTTAACTGAAAATCATTACTAAAAAAAAATCACATCAGTATCTACCTTCAGGATATTCAACACATTTATGTATATCTATTTATCCTGCATTTATAATGGCCAGTTATAAATCAAGAGCTCAGGAACACAAAGGTATCCATTTCTCTTTGATTTAGACTTACAACATACCTAAAATATTTCAATGATTTAAATTATGCCTAAATGCATGTTTTGGTGCTGTTCTTGTATTCCGTGTATAACGCACTTGTACGATACACTTATGTTGCTACTTACCTGAGGCAGAAGAGGATGTCGACCTGACTTTAACTTGAGATTCAGACTACACATTCTTTAAAATTCAGGAATTCAATATATCAAGGATTTTTATCACAACGATAGCCGGCTTCTACATTGCACCGTTAATGTAACAAAAAAGCCCAAGGTCCTTTTGAAATATCATCAATAAAAAAGCCAAGACACTGAGCCACAAAAGAAGCTGTCAGGACCAATATCAAAATGTTTGGTCAAAGAATAGTATCCTAAAGAGGACAGGGAGATAGAGACGTTGAAGGAATTTCAGAGCTTGGGGTCAAGGAAGCTGAAAGCATAGATGTCAACAGTGAAGAAATTAGATTTATTATGAGTTAAGGGGTCAGCTTAGAAGTACACTGAGATTTTGAAAGTGAGTAGAAATAGAAGACATTACAGAGGTAGGAAAGGTAAAGGTAATAGGCAGATTTATAAGCAAAAATGAGGATATTAAAATTGATGTGTGTTGAATTGGGAATCAGTGTACATCAGCAGATACAGGGGTGATAAGTGATTGGAACTTGGCCAATATTATGCACAGGCACAGGTGTTTTGATTGAACACAAGTTTATGTCAGGCAAGAGATTGGAAACTATCCAGGAAAACATTGGAATAATTCAATCTAGATGCAGAAAACAGGTAAATGGAGGCAAAATGTGCATTTGAGCAGTAATTGAATTGAGGCAAGAAATGTAATGACACTGATGCGTCTTGATGGTGGTGTGGATATGCATTTGGTGCTCATTTCAGGATCGAACACAGCACAAAAGATTGTGAGGAATCTGACTCAATTATAAAGAGTTGCCAGGTAGAAAAATGAAAATGATTTTCAGGAAATGTCATTTATGGTGGGCTCCACAGTCAATTGCTTCATTCTTCTCAATATTTAGCTCACTCAAAACTGGATGCCAAATAAGTGATGTGAATGTCAGAGAGAGTGGAGGAGTTGAGAGCTAGTAGTGAGATAGAACTATTTGTTATCAATATTCCTGCATAATCTATGTTTTCAAATCAATGCATGCAGCATTTAGATGAGACATGAAGGGAGCCTCAGGGGGAGCTACATGACATTAAATTCCACTCAAAGTGACGCAAGTGCATCATCAAATAATCCATTAGGGTTTGTATATGCAGATTCCTAATGCAAGTTACCAGGAGAACTCCCAAGGCCTTTTTTTTTCCTAATTGGTGAGCAAAAAAATGATTTGTAGTGCCAAAATTATGCTGAATGTTACACAGTCAAGTTAGCTCCCTGAAAACTGTAAAGAGTTAATTTCTGTCAACATTTCTCATTGCTGTAATTCTACATTATGCATTATTTCACAACACATTTGGCAGCATGATTATGCTACTTCTGCCCGTGATTTTCTTGATGTGGCTCTGGAAGTGTGGACTTGGGAAACTTGCCAGCAATGTTTAGAAGAATTAATTTCTTCTGAGTGGGAAGGGCTGGTTTCTTCTCCATATTTAAATTTTTGAAACAGCTGAGATTGATAACTGACCACAATGGAATTAATATTAATTCATGTTAATCTGAAGTATCTTGTGTTTTTTTTAAATTGTAAAATTTTGACCACTGTTTTGCATGCAGTTGAAATTTTGTAAGATTTATACGTTGATGCTGTTTTTGCATCTTTCCAACAAATAGTTGATAAGTTTTCCCTTCCTAAAAGCCACTTCTTTAGATACCCTCAAGTTTGCAGTTTTGTCCATAGTTTATTTCAGATTTTGCCCACCCTTTCCGATGATTCTGATTTTGACATCTTTCTAGAATCGTTTTCTTCATTAAAGGGCAGTATTTCAGCTACTTATTCAAACATCCATAAAGTATGCTCAGATTCTCTTGATTCTATTGAAGGTATCAGGGAGACTGATCTGGAAGAGATAATTCCGGGTGATGTGGCATGAGATTTTACAAATGGTGCACAGATCTTCTCTCTGTGCAAAATATTGTTTGACTCAAAGCAAGATTCTACACCACGCCCACTTCACCAAAGCTCGACTTGCAAAAATATTTGAGGAGGTGTCTCCGTCCTGTGATCGGTGTTAACAAACCCCAGTGAATTATATGCACATGTTCTGGCATTGCTCTTCTTTAGGTAGATGTTGACTGATATCATGACACCTTATCTAAGGTATTTGATGAAAATCTTACTCCTCATGCTATTAATGCTTTGTTTGGGGTGTCACCCTCTTTACCTAATCTTATTTCCTCTAAAAAAGACATGATAGCATTCACTACCCTATTGGCCGGAAGATTGGTATTGTTAAAATGGAAATCCCTAATCCCTACTCATGCATACTGGGTTTCTTAAATTTTTTGAATTAGAAAATACTTTCTTAAATTAGAAAATATTAGATTGTCCTTATCTGACCCCTCTAAACAAATTTGTAAAAATTTGGAACTCTTTTCATTCATATGCTAAGGGTATTGTCTTTTTAACTGTTTCAGACTGAGATATCTTCTGTTGTGGTGAATTCTTTTTTTGTTTTCTTCTTTTTTCTTTTCATAATGCAGTTAATTTACTGCTAGCTTAATGTATTTTGTCGTGTGCTTTGTAAATGTTTATCTTTAATATGGTTACTTGTCATTTTTTCTTTATATTTTTGGGGGAGGAATGTGCCGTGGGGAGGATGGTCAGTGCTTTGTTTACTGTTATTTATTGCTTGTAGTTGCACCTCATTTTGCTGTTATTTTTTGCAGAAAAGTCAATAAAAAACAAAACTGTGATATTAATACAACTGAAGCTAAATTTCCATCAATCCCTTGAGTGATTTTGATATTTATTTAAGGTAAAGTGGTGTGGAGAGGGTGCAGTCTTAAGCCCCAGTTTCCATTTCCATTGAAAACAGATGAACCGGTTGTATATTCCACAGTTATTTAAAAGTTTATGCCATACACAATTATTATCAAGGAAGCTTGCATAACCCTCTTTTCTGCTTTATCTTTATCATAGATCATTATATGTAATGCACTTTGGTGAGTAATTTCTGTGAATGTAATTTTAGTATATGTAGATATATTTTTCAATCCAATACTTTTCAATAAATTTGCGTATTTTGACAGTGTCATCATTTATCAAAGATAAGTCATTCATTATGTATAAGTCCTTTCTATGCCTCACATACTTTCCCTTTTCTATAACTATTTCACAGCTTGATGGTTATTTTCATATGATTTCTACATTGCAATCATGCTCAGTTGCTTAAGTTTGACCAAGATGATGTATATTATCATTTTATAGTTATTATTTGTGTTGCTATTGCTCCTGGACAAAATAAAATTAATTTTCCATTGCTTCCTGCCAAAACAAAATTGTGATGGGACTATCCAGTTGGAAATAAGAATTCAAATTTTTGTTAACACCTTATTACTTTGGTATTGGATGAATATCTGAGAATCACAAGTGATGTAGCCCTTTAGAATACATGAACTGCAGATCTAAATTAAAATATCCCCTAAACCTCCGACGCTCCAGGGAAAACAGCCCCAGCCTGTTCAATCTCTCCCTGTAGCTCAGATCCTCCAGCCCTAGCAACATGTTGGTGATAGCAGGAAACAGTTGCTGTACACAATACCATCTTTTTTCTTTTTTGAATAAGTGGGTTTACAGACGTAGGATCATCATATTCAGAATCCCCTCTCTTCTCTGTTCTCTTGAAAACAATAATTCATGTTTCACACCGGGACATAATTGCACAGATACTGGCAACCTTTCATCTCTGTTCAGTGGCATCTCTCATTTGTAATGTTCAGCAATGTTTTATAGATTATGTTCTCATGGGTATCACAGGTAAGCGTCTTCTTACATTCACCTGGCATTAGCTTAGATTTGTCTGACAGATTGTTTACCACCTGCAACTGATAAATCATTTGACCCAATGATGCTTATATCTTTAAATTTGCCAAGTAATTATAACATCAGATTGGAGATGGGATTTGGTGGGTAAAAATGCATTTTGCCTGTTATCTCTAGTTGTTTTCTAGTTAGCATTATATCACTAGAAGGAATTGAAGACTGAATATGAGAATTCAAAAGTAAAGTTTATAAGTGAAACTAAATATAAGAACAGACAAAGCCAACAATACTTCACACTGACAAGTCAGCTGAAGAAAACAAAGGCTCTGTCCAGAAGCCAATATTGGTTGATCTGCACCATCCAAACTGAGTTGAGGACATGGTGCAGAGATGTGTCATTATGCATGAAGTCTATGCCCATTGAACTCAGCTTGATTACATATTGCTGCTGGCTGGGGACTAGACTAACTCTTAGAAGAAGAGAAGCAGGAAATCTTGTTGAGGCAGAGAGAGACCTGAAGATCAAGTTGATAACTTACAAATGCTTACTAGATCGCTGAGCCAATTTGTAAGGTCTGTCTGAGTTGTAGCTGTCATTTCACTTGTAGTTTATTGTCAATATGAGAACACAGTTGGCTTGTTGATTCATGTTTAACTTGGTTTGGTTTTAGGGTTGGTAGCACAGGTAATTAACTAAGATAGCATTTAGCATTTGCTTTCTTTTTCTCATGTATCAATCCAATTTTTGTTTTAAACATTGGAATCTTGTGTCTTCAGTCTTTTCAGAAATAATTGGAATTTCTACATTCTTTTTGCAAGAATATCAAGACTGTAACAAGGTTATTAATTTAGTTAGAACCTCTGGATTTATGTGCTTTCATCTTATTAATTTCTGTTATCTTAATCTTAACATCTAATAGCAGATACCCATTGCTTAGAGAAAGATCAAAGAATATTATAAGAAAAAGAGAAAAGCATTAACCAATCAATCATTTTCCTTCTTGCCTATAAAGTAGTACATTGATTTGCTTTATAATGCTGTTGGTCACACTGCTTCATCATCTCTCGCAAATTCTTTCCTTTATATTTCTTTCTGGTATAACTGGGATGAATTTTCCTGAAAATTTTCCCATCTCTAAGGAGAGGATGTTGGTGAAGCTGAAAGATCTGCAGGCAGATAATCACCTGGACCAGATGGATCACAACCCAGATTTCTGAAAGGGATAGCTGAGGAGATAGTGGAGGTATTGGTAGTGATCTTTCAGGAATCACTGGAGTCAGAGAGGGTCCTCAGGGACTAGAAAATGGCTAATGTAACACCTCTGTTTAAACAGAGAGGGCAGCAGAAAACAGGAAACTAAAGGCAAGTCAGCCTGACCTCAGTTGTTGGTAAGATTTTAAAGTCCATTATCACGGATGAGATTTTGGATTTCTTTGAAGTGCATGGCAAACATAGGGTGGACTCAGCACAGTTTCATTAAGGGGAAGTCATGCCTGACACGTCTGTTGCAATTCTTTATGGAAGTAACAAGCAAGTTTGACAAAGAAAAGCCAGTCGATGTGCTCTATTTGGATTTCCAAAAAGTCTTAAATGAAGTGCTACACAGGAGGCTGCTAATTAAGATAGGAGCCCACGGTGTTCTGGGCAAGGTATTGGCATGGATAAAGGATTGGCTAACTGACAGAAGGCAAGGAGTGGGAATAAGAGATCTTTTTCAGAATGAAAGCTGGTGTCTAATGGGGTTCTCCAGTGGTCAGTGTTGGGACCACAAGTATTCACATTATACATTAACAATCTGAACAAAGGAACTGAGGGCATTGTTGCTAAGTTTTCAGTTTTCACAAAGGTAGGTGGAGGGGCAGTCTTATGGTCTAAATCAATAAAGCATCAATTTTTTGAGAGTGTGGTGGAAGTTTTCTCTTTGTAAATTCCAGCGAGTTATCTCACTCAAATTTCTGCTGCTCACCTCGTGATCCATGTCCCCCATTTGCAAAGAGGGATTCTTACAGTATCTTGCATTCACTAGCAACAAAACTGCTCATTACGGCAGTGACTGGAACACATTTATTACTCAGTTACAGTCCAAAATAAACATTAGCAACCATCAATAGCTCTGTGGAATAGATGGTCGGGAGAACAAGGAAAGGAATAAAGAAAAAGAAAAGCTTCTGAGGGCACATATGTGTCAAGGGGGGGTCACTTCAATGCAAATAAAGCATCACTTTTGACAATATATTGGCACTTAAAATCATCACCTGGTCCAATTGACTGTCATTGTAGCTGCAGCTGCAAGAATGAAGCTACCGATGCAACCCATCCTCAACTCGGCTATTCCTACTTTAACATCCATCACATCTTACCTGTTGAAGTTTGGAGAATTATATGTTATAATACCTTTAATCAGAAGAAATGTTCAACTTTTTTAAATGCAAGGAAAAACAAAAAATAAACTTTTGCATTTTCTTCTGGATTTAAACAAAGGCTGCTTACCTTTCAAGCAACAACAAATCTGTCTGTGAATGAAGGTTTCAACCAATTCAGAGTCATTGGAAAATAATGTCAATTAAAGGTTATTGTGCCTTGCTGCACTGCTGTATCATGCTGAAAATGATCTCTGTTCAAGTCTTCTGTTTTTTAGCATCCATCACATCGTTCTTTTTTGACTCCTCTAGTCGTTCAAGGCTCAGCTTGCAAGAATTAGTCAGCATGCATTATTTGGGCTCTACAGCAATGAAAATCCTGACCTCAAAACTGATCCAAGTATTGGAACCTCATCTTCAAGAGGGGTAACATCTATTCCAAGGAGGTCCCAGTGGAACAATAGGTTCCATCCTGTCTCTGCTTGGCCTTAGGGGGTTTCTATTTGGAGTTACTAGCTATGGTTGCAGAAGGTAGTCTTGTGTCCATGCAACCATCCTTGTAAGGCATCTGATCCTTGGAATGGAGCAGGGTCATGAGAGCCCTTAAACATATAGGCATCACTGCAATTTCTAGAGTCCTATTATGACATGGCAGTGAACCCTTCTATTAATTAAACCAAACACACAGAAAAGCTCACATCACCTTGTAATCAGTTAAAATATGAGTGATAGTGAACTCCCAAATTCCACTATTTAAAGAAAATAATATCAATTTATTCTTTAACTCTAAAAGTGATCATCAAACAACACCTATTCACAACTCTAAGCCGCCCTTTCTCGTAACTGCTTATTATCTGCCTCCACTCTGTAACAATAAATTGTTCCAATAAAACACTTATAAAAATTACATCAACTTAATTTCAAAACCATACAGTGGCTATAATTATCAGTATCTTTTTTTTTAATCTGAGGATCTCCCTGGGTCGTCTTCTTTTGTTTTACTTTGAAGATGTTTTATTGAAAAGATACCTCTGACAGAGAGTATTTAAAATGGCAGTTACTCTGTTTGACTTTCAAAATGCCTGCCTTTGTTTATACTCACAACTTCGGGATCATCTCATTGGTTCAACCTTGGCAAAACAATTAATTCAAACGCGATTGGATTTTAGTATCATGGGGCATAATTTAAACTGATTGGTTATATTCAAATTGTTGTCAAAACAGCAACTAACTCATACCTATTTCACAGCCAAATGTTACATATTTTCAACTTTCCAGTACATTCTGGGATTCAAGTAAGTCATGTGACAGGTGCTTGTAAGCTCTCAATACAAAACAGCATTCACTCTCTCTTAAGGTGCAGTACCTTCAACCTCATAACAGTATCCATTCCTGACCTTTAAGATGAGATGCCATTGATCAAAGATGACTTGTACATTGACCATTTTGATCCTTTTTCTCTTAATGAAGTCAGCCAGATGATGAAATGATGGTTTCAACACAATGCGTGTACTGTCACAAGGTCATGTCCCTGGGGGAAAGCCTACCTTGGCAAAGTCTACTACTCTTGTTGCAGAACTAATCTTATTACAGAGAAGTGAAATAGAGTGGTGTGATCTGTGCATATTCCAGTAACAGTCTTGATACATTTAATTGAGTTGAGTGTTGCAAGATCATACACCAATCTCCAGTGGATGCTTTAAAGTAGCCAGTTGTCTAAAATCCAATACAGCTGTCACCTTGATGGTCATTGTGCTGGATGGCCACCAGGCCATTCAGATGACAAGCCCTTCTCCAGCAGATTAAATAGTTTTGTGGTCCTGGGACATCCTTAATCTGTGATAGGACTGTGCCTCAGTAATTTGGAGGAAATGGCATAGAGTACAATCAGCTGTGGTCCTGCTACTTCTCTGCATCCTGAGGGGACATTTTCTTGTGTCATCTTCATCTTCTGTATCCACTGGAGATTGCTGCTATTCCTCGACTTGGTGATGCATTTGCTCCTTTTCAACCTTTCACATAGTCAGGAAAGGTTTCAACGTTTTGGGCATTTATCCAAGGTTAGTAGGGACAAAAATGGTTCCAGAAAAGAAGGATACAATTTGGCCCATTTAGCCTATGTCCACTGTTTGATGTTGCAATTCCTTAGAGAGACATTCCTTTCAATGTCTCTCTGAATTTTGTATATTGCACAAAGTTATTTCTTCATTCTTAAATTGTAAGGTACAAATGACCCTGGCCTCAATCACTCTGGAGAAAAAACATATTGGTACTCCAACAACTCTCTGCATAAAGAAGTCTTCTTCTAACCACTTCTATCACTTTCAAATGCTGGTGTTAAGTTAATGATTTCCTAATCTCAGGGTAGTTTGTCTGCCCCCACTTAAATCCATTCACAACCTTAAAAATATCTTTTAGTAGATGAATAAATATTAAAAGCCATGATCTACATGTTATTTCCTGATCAATGCTTTGTAACTATCACTTCAGCATAAGAATTCTCATTTGGGCAATCATTTTCTTTCTTCCTTTTAACCTTCTCTGATTCTCTGGAAAAGTCGAAGCATCACTCCTTCAAATGTGTTCATCCTATTGAGTTTGCTTGTTACACCTTAGATTATTTGCTTGTCATATTTCAGGAAAGTTGTTTATTTTTAAAATAATGGGAATTACATTGGAATAAAGTTGTGTCATAAATCAAAGAAGAATATACAATCTCTATGTTAATGAATTTCCAGAATTCACTACTTCTTTTGTGATACAATAGTTTCAGTGTAATGTTTTAACAATGGTTGAGTTAGCTAGTAACACTACTTTGCGAAGTATAAATCAGCCTCACAAAAGATTGAAATGAAACTTTGATTTGACGTTGCTGTCACCACTAATAGAAATAAAAGTGCTTGGATTTTCCTCTTTAAAGAGCCAGTTAGCAAAACATCTGATATTGGGAAAATATTACGAGGAAACTTTATTAGGAAAGGAGTAACAAGGTATTTTGTGAAGATAATGCAATCAAACAGTATCAATATGGTTTTGTGAAAGGGAAATCATATTTGACAAATTTGCTCAAGTTCTTTGAGGATATAACAAACAGAGTTGATAAAGAGGATCCATTAAATTTCATGTATTTGGATTTTGAGAAGGTGTTCAACAACATGCCAGATAAACAAAACCTATTGCACAAGACAGAAGCTCATGGTTTTGGGTGCAATGTATAACCATGGATTGAGGATTGTTTAACATACTTTGGTAGAGAGTTTGGGTTAATGGGTCTTTTTTTCAACAGGTAATGAAGTAGACTGCAACAAGAATCAGATCTAGAGCCTCAATTATTTATTATCTATATTGGTAACTTGGTGGAATAGTCAGACTATAATATATCCATATTTGATGATATATAAAGAATGTGGGAGAGCATGTTGTGATGCAGACTTAAGAATTTGCGAAGAGATATAAATAGGTAAGTGAATGGGCACAAAGTTTGGCATTTAGAGTTAAATGTAAGAAGTTGCGAGATACTTACTTTGTTAGAAATAATTAAAAGGCAGATTATTATTTAAGTGGTGAGAGATTCAATAAAGATGCAGCACAGAGAGGTCTAGGTGTTCTTATGCATGAAACACAAAATGGTTTCTTGAAGGCGCAGTAAGAAATTAAGAAGGCAAATGGAACTTAAAAACAGATGAGTCTTATTGCAACTATATAGGGTGTTGGTGAATGTGCATCTTGAGTACTGGGCACAGTTTTCATCCTTGTATTTAAAAAGGATGCAATTGCATTGGAAGCTGTTGAAAGGAGACTGACTAGGCTGATTCCTGGAACAAAGGGGATGCCTATCAAGAATGGATAAACAGGTTAGAAGTTTATTTATTTGTGTTAGGAAGAATGAACAGTGACCTTATTGAAATATAAAAGAACATGGGGAGGCTTGACAGATAGATGATGTTGAAAAGATGTTTCCACAAATGGGGCAACCTTGAATAGTGGTTTAATAGGGGATGTAGTTTCAAACTTTGGGGCAGCATGGTAGCTCAGTGGTTAGCACTACTGCTTCACAGTGCCCAGGACCCAGGTTTGATTACACCTTTGGGTGATTGTCTGTGTGGAGTTTGCACATTCTCCCTCTGTCTGTGTGGGTTTTCTCTTGTTGCTCTGGTTTCCTCCCAGAGTCCAAATATATACAGGTTAGATGGATTGGCCAAGCTAGATTGCCTATAGTGTCGAGGGAATGTGCAGGTTAGGTGGATTGGCCAAGCTAAATTGCCCATAGTGTCGAGAGAATGTGCAGGTAAGGTGGATTGGCCAAGCTAACTTGCCCATAGTATCAAAGAGATGAGCAGGTTAGGTGCAATGGCCAAGCTAAATTGCTCATAGTGTCAAGGGGATGTGCAGGTTAGGTGGATTGGCCTTGGGAAACTTAGGGTTTTAGGGACAGGGGTATGGGTCTGGGTGGTATGCTTTTCAGATGGTCAATATGGACTCTATGGCTGAATGGCCTGCTTCCACACTGTAGGGATTCTATTTTAAAAAGTGGATACTCATTTAAACCTGAGCTGTAAAGGAATTTCTTCTCCCATATAGTAGTGAATGTTCGGAATCCTCTTTGAAAGTTCTGGAGGTCAGATATCAGGGATTTGACAAATGTGCTGAGCTGGTATGAAAGATCAAATCAGCCATAATCTTGTGTAATGACAGGCAGGCTTGAGGGAGTTTAATGGTCAATTTCTTTTTTTTAATGTTCTTATGAGGTCATGGAGTCATAGAGATGTACAGCATGGAAACAGATCCTTCGGTCCAACTCGTCCATGCTGACCAGATATCCCAATTCAATCTAGTCCCTCCTGCCAACACCCGGCCCATATCCATCCAAAGCCTTCCTATTCATATACCCATCCAGATGCCTCTTAAATGTTGTAATTATACTAGCCTCCACCACTTCCTCAGGCAGCTCATTCCATACACGCACCACCCTCTGTGTGAAAAAAGTTGCCCCTTAGGTCACTTTTATATCTTTCCCCTTTCACCCTAAACAAATGCCCTCTAGTTCTGGACTCGCCCACCCCAGGGAAAAAAAACCTTGTCTATTTATCCTATCCATGGCACTCATGATTTTATAAACCTCTATATCACCCCTCAGCCTCCGATGCTCCAGGGAAAACAGCACCAGGCTATTCAACCTCTCCCTATAGCTCAAATCCTCCAACCCTGGCAACATTCTTGTGAATGTTTTCTGAACCCTTTCAAAGTTTCATAACATCTTTCCGACAGGAAGGAGACTAGAATTGCATGCAATTTTACAACAATGGCCTAACCAATGTACTGTACAGCTGCAACATAACCTCCCAATTCCTGTACTCAGTACTCTGACCACTAAAGGAAAGCATACCAAACACCTTTTCAACTATCCTATCTACCTGTGACTCCACTTTCAAGGAGCTATGAACCTGCACTCCAAGGTCTCTTTGTTCAGCAACACTCCCCAGGACCTTTCCATTAAGTGGATAAGTCCTGCTAAGGTTTGCTTTCCCAAAATGCAGCACCTCACATTTATCTAAATTAAACTCTATCTGTCACTTCTCAGCCCATTAGCCCATCTGATCAAGATCCCGTTGTAATCTGAGGTAACCTTCTTTGCTGTCCACTACACCTCCAATTTTGGTGTCATCTGCAAACTTACTAACTACACCTCTTATGCTCACATCCAAACCATTTATATCAGGCAAATTAGCAAATAGGATGAGTGCAGTTTAGGAAACCTGGTTGGCATGGGCAAGTGGGCTGAAGGTATTACTGCAAAGGATTTTAATAACTGAAAGAAAGTGAGAACTGCCGATGCTGGAGATCAGAATCAAAAAGTGTGGTGCTGAAAAAGGAACAAGGGCTTATGCCCGAAATGTCAACTCTCCTGCTTCTCGGATGCTGCCTAACCTGCTGTGCTTTACCAGTGCTACACTTTTTGACAAAGGATTTTAATAGGCAAACAAATGTACATTAATGTGTACCAACAGTATTGTGTTTATGTTTCACTGTATGTGTAACTTACTGCAAATACAAATACTCTCACAATCTGATGCTCTGCTATAGACAAAACAAAAACAAAGAGAATATCAATTACAAACAGAAAATAAGAATTCCAACCTCTGCATATGCCTCACTTCCTCTTCAAATTGGAATTTTGTATGCACTTGTTCAATATATACACCATGTACACTGTTTTGTATTTGATAATGTTTTTGCCATGATGATGTATAGTGGCGAAATTATCACAAGTAGGGAAAGTACAGTGTTAATCTTCCCAAAGTGTATCTAGATTTATTCATAAATTCTTCCTGCATTGAGTTGGTTGAAATAGGATATATTTTAATTATGCAGTGTGCTGGGCAAGCTGAGAATTTTCTTCTCAACTAGGATCAACCATCAAAAGAAAGCTGTGCTCCCTGTCCACTTAGAAACTGTGACACTATTGACTTTTTTGAGCAGCCTGTCACACAGTGATGCTAATAAATAAATAAGCATCAAAGCATAGTTACTGAAATTGTTCAGAATAAATTTTCATAATGATAGTGATGTAAATTTATGTTGGTGTCTTGTAAGAAAAAAACAAGCTACTGCTCTGCCAGGAATATAACAAATCTTGTATGAATAAATCTTGTTTGATAAAGCTGAGTTATTCCTTGACAAATGACTGTGTCAGAGACAACATATTCAATTCAAGGTACAGGCAGTTTCTTTTCCTGCACAGGTCAAATTCAGCTAATTTAAACCACTTCTTACAAAGGTAAGTCAGACTGTCACTTCTTACAAAGGTAACTTTACTTCAGTAAAACTTGCGTCTGTCACACATTTCACACATTGAGAATAAAAAAAATCAATGGATAACTACTTCACTTATTTATGACACTTATTTATAATTGACAGGAAATTAAATGTGCATGGCTCAAATAATTTATTTTTATGAATCATGGTCCATTCCTAGTTACTGTATTTAATGAGTGCATACATTATCTTCAGCAACATCTGCCACAAGTTTGTTCTTTCCCTCAACATCAAGAATAAGAGTGGTCTATTTTAAACAGCAGCAATGTATCTACTTTTATGAATGCGTGGAATGCTGTCTGCTCACTTTAGATTTATTCTGTTGTGTTGGGGTGAGCTTCATAGAAGCAGAGTTTAGGGAAAAATACTCAATTACACCCAACAAAGCAGCTGGCAATTTGAGTGCTCATTATATGCCATGTCTTTGAAAGTTGAAATAATATATGTACAACTTTCAGTATTGGCAATGACAATTGTGATGAATTCAGTTCTATGTACATTGTCATTCCCACAGAAAATGGAACTTCTCTCATATAATTACAAGTAAAAGATACTAATGCACTATATTGTTTGATCTTTAGTCCAATACAAGTTCAACATGAGAGTAGGAGCAAATATGTGTGGAGATGGATGAGGTAGGGGCGAAGTCCTGCTCAAGGATAGGGTAAACCACAGCAGGAGTTAAAGATGTAATGGTTTTGTGTTTGAGTGCCTTCAATTGCAGGCCTAGTACCTTGCACAGTAAGATAAAACTCTGCTGGTCACAATTGCAAGTTTTCTGTGACACATGAATTGTATCTGCTACAGGATGAATGTTCCAGAATATACTTTCCTACTTTCAGCTTTTTTAAAAAATTGAAGGATAGAAACAATACAACTGCAACTCCAGCATTCAAAGAATTTGTTTTGTTGTTGACATAATATTGTGCATGAAATGAAACCTTACCAATGAAACATGCTTGTCCAGAAAAGTTTACTGTGATAACATATTCTTCTGAAATTGCAATGTCAGAATTATTTGATGAATTAAGTGTATATCATCTGATGGAATGGACACCCCCTCTGCTTACCACTGTGGTGTATGTGTTCCTACAGTTAACTACATATTCTGTTCATAGTTGCAAACTGTCGTAATTTTCTTTCGGCCTTTACTTTTTTTAACATCAATACAAATAAATTCTGAAGGCATCTCTGGGAATTGTTTTGAAATAATCCCTTATTTATGTTATGTCAGTTGAATCATTCATTGATCTAATCTATCATTTCAATTTCTCAAATGTAGTTTGCCGATATACAGATGTTTCACTTTATTTTTGCAGATTTTCCTTAATTACTCTCCTTTCTTAAATTTATCCCTTTTCATGACATGCTGCTCCATTCCTCAGTCCTGTACTGTTATTGTCAGTCTAATGTCAATTATATAAAATGAGTCAATGGCCTTGGCATCAGTGGCTTCAAATTTTCCCTGCTATTTTGTGGAGAACCAGTGCAGATACAGTGAGCTCATGATCAACAGAGATATGTCTGAGCTTAAGAGTGGGCGAGCAAGTAATATTCCACATAATAGGATTCCAAGCCAAAATCTTATTCATAGCCCAGTGTGCTGAGGAGCCTTGCTATCACATGACTACTGAAATCATTTGCAGAAAGCTCTCAGTTCCAAACAAGGGCAATTGGAGTTGAATTGTAAACGCTGTTTCTCCCTCCCTCATTGCTGCCCAGAACCATTCACTATATTCCAAATACATTCTGATCAGAGCCTTATACAGCCTCAGCATTACATTGCTGGTGTTGTATTCTAACCCTCTCCAAATGAATGCAAACCATTGCATTCCTGACTGTCAACTGAACTTGCATGTTAACCTTAAGAGATTCCTGAAGTAGAACTCCTAAGTCCATTTGTGCTTCAGATTTCTGAAGCCTTTCCCCATTTAAAAGAGAGTCTATGTCTCTTCTTTCTACCCAAGTACATCACCTCAATTTTGACACAGTGTATTCTATCTGTCATCTTTTTGCCAATTCTTCTAGCCTGTCCAAGTCTTCCTGCAGCCTCGCTGCTTCCTCAACCCCAAAAGGCCCTGGTCATATGCAAGCTTATCAACAGTGCTCTCAGTTCCTTTATTCAGATTAATAAAGTATATTGTGAACAGTTTCTATCCCAACATGGACCTCTGCAGAACGCCATGAGTCACTGTCTGCTATTCAGATAAAGACTCTTTCATCCCCACTCTCTGCCTTCTACCAGTCAGTCCATATCAGTACCTTGCCCCTAACAACATGGACTTTTACCTTATTTAGCAGCCTCTTGTACAACACGTTGTCAAAGGCCTTCTGGAAATCCCAATAGATTATATCAACTGGTTCTCCTTTGTCTAACTTGCTCATTACCTCCAAAATTACTTCTAAGAGATATTGCAGGCTTGATATGCCCTTGATGAAGCTATGCTGATTCTGCCCTATTTTACCATGGACTTCCAAGTACTCTGCAATCTTATCCTTAGTAATGGACTTTAAAACCTTACCACCGACCGAGATCAGGCTAACCGGCCTGTAGTTTCCTGCCTTCTGCTTCCCTTGTTAAATAGGGGTGTTATATTCACCATTTTTCAGTTCTTTAAGACCATTCCTGACTCCAGAGATTCCTGAAAAATCTCCACCTGTATCTCTACAATACCTTCAATTGTCTCCTTCAGAACCCTGAAGTGTTGTCCATCTGGTCTGGGTTAATTTATCCACCTTCTTATCTTTCTGCTTCCTCATCCCCTTCTCCTTCTCCTTCATGATGGCCACTACATTCTCATGTGGCTCTTGTAGTTCTGGTATCATACAGGTGTCTTCCACTGTGAAAACTGATGCAGAGTTTCTGTTCCGTTCTTTCACCATTTTTTTGTTCCCCATGATCATTTCTCCAGCCTCATTTTCCAACGGTCTAATGTCCACACTTGCTTCTCTCTTACCTTTTAAATATCTAAAAAAAACATCATGGAAATTGCTGTCTAAGGATCTTTGGTGAATTTTTGCAGTGCTTGTAAATGTGGTGCCAATCAAGTGGACTGCTTTGTTCTGCTTGGTGCCAAGCTTCTTGACCTGCACCCCATCCAGGCAGGTAGCGAGTATTCCATCACAGCCTAACTTGTGCATTGTAGATAATGGAAAGACTTTGGTGATTTAGGAGGTGATTTACTCACTACAGTGTTTTTAGTCTCTGAGTTGCTTCTGTAAGCCACCATGTCTATGTGTGATTCCAGTTGAGTTTCTAGTTAATGGCAACCCCAAGAATATTGATATTGGGGAATTCAGTGATGGGAATACTATTGAATGTCAAGGGACAGTGGTTGGATTATCTCCTATTGGAGATGGGAATTGCCTGGCATTTATGCAATGAAAATGTTACTTGCCACTTGTCAGTCCAAGCTTGCGTTTTGTCCAAATCTTGTTGCATTTGAACATGGACTGTTTTAACATTAAGGAGCTGTGAATGGTGCTGAACATTGTGTAATCATCAACAAACACCTCACTACTGACCTTATAGTGGCGGTCAGGTCATTCATGAAGCAGGTGAAGATGGCTGGGCCTAGGACACAACCACAGAGATGTTCTGGAGCTGAGATAACTGACCTCCAACAACCACAACCATTTTTCTATTTGCCAGGTATGATTCCAGTTTGCTAGGGCTCCTTCATGCCATTCTCGGTAGAATGTGACCTTAAATGTCAAGGGCTGTAACTCTCATCTCATCTCTGGATGTTTATTCATGTTTAAACAAAGACTGTAATAGGGCCAGGAACTGAGTCACCTTGGCAGAAAGCAAACTGGACATCATTGATCAATACATGTATTCCTCTTACATCTGATTCCAGCTTCTCCCTCTCAATTTACAGGGTGAATTTTATCATGTTATGGTGCTGCCCCCAATTGTTTCTTCACCTTAAGCTCACTAATCAAGTCTGCCTCATTACTCATCACCAAATTCAGAACTGCTTGTTCCATAGAGTGCTCTATCACAAGTGCTCAAAAAAGCCACCTTGTAGACATTCCACAAATTCATTTTCCCTCAACCATAAACTCACTCAGGCTGTATCACACTCCAGATGTGATCTCTCCTTCCTGACTGTGTGAAACTTACTGATTTAATGTTGATTGTTTGAGGAATGCTTCCTGCAATATTCCCTAACTGAGCAATACTTCAAATGTTTTTTTTTTGACAATTCAGTTTTACTTCAGTTTTATGGCATTAGAGGAGCAAATGGCAAGTTGGTGTAGCCAAGTTACATCTCTGACTTTCATGTTGGGTCTTACCACTGTGTGGTCTCTATCCAACTGGTACGGGATGGGAAGCTGCATATGAACAAGTGAAATTATGTAATAATGAGATGTTGATTCTTGTAAATAGGCCTCTTCATACTCACCAGTGAAAATATCTGTTTGGAAAATGGGACTTTCTGCTCTCACTGTCAAGAATCTATTTGCTGACTATTTCACATGATTTCCCACCTTATTCACCAATTCTCACAATGTCCCATGCCTGGGAAGAACCAAAATGAATCTATCAACTTTGTAATTATGTTTGCTTTAACAATCCAAAGGGCACCTGAACCCTCCCATAGATGTCCCTAAACTGAACCATAATAGGACCCCACATCCAATAAGTTTACACCTTCCCTTGAAAAGTGTAAAACCTACAAGTCATGTGTGCCACTGATGAAGATTGCATGTGTTTGAAAGCAGTTGCATGTAATACCTTAACAGTTTCAGTGATTGGCTTTCCTGAATTAGCATTCTAGCACCATTTTGACAAAGATTGAAATCATTTCTTTCATTCTCACAAAATTCAGGCCAGTACATCACACATACTCATAATAATTGTACAAATTAATTTGCCTTATGCAAACTACACAATTTTATTTGGAACAGTAATTATTGGTGCTGTGAGAATATGGCAGTTTCTTCTTTTCTTTCAATTTCTGTTCTTATGTTTAATTAAGGTAAATGAATTATTCCTGTTTATTCAGGCATTATATAATGCAGCGTGCCTGCCTGTTTGAATGCAAATTCTTGAAGATTGATATTTTGTACACCTTGAATCAGGCAGAAACACAAGTGATGTTTAATTGCAGAAATCATTTCAAATTGTAGAGAGTTGATACAGAGAAGCAATGAGATTGAAGGTTTGATGAGCCTAAAAACCCTTTCTCTCATTTGCAAAATTTATCTCATGTTCATGATGCTAGAAAGGTGTATTTGATGGCCAGACTGCTTCATTCCCATTGGTATTGGTTATACAATATCTCCCAATGCTGGAGGAAATACAAATGGCATCACTGATGCTGTCCCAATATTGGGTACAGTTGAAGGAAAGAAATTGGAAGAAGGCAACAATAAAGAGCAGTTAATACACATTTTATTTCAGAATACTCCATTTCACCTTGTCTCTTGTGCATTTTCATACATGTGTAAAACAATTTATTCAGACTGCACATGACAAGGCCCAAACCTCCCCAAATTATAAATAAAATGACAACTTATTGAAAATAAAACGTATATGTAGCTTAAATATATTTAGTTTTCATTTTTGACAGGCCAATCTACTCATATTTCAGCTCTGAAACAGGAAATATTTCAAGTTTGCCCACAGAGCAGAATTGCTTTATGGTAATAAAAGCATGTAGCTCAAATAACGTTGGAATGTAAAAATCTATAATATTGTTAACAATTCAGGCTAAGCAACTTTGAATTATACAGAGGATCATTTGTCAAGTGCCAACTGTTGTCACAGAAGTATAACAGAGCCCATGCCAAGCAGACTGTTTGGGATGTAAAAAGGAGAAAAATACGACTGTAGGAACAGATTGAGTTCCAGCTTGTATGAGGGCGATTCACTTCTGAGAATTCATGCTGAGCCACTGGGGAAAGTCCTTGTTTAAAAAAAGTAATCATCATCTTGGCAATAGAAGAGTATTTGGAAAAGAACAGCATGGTATTTTCTTATGTGTTATTTGCAGGTAAGCAATGCCATTGTGCTTTCACACTGACATGGATGCCTTTATATTTTACAAGTTACATCATAGAGCAGGCTTTATCGAAAAGAAGAGTCACTACTTTCCGACAGAAGGCACAATGGCCTTATTTTGTGGAATTGATGAAGGAAAACTTGTTAATGTTGAGACCACCAATGAAAGGCGAATGCTGCCAAGGACAGGGCGGTGTACGGCCACTGGTCACAAAGACATTTGCATTTAAAGACAGTAACACAAGATTTTACTGAGCTTACCCCAAAGATATGGTGGCAGAGTGAAAGCAGCACAAAGGAAATTCAGTTTCCAACAAATTTGGGTGAACAAACTCAACCGATCTCATAGATGTCATCCACATAAGAAAAGTTCCAAGATGTATAAATGTTACTAGGTTATTTTCCAAATTTTCCAAGGAACTGTGCTAACGTACATTATATTTGCAATCAATAAAAGTGTTTTTCTCTTGCTCTAATCTTTGCTTGCTTTGAAACAGCATAATGTATCAAGGTCTAGATTAGAGTGGTGCTGGAAAAGCACAGCAGGTCAGGCATCATCCGAGGAGCAGGAAAATTGACGTTTCGGGCAAAACCCCTTCATCAGGAATTGAAGGGCTTCCCGTTGAAAGCCTTCTGCCCGAAACATTGATTTTCCTGCTCCTCGGATGCTGCCTGACCTGCTGTGCTTTTCCAGTACCACTCTAATCTAGACTCCGGTTTCCAGCATCTGCAGTCCTTGTTTTTACCATAATGTATCAAGGTTCTGACCTCTGAATAATTTCCATTGCGGAATAGCGGTATTGATGGCAGTCAGAGCCAGTCTTACAGTGGAATTTATCTGAAGCTCAGATTCTAGTAAATGATGTAATCCTGTCTCTGTGTCCACTGTGTAGTGTAACCTCTTGTCTTAGATATTTTTAGGGAAGTGGGAATGGCCAAGGAAAATGGTCTTTCCAAATGCAACCTCTTAAATAAACTCAGTTATATTACATTCCTCCTTTCAAACTCTCATTCCTTGGGGTAAAAAAAACAAAATTAAAACAATCTAAAAAGGGTGCCCTCATTTCTATTTTTTAAATTGCTTTAATTGGATGACTTTCTGACAAAACTATTTCAATCCTTTGCCATTTGAGTGCCTTATGTTAGTATGACCAATGCACGAAGAAATTGTTTTGTTATCTATCAGTCATTGTGAAGCAAAATTGAGAATAGTCGAGAGTTTTAGGATATGATTGTATCATTGCTCACAGGCTAACTGATTTTGTTTTATAACAGGCTGGATTGGCCATCCTTCACAAGCCCCACCATTATGTACTTTCCCATAGGTATACTGAAAACTGATCTGGAATGTCTAACATGACTGAATAGGCTTCTTGTCGCACAGTGATAATGTCCCTGCCTCAGAGCCAGGAGGATTCAGTTTAAGATCCACCTATCCCTGCACTGCGTAATAACATGACTGAATGGACTTGATTAAAAATATCTAAATGACTGGTTTTCTTCTCCTCTTACAGGCACAGAATCCATTGCTTGCAGTTTTTTTTTGACCAGTGCTCCATGCAAGAATCAGCTAACTTATTACAGATAAGGAGTGGAAGCTAGGATGTGCCAAACTACACAACTTAGTGACATATTAGATAGTGTGATGAAGAGCCTAATCTTCACTGCAGACAGATATCTGTAAAACTAATGTATGGCATTCTGTTGCGGCAACAATTTTGATTAAATTTCTTTGTTACCAAGACACCTGTCTACAGAAAGATGTGGGTTATGTTCAAAGCAAATGTAGAAAGGAACATGCATTTTAAAATTATTGTGCAATCCATGCCCAAGAGTAAACAGATCAGCATTAAATCAGTAGCATCAACTGTTGTGACAGGCTATGAGATGGTCTAATTGCAAAACATTTTGGAGTGAAGCAAAAAAATTACTGATATTTTCAGAAAAATCAATCATTCTTGGTTCTTAAAATAAAAGGGGAATTGAAGGATATCTGTGACCTGATCAATTATATTAAACCAAATGGAAATGCAACTGGTAACCGAACAGTGAGATTCAGCAGTTCAGTCATTGACACTGATATCCTGAGCCAGAATTTTATAGAACTGTCAAGTAAGGATTAAATGGCACCATTTTTTCCCAAGACATTTGTGCCTCGTGGATTTGCATTGAAACATCACAGATGCACTGCTTCTAAGTCATGCCCTTCTGAAACAGTACCTAGCTCATTAACTTTGTTCAGATCTCTGCAAAAGACGAAGCAATTCTTTTATTTCCTGTATCTATGACAGTACTAAAGAAGAAAAATGGATACCCCAAATGTTTGTTGAAGAGGACCCAAAGTTACTGCTCTTAGTATTTTCCAGTGATTTCACATTTTTTCAGCTACCGATGTTACATTAAGAAAAGAGACAAATCCACAATTGAGTTTTATGAAATTGTACTGCTTGATCTGAAAAAAAATTCATAGCTTAGATATTAATAATCAAAACCTCAGTGAGATAAAGAGAATTAAAACAAGCAAATGTGATACAATTTTGCTGCCCTGGGACCATATTTTAATTTGTGTGATTGACACTTGAGGGAGGCAAGAAAATACATGAGGAGAGGAACACACAAAGGCCATGTATGACATAGGGGAGGCTGAACATTTTCAAGAGGGAAAGATCCTTTGCTCCTCCTTCTGACCCACAATATCAAGGTTTCAGTTTGTTAGTTTCCCTGCACTTTCTCTGCTTTTGTACTTGCTTTAAACCTATTTGAACTTTTCACAATTTACAGACATGAAGGTAATTCTCTTTCTCTTTTCACTGATGCCACTACATCTGCTAAGTATTTCCAACATTTTCTTAAATTTGTTTCTATAGAAGTAGGTTTGATACAATTATCTGTATATCTCAAAAGCAGTGATTGATTAGCAATAGCTCATTGTACTAATAATAAATTATCTAACTTCAAATAACAATTGAAGAGCAAGTATCCTTACAAAACTTACCGAAAAATTTATTACAACACTTTAGTAGGCTATGATTTTTGTCATGATGGACAGTATATCCACAAAGGTGATAAATGGGAATCCTTAGTCTTATCTCAAACTGGAATTTCTCATTTTTGCATGTGTGCAATTCCTGGAGGTAATCAGGCTATTTTAAATGCCAGACTGCCTCCACTGAAATGAAAGTTTGTAGTCCCTAGCATCTAGAATGCAGAGTGTGAAGATTCAACCAGATGAGAAAAAGTCTACTATCTGTACGTATCTAGGTAAACCTTGAGAAAATGAGGTAACCCGTTGGATATGGTCCCAGGAGGTGCATAAAACCCTTGCAACTGCAACCTCTCAAGGTCTGTCAAAAACTCTGAAGAAGGATTAAAGTGTCAAAATATTCTGTCTGTAGATTTGTTCGCTGAGCTGGATGGTTTGTTTTCAGATATTTCGTTACCATACTAGGTAACATCTTCAGTGAGCCTCGAGATGAACCACCGGTCCTGTAGCCCACTTTCTATTTATATGTTTAGGTTTCCTTTGATTGGTGATGTCATTTCCTGTGGTGACATCATTTCCTCTGGTGATGTCATTTTCTGTTCTTTTTCTTAGGGGGTGGTAAATGGGATCCAAGTCAATGTGTCAAAATTACGAAGTGTTGGAAGAAAGTCTTATGTTTCCCCTTTTGAATCTTGTCCCAGGACCACTTTGCTTGAGGTAATGCACCTTGGGGATCGTGAAAATGCATGTGTCAGCGTAGAAAGTGCATAACTCATTGGAATTGCCAATGTTTGCAAGGAACTATGTTTAAAAAGTAGATTGTATTTCAGAGTGTCTATACATATAAAACTGTTATAGGATTTGTGCTCCATGATTGATTTCCCAACTATCATGATTGCAATGGACCACCAGTCACGTAAACATTTTGATTTTGACATTTTGCATTATTGTTGAGAATCATAGACAATATAAGCATGCCCTAAGTTTTGTCTGTGTTAATGTGGTACAGTGTTAATGTGGTACAGTGTACTATGGTACAGTGTTAATGTGGTACTTACAGCAGAGGTATATACTAGGTAGGTTGGCATGGCGAAGGAACTGCTGAAGCTAGTTTTAGATGGTGAGCTTGCGTAGGAGCTATAAAGTGCTATGGGGCTAAATGGAGGGAATAGAGTGGGACAAGGATGTATGAGAACTATGGGGATGGGTAGATCAGTGAAGGGTATCACAGGGTATCAGAGACCAAGGGAATGGATAGAAGGATATAGACTGGCATATATGTTGCATGAGGAACATTAACAAAATAAAAATTATTTTTTAATTTTCACAACTGTCTGATGAAGGACCGGTGGTCGGAAAGCTAGTGCTTCCAGATAAACCTGTTGGACTATAACCTGGTGTCATATGATTTTTAACTTTATTTTTAACCTTTGACCACAGTGCTGGAGCCCTGAGGCTCATGGGAATGGGCATCCCCTTAGGCTTGTCATGAGTTGCCCAGCCCACTGCCTCCCTAAGATTGAAAATTGGAAATGTAAGTGGTCATTCTTAAATCAGGATTCTCCCTACTTCTATGCACCTAACCCAGAAACAAAACAATTCAGCAGTGGTGTGTGTTTGTTATATAATCTTTGCAGTCAAACTTTAGACTATTGTCCAACAGTTTTGAACTCCATAGTGCGATATTGGGGATGTATGTTACACATGATGAAAATACAGTTTAAGAATATTTTATAATAGCCTTTAGATTTCCACATTATTCTTCACAAATCTGAACTTCCTTACATTAAAGCAGTGATGTTGAACACGAACAGTTTTGTCATTGTCACCTCAGTAATATCCAAGCCATTAGTTCAACAGTGGTTGTAAAAACCTAATGCTGCGGATTCCAACAGGAGCCATTAATATGTTTAATTAAAAAGTGAATATATTTGTTGAGCGTTTTGGAGGTCATCTGGGTTAGTTCTCTCACTTGTTTTCATACTTGTGGTTCACTGATCTGATTAATACTCTTTTTGCGGAAGGAAATAGATGGTTAGGTTATTGCTGGCTGGATAGTAACTAATGTTGTGTGGCCTAAATGTTTGAAATGATTTATACCATCCTAGGTAGTACTGCAATCAAAACAAAATATTAGTTTTTCTGCTATTGAATTTGCAATTGATTTTTTTTTTGCTTTATGTAGCAGGTCCAATCCGGATAGAAGAACGAGTCCTATTTTCAACGACTTCTTATGAAATAGTTACTTTTTTATATACTGTCAAAATGGCAGGAGGGCAAGGGGACTTATTTACATATTGTTCTTACTATTTCCCTTGATAAATCTAAAATTGATGCTTCAACTGGGTCAAACCGAGTATGTTTCTGTAGCTCATCAGAGAGAGTGCTGGTTGAAGTTGTCTAAGTGTCAAGTTTTATAGACGGTTTCCCTCCTTGGCCCCAAGCAGATTTTATGTCATGCTATTCTCTAAAAAGCACTTTGTTAGCACCATGATTGTATGGGCCTCACTTGCAATATTTCTTGCTTAAAAATGGCGGAAGTGCTTCTCACTACTGAGACCACCCGGGAATCCTGATGGTGGTGACACTTTTAAAGCCCAGACTTGGACCAGATCAAGTGCTGTCAGTCAGGAGCTGCCTTTCACAATAATAGGAGGCGAGCAAAAAGGAAATTACCTGAGGGCACATAGGAGGCATGTCTGACATTTCATTGCAAATACAAGTGCACTTCCTATTTTAAGTCATCACCTGTCTGATGCACTGTTATTATAACTGCAACTACAAGAACTAAACTACATGGGCTACCCATCTTTAACACCATTTCATCTTAGACCCCTGTCTATTGATGCGCTAATCTTCCCTAATGTCCAGCATCTTATCATTGCTAAATGTGGAAGCATCACATACTAGAAAGCCTTCAAATTGTTGAAACTGGTCACATTGAATCACCAGCAGCAAAGGTGCTGCATTTATTTTTTGGGAATTGTCTGGAATTTCTTGCCTTTCATCAACACAGTCTTACAGTCAATGAGTGATCATTGCTCCAAGCTCATACCTCTTGGAACCGGGTGTCAACAAAATATGGTGACTCAATGGTTGGTACTGCCGCCTCACAGCGACAGGGACCCAGCTTCAATTCAGCCTTAGGTAACCCTTTGTGTGGAGTTTGCTTGTTCTCCCCGTGTCGCACAGTCCAAAGATGGGCAGGTTAGGTGAATTGGCCATGCTAAATTATCCATGGTGTTCAGGGATGTGGAGGTTCGGTGCATTCATCAGGGGTAAATGTAGAGTAATGGGGTAAGAAAATGAGCCTGGGTGGGTTACTCTTCAGAGGGCTAGTGTGGACTTATTGGGCCTAATGGTTTGTTTGCACACTGTAGGGATTCTATGATATGATTTTTTAATGCAGGCTTTTCTGACTTGTTGTGCCTGATACTGCAGTGCTTTATCATGTTCCTTCTGCTCAATGCTCTCATCTTCCTCCTTAGAAGTCATCTGCTGTTCTCCCACTTCTTCAGCATCAATCACATCCTTTCTTTCCATGCGACAGTTGTGCAGAGCATAAAATGTTGTGATTATGTGGTAGCACTCAATCTGCACTGTACAACAAGGCTCACATAGACTGATGAAAGCATCAAAACCTCATCATTAGCAAACCCATTACCTGCTCCACAATGGCCCTCGTTAAAGTATTGGCTGTGTTGTATTTATTGTCAATTTTAATCATGAGGGTTTCACCATGGAGTCATCAGCTAGAGTTGCAGAGGGTAGTCCATGTCTCCCAGGATCAATCTGTAAGCTGAAAAATGTGTTGCTGGAAAAGCGCAGCAGGTCAGGCAGCATCCAAGGAGCAGGAGAATCAACATTTCAGGCATAAGCCCTTCTTCAGGAATGAGGAAGGTGTGCCAAGCAGGCTAAGATAAAAGGTAGGGAGGAGGGACTTGGGGGAGGGGCATTGGGAATGTGATAGGTGGAAGGAAATTAAGGCGAGGGTGATAGGCCAGAGAGGGGGTGGGAGGCGGAGAGATTGGGAAGAAGATTGCAGGTCAAGAAGGTGGTGCTGAGTCCAAGGATTGGGACTGAGATAAGGTGGGGGGAGGGAATTAGGAAGCTGGAGAAATCTGCATTCATCTCTTGTGATTGGAGGGTTCCTAGGCTTTTCAGCCACGTTCTCAAACAGAAACATTCACCTAGGAACCCTCCAACCACAAGGGATGAATGCAGATTTCTCCAGCTTTCTCATTTCCCCTCCCCCCACCTTATCTCAGTCCCAACCCTTGGACTCAGCACCGCCTTCTTGACCTGCAATCTTCTTCCTGACCTCTCCGTCCCACCCCCGCTCCGGCCTGTCACCCTAACCTTAATCTCCTTCCACCTATCGCATTCCCAACGCCCCTCCCCCAAGTCCCTCCTCCCTACCTTTTATCTTAGCCTGCTTGGCACACCTTCCTCATTCCTGAAGAAGGGCTTATGCCCAAAATATCGATTCCCCTGCTCCTTGGATGCTGCCTGACCTGCTGTGCTTTTCCAGCAACACATTTTTCAGCTCTGATCTCCAGCATCTGTAGTCCTCACTTTCAATCTGAAAGCTGTCCCACCCTTGAAAAGTAGCAGAATAAGAGTGTTCCCAAGTACATAGTGATCATGGCAACTCCCAGGGTACCTGGCACAGGCTTCAAAAAGCACCTAAAGGGGTCAAAGGGTATGGGAGTGAGGGTGGAAATGAGATACTGAGATTGCATGATCGGCCATAATCATATTGAATGGCTTTCTGTCAATGACATTAGCTGGATGATATTATGCCATTCTCAATGCAATGTGTGTAAAGTCAACCATACCTTACACCTGGAGGAAACCAGCAATATTGTCAAGGCCAACTGCCCAGGTTGCACCACTGACATTTTCACAGGAAAATGAGATGAACAGTGTGGTCGGGCATACATTTCACTGGTAACAACATTGATACATTTGTGCATCAAAAGTTCTGAGCTCCCACACAGACCCCATCAATGTATTCTTGGAAGGAGCCAATAGCATTAACGTATAGTGTAACTGTCACCTTGATGACCATCAGGATATGATGACTACCTCAGGTTTCAGGTCCTGCTCAAGTATTTGGCATTGTACTGTGACTGTGGCCCAGTATATCCTCAGTCAACGGTAGGTAATGACATGGAGGATGATGGACTCGGGTTCTCCTGTTCCACATTCACACTCAGTGTGACCTTTTCATGAGGAGGCTTTTAGTAGACTTTGGAGGTTGTTATGGTCTTGGGCTTGTTAGCGCATCTGTTTCTCCACAATTTCTTTGTGCCTTTGTAGCATCATGGCCACAGTGAAGATAATCTCTGCTATGGTTGGGTCCATTGATCACGATTCCAAAGAACATGTGAAGAATTAGTCCTACTTAATGCACATAATCAGCAGATGCATCACTCACAAATCTTAATTTTGCTTAATTCCTTGTGCAATGGCACATTGAGGACTCTGACAAGGAGAGCCAATATACTGCCTATTATAAAGTCTAGATATGGGGCCTTTATTCTGTCAAGTAACATCATGCAAATACTGTGGGAGATTGTAAGTGCTGTACAATTACTGTTACTTTGTCCTATACCCCCAAGAAAAGTAATATTCCATACATGTCAGGGAATTCTTAAAGTTCAAGGTGACAGGTGTGACAATGCTATGGCTTTAACAGGTACATTTTGTCCTGTTTTTTTTAATGAAGAAAGGTTGAGACCGAGATGTTGAACTGTCTGCTCAAAACTAACAAAATAAATAGCCTGTCAGGCCTTAGGGATTTCTTTAAAGTTGGAACAATAGAAGCAGCCTGAATGGGTTGGGGTCAAGCGCCGACAAAACCAGGAGTTTTTGTTTTAGCTTCCAGCAGTTCTTAGGTTCTTGAAACTGGATGTGGAAGTTTTTATTCTTCTCCCTGTTCAAATAAAATCTGTACTTTTCTTCTTACTGTTAAAATTGCATGAGACAATCTATTTTACTAAATGTGCCTTTGTCCATGGGATGTTACTATTTTTTGACCATAATGAATTACCAGATTTCCAGAGGCCATTCTGTCATGGCTAAAAGGATTGCAGAAGGGTTACTCCAATTTTTACCGAATACAGACTACCCAAAGAAATATAACTAGATCAAAGCTCAAATTTTACATCACAAGTACTCAAGTATGGATAGCTTAGGCATAAACCAATTCAAATCCATTGTGTACCATCCAGAATCAAAGACAGGATTAGAACAATTGCATCAAATGTTAAATATTGTGTGAAAGGCCTATAATCAAGAAGATAGGATAAAGGAATTCTATTTGTACTATTGCAATTACAGATGCACCTCATAAATCAACTGCATTCAGTCCATTCGGGTTAATATTTGGACATGTGGTGAGAGGACTATTGAAATTAATTAAGGAGAAATCCATGAGTCAGGGTTCAGAAGCCAAACATTTGGACTCTGTATCAAATTTTAGGGCAAGATTAAATATAGCATGTGAGTTGACTACACAGTATTTGAAAGTAGGTCAGCATATGATGAAACAGGAAGGAGACAATAAATCAAAAATTCACAATTTTGTGGTTGGAGATAGAGCATTACTATTATTCCCAGTGGAGGTGAACCTTTAAAAGCAAAGTTTAGTGGGCCTTACCAAATGGAAAGGAAATTGACTGAGGTAATTTATTTGATAAGAATGCCAGATTGAAAAACTCTCATAGAATATCTTGTATGAATATGTTCCAAAAGTATTTTGATAGGAAAGGAAATCAAAAGGAGAATGTAGTCATGATTGTAGCACATAATGAAGAACCAAATTCAAATGATTTTTGTTTTGGACAATCATCAAATTAAATTGAACAATGAGGAAATTCTCAAAAATTGGAATAAATTATTGAGTTACTTTCTAGGGGAAAATCAAAATGACCTGAAAGAATTGTTACAATTGTGGCAGGAGATATGTGGGAATAACCTAAGAAGTGATAATCTGATTATGCATGATGTAGGTATAAGAAATGCTGCTCCCATTAAGCCACATTCTTATAGACTTAATCCTCTGAGGTTGGTAAAATGTTCAAAAAGAGATTGAGTGAATGCTCAATGTGTTCTAGCATGTGTTCTAACACATCTGAACAGGTTAGTTAAAAATATAGTCTGTGCAGCATGGTGTAGGTGCTGCATATGAATTATGAAATGCCCTGCATAATTTGGCCCTTCATCCCCCTTACTACAACCCCATGAGCTCAATTTAATCAGATGTCCTGCTCCATTAACTGAGACAGTTATTCTTGTCGATTATTCTAAATAATGATTAATGTACTGATAAATTACTTAGCCTGCAACTATAAAATTGATCTACATTAATCACAGAGGAAGCTCTATCCAAGCATGAGAAAAATGGATTTTTTTAGCATTATCCATAACGTTGAAGTTGTCTTGTTAAAAATCTTAGGTTGAAATAGAATTTTGATTTGTCATTTTAATTGTTTGGTAATCAACAACCAACTTTGATATTGAGACCACTGGTCTGTTTAAACCTTGCTAGGTTCATTCTTATCATGCTTATAATTGATATAAAATTCATTGTGCCCTGTTCCTCCACTTTCAACCGAGTGGCAAAGTGAACACTCATGTCAAACAATCCTGACATGCTTTGTGGGATTACAGTATTTTATTTGACAGCTGCAATTTTAATGAGTGTTCTCCTGGACAGGGTTGTCCATACTTTCCACATGGCCTGGGGCGGTGATACTCAGCTTTTGGAGGTGAGGAAATTTATAAATGATAAGAAATGCGGATGTTCTAAATCAGAAACAAAAACACAAACTGCTGGAAAATCTCACTAGGTCTGGCAGCATTTGTGTAGTGAAATCAGAGTTAACATTTTGGATTGAGTGACCTTTCCTCAGAACTGGTGGTAGCAAGGATTAACAATCTAGCTCAGAGGGTGAATAGCTATTAATGGAGATTTTCTGCTTGGGGACCCTGCATCTTTCCAGACTCAATACTGGGTTCAATAACTTTAAGGCTTGACGTTTCCCATGTCCTTCCTCCAACTCTCACACACCAGGCCTTGTTATCACGTTGTTTGCAATTACACACAACCCATTATTTGCTACTAACAGTCTTCATTAACAGCTATTCACCCTCTGAGCCAGATTGTTATCCACTCCATTGTATATCAAACTGTTCTTCCCTCTCTTTGGGCTCAATCCCCACCTATCATTTACTCCTTTGCCCCCAACCCCCCTCCCCATATCTTCTGCATATAAACTGACATTTTCCTAGCTACTATCAGTTCTGAGGAAGGGTCATTTGACCCGCAATGTTAGCATGACTTCTTTCCACAGATGCTGGCAGACCCGCTGAGCTCTTCCAGCAACTTCTATTTCTGTTTCTAAAAGATGAAGTTTGACACAACAGTAAACATGATTTTTTTTTTAAAACAGCTGAGTAATTGATGATCTTTCAAGTGAACAACTACTAGAATGACCATTCAAATGTGCCACGTTGCAGAGCTAACTGATAAAAGATTTTTTCATTGCTTTTTTTAGTATTGCGAGAAATATTTTTCAGTATTCACTCAGCTCACTCGTCATTGCCCTGTCAGTCAGTCAGTGATTTATCCAGTCCGCCAGTCAGTTCACCAGTCACTCATCTTTCCAGTCACTCACTCACTCACTCTAATGCACTCCCAATCGTTCAATTATTCACCTGGTCCCGACAGTCAGTAACTCACTCATACTCTCAGATCAGTCATACACTCATATGACCCTTCTCCTCAGCAGTCTGACCATCATTATCGTCTAGGAGAAAGTGAGGACTGCAGATACTGGAGATCGGAGCTGGAAAGGTGTTACTGGAAAAGCGCAGCAGGTCAGGCAGCATCCAATGTGCAGGTGAATCGACGTTTCGGGCACGAGCCCTTCTTCAGGACCCCGAAGGACCCTTCTTCCTGAAGAAATGTCAATTCTCCTGCTCCTTGGATGCTGCTTGACCTGCTGCACTTTTCCAGCAACACATTTTCAGCCCATCATTGTCGTCCCCCCGCACAATGGTGTCTTAGAGACCATAGAGATATACAGCACAGAAACATACCCTTCAGTCCAATTCATCCATGCCCTCAAGATAAACTAAATAAATCTATCCCATTTGCCAGCACTTGGCCCATATCCCTCTAAGCCCTTCATATTCTTAGACCCGTCCAGATGCCTTTTAAATGTTGCAATTGTACCAGCTTCTACCACTTCCTCTGACAGCTCATTCAGCTTCCATAAAGGTTTAAAATATTGTGAGGGCCACAGATAGGGTAAAACTAGTCCACAACTGGAGGGCATATGTTTAAGGTAAGGGGAAAGATTTAAAAGATACCTAAAAGGCAATATTTTCTCACACAGAGGGTGGTGCATCTGAACACTTCTCAATCTAACATGGCGCTGCCACATCTTCAGCTGCAATTGTGCTGCTCCTCCAATCACAATGTTCTTTCCCTACATTTGATGCTGTTAGGTTAACTGGTGAACCCGTCAGAAGCAAGTGCAGGAGGGAAATACCTCTAATTGTAGGAGCAGCACTTAATTATATATTTTGAACAATAGATTGCCAACCAAAACAGGACTCCTCAATGGGCCAAATTGCTGTCTGTGGACCTCTGGTTGGGCAAGCATGTTCTAGAAGTGACAAAATTCTCCACACATGAGACACTTCAGTTGTGAGAAAAAGTTAGGGAGGTGAACTGATAGAGGCTTGCATCATCACGCACGATCTGGATGGAATGGATAGGAATAAACTATTTTTCAAAAGAACGAAATGCAAGATGAGAAAAATCTTTTTCACACAGTTCAGGTATGTAATGCACGTTGTGGATGTATGGTGGACACTCAAATGAGGCACCCAAAAGGACATTACTTCCTTATAAAGAATCATCTAATATGCTGGGTTACAGTGATAAGGCAGGAGGTTGATATTAAATTAACATAGTCAGAGAGCCTGTACAGACATGATGAGCTGAATGGCCTGCTTCAGTGGTCTGTGTCATTGTTACATCTTTTTATAATTTGAATCAGTTTTCTCCTTTGTTATTTGTATTTATTTGTGTACTCTAATCTAACTGTACTTAAGCATGAAGAAGCAATGTGCATTTTCATTTAGCTTATTTCAAAGTGCTTCATAATCAATTATTCAGTTTTGAAGATGTTGCTAAGTAGGAAACATATAAATAAATGTAGCAATTAATTTGCAAACAGAAAATTCCCACGAGCCATATTGAGATAAATGATCAATCAATCTGATATTATTAGATGAGGGATAAATGTTAACCATGGAACTAAGAAAACTCCCCTGTCTGTGCAGGTGCACAAAATTGCCTTGCATATCCAGCCTCTAAGCCATGCTTTTGTGCTTCCTATATGTCCACACAGGAAGAGCAGTTCACCAAGAGATACATCGCTTCTATGCAATGCAAAGCTTTGTATCTCTGCTATTTAGATGTCAAACACCCTACCCAACTCATATGTTATTGGGATTTCAAAGTTGCCAATGAAGTTGTGCTTCCCTGTTGAAGGCAATAGGTGCAGAGATACAAACTGGTTCCTGTACTGGGGCCATTTAACTGCAGGTGAAATGTTTTTGTCCTGTTTTGCTCACAGTTGGTGAGAGAATTATGTTTCTTTTTCCTAAAGCTGTTTTGTGGATATTTTTGAAAAAAGTTCAAGGATGAGGAAGCATCACTAGATGTAGACATGGACAATTTTAACAGTGCTGGTGTGCAACATATTCAAGAACTGCAGACAGACAGGGGAAGCCCTACAAGGAGGAGGGAGATGATAGGCTGTATATAAATGCCCTCCCATCATAAACATTCCAGGATCAATATTCATATGTTTAAAGGAGGATAGAGCAATGCCTCCTTCAGTATGATCTGGTGGCTCACTGCAGGCCAAGAAACCCCAGATCTCCATTAACTCCACTGTCTGCCCTTCTTCCCCAAACATACACCCTCCGCGCACACAAGACGTTGTGAATATTTCACAATATGAAATTCATTGTAACATATAGAAAGCCATCTGCATCATTACGCTGAGTGAGTGGATTTCAAATCTCTTCCTCGGGTGGCAAGAATAAAATAAAATGAGAATGTGACTTCACTGAGATGGTAGGCTTCTGATTGCCAAGTGTTCCCATGTGTATGGATCCTCTTGTCAATGGTTAGAGAAAGTCTTGCGGCTTCCACTGTAAAAAACATTCAGCTAGTATTCACTCACACCAAATTCAGCTCCGAAAATGTCCACTGCCCTGTCAGCAACATACTTCATCCTGCAGTAATCTGCCCCAGTCATATGAGGCAGCACGGTGGCTCAGTGGTTAGCACTCACAGCACCAGGATCCCAGGTTTGATTCCAGCCTTAGGCAACTGTCTGTGTGAACTTTGCACATTCGCCATGTGACTACGTGGGTTTCCTCTGGGTACTCTGGTTTCCTCCCACAGTCCAAAGATGGCTAAATTTCCCACAGTGTTAGGTGCATTAGTCAGAGGGAAATGGGACTGGGTGGGTTACTCTTTGGAGGGTCGGTGTGGACTTGTTGGGCCGAAAGGCCTGTTTCCATACTGTAGGGAATCTAATCTAATCTAAACCATCTTGAACCTTAAGAACTAGAGACTAGCTGTTCGGGGACAAAGGCTTCATCCATTGCATGTGGTTTATGATACCCTTCCACTACTGTCTCACCATGAGAACAGAGCAGGTGAGTAGAGAAAGCTAGGAAGTTACACACACCATTATGGAGCAGGTAAGTAACTATGAACTGTCATCATATTACTCTTCTAGTTCAAGCTCTAAGCCCATTCTAAATACCTCCATATGTACATATTCAGGAAGACCCAGATAAACAAACATCAGTGTTATGGGTGGAGGGAAAGAAAGCACGACAGAACCAATTCAAAAGAGCAGTTCTTAGGATTCAATTAGGTGATCCACTTATTCCTGAAGATCTTCTGTTTTCTGATCTTAGGTTCTTTCAATCATTCACAGAATGCACAAGGCAACTGATTCATAAATTGTTTTCACAAGTTCACCACATTGTGCACAACACAGTGCCTAAGTGCTTAGCACTGCTGCCTGATAGTGCCAGAAACTCAGGTTTGATTCTACCCTCAGTCAACTGTCTGTGTGGAGTTTGCGCATTTTCCCCGTTTCTGTGTGTGTTTCCTCCCAGTGCTCCAGTTTTTTCCCGCAGTCCAAAGATGTGCAGATTAGGTGGATTAGCCATGCAAAATTGTCCACAGTGTCCAGCAATGTGCATAATAAGATGATTAGCCATAGGAAATGTTGGGTTACAGGAAAAGGGTAAAGGCATGTGTCTGGTGGGATGCTCTTCAGAGGGTCAGTGCAGACTCAATGGGCTGAATTCCTGATGAAGGGCCTTTGCCAGAAACATTGATTTTCTGTTCCTCAGTTGCTGCCTGACCTGCTATTCTTTTCCAGCACCACTCTAATCTGGACTCTGATCTCCAGATCTCACTTTCGCCTGAATGACCTGCTTTACCACTGTAAGGATTCTATGATTCTAATAAATTGTAAAGTCTTCAACTTACTATTTAAAGCAACAACTTACATCAACTGATGGAATAAATAACTGCCTTTCTTTAGCTTCAGGTATTTTCAGTGTCCCTGTGCTTTTGTTTTTGCCGCTGTTTACCTATTATTTACTTACCTATGTACTTAACTATGTGATCTGCCTGTATTGCTTGCAAGACAAAGCTTTTCACTGTGCTTCGGTACATGTGACAATAAATTCAATTCCATTCAATTCACTGGAGGAGAATAGCAATTCCTTCCTCAGTCCTTTGTTGTAAAATGTTGGTGTAGACAAAACAATTATGAAGTCCTTAAGTGCATTTGTTGGTTCTCCATTGAAATGCCAGTGCAATTTTATTCCAGTTACAAAGATGTTGCCAAGGCTGGAGGGTTTAAGCTATAGAGAGAGGCTGAATAAACTGGGGTTATGTTCCTGGAGCGTTAGGGGCTGAGGGATTTATAAAATCATGAGAGGCATGGATAGGGTAAATAGACAAGATCCTTTCCCCAGCGTAGAGTCCAGAATTTAGGACAGAGATTTAAGGAGAGAGGGTAAAGATTTAAAAGGCACCTAAGCGGCAACACTTTCACGCAGAGGGTGGTGTGTGTATGGAATGAGCTGCTAGAGGAAGTAGTGGAGGGTGGTACAATTACACCATTTAAAAGGCAGCTGGATTAAAATAGGAAGGGTTTAGAGGGATATTGGCTGAATGCTGGCAAATGGGATTAGATTCATCTGGGATATCTGGTTGGCATGGACCAGTTGTACCGAAAGGTCTGTTTCCGTGCTGTACAGCTCTCTGACTCTGTGATATGACTTTACCTTGATGAAGTCCATCTCTTCAATACATTAATGCAACATATTTCTCCTGTTTGGAGTACTCACTTTAGAATTCATATCATTCAGTTTTTTTCTTTCCAATTTGATCAGATCCAATAAACCCTGCTTATAATAATCCCAATAGCCAGTTAACACATTGCCTCCCCTAACACAATTTTGAAGTTTGGTTCTTTTATCTGATCTAGTTTTCATTTTTTGGTGAGCAGCTTTCAAATTCTTTTCAGTCAACTTAATATGCTCTGGCTAATTTTTCTCTGAAACTCAAAGCATAGGTTGGAAGCCTAATTTCTAAGTTTTGATTTATCATCTTCTCTTCAATTTAAGTGGTTCTGTCCCCTGTGATGTAGGATGTGAAACGTATGCATATTTTAACCTCAGAAAATAATTTCAGCATCTTCTACCTAAACTTTGGGTGCTACACCATTTATCTTGATTGCTTGTAAACTCTTTGAAGGAAGACTGTCTTTAATACTGTGTTCCAAAAAAAAATCTCTGTGGTGATGTATATACTTGCAAGTTAATCATTAAACTCTTTCAGGTACTCAGAAAACCCATATGTCACTTGTGCAAAATTCACCAATCTAAAATAACTGATATACAAATGTGTAGAAACATGTGTCTCACGTCATATAATTCATAAAAAGATTAAAACACTCCACAATGTTTTTCAGTAGGTTTCTTACAAGCATTTTTTTTTGTTTATACTCTGTTCTCCAGTATAACTACAATCAGGGGCATTACAACCTATTCCCATCAGTGACTTTACTTTATTATCTCCTATCACCACTTCAACCAGTCCTATATTTCAATCTTTGGAAACAAAAATATTTCTTCACATTAAACTGATCTCAACTGATTGACAGAGATGTTCAACTCCCTTTTCCATTCTTGCTGTCCTTCCAAAGTGTCTAATACCCTTGAATACCCTGGCTCCACATTCAGGTTTACCTGCCCTCCAGTTTTGAGAGGCTGCCAGCAGACCTTAATTAGACGCTAAGCATACTCACTCACATTACTTGGTGGTTCCAGGTAAAAATCATTAAGTGATATTTTCCAAACAATGCAGGTTTCTGACTATTATTTGAGCCTGTCAGTGGTGTTCAGAAGCCCACAGGGAAATTGTTATCCCACATCTCTGCACAGGCATGAATGCTGACTTGTTTACAGCCAATTATACTACATTATTATCATAAACTTCAAAATTGATATTCATCAGGTTTTGTTTCCTTGAAATCAATGCACAAATGTCTTGCACATTTATTTTTCTCTCCATGTAAAGTTGAGTGGAAAATTTCACTACTTTTCTTTTGTATTAAAGACCCATGAGACTCAAATAGAATCACCAGATTGTGGAGAACAGTAGGAGATGCAAGTTCGTTCCCTATAGCAACCGAAGGTTGAAACTTCTCTATTATTGCACAGTGCAATGAATGTCACTGTGATTCACCTATTGTAGGTGTGCTTAGTGCTTTTATCAAGCCCACTGTCAGAAAAATCTCTTCCAGTGAAACTGTCTTCAAGTGATAGCATGAGAAAATTGGATAATATTCTTTATGTTTATGAACAGAGCTAAAGGCAATATCAAACCACTCTGAACTTTGATTGGAGACCTTCAAAATTAATACTGTAAGATTGGTTTGATGTCAAAGGATAGATTTTTCTCTTATTTCACTGCTTGATGTAAAAGTAATCACCTTTACACATTGCTGGTAATACTAGGCAATGACATTTATCATTTTTAGAGATTTTATAATTTCACTAATTGAATAAAGCTGCAAATATTTTCATTCAAAGGTAATTCAAATTAGCTCTGCTCCAGAAATAGCAGACAGATGAAAGTCATTCACACAGGTTGGATGGAATTTTGTGCCACTGCCAGGAACAGGAAGCAAGATGGGTGGAGGCACCAGGAATCAAGGCAGGTGAAGGAACTTAATTGGCAAGAAGACCAAAACTCAGGTCACAGAGTCATAGAGATGTATAGCGAGGAAACAGATCCTTCGGTCAAACTCATCCATGCCGACCAAATATCTTAAACTAATCTGGAACCATTTGCAAGTGCTTGGCCCACATCCCTCTAAAACCTTCCTATTCATATACCCATTCAGATATCTTTTAAGTGCTGTAATTGTACTAGCATTACTACTTCCTCTGAGAACTCATTCCATACATGTACCACCTCTGCATAAAAAAGTTGCTCTTTAGGTCCTTTTTAAATCTTTCCCCTCTCACCCTCAACCTATGCCCTCTGGTGCTGGACTCCCCTACCCTAGGGAAAAAAATTCAGCGTAAATAGCCTCAGCCTATTCAGCCTATCCCTATAGCCCAACACTGAATATTTTCAAGATTCACAACATCTTTCCAATAGCAGGGATTCCAGAATTGAATGCAGTATTCCAGAACTGGCCGAACCAATGTTCAGTACAGCTGCAACATGACCTCCCAACTCCTATACTAAATGACCTGACCAATAAAGGCAAACATACCAATCACTTTCACTACTCTGTCTACCTGAAACTCTACTTTTAGGGAACTATGAACCTATACCCCAATGTCTCTTTGTTCAGCAACACTCACCAGGACATTACCATTAAGCAAATAAGTCCTGCGCTGATTTGCCTTGCCAATATGCAGCATCTCACATTTATCTAAATTAACTCCATCTTCCACTCTTCAGCCCATTTGCCCATCTGATCAAGGTCCTGTTGTATTCTGAGGTAACTTCTTTCACTGTTCATTACACCACCAATTGCCCAACAGCAGGATGAAAATTTGCAAATAAATTCTCTGAACTTTAAAGGAGGGTTGTGCTTTCTGGTGTCAGCATCAGGAAGTCCTTTTGCATGAATTTGGACCTCCTTATTGCTGCAAATAATCCAAGAAGGAAATTCATCACCACCCTTTTGAGTGATGAGCAATAAAGATGGAGGGTCAGCAAAGCCCAGTTGTCAAGAATGGATTTTTAAAAGTTGGTTCCTTCCTTAAAGAAACCATCACTCATCCAAGTCTTGTTCCCCTTCCCCCTTAAGTTCTCTATGTATGAGTAACTTTCCCTCCATTGCACTCACCATCCTGATCTGGAAATATATCACTATTCCTTCACTGTTGCAGGGTCAGTATCCTGGCATTCCCTCCCTAATGACAAGGTCAACCTACAACACATGGACTGCAGGTTCAACAGAAAAACTCACCACCAGCTTTCCAATGGCAGCTAAGGGTGGGCAATAAATTCTGGTCCAGTGAACAATACCTTTATCCCAGGGGATGATAAAATATCTATGGCTACAAGAGCAAGGCTCAGGCTAGAAGTCCCATGGCAAGCAACTCACCTCCTGACTTTCCAAAGCCTGTCCATAATTAACAAGGCATAAATCTGGAATGTGATGGAATATTTTCCACTTGTCAAAATGAATGCAACTACAAGAAGACATGAGATGCTTCATGCCATTGAGAACAAAGTACCCTGCTTGATTGGTGTCACATTCATAAACATTCACTTCCTGCACTACTGACATTTAGTCGAAGCAGTGTGTACCAACTACAAGATGCACTGCAGAAATCCACCAAAACTCTTTATATAGTACTTTCCAAATCTAGGAACATCACCACTTAGAAGGATAATGCCATTAGACATATGGGAACCACTGCTTCAATATTCCTGGGTCAAAATCCTGGAACTATCTCTCCAATAGCATTGTGGATCTACCTCCAGGGATAGACTGCAGTATTTTAAGAAAGCAACTCACCTCCTTTTCAAAGGCAAATAGGGATGGACAATTCATGCTGCCCAGCCAGCAATGCCCACATCTGGTCAATGAATTCTTATAAAAGGTGTTTTGGATATTTTAAGGGCCTCTCAAGGAAACAGAACTTGTTTCCTTTCCCAGATAACAGGAGGAAAATCTGCAGTGAAGTATTTTTCAACTACTGGTGGCACTCTTTGTTTATTCAGTGCAACACACAGAATATGAAGTTATCAGGACTGGTTAAAAACATGCAAAATTAGGGGCACATGCAACATTTGATCACTTGATTCTGCTCCACCATTCAACAAGATTAATGCTGATCTGAATATGGCCTCAGCTCCACATTCTTCCATCTCCTAAATAATCACTGAATTTCTTTAGTTTTCCACAGAGAACATTCCCTCCATTACTCCCTCATTACATCCACACCTCCCACCAATCCACCCTCCACTTCAGGTACCTTCCCTTGCTGCTGCACGAGGTGTAAAACGTGCGCCCACACCTCCCCCATCCCCTCTGTCCAAGGCCGCAAAGAATCCTTCCACATCCAGCAGAGATTTTGCTGCACATCTAAACACCTGATCTACTGTGTCTATTGCTCTCGATGTGGTTTCCTCTCCAATGGGGAGACAGGATGTCAACTTGTGGAATGTTTCAGGAAACATCTCTGGGACACATGCGCCAAACAACCCCACCACCCTGTGGCCAACCACTTCAGTTTTCACTGAAACTCTGCCAAGGACATGCAAGTCTAGGGCCTTCTCCACCACCAAATCCAAGCCACCTGACGCCTGGAGGAAGAATGCCTCATCTTGCACCTTGGGACCCTCCAAACACACGGCATCAACTTTGATTTCACCAGATTCCTTATCTCCCCTCCCCCCACCTTATCCCAGATTCAATTCTCCAACTTGGCACCGTCCTCTTGAACTGACTTAGCTGTCCATCTTCCTTCCCCTCTATCTGCTCCACCCTCCGCTCTGACCTATCACTATCACCCCACCTTCACCTATCTATTGCCTTCTCAGCTAGTTCGCCCGACCCCCACTCCTATTCTCCTACTTTCTGTCAGCCCCCTCCTCCATCTCCCACATTCGTGATGAAGAGTTTATGCCCACAACTACGACTTTCCTGCTGCTTGGAATCTCCCTGACCTGCTGTGCTTTTCCAGTGGCACACCTTTCGACAGGAATTTACCTATCTCTGCATTGAATCTCTTGCCTATTTTATGATGCTGCCTCCAATAGTCTGTAGGGAAGTAGGTTGCAAATATTCACCACCTTTGGAGGGAATAAATGGCTTCTAATGTTGTTCTTAATATGGAAATGCGGTGGGGTGATTTGGAGGAAGATCAGACTGCATGTGCTAACTACAAGATGCAGGGTGATGCTACTGCCTTGCAAGGAATGAATGACTCTCTAGATCTCTTTCAACATGGTGCCAAGTTTTTTGGCCTTGTGAAGTTGTGCCAGTGGGGCAGATCAATAACTTTCTGCCCCCCCTCCACCACAAGATTCACTGTGCTATCATGCATGAGCATCTAATGGGTAGGTAAGTATTTCGAGATGTGCAAAAAGCTGACCTGCCCCCGACCAGAGTGGACAAACTATTATTTATCCATTAATATGAATGATAATTCATTGTAGGAAGCTAATGAATTAAGAAGCAGTCAGAGATTAATCATGGGCAGCATGGTGGCACAGTGGTTAGCACGGCTGCCTCACAGTGCCATAAACCCAGGTTCAATTCCCGCCTCAGGCACATGTCTCCCCGTGTCTGTGTGGGTTTCCTCTGGGTTCTCTGGTTTCCTCCCACAGTTCAAACATGTGCAGGTTAGGTGAATTGGCCATGCTAAATTGCCTGTAGTGTTAGGTGAGGGGGTAAATGTCGGAGAATGGGTCTGTGTGAGTTGCTCTTCGGTGGGTCGGTGTGGACTTGTTGGGCCGAAGGGCCTGTTTCCACACTGTAAGTAATCTAATTAATTCATTTGTCATATGTCTTGCGATGTTATGATTTGTTATAACAGACTTTTTATTGCGTAGAAATAATATCAATGCCTTCTGGGTCAATGTATAGCACAAAGGTCATGTTAAATGAATCAGGAGTAATCTTGACTCTGAATCATCACTTCTTATATTACAACAGTGACTACACTTCTTTAAAAATACTTCATTGGCTGCCAAAGACTTAGCACATTCTGAATTGACACTATACAAATTTGAATGTTTCTTTATTTCATTTAAATACTCCAGAAGATGATCAAATAGCCCAAATTAACATTGTGGAATGGCACTGACAAAGTTCTGCTTTGCTGGTGGTGCTGTCCTTTGGGTTATTTTGATGTGATTAATTGAACATACATTCTATTGTCTGCATTCACCTATTTAACACAAAATCACAAAGTATTTAAGAAGTTTAATTGATGTATGTTAGGTGCATTGAGATAATTCTGAGATGTGATAAGATGACAACATATGAATTCCTCCAATTTTCATTTTCTATTTGTGTTCTTTCTAAGTATCGGGAGAAATGAAATCAGTCTAATTCTCAAAATGAAAGATTTTTGTTCCATGAAAGAGGTTCTTTGTAAGACCATTGAAATAGTAAAGGAATTGGTATGATGACTACTCTCAATTTTGTCACGGAAATGAAACATAATTTCCACTTTCAAACACTAATTGAAAATATGAATTTCATGTAACCCACGACAGCCAGAAATGTGGGACATGAAATTTTGATTCATCCAGGGGCAGCCTGAGAGGCAGAGACAAAGTCAGCAGCTTGTTTGCAGACTATTGGCAAGTAACTTGGCCTGTGGCAGCTCCCTACTTGCAATATATTTGCATGTCATGAATACGCAATCATATAAAACTTTTCAAGAATTATACCTTCCCCTCAAGAAAAGGTCAGTGATGCATGAGAATGTTGGACATTAATTCATAATCATTTGAAGGTGGTGTGTGCTTATCAGCTTTGTGCAGTTGTGTGTAAGCTTGGTGTTTTTCTTGTTTAACTCTGTTGTGCAAGGGTAGAGGACAGGCTGAAAAGCTTTGGAGCTCAAAGATCTTAAACCTTGCATCAACCTCTCTCTGATAGAATCAGTAACAATCTCTGTCATACAACTGTAACTTTTACCTAGTTGCGAACGTATAGTAAACAGAAACTTGATAGCCCCATCTTGTTAGAGTGCTAAGTGTCAACCTTTACCACACTAAGCAGACCGTATAGATCCCTACTCGGAAAGTGAAAGGTGACAGCAAATCTTACACAATGATCAGTTGTGATAATTCATTTTACATAAACTATAGCACAAGGTGGGTGGGTGGTGGTGGGGGTGGTGGTGGTTGGGGGGGGGGAGGTGGTGGAGGGTAGGCAAGAGACTGGCCTCTTGCATTGAGCATTGGGGCCAGCATGGGTGAATCAGTGGTCGATGACGAGGGCTGGTATAGAGTGAAAGTGGGGACACAGAAGAGTGGACGAGGGATCAAAGTAGACAAATGGGGAAGAGATATGCAAAGGACAGACATGAAGATGGGAAGAGCTTGATGGTCAGGATTGATGTTGGGGATGGCGTAGAGATTTTTAGTCAAGTTAATAAAAGGATGGCATCAGTACTATTTAAGTATATGCCTATCTCACTATCTGTGGCAGAGTTCTAATTGAACTTTGAACCTGTCTACAATATTTCAATAATCTGCACTGAGATTGCTCTTGGATAAACTCTGAGCGGTCCCTGGTGGCACAGATGCCAGTCTTCAGCCAATTCAATTTGCTGTATGTGATATCGAGAAATGACTGAAGGCACTGCTAAAGCTGTAGAGCCTGACAACATTACAGCACCAGCAGTAAATAATTGTGCTCTCAAATGAGTTGTACCATTAATTGAACTTTTCAGTACAGTTATAATGCTGCCATTTACCCAACAATGTGGAAATTACCAGGTACGTCCAGTACACAAAAAGCTAAACAAATCCAACCTGGCTAATTACCGCCCCACCAGTCCACTGTCCATCTGCAGTAAAGTGATGGAAGGGCTCAACAACAGTACAATCAAGTGGCACTTGCTCAGCAATAACCAACTTAATAGTACTCAGCTTGGGATCTGCCAGGGCCACTCAAATCCTGACCTCATTATAGCCTTGATTTAGGCATGGACAAAAGAGCTGAACTCCAGAAGAGAGGACGGGTGAGACGGACTGTCTTTGGCATCATAAAGCCGTATGAAACATCAAGTCAATGGGAAGCAAATGAAAAAATCCTGTTTAGTTAGAGTCATTCCTGGCATGAAGAAAGATGGCTATGGTAATTGGAGGTCAGTCATCTCAGTTCCAGGGCATGTCTGCAGGAGTTATTCAAGGTAGAGAATTTCTAATTAACCTGTTCAGACATGTTCTTACACATCTCTGGAGCAGGTGGGACTTGAATCTGAGACTCCAGGCTCAGAGATAGGAACACTGCCACTCCATCACATGTGCCATGAATTCCTCTGAACTCCCTGCCATCAGGGACCTTTCAGAGTTTATCCTAGACCAATCTCAGTGGAGGTTACTGGAACGTTGTAGACAGGTTCAAAGTTCAATTAGAAGTCTACCAGAGACAGTGAGATAGGCATATGTTTAAATAGTACTGAAGCCACCCTTTTACAAACTTGACTAAATGTCTCTGTGCCCCTCCCAACATCACACTCCCAATCATCTTCAGCTGCTTCATTAGACTTTCCTCCATCATAAGGTCAAAAGTCTGATTGTTCACTGATGTTTGTACAATGTTCAGCATTGTTCATAACTCCTCAGATACTGAGGCAGTTTGTGTCCACACGCATCATGGATAGTGCCTAGACTTGAGGTGGTAAAGAGCAAGTTCCATTGTCTGGTACTTGTGTGGTTACAGTGAACATCTCCAACAAAATAGGTTCTAACCATTGATCTTTGATATTCAGTAGCCTGATGATCACAGAAGTCCCCCACCAACAACATCGTGGATGCTACCATTAAAGAGACACTTAATTGGACTAGCCATATAAATACTTTAAGTACGAATACAGGTCAGAAGCTGGAAATCTTGCATTGAGTAACTGACCTCCTGACTCAGCAAAGCCTGACAGCCATCTACAATCACATGTCAGCATTGTGATGAAACATTCTCCACTTCCCCTCACTGAGTACAGCTTCAAAACTTTCAAAAAGCTTGATACCATCCAAGGTAATGCAGCCTGATTAATAGGCACCACATTCTGTTTGATGTTTTGCGGATTAAAACCAGTCCTTCCACCATCAACGCAGTTATAGCAACAGTGTGTACTATCTACATACTACACCACAAAAATGCACCAAGTTGCTTAGATTCAGCATGCTCTTCCAAACTTGGAAATATATTGTCATTCCTTCAATGTCACTGGATCACTTTCCCAAATGACACAATTTGTATACCTTCTCCAAATGGGTGGCAGCGGTTCAAGAAGGCAGAAAACTACTCTGTCACAGGCGGGTTCTTTACGCAGAGAGTTGTGAGAGCATGGAATGCGTTGCCTGCAGCAGTTGTAGAAGTGAGGTCATTGGGGATATTTAAGAGACTGATGGATATGCATACAGTCACAGAAATTTGAGGGTTCGTATATTAGGTTTACCTTACATGAGGATCAATGGTCAGCACAACATCGTGAGCTGAAAGGCCTGTTCTGTGCTGCACTGTTCTATGTTCTATGTTCTACTCTCTCAAGCACAATTAGGGATGGGAAATAAATGCTGGCACAGCCAGAAATGCCCACATTTCCTGATTTCTTTTTAAAATGCCCTTCACAGTCCATGGAAGGGTGGACCAGTTGAGCTTACAAATTTAGCTTGTACCCATAACTCACAGAATGGTGAGTGCAACACTGGACTTTGACATGCACTTGCCATACAGTGGGTGCAATAACACCTCATTGTTTCTTGCAATATGTCAGAAATGTTTTTAAATAATGCTGCAACTGTCAATGTATGTCAACCATGAACCATGCCAGCATATTTATCTCTATGGCTGAGCTAATGTCAAAAAATAATGTTGATGGGCACATTGGTTTCACTTTATTAAAGGGCTAAACAGAAGTGTGAAAAAATTAACTTTTTGTCTGCAAGCTTTTGTGGTCAGATGAGAAGTGATGAAATGGTGAATAAAAACCAAAAGAACTGCAAGATGCCATAAATCAGCAACAAAAACAGAAACTACTGGAAAAGCTCAGCAGGGCTGGCAGGATCTGTGAAGAGAAATTAGAGTTAATGTTTTGGTCTGGTGTCCCTGACTCAGAATCCCTTCTGATGTTGCCAGACCTGCTGAGCTTTTCCAGCAATTTCTGTTTTTTGTGATGAAATGGTGGCTTTCTTTGTAACTGCTTCATTTGGCCAGAACAAGAGTTTAACTTCTCTTTTTAGCATGTGGCTATATCTCACTTTAATAAAAATGTAGTTCAGAATAAAATGACAATTACGAGGTATTCTTGAGTGAAAGGAAGAACAATTTTATTACTTGCTAACCCTGAAAAAAAAAATCAAGATGCAAAATCAAATGTACACACAACACATATAACATTTAGAAAGGGAAAATGCCCAGTCCAGAAAGACAAACAAATGGTCAGTTTAAGGGTCCTTTCTGAGCTGTTAGGTTGCAACTTGAGATTATGGTTGTTCAATTGATATCTTATATCCTCAGCAGCAACAATTTAGCATTTCTTTTTAGTTCTCAGTAAATAGATGATCCTCCAATTTGCTTTATCACTGGTTTGTGTCCTTTGAGAAAAACTGAGAGACAGCTGAGAGAGAAAGCAAATCTTCTCCAGTTAAAGACTGTTCTTTCTCTTTTCTGCTCAGCTAACAGAAACTGTTTGAAAACACTTTATTCAGGTGTGCACTTACCCGGTTTCATCATTTTTTGAGCTGGATCGTTTGCAGGTGATTTCTTTTATCTCCGATGTGTGAAATATATCCATAAGAGTTTAAATGAAGCATGAGTTAAAGATCTGAGATTCATTGCTTTTGAAAATGTTAATTTCAGCTCATATTGTTTGTGCTTATCTCACATAGATTCAAAGAAGCAGGGTTAATATATGATCAGTTCATTTCTGCAATCATTTTAAGTCAGTATTTTTTCTTTTTTAAAAGAATTGTGGACAGAGGGACCCAGGTATTAAAATTAGATGACTGAAGCCAAAAATTGATAATACATATTTTACCATTGTCATGATAAAGCAGTTGATGTTTTGTGTGTCTTTTGCATGTTGGATCATTAATTATGTCATTTTTAATGAGAGTTGCATTCCATGTGAAGCAAGTTGCCTGAATATCAGTGTATGTGTACTAAATAATGAATTAAGAGTCTTCTGTTTATTAAAAGAGAGAAATGCACTTTAAACAAAATACTGAAATGGTTTATCCAGAATTTCAGAATAAATCCTAACAGTATAAGGAGAGGGTAACATGAGAAGATGCAAATTTAAATATTTGTCTGACACATCTTATGCATCAACATAAAAATAGCTTTTGAGAAATTTCTGAATGAATCAATAGGAAATAGGTCATGCATGGTTATGAAACTAGTTAGCATTTTGATATTCAATTTCAGCTGTCCATTTTAGTTTTGTCATTTTAGCTCTTCATATGCCTTTCTTTTGTAAATCTTCTCCTGATTCCTTGCTGGAAACAAATTTTCTATTGCTGTTGCTACTTAGCAATATTAAAATTGATAGAGGATTCTGTTTCAGATCATTTTTGAGTGTCTAGGGATGGCTGCAAAGGCCCCAAAGACCTGTCTTTCAATTTTTTTCCCCGAACCCAAAAACCCCTATAAATCAAAAACTTCTTGAGAATTGAGAAGTATGATAAATATCTGTACTGGTGGTACTGTATAAATCAGAACAATTGGAAAACAAGAACATCTTTATTTACTGGCTTGTTGAAAGGCTATAATTTGAATTTGTTTATAATGAAATATTTAGCTGACAAGTATTATATATCACTCCAAATTTCAGTTATGTGATCATTTCAATCACAGCATCACAGTAATTCAGGGATAACCCATCACAATGGTCACTGCTTGCAGTTGATTTACAATCACCCTTTGGTCTTCCAATATTTTGCATGCTTACTATTTCCTAACAAGTACCAAGTCCCAGACTTCAACTGTAGTGTCAGGAAGCATTTGGAAAGAGTTGAAATCAGATACTTCCCAATAGAAAGGCTGAATAGCACCATGGCTCTTGTGTACTTTCTTTTTTGTGATTTTACGAGGTATTGCAAAGGTCCATTGTAAATAGCATGTCTTTCCTCTCTTGGCCTGTGAATGGTTGTGATGTGAGATTGACAGAAAGGTGAAATGGGGAAGGAATGACATTATGTAGTTTACAAAAACAAATGATTAGATCTACTTATTTTGTGTGTTTGTGTGGAATTTGATGGTGGAAGAGGGAATTCCAAGAAGCTTTTCGCCAAGCTTGGACAGAGTGCACATAGGGCCCAGAAATTTCATGCACAGTTGGAAACTCTTGGTGACCCTGAACAAAAGGAAAATAAGGGTTATTCTGTTATGACGCAGGTTTCGTAAGTGCAGATTGGCTATAATGCGATTGACCAGTTGTGGACATTGTTTGGATAACACAAACTTTCTGCTGAATGGGCATAGTGATTTACTATTAGCGATCTTCTATAGTGTGATTTTCTATAGCAGTTTTCCATAGCACAATTTTCTACAGTGATTTCCCAGAGCAGGGTTTCCTATAGCACGAGGTTGCAGAAGAACTTGACAATTGCGAGATCACCGAATGACCTGTAATTTGATGAATTCGACTCTGGAAATTCTTCAACAGGAGTCCACTGTAACTAACATGTGAGACATGTCCAAGAATCCTTACAGCCATTCACAGAAAGGAAGCGTCAAAACCTTGCCCCCTTTTTGAATAATAAATGTGCAGTGTTCTGTTACTTAAGTGTTCTGCAACACTTCTGCAAAGCTGACAATTTGACTGCTCCTGTCAGAGGGTAGGAATTTAATTTAAGGACTGGGACAGGGCAGCAGGAAGGTGGGTTGGGTATCAGGTGGGTGAGAGGTTGAGTGCAGTTTGGATGACAGGTGGTTGAGGGGATAAAGTAGCAGGTAGATGAGATTAGGGTACCTAGTAGGTTAGAGTGCCAGGTGGACAATGGTATTGGCCTGCTAGATTAGTGAGAGGGCTAAAGTGCCAAGCAAGTGAAGATGAGAGTGGCAGGTATGTGAGGGAAGCCATGTGTCATGGGGTTTCAGGTAGGGTAAGGGTAGCTGGGGTGGCAAGGGGATGGTCGTGGGGTAGTGTCAGGTCCAGTGGCAGATGTGGGTGGGGAATGGCTGGTCAGCTCTAATTGGTGGTGAGGCAGGGGACAGATGTCAGTTCTGGTCTTCGGAAATGTGTTGGCTCAGATTCTAAGAGAAGGACGAGATTAAGTTTAAGTGAGTCTAAACACTCTGACTTTAAGGGGCTTTATTTTAGAGGGTTCCAGATGCAGGCAATTGCCAATCAGAATTTCAATCCTGAGGGCAACTCCCCTGCAGTTGGGTACACCAAACTTTCTGCATTGTCCCGAAGTGCAGTTTCAATCTGCACTTCTGCAACTGCTATCTGGTCATCAGAATATCTGGGCCTAGGCATGGAGACGATGAAATGGCAGGTTGTAGATCAGAGGGATTCTCATAACAATTGAAACAAGTTGCTACTTTTGGCTTTGCATTAATTGAACAGTGTGACTGCTAATTGTGTTAGCTGCTCTCTTGCTGCAGATATAGATGGAAAACTGCTTTCTGTATAATGCAGTGTGTAATCAGCAAATGCAAGTTATGTTTTGAACTGTAGATTACTTTGCCTCAATGTTGGCAAAGCAGTGCTTTTATGGCTGACTAAATGTGCATATCTGCTCTGAGACAACGATTTATACTCAGAGAGCCAGGAAGTGTTCTGTTACATTTGCAGCATTAATTAATTTAACTGCATTCATAAATTGGTCAGCAGCTTTCAATGGACCACTGAAGCACTTCCATTACTGGATCACTGCATCCTTCTGCTGCAATTGTAAATTGGTTACCTTGGACACAACCAGTGTCTGTTTTAAGGTTGTGGGAACTAACAGTTTCAATCCATTCTACAGTCATGGTTCCAGAAAGCTGCACTGACCTTTGATGTGAATACTAAGTGGTATGGGACTAGCTATTTGAAATGCTTTCACTCCTTCCAGTTTCACTCCTTTCAGTTTCATTGAACTTTGGAGACCAATCACAACCCACACTCTTGAGTTAGATTGATTTTTTTTTTGTGTTGTTATGCATTTAAAATCACTTTCCATCTGGCAAAAGTGACACTAGAGTGGCAACCAGTAAGGAACAAAAAATGCTTCATTTGCCAGTGTTGCATTTTCCCATTCACTTCATTTATAAAATGAAATAATGAGTTTTCCTTCTGTCAACAACTCTGAAACAAAGCAGATTTTGCCATAACTGAAGACTCAGTTCCTGAAATGAGTGGAACACCAGGTGAAGCAAGGTACAGGTGCAGTCTGACATGTTAGTAACTTAACCTAAATATCTCAGTTAACTGTGACAGCCTTGCTTTAAATTGAATGTACAGGAGGAAGGTGTTTTTCTTATTTTTCAATAGCTAAATGAAAATCATTGGAATGGAATCATTTGTGGCCTGTTTTTTGAAAAATGCATTTAAAGTCAACACTTGTTCTCAACTTTCTCGACATTTATCTAGCAAAATGATACTTGCAATTCTATGTTCATAATCAATGGACTTAAAACTTTAAGGCTTTATGATATCTCAAGGATGCAACACCATCCAAATAATTAATAATTTTGCCAAATGGCCTTTATTTCAGAGGGCAGAAGAGTCAGAAAAACAGATTTTCTTTCTTGTCATTATAGCAATTCGTTTACATCTTCTCCAAGGGCTTTAGTTTTTTGACATGTCTCAATTCATATTTTGCATGGTCACAGTCAAATGGTACAGTCTGATATTTTTCAAGATAGTAGCAGAGTAGGGGGGCTGCGCCTGTGTCTGCTTCTGTCAGCTTTATTTCTCTTTTTTTCTTCTTTTTACTTTTGCTTTCTTTTTCTCTTCATTTTCTTTTCTTTTAACCCTGGGAAGTGGTGGGTGAAGGAGAAGGCCTCCAGCTGTGACTGCAGAGGCAGCTATGCCAGGACGATCAGTACACCGCTGCATGCCAGCTCAGAGTCTCGCGGCGAGTGAAGAACAAGTTGGAGGCTGACTCCCCTGGTCTGGACTCATAGGCTAGGCCTGGGCTCCAGGTCCACAGCTAGACCCAGGTTCGTGAAGGAGGAGACAGGCAGTAATGGCCCAGGGTGACGGTCTCCTGTTGTAATGGTCTTTTCCTGGTATGGAGATGTAATTCCAGCATGGAAGTCTTCTCCCTCTTTAGTGTCCAGGTATTCCAGTGGCCTGGCGTGACAGTCTCATCCCGACTGAGTCTTCAGGGTATTCCATTGTCCCTTAATTGGCATTCCCCAAGCCCAGGAGCCATTAGCTGACTGTGATGAACCTTGTCTTAAATTTACTTTTTTTATTATTATGTATGACTTCTATCACTGATTAGGCACTGTGCTGGGGCTACTTATAAAACTTCTCACAGCAATGTCCACGTAAAAGTACATGTATCAATAAGCTTTTATTCTGTTCTATTCTAAAGTCTTCAAAACATCCATACGTTACCATGTTTGCCCAAATGTAATGATCTAAATGGTTTGGAAGAATTGGAAATTGTCCTATGTACCTCTACCCATTGCTAAGAATCTGCGAATAAAGATATTCAGTAACTTATAGGGGATAAAATTTATGTATCTGTATTCAATAATAGCAGTGCAATTTGGGCAAAACCGGTCCCAAACAGATTGGGAAATTTTAAATGTAAGTGAGTTACACTCAAGACCATGTACAAAGGAACCTTGATTATCCTAACGAAATGGGCGTGCACTATTTCATTCAAATAATTGATTTCCTCTGGGGTTCTGAGTTTTCTGTGAAGTCTGCTCCCCTTAGGCTGCAGCAAACCTTTTCTTCATGGATATTTCACTGGAATTGATTTGGCTGGAGCGGTGTCAGCATTGACTCCTGGCTCGTAGGCCTGATACATGGACTGCTGGAATGATGGCCAGGCATCTGCTTATGGGGATGGCAAAGCAGAGTCTTCTGGCTTCATAGGCCCAATTCCTGGAGTCCAAGAATGAAGGGCTTATGCCCGAAACGTTGATTCTCCTGCTCCTTTGATGCTGCCTGACCTGCTGCGCTTTTCCAGCAACACATTTTTCAGCTCTGATCTCCAGCATCTGCAATCCTCACTTTGTCCACGAATGATAGCCACACATCAGGGGCAGCAATAAGTCATCAATTGTGATGGTGTTGGTGCTTGGAGCAAGGACTCCTCACTGCAGTAGGCCCAGAGCGGGGACCTTGCAGAAGTCCTGGAGATGTGTTTGGGGCCCTGGCGGATGAAGTACTTTCTTTTCATTCTTTGTATCTCAAAATCATGCCAGATTGTGGTGACAGAACTCTTTTCATTATATCTCCCTAAATATATGTGACAATAAATTATTCATTCATTCACAAAGTTCTTCCAACAGCTGCCCTTATTACATCCTGAGATCCACATTCAGTGCCATGCCTTTTACCTGCATTCAATCTCTTCATCAAGAATCTCATGTGCACTTTGTCAATTTCTCTCTCTCTCGATGAGAACTGCCTCATTTGATCTCAAAGTTTTTCAAGTCCCCAGTTTAATTCATCTTTCATGTCATTTTACACCTCTGAAAGATCTCAAATGTTGACAACAGGCACCAATGCACCTCTGGATCTTTCTCCCTTCCCATGCTCTGACTTCCTTGTTTTTTTCCTAATTCCACCTCTTGGCAAGGATTAAATTTATCTTTTGACCTTCCTCTCTCTGATGCTGTATGATTGTGTTCAGTGAAGGAATCAGTTTTATCCCCTTACACCCCCATCTCAATGAATTTCCAGAAAGAATGGCATGATGTTGAATTCTCCTGTTGACTTCAGCTCTATGCGCAACTCTTTAGATGTGAATCCTCTCCCTGCTGCATTCCTCATGTTTACCTGTCACCAATGCTGTCCCTCCACCTGGACCCTGTCTGTGGCCTTTTACCTGCATTCAATCTCTTCATCAAGAATCTCATGATTTTCTAAATGTCTTGCCACTGTCTCCAAATAGATTCTAGCACTTTCCTAATGACAGCTACCAGACTGAGTTAAAAATCACACAGCAACAAGTTATAGTCCAACAGGTTTATTTGGATGTACAAGCTTTTGGAGCATTGCTCCACATCATAGATATCAGACTGAGTAGCCTTTTGTTTCCTGTTTTCTCGTTCGTGATCAACGTTGTTACATTTGGATTCTTGTGAGAATTGAGGAAATTCTAGATTACTAACAATGCACCTATTATCTCTGCAGCCATTTCTTTTTGTGCTCTTGATACAAGCCATAATGTCCAGGAAACTTGACAGCCTTTTGTCCCATTGTTTGTTTTTTTTACATGATTGTCCTAATTTAAAATTCTGCCCTTCCTTTGATTCACAGTCATTCGACTATTCCTTGATTGTTTTCTTGTGTTGTGAAGCCAAATAAAAAGAATTATGTTCAAATTCTCTATCATTTCCTGGTTACAGATTATTAGTTTTCTGGTCTTACATTCTCAGAAGCCAATGCCTCAATTATCTGTTATGTTTCTGTTGTCAATTTATAAAATGTACAACAAACCTGAAAATTAAGTGCTTTATTTCCTATGCAACCAAATTCTGTACTTTGCCTTTTGGAATGCCTGAGGAAATTGACAGTGTCACTTTAAATGTAACTCGATAGATGGAGTTACTTTTATTATACCCTGCAGATTCAAACTGACTGATATTGAGATATGTTTAAAACTAATGCAGCTAGACTGGACAATTGATTAAAATGGTCCAAATAATGCATTATAGTGAGCTATTTTGTCTGTTGGACAAATCCCACTGTGCCCTTTTGTAATTTATAAACAAAACAAGAGTGATGCTCTCTTTATTAATTTGAAAATACCTAAGAGAAGTCCTTCTATCATCTTACTTAACCAGCGGGTATTTGCAGAATGTTTTAAGTGTGATACAATATGGCACCAGATAATATGAAATCAATTTGTCCATCTGGCTTTGAGAGATGTTACTACATAAATAATGAAGGCCAGGCTCATGAGAGAGAAGATAACCTATTACATTTTGCAAAAGGAAAAAATGGACTGTAGTTTATTGTATTTTATTCAATTAGCCTGCAAATCTTAATCCTTTGAGAACTAAGCAGTCTATTAATTTATTTATTCTAATCCTTTCTCATAATTTATGATAAGCAGGTCAGGAACATTGCCGGTTTGAATTTCAATGAACCAATTATGCTTGTCGATAAATAATTGCATGGAACAGACAGTAGTGTTTTTATTGAGCATCCCTATGGTAGACTGTAGTTTAAAACTACAACAAGCACACTAATCAATTCCCCAATAGCAAGCTTCAGTAAGTGTCTTGAATGAACATGAAATTGTGCTTGCAATTAGTATATACAATTTAAAAGATAATGTATTCATGTTTATTCATAAAATTCTTTCTAACTTGATCCATAATTCCATGTCTGGTATAAGTTTGATACAGTGCCATATTAGCTGGTAACATTTCTGCTCATTAAAGTCATATTCACAAGCACTGAAGATTGTAAAATGTGATTTGCTCTTTTCCTAGCTTTCCAGAAGGGGCAGTTGTTAAAGTACCAAATGACTTGCAACTGAGCCTTACGAAGAAAGCTAATTTAGGAAAACAGTCATGATTTGGAGATGCCGGTGTTGGACTGGGGTGTACAAAGTTAAAAATCACACAACACCAGGTTATAGTCCAACAGGTTTAATTGGAAGCACACTAGCTTCCAAAAGCTAGTTTGCTTCCAATTAAACCTGTTGGACTATAACCTGGTGTTGTCTGATTTTTAACTTAGGAAAAAAGGGTTTTGATGTTTTTAGTTAATGCTGGTCCTGTACTTAAAATGGTGTTTACATCTCTTTATAAGCAGCATGTTTGTTCAGAAACAGTGGTTGGGGGTAATTTTCCACGATTAGGATGGCAATATGCTTGTGCAGTGACTTGATTATCTGTTCTTTATAGAATCGGCCTAGTTTTCAGCCTAGTTCCTTCACTGGGATGAAAACTGGGTGGTTTGTACAGTCTTATATTAGTATCCAGTCATAAACTATTTACTAAACATCTTTTATTGTCACTCCATTTCTATGAAAATCAAAAAAAAATGACATGTTGGACATGAGTCTTAATTGAAATGTTGTTAAGTACTAATGAGCCACAAACCAAACAGACATGTTTAATGCGAAGGGCAACTGGGAAATGCCTGCCATGTAAAGTGGCTTGAATATGTATGAAATACTTGAACCCGAGTGATATACTTTTCATTATTCAAAACAGTAACCCCAACTGATAATCCTTTGCACCTACAGTTTACTCTGGTACGTGGCATTGTGCAATCAGTTTGCCAAATAAGCATTGGTTCTTAATGGAAATTATAAGTATAAAATAAACCATAGTTTATCGTTACATAGTGTAGAGAGTGAATTTGGATTTATAAAATTTGATTTATGTAACATGAACAATGACCACCGTTTATTCTATCCTGAAAAATAATATTGATTACTTTATACCTGAAAATTATATCGACAATTAACATAGCAACAACAATAGGCCATTTTACACTTCAAGCCTATTCCATCATTTAGGTGATCATGGCTAATACATAGCCTGCCCATAAGGTATGGTCAAGCTGATTTTGCCTTAAATCCATTATATGTTCATTGAACAAAAATGTTGTTAATTTCTGAATTTTAGACCATGTCGTCATCTTAGATTTCCCAAACATGAGGAGCAGAATCTCTCCCTCTGTTTGTATCCCTTAAAAGTTTGAAAACTTTGTATATTATCCTAATTATCCTTGCCGTTCTAAATTCCAGAAATAAAAGAGTGTCATCTCTCCTTCTAATTTACGTTTAGAGTCCAGGTATCATGCTAGTAAACTTCTGCCCTATTCTATCCAAGACTAGCAGATCTTCTTCAGAATTGATGGCAGATCTGCTCCCCAGCCTTCCAAATGTGGTCCCACTCAGACTTTGTACAGCTGAAACATTTCACTTTGCATTGCAGTTCTCCAGATATAGGCCACTATTTCATGAGCATCTTTGATTTTTTTTGCACCTGTTTATGATATTTTAAAGGCCTCCAAATGTGAACTCCCAATTCTCTGAGAACTGCCTTTTTTGTAGAGATTTATGAGACATAGGTGTAATTGGCTGGGGCAACATTTACTGCCTGTTCCAAGTGGCCCTTGAAAGGTTTGTGGTGAGCTACCTTCTTCAACTGCTGCAGTCCATGTTCTGGAGGTAAACCCAGAATGCTGTGAGAGAGGGAATTTCAGGATTTTGTCCCAGTGACACTAAAGGAATGACTTTCCAAGTCAGGGTAGTGAGCAGCTTCAAAGGGAACTTGTAGGTGATGGTGTTCTGATGCGTCTGCTGTCCTTGTCTATCAAACTAGAAGTCGTTGTCAGCTGGGAAGATGCTGTCTCAGGATGTTTCCAGCTTTTTTTCATTGTTTTTAGTATTCATGTAGAAAATACATTCACATGTACTTTTTTGGGTCTAGGTTGAAATCAATTTGTCACAACTTGATCACTTGGAATCTACAACCTGAATGTTCATCACCCATGCCTTCTCTTCAACATAGTATTACTTTGCTTGTCTCCACAAATAAGTTAAGTATCATTGATAGTAAATTAAATTATCAATGCAACTGAAAGGAGTCTTTTGAAGAGTTTTGAAGTCTTTTGAAGTGTTAAGACTGAATTGAAAAAATACCCAATTAGAGGCCCGTCATAATACAAGTGAACTATTGGCCCTGGAACAATTTTATCCCATCCATTACATTAATAAGGTTAAGTTTCAAATTGGATCTATGTTTGGAAGCAATTGTGTGAAATGAGAACGAAATTAAAATATTCGTAATAGATTGCCATAATAATTGATGCATGAAGAGAGACTGATTGGGTAGGACTATATTCACTGGCATTTAACAAAAATGAAAGAGGATCTCCAGATTACTCAGGACCAAGTATCTAGAACCAGGGTCACAGTTTAATGATTTGGAGTAGGCTATTTAGGCCTGAAATGAGGAAATTTGTTCATCCAGAGAGATGTAAGCCTACAGAATTCTCTGTCACAAAAATTTATTGATGCCAAAATACAATGTTTTCAAGAAGGAGCTAGATATAGTTTTTTGGGCTGAGGAGATCCAAGGATATGTGGAGAAAGCGAGAACAGGGTAATGAGTTGTATAATCTGTCCTAATCATGTTGATTTGGTGGAGCCATCTTAAAAGGTTGAATGGCCTTCTCCTGCAATTGTATCCATGCAAGTTCAATTCCTTTGTGTTCTGAAATAGTTGCACTCAACTTGAATAGTGCTAGGAATATTCCAATTGGTCTCAGGGTCCTTTGATAAAGGAACCAAAAGGAAAAATCAGTCTTCCTTTGTTCTTGATAATTATCTGCTGACCTGCATTAAAAGACGAGCATCTGGAGTAGTATTGTCCAATTTTTGTTGTATGGAATGGCCACATTTCAATCTTTCACTGAACTCAGCAGGCTGGTATGCAGACTTTAGAAAGATTAGTTTTGCCATGACTACGAATACGAATTTTAGAGAGAAAAATTACAAACGAGTGAATTGATTAGTTAAATCAATAATTAATAGACGTGTCTGTCTAAAAAGTGCCAAGCAGTACAACTAACAGTTAATTTTTCTTTTAACCCTTTTTGATTAACAAAAGCACTTAATTTACACAGGCTTGGAAAGTTTACTGGTTAATGTCGTGAAGGAGTAGAACAAGCTAGTTTTCCCAGACAGTGGTGTTGTTGCAACCACTGCTTCTCATCATCTCCCTGTCCCTTCCTCATCTGGGTCAACTCTCCCTCCTCACTAGGTGGTAGCCCAACTCTAATTTTCATTCCACATCCCTGGCCCAGACCCTGGCCCTGGCATCCCAACTTTCACTATCCTCCTCCCCAAGTCAGTATCTTCCTGAAAGTCTTGCAACTCCATTTCTGCAGACTATTGGCCTTGGATGAGTCAAGAACTCAGCTGGTGCTGTTTGCTGTTCCTGCGGATGATTTCCCTTCTGCATTTTCTGCTAACAGACTTGTTCATTTCTCATAAGAGGCATAGCTGAAAATGTGTTGCTGGAAAAGCACAGCAGGTCAGGCAGCATAAAAGGAGCAGGAGAGTTGACGTTTCGGGCATGAGCACTTCTTCAGGAATGAGGAAAGTATGTCCAGCAGGCTAAGATAAAAGGTAGGGAGGAGGGACTTGGGGGAGGGGCATTGGAAATGCGATAGGTGGAAGGAGGTCAAGGTGAGGGTGATAGGCAGGAGTGGGGGTGGGCGCGGAGAGGTCAGGAAAAAGATTGCAGGTTAGGAAGGTGGTACTGAGTTCGAGGGATTTGACTGAGACAAGGTGGGGGGAGGGGAAATGAGGAAACTGGAGAAATCTGAGTTCATCCCTTGTGGTTGGAGGGTTCCTAGGCGGAAGATGAGGCGCTCTTCCTCCAGCCATCATGTTGCTATGATCTGGTGATGGAGGAGTCCAAGGACCTGCATGACCTTGGTGGAGTGGGAGGGGGAGTTGAAGTGTTGAGCTATGGGGTGGTTGGGTTGGTTGGTCCGGGTGTCCCAGAGGTGTTCTCTAAAACATTCCGCAAGTAGGCGGCCTGTCTCCCCCATATAGATGAGGCCACATCGGGTGCAGCGGATGCAGTAATGGTGTGTGTGGGGGTGCAGGTGAATTTGTGGTGGATATGGAAGGATCCCTTGGGGCCTTGGAGGGAAGTAAGGGGGGAGGTGTGAGCGCAAGTTTTGCATTGCCCGAAACATCGACTTTCCTGCTCCTTGGATGCTGCCTGACCTGCTGCGCTTTTCCAGCAATACATTTTCAGCTCTGATCTCCAGCATCTGCAGTCCTCACTTTTTCCTCATAAGAGGCATACCCAGGAGAGTAACAGCTTGTAATTGGAAGAATAGCTCCTTGCGAAATCTTCTATTTACACTTATGTGCAGCTCACACAATGGCTCAATGGGCCACACTGAACCATGTAGAGTGCCACATTGTGACCCATGGGCCACCTGGGCTTTTTTTTGTATTTACTTATGGAATATGGGTGTCTGGATCAGCACTTATTTCCCATTCCTAATGTCCCTTGCGAAGGTGGTGGTGAGATGCCTTCTTGAACTGTTGTGGTTGACCCATAATTCTGTTCGGGAGAGAATTCCAGGAATTTGATCTAGCGACAATGAAGGAACAGCAATATATTTCCAAGTAAGCATGGTGAGTGGCTTGGAGGAGAACTTACACGTGATGGTTCCTAGCTGAGCAATGGCTAGTGCACAAGTATAAAATATAATCCAAAAAATGGGTGAAGTACTAGCCTTTAACTCACAGATGAGTTTTAAAAGGAACAAGTGATACTGTATCTGTACAGAAGCTAGATCAGATGCAATCTGAAATACTGAAGTCATTTTTAGACACTAAACCTCAAAGTGGAAATCTGGTACATGGTTCCAAGAGAATGTTCACTAGAAATTTCAAGATTAAGTTCAATAGATTTTTTGGGGTAAAGATATCAAGGAATATGGTCATGAAAGATCTAATTGACAGGTCTAAGGGGCAAAAAGACATGTAATGGCAAAATGACATCCTATTTACTGACTTATGTCCTAACTCAAGACAAATCATTAAGATCCATGTGACAATTAAAAGAAGCATATCTGAGGTGGTTTTATATCATCTTCCTCAAAGCTTTTATCTTCAAAGTATTGGCCCTTCCTTGGGCTGTAATAAGGTCATTATAATGACAGGTAATCTTGTTCAATATTACCCAGTATTCAGAACAAGCTGGGGCTATCTGGGAAGAGACCAAATCCAAATATTCTGATTCACTGAACCAGTGGTCTCTTTGCCTGAATGCTGAATATCAGTGATGAAGGGCTTATGCCCGAAACGTCGAATTTCCTGTTCCTTGGATGCTGCCTGACCTGCTGCGCTTTAACCAGCAACACATTTTCAGCTCTCATCTCCAGCATCTGCAGACCTCACTTTTTACTGCTGAATATCAATGCACTAGCTAGAAACAGTAGTTTAACTTCCACTCGCTGGCTTGTCTGAAGTGGAACACAAACCCTTTATCTGATTCAGAAGCAAGAATGCTCCTGCTAAATCAAGGGATGAGCCCTGAGTAACAGAAGGTAAAAATGAGCAAGTAAACGAACAGGAGCCAATGCCTTTGTATGATGAAAGAACAAAATGAAAGATGTCTGTAAGCAATGTGGGTCCAGAAATCTGGGAGTATCAATTTATGGCAGCATAGGGTGTGGTGGGTTTGAACTATAAATAGACCGTGTCAGAATGCATGATTCAAGATTCTAAGATAAAGTGTTTCAGAACTAGTTGTAATGGAAATAGTAGAATGCAAGCTGTCAGCCTTGGTCCACTGTGAAATCTCTTGAAATGATGCCCAATTTGAAGAAGTTCTCTGTACATCTCCTGATGCTGCCTTCCTTGCTGTGTTCACCCAGCCTCCTGCCTGTCAGCATTGGTCCTCAGGCAGCCATCATATTTCAGAAGTGTTAAAATCGAAGAAACCATTGTGCCAGGCATCTGGACTGAACAACGCCATGAAGTCTTGAAGGCTAGGAGGAAGTGAGGAATGGAAAGAGGAGAAATTGTGCTCCAGGCCAGAGAAGGAGAGGAGAGTTAGTGTGAGATGGTGGTCAGAAGAGGCAAGTTCTGACCTTATCTTAGTTTGAAAGGAGATTAAACCCTGTGCTGCAGATCCAAGTGTTAGCCAACTGAACGAACTGACCCATGAAGATAGGTGCTGGGGATAAACAAATAAAGCTTGAATTTCAGTTTAGAAATGAATAAAATTCTGTGGACCATCAAATTCTTAAGTTTATCTCAAATAGATTTGAATCTAACAATTGTGAAACTTCTTGTTTTTGTCAAATATTTTGAAAGCCACTTGTACCCTTTACTCTGACATATTTATCAACACCATTGACACAATGCCTTAACACAAATTTCATATGTAGTCCAGTCAAGTTATGATACCATACCATGTGAAAATGAAATATTGGATTTAATTTTTGCCTTTACATATGTAATAGTCCTCCATGAAAAAGGCAGACCTGCATTCTCTCAGAAGTGTTTTCAGGGGTTTGTCAATGGCTTTTACTCAGTCCTATGATGAGAATTGGGGCATTTCAAATAATTAGGAAGCAGATGTCTCATGTGTTGAGGATTGCTGGCCAATCACATGCTGGTGGTTTTTCATTGTTCAGCAGCCTCACTAAGGAGGCAGTGGCAATTACCAGTAATGCAATCCTCAGGACTGTGGAGAGATCCAACTAACAACTAAATGTTGGCATGCGGGGTTCTCAGGGGGACAGGGGCAACAACAAGGGCAGGTGCTGGCTCTTAGTGGCCTCCTGCCTGATAATGCATCCCTTAGTTAGGCACTTAGTGCCTGTCAACATGAGATTCAATCCCCTGAAGCCCACAAGTAATTTCAGCAAGTGTGGTTTATTAGTTATCTGATTAGCAAATTTCCCACTTGCCATTGGATGCAAATCAGCAGTGATGGATGGGGTCCTCAAGTGGGAATTGGGCAGAAAGGCAATGGTATCTGCACCTAATTATCTCCTGTCAAATTAAGTTGTGCTTTCCCAAAACCAAATTCACCAATCCAGATAACAAGCTGGTGTGGCTGTATTACTGACCCACCATATGCACAAGTCAATATACATTATTTATTATCTTAAAAACATTGACGTCGAGTTGCTTTCTCTTGACTTTGTGACATCACTATACAGAATTCCTCACCTTTAATATCATGCAGGTCACCAGTAATCAGCACTAAAGAGATCACATCAGCACCATAGTGACAAGAACAAGTCAGAAATTGAGTGTTCTGCAGTCAATGGATTATCCCTTGACCCCTCAGAACACCCTTATCATCTTGAACACTTACTCAGTATTGTAGTGGAATAACATGCCACTTGCTGGAATGGGTGCAGCATCAGCAGCACTTGAGAAGCTTTAATTCGTACAGAAAACGTGGAAGCTCCTGAAACTAATGGGGCTTGATTCATTTAAAGCCTTCCCTTAATTAATTTTCTTGAGCAGTCTAATCCCTCGTGTGGGCTTTAGAAAACCGTAAGTGATCATAAGGCCCATTTATCTCAGATTGCTGACAGCACAATTAAACAATGCCAACAGCCATCATTTTGAAACACAAAAACTAACAATTCTGTTTACCCTAAATGACTCAGTTGAGGTAATGAGAATTTTGAACACGTACCTTTGCCTCCAGGCTTATCTGTTCATGCTCAATGAGACTTTGATTGGCAAAGAACTGTGGAGGCTGAGCCATTGAATATTAAAGTTGTGACAGAATGTTTCTGAAATACAGGTGAGTCATAGGGGAACAGGCCAGAATGTAAAATTTGTTCAAGATCAGATCAACTATGATCTTGATGAATCGTGGAGCATGCTCAAGTGGCATTATGGCTCATTCCTCCTTCTATTTCAAATAGCTTTCTGTTTAAATTCTCGATTCAACATCTAAAATGAGTTAATGAATTCTCAGCGAAAAGATAAAATAAAAAAGGATTAAACATTTATTTTTGTCTGGGTTTTTATTTATTACACAACTCTATATTTTATACTGATTTGAATAATATCACAGCATTTCTTGTATCGTGTTCACCTCTTACTAATTCAGCACACATATACAAGCAATGCGAGTTACACAGTCCTCGCTATTAACTGGATTGCACAGATAAGTCCTACTGTCTAAGATATCAATCATATTCATCTCTTCATATTTATGATATTTGATGTATATTTTGTGCTGATATCAGATAATGGAAGTCTTCAACATTGATTATGCTTGAGATGCAGGCAATTAAAATGAAAAAGCTAGACTTAAAGATTATTGCAATAGTTGTACATAAATGTAGTAGAACTTTTAAGGTGCACAGTGAGAACACTTGTTTTACCATGTATTCATAAAAGAAAATATTCATGACATATAATCATTCCTATATTAAAGAAAGATGAAGGGACTGGAAGATGTATGTTCTGTAGAGAAATGCCTTCTGTAGGAAAGGGATTGGTAAGAACATTTATTGAGGTCAAATACAGAAGGAATACAGTAACAAGGCAAACTGCAGCTGTTTCTTGTATGTTACCTTGCTTTCACATTTGCAATCTCATGCCTTTACTCCCACTATCTTGTCTCTTTTAAAAAAAGTCTTTTCACTAACATTCATAGGGCATGTAAGTAGCATTGCAATTAAGTTGTTACAAATTCAATACAGAACAACCTCGGTTTTCCAAACATCAATTATATGAATTTTGAATTGTCCGAATAAGGTCTCAAAGTCCCGTAAATTGTTACGAACTCTGTCTAAAAACACACAGGATGTTCCTGAGTGGACAGAAGGTTCAGTTTTGAATGTTCGGTATGGCATCCTTTGTTCACAATTAGATCAGTTATCCAAACAAAATACAGTCCGCCCATCTCATTTGGATAATCAAGGTTGTTCTGTAAACATTTCTGTTTTATCTGCATTTCAATGATCAACATTCTTAGAACATTTCTCATACTTAATGTTTGTCAAGATAGATACCTGTTGATTGGTAGAGCAAAGAATTCCTGAAGTGTAATTGCTTGAATTTAAATTTCCAATTATGCTTCAAAAGACAATAACACCAGGATATATAGGAATTAGAAATGCCAGCATCAGTGGAAAGATGTTGATTTTAATTGTGTGAGAGATGCATTGCCAGAGAGGAGAGAGGTGTGTGGAAATGAAAAATCTTGCTTGATTGACAATGTGGCTGCGATGCTAACTGTCAACTGGTTTCAGGTATACCACACCAGTGATTAAATTTTCTGACTGCACCTCTGTCGTATGAAATCACAAGGCCTGGATGCTATCAAGTGAAGTAATAAAATGGCAGCAAGATAGGTCCTGGCTACAGAAAGAAACTAAAACAAAAAAAAAGTGTTTCTTGGGTAGATATCTTTCTGGCCTATTTCAGAAAAGGTGAAAATCTGTGCCTTACTGCTCCAGATTAAATAAGAAACTTGGCCAATTGTAAATGCTGGATCACCTGCTTTAGGATTAAAATTGCACCTGTATATAGAAACTTAGGTACAGGAGTAGGCCATCAGCCTCTCAAACTGTTCCATCATTCAAAGAGATCATGGCTGATCTGTAGCCTAACTCTGTATACTTATGCTTGGCTCATATCCCTTTCATACTTTTGCTTAACAAAAGAAAAATCTATCTCCAATTTAAGCTTATCAACTGATCCAACATCCATTGCGGTTTGTGGAAGGGAGCTCCAAACATCTGTCACCTTTGTCTGTGTAGAAGTGCTTCTTACTATTTCTGCTAATTTTCATTCTGAGACTATGCACCCTCGCTCAAATCCACAACCCATGGAAATAGTTTATCTTTATTGATCTTGTCTTTCCCAGTTAATAGCTTGAAGATTTTGATCAAATCACCCTTGACCTTCTAAATTCTAGAGAAAACAGGCCCAATTTGTATAATTTCTCCAAGTAACTGTTTTTTAAGACTTAAGAAATATAACCAACTGGAAAGGAGCTGCAGGATGATGCTGTGCTTTTCCAGCACCACACTCTTGATTCTAACCTCCAGCATCTGCAGTACTCACTTTTGCCCTGCAGGATGATGGGACCAATTGATTTTTTCATCAGGAGTGCTATTGGGCAGATATTGAATGGAGAAATCCTGTCTGAGTGCAAAACTGAGAAATCTGAAGCATTTTTAATGGTTGAGCTTCATTTGAAAAGATTCAGCTCATGGTTCCATTTAATCACATCCCTCCAGGGACACTTTTTAATTTTTGCCACAATTGCAACACAGATAATACATCATACATTACAGAGCTGTCTGATTCCTGTGCAATCCTTTGGTGAAGTACAAGTTTCATTGAGTGCTTTGGAGGGTTTTTTGTCATAAAAGCCGATTGAATGTTTTCACCATAAGCAATAAAACTCGAAAATAAAACAACTCCAGAAAAAGGATTTGAACAACGGTCACTGGAACTGAAGCATTAACTCTGCTTTCTCTACACAGATGAGTTTCTCCAGCAATTTATGTTCTTGATGACAAAATTCACTTCATTAGCCACACACTCTGGCTCAATGGTGTCCTCAGGCTGATTCCAGCTCCATCTAACCACATGCTGTTCCTTGAGCAACTTGTGATTTCCAGGAGATCCCACAATTAATTGACATCCCCTGTATTCTTGCATCTTTAAAAGGTCATCGTGCAGTGTCAATACAGATCTGCCCTCAGTGGTTCTTGACATGAGCCTCAGAAATGGTAGCCTCAGAAATAGGTAAATCAATACTATGCCTTGCAGATACAGAACTGGAGATCCTGCTGCACAAACTGGTATACAGATGGTACTTCCTTTTCCTCAGAATCAGCAATGGAGATGATGACACCAAACTTTGCCAGTCGAGTCTGAATTAGAGCAATCTTAGCCATTCGGAGGAATGCCCAGAAGACAATGCTCAGTAAACACTGTACATAAACCTTTCCATGTCACCAGCACAAGTGCCACAATCTTCTCTCTGAAATCTCACACTCACTCTTTCTCTGTTACTGTACTCACCTCCCTCCAAGGCTCCAAGTTCTCTCCCGCTCTCACAATTAAATGCAGCACCTACTTTCACCCTCCCCAATCCCTGAAACCACTAACACTGCATACCCTCTGCACTGCCTACTCACTTGTTGAAAGCACCTCCCCACCTGCAACAGAAGTAATATATGTGCCACCCACTTTCACCTACGTTTCTCTCATTCCAGAGGGGAAGCAGCCACCAATACAGCAGAAAGAGTCAAAACAGGTGGTGGACTGCAAAATTTTCAGCTTCTCATCCTCACTCGGACTGCCCTGAGTGACTAACTGACCATACTAAGCCTCTGGACTGATATCAGATACTGCCCTTGACTTGTTCTGCCTAGATCACCTGAGCAAAGGCTATCTCCATTGATGTGATAAAGGATGTCTTACTATCAGGATGAGCTTTCTTGCTTTTTGTATGCACTGAACAGCTCATCAACACTGAAGTCAAATGAGCCTTTTAGCTCTGGCTCAGGGGGAGGCAGGCACGCAAAGATAATACATGGCTGGGATGCTGTCTGCAGTAGACTTTGAGTGGGTGAGTGCTCCAGTGAGAAGTAAAGAACTTAAGAGATGCAGCCCAGTCCAGTCGATGAGCTGCATGAGTATGACTGGGTCATGGTCAGGTGTGAGCAATGCATTGTGGGGCTTTCTGACATGGATTACAGTTGTAGTTACAGAATTCTCATGACCTGAAATATGGCAGGCAGGTTTTATTCAAGATTCGCCACTGACTAATCTTATTATTCAAGCTATTTTGATGGTTCAAGTTTTCTTGGTATTTACTGCTTTGTTCCTTAAGGGCTTTCAGCTCATTTTTACCTTATGGTTTTTAGCCTTCTGATAGTTCAGTATATTTTCTCGTTCACCAACTGCTCCACCAACTGTTCATATTTCAACTTATTTTTCTTCTTTTCTTGGAAGGCTGTACATGTTCTATTTGCTGTTTCTATGTTTTCTTTTGGTTTTCCCAACATCCTGCTTGAGTTCTTTCTCTTGAGCATCATTGCACCATTTAATTCTGAAAGGACTGTCTTGTTGAGTAAGCCTTGTGACTGTCTTTCTATCACTTTGTTGTATATACTGTGCATTTCTGTCTGCCTTTGCACATCTGTCATTTTGTTTAGCATTGCTTTGAGCTCAAACTGATATTTCATTAGTTGGTTCTGCTAAACCTGATCTGTTTCATGTGCAAGTTGCTCTAGATCTTCCTACAAGCCGGCAATCTTCTGATTGGATTGTTGTATAGAGTTTGACATTGATTCTGCTTTGTTTATCTTTCAACTCTTCATTCATATTTGTCAGCTCAGTAAAGGTATCCCCCGAAGATTTCATAATCTCATAGATGCTCTTCTCAAGTTTGGATTGAACCTGAGCTATCCTTTTTCTCTTGAATTTTAATTTTTCTCACCATCACAAAGAAATGTAACTTTAGCAGTGTTCTGTTCTCTTTTCATATTCAGTTCTGCAAGTGTGTTTTGAATATTGTGCTGCTATTTCTGTTGCGTCTCTGGTGCTTGACTGGTCCATGGTTTGTGATTAGTGCGAGGTCATGGCATGCTGTTATACCTGAAATTGCTCATCCAGCAATATATATATAATGGAGAACATCTGCAGCAACCAGTTGGATTGGTTCTACTTGCATTCCAGTACTCTTGATCCTGCTCAAGGAATTGGTGAATAATTGTATATTGTAGGTTTTGTCATGGCTTCCTATATCTGTGATTACTTGTTCTTCAGAATTTCCACTATTGTGAACCTAGCTGATGTTATTACTAGACAAGTCAGATCTCAGATTGAAATCTGGCTTGCTAGATTATTTATTTATTTTTATTTTATTGTGATGGTCTTTCACTGAAACACCAGCACACAATATTGTAGATTTCATTTTATCAACAAAACAGAATTTTACTACACAACAGCAATGAAGAAAAATACAATGAAACAAACTATTTACATATTACGCAGGTTTAATTTTTTTACATACAGTAATAGAGATATACAACACAGAAATGGGTTCTTCAAACCAACTTGTCCATGCCAACCAGATATCCTAAATAAATCTAGTCACATTTACTAGCGTTTGGCCTATATCACTCTAAACCCTTCCTATTCATATACCCATTCAGATGCCTTTTAAATGTTGTAATTGTACCAGCCTCCACCAGTTCCTCTGGCAGCTCATTCCATACATGCACCACCCTCTGCATGAAGAAGTTGCCCCTTAGGTCCCTTTTAAATCTTTCCCCTCTCACCGTAAACCTGTGCCCTCTAGTCTTGCATTCCTCCACCCTGGGGAAAGACCCTGTTTATTCTCCCTAACATGCCCCTTATGATTTTATAAACATCGATAAGGTCACCATTCAGTCACTGATACTCAAGAGAAAATAACCCCAGTCAATTCAGCCTCTCCTTAACCCTGGCAACATATTTGTAAATCTTTTATGAACCCTTCCAAGTTTCACAACATCCTTCCTATAGCATGGAGACCAGAGTTGCATTCTGTATTTCAAAAGTGGCTTAACCAGTAGGTGGCATGGTGTCTTGTGGGTGACATGGTGGCTCAGTGGTTAGCACTGCTGCCTCACAGGGACCCGGGTTCAATTCCTGCCTTGGGCGACTGTCTATGTGGAGTTCCACATTCTCCCCGTGTCTGTATGGGTTTCCTTTGGATGCTCCAGTTCCCCGTCCACAATCCAAAGATGTGCAAATCTTGTGAATTGGCTATGCTAAATTGCCCATAGTATTAGGTGCATTAGTCAGGGCAAATATGGGATGGGGGAATGAGTCTGCTGTTTGGAGGGCCGGTGTGGATTTGTTGGGCCAAATGGCCTGTTTCCATACTGTAGGGAGTCCAATCTAATCAATGTCCTGTACAGCTATAACATGACCTCCCAACTTAATCAATAAAGGCAAACATACCAAACACATTCTTCACTATCCTATCTACTTGTGACTCCTCTTTCAAGGAACTATAAACCTGCACTCTAAGGTCACTTTGCTCAGCAACACTCCCTTGGATTTTACCATTAAGTGTGTAAGATTTGCCCTGATTTGCCTCTCCAAACTGCAGCACCTTGCATTGATCTAAATGAAACTCCATCTGCCACTCCTGAGCCATTTGATCACAATCCCATTGTACTCTGATGAAGCCTTCTTCGCTGTCCTCTACACTTCTAATTTTGGTGTCATCTGCATACTTACTGACCATACCTTTCCTGTTCATATTCAAATCATTTATATAAATGGTAAAGTACAATTCCATTAACCCCAATAGAACTTCTTTACAGTATTAAAAACTACCAGAGAGAATTCCCTTATCTATAATGTCAATGGGGCTTAAGTAGCTGATGGATCAATTCTTAATTCTGGATAAAATACTGCTAGTCTTTTCCTTAAGTCTTCAACTAAGATTCAAGTCACTGACAGCTAGCTTAGATTTTCTTAGCTTCAAATAACCCCTTTGAGGTTTTAACCAAACTCTGTGGGTCTAGAGCTTTCAAACTAAGCTTCTAAAGTAAACTACGTGTTAATTATCTCCTTGCTTCATGCACAGCTGTTTTACATGTCCAGTTTCAACTAAGACTTCTGAAAATAGAAAATCTGAAAGTTGCTTCAAGCTGTAGGAGTTTCCTGAAGCCAAAAAGACACATTTCTAATTAGCCACACTGTTTACTTTTTCACTTGTGAAACCTCTCTGAATGTAAAATAAAATCTTTTGTCTGTAAGAACTATTCCTCTCACCCTGTTTTTTTTAAAAAGAAGGAAGTATCTGGCTATAGAAATCCCTAGAATTTATATACATACATATATAAAAATCCCATGTAACAATAGGAGCAATGTGTCCCAATTAAATAATGCATCTTCTGAGGACAGATAATATGATTTTTTGAATCATTTCAAACTGTTTGATAACTTTGATGTTTCCACAGGCTTGACAGTGTGAAACATTTGTTTTACACTCTTTGTTTCCTCCTGTAGGTTGACAGATTCTGGTCTGTTTCTAATTTGATTTTTCCACTTCTGCAGGATACCAGATCTTTATTCCAACTTGAATGTTCTTCTTATGCACTTTCTCTGTAGGTTGTTGTATGGCTGTTTGTAGGCACTTCGGACTTTACTGCAGTGTACTCTGATCATGGTGTTTTCTACCATAAGCCTTGCAAAATTAATGGAAAGCCAGGTGTTATCTTGGTGCACGCACAGGGCTACACCTTTCACATTTCTTGCTATGTTTGGGTGTTCGAGTGATTGTGCCAGCCACCAAACTTGGGAAAAACATCAATGTTATCAATTGGTCTGAAATGTTTTGAAAGAATCATATTATCTGTCCTTGGAAGATTCGTTATTGACTGAGACATACCACCCTGCTGTTACGTATGTGATTTATATATATTTTGCAATTTCTAAGTATTTCTACAGCGATGATAATTTCATTTTAAAAATGTAGTATGAGAGAGATAGTGTTCATGTCGGTTTTATGATAAGAACTTGTTGTGAACACAAAACAAAAAAGCAAAGAGCTGCGGATGCTGGAAATCTGAACCAAAAAAAGATACAGAAGCCTCAGACACGATTTTTGAAGTAGACGTTAAATTATTGGTGCAAATGCAAATTAAGAGTTGTATGTTTTCTACACTAAACTGAATTAAGACAAAATGATGTTACAATTTGACTGCTGGGAAACTTTACATTCAGTCCCTCAAAAAGTCAGCAATGTGAGTTGAAAACAACATATATCACGATAATGTGTATCATTGACTGCCTGTAGTGACTGAATGCAGTTTTGAGTCTCTGTTTTTGCCATCAGTGTCTAATGTTGTCCAGACTTATAATCAGTATTTGCTGCTTGATGCAACTGTTCCATGAAAATGGGCAATAATTATGACAAGATCGCTGCATCTCCGTGAGGCAGTGATTAGTTTATGACATTTGCAAGCGCTAAGAATGCACAATATCAAATTCTCAAGCAGGTTTTGGTTGTGTAAAATATATACAAGATGCATTAGTATTGTGTAATGATACAAATCTTTCCTGTTGGTAATTCACAGTATGAATTTCTGCTCTGTATTACTGAAGTGATTTGAACCAGCGCTGTTTAAGCTGCTGGGTTGTATTGTGTACCTTCACATCACAAGACAGAAAGATACACTTGGTATGACACCAATTCTGGGTTTCAATTAGTTCAGCTGGCAAGGAAGTATTTATGGTTTAAAAAACAATCCCCGTTACAAATTATAAATTTATATCCTTTGGTTTGTTTTACAAAGCTTTCTGGAAAACGTCCTTGAGAGTGGATGCAATCACCAACTCAACATTTCCCATCAGAAAAATCACATAGAGAGCCTATTTTTTTGCATCTGTTTACAAAGTGGTTTATGAATTTCATAAGCTTCAATTTAAGCAACATGATGGAGGTTTAATTCTGCTCTGAATTGTTCTTCAAATTTGGTCTTTAATGTGGGGGAGTCTTTTAGCTGTTGTACTCATAATCCTGATGTGTTAAGTCTGTATAGACAGTCATTCCAATTGCTAAGCAAATCTTAATGGCTTGTGTTTCTGCACCAGACACAACTGTAATTAAAAAAATGCTCTAAACATTTTCAGACATTTTCATTTCTGTCGGGAGGTCTGCAGAATGTGAATATGAACTGTGTCATTTGTGATATTCTGAAAATATATCTTTGACCTTCCCTTGCATGTTATCAATCCAACACACATTCTGATCACTTGCCCTTCTCAAATGAGTTAAACTGGTCTCTTGATAAGGATATATTTGTTTAGCATCAAGCTGTATTTTCAATGCTGTTTGACACTAGAATGGACAAAGACATCAAGAGCCTTGTCATATGCTTTCGCATGATAGACAATAGGTGCAGGAATAGGCCATTCTGCCTTTCGAGCCTGCACCACCATTCAACATGATCATGGCTGATCATCCTTAATCAGTATCCTGTTCCTGCATTATCTCCATAACCCTTGATTCCGCTATCCTTGAGAGCTCCGTCCAACTCTTTCTTAAATGAATCCAGTGACTGAGCCTCCACTGCCCTCTGGGGCAGAGCATTCCACACAGCCACCACTCTCTGGGTGAAGAAGTTTCTCCTAATCTCTGTCCTAAATGGTCTACCCCGTATTTTTAAGTTGTATCCTCTGGTTCGGCACTCACCCATCAGCGGAAACATGTTTCCTGCCTCCAAAGTGTTCAATCCTTTAATAATCTTATATGTCTCAATCAGATCTCCTCCCAGTCTTCTAAACTTCTGATTTAAAACAGTCTCTTCTATTTCACTTGTGAAATGACTTGATTATTGTCTTTTGATGTTGTCTACCAACATTCACCATATCGTGTTCGGGATCGATTGTTTCTGAGGGTCAGTTTATTCTGAGGCAGTCAATGTGTCAAACCAACTGATTTCTGTGTATGCACAACTCTGAGACACACAACAAACTAACTGTGTAGCAGAATTGCTACACTGCATGTACCCAGCACATGGCATCCTTGGAGGTGAACTCTCTCAAAGTCAAGGTACACATGTGTTATGCCCCAGCAATAACATTTGGCTTTTACCTCGGATCATTGTCAATGCAGTGCATACAAATTGGATGATCAACTTAAGTGATGCAATAAGCTTTGGCAATATTTCCTTTCCCTGCATTCTCGTAAAGAGAGTATCATTGCGAACAATATCATTTTTGAATTTTCCTACTTGATTGTGGTTAGGTTAATGTTCTGGTAAATGTTGGTCTGAAACGCTTTTACCTCAACGACTCAAGAAGAACTCAACGCTTCGAAGAAATTAGCAGAAATATCGATAGTGGGCAAGGAATAATGCTTTTATCCAAAGGGTTGTGGTATTTTGAAGCTCACTGCCTGAAAAAGTGTTAGAGACAGGAAAAATTCATCACATTTAAAATACTTGGATATGCACTGGAAGATAAAACCTGTAACCAACAGAAAAATGGAATAAAAGCTGCAAAATAGGAATAGGTTGGATTACTCTTTCTTGGCTAGTACAGAAAGGATGTGGTGCATTTCCACCTCTTACACTGGCAACTTTCTACATTTTACATATTAAAATCAAGAAATAATATGTGGAGAAAATTGAATTGAGTAATTCAGAATATGTTTGAGACTGCTACTATGATCCTGAATAATGACTATAAACCCCATTTCACTCCTAGCTGTATAATATTTTTTCAATACTTATATGTCCCTATATTCCAACAATGACTGCAGTTCAAAAGTATTTAAATGATGAGAAAACATCAATAGGAATAGTCTGTCCCTATCTATTCTACACACATCTCTAGTGATTTAGGATATCTCAATCAAATCTCTTCTTAACATTATCTTCCTGAAAGAGAACAGACCTAACTTCTTCAATCTTTCTTTGTATCCCTGAGGACATTCTTGTGAAATTTAGCTTTTTGCTGTTCAATGTCTTATTGTACTTTCTGAAGTGTGATGCCTAAAATCTAGATGCAACATTCCAATTAACACCAAATCAGCACTTTATGCAGATTTAAAATAATTTCCTTGTTCCTTACTCTATTTGACTACTAAGAAAGTACAGGAAGCTGTACTAACCATGTTGTCAACCTGTCGTGCTATCAATGATTTCTGTACATATGTATCCGGATCAGTTCCTGAATACACTTTAGCTTTACATCTTATATTTTATAATGGTTCTCAGTGTTCTTCAAACCAAAATGATCCACATTACATTTCTCTACTACTTGTCTGCCCATTCCATCAACATGCTCTGCTTTTTTGAAATTTTGCATTATATTCCTCTTTAAAGTCTTCATGGAGAGGAGCTGGTTGGATTCATTGTTGGTCTGTTTGCCAAGTTGTTAGGTTTATTGTCAGATGTTTCGTGCCCTTTCTGGGTGGCACCATCAGTGCTGTGTGGCCTCCTGTGGAGCACTGCTGTAGTGTTCCTCTTTGAATTGGTGTGGTTCTGTTTGAGCTGTTTCCTGTTTGAGCTAGCTGCAGTTTTCCACAGCAGTGATTTGTATTTGTATATCTAGATCCATGTATTTGTTGATGGAATCCGAGAATGAGTACCATGCTTCCAGGAATTTCTAGCTGTTATTTGTTTAGCCTGCCCTAGTATTGTTGTGCAGTCCCAATCAAACCTATGGTTTTTTTAGATGCCAGGGAGAGTTAGTCATATCGCTTGGTTGCTAGTTGGTGTTCATGGATGCAGGTCACCTAGCTGGCTGCCTGTTTGTTCTACATAGTGCTCAACGCAGTCATTGCATGGGATTTTGTAAACTGCATTGTTCCTGCACATAGTGGGTATTGGGTCCTTTATTCTGGTGAGCCATTGTCTGAGCGTGGCTGTCTGTTTGTGTGCTGTCAAGATCCCTAATGGTCGGCGCAGTCTAGTTATCAGTTCTAGGCTGTTTTTTTAATGTATGGGAGAAACACAATTACGAAAAAAAAATATGTTCTACGAACTTTGTAAAATGGGGTCCTTGATATGTGCCGGAATGGGGTTATGTGCCAAACAAGTGCAACTTATATCAAAACAACCTCTGTTGAGGTTCTTTTTCCCCATAAAAATAGGGCAAATGCAGGATGGTGGGTGTCATAGGGACTGTGAAAACATTAAAGTTGCCTATGCAACTCCAATGAGGGCAATTCCTCCTGTAATAAATAATGGAATAAGGTAGGAATAGGGACTGTAAATTGGGGAAATGTTGTGTCTCATATCTAGCAACCAAAATACATATATCCATCTACGTACTGCAAAACACAATGTACACACACTGCTGTAAAACATGTTCCATGTTCTACAATAATAGAAAATGTACTTGTGACTTTTTTCCGCAATGACTTAAACAGAAAACTATTTTTAGTGTAATAAAGCACAGATTTAGTTTTAAACTATCGGTTTTAAGAGCGGTGAAGGGAGATGATTAGGTTGACGATAGAGGTGAAAAAGTTCATATCGATGATTATGAGAACTTGCTATGAACAACGTGAGAAAATTCAAAACAAAAAACTGCAAGTGCTGGAAATCTGAAACACAAGACTCAGCAGCATAGACAGGATGATGGAAGTAGGTGCTAAGGTAGTGGCACAGATGTGAATTGCTAATTATGCATTTTCTATACCTAACTTAATTAAAACAAAACAATGCATGACAAGATTGCAGCAATGTTTTGTATTTAGCTCCTCAAAAAGTCAGTAATATCAGTTGACAACAACATATATTATGACAATGTGTATTGTGGACCGCTTGTGGTGATTGGATAAAGTTTTGAGTCTCTTTTTATGCCATCACTATCTATAGTTGTGTAGACTAATAGTGTGCTACGTGAGATGCACCAATTCCGTGCAAACAGCCAATAATAATGAGAAATTCATTGCATGTCCATGAAGCAGTGGTTAGTTTAAGACATTTTCAAGCTCTGAGAATGCACAATAACAAATTCTCAAACATGTTTTGGTTGTATTATATATATATGATTTGGGTTAGTATTGTCTAGTGACATAATACTTTCCTGTTGGTAATTCACAGTATGAATTTCTGCTCTGCATTGTTGAAGTAATATCAAACAGCACTATTTAAGCTGCTGGATTGTATTGTGTGCTTTCACATCACAAGCCACAAAGATACACTTGGCATGACACCAGATCTGGGTTCAATTTGTTTAGCTGGCAAGGAAGTATTTATGGTTAAAACAAATCCCCATTACAAATTGTAAACTCAAATCTTATATAGCCTGTCACATGTTTTATTGCTAACCTTTTCATTTTTTCAATATCTTCTGCAAGAAATAAAATGCTATTCTATAGCATTAATTAAAACAGCCAAGAAAATAAAGGTTTTAGAATGGGTTAAAAAGAAAACACACTGTAATCAGTATTATTTTTCCATCAGTTTTAAATTAGAAATGTATTAAGAATCAGCTACTTAACTTAAAGGATGTCTTTGATCATGGTGTGCGAGTGATGTTCACAGAGTGAAAGAACTGTCACCTTTGTGAACAGCTCATATACCAGCTGCCAATCTGGCTCTGTAATTAGGGCTTACAAAGTAAAATACAAGCTGAGAATTTGATTTTACTTTGAAAAATAAGGAAGAGTTTTGGGAATGCAGCCTCTCTTCTATTATTACTTTACTTCAGTAATTCTTAGTTTTTTTTTCATTTATATTCCCACGCAGCTTTAAGTTTGTTACGTTGTGACTTTTTATCTGCACATTCAAATCACCAGATTCAGATCAATACTTAGGGTGCAATTTTTTGTGTCTGCCATCAATTTCATGCTGAAACTGTGGGTACTACGACTCAATGAAAGAATGCTAGTGACAGTAAAGAGAGACAAATGAGAAGACCAATACTTTTCTCATAAACTGGGGCTTGTTCATGTCAGCAGTACATTGAAAGTCAGATATAACACTGATCAGTGCTCTCCCACCAAAGTCCAAGTTCTACCATTTTGAATTTTTTTTTAATATCGCTGATAAAAGACACATTGTGTTGAAATTTCTCATCGTGCACTCATTGCTCACAGAACACAACACGTTTGGCCCACTATGTCTGTGCTGACCATGATGCCATTCTAAACTAGTCCCATCTACCTGCACATGTCCCTTTATCCCGTTATTCTCTGCCTGTCTAAATGCTTTTTGAACATTGATTGCTATTATATCTGTTTCTACCACTTCCCCGGCAATGCATTCCAGGCACCTAATTCTCTCTGTGTAGAAAACACACCAACACACCTCCTTACACTTTCCCCTCTCATCTATTATCATAGGATCCCTATAATGCAATGGGAGTCCATTTGACCCATCAAGTCTGTGCTAACTGTCTGAAGAGCATCCTATTCAGACCCAAACCCCACCCTATCCCTGTAATCCAGCATTTTAGCATGGCCAATCCACATAATCTGCACATCTTTGGACTGTGAGAGAAAACCAGAACACGTGGTGGAACCCCACACAGGCACATAGAGAAGGTGCAAACAGTCACCCGAAAATAGAATCAAATCTGGGTCCCTGGCATAGTAAGGCAGCGGTACTAACCACCGTGCCATCGTGCTGTCTTCCCTAGTATTTGACATTTCCATGCAAGGAAGACTCTGACTGTACTCCCTAGCCATGGCTCTCTTAATTTTATAGACTTCTAACAGGTCACCCCTCAGCCTCTGACACTCTAGCGAAAACACTCTGCGTTTGTCCAATCCAAGCATCATCCTGCTAAACCTGTTTTGCACCTTCTCCAAATCATCTTAACAGTGCAATGATCAGAACTGCACACAATGCTCCAAATGTGATCTAACTGAAACTTTATACAGTTGCAATATGGCTTGCCAACTTTATATTCATCGCCCTGACCAATGAAGGTAAACATGCTGTTTGTATTCTTTACCACCTTATCCACTTGTGTTGCCACTTTCAGAAAGCTATGGACTTGCATCCCAAGATCCCTCATACAGAAAAATGCTCCTAAGGGTCCTTCCAGAAATTAGGCAAAATAGTTGGATAGAAGATGAAAAGCACACTCTAGAATTTCCCATCATACGAGATCTGTTGTACAGCACAGAAGTCATGGGAAATTATTCTATAAGTTCCTATTGCTGAGTAGGTCCAAGTTAGGGATTGAGCCTCATCTAAGTAAATCTGCTGAGATGAAGGCATGATAAGGATTTGTCAATGTTGACTGGGGTGGACAAAGTTAAAAATCACACAACACCAGGTTATAATCCAATAAGTTTATTTGGAAGTACCAGTTTTCAGAGGGCTGCTCCTCCATCAGATAGCTAGTAGGCAGGATCATAAGACCCAGAATTTATAGCACACTCTCTCTCAGACACACACACATACACCCTTCCCCCCAACACACACACCCTCTCACAGGTGTAAACTCCAATCACCATTGGAGTGCACGAAATACTAACACTCTCTCTCTGTCTCTCTCTCTCTCACACACACGCACACATGTCTATGGTATAAATTTGCATTTTCAGAATTAAATTAGCAGGTACATTCTATTTTGCTCAAAAAACACACACCCTGCAGGCAGTCAATCCATGTGACATTTTATAAATTCCTACTTTGGGAACCAGCCTGGCTCAAGATTGGAATATAGACAGACTGTAACCTTGCACCTTTAATGCATTGTCTGAGCTGAGATGTCTTTTTTTTTATAAAACCTTCAGTTATTTTGGAAATTTTGAAAGAAGTTTGAGGATTTACGTATTAATGAACTGAAATCTGCAATCCATTCTAAGAGATTAAAATTTAACAGCAATCTAGCTTTGTTCAATATTTCCTGGCAGTTGCATGACAATATTATCTTGTGCTATAAATTCTGTGTCTTATGATCCTGCCGTACTAGCTACCTGATGAAGGAATAGCACTCTGAAAGCTAGTACTTCCAAATAAACCTGTTGTACTACAACATGGTGTTAAAAGATGAAGGCAGTGAAGATAAATCCACAGATTAGCCAGACTTGAGCTGCCTCCCTCACTCAATATCCCTTAACACAGTGCTGGGGAAGGGAAAAACAATATAAAAAGGACCAATTGTGGCAGAACCTTTCCATGAAATGTGGTTTCTAAGCCACACCCATACCAAGTGAAGCTGAGCAGAATAAGCCTAACCTCTGATTTGCTTCCTTCATGCCAATTATTTGTGGCACTCTAAACCAAAGTGTCAAGTCAATATTTTATATCTATAGGATCCCAATTTGCAGGTCAAATGAGAAACATTTTGATCCTCTTTCAAGTTCAACCTCTTTTTGACATTCTTGGCTGGATAGTTTGGTGTCTGGAATAAGGCCACATTGCACTTGTTTTACTCCCAGAAAGCAGGTTCAAGTAGTTTCAGTCTAGTTTCTAACTTTCTAATGTAAAATTTTTATTGGCAAAAAGATTCCAGATCGATCACATGAGACTATTCAGAAATGTTTCCAAAGTATCAAAGCATTAAACCCAATCTGGTTCACAATTGAAACCAAAAGAGAAAATGCTGGCAAATCTCAGCAGGTCTGGCAGTATCTGTAAAGAGAGAAAAGAGCTGATGTTTTGAGTCTAACTGACCCTTTGTCAAAGCTAAAAAAAAGGGGAGAAATAAGGAGGTATTTATTCTCCCTTTTTTTAGCTTTGACAAAGGGTCAGTTAGACTTGAAACATCAGCCCTTTTCTCTCCTTACAGATGCTGCCAGACCTGCTGAGATTTGCCAGCATTTTCTCTTTTGGTTTCAGATTCCAGCAACCGCAATAATTTGCTTTTATCCTTGTTCACAATTGAAACTAGCACCTTGGTTCAAATAAGGTTGGTTAGATTCTCTAGAAAAGATTTTAATGTCAAGCTTTCAAGATTAAAATGCCAACTAATTTGAAATGGAACATGTTAACATATAGCCAGTACATAGACATATGTTTTGTTCATACCATAAATTATCTTTTGAGCCAATAAAGTTGTCAGGTGAATCTTATGTTTGAATGTTAAACTGTAAAATAACATTTTACTAGACTAACTTTTCTATCCCTCAGGTCATTAATTTATATGATCAATATCAGATTTTACAAGTGCTTGTGATTAATGTTTTAACAGATTGGAATTCTTTCTTGACTATAAATGAGTGGAATTAAATTAAAATATTATCTTAAATGTGAGGATTTGAAATTGATTGTGCACATCATTGATCAAAAGTTTGCAGTAAGTTTTGGTCCACAACATTTAAGTTACAACCTTAAACTTTCTGATGGTTAATTCTGATTTTCTGTGAGAAGCATTAATTAGTTTTTGTTTTAGTTCTTAAGCTTAGTTGTGCCTCTTTATGCTCTTGTTCAGGAAAATGGAACACCAAGAGACAAAGGCACAAAAAATAGCTGACAGTACAGTACCTAGAAGGTTCTAAATATAACATTTCCATATGCACCACATAAGTAAACTATTTGATATTGATTAAAGCCAATGATAAAGAAAGAGTTCACTCTTCGAGATTCACAACCTGACATGAATGAGACAAGATTTCACAAAACAATTATTGCAGACTGTCATATTGTTATGGACTAGGCCAGACCAGACGACTCAAAACATTCTTAAGCAGGCAGTCCACAGTTAAAAAAAACAGGGACAGATGCTTCCAGGTTGAAGTTAGAAAGGCAGAAGGAAAGAGAGCCTGTTCACACAGTCCACTGCTGAACTCCCAACTAGTTCTGGACTGAACTGTTCAGTTAGGGAACTGACCACTCCCCTTTCATTGTACAAGTCACTTCTAAAACATGACAACTTTGGCCTAAATTTTAATCTGTTTATATGTAAACAAAAAGACCTCTCAATACTCTTTAATCTCTGTATCAAACCAGTCTAATTGGAACTGGGAGCTGGTTTATGACCCCTCTGGAAAACAAATCGAGGACACAGTATCCTTGAGAAAAGGATAAGCTTCTAGTAAAAAGGGACCAACTATGTAATACCCCCCACCCCCTTAAAACAAAAATCCATATCAAAAGATGGCTTAAACCCTTCAAAAACAAGCTGGTTAATAGTCTAAAACACACACATACACTATACTAACAATACGCATACAAACATGCACAACTACGTGCGAATTCAGGCCATGATACCTCCGCCACTGAACGCCACTGTATCTCATTTGAGCCTCGCTATCGCATCAGCAATTGTCATATTGAATGGCTGTAACAACAAGTTCCATCTAAAATGTCTGGCATTTTTGTCCTTAAATTTTTCCACAAATGTCAAGGGGTTCTGATCAGTGTATACGATTATCTCAGATGCATTGCTGGGAAGAGAACACTGAAAAGATGTAATGCCAACACCAAACTTTCTCCACCACTGAGTATTTCTGTTGATGAATGTTCAACTTCCTGGAAAAATACCTGATAGGTCTTTCTATTCCCTCGTCATCCTCCCGCAGGAGCATTATATCGCCATTTACATCACTGGCATTGATAGCCACCTTGAAAAGCTTTGTTAATCTGGTGTGGCTAATACTGGGGCAGTAGTTAACACAGTTTTTAGGCTGTCAAATGCTTTTTGACAGTCTGCTGTTCACTGAAATGTCTTGCCCTTTTATAATAATTCACTGAGTGGAGCAGCCACACTGCTAAAGTTCGGCATAAATTTCCACTCAATCCCAGGATCTGTAGAACTGCTATTTCCATCGACCGTGCGGGAAATTTCCCAATTATTTTTGTTTTTACATCTCATGGGATCATTTGTCCATATCTAGTGACATGGCCCAGGAAGGTGTCTTGGGCTTTGGCAAATTCACTTTTAGCTAGGTTTACCACCAAGTCTGCCTTTCGAAGTCCATCAAACGAGTCTGATAAATGCTACAAGTGTTTCTTCCATGAGTGACTAAAAATCACCAGGTCATCAATATACACCACACTGTTGGGTAATCAGGCAATGAACTTATTTGTCAGTCTCTGAAATGTGGCTGGAGCATTTATCATACCAAATAGCATGACTTTGAACTGATATAGTTTATTTGGCGTTACGAAAGCCAAAATTGCCTTTGCTCTCACTGACAGAAATACTTGCCAGTAGCCTCTGAGCAAGTCCAACTTAGAAATGTAAGTTGCTTGTCCCACTTTTTCGACACAGTCCTCCAGCCATGGAATTGGATATGCATCAGTCTTTGTAACTGCATTGACTTTGCGATAGTCCACATATAACCATTGGGTACCATCTGGCAATGGCACCATGACAATAGTTGAGCTCCAGTCACTGTAACTCACTTTGATTATGCCATCTTTAAGCATGCACTCTATCTCCTTTTGAACCTGTGCCAACTTTAGAGGGTTATGGCTATAAGGATGTTGCTTAATCGGAACAGCATCTCCTACCTCTACATCAAGCACAATTAGGTTAGTACTTCCCAGTTTATTTCTGCGTATCTCCCCATGTGATAATAATAACTCTTTCAGGTCATTTCTATTTCCTTGTGGATAGTAACTCAATAATTTATCCCAATTTTTGACAACTTCCTCATTGTCCAATTTGATTTGAGGAATGTCCCATTCAGAATCCTCTGAACCTGGTTCTCCCTTCTGTGCTGTAATCATTAACACCTTCTCCTCTTGCTTTCTTGCCTATCAAAATACCTTTTGAGCATATTCACATGACATACTCTGTGAGATTTCTTCCTGTCTGGAGTTCTCATCAAGTAATTCATCTCACTCAATTTCCTCTTGAATTGATAAAGTCCGTGAAACCTTGCCTTTAAAGGCTCGCCTGTTACTGGAAGTAACATCAGTACTTTATCCCCAATTGCAAAATTGTGAATTTATGACTTCTTATCTGCTTCCTGTTTCATTGTTTGCTGTGATACTTTTAAATGATGTCCAGCCAACTCTCCAGCTGGATTAATCATTCTCTAAACTTTGACACATAGTCCAAATGGGTGGTCTTTAAATTCTGACTTATTAACTTCTCCTTAATCAATTTTAACAGCCCTCTTACTTCTTGTCCAAAAATTAACTCAAGCAGACTGAATTCGGTGCATCTTTGATTGCAAAAAGTACAAACAGAACTCCCTTATCCAAATCAACTGGATTATCCTGACCATAAACCTTCAAAATGGTTTTTCGTGTTTGATGCCATCTGTTCGGTGCTCTCTGCGATTTTGGATGGTACGCAGTAGATTTGAATTGCTTTATTCCCAAGTTATCCATAACCTCTTTGAATAGTTTGGATGTGAAGTTTGATCCTTGATCTAACTGGATCTCTATTGGTGGTCCATGTTGAGTAAAAAATGTAAGTAATTCTTTTCCAACCCTTTATACTGTGATGTTGTGCAATGGGATTACCTCTGGAAATCTAGTCAACACAGCCATTATTGTTAATAAATTCTTACTCCCACTTTTTGTTTGAGGTAGGGGACCTACGCAATCAATCAAGACTCTTGTGAAAGTTTCCTCAAATGCTGGAATAGGCATTGAAGGTATAGGTTTTATTACTGCCTGTGGTTTTCTGATTAGTTGACATGTGTGACACATCTGGCAAAATTCATATACATCTTTGTTTAGTCCAGGCCAGTGAAAATGTCTTTGTATTTTAACTTGTGTTTTCCTCACCCCTAAATAACCTCAAGTGGTAGCTCATGTGCCATTCGCAGCACCTCCTGGCAAAACAATTTGATGAATCTCTGCCCATTTCTCATCAGCTTGAATGCGTGATGTTCTCCATTTCCTCATTAAGACATCATTTAAGTAATAACACACAGGAATGCATTCACTCTCCTTCCCTGTAAATGCCTTTTGATATAACTGTCTTAAGTTCTCATCTTTCTGCTGTAGCTTGATCTGAATAGCTAAAGATACTTGTATGTTTACCTATTTGCTCCTGCTCTGTCCCACTTACCTGATCAAAGAAGTTCCAGATAATGCTTCATTATCTTCCTTATCTGTGCCTTTTGATCTCTCCTGCTTCAGCTTGTGCTTCTGTGATCTTGTGATCACTCAATCAGGGAAAATTCCTGGATAAGCATCCTTCATTTCTTCAGTTGACTGCATCTCCACTGGCCTTTTGACTAGAGTAGGCAGTGCACCTACCGGTGAATCAGCTGTATCAGTTACAAAGACAAATTTGGAGCTGAGCTGGAGCTGAAGACAAATTTGGAGCTCTCTGGAGCTGAGAGTTTGTCCACTAGACCTTCCACAAATTCTCCACTCTTCTCTGGACTGTCTTGCTTCACTTTACATAATTGAGCACATTTTGTGTCACCATGAATTCCTGTTACCAGTACTTTTTCTGACAATAGTCCCTTAGGAGTACATATCTCCTCACCCTTCAGCATTACCGACTGAGAGGATCCTGTGTCCCTTAATATTGTAACCTCTTCACCTGCTACACCTGATCTTTATGAATAAACTTTACCCTTGCATGTATACTTTTTAAGCAGATCTAGCACTTCCACTTTAACCAACCTCTGATCATCTTGTACACTCTGAGGCAGTTGTCTAACTTCCCTTGTGCTTTTTGTTACTAGTCCAATAAAACTACCAGGTTTGTCCGGTTTTCCTACATCTGACTTTCTCCGAACTCACCAACACTGTAATTTGCTGTGGCCTTCTTTACTACAATGAAAACACTGGAGGTTTTTAAATTCTTTGTCTCTCTCAAGGGTTTCTTTTTTTACCCTGTGGTAAATTCTCCTTATGATCTTCAGTGAGATCGGCTTTTCGCTTTCCACGTGAGGATTTCTCTTTGCCCCAGTTTCTATCCCTCGTGGACTGGAATTGATTTTGGAAACCAAACCAAGTTTGATGGACCAGCTCATAACCATCAGCCACTTCAGCTGCTAACCTTGCCGTTTTAACTCTCTTCATGTCTCCATGAGTTCGCACTCAACCAAACCAGCACCCAAAATAAAGATACTAACACCTACCACTCGCTGTTTAAAATCCCACAAAGAGCCCCCATAGTTCTGTTATGAACTATGCTAGAACACTCAAAACATTCTTAAGCAGGCAGCCCAGATCATAACTTTGCAAATTGTTTCAGTAAGTGACAGTGAAAATTACCAGGAGTAAGTTAGCAAGGTTGACTACCAGATTTTAAAACAGAGGAACATTTATTCATAAAATTACATAATGAAACATAAAGGACCCCTACAGAACTCAGTCCATCCAGACTAGACTTAATTATGCTGTTCTGAATATACCCAACAGTCCCAATAAACAAACCCCCTTAAAACACAGTAAAAAAGAATGGAACAGATGCTTACTGGTTGAAGTTCAAAGGGCAGAAAGAGAGACAGCCTGTTCACACAGTCCACTGCTGAACTCCCAACTAGTTCTGGACTGAACTGCTCAGCTCAAGAGCTGACCACTCCCCTTTCATTATACAGGCCACTTTGAAAACATGACCACTTTGGCGCGAAGTCTCATCCATTTACATATAAACAAAAAGGCCTCTCAATATCTTTTAATCTCTGTATCAAACCAGTCTAATTGGCACCAGGAGCTGGTTTATGACCCCTCTGGAAAAAAATCAAGGACACAGTATCCTTGAGAAAAGGAACAGTTTTTTTTAGGAAAAAAAGGACCAGCTTTGTGACAATGTAGACAATAGACTTGAAGGGCATCTTTCACATTCTCCTTTCTCCTTCGAAAGTAGAATAAGTTGGATCATCACAACAATATATATAGATTGAAAATAATGTCAAGACTGATTTGCAAGTTAAGTATTGTTGGAACCCAATGACAAATACCATTTACAGAAAGAACAAATCAAATGTAATAAATATCGAACAATTCCATACAGATTTTGAACAGTATGCTTTGCATGGCTTAACAATCAGAAGTTCTTAAATAAAATAATTTTGCATACACTGTCATTTTACAATATTGTATATGACTAATTAAGAAGTTCAAATCTTAATTAAGTTCTTGATTAGTGTGCACTCTAATTTATGGCATGGAAATTATTTTCTGTTAAATCCATGCATTGAAATATGTTCTCATAACTTGTAAAGTGGCATGTTCATATCTGGGTGTTATGGTGGCCATTTCATCTGTTTTCATGTAGGATTGTGGCAGTAGCATGTGGTTAGGTCCAAAATGCAGTTGATATTAGTCATTCAAACATTTTGGATTGGAGGTGATTAGGACGGAGTAGGGTCAATCAACATTTTTGGATACCGGAGTGTGGGTTGTTTGTAGGCTGCAGTTGGGGTTGAGTGTTGCAGACTTTGTTGACATAGGGTTTGGAAAAGTACTTGAGTATAATTCAGCCCTACATTCAAATGCTCTTTTTTTCTGAGCTTAGCTTCTCTGACATGGACTGTAACCATTTGTTTAATGATTGGAAGCAGATATGGTTTTCTGTGAAAATAGCTGGACATGTAGTTGTCAAGTTCAGGAAATTCTAATTTTGCACAAGGAACTTGTGTAAAATTTGTCTGCAAATGTGTATACAACAGACATCCTTTATCTGTTCGTACTAATATAGTATCTGTGGCACTCCAGCTTGGGTGATGTAGATCGTGCACTATTTTCATATTGAACTTACTTTACATGGCAGAAAAGCGAGCACAAGCATGTTTCAATTTCTAGATAAGAGATTCTAATTTATGAAAATGTGAAACGAATGCACACAAGAAGATCTATGCAAAACTATATCAGCTCAATCTTGAATCAGAATTGCAAATCTGCATTTAGTGAATGAGACAATACCCACTATTTTCTCAGAAATGAAGATTTGTCTGATGTTGAATATATTCTGTCCTTATTTAACTTGTAAACATGACTGCTTGGTCCTCTTGAATTTATCCAGTTGAATGGATTTGGTCGACATGAATATAACGTAATCCATTCATTAATTGAGTGTTCATTTTTTGAAGTATGCAGACATGATCTCTTCAGATATTTGGGTAATTGGCATTTAGAATTAGAACTCATCTTTTGATGCTTCTCTGCACTCTTCACAATGCCTCAATAACTCATTGCCTGTAACATAGTCAAAATGGAACACAGTATTCTGGCACCAAACCAAGGTCTTGTACAGAGATAAAATGGTTCACTTTGCATTATTTTAAAACTATTGGTGTTGGCTGTGTATTTCTGACTCTGACTCTGGTTTAATTGTTTTTCCCAGCTAAATGACTTGCTGGTGAGCCTTATATCTACATGTATATGAAATCATACAATTGTGATTTAAAACAGGATATACAGATCTGAGTATGTTGATACTTAACTCAGTTGCCTGGATTCAATATTTTTCAGATAAAAGGGTAATTTCAGGGCAAAAGGTTTAGTTTATTCTATGTTAGTCTCCCAGACTTGTCTCAATCTGTTACCAGGTGATCACAGAAACTATTTTAGCTCTGTATTTGTTCTTTTTCAAAAAAAAAGTACATGAAATGTCTCAGGTATAAAACTCATGATGGACATTAGAATCCAATAGTCCATGTTTACTGCTATCACAACAAAATCCAATTCATGATATTGTTGTAATGGAACCTTTAGGGAAAATTGGTCACAATTTGTTGGCATTTTATATTAAGTTTGAAAGTAATCAAGTTCAGTGCAGAACTTGGGTCTTGTGTCAAAACAAAGAATATGATGACAGTAAGAAGGGAATATTGCTGTAATAGTTTATGTTAAAAGTTATGGCTAAATAGGCAATTGCCAGCATTTAAGGAATAATTGTATATTTTACAACAGAAATATATTGCTTTCAGGGTAAAAGAAAAGCAAATAAAATGATCCTCAATAACAAGATGTTAATGGTTGTAATCCATCAAAGAGAAGAGACTTATATATTTTCCTTGTCACTTGTTTCATTTCAAAAATATACTTGATTCAGAAAAAATCTTTATATACATAGGCACTAAAGCAATTTTATTCTATAAGTAGCATATGTAGAAACAAACACTGCAGTTTGATTCAATCCATCAAACAAACCAAAGCATTTCTTACTTGTACAAGACTATATTCACATACATTTAAGGCACCAGGAGGTTCCAATAACTGAACGAACCCCCAATTTACTTCACCAGAAATACCTTAGATGGTGCTGTGTCTGCATTGTACTTTGGCAGCTGCAGACCCCAGCTTTCGTGCATCAAATCAGCACATAGTCTTGAACTTTGGGATGTGCCAGTGTGCAAAACTTGGTCAAGGTCCGCTCCTTGTTCTGGAAGACCAACAAGTTTCAGGCAGACCAAAGGCTGTATTTCACTGAGTTGATGGCTTTCCAGGTGCAGTTGATGCTTGTTGCAGTGTGTATCTGGGCAACAGATGGTAGATCACAGACTCCGGCATCACAGAGCTGCTCAGGACGAACTTCGACAAGAACCACTGCATCTCTCTCCAGACCTCCTCTCCAATAGCACACTCCAACAGGTGATGTGTGCCAGTCTCTATCCTTCTGCAGCCACTTTGAGGGCAGCATGCAGTGATTTACAAAGTCCGGGAATACATGAAGGATCTCACAGATAATGCCCTTCTCACCACCACCAAGCAATATTCTGGTGCTTGTTGGAAAGTTCTGGTATGAGGCATTCTGCCAAATGTCTTTTGCAGTTTGCCAGGATCAGGCTGACAGGATCCACCCTCTCCTTTTCCTGCAGGATTTCAAGGCATTATTCAATGCAACAGGTATGCTGGATCTGGGTTAACCAGTTGAGAATTATGAAGGCCCATGTCCATCAAATATTTATGACTGAGCTATGTTGAGGATCTTCAGGACCAAATAGCTGTTTGCAAAGCATGATGGTTGATGATCTGGCCTATATTTGACTCCAGACCCACAGCAATGTGGTTGACTCTTAACTGCCCTCTGGGTAATTAGGGATGGACAATAAATGCTGGTCTAGCTTACAACACCCACATTCTGTGAATGAGCTTCTAAAAGGAAAATTTGTTATTTAGCCAGCTAGGCTTGTGATCATCCAAATTTACAATCCTTATATCAATTGACAACATTAATATACCTCCTCTCTGATAACATCCCCACTTTCTTCAAAACTATGGTCATCTCTACCCCTCAAATGACTCACATTCAGATACTTGATTTTCTTGATGCTCAGTTGATGTGTACTTTAGGCTTCTACTGGTAAATTAAGATCTCTTTATTCTGGAAAATGGGGTATTATTAAACAATTAAGACATAGAGTGTGGCTATCACTGGCAAAGACAATTTATTTCCCATTCGTAAGTGCCTTTGAAGAGTTGTTTGTGAAGCTCTTCTGAGTCATTAAGTCTGAAGATACTATCATAACTCTTAGGGAGGGAGTTCCAAGATTTTGACCCAGCAACAGTGAAGGGTTGGCAATTGATTTCCAAGTAAGACTGGTTTGTGATTGGTGACGAAGTTGAAAATATTGCTGTTCTCATGTGCCTGTTATTCTCATCCTTTTAGTGTATAATGCTATGGACATTAGACAAGCTACTGTTGACCAAGTCTTGGAATCTCACTACAGAGGAACCTCGATTATCCGAACGAGATGGGTGACCACTATTTTATTTGGATAACTGATTATTCGGATAGTCAATTTTACCTTAAACAAGGGAAGCCACGCTGATCTAATGCTGTGCTCTAAAGGAGAATTTATTTAAATCTATAATGTTAATGTATTGAGCACAAGAGGACACAATTCACACGATGAACTAAATAAAGCAATGATAACACGAGAAAACTGTTTAAAAATGTAGCAGTAGTTACCATTTGTCAAGGAGTGGTGAAGACAACATTAAACAAGATCCCGAACAGCTTCTACAATCCCAACAGCATTTGTCAGTTTCTGGGAACTCAGTCTCATGATAGAAAGAAGGAAGCACTGCCTCATGCATGTGCTTACATTCTCAGCCTTTTTTTTAATGAACGGCCCAGTAAAGTGATGGGAGTACCCTATAAAACACTGACCTTTGCAAAGGGCTGTGTAAGAACTCTTACCTAAAAAATATCGAGGCGCTAATGCTTGAGGTGCTTATGTTTCTTTGTTTTGCCAGCGTTTTCACATGTTCTTCAGTACAGGTAAATTGAATACACTTATCTTTTTGATGTTTTTGCGGGACCTTGAAATCTGCTTCGGATAATCCGAAATTTGGATAATCAATATTCGGATAATTGAGGTCCCTCTGTATATTGCACCTCATTGGCTGTACATATTGCACTCACGTTGTATTGATGCTAGAGAGAGTGAGTGTTTAAGGCACTGGATGTGTTGAATACCAAGTAGATGAAGTTGAACTTTTTTGCTGCTGTTAGTATTGAGCTCATCCAGAGAAGTGGAGAATATTCCATCACAGTTCTGACTTCTTTCTTATGGATGGTAAGGGCTTTGGGGACAAGAGTCACTTACTTCAGAATTCACAACTTCTGACCTGCTAATGTAGACACAGTACTAACATAGCTGGTCCAGCTGAAGTTATAGTCAATGGTGCCCCCAAGCTGTTGAAGATTTAACTATAAATGAAGCCAGAAACTTTCAAGGAATGTTAGTTGCACTGTGTTGTTAGAGATGGTCAGTACCTATTACATGTGTGAAATGGTTGTCACTTGACACTTACTAATAAATGTTGCTCAGGTCAAGCTTTGTGTGGTCAAAGAGTGCTTTATTATCAGGGAAGTTGCAAATGGGGATTAATGCTCTGCTGGTATTTCTACTTTTGACTGTATGATGGAGTGGCTGAAGGATGTTGCCCTGAGGAACTATTGCAGCATTTTCCTGGAGTTGAGACGATTGTTGTTTAACTATCATAAACATCTTCCTTCGCACATGTAAAATGTCACATCAGTCATAGAAATGATCATTAGTTTAATTCAAGTTTAGTGGATGCAGCCCACCTAGATTTTGAGCCAGAATGGTCTGAAACTGAGCCCTTTTGAGGATGTTTTTTGTTAGCATTGCATAATGAACTACAGATATGTCAACAGCAGGCCTGCACATCAAACATTCAATTGAGTCACCGATACCTCAACCTTGTAATGAGACCACATAAAAAAGTCTCTGTGTCTGAATAGCGTAGTTGCATAGCAACCATTGGTAACTGGTGCTGAATGGTAAAGCTGAACAAAAACATTGCTAGGCTTGTTTTCTTAAAGAATAGTCACTTTTTACTTTTTACTTGACTCAGTGCTTTGATTGCTTTTTATGCTTTTTTTTCTTATTCTCTGTGCAAATTATGTATTCCTTAAAATTGTGTCCTCTCTCCCATTTGTGTATTTTTAATGAGTGAATTAGATTTGTTCAGAGATCATGTTTGGCTGCCTCATCAGATATCTGCCTGCAGATTCTGTCAAAAAATGATTACATAAAAGCAAAAGGAGGTTCAAAATAAGAATCTGATAAATGCATGACTTGAATATGACATCAAAACCAACAGCAAATCTATCAGAGAAAGAGCAAGAGAAAGAGTAAGAAAGGAAAAGGAACTAAATAACAATGGCACAAGGAGACCTAGAGATAAGTAAAGGGAAGCAAATTAGTGATATTAGTAAAAATAAAAATAGCAATAGAGATAATATTGGGGCTTCAGATAGAGACGACCCAGAACTTGATGATTCCACCCTCATGGTTTTAACGTAGGTAATTAAGGAAAGTATATTTCTTTGGTTTGAATTTTCTAAATATCTCATGATTCAAGAATTAGCATAAAGAAACCGCAAATGCCACATCAGTCAGGTATCCCTCAGTTCAAAGATGACATTTACTAGGCTTGCTAGTTTCTGTCATGGATCCTGTTACAATCTCCATAGAGACCGACGATGGCTTTAAGTGAAATTCAGATTTAAGTTATTAGCTGAATAAATGAAGCATCAATATTTCATATTTGATGAAATCTTTTACAGTATCAATCAGATTGTTCATTGAGTGGAAGACTGGAGATTACCTGTTTCAATCCAGCAATCAGACCACATTCAGTCCTAGAAATCGAGAAAAACTGCTGATTGGTCTGTGAGGCTTAAGTGCTGCTATCTTGTAAATTAATGAGAATCTGTGTGGAAGACATCTCAGAATTTCTTAAGCCCGTATATTACACCTCTGCTAGCTGCTGGATGGGTCTGTGGTCACAAAGACCAGGTAACACTAAAGGTAACCACTCTTTTCATTTTGTTAACAGCAGATCATTTTAGGGAGATGCTGGAGAGCTCTGCAGCATTCCACTGTCCTCTACTCATAAGGGCATCCAGGATGTCACTGATGCTGCCTTTGCCAGACTCCACTAATTCATTTACTGCCACCTTGTTGTGGTAAGTTAGATAAACTGGGCATTAGGAATCTCAGCTGAAAATGTGTTGCTGGAAAAGTGCAGCAGGTCAGGCAGCATCCAAGGAACAGGAGAATCGACGTTTCGGGCATAAGCCCTTCTTCAGGAATGAGGAAAGTGTGTCCAGCAGGCTAAGATAAAAGGTAGGGTGGAGGGACTTGGGTGAGGGGCGTTGGAGATGTGATAGGTGGAAGGAGGTCAAGGTGAGAGTGATAGGCCGGGGTGGGGTGGGGGCGGAGAGGTCAGGAAGAAGATTGCAGGTTAGGAAGGCGGTGCTGAGTTTGAGGGATTTGACTGAGACAAGGTAGGGGGAGGAGAAATGAGGAAACTGGAGAAACCTGAGTTCATCCTTTGTGGTTGATGATCTCCAGCATCTGCAGTCCTCACTTCCTCCATTAGGAATCTCAGCCATTGCAGGTTTTGTGTAGGTTCAAGGTGCAATCAGTTATACCCATATAGCAATCAGATTGCCCTATCATTAACCTGTAGTGTTGTATACAGAAAAAAAGCTTCTACTCTCTGTATGTTATAGCTAGTTGTGACCACAGCAGTATTTTGAAGGATATCCTGTGCTAGATATCCAGGCAAATGATTCAGTCTGTGTCCTGGGTCAATAATACGTGCTAGCTTCCTTCAACAGCATTGGCCCATACAAGGTTTGTTGCTGGGTGACAAAAAATGTCCTTTTCACACCTGCTTAAGGATTCATCTCAAAAATCCTCAGACTGCCATTGAGGAGAAATACGACAGCACCCACACTTAGACTGGAGCCACACTGTAGGCCTTCTGAAGATGAGGTTCTGATACTTTGACCAGTCACGTGGTGCCATGCCCAGTCAGGGTCTTCTGCATCATTATGGTGAGATACATTCAACCTCAGTCTTCAAAGGGGGTATTTTTTGGCTGAGCAGGTGATGCAGGAGAGAGACAGGCAATATCCAAGGAGTAGTAGGAGAAATTTCTGAAGCTGAGTCAGAATAACTGTCAGAGAGACAAAACCCAGCAAAGAAAGACAATATTCTACCAGTCCAGAAAATAAAAACAAAATCTTATTGACCCTTATAAACCCTTCCAGGGTGACTGTGCTGAGCTGAGAATTTCTACATCCTTGACAACATTTCCTTTGCATTGTTGGTTATCAGACCCTTACTTTCTCCAATACACAATTGTCAAGGATTTATTTGTTTTATTATTTAAGTTATCCATGCAATGAAATGTTGAACTTTCCTTTTCAAATGTGATTCTGATGCCTTGACCTCTATGAAAGCAAAAGTATGTCCTAAACCTTGACCTAGACTGATGTTAACGTTAAAGTAGCTGTGATACAGTGAGCACTTGGATATCTGAATGTTTGCATTAAAATGATCGTTCTCTCGAACATATATGTGTCAGATTAAGTAGTACACCAAGTTGCTTGAATGCTGAGACTATTGCTGATGCACTGTCTTTTCTTGCTGTCCCTGCAGGGTTGCAGAATTCAATAAGTCAAATGTGAGGTGATGCATTTTGGAAGGTCAAATACTGGTGAAAATCATACCTAGATTCCTTAGGTGTATTGATATGCAGAGGGATCTGGGTGTACAGAACCATAGATCACTGAAGGCAGCAGTGCAGATAGATAAGGTAGTGAAAAAAAGGCCTATGGAATGCTTGCCTTAATTGGAAGGGGCATTGAGTATAATGATACACAAGCTATACTGCAACTTTATAGAATTTAGTTAGGTCACACTTGAATTAATATATACAGTTTTGGACACCACACGACAAGAAGGATGTGGATGTTTTGGACAGAGCGCAGAAAAGGTTTACCAGGATGTTGCTTGGTATAAAGGATTTTAGCTATAAAGTAAAGTTGGAAAGACTGGGTTTGCTTTCACAGGAACATAAAGGGTTGAGGAACAATCGGATAAAAGTTTGTAACATTGTGAATGACATGGATAGAGTGGAAAGTATGAGGTTTTTCCCAGGGTGGAGGGATCAATTAGTAGGGGACACAGCTTCAAGTGATTGGGGGTAGGGGGGAGGGGGGTGGAGTTTAAAAGAGATGTGTGAGGCAAGTTTTACACACAAAGGGTGGTGAGTGCCTGGAACGTGTTGCCAGAGGAGGCGGTGGAAGCAAATAGAATAGCAGCAGTTAAGAAACACTTGGATGAATGCATGAATAGGAAAGGAACAGAGGAATGTGGATCCCGTAAGTGAAGACAGTTTTAGTATGGAAGGCCAAAATGTGTCAATGCAGGTTTGGAAGGCCAAAGGACCTGTTCCTGTGTTGTTGGCCTTTGTAAGCAATTGCCATACCTGTCCAAAGCCTGGGCATCCTCATTGGCAATGCTTGCAGTTATTTGGATTATGAACTGTTCTCTCTGTTTGCTCCACATGTACAGTCTTCTAGGAGAAAGTGAGGACTGCAGATGCTGGAGATCAGAGCTGAAAATGTGTTGGTGGAAGGGCTCCTGAAGAAGGGCTCATGCCCGAAACGTCGACTCTCCTACTCCTTGGATGCTGCCTGACCTGCTGCGCTTTTCCAGCAACACATTTTCAGCTCCACGTGTGCAGTAAATTGCTGGTTGATTTATCCATTGTCCACCTTAAAGAATTCAATGTTATATCACAGCTTTTGAACATTAATGAGATGGGTCAGACTTTCCCATACTGGATACTGCAGAAATATGTCAGATTCTGATACCACTTCCAAAAGGCCTTGTGTGGAGTCCACCAATTAGACTTACCAGACCCTGCCTCCTCCCTTGCATTACACACAGTGTACATTGAATGCAATTTACAAGCATATGGTCCCTTACTGGATGAGCCGATCTCTCGCCATCTATTTTGCTGATTATTAGTGAGGAATCAGATGTGGTCAATGAAACACAGCACTTCCTTTTGCTGTTTGAAGATGCTCCACATCTTTCACTTGGAAACTTTCTCATGTCTTAAATAAGACTTGAGAATGATAAGATAGTAACAATTATTAGAACAGTGCAGATAAATATGTATCCTGTAAGAGAATCAAGGGTTATGGAGAAAAGGCAGAAAAGTGGTGTTGAGGATTTTCAGATCAGTCATGATCTCATTGAATGGTAGAGTACGCTGAATGGGCTGAATGGGTGGTTTCTGCTCTTATGTCTTATGGTCTTATGGATAGAGACAGAGTTTCATGGCATTTTAGCCGAATTTTTATTTTCAAATTTAAGGGTACCTTTGGAACTCTGTTTTTGTTTTCTTTCCCCCAGTAGTATCTAATAATTGTGTGAAATGGAAATCATCAAATATCATCTGCTACTTCACCAGAAAGATATTTATAAGTGCACAATTTTCAAAATTTCAGGAGAATGGAAAGAGATTAAGAGAACAGAGGCATGCAACTGAAGCACCTCTAACAGTGAGAAAAGCCATTGCTTTGCAGTCAGTGACAAGACATTTAAATTGACAATGCTGAGGTAGTCTTCATGTCAGGTTCCAAATAAGGTTGCAGTTAGACAAATACATTCAGGAATGATTCTGGTGCTGTTCTCAGCAAGTAGCACTCATAGATATTCCAGGTTATGGGTGGCATAGTGGCTCAGTGGTTTGCAGTGCTGCCTCACAATGCCAGAGAGCCAGGTTCAATTCCCCTCTCAGGCAATGTCTGTGTGGAGTTTGCACATTCTCCCTGTGTCTGTGTGGGTTTCCTCTGGGTGCTCTGGTTTCCATCTCCAACCCAAAGATGTGCAGATCAGGTGAATTGGCCATGCTAACTTGCCGTAGTGTTCGGTGCATTAGTTAGCAGGGAATGGGTCTGGGTGGGTTCCTCTTCGGTGGGTCAGAGTGGACTTGTTGGGCCGAAGGGCCTGTTTTCACACTGTGGGGAATCTAATTTTGGAGGCACTCAATTGTGGTATGACCCAATGTATTTAATGACAGAATTGGTATGAGATGAAATAAGATTTGCCTAGGAATTCAACCAGTATCAAACCCCAGCTGCCTTCAATTACTATAAAGTTCACATAATTTTTCTGAAGGCCACATATTTGTCAGTGCCGAGTGAATTAACACAGCTTAGATCCACTCACAGATATGAACTGTCTGCTGGAATATTCCTGTTCTTTACCAACCCTGTAGAAGTGGAATGGCAGTGACATTAAGGTCGCGGCCACTCCAGTTTCTCAAATATTAACTTTGCATTAGATTTATCACAATAAGCATGAAATAATGATACTCATTAAAAGCAGTAGTTTTCAGTTAATCCATTTCAGGAGACTAGCTCATAATAGCTGGCTGATTGGGCACACGTCTCTTGTTCGATTGACTGAAGTTCTCCTTCTGAATTTCATGATTTTGCAGTGGACTGCTAAGAACTATAGCTTATTAATTTTGCTAGCCATGACTAGGTGCATGATTAGATGTATCCTGAACTTTAATTAGCTTGCCAATCAATGAACAGCACATTATCAGTTTGGACCGGCTGGACAGTGCGTATCAAGTTCCTGACTGGTTTATTCAGGATGAAGGCCACCTACTGGTATTACTTCTGACTATTTCCTAATTGGTTCTTTGAGACATTAGTCATTATGGGATCAACCTTTCCTCACAGCTTGTGCCTGTTAGATTGTTAACTTTATAGATCTCTACCAAGGGTTGGTTAGCTCACTTGGCAGAATGGCTGGTTTGCAATGCAGTGTGCTGCTAACAGTATAGGTTCAATTCCCCCACCAACTGACCTTGCTATGAAGGTCATACCTTCTCAAACTCAACCCTCAACTGAGGTGTGGTGACACTCAGGATAAGCTCGCCACCAGTTATCTCTCTTTAATGAGAAAGTTGTCCTCTGGGATTATGGTGACTTCACCTGGTATATTAAATTTTGATTAGATTTTATTACTGTCATGTCAATCAAGATACAGTGAAATGTGTTGTGCGTGCTTTACAGGCAGAGCGTACTAAACAAGTGCATCAGTGTAAAAGAACAGAGTGCAGTATACAATGTTACAGCTACTGTAATGTTGTAGATGTTACAGAAGTTGTAGAGAGAGATCACTATTCACATTTGAGGCATTCATTCATAAGTATAATAACAACATGGAAGAAGCAATTCTTGGATCTGTTTGTATGTATGTACAAATGTTTATATCTTCTGCCTGATGGAAGAGGGTGAAAGAGAGTATGACTGGAGTGGGAGGGTTCTTTGATTATGTTGGTTGCTTTCCTGATGCAGTGGGAAATCCAGATGAAGTCAATAGATGGGAGTTAACAAAAGAAAGTTGTAGAACTCGTTGTCGTGATTGTACCTCTGGATTCAAGTTCCACCTGCTCTGGAGGTGTGTAATAATATTTCTGAAAAGCTTGATTAAAAATATGACAAGGAATAGAAAGTGAACTGATAGCATGGATCATTGGCCTTCTTCACTTGGAGTCGTAGAATCGTGTAGCATGGAAACAGGCCCTTTGGTCCAAATCATGGTTTTGGAATACAATCTGTAGACCTCTACCAAGACAATGAGACATTTGAATAATTTGTGCATATGCTTAAAGATTATGTAATGTCACCTCTTAATGATTAATATTATCCCAAATGGCTAATTGATGTGCCAAAGTATTCTGGAAAATGTCAGTACCTGTAAAAAATCTTTTGATTAACAAAAGCATTTGTTAACTTAAAAAGTCACTTTGAAAAAATTATTTATTTTGTTTTAGGACAGTCCTGTTTCTTTGAGTAAAAGCCCTTTACCTTCAAAGTTTAGAGTAACTTAGGCAATAAAAGAAAGTCCCAGTGGAATTTCCAAAATTTGGGCTGTTGTGTATACCATGAGAATGGGTTTTGTAAATTTTCCAAAGTTTGAAATTTGATCAGTTGCTCATGGATTACCATGTAAGCAAGTGCCAACGTGCCTCTCGGTTTGGAGGGGTAACAGATGATGGACATGTATACCAAAAAATAACCATATATGGTGCAGGTAAGATGTACAATAACCATTTTGTTTTTGAAAACTTTAAAAGGTGAGTGTATCATTTTAAAATCATTTGTGGTCATTTATCTTTAAATGGTTGTGTTTCCTTTGCCACAAGTTCATTCAGACTTGATAATGTATAATTTCCTACTCTCGTGCCATTTTGGTGAATTCTCAATGCAAGGCTTTAACCCTTTGGGAAATGGTAGCACATCGATAATATTCCTAATATTTCAGAGACTCAGGATCATGCTTCGGGACCATGTGGCTGCTGGTGAAATTTAATATGGATTAATAACTTTGGTATGTAAGGCTGGTCTCAGAATGGTGACCATTGACAATAATCATCAATTGTTGTGAACAGTTACATAAAATGTCTTTATTCTAAACATTCATTGGCTGTATTGACTATACATGTCAAGTTATATACTGTATCTGTTTTACATGTACACAAAGCTGACATCCAACTATGCATTTTCCACCTGTGGTTTCATAGAGCAGTCTAATTTATTACTGTATTAAAGGGTTATTGGAGTTGCAATCACAACTTTGTTTTAGTTTGTTGTCAAATCTGAAAGAAATCAGGCTTAAACTGTTACTGATAAGAGGGACTTGCAGGTTTAAAATGTGGGAACCCTCCAGCATATGGGTATTTTCATATCAATTATTAGGAAGTATTTATTTTCAAAACAAGTGATTTTATTTTTACCTCAACATTTATTGAGGCTTTCAAAATCAACATGAACTAGATTTTAACATTGCAACTTTGCATAGCAATTGGGCAGCTTCTCATTGACTATTAAGATTCTCCACATGTTGCCAGTCATAATGTCTGGACCTTACAGTGCATTTTGGAAAGCAGGCAACCACTGTTAGAAAATCAATGGATGGAGTTAAAGGAAAATAGTTGTTTTTCCTTCCCTAGGCTAATATCAAACAAAATAACGTTCAATGGGACTAAATAATCCATAAACCATTTGTAGTGTGTATAAGTATTTTTCTGCTTTTTTTTTCTCCACAGACACACAGTTGAAGAGTAACGATAAACATCACAGTTCCAAATTTTATTTAAAAAAATGGAATCCCACCCATCTCTAACTTCATAGATAAATGGACAGATTCATCAAATCACTCCAGAGCACTAGGGGGCTGCCATTGATTTTCCAGAGAGCAATGAATCATTGAAACCATTGTGTTGGCGCAGACAGGAATTACATCTGCAGTGGAACAGGATGAAACAGATTTTTATTCAGATGATGCGTACAGTGAAGCAGCATTTTCTCTATCAAACAACCTAAGTTGCTGATAGTAAAAAGCCAGTCAGTCATTATTTTTATTCACATTTATCCAAAATACTAAAGATTAAAACTCAAAACTTGATCTATAAAGATTCTACCAAAATTTCTAATTCCAGATCAGTAGATTCAGTTGGACCCAAGTATTTTATACCGTTTCGGCTTTAGCTGCTTAAAATCACCGACCAAGTTCTAAGTTGAAAGACCTTAGATTTTGCATTTGTGCAACATTATAACAGGCCTCAATGTTCAAAGGCTGCTAAGGTGAAAATCTCTCAGGATTCTGAATTCTGATCAATGTCCCATGACACTCCATGATGATAAGTAACTATTGGGTGGGGGTTGAATCATGCTTTGATGCAATACCCTTCCACCCACTCAGGACTATATTTTGTAGCAGCACCAACTTTCTCAGCTGATATCAAATGTGGACAAGAGTGAAGTACCAGGTAGTTACCAGTGTCTACACATCTGTAAGTGAAAAATAAAGGCTATCAGGAGATGGTTAAAACGGTAAAGAGCCAAAATTATCAATGAAGCTGTACAGACCCTAAAATGAAAGGGATAAATTAAGCAAACACAATTACCATAGAAAAGCCTGGCACAGCCCATCAGTTAACATTATTGCTTGTTTGTTCAAAGAAGTGCTTTAGTTTGACATGACATCTGCAAGCTTCTATACAGTGATTTACTACAGGGAGTCATGAAATTATGTATAATTTTTCCTGGTGAGAGAGAAGTTACTGCTCTCTGGATGTGTCTCAGTGATGACAAATCATTGGCTGTCACAAATCACTTGCCTACGTGGTAGTCCATGAACTACTGAACAAATTTTAAGTCTTGAAAAATTTATGAAGTTTATTCTTATGTTACACACCATTGCACAAATTCAAATCCAACCAGAAGCCAAGAACTGTTTCAAACTTCTTTCAGACTGTTAGAATTCACAAAGTACTGCTGCAAGTGAATGCCTAATTATCACTAAAGTACATGTTCGCTTCATCAGATCATTAGCTAGCCCTAGGAAGCAGCCAACTGAATTCAAAGCTATGCGTGTCATGTCAATTTAAAAAGAAGTTGAACACTACTTTCTGACATTCTGAAATCATAACAAAAGAAATACACAGATATTCACTTTACATACCACATGCAGAAAGGATTACTCATCAAATAGGTTAAAGTGTTACATAGACTCCTTATAAAATAAACTGTTTTTCTTGATGATGAACACAATTACAAATTTTGGTTCACTGCTGAGGTCTTCTATTCACCTCTGCTAAATGGTTATTCAGGAATATACTGCCATTTTAAACAAGTATGCTTGCATTTCTTCATGCTATAATTCAAGAAAGTACATGACATATTTTGAGGTGTATAAATCTTAGTCACAATTCCATACTCCGAAAGCATCGTTGAGGAGGAATACTAGGATTTTGTTTGTTTATCATTAACTATTATACAAGGATGAATGCATTATTCCACAAGTTAGCACCACCATTGGAGACAAGTGTAATATTAAAGACAGTGTGACTGACAGAGAAGGCGATTTAATGGTTTGAGTCAATGATTTTTATAATCCTATGCTTGTAAGCTATGCAGTTGCAACAGCTTTAGAAGGTCAATATGTTTAACTATGTGTTAATTAATAACTACCAATCTTGGCTGTGGGCTCATAATGGGAGTCATTTTGTTAGTGTAAAATTGGAGATACTGAATCAATAACCAGTGAGATACCTCTCCTGATTTCAAATAGAAATAAAAATCATGAGGAATGTTGGATGTGTGGCTGATTTGATTTTCCTCATTACTGTATGGCATCAAATCAAAATTATCCTCATGTTTAAATTCTATACCCTATTTGTTTGCCACTTAACCAATGTTACATCTAATTTTTCAGTTTGGAAAATTTGAGATTCATTATTACAAAGCAATGTTTTAGATATTAAATTCCTGAAATTAGGCAGGAAGGTTAAATTTAGTGTGAAAAATACTTACAGTTCTGGCAAAAAAAATCCATTTCCCTGTTAGACTCATTTCAATACAGTAATCAATATGATGCGAAGAAATAAAACAGCATATTTCCATGCAAATATAAATGGTAGACATAAGTGTAAAATTTGCTATCATCCGGGATTCATTCCATCAAGCTGCAACTCAATATTATTTCTGTTTTTATTACATTTAAAATGGTTGATCATATATTTTTGTACAGAATAGTGTGACTGTTCAAAGCCCTGGATGCCAAGCAACACAAATCATGCAAGTATAAGAGATTTTTTATTCATCTGTGCCAGTGTGGCTAATCTCTGTGTACACATGCTTGTGGTCACTTTAAGTTGCCTCAGAATCTTTGGGTATGGAAATGTAAAAACATTTCACAGCTCAACCCTTAATTACCACCAGGTAATCCATTTTAAACATGTAGTTGCTAGATTAATGGCCAAAGGCCTCTTTTAGCATGGAGGTAGTGTTCAAGTTCCTACCTGCTCCATAGATGTGTGATCATATTTCTTAATAAGTAGATTACAAGAAGAAACTAGAAAGGCAGTAAAGAAAGCAGAATAATGAACGTGGACAGGATCAGACATGGCTAGCTGATTTGATTTAATACTTTACTGATACTAAAGACCTACGAGCTGGGAGGCACCTGAGGTGGAAACCATTGATGTTTTGAGAAGCTTTGTAGCTCAGATTGGGGTTCTGGGTGTAAACTTGCTCATTAAGCTAGAAGGTTCATTTTCAGGCGTTTCATCACCATACCAGATGACATCATCAGTGACCTTCACCAGAGGGCTCACTAATGATGTTGGAGTAAAAAATGAGGTCTGCAAATGCTGGAGATCACAGCTGCAAATGTGTTGCTGGTCAAAGCACAGCAGGCCAGGCAGCATCTCAGGAATAGAGAATTCGACGTTTCGAGCATAAGCCCTTCATCAGGAATGTTATGGTGATGAAACTTCTGAAAATGAACCTTACAGCTCAGCCAGCAAACTTACATCCAGATCCATTGATGTTTGTGAAAAAGGTAACACTAATAACTCCAATTAAATCAATGTGATGTGTTTTAGCTAATTAATTAATTTCACAAGGATACCTTCAAACTCAATCAGTGATCATAAAAACCCAAAAGTTTCATTGTCTTCATCATCCAACAGTAAGAGTACAGCAAATTCATTCTGAATCTCTTTGGCAACATTGTCAAGATCTACTATGAGTCACATCTGTTAATTCTGTTTCAGCATCAGTACTACGCAAAAATAATTACATTCCTTTGCATCCATTGAATAAAATATTCTGCATTTTTAAGATGGTATTTATACACTATTAGAGAACAATTATAACAAAGCAAGATAAAAGCATCAAACAGGGTAGCCCTCATATTTTCAATCTTCAGGAAGGATTTTCCTGAATCAGCCATCCACCAATTCCCTTTGGTATGAACATGATCCTTAAATATCTTGCTGATTCTCACATCGAAAGGTTGAAAGACAGAAATTGAGGCCCCAGGTACAACTGACCTCTCACGGCTTTCCCAAAGACAAATTGTCAGTCCTGTGGGGAACTCCACTGATGCTGGCAGAAAAGTACTGAGTTATTTTAAAAGGCAATAACCAGCCTTTTTAAACAATGGAATCCTTATTTCCAACACAATTTAACATTGAATCTTCAACTCACCAAGTTGGAGAGGGTGAGTTCATTGCAGGAGGTCATCTGAAAGTGAAACTAATCTGAAATGAAACACGTCTCTTGTCAACAGAAGTGAAATATTTGCACTGTCAATAGCATTTTTTTTCAACCCTAAAATCACTAATCTTGTTTGAGACAGCAACTCTATGCACTCTATAGCAGTTGCCTTGGAGAACGCTTCAGAGTATTTTACTCTTTTACCTGTGAAGCTTACCTGTGATATGGCATCTACATATTCAGTAGCTGGTTGTACCTCTGATAGGACAATGATAAGATGGGAAGGTACCTTGAGATAAGTCCCCAGTGCCATTAATCCTTTCCCCCATGTTCCCTCTTTGGGCTCAACTCCACTGAGACCATAAGCCAATGAGACTCAGGAGCAGAAGTAGTCCATTCAGTCTGTCGAGTCTGCTCTGCTATTCATGGATATCATGGCTGATCTGATAATCCTTGACTCCACTTTCCTGCCATTTCCATGTAGCCCTTGAATTCCTTTTTTTTAATCTCAGCCTTGTGTATACTTGAATAACCCAACCTCAAAAGTGCTTTGTGCTAAAGCATTCCACAGATTCACTATGCTCTGAGAGAAGAAATTCACAGTGAAGAAGATTACCTCAGATTACAACAGGATCTTGACAAGATGGGCCAATGGGCCAAGAAGTGGCAGATGGAGTTTAATTCAGATAAATGCAAGGTGCTGCATTTTGGGAAAGCAAATATTAGCAGGACTTATACACTTACTGGTAAGGTCCATGGGAGTGGTGCTGAACAAAAATACCTTGGAGTGCAGGTTCATAGCTTCTTGAAAGTAGAGTCGCAGGTAGATAGGATAGTGAAGAAGGCAATTGATGTGCTTTCTTTTATTGGTCAGAGTATTGAGCACAGGAGTTGGGAGGTCATGTTGCAATTGGACAGGACATTGGTTAAGCCACTGTTGGAATATTGTGTGCAATTCTGTTCTCCTTCCTATCGGATAGATGTTGTGAAACTTGAATGGGTTCAGAAAAGATTTACAAGGATGTTGCCAGGGTTGGAGGATGTGAGCTATAGGGTGAGGCTGAACAGGCTGGGGCCATTTTCCCTGGAGTATCGGAGGCTGAGGGGTGACCTTATAGAGGTTTACGAAATTATGACGGGCATGGATAGGATAAATAGACAAAGTATTTTCCCTGGGATCGGGGAGTCCAGAACTAGAGGGCATAGGTTTAGGGTGAGAGGAGAAAGATATAAAAGGGACCTAAGGGGCAACTTTTTCACACAGATGGTGGTACGTGTATGGAATGAGCTGCCAAAGGAAGTGGTGGAGGCTGGTATAATTGCAACATTTAAAAGGCATTTGGATGGGTATATGAAGAGGAAGGGTTTGGAGGGATATGGGCTAGGTGCTGGTAGGTAGGGCTAGATTGAGTTGGAATATCTGGTCAGCATGGACGAGTTCAACCGAAGGGTCTGTTTCCATTCTATACATCTCTATGGCTCTATATCGGAAAGGAGCAGGATGAGACCATTTGGCCCTTTCAGCCAGCTTTGCCATTCATTATGATCATGGTGGTAGTCCAACTCCAGAGCCAAATCCTACTTTTCCCCCTTAATCTTTGATCCCATTCACCCAAGTGCTATACCAAGCTGCCTTGTGAATACGTTCAATGTTTTGGCATTAACTACTTCCTGTGGTAATGAATTCTCCAGGCTCACCAGTCTTTGGGTGAAACGATTTGTCCTCATCTCCTTCCTAAATGATCTATCCCAAATTCTCAGACTGTGACCCCTGGTTCTTGACACACCCACCAATGGGAACATCCTCCCTGCTTCTACCCTGTCTAGTCCTGTTCGAATTTTATAAGTCTCTATGAGACATCTCCCACTCCCCCCTCACTCGTCTGAACTCCAGCTAAAACAATCCTAACACAGTCAGTCTCTCCTCGTACATCAATCTTGCTATCCTCGGAATCAGCCTGGTAAACCTTTGCTTCACTCCCTCAAGAGCAAGAGCATCCTTCCTTAGAAAAGGAGACCAAAACTTGACAGAATATTTTAGGTGTGGCCTCAGCAAGACCCTGCAGAACTGCAACAAAGCATCCCTACTCCTCTGTTTGAAATGTCTCACAATGAAGGCCTAAGCACCATTTACCTTCTTTACCATCTGCTGCACCTGCACGCTTACCTTCAGTGACTGATGCACAAGGACACCCAGATCCTGTTGCACACTCCCATCTCCCAATTTACAGCCATTCTGGTAGTAATCTGCCTTCCTGTTTTTGCTTCCAAAGTCAATAACCTTACTTTTATCCAAGTTATGCTGTACCTACCATTGATTTGCTCACTCATCCAACCTGTCCAGACCACACTGAAGGATCTTGGAGTGGTGAACTCTCCTTCTTTATGGTCATTTAAGCGGGCATTGGATAGGCATTTGGAAGTTATTGGGCTAGTATAGGTTAGGTAGGATTCGGTCGGCGCAACATCGAGGGCCGAAGGGCCTGTACTGCGCTGTATCCTTCTATGTTCTATATTCTATCTCTGCATCCTTGTTACAGTTCACCCTTCCACACATCTTGGTATCATCTGCCAACGTTGAGATGTTACATTTTGTTCCCTCATCTAAATCATTAATATTTATTGTGAATATTTCTCGTCATTTCTGTCTTAAATGTGCAACCTCTTTTTCTGAGATTATATTTTCTGGTCCTAGACTTTCCCAGAAAGGAAAACAACCTTTCTCCATCTACCCTGTAAAGTGCTTGAAGAATCTTGTATGTTTCAATAAGGCTGCCTCTCATTCTTCTATATTCCAACAAATGCAGTACCAGTCTACTCAACTGTCTTCATACTTCGTATCAGTAGAGTGAACCTTCTCTTGATTGCCTCAAATGGCAGTATAGCTTTTGTTAGAGAAGGAGCCCGAAACTGTTCACAGTATTTTAACTATGATCTGGCTAGCGCATTGTATCATTTTAGCAAAATTTCCTACTTTCATACTCTACTCCCTTTGAAATAAAGGACAACTACCAGCTGCCTTTCCAATTATCTGCTGAACTTGGATGCTCGCTTTCTGTTGTTCATGGATGAGGACTTCCGAATCCCTCAGTTCAATAGCTTCAATAGACTTTCTCCATTTAAAAAAAAATCCCCTCTATTCTTCCCGTCTCTTTTCAACTAACCATGAGCACCGGAGTACTTAGGTACATGTGATCAAGGTGACCAATCAGCAAGGTGATTCTTTCATCACTTGTTTAAATTGTTGGCCATAGTGTGTGATCCATTGTTATAGGCAGTAATGTGCCCAGAAGCCCACTGCACCTGATTGTCTATGAGACAAAAATAGAAATTGTTGGAAAAGCTCAGCAGGTCTGGCAGCACCTATGGAGAGAAATCTGGGTGAATACTTCAAGTTGAATGACCCTTCCTCAGAATTGATGGCAGCTAGGAAAATGTTGGTTTATATGAAGAAGATAGGGTAGGAGGGAAAGGGGTAAGGAGTAAACAATAGATGGGGATAGAACCCATACAGAAAGAAGAGCAGTTGGACAGATAAAGGATTGGATTAATGGTCTGGCTAGGAAGGTGAATGGTTGTTAATGGAGATTGATAGTGACTAACAATTCATGGGAAAGAGTAGCAAAGAGTAGGAATAAATGAGTGCTATTCTGGTTGACTAGTGGTGTGCCTTAGGTATCAGTGTTGGGACTGCAATTATTCACAATTTACATAGATGATTTGGAATTGGGGATCACATGTAGTATGTCAAAGTTTGTGGATGACACTAAGATGAGTGGTGGAACAAAATGTGCAGAGGACTGTGAAACTTTGCAAAGGGACACACATAGTTTAAGGGAGTGGGCAAAGGTCTGGCAGATGGAGTACAATGTGAATAAATATAAAGTCATCAATTTCAGTAGGAATAACAGTAAAAAGGTCTATTACTTGAATGGCAAGAAATTGTGGCATGCTGCTGTGCAGACAGACCTGGGTGTCCTTGTGCATGTATCACAGAGGGTTAGTCTGCAAGTGCAACAGGTAATTAGAAAAGCAAGTAGAATTTTATCCTTCATTGCTAAATGGATTGAGTTTAAAAGCAGAGAGGTTATGTTACAGCTGTATGGGGTGCTGGTGAGGCTATGTCTGGAGTACTGCATGCAGTTTTGGTCTCCTTACTTGAAAAAGGATGTACTGGCACTAGAAGGAGTGTAGAGGAGGATCGCTCGGTTGATTCCGGAGTTGAGGGGATTGTCTTATGAGGAGAAATTGAGTAGACTGGGATTATATATTTTGGAATTTAGAAGAATGAGGGGGGGATCTTATAAAAAAAACAGATACAATTATGAAAGGAATAGATAAGGAAAAGGTGGAGAAGATGTTTCCACTCGCAGGTGAAACTAGAACAAGAAGGCATAGCCTCAAAATTAGGGAAGCTGATTTAGGACTGAATTGAGAAGGAACTTCTTCACCCAGAGAGTTGTGAAGTGGCTGAGGCTTCATCAGTAAATGTTGTTCAAGACAAGGTTGATCATTTTTTGAACAATAAAGAAATTAAAGGTTTTGGTCAGAGGGTGGTAAGTGGAGCTGAAGTCACAAAAAGATCAGCCAGTAGTGAAAGGCAGAATGGGCTCAAAGAGCCAGATGGCCTGCTGCTGCTCCTAGTTCTAATGTGTGTAATAGCAGACTATGCGATAATATGGCCTGATGTGTGGGGGTTGGCATATGAAAATGGGAAAGCTTGAACCATAAAGTTATTGAACTCAGTATTGAGTTTAACACACCACCCTTTTCCCTGGCCATCATGTATGTCTCAGGCTTGCTGCAGTGCTCCAGCGAAGCTCAGAGCAAGCTGGAAAAACAGTACCTCATTTTCCACTTGGGACCCTGCAGCCCTCTGGACTCAATAAGTACCCCCGTAAACCTGCAAACGTTTTCTCCTCATGTGACTCATCAAATTCCTTTTGAAGTATTTGAACACCTTCACGTCCACCACAGACATGGCACTGGACCCTGGTTGTCATCAGATGCTACATAAAAATGTTCTACCTCACATCTGCTTTGTATCTTTTGCCCAAGACATTAAATCCACTGATGCTACTGGACCTGCTGACTACTTGTAGAATTTTCATTTTTATAATCTTTTGTGGAGAAACAGAGAATTGAAATGCTCAGCTGGCAGGAGGAGGACCCAGCGAACCCAATGTATACTTCATAGTAAATTTGGTAGAGTCTGCCATGCCATGCCAGAATGGAATTCCTGAGACAAACCTGACAATGCTTGGCACAGTGTTGACCACAATGTAATCTTTATAAAGCCATAAGAAATAGGAACAAGTGTACATGTTCGGTTCCTCAAGCCTGCTCCATATTCAATTAAATCATGGCTAATCCAACATTCTTCACATCCGTTTTCCTGCCCTCTCCTCATAACCCTCAATTGCCTATTGATCAAAAATCTATTTATTTCAGCCTTATATATGCAAGGACTCTGTCCCCATATCTCTCTGTGGCAGGGAATTCCAAAGGCACTCAACCCTCTGACAGAAGAAATTCCTTTCAAGATGAAAAGCTACCATAAGTCAGTCCTGTGTCCCTCGATCAATTTTCCTCATAACATCATTTCCTCCAAGGAGAACGCCTCCAGCTTTTCCAAACTAACCTTGCAATTAAAGTCTTTCATCAATGGAGCTATCCTGCTAAATTTCCTCTGCATCCTCTCAAGAACGTTAAGATCCTTTTTAATATACGGTAACTAGAATTGGGAGCAATACTCTCCTGTTACCTACAGTTTTATAAGGGTTTAGCATTTATTTCCTGGTTTTCTATTCAACACTTCAAAAATTAAACACACGATCTAATATGCTTTGATGACTACTTGGTCAATGTTTCCTGCCACCTTCACTGATTTCAGTGCATGAACCACCTGTCCATGCTGTTTAGAATTTTACCACCAATTAAAATTGTCTCTCCCTAGCCTTATTTGAAAACATGCATCTCCTCATACTTTTTAATTAAATTCAATTAGCTAGTTGTATGTTCAGTTTGATGGCCTGCCTATGTCCAGTTACAGATTCATCCTTGGTGTTTGCCAGGTTTGCTACCATCAGCAAATTTTGAACTTTTGTTTTAAAATCCAAGTTTTTTTCTTTATTTAAAAAAAATATTCTAGCACTTAACCTTGGGGACATCCTGCCTATGATTCCCCAGTCTAAAAATTAACCATTCACCATAACTTACTGTTTTTTTTTTGTCCTGAAGCTTTTTAAACCAATTGATACTGATCCTAATATTCCAGAAGCCTCAATGTTGTTAAACAGTCTAACTGCTCCAAAGACCACCTAACTTTATTGAAATAAGACTCTATAATGAACTATAATTTTTAAAAAAATTTCTGGCATTACATTCTGTTTTGTTTTCTGTGTTTTAGGATGATGTCAGAGAATGTAAACAACACTTTTAACTGTATTTATAATAAATACATGTGACAATAAATAAGTTAAATCCAATTTTGTCAAACACTTTCTTAAAATCCTCCCAGACAAGATCCACTCCATTTCCACATCAAACGTCTTACTTCATCAAAGTAATCCAAGTAGATTAATCAAACATAACCATTATTTATAAATACATGCTTCCTCTCTTTAATAAAGAGAAAATCCTCTTGACGTTCCAATTACTTTTCTTCCCTGATTATTGTTTCTAAGACATTACCCAGCACTGATAGTAAATGATTTGGGTTGTAGTTACTCGGAATGTCCCTACAAACTTTCTTCAGCAGAAGTTTTGTACATACCACTTTGCAATTCATTAGTGCCTCTTCTATATCTTTGAATTAGAAATTTGAAAGATTACGGAAAATCCTTTTGTTGTTGCCACTTCTACTTCCTTAAGCAAGCTTGGATACAGGCGATCAAAACCAGGTGACTTCTGCTCCCTCAGCATAGCCAGTCTTTCCAGTACATTCTGACTATCAATTTTCATTGCAGTCATTACCTCTGCTATTTCTATCTCGGCAGATATATTGTCAGCATTTTCTTCAATTATAACCACAGCGGCAAAGTATGTATTCAGTATTATAGTCTTACTTGATATTTCTAAGCATATACCATCTTCTTTGTCTCTGATAAGGCTCACCCAGCCTCTTACTACCCATTATTATTTACATGCTTTCAGAAGACATTCAGCTATATTATCAGCTGTTCTCTTCTAACATTCTCTCTTGACCAAGTTTATTTTCCTAATTACTTCCCCCCTTGACCTTCTGTATTGATCTGGTTATATTGCTTGAACAATTCACTTGACACACATCATGCACCTTGTTCATTAATTTAACCAGTTTCTCTATCTTCTTTAGCTATCCATGTATTTGTGGCTTTGCTTTACCTGCCTTTTCCCCTTGCTGGAATATATTTAGTCTGTACTTGAAATATCAACAATTATGATGCAGAGTATCAAATTTTGAAGAATAGGAAAGCTAAGGGCAAGATGCCATTTGGTGTCATCAATGCAAACAACTAAGTGGCATAGTGACCCCTGAACTGATGGCCAATTTGTACAATAATAATGGTTTTCAAGTAACATTTAGCTCAATATCTCAAAGCCATGAGAGCAAATTTGGCTCTGATATCAAGACTCACAGGTGTTTAAGTACAGGATATTGCAGCTAAACCAGAGGGTGGAATGCGTAGTTTATTCATTCTTCTCAACCAAGTTGCTGTTTTCCTACTGAAGTAGAGACTAGTAATTTCAAAAGGTGGAATTTTAACTTTCATTTCTTAATATTTTATTCTTCCAGCTACTTAATGGATAGATAGATATGGACTTTTTAGATTTAGGTTTAATCACCACACACGGCTCCATCTGAGGTATGAATGTACCTATTTACAAAAAACTTGGTATACAGTAGTAAAAGAAACAAAGGTAAAAAAGTTAAGAATTACCTTCATAGAATAAGTAGAAAAGTAAAGAAGTAAGGTAGGAGTTAACGTTGAAGTCTTTCTTGATATAAACAAAAAACTTAATGAATAAAGTTACAAGTTCAACAGTCTTTGATGAGTCCTCCACAGAGCTCGCTCACTGGAGACCTCAGGTGCCTGTTCTCACTGCAGACCTTGGGGCACCTCCATTACTGCTCACTCTTCCTGCATTGGGCTGCAATGCCATAGCTGCTGCTGCTGAAGCTGCCACTTCCCTGATCTCCCCTTGCTGCCTCCTGAACATGACCGGGCTGGACCCACTCACACATGGGGACACAACCACATTGGGCCAAGAGACTGGTACAGGTTGTCAAGAGACTGGGCCAAGACACTGTCACACTGGAATGAGAGACTGCCATGTTCTGCCAAGAGAACACCATGGACCGCTGAGAGACTGCCTTGGGCTAGGTCCATGATGAGGCTGGGAGTGAAGAAATGAAACAATAAGAGGGGAAAACAATGGAGAGAAAAAGGAGGAAGAAATGGATGGAGTGGACAAGCACTGACTGAAGCCTCCTTCTCCACCACCTTTGTATCAGGTAGCACTCAATGGATTTGCTTTTCTCCATGTGCGCTTGGCTACATTTTATGTCAGAATTGATTATTAGACTTATGTAATTGCATCTAATTGTTTGTTTAGAAAGTTGAGATTCCTATTTAACAAGTCCAGAAACTCAGACATTTTGTATCTGTGTTTTTATACAGGCAAAATTCTTATAACACAAACATTGGATAAATAGGGGAAAAGAAGCATAAACCAATTAGTTTGTCAGGATCTCAGCAATCTTTATCCTAATAAAATACACCAGCCCATACTAAGAACACTGCAATATTATGTGATTTATTTAGTCAGTATGTTAAGCATGAAAAACACTGTGCCATGAACTGTGCCTGCTGTACTGCAAATGGGAATATTGCAGCTGCTTTTTCATAAAGAAAACATTTTTGACCCGTTTATCATTTTATTATTTAAACTGCCGTCAAGATCATTTCAAATTTAATTTGTTCAGTTCAACTTTTGAATTTAGTTCAATTTGGTTAGACATTAAAATTGTATATGAACCAATACGTATGATATTTTTAGTGCAATTTGAGCCACATCAAGTCTAGAAAGAAGCAGCTGCATGACTAATTGTTAAACTCCTGGGGTAGAGTTTCTGTTTTAGATGCATTTGCCGTGTCCTGAAGAGTATTGGTTTGAAAAAGGTTCTTTCCCCTGAGTTTCTACTCATGTGCATATCGCCAAATACAAAATATTCCCTGAGTTATAAACATACAGTTCTTTTGAAATGTTATTTTAAAAGTAAAACTGATTCATGTGGAGTTAGAATTGATCAATGGGTGAAGTTTGTTTAAAATAGCTGAAAATAAATTCATTGTTTAATAATATTTTTAATCAAGGCATCAATTCACAATCCCTGGGGTGCCCAGTTTTTAAATGACTGATATTCACTCTTTGCAAATATTTAAAACAGTATTGTAGTTAGGGTTAGATATGGTTAAGTCACTTTATGAATAAATTAAAATACAAATTACATTTAAATTTTTAAAAAATGCACCTTTCCTGTTATTGCAGCTCAAAGAAGCAGCATCATTTTTAAAGCTTCCCTGAAGACAAGGAATTAAATGTAACTCACAGTGCAGATTAATCTATCCCGAGCGTGTGGTCAGATTTGTGAACAGAGTCAGATTCAAATTGGCTGCAAATTGTACTTAAAATATTCTGATTGTTTACAATGTGAACCTGATTTTATCTGAATTGTATTGAAAAGAAGTGAAATTATGGTCGGGACTTCTTTGCATTTTACAGCAAACAAGTAATTCTACCAAAATTCACAAACCTGATTGCCCTGGCCGGCCCATCATCTCAGCTTGCTCCTGCCCCAATGACCTTATCCCTGCATACCTTGACACCCTGTTCATCGTGGTCCAGGATCACCTCACATACATTTGGGACACCACCCATGCCTTCCACCTCCTCCGTGACTTTTGTTTCCCCAGCCCCCATCGCTTCATCTTCACCATGAATATCCAGTCCCTGTACATATCCATCCGCCATGATGAAGGCCTTACTTCCTCTATCTCCAACCCAACCAGTACCCTTCCACTGACACACAACCTCTTCCGCCCCTCACAATTCCCTCATGCATCACACGTGACATCACGTCCGCCCCTCCCATCATCGCTGATGCCACGTGCTCAATGACTTCCGCCACCTCTACCGCAATGGTCACCACTTCCGCGCCCACCTGCGCCACTCACCTGCATTCTGCTGACACGCGCCCCACAGACCCCACTGTCACTATCCCCACCCCCCAGAACCCTGAGGGGAACACTACCACTACTCATGACTCCACCCCCATTCCCCCCACCATCACAACCACTCAAGGTACTGGCTCCGACCCCACTCCCAGCTCCACACCCACACCAGAACCCAGCTCCCAGCCTGCCAAGTTTTCACCATCCCTCCAGACCTCCCCCTCACTGAGGATGAACGATCAGTCCTCACAAAGGACTTACCATCATACCCCTCCGTCCATACAACAATGAATTTAATACACACCGTGACGTCGAACACTTCTTCCGTCTCCTCTGCCTCCTAGCTTACTTTCATAGTCAGGATTCCCGCCCACCTTCCGAGAACCCCTTCGCTCACCTCCAACACACTGCATCCACCTGGACACCTCGCGCTGGCCTATTACCTGCCCTCGACCTCTTCATTTCCAACTGCCGCCAGGACATTAACCGCCTGAACCTGTCTACCCTCTCTCCCCCACTCCAACCTCTCACCCTCACAACGCGCAGCCCTCCAATCCCTCTGCTCCAATCCCAACCTCACCATCAAACCAGCGGATAAAGGGGGCGCAGTGGTAGTCTGGCGCACTGACCTCTACATCGCTGAAGCTAAACGCCAACTCGAGGACACCTCTTCCTACTGCCCCCTTGACCATGACCCCACCCATCACCAAGCCATCATCTCCCAGACCATACAGAACCTCATCACCTCAGGAGATCTCCCACCCACAGCTTCCAATCTCATAGTCCAGGAACCCCGCACTGCCCAGTTCTACCTCCTTCCCAAGATCCACAAGCCTGACCACCCTGGCCGACCCATTGTCTCAATATGCTCTTGCCCCCCTGAACTCATCTCTACCTATCTTGACACTGTCCTGTCCCCCCTAGTCCAGGAACTCCCCACATACGCCCTCCACCTCCTCCAAGACTTCAGTTTCCACGTCCCCTAACACCTCATCTTCTCCATGGATATCCAGTCCCTCTACACCTCCATCTGCCATGACCAGGGCCTCCAAGCTCTCCGTTTTTTCCTCTCCAGACATCCCCAACAGTACCCTTCCACCGACACTCTCATTCGTTTGGCCGAACTGGTCCTCACCCTTAACAATTTCTCCTTTGAATCCTCCCACTTCCTCCAGACCAAAGGGGTAGCCATGGGCACACGTATGGGCCCCAGCTATGCCTGTCTCTTTGTTGGCTACGTAGAACAGTTGATCTTCCGTAATTACGCCGGCACCACTCCACACCTCTTCCTCCGTTACATTGATGACTGCATTGGCGCCACCTCGCGCTCCCGCGAGGAGGTAGAGCAATTCATCAATTTCACCAACACATTCCACCCTGACCTTAAATTTACCTGGACCATCTTTGACACCTCCCTCCCCTTCCTGGACCTCTCCATCTCCATTAATGACGACCGACTTGTCACTGACATTTTTTACAAACCCACCGACTCCCAAGCTACCTGGATTACACCTCTTCCCACCCTACTTCTTGCAAAAATGCCATCCCGTATTCCTAATTCCTATGCCTCCGCCGTATCTGCTCCCAGGAGGACCAGTACCACCATAGAACACACCAGATGGCCTCCTTCTTTAGAGACCACTATTTCCCTTCCCACGTGGTTAAAGATGCCCTCCAACGCATCTCATCCATATCCCGCACCTTCGCCCTCAGACCCCACCCCCCAACCGTAACAAGGACAGAACGCCCTGGTGCTCACCTTCCACCCTACAAACCTTTGCATAAACCAAATCATCCGCCAATATTTCCGCCACCTCCAAAAAGACCCCACCACCAGAGATGTATTTCCCTCCCCACCCCTTTCCACTTTCCACAAAGACCATTCTCTCTGTGACTACCTGGTCAGGTCCATGCCCCCCCTACAACCCACCCTCCCATCCTGGCACTTTCCCCTGCCACCTCAGGTACTGTAAAATCTGTGCCCACACCTCCTCCCTCACCTCTATCCAAGGCCCTAAAGGAGCCTTCCACCTCCATCAAAGTTTTACCTTCACATCCACTAATATCATTTATTGTATCCGTTGCTCCCGATGCGGTCTCCTCTACTTTGGGGAGACTGGGCGCCTCTTAGCAGAGCGCTTTAGGGAACATCTCTGGGACACCTGCCCCAATCAACCACACTGCCCAATGGCCCAACATTTCAACTCCCCCTCCCACTCTGCCGAGGGCATGGAGGTTCTGGGCCTCCTTCACCACCGCTCCCTCACCACCAGACGCCTGGAGGAAGAACGCCTCATCTTCCGCCTCGGAACACTTCAACCCCAAGGCATCAATGTGGACTTCAACAGTTTTCTCATTTCCCCTTCCCCCACCTCACCCTAGTTCCAAACTTCCAACTCAGCACTGTCCCCATGACTTGTCCAGACTTGTCCCACCTGCCTCGCTCCTTTTCCACCTATTCACTCCACCCTCCCCTCCCTGACCTATCTTTTCATCCCCTCCCCCACTCACCATTGTACTCTATGCTACTCTCTCCCCACCCCCACCTTTCTCTAGCTTATCTCTCCACGCTTCAGGCTCACTGCCTTTATTCCTGATGAAGGGCTTTTGCCCGAAACGTCGATTTCGCTGCACTTTGGATGCTGCCTGAACTGCTGTGCTCTTCCAGCACCACTGATCCAGAATTTGGTTTCCAGCATCTGCAGTCATTGTTTTTACCACACTCATTCAATTGGCTGCCCTGGTGCTCACCTTCAACAATTTCTCCTTCGAATTGTCCCACTTCCTCCAGACCAATGGGTTGGGCCCAGCTATGCCTGCCTCTTTGTTGGGTGCATAGAAAAGTCCTTCATCTGCAGCTACACCTGCACCATTCCTCACCTTTACCTCTACTACACCGACAACTGTATCAGCTCTAGCACGTGCTCCCACAAAGAGGTTGAACAGTTCATCAACTTCACAAATACCTTCCATCCTGACCTCAAGTTCACATGGACATCTTGGCAACCTTCCTTCTCTTCCTGGACCTCTCCATCTCCATTTCCAGCAACCAACTCAACACAGACATTTACTTCAAACCCACCAACTCCCATAGCCACCTGGACTGCAACTCCTCCCACCCTTCCTCTTATAAAATGTTATCCGTAATTTTCAATTCCTCTGCCTCCGCCGCATCTGCTCCTAGGAGGCCCAATTCCACCATAGAACATCCCAGATGGCCTCCTCCTTCAAAGACCACAATTTCCACTCCCACATAGTCAACGATGCTCTCTCGCACATCCCCTCCACTTCCTGTGCCTCTGCCCTTGAACTCCTCCCCTATAATTGCAGCAAGGACAGAACTCCCCAGTCCTCCACTGTGGCCCCCAACCTCCAGATACATTGCATCATCCTCCCCCATTTCCACCAGCTATAAACAGACCTCACCACCAGGGATATATTTCCTTCCCCACCCCTTCTGCCTTCCGGAGAGACCATTCCCTTCATGACTCCCCTGTTAGGTCCACGCCCACCCCCACCCCCACCCACCACCAACCCACCCTCCACTCCTAACACCTTCCCCTACTACAAGAAGTGCAAAACCTACACCCATACCTCCCCACTCACCTCCGTCCAAGGACCCAAAGGTTACTTCCACATGCAACAGAGATTTACCTGTACTTCCACACATGTCAACTACTGTATCTGTTACTCCTGATGTGGTCTCCTCTACATTGGGGAAACAGGATGTCAACTTTTGAAAAGTTTCAGAGAAGACCTCTGGGACACACGCACTAAATAACCCCACCGCCATGTGGCCAAACACTTTACCTCCCCCTTCAATTCCATCAATGACATGCAAGTCCTGGGCATTCTCCACCACCAAACCCTAGCCACACAATGCCATGGAGGAAGAACACCTCCTCTTCTGGCTTGGGACCCTCCAACCACTGGAGATAAATATGGATTTCACTAGTTTTCCCATTTCCCCCATTTCCCCTCCTGTGATCTTATCTCAGATCCAACCTTCCAACTAAGCACTATCCTACCTGTCCATCTATCCGCTCCACCCTCCTCTGAACCTGTCGCTTTACCCTTGCCTTCATCTACTTATTGCATTCCCAGCCTCACTCCCCTCTCATTTATCCCTCAGCGCCCTTTGGGCCATCCCCCATTCCTGATGAAGTGCTTATGCTCGAAACATTGACTCTTCTGCTCCTCGGATGCTGCCTGACCTGCTGTGCTTTTCCAGCACCATACTCTTCGACTGTGATCTCCAGCATCTGCAGTCCTCATTTCTTCTTTGTTCTATATTTTGTCTTTCTCAGCGGAATTACCATTGTATCACAGTTATGATTAATAATGATCAAAAGAAATGTTAGTTAAAAATGAGCTATGTATGAGCTAATATCAGGAAAGCAAATATAATTTTGCTATATTGGAAATAAATTATGTAACTGAAACATTCAATTTGAATAAACACAAACAAAACCTGTTTCATTTCTGAAGGAAATGCAAAATGTGAACCAAAAAGAATAAGTGCCTGTAAATTTTTCATGTCGCTCTGGAACTTGCATTAACAGTTGGAATGTACAAAGTCTCACATCACTGAGGTGTCAGTATAGGTTGTCAAAATGTAGAATTACCCTTGCTAGCGTTTAGATATATGATTAGACAGTTTTGCCCCTGAGTTTAAGATTGCTACAGTACAGTGGCTACAAGGGAAATGATTTTTCCCTCCACTGACAGTGCTGCGTGAACCATACCGCAGGGTTACAACAGTTACTGATGGGCAGAAATTATTATAAGATGCTGACTGTATCTAGGTCACCCATAACCATGCAACTATCTTATGATTATTTTCAAACCCTCAGGCATGTTAACTTGTGACAAGCACATGGAACCATGGCACAACCTCTCAAAAATGTAAACTTGCAGGATGTTACAACATTTAGCTTAAGGCACCTTCCTGCCAGATTACCACAAAGTGTCACTTGAAGAATTATGAGTTTCAAGCATCTTGCAAAACAGTGTTAGTTTGCAGCTAACTTGCTTCAGCTATGAATTATGCTTGCCAATTTTTTGACTGCCCCTCTTCCTCGAAGATGCTGGTGTTATGGACCAGACCAAACCGCTCAAAATCTATTGATAACCGAGATCCTAAGTTGTTCTTATTTTACAGGTAAGTGAGAGACATTGCAATTCGATTAGTCAAACTACTCAACTTTAAGCAAAACACAATTTATTTTTACACTCCAGTTAAAATACAGACAATTTTTTAAAAAATGCTTAACTGTAACACAATCACAATTCCTAACAATATACTATATATACATAACTGCTACTAATGAACTGTTTGAAAATAGTACCATCCCATAAACACAGCCTTGGCAAATGTAAATTCAGTAAAATAGATTTTTTTACATACAATTCCAGCAGCAGGAAGGGAATTCCAGCTTTTAGCTGTCACAGAGAGAGGAATAAGAGCTTCTGCATCCAGATTTAAAGAACCCTACTGAGCTACTATTGAAAGCTACACTAAAAATGTTGGTTCTGTGGGAGCTTCACCCCACCCATTCAGGCTGCTTCTAATGTTACAACTTAAAAAAAACGCGGCATTGGCCCTCAAGCTGTTTACTGTATTGGCTATGAGCAGACTGCTCATCACTTCTTTCTCAAACTTTCTTCATTAAAAAAAGGACAAAATACAGCCCTGAAAGCCATCATGTCATCACATTGGGTTTTACTTTGGTAACTATCTCGATGCTTGTGAATGTGTTAATTCTTCATGAATGAGGCATAACAATGTGAAAATGGCGTTAAATAGCATGGGTATCAAAGCTCAAAACAACATTTTCCTCATCTTGAATGCACTTAACATAATTTTCTGGTTAGGAGATAAAGACAAATTCCTTTACAGTAAAATCTTCCATTATATTCAGTTTTCAAGATGTTTCTGGACAGTGGTGACACTTTGTGTATAAAACACAAAAACACACATCTTACTATATTTTTATAAATATGTGCGACAATAAATCTCAATCTATTCTAGATGCAGGAAATGATAAAGTGTTTTCATTTCTTTCTTCTCCAAGGACATCAATGCTGATTTTGGAATTCTCCAATTTCAAACAACTAAAGGAGTACTTACCACGAATTAAAGTTGGAACTCCCATGGTATTGTCTTGGATATTCTCTGTCATGCTTTGTGTCCTCATGGGAGATCCATACTGTTAACATTGATTTGGATTTTTCCAAGATTGACAGATATTTTTTGAAGAGATGATATTCTATTGTAGTAGTACGATGAAATTGTCCTTTTCATTAGAATCTCAAATTGTATTTAAAGATGATGTAGGAAAGGAATATTTAAACGGAATATATTTCTTCTAAAATTTCAGGTAATTGCTGTGCTTGATTTGATTTATTGCATAATTCTAATGCTTTTAGAATTTTTTTCAAAATGATTAAGAGTCATGTCTAAGTGTTACACTGCTGAAACAATTATCTGTAATGAGGTGTGCTTCAAATCATCCTTTTTAATATCTACATCGTCCTTTATAGTAAATACAAGTTGGACCATTTCCAGTATGAAGTCATTGCACTTTGGAACCATGTTCATGTAATCCAATGTGAATAATATAGTATAAATGTGTGGGATTTAGCATTCATCATGGCAAGTGACATTAATTCAGGAGAATTTCAAATACTCTGTATTGGCAGCATATGTGCCCACACACAGAAGAACTTGATGCAATTATATTAAAACAGAAATGGTTGGAAAAACGTAGTAGGTAGGACAACACCTGCGGAGAGAAAGCAAAGTTAGCTTTTCAGGTCCAGGGATCCTTCTTCAGAACTGGATCTGAAAAGTTAACTCTGCTTTCTCTCCTCACATGCTACTAGACTTGCTGAGTTTTAACAGCATTTTCCGTTTTTGTTTTTAAGTGTCAGCATCTGCAAGCTTTTCTGCCATGTACTAATATGGTATCTTCCTTCATTCAAATGATCCATCCTGTAGTTCATTCTAACAGGGAATTCAGTTCCAAGTCTGCAAGTTTAATGTCAGCGGGCAGACAGAGGAAATTTGCATCCTACCAGCCTGGGCTAGGTTTGAATTTGTCAAAAGAGCAAGAAAGATTTAATTATAGATCTTTTCATGAACACCAAACTTACAAAGCACTCTCAGCCAATGAATTACAGCTGTAATGTAAGAAATGCAACTACTATTTTGCACATTGAAAACTCTCGGGAATGATCAGGTAATCTTTATATTTGTCATGATTTGGATTATATTTGTGATATTGACTGAGGAATGCATGTTTATCAGGACACCAGGGATTTTCCCTATTCTTTTTCCATTCGTATCATGCAATTTATTGCTTCCAACTCAGTAGGCAGTGGCTGCTCAGGTGAATGTCTCAACCAAAAACTACCACCTTTGACACGCAGTTCATTCTCGGTATTGCACGGGATTGTCAACGTACATTTTTGTTCTCAATGCTTGGAGTGAAGGTTGAACCAGAACCTTGTTTCAGAGGTGAAAGTGCCAGCAAACTGAGTCACAGGTTAAAATGTAAATGTATTTGGGTTCCAAAAAGTGAAAGATCAAAACAACATTGAATAATTATGTGCTTCTGTGAATTATATCAGCGCAGCAGGTCAGGCAGCATCCAAGGAGCAGGAGAACCGATCTTTTGGGCATAAGCCCTTCTTCAGGAATGAAGAAGGGCTTATGCCCGAAACGTCGATTCTCCTGCTCCTTTGATGCTGCCTGACCTGCTGCGCTTTTCCAGCAACACATTTTTCAGCTCTGCTCTCCAGCATCTGCAGCCCTCACTTTCTCCTGCGAATTATATCATTCAAATTTGAAATGTATAATGATGTATCACTGTTCAGTCTAGTTCCTGTGCCAAATGAGAAATCGGTTTCACTGTTAAAATGTTCTGAAATGGTTAGAGGAAGGTAGAAGCTGTTTAGGTCCAAAGGGATTTCTATATTAAAAATTGAAAGGAATTATGTTTCTCAGAAGAATAAGGAAAGATTTAATTGAGGTGTTCAAAATATAAGGGTTTTGACAGAATAGATAAGAGAGATTGTTTCCATAGATGGAAGGATCATTAACCAGAAGAATCAGATTTAAGATATTTGAAAGAACCAGGACCAAGATAAGGGAATCTTTGAGCAAAAGGTTGTGATCTGCAATGAACTGACTGAAACACTAGTGGAAACAATAATAACTTTCAAAGGGAATTGGCTGTTTACTTGAAAAGAAAACATTGTCAGACTTAAGAGGAAAGGGCAGAGAAGTGAGACTAATTGGCTGCCATGACAGGTCACATGGCTTCTTTCCATACTATCTGATTATTTGAATCTAAGTGTCTTTAAAAGTGGAAGAATAAAACCACAGAAGAATGTGTGGCTACTTATTGTAATAAATCTATCACAATAAGTTTGATAAAGAGTTCCTGACTCAGTCCTGGATTAATCCCTTATGTATTGATTGGACACATGCATAAGTGAGGAAGAAGTGAGAACTGTAGATGCTGGAGAATCAGAGTCAAAACAGGTGGTGCTGGAAAAGCACAGCAGGTCAGGCAGCATCCAAGGAGCAGGAGAATCGATGTTTCGGGCATAAGCCCTTCATTAGGAATGGATAAGTGAGCTGAATGGAACTCAAGATGTGAGACCAGTTTGTGTATTATTTCTCTGGCATGAATGATTTATGATATGGTTTGGGGAGGTGGGGGTGCAGGATTAAGGTGTGAGTATATATAATATATATGGAAGTCAACAAAGAAGCACCAAGCCTGTGACTGCACAGGCAAACCAGGCACATTATGGTAGTGAGGGGCAGGGGGCTTGAGTAGCTCCAAGTTGACATACTTTCTGCACAATCTTAACAAGCCTTGCTTTCAGTCTAAGACTTTATTTTCATAGAATACGGACACACACACACACATATATATATAAATAATAATAATAATAATAATAATAATATTATAATAAGCACAAGTTCTATTTTTTGTCTAGTTTTAGGTGAATGGCACAGCAACCACATTAATGTGAGTCAACTTGCTTGTTACCAACTCGTGATGGCACACATCTCCCTTTCTGTAAGACATTAGTGAACCTGATAGATATTTACAACAATTAATGATCATGGTGCCATTATTATTACCAGCATTCAATTTCAGATTTATTAGTTAATTGAATTTAAATTCCAGCTGTTGTTCATGAGAGATTTGAACCCATGACTCCTGAACATTTGTCTGGGCCTTTGGATTACTAGTCAATGACATTATTCCTATACCATCTTCCCATTTTAGCTATTTTATTGAATCTGTTTAGGTATGTTATAATACTCCTCTGGAGCAGGTGGGACTTGAACTCAAGCTTTCTGGCTCAGGGATAGAGACATTCAAGACTTCCAATTTCTCCATTTACCACTCCATTTACCATTTACCATTTAACAATCCCAATATTTGTGTTTAACAAAGGTCTAAACATTTATGGTAGAGACACAGATGAACTGACATGAAAGGGAATAAAATAATAGATAAGTCAAGGGACTGTTTCATTTTCCATGACTCTCGTTGCATAGTTTTAACACCCTCATGACATTTCAGAAGTGCTTCAGAATCAAGGATTGATTTGGAGTAAGGCATACAGGCTGTCAAATTAAACACAGCAAGGTCTCACAACAACAATGAATTAATTGACTAGCTGATCTGTCTTATTGTTGGTTGAAGGAATCCTTTTCATGTTTAACTTACCAAATACTTGACAAAAGTAGAGCCCATGCAGCTTCCACTTATTGTAATCTCATGACAAGATTCATCAGACATTAGATAAAGCAGGCACTACACATTTAGCAGAACAATAGTTGTGCTCACACAGTCTCATTTTGACCAATATGAGCTTTTTCAATTAAAGTAGTTAGATATATATTTGAAGACTTTTTTTTTAGACTGAATGAAAACTGGTTTGTTTTAATCAGTTGCTCACAATCATTTCACTCCATGTGTGGTCATAAGTCTCCCAATACTACAAATCAGTTGCAGATCATTTCAACAGTTTGTAAAAAAAAACGTATTTCTACCAACAGTCCAGATGAGCATTTACCAATGGGAAAGTGCAAAGGTTACTATTGACCAGTGGTGTGGAACAAGTTTGCAGTGAAGTGAAACAAAAAACAGAAGTTTCTGGAAAAACTCAGCAGGTCTGTATCTGTGCAGAGAAATCAAAGTTAACATTGTGGGTCCAGTGACCCTTTCTCAGAATTGGAGTGAAGTGAAAAATTAATTTTCAATATGCCAGCTTTTATTTTCCATTGACTTGAAAATATTCTCAGATTTTTCATTTCAAACCAAGAAAAAACAGCAGTCGGGCAGGGTTTTATTTAGACATTGGCTTCCTGAATGCTGGCTGGGGAGCCAGTGAAAAATCCATTGTGCCCCTTCCAGGTAATGCTTGCCAATCAGTCAGCAGTGGTGCCAGCTTCATCTGGAATCAAGACTCTTGCAGTGGGAGTACCCTTCAATGAAAAATCAAAAGGCTTGCAGCACTTGTACTGAGAACATCACAGAGAAGCGTATGGCTGCTACCAGAAGAGCATCCCAGGATGGTGGAGCACCCAGTGGGAACCAAACTGCTTGATGTCCAGTCACTTGAACAATTACTGATTACCTTCACTCGAGGAAAGGCTGCTCCCTGAGGTGACGAACGTTTGCATGCTCAACTATTATGAGGCCACTAGTTAAAATCCCAGTGTCAGCAGACCGAAGTCCTTAAATGGTCCTTAAGAGCCTAAATTGGTGGCAGGCAGAAAGATCGAACATGTGCCTTTCTATTGAGAACCTAACTCTGGTTGGGAGGTCAGGAGAGGAATGCAGTTTGGTTCCGCTATCACGCCATCTAATTATGTGCTCAACCTGTCTCCAGGTTTGCCATTTCTGGGAGCAGAACAATCTGCTCTCGGAAACTGTGGTCTTCTCCCAGATGACCTTCCTGCCAGCCCTTACTGGTATGTGATGCTGGGTAAGATATATTTATGGTAGTTCACTGTCATCAATTCTCCTTTGTCTTTATTTCATCTGATTAGGAATAGATTATACGTTACTGCACAGTATCTACAGAAGTGACACTGTTACTAGAAAAAAGGAAGATCTATTGCACAAAAGTAATAATTAAAACCACATTTGGTGAGCACTATTGCTTGAATTACAGAGGAAGAATTAATATAATGTGAACACAACATAGGCTCATGTCTAGTTAAGGATCTGATTGGCACAGTCTTCATTGGATTTCTTCAAAAGGTGATGTTTCCAGCCAGTGGGCGAGTCCCTTCTTATTTCTATTTAAAACCGGAACAGCGCAGTGGCTTAGTGATTAGTACTTCCCCCAGGTTCAATTTCATCCTTGAATGACTTTCTGTGTGGTAGTTGCACATTCTCCCTGTGTCTGCCTGGATTTCCTTTGGGTGCTCCAGTTTTCTCCCACAGTCCAAGGATGTGCATTTCTGGTGGATTGCCCATGTTAAATTGCACATAAAGTGCCCAGGGATGTGCAGGGTAGGTGGGTTAACAATGGGAAATGCAGGGTTACAGGGATTGGGTAAGGGGAGTAAATCTAGTTGGGACACTGTTCAGAGGAGTCACTATGGACCTGATGGGCCGAATAGCCTGCTTCCACACTATAGGGATTCTATGATTGCTTTCCTTTTCCAATTGTGGCATTGTACATCATGAGTTCAAGTTTGTTCTTGCTGTACTGGGGCACAGTTAGGTGTTGACACACTTTGAAAATATCAATCCTAGATGCGTGTCAGTCTTTTGATGCTGCTTTTTTCAAGGTGGGTTGGGGAGTCAGGGTTTGAAACTGGCATCCTGCTCGCCTCCAATTATCTGCCTGTTCAGCTCCTTGAAGAGCTTGTTAATGAGCTGGGAAGTCAAAAAGGTGACTTTCAAATTGCAGATCAGAAAAAGCAGAGAATCTGGTGCACACGATTACAGTTTCCAAGAGTATGTGATGTTGTTGCTGAAGTAAAGATTTTGCAAAAAATGAGTTAATTCACAAAGAGCAAATCTAATACTTGTTCATTGATTGTCTGTGCCCTGAGGCTGTGAGCTGTCTGATATTCTGTCTGATCTATTCTGTGAGACAATGACAAGCCCAGTAATGGTTGCAATTTATGTTTTGGGATTGTGTTTAGCAGTTAGTCCTTATCTCTTGGCAGCACTCAACATCACTAATTGGCTGACAAATTAGCCTCTGGACTCATAAAAAATTGCATGCAAAATAATGTTAAGTTAAGCAACATAGATATGATGGGGAGGTGCTAGTGATGGACTGGGTTGGACCAGGTCAAAAGTCACACAACACCAAGTTATAGTCCAGCAGGTTTATCTGAAAACTCAAGCTTTTGTAGCACCTGAAGGAGTGAGGCTCCAAAAGCTTGTGTTTTCAAATAAACTTGTTGGACTATAACTTGGTGTTGTGTGATTTTTGATCTTGTCCAACACAGGCATTGTACAGATTTGGATTTGGGAATGATGCAGGTGTTGAATTCCTGAACCTGAATTAAAAATTGAACCAAGGTTGCATTGACATAGGATTCGGTTTTGTCATATTTTGTTAATGCAACCAGGAATTAATGTGGAATACCTAAAGGTTCGTACGAATTTAGACATGGAAATACTGGAGACAATAATATTCAAACCTGATGGAGGAGGGTTCCACGAATGGCTATTCCTATTACAGTCGGAAAGAAATTAAAAAGATAATTCAACTTTATTAAAGTATCTGTACCAAAGGACTATACCGATTGCCCCAAGTTTTACATCAATATCCACAAACCAGCAAAGTCTTTCTCACAAATACCTTGTTCTACCTTCACTCAAATGAAATGACATGACACTTTAATGTAAAAGAAAATCCTCAGGACACAATGATGGCAGCAAGTTCTTCTTGACATGACGAATAATCAAAAATGTGAAATACATTTCCAAGTAGAGCGGTGAAGGTGTTGGAATCACTTAAGGAGCAGCATATGATTGATGGATTGTCAGATCTTTCTGCGTGGTGATCTAGGTGGAACAAATGTCCTTTCTCATTAGTCGATACCTTGGGAAGTTCAACCAATGGGAACTACCAAATGATGGCAGACCGATAACTTTTACAATTGTTTTTCTGAAATGTCCTTACCTTTCCACTAACTGCTTTATATCATGAGAAAGCATTTTTACCATCCTCTACTGTAGATACAGAACAAGAGAAGGTTTAGGATGAAGATTCAGACACATTGCAGATTTATGGCGCAGTGCATTGGTACTGTGAAGAAAATTCATCAGAATCTATTGAAATAAAATTGCAAGCTTGCTGAATCGGAATTGAATGTTACGAGAGCAAGTTATATTTTGTAAACAAAAATGAATATCAATCCTAATGAATAAATGTCTTGTGCAAATCCATGAGAGGAGAAAGAGCTGCAGATTTGATTTGAGAAGGAGATAATCCAGAACCAGGTCACCGACATGGTTGTGCAATTCTAACTTGTTTCAGACTTGATTGCATTCATGAATAATGTGCAATGTTAAACTCGGATTTAAAAAAAAACTGTTAGCACCTCATCAGAACTTGTGTTTTGCTCCAAAATCACAATAAATAAACTTACAGTCTAAAAAAATTCAATTAGCTCTTAACACTTCCTTTTCATGCTTACAGATGATTGCAATGTAATTACCATCTCTGCAGAGAAAGGAGAGTTTTTGAAGATTATATTAATAGATGGTTGTGCCATTGTACTCAGGTATAAACTGTACCTGTTCTACTAGCTACATGTTAAACTCACTTTTGCTGCTGCAGAAGAATGGGCAACTTGATTCAGTGATACATCACAAAGTAGCTTACAATTTCACATGTTTGCAAGTGTGTAAATGGAGCTTCTAAAAAACATTTGTGAACCAAATACAATCTAGTTAGGTTTGCTTATTCTCTGCTGCACTTGTTTTAAGCACCTAATCCCCCAAATGTTACTGGGCTAGTGGATTGTCTGCTTACAGGACTGGTGATGCACTGAACTTAAATTGCTGTTGTGATTCAGGATTAGAATAATTTGGTGGTTGTTTTTGACTGGCGCAGTTGGGCCAAAGGGCTTTCGTGGGCAGAAGGGCCTTTTTTATTAAAATATATTTTTATTAAAAAACTATTTTTCTTTCTTTTGAATATTACAACAAATATAAAACCAAACAATTCAAACCGATATTAAAAAACCAACTCGCTAATTACATAAATAAATAACTAATAACTAAGCTAAAAAAGGAAACGCTTAGCAATAATAATAATGATAATAACCATTACACAACTCAGAAAACAAAGCAATCATTCTCAATCATCAAACACATAAGTTTATACATGTTCAAAGTTCCTCCCCGCTGGATACCAAATACACTATATACAATTGCCATGGCTATATTCAGGCTCTTATTAGTATGGCAGATAATTCTGTATCCAGGTAGTTCAAAAAGGGCTGCCGCATCAGTTTTTGGTGCACCATACTCATAAGAAAGTGCAAGGGGATGAGCTTCATGACTAGCTTACGCCAGCCTGCCAGCCCGCCAGCTCTGGGGATTTTCCGACACCCATCCTAATGGAGTGTTCTTTCTGGCACAAAAAGTGTGGATACTGAAAAGCCTTTTTTTGTGTGCATCTAATGAAAGAGAACTAACAAAACCAAGAAGAAGAGATACTGGATCCAGCTCCACCTCTGTCCCCAAGCCTTCTCTATTTCACCTACCACAATGCTCCAGTATGCCTGCAGCCTGGATCTGCCTTCCCAGGACCTCGCGAGATTTGGCCAGCTCCTCAACCAGGTTCTGGTGAGTAAGCAAGGCTGCTGCTTCAGAGGGCCCAGCCCCGGGTGAGCTTCCTCCTTTCTTCGGGATTCTCCAGCCGCAAGGACAAAGCTGAGTAGATTTTTTTTCAGGTTTCTAGCTCCTTTACTGTGTTTTTACTCACAGTAAAGTGTTTGAGATGGGTTCTGGCTCTGTCAGGTCAGTGTTGCATCGTGGAGCCCAGCTAATGTAATCCTAACAGGACGCTGCCAGCTTGGATCCCCAGAAGGGCTTTTTTCTGTGCTGTAGACCTCTGTGACTCTGAGAAAGATCAGAGGTGTCCACAAATTGTAATGACACAACAAGTTTAAACATGTAATGTATTAATTTGCTGTGCCCAGAATTCTCCATACATGTCTCTTAGCTGGGGGTTGAAGAATTGAGTTAGATACCTGCCACATAACCGGATACTAACCCCAGAAGCAACTCTCTATGTGGAGTTTGCACATTCTCCCTGTGTCTGCGTGGGTTTCCTCTGGGTGCTCTGGTTTCCTCCCACACTCCAAAAATGTGCAGGTTAGGTGAAATGGCCATGCTCAATTGCCCGTAGTGTTAGGTGAAGGAGTAAGTGTAGGGGAATGGGTCTGGGTGGGTTGCAGGTCAGTGTGGACTTGTTGCGCCAAAGGGCCTGTTTCCACACTGTAAGTAATCTAATCTAATCTAAAGTGGTAAACTGTTAATTTCTTTTTGTCTAACCCAATGCTGTAATCACAATCAATCATGGGCTAAATGTTGGCAAATGGGACTTGGTCAAATTAGGATGTCTGTTCAAAGCAATGAATTGTATTTATAATTCTAATAGAGGAGCTGACTGTTCTTGAAATCTAGAAAGGTTGTATAAAGTTGCAACACAGAGGGATTTTGGTGCCATTGTGCATGAATAAAAAAAAAGTCAGAATACAAATTCAGCAAAAATAGGGAAGGCAAATGGTTGATTCGTCTTTATTTTGAAGTGAATTGAGTATAAAAATAAGCAAGTCTTGTTAAGATTATTCTGGAATGCATCTAGAATACTGTGAGTAGTTTTAGTCTCCTTATCTGAGGAAAGATGTACTGGTTCTAAAGATAGCCCAGAGGTAGTTTATTCTTGGAATGGATGGATTTTCTTAGGAGAGGTTGTGTAGATTGAAGTTTAGAAGAACGAGAAATGACCTTGTCGAAATATGAAAGATTTTTAGGAGGATTGACAGGATAAGTGCTGAAAAGCTGTTTTCTTTTGTAGGAGAGTCTAGATTCAGGGGTCATTTCTGTGTAAAGGGTAGCCCAATTAGGACAGAAACGAGAACGTACTTCTTTTCACAGAAGGTAATGAAACTATGAAATTCTCTACCCACAGAGGGATGTAGAGGCTGGGTTGTTGTGTATGTTCAAAGCTGAAATAAACATATTTTTAATCAATAGTAAATGAAAGATTATGTGGATATAACAGGAAAGTGGTGTTGAGGATTATCAGATTAGCCATGATTTCATTGATTGGTGGGGCAGACACGATGGACCAAATGACTTACTTCTGCTTCTACATCTTAGATCCTCTGTTATACCCCTGTTCTTATTTGTTACACCCATCAGCATAGCCACCTCTCTGCACCTCTTCCACTTTCAATTTATTGCGACAAGCAGCATTAAGATGTAGAATATCTACTTTTCCATAGAATTTTGCATGAGCTTTTCCAGCTCATTGTTTTTACCTCCACTACTAAAGATGGGAAAATATATTATTTTTACTCCTGTTTAACAATAAATAATATGTCTCAAAATACAAGTGAACAGATTTCTAGGAAGCTTGGTACATAAATAGGGTTTAGCCAACATGCAGGTCTTGCATCGCAGAGCCTAGCTAATGTAATCCTAACAGGACGCTGCCATCTTGGATCCCCCAGAAGGGCTTTTTTCTGTGATGTAGACCTCTGTGACCCTGAGAAAGATCAGAGGTGTGCACAAATTGTAATGACACAACAAGTTTAAACATGTAAAGTATTAATTTGCTGTGCCCAGAATTCTTCATACATGTCTCTTTGCTGGGGGTTGAAGAATTGAGTTAGATACCTGCCACATAATCGGATACTAACCCCAGAAGCAACTCTCTGTGTGGAGTTTGCACATTCTCCCCATGTCTGCATGGGTTTCCTCTGGGTGCTCTGGTTTCCTCCCACACTCCAAAAATGTGCAGGTTAGGTGAAATGGCCATGCTCAATTGCCCGTAGTGTTAGATGAAGGGGTAAGTGTAGGGGAATGGGTCTGGGTGGGTTGCAGGTCAGTGTGGACTTGTCCAACATGCAGGTCTTGATCCTAGAAATATTTTGAAGGATCCTACTGATAAAATTGGGAGATAGGAAAAGATCATATTTTCTTTTAGAATGGTATGGTTTACATCATTTTGAATGGTGTGAATTGTTCTTCCAGTGGGTTGAAACTTGTCATCACAATCAAAATGTGAGCAGAGATTTGAAATTTTGGAGAAGATTTGTGGCTCAGATTGAGGTTCAGCTTGTAAGTTTGCTAGCTGAACTGGTAGGTTTATTCTCAGATGTTTCATCACCGTGCTAGGTAACATTATCAGTGAGCTTCCAGTGAAGCATTAGTGTTCTGTCCCATTTGCTATTTATCTATCTCGGTTTGTTGTGGTAGATGATATCATTTCCAGTTCTGTTAGTAAATGGAGTCCAAATCTATATGTTTGTTAATGGAGTTCTGGTTTGAATGTCAGACCTCAAGGAATTCCTGTGCATGTCTTTGTTTAGCCTGTCCCAGGATGGATGTATTTTCCTAGTTGAACAGATGTCTCTTTTCGTCTGTGTGAATGGATACCAGTAATAGTTGGTCATGTCCTTTATTGACTAGTTGGTACTCATGTATCCTGGTGGCTAGTTTCTCGCCTGTCTGTCCATTGTAATGTTTGTTGCAGTCCTTGCAGGGTATTTGTATATGACATGTGTTCTGTTTGTTATTGGTATGGGGTCCTTTAAATTCATCAGGAGCTGTTTCACTGTGGTGGTAGGTGCCTAGGGGCTGGAGGAGTCTGGTCATCATCTCCGAGATGTCTTTGATGTATGGCAGGGTTTCATACTCTGAAACCCAAACTGTTACTGGTAGGATACCTGGAATCAATACGATGAAAAGAATCACTTCTAATTGACACAATTATTAAGTGTAAGTTCAATATTGTTTAGTTTCATTTGCCAAGTACAATTCCCATCTGAAGAATATGAATGATCCTTGCTCTTGTAAGATTTGTATGCTTCCATGATTACACAAAGTAATTTACAAAAGTATCCTCTTGTGATGAGATTGATTTTCCCTTTTTGGCTGTCTATGCTTGATACTTCCCATGTAAGGTACCTCCAAAAATGACGATGTCAGTTTGTAAATAATTGGGAATTTAAACACTTACCACACCTACAATGGGCTGAAACCTGGTCATGCAACACTACACAGCTGCCACATTATGGCTGCTTTTTGAACTGCGCATGTTCCTTTAAATACTCCCAACTGACTGTACAGACTGCTGGTGTTGTCCAAGATTTCTCAGAAGGCCTACAAGGACCAAATCCCAGATGACTCAAGTGAAGCTTCTTACTAGTAATTTCTCCAATTAATCTGCATTAGCTGCTGCTCACCTGTGGACTGTACTTCACTAAATATTTCCTCCTGGAACTTATGAACCACCCCTGGAGTAGTTATATCTGCAAAGGTATCTGTTATTGCAGGGATGATGATGCAAAATGCTGAAAAATGCTTGGTTGAAAGCAGATACACCATCTTTTTTCTTGGGCACTTAAAAAAGTAGTAAAGGAAAATATTTTTCATGCCAGCATTAGGATGGTAGACCTTACACAGCAATACCTTCTAGGGGATGGTAGTTGTCCATATATCAATGATTCATTGGAGACTTCTTAACAAATGATTACTGGACAGGTATATCTAAGTTGTAAGCATTGTTACTTCCCTCTCTCTCAGCTCAATGAGACATTTTAGGTCATGTCATGCTGAACGTCATTTACTATTCTTTACCAGACATGTATAGAGGCCCACCCACCAATCCATCCATCACCCAGCACCTTCCCTTACTGCTGCATGATGTATAAAGCCGACTCCCACACTTATACCCTCACTTCTGTCCAAGCCCCAAAAAGATCTTTTCACATCTGGAAGAGATTTTCTTGTACATCTACTCACCTCAACTACTGTGTCTGTTGCTCTTGATGTAGTCTGCTATACATAGGGGAGACAGGACGCCACTTTGCAGAGTGCTTCAGGGAACATCTCTGGAACACACGCAGCAAACAATCCTTCTGCCCTGTGGCCAACAGCTTCAACACCCCTTCCCACACCCCCGAAGACATGCAAGTCCTGGACCTCCACCACCACTGAATCAAAGCCACCCAACAACTGCAGGAAGAATGCCTCATCTTCCACCTTGGGACTCTTTAACCACACAGCATCAACATCAACTTTGCTAGTTTCCAAATTTCCCCTCTCCCCACCTCATCCCAGATGCAACCCTCCAATGTGGCACCACCCTCTTGGCCTATCCTACCTGTCTAATTTCCTTCCCACCTATCCCTTCCACCCTCCCCACCTACCTGTCACAATTACCCACCACCTGCATCCACCTATTACCTTCCCAGCTATCTTCCTCCCAGCCCCACCCCATCCACCCTATAAATTTCTAAACCCCCTTGCCCCTCCATATCCCTGATGAAGGGCTTATGCCTGAAATGTCGACTCTCCTGCTCTTCAGATGCTGCCTGACCTGCAGTACTTTTCCAGCACCACACTTTTCACACTTTATCTATAGCTGAAAAGGACACACAAGGCACCATGTGACTAACATAGGAATGGAAACCTGAACAAATACACCCTGATATTTCCAGTGACTGTTCATACATTTCCAGAGGGAGATAGAAAACTGTTCCTCTGCTGAGACAATCTTGCTCAATGTCTCAATCTAATGAAATATTTCTGTACTACTTCTAAGAAAATATAATTATCAAAGGTATTATCTGTTATCACAGATGTACAATAGAATGAATAATATGTTTAACTAAAAGATTATAAGGAAGTAGAGATGATAGTACTAGCCACAAATCTGGAAATTGCTCATCACATTCTATCTCCCTTCTTTATTATCTCTTAGGTCATCATGAAACAAGGTTTCACATAAGGTGTTTACTGTATCTTGATATGGATCTCAACTTAATAAATTAGAATAATTAATGTACAAGATATGTGCCACCCAAATGCCCAAACATGTAGTACATGGATATTATGCATTGACAGTCTGTTGGACATTTGCTGGTTGCCATATGTTATGTGATGTGAAGCAATACATAACACCCTGCTGAAGCATAGAGATACATATGTATTAGTGATGGAGTTAAACATTTGGGAGCACTGTGCATTCTCCATCTGTAATACTCTAGAAAGTTCACAGTGCAGTTCAGTAGTATTAATATACGTTATAGATTGTACAATTGAAAAAGGTAAACAGTGCACTTACATTAACAAGCTTTCAGAGACCAACAAATTCCTTCCTCAGTTCCACCGAGGAGCAGCTTTAAGGATGAGAATCCTTTGCATTATCTTTGTCCAGGTTTTTCTTGTGCAACGTTTCATTGAAATATGTCATTTAACTCCAAAAGATCTTTCTTTGCAGCACCTCATGCAGCAAAACCTCCAAAATAGCATCTTGGACAGTACCATCTGCTTCATCAACTGACTCCAACCATTTCTTCTCTGCTGTTTCAGAATGTTTTAAATTAAATCAAAGGCCAGAACTTCTTTAGATAGAATCATTGTGAGATAACTGCTTTGCTTGAATGTTTTCACGTTTAGATACTATTCTGCATTTCTTATGGGTCTTCCAATCCAGGGCTTCAACAAAAATGCAGAGCATATAATCGGTAATGAAGATATGGGTGTACTATACAGTTAAGAGAGTTAACAACTAGCAGTGACAGCACCAAATGTTCTCAATCAAAGTAGCATGTGGTCCAGCTACTGGGTAGCTCGGGTAGCCAATCCAGCCCCTGCTAAGGCTGTGCATTCTCTTGCAGTTCCTCAGCTCTTTTTGAGGTCTACTTTACTACCTTCACTAATGCCACTAGCTTAGCTTCTTTTACCACATATTTTCCCACAGCATCTTTCTTTAACGATCAGCATTGTGACTTTGCATGTTCCACTTTCTTGCAGTGAAAACTCCTTTTCCCAATGCCCTTCTGAAACCACCAGCACTGTGATTTTCTGTGTCCCACCCCATTACAGTGAAAGCACCTGAGGTCTTTCACCTCCTTGCACCATCTTGGGTTTCCTTAACCTGTGGTAAATTCTTACCAGTGCTCTCTACTTTTGGTTGTGTAGTGTAGGATCTCCCCTTTGCCCATCTAGCTTCAAAGGTCTTATCTGGCATATAGACAACAGTTCAGAAACACAAAGAAGGAATAAGGTCAGACTTATGTTGAGTTCAAGGGAATTAAACATGGTCATTTTGATCAATGGGTATGTGCTTTGAAAATAGATAAGACCTTTGAGGTTCTAAGAGGGATTTTTCTGCTGGAGGAGTTTAAAAATTCACTTCCAGAACTGGTAAGAATTCACATAAAAGAACAGAAAGTTCAGGAATGAGAAGGGCAACAGAATTAGCAATTGAATACATGTTGGTGCATAAGACAAGCTTCCAGCCAGAATTTTGTTCTGTGAGGGATAGAAGTTGGGAGAAGAACTACGAAACCAAGAATAGAGAGCACTGGTAAAAACCTGCCACATGTTAAAGAAGCCTAAGAGGGTGGAAGGAGGTGAAAGGCCTGAGGTGCTTTCATTGCAATGGAGTGGGACACAGAAAATTACAGTGCCAGTGGTTTCAGAAGTGCCACAGGTGGGACATGTAAAGGCACAATGCTGGTTGTTAAAGAAAGGCACTATGGGAAAAGATGTGATAAAAGAACCTAAGCCAGTGACATTAGTGAAGGTAGTAAAAGAAACCCCAAGAAGAGCCAAGAAACTGGAAGAGATTGCACAGCTTGGCAAGGGCTGGATTGGAGTTTGTTTTTTTTTGGATATATTTAAACTGATTGGTCTAATTCAAATTTGTTTTTGTCTCTGGGCAACCAGCTACTTTAGCTACCCAGTAGCTGGATCACATGCTACACTGTATCTTATTGAGAACACTTGGTGTTGTCACTTCTAGCTTTTAACTCTCTTAAAGGTACAGTGCACCCACATTTTCATAACAAGTCCCATAAAGAAATCTATCACTGCACTGGTGATTCAAGCTAAGTCAAGTATGCACCCTTTTGCAAAGTTGGACAAAGACATTTTGTTGAATATTTCCTGAGTAACTATGCCTAGAAATAATTGGGAACCATCACAAGGAGAAAGTGAGGACTGCAGATGCTGGAGATCAGAGTCAGGATTGTGGTGCTGGAAAAGCACAGCAGGTCAGACAGCATTCAAGGAGCAGGAGAATCGACATTTTTGGCATAAGCCCTTCATCAGGCATTCCTGATGAAGGGCTTATGCCTGAAAGGTCAATCCTCTAGCTCCTCGAATGGTGCCTGACCTGCTATGTTTTTCCAACACCATGCTCTTGACTCTGATCTCCCGCATCTGCAGTCCTCACATTCTCCTAGTGAGGTAGACACAGGCTACAAAAGGATATGGACAGGTTAGGTGAGTGGACAAAAAATTGACAGATTGCATATATTGTGGGAAGATGTGAGGTTGTGCACTTTGGCAGGATGAATAGAGGAGCAGAATGTTATTTAAATGGAGAAAGACTGCAGCACAGAGAAATTTGTAATCTTCATGCATGAATCATAAAGAATTAGCTTGGTGGCTCAGCAGGTAATAGCAATTCTTTAACTTAAAGGGAATGAAATATAAGTGGAAAAGTCTTGCTCAAACTATACAAGTTTCTAGTCAGACCACAGCTAGAACACCATGAATGGTTTATTTCCCTTATCTAAGTAAAGTTAAACTGGCAATGGATGTGCTCCATGGAAGATTCACAAAGTTGATCCCAAGAATGGAAGGGTTTTGGTATGTAGAATGTTGAATAGGTTGGGCCTGTGTTCATTGGAATTTCAAAGAATGAGAGGTTGCCTTAATGAAATACGCAAGATCCTTAGAAGGCTTGACAGAGTAGATATAGAGAAGTTGTTTCCATTTGATAGTCGAGAACCAGAAGGCATAGTCTCAGAATAAGAAGTTGCATAGTTAGGAGGCAGTTGAGGAGGACTTTCTTCTGAGAGTCGTGAATCTGTAGAAATTCTTACTGCTGAGAGCCGAAAGTATTGGGTTGTTAAGAATACTCAAGGCTGAGATAAGACAGTTTTGGGGGAAAGTTGAGTTGAGGATTATCAGATCAGCCATGATCTTATTGAATGGCAGAGCAACACTCAATAGACTAATTGGCCTATGTCTGTTCCTCTATCTTGTGGTCTGAAATGTCCTATCAGATTTGTCAATCAAGATCTGATAGAAAATCATCTCAGGAAGATCATGTTAGATGACCAAAAGCTTAAACAAAGAAGGCACTTTTAAGAAACGTGACTCTGGGAGAAGGAAAGAGTGGGAAGGTTTTCGAGAGGGAATTCCAGACCTAAGGCTTGGGAGCTAAAGCCAGCACTACCAATCATAGAATACGTTATGATGGTCAAGAGGGCAGAATTTGATGAACACATGTCTGGGAGGGTTATGGGCCTAGAGAAGGTTGAATGAGACCGTAGAGTTGAAAACAAGGAGGAGAATTTTATAATCGAGACATAATTTAAAGCCCGAGTCTGTGTAGGTGAGCAAACACTGAATTGGTGATTGAATATGTTTGGCATGAGCTCAGACACAGGCAGCAGAGTGTTGGGTCAGCCAGTTTTATGCAGTGTGAAATGCCAACCAATAGTGCATTGAAATAATCAAATCTATTGATAATAAAGGCTCACATGAGTTCTGCATGGTTAACTTTACTCAATTTCACAATTTATTCAACCACGAGTGGCATGGTGGCTCAGTGGTTAGCATTGCTGCCTCTCAGCGCCAAGGGCCCGGGTTTGATTTTACCCTTGGGTGACTGTCTGTGTGGAGTTTGCACAATTTCTGCCAGGTGCTCCATTTCCTCCCACAGTCCAAAGATGTGCAAGTTAAGTGAATTGGCCATGTGAAGTCACCCATTGTGTTCGGGTACGTGTAGGTTGGATGCGTAAGCCATGGAAAATGTAGCGTTACAAGAATTGGTTAGGGAGGTGGATCTGAGTAAATGCTTTTGGGCTGAATGGCCTGTTTCCACACTGTAAGGATTCTATTCTTTTCCTGATGTAGGGCTGATGCCCGAAACTTTGATTCTCCTGCTCTTCAGAAGCTGCCTGACCTGCTGTACTTTTCCAGCACCACACTCTTGACAATCATCCCAAGGCTCTGACTTTAACCCATTGTTGGATTTTTTTTGGAAGGAGTAGGGAAATTGGCTATTGCCAGTTCAAATTTCCTGGAGAATTCCTACAGAAGGCACAGACTGGGACTTCTGTGGGGTCTGAACATCTGGCCCTGAAGATGAGGAGACTGAAGATCTTGGCCATAATATGTTTAAGAGTTGCTGGTTCCAGAGAATGCTTCCCCAAATATCAGCATACTCCCAGCACATTGTATGTCTGAAGTGTCACAATATCATACTGGACGAGTTCACCTTGCTTTCATAACACATGATCATCCTATAGTGCTACATATGGGTTCTATGTAGAAAGTCATTAGTCTAACTTCCAATGCATTAAGGTAGCAGTACATTTCCCATATTAATTTTGAGTACAAATATGCTGCTTCAGATTTTGTCTAATCCATGCACATCCCTTTAGAAATTAATGTTCTTATGTTAACAGAGCACTTTGCTTCCCTGATCAATATTTGCAAATGCTTCATTATTTCCATTAATGACTTCTTCTACACAGAATAAGAAAACATACAAAACATACTACTATGGATAGTGGAGATCTGAATGTTCAAATTTACCTGTGTTATTACCACAGACGAATGCTTCAGAGTTTGTGAATGAATTCGTGGGGAGGATGAAGGAAGAACTATTGACTACAGTATGTAAAGGCATGATTAAATGCCAATATAATAATTGATGAAAATTCTGGAAATTGTCTTGATTATTTTTCAGGGAATAATTTATACAGCTTCAGCTTCAAACTCAATTTATTGTTTTAAAGGTATTTTCGAGCCCATATTAGAATAGGATACATATATGAGCTTGAAGACGAGACCTGAAGGACCAAAGAAGCCATTCTCATTATGTATCTTCATACTGTTTTATGACATTTCATACTTCCTAATCAATACCGAGTGTTTCACAATCAAAGTGTTAAGTCTCTGTTGACAAGAAATGATATGTCTATTAGAGATGTCTTATCCCACAGGAGATCCTGCAGATATTTGTAGCTATGGGAACTCGCTGAATGGCTGCCAGAATTTCGTTTCAATTTAAGTTTGGTCAGAAAAGCAGCTACAACAATATTACAAAGGAAGTAAAATCATATTTATTTAAAATGTTATAATTAAAACTTTTTTTAAAAACTGAGGTAAACATCACAAAGTTTTGAATGTTGGATATTAAATTTCACAGTGACCATATACAAAGTTCCACTGAAATTTCAGTAATTATATTGAGGGGTGAAGTGAAGAGATTTGGAAGTTCTGAAGGATTCTGTTCTAGTAATCTACAGCCTGAAAAGACTGAGAGTGGAAAGAAAGAAAATGCTCCCTAAAACTGTCGACACTACAAGAAACAAAAAGGCTTGCATTTACACAGTTCCTTCAAAACCATCCGTCTTTCAAAGTACTTTGAAGCAAATGAAATACTTTTGAACTGTAGTCATTGTTGTAATATGTGGGTCAGGGATCAATATTGTTTAGCCATTGGGGATAATGTGCTGTTCTTTTTGTTGAAATACTGCCTTGAGATCAAATGCCAGACAATGACCACCATCAACAAAGATAACGTAACCATCATTTTTGATGTTCAGTGATATTACAACAGCCAGGCTGATGGTCTTTGGCATCCATAAAGAGGTCACAATTGCACAAACCAATCAACTACTTGTGGCTAGCCAAATCTCACTCTACATATATCCCTGTGCCAGACTAACCCCTTCTGATGCTTGAACAAAGCAGCAGTGTAAACACCATGCATCATGAATTTCAGGATTTTTGTTTTAAATGCAGTAATTCCTTCCACTTTCTTTAGTTTTTAAAACAGTCCTTTTTCCACTTTAGCTGCAATCAAAACACAGACTATAAAATTTAAGTCTCAATATTCTGAGGGTTAGTATTGACCAAAAACTGAACTGTACCAACCATAATAATGCTTTGGCTACCAGAACCAGAAGCTAGGAATGGTGAAGGGAATAACACACCCTCCTGACAGCCCAAAACCTGTTCACCAACTGCAAGGCATAAATCAGGGGTGTGATGGAATAATCTGTTCTTGCCTGGATGAGTCTAGCTCCAATAATCCTCAAGTTTGACACAATTCAGGAAAAAAACAGCCTTCTTGACCTTCAACATTTTCTCTTTTTACCACTGATCAGAGCAGTGAATCAGCTATATGATTATACATGCTGCATTGCAGCGACTCACGATGCCTCTATGCACCTCCCAAACCCATGGCTTCTGACAGCCAGACTGACAAGGATTGTAGACAAAGTTAAAAATCACACAACACCAGGCTATAGTCCAAAAGATTTATTTGGAAGGACAAGTATTTGGGGCACGCTCTGAAAGCTTGTACTTCAAAATATAGACTGTTGAACTACAGTCACTGTTGTAATATATGGGTACGGGATCAATACTGTCTACCCCAGTCCAACACTGGCACCTCCACATCATGGAAAAACCACATTCCTTAAGATCCCCTCCAAGCCATCATCAACGTGACTTAGAACTCCATTGCTATTCCTTCACTGCATCTGTGTCAAAATAGAGTCAGAGAGTCATAGAGATGTACAGCATGGAAACAGAACTTGTCCATGCCGACTAGATATCCCAACCCAATCTAGTCCCACCTGCCAGCACCTGGCCCATATCCCTCCAAACCCTTCCTATTCGTATACCCATCCAAATGCCTTTTAAATGTTGCAATTGTACCAGCCTCCACTGCTTCCTCTGGCAGCTCATTCCATGCACATACCACCCTCTGCGTGAAAATGTTGCCCCTTAGGTCCCTTTTATATTGTTCCCCTTTCACCCTAAACCTATGCCGTCTAGCTCTGGACTCCCTCACCCCAGGGAAAAGACTTTGTCTATTTATCCTATCCGTGCCCCTCATAATTTTGTAAACCTCTATAAAGTCAGCCCTCAGCCTCCGATGCTCCAGGGAAAACAGCCCCAGCCTGTTTAGCCTCTCCCTATAGCTCAAATCCTCCAACCCTGGCAACATCCTTGTAAATCTTTTCTGAACCCTTTCAAGTTTCAAAACATCTTTCTGATAGGAAGGAGACCAGAATTGCACACAATATTCCAATGGTGGCCTTACCAATGTCCTGTACAGCCACAACATGACCTCCCAACTCCTGTACTCAATACTTTGACCAATAAAGAAAAGCATACCAAATGCCTTCTTCACTATCCTATCCACCTGCAACTCCACGTTCAAGGAGCTATGAACCTGCACTCCAAGGTCTCTTTGTTCAGCAACACTCTCTGGGATCTTACCACTAAGTGTATACATCCTGCTAAGATTTGCTTTCCCAAAATGCAGCACCTCACATTTATTTGAATTAAAATCCATCTGCCATGTCTCGGTCCATTGGCCCATCTGGTCCAGATCCTGTTGTAATCTGAGGTAACCTTCTTCACTGTCCACTGCACCTCCAATTTTGGTGTCATCTGCAAACTTACTAACTGCACCTCTTATGCTCGCATCCAAATCATGTAAATGACAAAAAGTAGAGGACCCAGCACCAATCCTTGTGGCACTCCATTGGTCACAGGCCTTCAGTCTGAAAAACAACCCTCCACCACCACCCTCTGTCTTCTACCTTTAAGCCAGTTCTGTATCCAAATGGCTAGTTCTCCCTGTATTCCATGAGATCGAACTTTGCTAATCAGTCTCCCATGGGGAACCTTGTCGAATGCCTTACTGAAGTCCATATAGATCACATCTACCACTCTGGCCTCATCAATCCTCTTTGTTACTTCTTCAAAAAACTCCATCAAGTTTGTGAGACATGATTTCCCATGCACAAAGCCATATTGACTATCCCAAATCCGTCCTTGCCTTTCCAAATACATGTATATCCTGTCCCTCAGGATTCCCTCCAACAATGTGCCCACCACCGACATCAAGCTCACTGGTCTATAGTTCCCTGGCTTGTCCTTACTACCCTTCTTAAAGAATGGCACCACATTAGCTAACCTCCGGCACCTCACCTGTGACTATCGATGATACAAATATCTCAGTAAGAGGCCCAGCAATCACTTCTCCAGCTTCCCACAGAGTTCTCGGGTACACATGATCAGGTCCTGGGGATTTATTCACCTTTATGCGTTTCAAGATATCCAATTCTTCCTCCTCAAAAATATGGACATTTTGCAAGATGTCACCATCTATTTCACTACTTTCTATATCTTCCATCTCCTTTTTCACAGTAAATACTGATGCAAAATACTCTAGCATCTCCCCCATGTTCTGTGGCTCCACACAAAAGGTCACCTTGCTGATCTTTGAGGGGCCCTATTCTCTCCCTAATTATCCTTTTGTCCTTCATATATTTGTCAAAACCCTTTGGATTCTCCTTAACTCTATTTGCTAAAGTTATTTCATGTCTCCTTTTTGCCCTCCTGATTTCCCTCTTAAGCACACTCCTACTTCCTTTATACTTTTCTAAGGATTCACTCGATCTATCCTGTACATATGCTTCCTTCTTTCTCTTAACCAAACCCTCAATTTCTTTAGTCATCCAGCATTCCCTATACCTACCAGCCTTCCCTTTCACCCTGACAGGAATATACCTTCGCTGGATTCTTGTTATCTCATTTCTGAAGGCTTCCCATTTTCCAGCTGTCCCTTTACCTGTGAACATCTGCCCCCAATCAGCTTTTGTAAGTTTTTGTTTAATACCATCAAAATTGCCGGTCTATCCTTTTCCATTACTATTTTAAATCTAATGGAATTATGGTCACTGGCCTCAAAGTGCTCCTCCACTGACACCTCAGTCACCTGCCCTGCCTATTTCCCAAGAGCAGATCAAGTTTTGCACCTTCTCTAGTAGATACATCCTCTCAATGAATTAGAAAATTTTCTTCCACACACTTAACAAATTCCTCTCCATCTAAACCCTTAACACTATAGCAGGCCCAGTCTATGTTTGCAAAGTTAAAATCCCCTACCATAACCACCCTATGATTCTTCCAGGTAGCTGAGATCTCCTTACAAGTTTGTTTCTCAATTTCCCTCTGACTATTAGGGGGTCTACCTTACAATCCCAATAAGGTGATCATCCCTTTCTTATTTCTCAGTTCCACCCAAATAACTTCTCTGGATGTATTTCTGGGAATATCCTCCCTCAGCACAACTGTAATGCTATCCCTTAACAGCCTTGACTGTTTGACATGTTTCTGTTCTCAACTGTACCAGTCTCAGATTGATCTCTTTCCTGACTATCTCCCTGGGTAGCTCCCCCCTGCACCCACCTTACTAGTTTAAATCGTCCCGAGATGCTCTCGCAAATCTCCCTGCCAGTATGTTAGTCCCCTTCCAATTTAAGTGCAAGCCATCCTTCTCACATACACCAGCTCCTCAGCCATGCATTCATCTGCTCTATCCTTCTATTCCTGCCTTCACTAGCTCATAGCACCGGGAGTAATCCAGATATTATTACTCTTAAGGACCTCCTTTTTAAATTCCAGCCTAACTCTCTGTGATCTCCCTTCAGAATCTCAACCTTTTCTCTTCCAATGTCATTGGTTCCAGAATGGGCAATGACCTTTTGCTGGCCCCTCCCCTCCTTGAGAACATTCTGCACCCTCTCCGAGACATCCTTAATCCTGGCACCAGGAAATCAACACACCATTCTGGTTTCTCACTGCTGGCCACAGAAACGTCTGTCTGTACTCGGACTGGAGAGTCCCCTAACACTATTGATCTCTTGGAACCCAAGGTACCCCTCATTGCATTAGAGCCAGTCTCAATACTAGAAACGTGGCTGTTCGTGCTACATTCCTCTGAGAATCCATCACCCCCTACATTTTCCAAAACAGCATACTGTTTGAAATGGGTATAGCCACAGAAGGCTCCTGTATTAGCTGCCTACCTGTCTTACCTTTCCTGGAGTTAACCCATCTTTGTGACTGTATCTGACACTTTCCCCTCTTCCTATAACTGCCATCCATCACATACTGTTGCTGTTGCAAATTCCTCATTGCTTTTAATTGTGTCTCCAACTGATCCATTCGAACTGATAAGATTCGCAACCAACAGCATTTATTGCAGATATAATCCACAGGAACCGTTAAACTCTCTTCAAACTCCAACATCTGAAAAGAAGCGCATATCACTCTACCAAAGGCCATTTTTGCTCCTTCACAATCTACTGACCCAGAAAATAACACCATCTTATTCCTCTACAAAACACTGTCCCAGGTTACATTAATAGTTATGGCTTATATTTTAAGTTTAATTAAAAGACAAATCTCAAGAAACATATAATCAAAAAAGAACCCACTCTACTCACTACTACAGACTTTCTGTGGCTCCCACTTAAAATTAATACACTTATCTGCTTCTGTGCTGTGAACTTCACCTTAAATCTTTCTCATAAACTTTGAACTTCACCCAACGGTTTCTCCAAGATCAGTTGTGAATTTCACTGTTTTTTAATTTTCCCAGACGCACTCCAACGTCCAGCGATACATGAATTCAAGCAGTAAAGGCTGTAACTCTGCAGGTTCACTGCTGTGTTGGTTTCTTTCTATCTCTCTCCTGCACTGTCCTCACCATATGCTTCCTTTGTCTGTTCTTCTCCCTTTTAAAACTGCTGTTGTTTTGACGTTTAATTTTCCAAAGTTCCAGAACAGTGCAACAGCATATAAAACAGTATTTACTGCTCCTGGAAATCACCTCCAACACCTAAAATACCTCAATAAATGAGCAGCTGTTACAGCCAGACATTTTTCCCATCCTCCATCTTGGATTACCCAGAATCCTCGGTCCAACATCCCTCACCTACAGTACTGTGTATTCATCTATACCCTAAGGACGTGTTCAAAAAGGCAGCTCACCTCAGCTGTCTCATAGGCAATTAGAAATTACCAATAACAGCAACAGCCATTTCCCATGAACAAATATATAAAAAATACCTTTTGCATCTCATTGTTGTGTTTTGTTAAGATCACAGTTGGGGTATGATCTTATTGAATGGTGGAGCAGGCTCAAGGAGGACTGCATAGCATATATCTGCTTCTATTGTTTAAGTTTATGCATTTAATTAAGAGAACAGATAGGCTTTGTACCAGATCAGCTTTGATTTTTGTGCTTATGCTTAGAATGGAGCTGCAATTTTCTGACTCAGAGATGAGTACGGAAACCATGACTGACAAAAATTTAGTTTATTCAACAAATGTTAATCAATTGTACACATGTCCAAAAAATTTTTACAGTTTCGAGAAACAAAAATGACATTTGTGCATTACTATAAATATTCTAAATTAATATCAGATATACACCACTGAGAGGTATGTGTTGCAATGTCAACATCTGTTCTTAGCGCAGCAGTTTGTACTTATCTACTTTTCTGAATTCTCTGTGGTCCATGTAAATTGCAAGATTGATAAGAATTGAAGGAAAATAATTCCATTGTTGATTTGAGAGAAGAGTGAGAATCAGAAAGGCTTGAACCAAGCTCAGGGAAATCAGCCAAATCAAAGTCTCACTGTTCCCTTACATCATGTTGTTTTACGAACACCTTCTCAGGATATGAGATGATCATTGACCACGCAGAAGATGAATGCAGTTTAAATGATATGATTTGAAATAAATAGAATCAACTGCGCAAAGGGATGGACTGTTTTGATAATATTGAAACTGCTCTTCACACAAAGAAAAGTTCAGAATGCAGAAGGTTATTAAACTATAATCGTTTCCTAGATTTACAGCATAGAAAATACCATGTGGCCTGCACAATTTCCAAATTCCTTAACATTAGCTGCTTTAAATATTATTTCAACTTTCCTTTATGAAATCCATTCTTCTCTACTTCTGTCCGATTTAACAATAACTGCCATGACCCTGCAACCCTTTGTGCAAATAACTAATTTCTAATATTTTTCTTTATCCAAGGCCATGCCCCAGTGCTAACATTCACCATTCATTCCTGACCCCATTCTGATCTCTTGCCACCTCATTATTCATAACAGGCAATAAGGAGATGGGAGAGGGGCAAAAGGGATGATATAGCAATGGGTGCTATGTGGGAGGCACTGTAAATCCACCACAAAGACTATATTGTGAGGTGTCCTGTTAGTCCTCTCAGCTCTTGTGCACTGGTTTAGGAGGACTCTGTTAAGACTGGAGCATGTTTTTTGCAAGCAGTTGCCTATAAAGTTATTGACTGTACTTTCACTGACTGGATCTGCACATATACAAATATTCCATCGAGTGTTATGGTAAATACAGCTGATCCAAGCAACTAAAAAGGTGTTGCCATCTGCAGAGATCTGTAACCACGTTGAAAAACCCAGTCAGCCTTTGTTACTTGGTCTCATTTATGCATTCTTGTCTCATTTGACAGACATCCATTAGCCTATTGAAACAGTTGCATCTGCTCGGGGGCAATTTGGCTATGGCATGAGTTAACCTGTATATTCACATGAAATTTCAGCTGGGGTTAAAATGAGGTAGATAGTTCTACTTAACCTCCTAACCATAATCATTTAAGAATAATTTTCCATTTATTCCTATTCAAGAATGTAGTCAAGTAAACAAAAAATAATTTAAACTGCACAAATACACTCAGATGCAGATGCAATAGGCAGGTAGTTTCAGTAAAAATGCAGCATGATTAAAACAGCAATAACTCAAAGGCATTATTTGGAAATAGAATGTGTTACGACCCCATACCATGCAGAGAAAGACAAAGCAGAAGTATTTATTGAAGAACGAGAAGAAAACAAGGACTTTGGAGAGGAGATAGGATAGCATCTGGGAAAATATGTAGTGGAGAGACCTGGGATAACAGGCACATTTTTGAATTTGTGAAAAACAAGATGTTTGTCTAATTTGAATAATATTCTGTCCACATGATTTACCACCTATAAATATCCGATGAATTCTCACTGAGTTAGAGTATTACTTGGAATCTTGTCTTGGATGGACTCTCCCAGTGTTAGCCCAGTAAACTTCATTGAACCTTGAGGCACCTGAGATTATTTTATAAAATAATCCAGCACAAAATGTCCAAGGGAAAACAATGCTTAATTGACAATTTCTCTCTTCGATCAATTTCTCAATTACTCAGTGTTTATTTACACATGATAAAGCAGCTTCTCTAATTGATATTTTAAAGATCTGGCTGATCGACAGCTTTTGTAAAAGCAATTTTCTTTCTGAAAATTATAAATGAACGCTTTTTTTAAGAAAACACTTTTTTTCACACATGCATTGTTAGCATTGGGTTCATTGCTTCTGTACAGAATAGCCCATGTGACTTGGTTGCCAAAGATGGATGAGACACCGTAAGCTAATAGGTGGAGGCACATAGGTTCACATGGATGGTTTAAGGAGGCATGGCTAAGACACTTAACTCTTAAAATGTTTCAGTGTCGAAACAATGATTCATCCAACTCCATGCAAATTGTGGAGGCCTAGAGATGTGATGGAGTTGACTAGTTTGGAGTACAAGGTTTAGAAACTTGATCCACACCAGCTTGCACTCTTATCCTACCTTGATGAAATTGCAGGCACCATGAATGGAACCAGGAATCCTGGAATTTGTTCCATACTACTAATGTTAATGGCTTTAAGTCTCCCTAAGCCTGCAAAGATCCAGCCCTGTATCCCTTATAATGCACAAAATGCTGAAGGACATCTTAATTTACTTTCTCATTTAGGAATTGTACAGGGAAGGAATTATACATTTGAAATCAATATTCTTGCTGATCATCCACATTCTTCAGTGTCTTTCTTTTGAATGTTGTCCTTCATAACTTGTAATCATAATGTCTTAATAACAAACTGTCTGAAATTAGATTCTCATCTCTTTGTCCATTCTACTGCTATGTCATCCAAGTATATTTTACAGTTTTTCTTCATGTTTTCCAAACCCTAACGTCTTTTTTCATCACATCTCACACTAGTTGTCCTAGCACAGTCATGAGCTGGTGATGCCAGATCCTCTGGTCTCAATCATTTATACATGTACTGAACACAGGTAGTGCACATTGTAAAGATACCTAATATTCTGTTCTGGAAATATAACTCTTAGTTTTGTGAATTGAATTTTTAAATGCAAATTAAATGGAAAAAAAACAAGCTTTTACAGAACTGATAAACATAAAGACAGTAACAACTCAAAGGAAGGTGTTCAATATGTGTTAGAGTGAGAGGCAAGAAAACAATAAACAACAACTGGTCATCTCTAGCTTCATTATGGAATTACTATATCTAGTAAGATTGCAATTATCACCTTTATTTGTGTGGGTCCTGGAATGAAAAAGATGTTTTGAAGATCAAATTAATTACATTAAATTTCTGCCTCACGTGCGATGGGAATAATATTGCAGGGAGATTTGTTTTTAATTTTGGGATTTAGCTTTCTGATTTCTCAAAGAAATAAGTGGTCAGTTTGGCTGCCATCTTGTGACAGATAGAAAAAGAATCTATCAGGAACTGTGCACCAGGGCAGAGGGTTGTTGAAACCTTTGATATTTTCTAATTTGGAGTAATTAAACAGGAATACAGTGAGATCCAGGGTTGAGCTGTGAAGTTCATAACTTTTGAATTGTTGAAGGAAGGGGTTGGAAAGTTGTTTAGTTGGATGCTTGTGGAAACAGCCCAAGAAATCGTATTTCTCAGAGAAAAGCAGAACCATTGAGGAGATTCATAGTGAACCCTTGAGAGTTATGGCACATATTGGATTATTGCATGAACTTTTAAATCCCCAAGTATTGGGGATTGCTTGATTACAATTAAAAGTGGAACTGTAAGTTGTCTGTTTAGATTTCCAAAGTTAAAATGTAAGTGTTTACACAACCTATTGTTAATTTAGTAGTTACCTATTTGTTTAATTTTTGTACAATGGGCATTATTCAAATAGGCATGATTCTTTCAGAAATATCTCAGGGTGGGGGGGTATATCTAGTGACTTGTCTCTACGGTGATCCAACTGTCATGTCTTCTTACTTTTCTAAGTTCTGAGTTAATGGGTTTAATAAGGTTTCTTTAATGAGATGCGTTCTGAGGACCAAGAATCAGAAAAATATCATCAAAGGTTACTTTTGCACCCAATCGATAGTTTTAGAATCTTATGGGCAAAGATCCCAGGATCTAAATGAAACTTCCTAGGCTCTATTACGCATGCTTCTACAAAAGAAAATAACACATTAGATGAGAAAAAGTTGATACTCTGAATTGAAAACAATTTCTCTCACAGTTTTTAACATAATGTCTATTCACACTAGTTATGCTGAGTAATGCTATTTCATAAAATTCATTTGACTTTTGAAAATGTTTGGTTAAAATCCACACAGCATAATCTATCCACACTTTTTTTATTGACTCTGCATTTTATCTATTTAACTTCATGGTGCCCTGTGCTGTCGACCACTTCTCCCTAATTAGATTTTTTAAATATTTCTTTTCTGATCGTGCATCACAGTAAAAGCATTTTTACATGGTACTCCACAGCATAAAGTGCCCTGGTGAAAGTTCAGTCATGTTCATCTTCCCATTTGTGACACCACTGTCACTTATAATGTTACTCTGCAGGAAACAGCAGAGAAAATGTTCTTATTATTACATTATTCAAATTTATTTGCTTCAAACCTAAATCTAAAAGGTAATCCATGAAACTGTGGAAGCTATATTGCTGAGTGTCTACAAATCTTGAATATTTGGTAAAAGTATTCAACTTAATGTTTTTTGAAATTTAAATTAAATAATACTTCTAAAGTATGCAATGCAATATAATTTAGTTGGTACAATTTCCGGCAAATATTCACTTCAGTTGAATTTATCTGATTCATTATTTCATTAAATATGAAAGGTATGTCAAATTCACCATATTCCTTAAGTTTTTGGTTAAAAAAATACATCATATGATGAATCTGCAGAAACGTGAATTATGAAACTGTACTGTCAGCAAGTGAATGCACTTGGTCAACAGCACCTTGAAGATCAAGGCCAGCAGGAATTAATGATGGGAAAGATGACAATTAACAAGGCCAAATATTCCCCACACACATTCATTGTAAATGTGATTGATGGATCCAACCACAGCTGTTGCTGCAAAGCAATGATGGGTGAAAAGTAAAGTAAGAAGATCAAATGGTCCAGAAAGCCCAGGACCAGCAGTATCGTCTAGCGAATGCTGAATGGCCTCGCTATGAAGATGTTCCAGCTAAAGGTCCCCACAAGAAAGCCAAAGACAATTATCCTCCTTGCTATTTCCTCCAGATGAGCAAGGTGCAGTGTCACTGCAAACTGAAGATGTCAAGGGTAACTATCACAGAACTGAACCAACTGCTGGAGTAAGACCTGTGACATGAAGGAAATGGTGGCCATCCTATCCCAGTGTTCAGCCAAGTAACATTTGCTTTGTACTTCTTTGTAACCAGTTCCTTCCAAGAAGCCAATGGGGATCAATGTGAGATCTCTCACTTGTCCATCCACAAATGTACCAAGGCTGTAACCAATGCAATTTGTCTCAGATCACACTGATTCACCTTTGTTCCCGTGACAATATCAATGCTGCAGACTTTGACAACAAAGCTGGCATTCCCCCACATGTAGAGAGCTAAAGACTGGACATTAATCATGTTGAGAGGGCCATAGCATCTTTCAAATTACTTTATCACCAGAATAAAGTTCCATTAATGTCACAAATGTCCATGTCATCTGTGATCAGCCGTACCACATCTTAGAAATCGGTGCCAGGTACCCTGGGATAATACCATGATGTCTATATCTTTTCTGCCATGCTTGAAAGGCCACGTGGACTGTGTGGAGAATAAGAACTGTGATTGATGCTGATGAGTCTATTTTTACCAACTGAGGTACAGTATTGCCTATTCTTCAACCAGGGCCATGGTGGAACAGAGAATAGCCTGCTGAACATGGAGTTCTGCTGCTTGGTTCAGCCTGGTGTGGTCATGATGTATGCTTGAAACAGAGTGCATCACATAATCCCAATATGCTGTGTTCTGCACAACAGGAGCTGCCAACGAGTGTATGTAATTGAAATTGTTTAACTGGGAGGGGTGGAGAGTCTGCTGTGGAGGAAAATGAGAATATAGAGCAAGAGGAGCATTGGCTTCTGCAGAATAGAGTACCAACACATACTACACACCCTGCAAGACTCAATTAATTTCCTGTTCTAGTGGATGTGAGACGGGTGCAATGATCATTCATTGAGTGTAATTTTGTTGTTGCTTGACAGGCTTGTAGTCCATTTCAATTCTGAAAAATAAATACACCTTCTGTGTTTGTTTGCTCCTCATTTTTGCACACGGTTGGTCCACATTTAACAATGATGAGATACTGGGCTACATTGGGCACTGGCTAAGACTTTGACATTCTTGTAAAATGCAATGTGGCTAAAGACATAATCTGTGTGGCTTGGTGCTTAAACAACGATAGATGTAAGACGGTTTAGATGCATGTGCAATTTTATGTCAGCCCTGCCACCTTTACGCCCTGAGAAGGAGTGGTTTATGGTTGCTGTCCTGCTTTGTGTATCGTGAAGGCAATTCCAGACTGTCAGTGTTAGATATGGTGCATGGTTAGTTCAAAGATGTACTGGTGCCAGGGATCCAAGGATTTCACCTCATGGTAAGAGCTTCCCCTAGTGGTGAGTGGGAGAATAGAATGACTGGAGTACCATTGATCATGGTGCATTGTTAATGAGGTTGTTTGGGATGATACCGTTTCCCAGTGATTTTATTACCAGGCACAGTGCGAATACAAATATTGTTTAATGCAAAGCTCATGTGTAAAATTACAATCTAGAGAGGAAAAATGTACAAGATGATTAACCCTCAGGGGAATAAGAATTGCAATCAGTGCACATTGAGGTTTCTTTTCAAGGTTCCCTCTGAAGTTCATGCCTTTCCTTGACATTTCTGTGTTAACTTGTTGTCATACAATGACTTTAACAGCCATGAGTGCGTGTAAATATTTTCTCCAATATTTAACAGAAAAAAAGTTTCTTCAATTTTGCATCGATGAATATTGCATGATCGAATACTAAAAAAGTAGAAGTCAATAGAGCATTAGATTAATCCAGTGCTTTGATTTGAAATATGTAAAAATTATCTATATTTTAGTCCAGAATCTCATTGTGCTAATTAAGTGTGGAACGTAAAGGACCTAGTAACATTTTCTCAAGTCCAATGTGATGACATGATGTTAAGCAATTCTGCAATTAGGCCTTTTCATAAAGAGCTGAATTTCCTGAAGTTGGTCTGGTTTAAGATATATTGCTAGGAAGCAAGATTATACAAATTGCTGTTTTAATTTAAAGGATTGTGCATGATAGACATTGGCCAAGTCACTAACCAATGGCTTTTTTCATTAGTAATTAGACTTTGACATTGAATAGTCATTTGTAAGTGAACTACCTTTGACTAAGGGCCATTAACTGTCATGTTTATCTGACTGGGGTTCAGCAATGAACTATTTTATTTGCATGTTAGTGCAGATTTTTGTCAGTGGCAAAGTGACGATGATTAGATTAGATTACTTACAGTGTGGAAACAGGCCCTTCGGCCCAACAAGTCCACACCGACCCGCCGAAGCGCAACCCACCCATACCCCTACATTATCCCTTACCCCTTACCACTATGGGCAATTTAGAATGGCCAATTCACCTGACCCGCACATCTTTGGACTGTGAGAGGAAACCGGAGCACCCGGAGGAAACCCACGCAGACACAGGGAGAACGTGCAAACTCCACACAGTCAGTCGCCTGAGTCGGGAATTGAACCCGGGTCTCCAGGCGCTGTGAGGCAGCAGTGCTAACCACTGTGCCACCGTGCCGCCCACTATGCTTACCACTTACCACTTATCTGAAAAAAGCTACACAATAACAGCTAGCCATCTCTGTGGCATGTATTTTACCAGGGCTGATATTTATTTAATTCTGCAAACAAGTATAAGGACCAGCCAGGTGGTGCGGAACAGCCAGGTTGTCATTAAATAAGCTCATGTTGTGAAACTTGAAAGAGTTCAGAAAAGATTTACAAGGATGTTGCCAATGTTGAAGGATTTGAGCTATAGAGAGAGGCTGAACAAGCTGGGGTTGTTTTCCCTGGAGGGTCGAAGGCTGAGGGGTGACTTTGTAGAGATCCATAAAATCATGAGGGGCATGGATAGGATAAATAGACAAAGTCTCTTCCCTAGGGTGAGAGAGTCCAGAATTAGAGGGCATAGGTTTAGGGTGAGAGGGGAAAAATATAAAAGTGACCTAAGGAGTAACTTTTTTCATGAAGAGGGCGGTACATGAGTGGAATGAGCTGCCAGAGGAAGTGGTGGAGGCTGGTACAATTGCAACATTTAAAAGGCATCTGGATCGCTATACGAATAGGAAAGGTTTGGAGGCATATGAGCCAAGTGCTAGCAGGTGGGACTAGATTGGGTTGGGATATCTGGTCAGCACAGACGAGTTGGACCGAAGGGTCTGTTTCAGTGTTATATATTTCTATGACTCTATGTGTCTATAATTCCCAAAGTCAATAAACCAGAAAATAAGACTTACTAATATCCTTCATTTTACAGACAGTAAAATAAAGGTTGAGATGTGCACATGAGATTATGGAGGAAGATATAATATAAACTTCTAAAAAAAAATTAAAACATGTCAAACTTCTTTTTTAGTAGAAGAATGTAACAGTCCACAACATCTGTAATTAGTTTTCCAGGGAGGCTGCTGAATAATAATTATAAACCAGGCATGCTGTTAAAGAATGTGTCACATCTCTTTCTAACAAGTGTATGATGGCTCAGTGGTTAGCACTGCTCCCTCACAGTGACAGGGACCTAGGTTCGATTCCAGCCTTAGGTGACTATATGCGTGGAATGTGCATGTGTCTGCTTGGGTTTCCTCCCATCGACCAAGGATATTCAGGGTTAAGTGAATTGGCCATGCTAAGTTGCCCATAGTGTTCAGGGATGTGTAGATCAGGTGCATTAGTCAGGAGGAAATATAGGGTAGGGGGAATTGGTCTGGATAGCTTACTTTTTGGAGAGTTGGTGTGGACTTGTTGGGCTGAAGGGGCTGGTTCCACACTGTAGGGATTCTATCTTCCTCAACAGTAAAACTAGTAGCTTATAAGTGAAAGTTTACATCAATTTAAGTGACTTCTGAAGATTTCCATCTGAGGAGGCTTGCATATCAAATCCTATGAAGGAGAAAGGAATCACTGACAGCAACTTCTGGATTTTGATGTAAAATTGTGCATGTAGCAACGCCAAAAGTTGCTGTCAGCTACTCTGCTGTACTGATGGGAAATCTTTGTTGTTGTGCTTAGTTTAATCTGAAAACTGCAGTATGCATATAAGTAAGGAAAATGGAAATTTATCATTTTTAGCAAGAATGCCGTCCCCAATAAGTCTCTATAATCTTTTAGATGGGTACCATTGCCAATAATCACCATCCACCTTGTCAATATTCAGCTGTGAATGTATTGTTGATCTGCTTTTTTATATTGAGCAGTATATGTGCCACTATTGTAGCTTTGTCAACTAGCTATCTTGGTTCAGAATATAAAAGCTATTTCTTCACTTTACAGCCTGGACTAAATTATGACAGAATATGAGCATCAAATTCAAAATTGTGATCATATTGGACATTAGAAGCAGTTCCTTGGAACCCCTCTGCAAATCCCTTTACTCTGCTGCAATGAATGTAGTGGCATTGCGAACTAAAAATTAAATTGTATGTCTTTCACATATTTCAATGTAAAAAACTGGATTACACATTTTGCCTGCACATTGCAAATTCCCATTGTTCCTGAAGAGAAGTTGTCTGTGCTGAGATAACTGTAGAGTTGATTTTACAAATTCTTTTCTGGAGAAAATTAAAGACGATGAACTGTCTTCTGCTCTCTGAGCTCCCACTGTGCATTTCTTTGCAGAGAGTTGTGCGGTAGGAGTATGCATTGCCAAACCATAACTGTATAAGTGTACATTCTAGGAGATCACTGTCAGAAAATTACATCTCCTTCTATAAAATTATAAAACTGAATTTTCTGGCTTTCAGATTGATATGTCAGCTCACTAAACCTTATGAGCTAGTTCTCAAATTGAAGTTTGCTGCCACCATCCCTTTTTAATATAAGTAATAACAGGGCCTGATTGACCTGGTGTATTAATGAAAATTACTTCCTGGTCAAACAATTGAAATTTGAATTCAGTTAAGAAACTATCTTGGCCTCACAACAACACAATAACCATTATTGACTCAAGTGTGTGATTCTGGAAAAACACGGCAGGTCAGATAGCATCTGAGGAGCAGGAGAATTGATGTTTCGGGCCAGAGCCCTGCATCAGGAATGATGAATGTTCCTGTTGAAGGGCTCTTGCCCAAAATGTAGATTCTCCTGCTCCTCTGTTGGTTTTCCAGCATCACACACTCAATACTGATCTCCAGCATCTTCAGTCCTCACTTTCTCTAACCATTGTTGACTGTCATGCAAACCCTGTTCACTGTTCCTTTTGAGAAGAGAATCTGCTGAGTAAGGCAACATTGGCAAGAGTGATCATTGCATAGTCTTTGTGGAGATGAAGTCCCACTTTCATGTTAAGGAGACCCTCCAGGGTGACACTACGAGTGTGCTGATTGGGACAGACTTGGAACAGAGCTAGCAACTCAAAATTGGATATCCAGCAGGAATTCTTGGCCATCAGCAGCAACAGAATGATATTCAACTACAATCCACCTTGATCCCATGGCTGGACATATCCCCCCACTCTACCATTGGCATCACCTGTGAGATGAACCCTAGCGCAAAGAAGGGTGGAGGAGAGCATACTTTTAAAAACTTCAACTTTGTGAAGCTACAATGAAGGATTGCTTGCCAAACAGTGGAAGCAGCATGCAGTAAACAGAATTCAGAAATCCCACAATCAACATTTTGGATATAAACTCTGCAATCTTGCCACAACCAATCACAAATTGTGGTAAACAATTAAACAAGAATAGGAGGTGATTCCAGAATTATTCCCATCCTCACTGATGGGGTAGACTGACACAAAAGGCAAAGCTAATAAATCTCATCCATTTTCAGGTTCAAGTGCCATTCCGTCTCTGCTTCCTCTGGAGGTCTCCGGCATCACAAATGCCAGTCTTCAACTAATGTGATTCACTCCCCATGATATCAAGAAATGGCGTGGGTATTAGACACTGCAGTGGCCATGGGTTCTAACAACATTCCACTAATAGTACTGAGGGCATGCAATTCAAAGCTATACAGAAACCAAGCTGTCCCAGTATATCACCAGCACTGGTGTTTATCCAGCCTTGTGGAAAATTGTCCAGGTATGTGCTGCCCACAAAAACTAGGAAAAATACAACTCAGCCAATTACCCACTTATCAAATAAAAGCTGAAAGAATTGCAGATGCTGTAAATCAGAAACAAAAACAGAAATAGCTGGCAGCATTCAGCAGGTCTGGCAGCATCTGTGAAGCGAAATCAGAGTTAATGTTTCAGGTCTGGTGACCCTTCCTCAGAACTGATGGTGACTAGCAGAATGTCAGTTTATTATGCAGAAGGTAAGAAGGGGGTAGGGAATAAGAAGTAAACAATAGTTGGGAATAGAGCCCAAAGAGACTGAAGAAAAGTTGGACAGACAAGGGAGTCAATAACAATCTGGCTGGGAGGGTGAAAAGGTCTTAATGGAGATTGAGAGTAGCTAACAATAGTTAGTGTACAATGGCAGACTATGTGATAACAAGGCCTTATGTCTGGGATAAGGGGCTAGGACATGGGAGACTTCAGGCCCTAAAATAAATGAATTTGATATTCAGTCTGAAGGGTTGCAGAGTCGCCAAGTGGAAAATTAGATGTTGTTCTTCCAGCTTGTGCTGAGCTTTACTAGAATCCAGCAGCAAGCCTGAGACAGCAATATCAGTCTGTAATATCAACTGTTGTCAACTGAATGACTTGCATTGTTCAGGAAATTCTATTCTACTGAATGTTAGGATAACATTCATGCTAAACTTTCTCAAAGGATGGATTCTCCAAAACCTGGGAAATGAATGCTCACACCCACATGCGACTTTGCATACTATGTGTTATTTAAATTATTTAAATGTGTTAGGTATATAAAGTGTCTAGAATGCTTTGCTTACTGTAATCCAGCAATGAAAACTAAGTAACCACACGTTGGCTGTGCATTTTGATCAGAATGGTAATATGTAATGGTGTCATTCAATTAAGCAAATTTGCAATTAAACAGAAATGGAAGAATTGAAATCCAATCAGAGACAACTGAAAAGAAAGTTCTGTAAAGATTTCTGATAAATAAAAAATCAGCAGGAAAACTATATAATATAAGTAGCCTTTATACTTGTGTGTCAGACCACAAAATCTGGTTAAGATTTATATTGTGGGATATAGCCTGCTATTGCAAGGACTGTACTTTGTAGAAGACATTGTAAACCAACTGAGAATGACCTTGCTGAAAATGAGCCATTTTACTAGTGGAAGAGGGCCAGTTCTAAGTTCAATGATTCCTAATTGATTTAGGCTGCATGGCTACTTACCAGCTGATGCAGACAGGATGGTCAAGTATATCATAGATCCGAAAAGAATGTAATCTGTATATTTTAGCGTTGCTGAATACATTCATCTTATAAATAGTGGGATTTTGAATGGTGGAAAACGGGCTTATGCAAGGTGGTCAGAGTCAATCAAACTAAAATTACTGTCAGTATTAAAAAACTGCAATACATTTTGTGGTGAAGAAAGATTAATCTTTGAAGCACAGTCATGTATCATTCATAGCAGCCATTTTGTGGCAACAGTGTCTCATTTAGTACAATAAATTGATTGCATAGTTAATCTTGCTTGTAAGGGAGAAATGCTGGCCAGGACATGGGCACATTTTAACACTTACTCACCATTTGATTCACTATGACCACTGTGCACAAGCTTGTTTCCATCATTTAATATCCTGCAATTGAATATGAACAGAAAGATTCAGATATGCAGACTACATTCTTTTGGGTCCTGTGATATAAATCAAAATATGTTTAGATCCTATGTAATGTGCCAGAGATTTCATGATCTGATGGCATTAATTCAATAGAAGTGTGGGCTGTAACAATTAGAATCCTTAGTTTAAGTAAAGAAAGAAATTCTCTTTCTATATTTAAAAATACATCCCGTTAAAATGTTTTGATGTGATTTCCAGTATTGCTTTAAGATAGCATATTTGGTGATGGAACAAATATGGGATGAGAATAAATTCTAATCTTGTCTCTGCATGTAAACAACAGACAGTTTGGAAATGTAAGGGAACAGTATGAAAATGCCCAAGACAAGGGAAAAAAGTCTATAATCTGATAAAAGACTAATTACCAAACTACCTCATACGAACCAATAACAAATCAAAATGTGGGTTTCGACAGTAACTATAAGAAATAAAGCTATTAGTAGAGGGGTAAAGATTGAAAGGATTAGAAGCTGGATAAACACCTAATAATTTAACTTATGATAAACATGCCAACTCTGACTACCATGCAGAGTTAATATTTTGAATTCAGTGACCCTTCTTCAAGAATGATCATTTGCAGTTCTGAAGAAGAGTAGCTGGATGTGAAACATTATCTCTGCTTTCTCTCCACAAATGCTGCCAGATCTGCTAAGGCTCTCAGCAATTTCTGTTTGTGTTTCAGAAACACAACATTCACAGTAATTTGTTTTATTTTCTGTATCACTGTACTTGATTAGTACAGAAGCACAGGTTGTAGTTGTGTTTGATGTAAGAATAGAATCTGATTCTTTTGAAGGCAGAGCATTAATTAGTTCGAACGTGACAAAGACAAAGAGACTAGGGCAAGGTTTAGATCAATCTCTTGTGTCAGAATGTACTTTCAGGTTAGTTGGAACCTGGGAACCTGATTGTATGAAGTAAAGTACAATTGACGGAAGACGTAATCAGTCACTTTATATGAATCATAACCAGAGTTATTGTCACCAGATTGATAATGCTTTATCGCAACAATAAATACTGCAAACTCTACTAACACTACCAAATGAACAGAGAGATTGTAGCATTGTGGTGACATATCACTGGACTAGTAATGCAGACGATCCAGACTCATGCTCTGGGGTCAGGGGTTCAAATATCACAACAGCAGTTGGAGGAATGTAGATTTGATGATTAAATCTGGATTATAAAGCTAGTTGTAGTCACCACAACAATGATCAACAATTGCTGTAAATCACATCTGGTTCACTAATGTCCTTCTGGCAAGGAAATTTGCCATCATATTTGACCTAACATATACATGACTCCAGACCCATACCAATGTGGTTGACTCTTAATTGCCTCCTGAATCTTAAGGGTTATTAGGGATGGGCAACAAATGCTGGCCTTACCAGTGAAATCCACACACGAAAGAAAAAGATCGCTCGATATCCATAAAGTGAATCCACTCAACAGATTTTCTGTCTCTGATTTATGCTGGTGTATTTACTGTGTAACACGAAAAGTAAATATTTGGAATTTATTTAACATGTGCAAATTAGGACACTGTTAAATTACATCAGCAGAAGTGATTTAAATACTAGTGTCAGTATTTGTCTTTTGTTACATCTCATTGAGTTTGGAGCATCATGATTTTGTCTTATTTCATAAATGTTAATTACTTAGTGTAGATGTATAATGAGTGAATTATGTGTACATGGGTGTAGTCACTTGGCTGCGAACTATTTGAAATTAGACCACAATATACAAAGAGGACAGCTTTGAAATCCTTGATGATTCATTCACCTTTTCATTTTCAGTTTTTTCAAGTAAATGTATCCCATGCTGATCTATTCCCAATTCTACTTTGTCAATATTAATATTTTCAGCCGTGGAAACAAGGGTTGAGGATATCACACCATGTGCAATACATAATGACTGCTATAATTACAGATACCATATCAGATCCTAAAAGTATTGGTTTAATGCGCTGAAGCTCTTAAGGTAACATGTGCAAGTGAAAATATGCAGTGCACAATTTAATTTCATAATTTTCTAAATGGTTTCCTATTTCTAATCATGGAAAAGGTCAAGTCCTGAAATTTGCTTCAATTGTAGACAGCAGAAAATATTTCGAAAGATAGTTAATATTTCTGTTAGAGCCACAAGCAAATAGACTAAAGGAAATTGTTGCTGAAATTTGTGTTCTTTGTACATATTCTGACAATGAAATCTATTCTCAAAGGAAGTAAGTGACTTTGGTTCATGGCTACAGGACTGTGTTAATAATCATTGGAACATTGACCTAACAGAAATGAAGTATATTTTTCTGTTCCTATTTTCTTTTCTACTTCTTGACAGTAAAATAATGTATTTTGACTTCTGCCTGCATTTGCTATGTATGAGTCAAGCCTTTAATTGGCAGAGAACTGTTATCAAATCCTGAAATTAGAATTCATAACATGTACATACATTCTTTTGACTGATTCATATTTTGAACTGGATTTTTCTATGCAGCTTTCATACTCTTGATTGTGGCATAACCTTTTTGGTTTTAAGTGGTATCAAGGAGATGAGAAGTGATATCAGTGGACCTTATAATTAGTGTCCTTTAACATAAGGTTGATCTGTGCCAGCAATTGACAGCTAGAGAACCAAAACCTGTCCATATTATCACAACATTAGGGCCATTCAAAATATAATTACATACTAGGCCAGAAGGATGCATTTCAGTGCACTGAATTTTCTTTTCTGAGGATTTTATTTGATGTCACATTTTTTAAGTTCTGTCCAAAGTTTAAAACACTGTAATTCAGTTATACTCCTTTGAGTTAACTCTGATAATACTGCATGTTAATGTAACATCGAAAATCTGAAATATCATTCACCTTTTTAGATTTACTCTTGACTTTGATAGAGTTATAATCTAAGAGCATTTCTCCACGAAGAGTGCCCCTGTAGTAATTTGCTGTCACTATTTAGATTATTCTTTTTCAAATAGATTCTCTTCTCATGCTGGTGTAATCACCTGTAGTTTGTGGAAGAGCCCGGTCCTTGTTACCTGCCACCATTATTTATCTTTTACTTGTTGGTAAAAATCCTTGAGATGAGATCGACATTCAGATAGGAAGCATTCATCTTCCAATTCTTCCATCTTCTCTGTTTGTTTTGACATGAACAGTTTGGTGGTCTTTAAATTTCTCCAGCTTAACATGAACAAATGGAAGTAAACTTTTGTGGTTCTTTCAGCAGCTCTACAACCTGGTCTCAATTCTATTAACATCCCAAAAAATAATATAAAAGCTCGATTGCATCAAGGCCAATTTATCCATTGTTCTAGTTCTTATAAGATTCTTAATCCCACCAAGATCTTGCATTTCTGTAACTTGTGGATTCCACCCTCTTTGAGTTGCTTTTCTGTGGTGAGGAATATTATGCAGGTTGTCTTATAGATGCGGGTAATTATAATCATTGAACCAGCAGCTTATAATGTTGCTAACTAGTAAACTAAATGTAGTTAAGCTAATAATATGTCCATTCGTGGCCCAGTGGTTAGCATTCACAGTGCCAGGGACCTGGTTTAATTCCAGCCTCGGGTGACTGTCTGAGTGGAGTTTGCACGTTCCCCCTATGTCTGCGTGGGTTTCCTCCCACAGTCCAAAGATGTACATGTTCAGTGAATTGGCCATGCTAAATTGGCCATAGTGTTCAGGGATGTGTAGGTTAGGTTTATTAGTCAGGGGAATTGCAGTGCAATAGGGATGGGAATGGATTGGTGTGGACTTCTTGGGCCAAATGGCCTGTTTCTACACTATAGGGGTGATATGATTCTATGATTTGCCGACTGCCCAACCTTATGTCTTGTAAAATGAGCTAAGGCTATATGGTATGCAAGCAATGTTCTCCTGCTGATGCTGATGCCTGAACTCACATAGTATCTTTTAAAATGAGCTGGCACAAATTAAAACATCTCTGGAGCCAAATTTAGTCAACATACATTAAAATGTAAGCTGTAATTGTAAATTTAAATTGTGCTTTGACTCAACTGCAGCTTTGTTCAAAAGAGAAAGAATGAATGTGTGACACAATTGTTTTAATTAGCACCACTATAACTTGTATTTTAGCCAGGGAATTTGAAGAAGAAGAGGAATACCTGGAAATCTTCATGATCAGCAAGTACCAAGCCGGCATTTACCAGTGCAAAGCCGCCAATGAGGTTTCCTCTGCTGATGAGAAGAAAGTCCATATCACTGTGAACTGTAAGTTGCTCACAAATCACCTTTCATTCCAGAAGAAGACCAAGTGCTGGACTTAAACAGGTGTCAAGTGATTCAGCCACATCATTGAAAACATACATTTTTCATTTTTTAGACCAGAACTTATTTAATCAGAATTAACAGGGTATTTTTGCAAGGATGCTTTAAATAATTTACATTCAATACATTGACAATTGCAACAATTGACAAAGTAGAATTTTTGACTAAAAAGATAAACAAATTTGAAGTTGAAATGATAAAACCTAAAATGAGTTAAAGCTATTTATCTTGTAATATTAGTTTTTACAGAGTTTTATTGACACAGCACATAATTTTTCATTGTATTGGATATAGATAATTGTTATTTACTTAAGACAGCGTAGGGTAATTTCATTGAGTATGTCGTTAGTTAATTAAAGATATTGTGCATTTTTATTTTTATAAGTAAGAAGAATGAATATTTGCTTCAAACCCACGATCTCCATGTTTGCCATTTATTTCTGTGCTTTGATAAGCATTTATCTACCTTACAATAGGGTCCAATTGTGAATGTAAGTCTTCTGTCTTTTTCACCACATATCTGTAATCTTTTATAGTACTTTACCTTTCATGCATAAATCTCTGATCTTCTAAGTGTTTGGGTTATTTCATACAAATTATGAGAGTTGCCTGATTTTTAAGTGAAAGTCTGGTGTGGGTTGAAGGATCAGTAATCAGTTTTCCCAAACCCATCTCCAAAACACCCCGTTTTAGCTTTAATTGAGGACAGAGGTCAGTGAATGAACAAGTTGCTAAGTGTGTTTGAACTTTAAATCTGATCTAAATGCAGGCCCTTTGAAATTTACCTACTGCTGTGTGGGTCTCCTGAGGCCTCCATTCCCTATTCTTCCCCCAGTTAGATTTGGATTCTGCCCCATCATTAACACTGTCACTACCACTAGGCTCTGAATGCCCCACCAGGGCCAGATTCCTGTTGTTCAGAACATAGCCTCAACAGCTTATGTTATGCCAAACTCCATAATGCCTCTATCTGATCCTGGTTAACCTATCTTCAAACCAATTTGCTCTCTTCCCCCGCCCCCGATTCTTTCATGGACTTACATGTTATTGTGATTCTTTCCATTTGACTTCAAGGCTCAGCTGTCAATTCAGCCGGGTCTACATAGGACCTGAGAAATGATACAGCACAGAAGAGGCCATTCTGCCCATGGTGCATGCCATTGTCCATGGTGACCCAAAGACACCCAATGCACATTTCTAATCCCATTTTCCTGCATATGACCCATTGCACTGCAGCCTACCGCACTTAAAGTCCAGATCCAGGGAGTTTTAAAAAGAATTTAGGGTCTCTACTTCCACCACCAACTTAGGCAGTGAATTCCAGACACCCACCACCTCGAAAAGTGTTTTTTCTCACATCCACTCTAATCCACCTTCCACTTAACTTTAACCTATGACCCTTGATTTTTGAACTGTCTGCCAAGGGAAACAGGTTTCTCCTGTCGACACTATCTCTACCCTTATAATTCTCACAAATGATAACATAGAAACATTTTGAATCAAACTGCAACCCAGGTTTGTCGGTGGTGTGTTGCTGGGGAGAGCTGCATTTTACCAAGTTCACCACAAGGTGGCAGATAGCCAGAGCAGTTGGATGCAAAAATAAGCAGAGCTGCTCCTGAGAAATAAGCAATTGCTGACTGTTTTGGCATTGTGTTTAGGGTGCAGTAACGTAAAGGTCACAACATCCCTCCATGAGCCTATTTTACAGCAACCTGCGATGTGATGAGCAAGGTCTGCTATTCAGTAAGACCTATGACAACATGGATCAACGAATAGCTGTGGAAGTCATTGAGTGATTGACCCAAATTAGCTTCCTCCTGAGATTCCCAATATCCAGTCTTGAATCAACTCAATTCACTCTGTATGATATCAAGAAATGTCTGAAAATATTGCATATGGCAAGGGTTATGGGTCTTGACAAAATTTCAACCATAGTACCAAAGAATTAAGCTTCAGAACTATCTGTGTCCCTGACCAAACTATTCAAGATGGCCTCAACATTGACCTCGAACACACAAGGCAGAAAATTGATCTAGTATGTCAAGTGATTCTATAAATCAGGAACAGAAATAGGCCATTTAATGCATTGAGCGCTACTCCCCCCTTCAATAGAATCATAAACTGTAACCTTAAATTCACATTCCTGTCTGTCCCTGATAACTTTTGAAACACTTCTTTAAGAAGAATCCATCTCTCTCTGTCCTCAAAACCTTTAAGGACTCTGCTTCCTCTGCCCTTTCAGGGAAGGAATTCCAAAGACCCTCAAACTTCTGAAAAAAAAATGCCTAATATCTATTTTAAATAGGTGACCCCTGACCTTTAACAGGTACCGCAAGTTCTTTATTTTCCCAAAAATAAAACATCATCTCCATATGTATCCTCAGAATTTTATATATATTTCAATCAAGTCACCTCTTACTCTTGTAAACTCCACTAGATACAAGTCTGGGCTGTCTAATCTTTCCTTACAAGATTACCTGCTCATTATAGGCATTTGTTGAACTATCTTCAGTACATCTGCATCCTTCCTTAAATAAAATGACCACAGTACTCCAGATGTGGTCTCACCTGTGCTCTGTATATCTGAAGCACAACCTCCATACTTTTGTGTTCAATTCCATTTGCAATAAATGATAACCTGCTGTTAGCTTTCCTTATTGCTCACTTGACCTGCAGCCTTGTATCTTCTTCACAATTTATTTTCTAACCCATCTTTGTGTCATCATCAAGTTTAGCAACTATACCTTCTGTCCCTACATCTAAGTCACTTATATAAATTGTTTTAAAAAAGGGATAAACCCAACTCAGCCATTTACCACTCCTTCAATCTATTTGCCAATTCCATTATAGTATTGGAAGGGCTCATCAGTAGAATTGTCAAGTGACACTTACAAAGCAATATCCCGTTTACTGATTTTCAGTTTGGGTTCTGATAGAATCCCTTGGCTCCTAACCTCAATACATTGTTGGATCAAGCGTGGAGAAAAAGAAGTAAATTCAAGATGTGAGGTGGAAATGACTGCCTTTGACATGATGCAGCATGTGATTAAATGTAGTACCAAAGAACCCAAGCAAAACTGGAGTCAGTGGGAATCAGGGATAAAAAAATAGTTAGAGTCAGACGAGAAGATGGCTCTGGTTATTGGAGGTAATCATCTCAGTTCTATTACATTGCTGCATGAGTTCCACAGGGCAATATCCTCAGCCCAACTATCTTCGGCTGCTTCAACAATGACCTTCCCTCTCTAATTGGCTGAGTTGGATTTATCCTTTTCTTTCACAACTTTATATAAATGGTTTAGCTATAAGGACAAAAGACATGATTGCTAAAGTTGCTGGTAGCATTCAGGTCTGGTCTGAAAATTTTAAATAAAATTTTAACACCACAAGTAATCACTTGCACAAAGAACTTATCCAATCATCTCCCCTGTCAATGATGTTTCCTTTGTTGAATCAGACTAGATGCTGAAACAGCTACATAAGTATTGTAGCTACAAGAGATTAAAGCCTGAGAATTCTAACAATTAACTTCTGTCCTGTATTCCCAATGCCTGTGCACATTTACTAAGGCACAAAGTTGGATGCAATGCTTTCTATTTCACCAGATGTCTGTAGCTCCAAGAATACTCAAGAAACTCAACACCACCGAGAACAAAGTAGTTGCTTGATCAGCACTCTGTTCACTATGTTCGACATTCACTCTGTCTTGCACTGATGCACAGTGGCAGCAGTCTGTTACCATGTACAGGAGCACTCCAGCAACTCATGAAGGTTCCTTCAATCTCTCAAATTGGAAACCTCAGCCATCAAAAAGAACAAAGGCAGCAGAGGCATGGGCACAAAACCCCTTTCTTGACTTTGAGTTATACCATGTGTTGCTTACTGTCACTGCATCAAAGTCCTCAAGTTTCCTTTCCAATAGCACTGCTATTGTGGTTACAATTCAAGGACTGCATTCATTCAAGCTGTCAGCTCTCTGGCATATTGGGATAGGCAGGATGCCCATGGGCTACAAGAAAGCCAAAAGACCTTGTCCTCAATAAAGCTCACTTCATCAATAAAAGCAGGCAATGCCCTGGTAAATGGGTTCTGGCCTGCAGTCCTTCTATTGTAAAATATAAGACCATATATCACCCATAGAGACTTCAACAATTTGCCAAACAACTTGACAGAAATTTGCAACCAGTAAGTGACACTAAGGTCAGAATTGTGATATGTTGGAGCTTTTATTCACAACCTGGTACAAAGCTGGCATTTTTCAGTTAATAATTTAATTCATAATTGACGCAAAAAGGTGGGTGTGGCTGTGAGAGAATGCCTCTTCAGGATTAGCTCTGCTCAACCACGAGGTAGTGGTTGAAAAGTGTATTCAAATACTCGTCCGGATCAAAACTCTGTTGGAATGCTGCATCCAGCCTGATTGTCCACCAGTGATCAAAACCCACAAATAATTCAAAATGAGCCCTCGCAACATCAGGTCTTTAAGGGGTAACTCAGGAAGACCTAAGAGATGTACAATGATAGCAGCCTGTGAGCTCTGAAACTTTGACATTGACATTGATCATCACCCATCCATATCAAGACATCGTCAAATGCATCACAGCTTCGAAAGGCAAACTCAAAAGGCCTAGCAGGTCCGACATTCCCGAGTCAATTTGTGAGTTGAGCTCCAAGTGGAAGCACAACGGAGACAGCGACCGTCCACAGCAGGCTCTCTCTCCCTCGCGGAGAATGTAATTGATAAGTAATACCAGTGGTAGGCGTGCTCCCATCAACCTCCAGATATGAGCATCACAGTACTTCAGCTTTTAACTGTTATGAAAATACAATCAGTGACCAAAGGCTTTAGAAACTACTGAAAATTTTACATTTGAACTGGAAAGATGATCACTTTCTCTCCAACCACTGGGAATATGCAGGCCCTGTACTTAGTATGCTGAGAATAGACAGACCTTACTGTGCTGCATTGCTAGTTGGGAGCAATAACCCTAACAAATTATACAGTAACATTTGTAAATAAGGAAATTACCATTGTCACTTGAATAAAATGAGTGTTTCAAAACATAGTTCCTATCAAATATATTTCAAATTTCAATTTGGATTCTGGGAAGTTCTTCAGCTTACTCCTGGCTGTAGAATGTGGATAGAACATTGTTAAGGTTACAAAGATGTACCAGTGGGACAAGGGCCAGCAAAGTGAGATATACTGCTAAGAGAAGTGAACAGTAGATATTGTCCCAAGTTATGTAATTTTGTTGGATTTCAATGTCTGGCCTACTTTCAGGAATGTGCTAACCATCTGAAAAGCAATTCCCTACAAAAATCATAAAACATAGCATTGAGAGGCACAAGCAGAGGTATCAGAACTGATTGTCACAGGAAATGTTAAATAACAGTGTGGACTGCAGCAATTCAAAAAGGCAGCTCACCACCAACTTCTCAAGCACAACTAAGGACAGGCAATAAATGCTGACCCAGCCAACGACATGACTAAATCAAAAAAACAAGAGTGAACAGTCAGGAAGACTTTAGTACAGTATTTCTCCTCTTTGAATCTGCAATGATCAGCCTGCTTCTTAAAAACAAAACAAAAACTTCACCACACTGCCTTTATAAACTGCCATTGTTCTCCAAATTCCCTTTTTCAACATCCTAAAGTTATGAAAAATTTAATATAATAAATCTATGATAAAACCCCAATCATGTGCAATTCCATTTTGAATTCCATCAGTTAGGTTCTGTCAAGCCAGAGTAAGGAAATGAATCTTATCAAACTAACAAATACAATCTGTGTTATTGTGACAAAAGGTAAACTATCCCTCCTCAAGCTTCTCGATCTGTCTGCCTCCTTTAACATAGTAGACCAGATCATCCACTTCTGACACTTTCTGTGACAGAAGATAGTTCAGTCTACTGACAGCAACTGCAAACAAGGTACTGATTAGTCAAAATGGAAAACCGAGCTCATGGCCTGAAGTTTGTGAAGTGTCCCAGTAAAAAGGCTCTCCTACCAGACATCCAAAATTCAAATTTGATGAAAAATCCATGATTTTCAGAACAAATGATGAACATAGAAGCTCAGAAAATTCAATGCCTCACTGATATGAATGACACATGCTCCTTTTAACGAAGAAAACTATGAACCTTCAGCACACAAACCAACTGATCCAAAGTTGGCAAACCTGTTTTCAAAAACATGGACAGAATCAACACCCATAACATTTCAAAGATTTTGCTGCTCTTTTCAAAATGGATGCTCCAGTAGTTCAGGAGAGTGATACATTTCTAGGTACGGAATGATGGGACATTAGTGTGAAAGTTGTGAATATTTTGTGAGTTGGGTGAGGAGCTTTCTTAAATCAAGAGAAAAACTAATCCCAGTGAGTGACCTTTTGCATGCATTAACATCTCATTTTTGGTTAATCTCATTTTAGCTATATGGCATTTCCTATTACCCCATACACTGGTTAGAAACTTAATAGTGACAATTCTCGACTTGAAAAATAAAGTGGTTACCTGATGACTCCGAAGTGCTTCTTTTACCTCTGGGTTTGCATTATCAACAGCAGTGACTGCCATTGCAGGGTACATAGTGATTTCATCCATCACAGATGTTGCTACGTACCGCCCTCAATGCACCTTCATGGAGAAGTGCAAAGCTGAGGAGTTTGACACGAAGAGCTGTATTTGGGGATTGACTGAGGGGAAGAGGCTGAGGCAGAGCCTGAGACTCATTGCACAAAACATGACTACTATTTCTTCCACCTTGATGCAAATAACAAGGGTGCGCAGGAGCTCACAAATGACTGCCACCACTTTTGGAGTGGCTGCACTCATTGTTTTGCAACACGAGGGAGGACATTTAACTTTTGAGCAATCTGAGACCCTTCATTTCAGCCCATAGCATCATGCATACACGATGAAAGACACCTGTGAGCGCCACATGCCGAATGTGAATCTTGTCCATGAACCCTTCAAAGATACATTATCTCTGCTTCAGTCAGTGAAGCAAATCCACAATCCACAAACCTGCATATGATTTATATTTTTGTGACCTCTTCACTGCACATTGACACTGATAACCTGCATCAATGACTCCGTAATTTTTTTTTATTCTTTTCACAGTATCATAGCCTTCATAAATTTGGGAATCTCCAGTTGAAATGTCTCCAGGAACTTAAGTGTCTTTTTTTAATTATGGCTTGCCAGTCCTGGCACCACCTTGATAAATTTAGTTTAAAATGTCATAATAGTCTGCCCATCACAGTACAAAATGTATCTATGCCTAGACATTCTGAAGATTTAACATTGCCCCATTATAATAGATGAAATCTCTCATGTCAGTATCCAAGCCAAGCGTTTATCAAATTTGAACAAAGTTTCACAATTACAAAACTGGATTTCCAATTCAGTATTTAAATCAGATTTTTCAGTGAAATTATTCACAGAGCAAATGTTAACTTGTTAACAACCAAACTTAAGTCCGCAGTAAAATGGGATATTTTGTTGCAATTTATTTTTGTTCTTTATTTTACATCTCTACACATGGGGATTGCAAACTCGTTATGTTGGGAAATACGATTTCATTAGGTGACAAAATAAATATATGGCCAGAGACTACCTCCTATCTATTGTATCCAGCCCAGTCATGATTTTGAAAACCTCTCTTCGATCTCCTCTTAGCACCTCTGTCTCCAAAGAGAACTGTTCCAACTACTTTAATCTATCCTCGTAACTGAAGTCCCTTATTCCTGGAACCATTCTTGTAAATCACTTCTGTGATCTCTCCAAACACGCTTACATCCTTCCTATAACATGGTGCTCAGATCAGCGCACAGTATTCCAATGAGACTGAACAAGTGCCTTATACAAGGTTGACATCACTTTCTCTTGTACTCTATCCCCTAAAGTCAAGGATTCTATAAGATTAATTATCTACTTTCCCCCTCTGTTCCTCCACATTCGATGATCTGTCCATGTATGCAACCAAGTCCCTCTGTTTCTGCACCTCCTTTCGATTTGTGTGCCCTGTTTCATAATGACCTTCAATATTCTTCCTACCAAAATACATCTTAAACTTTCCTGCTGTGCCCCTCATCTGCCAACTTTCTACCAATTCTACCAACTCATCTATATAGTTTTGGGATTCTGTCCACATCAAAGTTTAGAATTGCTGCAAGTTTTGTCTCATATGCAAACTTTGAAATTGTCCCTAGTGCACCAAAACCTTGATTATTTACATATCAGGAAAAGCAAGGGCCTGAATACTGACCTATGAGGAACTCTACTCCAACCTTCCTCCAACCTCAAAAGTATCCATTGACCGTTATTCTTGGTTTCTTATTGTTCAGTAAAGTTTGTATCCATGTTACAACTGACCTTTCTATTTCAGGGGTCAATAATTTTCCTCACAAGTCTGTTTGATGGCACTGAATCAAACATCTTCTGGAAGTCTGTGTACACCATGTCAACAGTATTACCCTCCTCAAATTACATCTTCAAAAAATTGAGCAAGTTAGTCAGGCATGAATTCCCCTTCATAAACCCATGCTGACTCTTTCTAATCAGTGCACTATTTTTCCACATGACTACTAATTCAATTCACAATAATTGTTTCTAGAAGCTTCCGCATTGCTGAAAATTGTTGTTGTGACAAGTCCATATCTTTCACTGACTGGTGAGTAACTCATTGAGCCAGCTGACTAATGCAAACATTAAATAGACAACCAGGTACGTGAGGGCAATGATACAGATTAAATATTTTAAATGGAACAGGATAAGTCGAGGGAACACATACCATGGATCAACAATTAATGCAAGTATCAATCACTTGACAATTAATTCAGTCTTATTCCTTGCCTGACAAATTATAGGTGGGAAGTAGAGGACCCATATTCAAAACGAAGCATCACTGATATTGAGACTTACAGAATTTTGACAATAAAATCAAAAGTCTATCTCAGACTAAATTCAATGAATATGTGATGCTCGTTGAGTAATTGTCAAGAAATTTCTCTATGTACCTTTTCAGGTTTTCAGGTGAGAGATCAAGATCAGCATTCCCCACAGAACATGCACCAGCAAAAGAGTGTACATCAGGAAATTGTCATTGATTTTTGGTTTTTTTGTTTGTTAATGGGATGTGGGCTTGCTGGCAGGATTTGACCCTCCCCAGTTTTAAATTAACTGTTTTGATTGTTAGGCCATTTCGGAGGGCAGTTAAGTGTCAGCCACATTGTTATGGATCGCAGTCACACACAGATAAGACCAGAATGACAGATTTTCTTCTCTGAATCAGGTGTATTTTTACAATAGTTGATGATATTTGTCATGGTCACTATTGCTGAGACTTGCTTTGCATACCATAATCATCCCAACAGCTGTGCGGTAGAATATGAATTCATAATTCCCAGAGCATTTATTAGAATTCCTAAAGTGTGGAAACAGGCCATACAGTCCACACTGACCTGCCAAAGAGCAGCCCACCCAAACTCACGTCCCACTCTATATCCATAATCCCCTATTTACCTTGGCTAATTCACTTAACCTGCACATCCCTGGACACTATGGGCACCTAGCCAGAACATCTTTGGGCTGTGGGAGAAAACCCATGCAGACAGAGGGAGAACATACAAACTCCAAACAGACGGTTACCAAAGGGTAGAATTGAACCTGGGTCCCTGGCACTGTAAGGCAACAATGCTAGCTATGGAGTGACTGGGTTACCATTGGCAGGGCCCCTGGATTACTAATCCAGTGACCTTACCACTAGGCCAGCATTGCCCGAAACATTAGAAATTCATGGCTGGGATTTTACAATTTATAACTGTGTGTTTAGAAGAAAGAGCTTTCCTTTTGCACTAAGAGATTTCTTCTGACAAAGTGAACAATGAAGGTTTCAGACATCATATGATATTCTTTTTATCTGCCAATTTATTGGAAATGGTAATACATTTAAACAATGTTGGCTAATATTACAATGTATGAAGTCTTCCGAATATATTAACTTTTAGCAAACTATAATTGACTGTGTGGGTATTGTTAGCAAGGCAAACATCTATTGGCCATTCCTGGTTGCGCTGAGAAGACAATGGTAACACTGACAGCAGTGTTCTCAACCAATTCTAGCACCTTGTCATGATCAGTCATTGCCTTATTGAATTCCAGAGGCTCAAGGAACTGAATGTTCTACACCTGCACCTAATTTATATGATCATGTGACTAAAATGACTGTATTATTTCACAAAGCATGGTAAAATTGCATTGTAGCGTGGTAATCATTTTTCACAGTGCTGGTTTCCTGATGTGGATTTATATTGTTTTGCAGATGCTCCCACTATTAAGTATGCTCAGAGTGCAGATGTTGCAGTGGGCCGTACTGGAATGCTGCACTGTGAGGTTTCGGCTGTGCCACCAGCAGACTTTGAGTGGTACAAGGAAGATAAGCGGTGAGTGTTTCAGCAAAATATAACATCTAAAGATTGATTGAAGAAGTTTTAGATAAGAATTCATAAAATTAAAGAATCAAAGATAACCTCATGTATACTTTACACTCGTGTTAAATATTGGGCCTGGCCGTGCAAGTGTGTCGGTACTTTGAAATGATCTTGGAGGACCTGCCGAGAAGGAAGTTGAAGAAATGAGACAGACTTCAGTAACTGAATGTTTTAATGAGAAAATTATCCTGATTCAGAAGCTAATTCAAAAGAAAATGGCAAGGGTGTATTGTTTTGCAGTTTGCCATATACATAATAAAAGTAACTTCATAAACTTGGTCCACTATTCCCTTGTTTTCACTTCACATCAGGTTAGTTGAACTGAATCTCATCCTTTCTTCACCAATCATGATCATGTTTTTCTCCTACTGTATCTTTGGAAATTTTTTTTCTCTATCTGTGATATACATCAAAGTTATTCATAGCAATTGCATTGTGGCTCCCTTCTTTGACTTTAGTATTCATGGTTCAGTCTGTCCTCCCAATCTGTAGGTGCCTCTATTCAAATCTCTTATGTCTATTGTTTATTTTTAAAGAATTTATGCCTTGTCTGAACATGTACAAAATAGATCTATATCTATTATAAACAATACATAATATAAACTGTTTTTAAGATTGCATTTATCTCTCTAAAGTAATTTGTTTGTCATTGTCTGCCCAACCCTTGCTATTACTGAACCAACCCATGCTATTATTGAACCAATGCTTATGATATCATAGTCAATCTCCACCATGCATGTCCAAACCTTCAACTTAATTCATAACTGTTTAGTTGCTGAGTCTTAAGGCATTTACTTCCCTGATTATGTACACTGATGAGTTTGTTTATTTTCTCATTATTTGCACTCAAACTGTAATCTACCAGCCCTTACTGCCTGTTATAATGTCTAGATTACTCACGTTTACTACCTCTATCAGTTTTTATAATTCGTATCAACTGTATTTGCTCCTGTGCTGTACCCTAACATAATAAGCATTTCAGCATGAGAACATTGACCCCGCAGCAAGAGTCATTTATTTTATAAAATAACTAAGTCTCCAAAAAGGATCTGAGCTGTTTGAATATGTTAAAACCAACCTACTTTAGAAATAGGATTGTTGCAAGATGGGCATTCTGCACTAATTTATCCATTCACATTAGATATATCACTATAGACAATATATATTTTGTACTTTTTCCACACACAATTTATGTATGAAAACATGGTAGCACTCTCAATATTTCAGACAACTTGACAAGGACCCCAGAATGTAAAGTGGCTAAGCTGTCAAGAAGAGCTGTTCCTTTCACAATATACTTAGATGAGTAACTTGTGCCTATTTTTATTTTTTTCACTTGTGTCAGGATATATAACAGCTCGCAAGGCATCCAGATCCAGAACTTGGACAGTCGCTCCAGTCTCATTGTCACTAATGCCACTGAGGATCACTATGGCAACTACACATGTGTGGCAGGCAACAAGCTGGGGATCGCCAATGCAAGCATATTTCTATACAGTAAGGCCCCTCCTGAATAACCAGAAACTGAAAATGTTTATTTCCTTTTATTGGCTAGTGTTGTTTAAATGCTATTTTGAAACAATACTTTGTCTCCTGCAGTCTTTTCTTCCTGCAGATTACTCTACCTGATGGAAGAGAAAACATTTTACCTACGTTATTTTCCTTGCAGCAAGCCCACCTTGTCATTGGTCAATCAATAAAGTCATTTTGACTGTGTTGCTGTGGAAGTAGGTGATGCTGTATGCCGTGTGCTTGCTGCTTGAGGGAGTCAGCATCACCCATGAAATGAAAATCATTTGATGTACATTCGGGTCAGGGAGATGGACAATTCGGTGTGAATAAGAGCACCAAGTTTTCTTAATTAATATTTTCTGGTTAGACCATCATACAGTTTAATACTTTTCCCAACCAATCCTTCTGAGCATGCATAGCATTGGCCTGCAGTGACATTGGCGGTTAAAGTAACGTGCAGAACTTGGAAATTTCTTTTTCATCAAGAATGATCAAAGCAGAAATCTAGTTTAACATAAGGAAGGGTAAATAACTGCTGATAGAATCAAGTCCAATCTCATCTATTTTGAGACATTGTTTTTAAAGAATGATCAGCTGAGTAGCATGCCTCCTCACAATGGGATAAAAATTCAGCTTGTCGCTGAAAACTGGTTTTAGTGTATTAGCTGCCAGTTATATGACCCATTGACATGCACCACTTTGTGCCACTGAATATTGAGAGGAGAATACAACAGCAGGTCTCCTCCACCGCTGTTCCCTCACCACCTGATGCCTGGAGGAAGAACGCCTCATCTTCCGCCTCGGAACACTTCAACCCAATGGCATCAATGTGGGTTTCATCAGTTTCCTCGTTTCCCCTTACCCCACCTCACCCCAGCTCCAACCTTCCAGCTCAGCATCACCCTCATGACCTGTCCTACCTGCCTATCTTCCTTTCCACCTATCCACTCCACCCTCCTCTCTGACCTATCACCTCCATCCCCACGCCCATTCACTCTATGCTACTTTCTCTCCACCCCTACCCCCTCTCATTTATCTCTCCACTCTGCAGGCACCCTGCCTGTCTTCCCGATGAAGAGTTTTTGCCCGAAACATTGATTTTCCTGCTCCTCGGATGCTGCCTGACCTGCTGTGCTTTTCCAGCACCACTCTAAACTCTGGTTTCCAGCATCTGCAGGCCTTGTTTTTACCTAGCCAGTGAACACTGTCTTTATTATGTTACCTTCCAAGATAATTCTATAATCTGTGCTTTGTATATGGCTATTTTGTTTTAGTCTTTAGGGTTTCAGATTGACCAAGCTCTTCAAATTTGGCTGGCTGATTATTTTAACATTTCTGTGGAAAGGTTAGTGTGAAAGGAGCACACCCACTCAGAATTGGGGTCTGGATTTTCTGCTCAATTGCACTGCAATTTCACAGTGTACTTAAGCTGATATCAGGGTAACTGGCGCAAAGGAATGAACAATTTGAAGCCCAAATTTGCATTCAGAGCTTATTGGGTTTCTGTACAAAGTTAAAATTCACACAACATCAGGTTATAGTCAAACAGGTTTATTTGGAAGCACTAGCTTTCAGGGCATTGCTCCTTCATCAGGTAGGTGTGGAGCAGGATCATAAGACACAGAATTTAAAGCAAAAGATTACAGTGTCATGCAACTGAAATGATATATTGAACAAACCTGGATTGCTGTTAAGTCTTTCATTGTTTAGAATGTGTTGCAGGTTTCGGTTCATTCACATGTAAATCCCAGAACTTCTTTTAAGTCACATTCTCAAGATAACTAATGGTTTTATTTTTAAAAAGTGACATCTCAGCTCAGACAGTGCATCAAAGATGTGAGGTCAGAGTCTGTCTGTATCTAAATCTTGAGTTAGACTGGTTCTATTTTTAAAGTGGAAATTATAAAATATTACATGAATTGACTGCCTGCAGATTATGTGCCTTTTGAGCAAACTAGAATGTATCTGCAAATATAATGCTGCAAATGCAAATTCATCCCATAGACTTATATGTTATGTGTGTGTGCGTGCATGTGAGTCTGTGTGTGTGAGTGCGCGTGAGAGAGTTTGCATTTGCGTTTGTGCAGGCTTGTTAAAGTGTGAGTGTAATGGAGTATTAGCTAGTGAGAGAGAGTGTGTGTGGGTGTGAGTGTGGGGGGGTATGTGTGTGCATATAGGAGAGAAAGTATATATGAGAGGGTCTGCGTGTGTGTGTGAGTATGTAAGAGTGTGTCTATGTGTGCATAAGAGACTGTATAGTGCAGTGAGGGCACCTGTAGTGTGACATGAACCCAAGGTCCTGGTTGAGGCCATCCTCATGGGTACCAAACTTGGCTATCACTCTGCGTTGTTGCGTATCCCAAAGGCATCTGCAGAATTATATTTGCAGATACATTCTATTTTGCTCAAAAAACACAGAATCTGCAGGCAATCAATGCAGACAATCAATCCATGTGACATTTTATAAATTCATACTTGGGGAAAGAACAAGTCTGACTCAAGATTGGGATACAGACAGATTCTAACTTCACACCTTTAATGCATTGTCTGAGCTGAGATTTTTTTTATATAAACCTTAAGTTATCTCAAGAATGTGACTTAAAAGAAGTTCTGGAATTTACCTATTAATAATCTGAAACCTGCGACTCTTTCTAAAAGATGAAAGATTTAATAGCAATGTAAGATTGCTTAACTTATCATTTCAATTGCATGAAGCTGTAATCTTTTGCTATAGATTCTGCGTCTTATGATCCCTGTTCCACAGCTACCTGATGAAGGAACAGCACTCCAAAAGCTAGTGCTTCCAAATAAACCTGTTGGACTATAACCTGGTGTTGTGTGTTAACTTTGTCTACCCCGGCTCCTCCATATTATGGTTTCTGTAAACTTTCATCTGGTTTTGAAAACATCCCATTTTACCTAGGCCTGACTCACAAAAGATTACATAACCCCAGAATTAATTAGATCAATGCCAATTGAGAATGTCCACCAGCTGTGCTTGTTTTCAGGTATTTCTAGACTTCAAACATTGGCTACAAGTAAGGTTTTGAATGAATGCTCCCCTCGCTGCCACACTCCCTTTTTTGCACCATCTCTCCTCCCCTTGCCACCCCAATCCATACCCTATTCTCTGCACCCTTTGCTCACCATTCCTCACCCTTTACTACCCTACTCACCACTTATGTTACTGCCCTGCTCGCCCAATCAATGGAAGCTCATACACTTTCTTGGCAACATCAGCAAACTGATCATTTTATATTATGTCTCAAAGGTTTGCTTGAAATTGAGAAGAAAGCATGCATTTTAATCAGAAATATCATCTTTCAATGGCAGGATTTATGTATAATTTGGAGTTATATATGGATTATATTTGGATTATTTATGAAGTTATAATTAGATTTATATATGTGGTTTTGTGCGCCCTTCAATTTTAAGATAACAAACACAGCCCTTTGTCTTAGGGTGGTGGTTAGAAAATGAAAGATGTTCCCCAAAAACACTGCTGCTATCTGTACTTTACTTCCTGAGCTTGCTCAATCTTTTTTAAATAAGAGCTGTTGTTTCGTCACTTCCCTGCTTGATTCTCCTAATTCACAGCTTCATTAGCTCCTGAACCCTCCTGTTTGTTGTCTCTGCTAAATATTCACTCTCCTTATTGTTGACCCTTCTGCTTCATGACCTGTTTGTTCACTATCTCTCCCACTAAATTGTTTCAACTCTCCAACCCTCCCGCTTGGTCCCTCTTCTGAATTGTCACCTTTTCTGACTCACTGTGACTCCCAGTTACTGACCACCAGCTCGCCATATCTCCCCCTCATGACTTACACTCCCCTGGCTCACCACTCATCATCTCTCCTGCTCACTGGTTCACTCCCCTGGCCTGTAGGTCACCTCATCCACCGCCCCCTGCCAGGTTTTCACTAACCACCTCATCCCTTATTTTCCCACTCACCACCTCATTTTGCCCACCACTCAGCATCTCACTGTCCAATCCTGAAGTTCTCACCTACTGTTTCTCAGAACTTGTTGCTGTGCCCACTCGCCACTTCCTTGGCCCTCCTTCTGCTTTGGCAATCCTCCTGTTCCCTCCATTCCATTTGTAGTTCCTCTTGTTCCATCACACCTTTTTCTTTCTCTTTGTTTCTCACACTGCCTCTGTCCTGCACCTTTGCACAGAGTGAGGATTTTAGAGAGGAAAATGAAATTAAGATGGATGTGGAGGGTAGCAAAGTGGAGGATTGGAGGAGATGATGATTGGAAAAGATGAGAAATGTGTCTGTAAAGATGGCTAGCTGGACACAGTAAGCAGCAAGTGGGAGATAAGTTGAAAAAAGTTTGTACTGTCAGTTATGAAATATTAGTAAGCTTTTAACAGTAAGAAGATTTTTGGGTTGGTTAGATTCAAAGCAGTCAATTTTTTTAAATGTAAAAATTGCAGCTCAAGGATGTAACTCACTTAATTATATAGTTTCTGCTGGTACAGAGATATTCATTTACCAAACTTCATTAGGGGGCAAAACGATGGCTGGGCAACAACAAGAAATTGTGTTTATGTTGGACTTTCTATGCACTAAGACATTCTGAGGTGCTTTAGAAGTGAATGATTAAATCAAGCATGCCACCAAATCGTTTAAGTCGGAACACCTGAGGCTTGGTTAAAAGGGTAGGTTTAAAGAAGTGTCTCAAGGAGGAATAAGTTTCAGTTATCTCAAGAGAGGCAAAAATTGAGCTAGACCAAAGAGAAAAGGACGAGAATTTCAATTCAAGTTTGAAGAACTTAAGGCAGGGAGAAGGGGGAAAAGATAATCTCATGAACACTGAGGCCCATGAGAAGGCAAATTACCATTTCCTTGATGTTGAACTGGCAGAGAGTGGGCAGCAGCCACAATTCTGATACATGAACTCATGAAACCCAGAGGGAAAAAAAAACACAGTGATATTTAGAAATGAATGTACTAGATGTCCATTTTGAAGTATGCATATCAAATCTGACCAGTATGTGTCATTTACAAATAATTTTCTTCTGAAAAGTCAAATACCCACCATTTTATTGAATCAAATCTTATTCCAAATGTTAAAGCACATGAGAATGACAGTTTAATGCAGGCATTTGAGGGCTCTTGTGGTGCAGTGCTAGAGTCCCTGCCTCTGAGCCAGAAGGCCTGGATTTTAGTTTCTCCGACTATAACACATCTGAACAGGTCGATTTGAAAAGAAAATCCTCTCAAGCATTTGACTTGTTATTGGTGACCACAATCGAGACATCACTGAATGAACTTGCCAATTGAAAACTTCACTCATGAAAAACAGCTCCTGAAAGATTTTTTTTGCGTCAATCCTATTTGTGAAATTGAGTCTAATGTTACAGAGCTTGCTATTCTCGAGATTAATGATCAAAGGGCTAAGTATACTGGAAGTGTTTGAACAATTGAGAAAGAATCGAGGAAGCCATCATGAAGAAATGATTAGTCAGTTCAAAAAGCTGTAGCTGGCAAGTGAAAGTCTGAGAGGTCATTTAATGGAAAAGAGCAGTTGATCAATTTCAGATTTGATCAGATTTGATATTAAATTATAACAGAAATAAGAGGTAAAGGGGTGGCAACACCTCCACAATTGCCTTATTGCTACATTAACTCTCATGGTTGGTCTGATGTGGTCTATTGTTGGGTAGCCAGGGAACTGCTTGTTTCAGGTTGTAGCTCATCTCTTATTTTTAAAATAGAAATTGCTGTTCTCTGACATAAGTATGACTATTTCAGACTGGTTGAAGAATGTTCCATACAAATGCTCAAATTATAAGGGTTACCTCCCTGGGTTATGCTGTCATGTGGTTAAGGTAATGAATATTTAAGTGCAGTCCTAATTGGAAGAGACTTACTATGGGAGTGATTAGAATTACTTTACCCACATAGGAATACCTAAGGTAAGAACCTCAATTCATAGCAACTCTAAACTGCCTAATTGAAGAAATGCCAGAGGCCTCAAAACCGTTTGCTAGTGTGACTGATTTGGTGCAGCAGTTGGGGTGCTATATTTATTTTCTTTATGCTCCTGAACTAGAAAATTAAGGCTCTGTTCCATTTTTGAGTGAGAACAGGTTTAGATTGGGTGTCAGATAGCTTTCCATCTCCTTCTGCCTTTATCACATATTCTCAAAGAGTCACACATGCTGATTGATCATTTGAGTGAGGTAGCTGTTATATTACTGTCTGACATTAGACAAGAGGAGAAATCTGTAAAATAAATAAAATAGCCCTAAAACTCAAAAACTGCAAGCCAGATGGTTAAACATTTAAAAGAGAAAGTCAGTGCAATTTGCACTCTTCATATTCTGGCACAGTAATTTTCCATTTCATTGTGATGCTCAGTCTGTTGTACAGGTTTCAGATGGGAACAGTTACCTCAGCAACATCATTAATAATAATATATCTGACACTGAGTTCAAAATCTCTTTGACTGACTGTTGTCATCTAAAGATATGTAAATTATGACTCACTGTATAAAATGTTCTTAATTAAACTATTTTGCACAAATGTATTTTTTTGTAGAATTACACATCTTTTTTCCCCTTTCATATCTCCTGTTGTGAAGCAAAAACATTTTATACATTTCTGTCAATCAGGTTCCCAGCTCTGGCTTTATGGGGATGTAAGTGCTTTTAATTGGATGGATTGCTTTAAGTTCAAAGCAGCAATTAAAGCAGTTTCAGCAAAAAAAATGAAAGGGAACCAGAAATAATGAGAGGTTTTTTCTCCTGTCAAATGATTCTGGAATCACAGCATTTTTCTCCCAGTGTGGTGAATAGTCATATTTGTTTGGCTGTGAAAGCTGACAGTAAAGAGGGAGTGAGTTTTTTTTTTATTCCTTTCAGTTTGTATTACATCTAAGAATTAGGATGAACAATACTGAAGCTTAACCTGTTCCCCATGTTCCCTCCAGGCTTGGCTTAAATCTGATACATACCCCACTGTTTAAAATATCCATGTGTAAATCATGCAATTATTTGACTTAAAAGCACTGATCTTTTTCTGAATTCCATCACCGACTTCACCACTTACTTATAGCAGATACGTTTGTATGAATGTGATTTGCCTGCTATATGTACTATGGCCCATTTAAGGTGGTTGCACTATTATATGTCATACTTTTTCTTCCAGTGTAGTGAGCCTTAGTTCAGTTATTTCTAGCTCCAATTTGTCAGTCAGGTTCATTTAAATGGCAATTAATACTTGCTACAAACTATAACCCCATACCAATTAGGCTTAATTACTAAGGGTAATTAAACATTTATAAGATACTATTGTTTTCAATGATGAAGAAAGCTTAAAATAGATGTTGAGTTTGACTAGCCATTAAATGGTCTCCTGAGGTATGTGGTGTAGAAATGAGGTTTCAAACAGATCTTATTGGGATGATTGCTGTGATATGTTCTGGTACCTAAGATTCAGGGCCACTATTGCCCTTTAGGTTTTCTCTCATTATCCATTTATTGGTTGCATGGTTTGAGCATTAGATTAACTTGATTAGATGCTGTTCACCATCTTTACAGGAGGACAAAGCCAGGGACTTCTGCTATTGGGTTATTAATGGGGTGTTGATTCTTTATTCTGCATTAGTCATGTGATTCAATCCATTTGTGTACTGCGAATGACTCTAGCCACAGATAGTTCTTTGATAATGCAATGGCTGCATTCTTTTGCAACACTGTTATAGAAGAATTAGAAACAGCACTTAGTGTTGGTGATGTAATTGCGTCACAGCTAACACACATTTGAAAACTGCTGCAAATTAGCCAGACACATTTTAGCGAATTCACATTAATGTACCTAAATATTAGCAACTGTACATATATTGACAAAGGTTAAGCTCTACCAAGCTCCAACCCTATTGGTGGACCATTGTGAGCCTCTGTTCATTTAATTTTGTTAGCTAGGTATATATAGAACTTATGGTTGCTCATTATGATCTTGGTAAGCGTTATGAGTGGGTCCTTGGATAGATGCAAAGATAGTACACTTAAAATTATATGTCTGGAACAGGAATTGTATTCCATGCTTTAAATTGTCTGTGCTCATGCTTCCCATTGCTTACTTCAATTTAATTTGTCCTCTATAACAACACACAGGCTTAATTAATCACAAAAACACAATAGACAACAGTCGCACCAAATAAAACACTGAATGATAGTACACTTACAATAAGTCTGAGACTTTTGTGGTATTGAATGATTTCTGAAAGTTTCAATAGTAGGCTTTCATACTAGAGAGCACTGTCGGCTGATAACATGTCTTAAAGGCAACTCCAATCTTCATTTCCTTTGCAAATCATTCTCCAATATTAATTATGAGTACAAGGACCTGTTCAAAGCAACTTCTTTCTTTAGAATGCTTATTTAGTAGAAAAGTCAGTTTTATCCAATTAAGGACAAACCACTTGACCATCTTGTCGACTGTAGACCAAACCCAATGGAACAGTAGCTTTTGGAATTGTTGGCTGGTTTTCCTGACTCTTAAGATTTTCTTAACTTTGGAATGGCACCAGACTTTGAGTATTATCGTGGTGTCATGAAATTTGGAGTTGAGTTTGGCAAGTCACATTAATACTTTTGAAAGTAAGCAAAGGACTGTGGATTCTGGAGATGTGAAATGAAAACCCCAATGTGCTGGTGAAGCTCAGCAGATCTAGCAGCATTTGTATCCAGAGAAAGTTTTAGGCTCGCAAAGGTGGGTATTAAGTCGAGCACATATGGTGTCATTTACATTGTACATTCACTTAAGAAGGCCTTCGACTTTGCTCGAGAAAGATGTTCAACATTGAGTTGATAAATGCTGAGTGCTGAAATGATTATTTCAGTTAGCTGTTCCTCAATAGCACTCCAGGTTGACATGTTCAATATGCCCATGCTTTTCAGACCTGGAGATCACTTCAGAAAGTGCAGTCATCCACTTGATGATGTTATCTGGCACGTTCACGTGGAATGAGCATGAGTTCTCAGCTGAGGGTTCCCAGCCTCCTCCTGGTCAATGAAAAGAATTCAAGGAATTCACGAAAGCTGCAACTTTCAAACAAAACATCTTCTTAAAGATTCAAGTGTGCAACAGGAATTCCACTTCTCTATTATGTTCTGCACTCGGGGTACACTTCATGAAATTGCACATTCTCAGCATATGGAGAAGCAAGATGGTAGAAAGAAGTAAAAAATAAGATGGACCACCTCCACTGCTATTGGAGGAGAGTGGACCCTGCCTACCCCCCTCTCCTTGCCTCACACAAATTCATTTATAATCGTTGCTCTTAGGTTCTTTTTCCGTTGGGTGACAATCTCTGTGGGATACTTAAATTGAGTACGCTGAACAACAGGAGAAATTTTCAATTAAAGAAACAAACTACTGGAGAAATTCAATAGCTCCGGCAGCATCTCTGTGGAGAGAAAATAAACATTAATATGTCAAGCCCATCTGCTTTAGTAATGTCCTTTTAGGGAAGGAAAATCTGCCATCCCCATCAGCTCTAGCCTACCTGAGTATCCAGATCGCTAGCAATGGATTTGAATTTTAACTACTCTCTGAAATGGCCTAGCAAGCTATCCATTCAAGGGCAATTAGGGGTGGGTATTACATGTTGGTCTAGCCAGAGATATCCACATCTCATGAAAGAAAAAAGAAACTGGCTCACCTCCCGATTCCCTGAAATCTACCCATAGAATCCCAACCGTGCAGAAGCAGGCCATTCAGCCCATCAAGTGCAACTGACCCTCGAAAGAGCATACCTCCCAGACACACCCTATGACCAAAACCTCCATTTTTCATGGCTAATCCACCTAACCTGCACATCCTTGGACACTGGGCAATTTAGTATGGCCAATCCACCTAATCTGCACATCTTTGGACTGAGAGAAAACTAGAGCACCCTGAGGAAACCCATGTAGACAGAGGGAGAATGTGCAAAGCCCACACAGTCACCTAACCATGGAATCAAACCTAGGACCCTGGTACTATGAGGCAGTCGTGCTAACCACTGTGCTGCCCATCCACACCAACATGGCATAAGTGAGCCATGTGATGGAAAACTTTCCACTTCTCCAGAAAGGTGAGACTGCAACAATGCTTAGGAAGCTTGAAACTATTTGTGTCACAACAGGCTACTTGATTAGCAGGCAAGCAGCATTTTTCAACATTCACTCCCTTTGCTATTGGTATCTGTTTGCATGAGAGATGGTCGGTTTTGTCCTGAAAAGTCCACTAGTCTTGGTCAACTATGCTGTGCAAATCTTCCATTCCTTAGTTTTCCATACCTGAAATAATTTCTGTTTATACCACAAGATGCATCCAATTATTTCCCAACCTGCAAAAGGTTTGGTGGAAAACCAGAGTTTCTTTACACGTGAATTTTGCAATTTCAGCATTGCATGGAATGAAGTTTACATTTCAATTTTTAACTTGACCTGTCTGACAAGAATGGAATAGTTTGAAATAAAGTTCAGTCTTAGTTTACTGTGGTACAAGTAGATCAGATGAGATTTAGTCACCTTGGTCTAATGTGCAGTTCGGGTTGGAAGAAGTAGGATTGGAGGAGAACTGTAAAGGACATAAATACACTCTCAGACCAGTTTAGCTAAATGGCTATGTTTGTACATTCTAAGTAAAATCATGCTCAGGATTCTACATCTGATCTGATTTGCTCTGGACTAAGGCCAGTAGTCACTCAAAATGTTTACATATGTGTACTTTAATCCTTCTTTTCATGAAAAGTGAAGACACAACAATAATATACTTCTTGTCACACATTTTGCACCTGTTTATGTGACCCACAGTTGCTACATTGGGAGCAGATTACATTTTGGATTTGCTGACATTGCCAAATTCCTTTTCATGTGACTCTCAACACTGAGAGCTGATTTTATTTTTCAGCTGCACCCTCCAAGGCTATTTTGTAAATGTGATATAGCAGCAGGAAAGGGCACATTTGAGTGTGTTGCTTTAAACTGCCGCAGACCATTAATTGTTGCATTTTGATCTCGCATTTTATCAGCATATGCACTCACTCAGTGACAGACAGTTCTCTGGTGAATACATGTTGAGGTGCTGGTGCTTGAAATGGTCATACCTGAATACCTTTCAGTGATTGGATTGCCAGCAGCTTGCCATTCAATTCCACACATAGAAAATAGGAACTGTCTTGTACAACAAGAACTAATATTCTAAAACAAACAGCATGTTTTACTTTAAAAGTAGTTTCTGTAAATGTGACTTTAATGTTCCCACTATTTTTTCAATTACTTTGCACTTTTGTCCCTCTTGTATTATTTTGACTGATGTGCTGCTGACTACCAATGTCCTGTCTGAGCAGTTTTAGTACTCGTGACTTGGACTTCAGTTGAATACAATGACACTATCATGCAGTAATGCCAGATTATCAAATCTTTCAAACAGTAAACAACCGTCCAGCTTTGTATTTGATGCATAAGGAATACAAATTTACTGATCACTTTACAAAGGTTGCAATTGCTGCATTCATTATTTGGAGTCTTTGGTAGCTCATATGGACTACAGCTTGAAAAATTGAATTTGTTCAAAGTTACTTCCATTTCTTTCAATGTTGATATGGGAAATACTTTTGAAAAACTGCATTGTCTTTTCACTTTAGTCTTTTATCAAATCTTCTATATATTTTAACAATAGTTGAACCGTTCTTAAATGAATGGAAAATTTTCTTGCAAAAGATTGGACAGCTGTGCATTTGATTAGTAAGTGATACAAAATTTTTATACTTGATAAGTCTACTAACATCATTGATATCAAGCTAAACTGTATAGACTTGAGTAGGAACAGTACGAGGAATAGCTGGAGGTGACCTCAAGATTAGTTTAATCATAGTGGAAAGAAAAACATTTTCATGAGTCAACACATTATAAGTGCCACAGTAAAGTTTAGTCTCCTTCAGTTTTCTTGGTGTCATGGGGTCATTGAAATTTTTGGGATTTTAATTGGATGAATTCACATGAAACATCTTCATCTACTGAGTTTATGAATCAGAAGTTTCATCACTAAATATTGAAAAATAGGAGCCGGAGTAGACTATTCAATCTTTTAAGCTTCATTCAATACGATCATGATTGATCATTCAACTCGAGTACCCTGTTCTTGCTTTCTCCCCATTCCCTTTGATCCCTTTAGCCCAAAGAACTAAATCTAAATCATTCTTAAAAACTTTGTGTTTTGGCTTCAACTACTTTCTGTGGCAGAGAATTTGAAAAGCTAACTATTGTCTAGATGAGGAAATTTCTCTTCATCTCAGTCCTGAATTGCCATATATCCATAAACAATGATGCTTGGTTCTTCAGTCATTGAGAATATTCTTCTCATATTCATCATGTCTAACATATTAACAGCATGAAGTTACAAGTTGCAATTTTAGCTTCTGCCTCCAGAAATGAGCACATTGGTGGGAGGTTGGGTTGATTTAAAATTTTCACAGCTCACTTACTACTACTACTCACTAAGCTCTGGTAGTTAAAATTTCATTCACCAACTTAAGACACATTTGTGTGAAATTTCTCTTCCATTATTGAAGAAAATCAGATAATTAATTTATTATAACTGGACGAAGGATGGAAAGTGTTTGTTAGTAACATTGCACTATGCATCTTTATGTAGTGGATATGCTAATCCACATACATCTTGCACTGGCTATCATGTTTGGGCAGAGACTTAATACTAATGTACTTAATTATATCCTAAATAATGTACAATATAGAAACAAGTGTATTGAGGTTGTAGAATAACTCTAGATGGGCATTATTTCAAATGCAATTTATGCTTACTTGCTTTAAGTGAAATAATTATGAAGCTGAGACACTAACCCAGAAATTACTGTTGACAATGTGAAGAGACAAGCTCATAGTCTTCTGCCTATTTCATCAATGGAGGTTATTAGGCAGTCAAATATAAATGATTTGATCCTGTGCTAAACCAGAACACCAAAAAATGTCATGTAACATGTTCTATATTTATTGGCAACATTAATTTTGCAGCATTATTGGACCGTATGCTAAAAAATAAGGTATTTATTTACATTTTTTAAAAAGGTTTTATTTTTTTCTGTTGTTCTGCTAAAGTAAGTAAATCTATAATGTTCTAACACTTTTTCATATAATACAATAAGTATCTGGCAGTTATGCCATAAACATTTTATTAGACCCCAAACTAAATCACACCATCTGTTTCTTTTGAAGTAGGTTCTCTGCCTAATGATTTTTTTTTCCAATGTTTTCTTAAACTGATAGATCGTATGGAGTAATTTCACAAGGCTCTACAGGCCTTGTGGAATTTTTGTAGCAGAGAGCATTAGTCAGTGTAGAGTCATGGATAAATTAAATCTTTACTCCCCAGGATAGCAAGAATGTGCACAAAGGAGCAATGTCATAGTGCTGTCAGAACAAATAGACCTGGAGCCTGACCCTGTAATTCTGTGGTAACATGTCCTCTCTTATCATGCATTGTAAAAAGCCAATTAATGTTCCTTAATATGAGCGTACACATCAGGTTACTCCAGTCAGAAAATTGGAGTTGAAACCTTAAGCTCTTCTTTGACACACATTTAGTATTCCAGGAAACAATAAGGAAGAAAATTAGTTTTATACCCTTTATAATATGACTGATGGAAGAATGATTCCTTTTTAAAAATAAAGGCCCCAGTACACGACAGTTTATTACTAAATTTGAAGTTGCAGTCATAGAGACTACAAGATAGCTATTGTTGGAAATGGTGAATTGACACTTGTGTAATAGAGGATATTCCCCGGAGGTTTGGATTACACATGTTCTTGGAGTTGAGAGCAAGAAGCTGGGAAATAAGTATGATCATTCAAAAACTGAGTGCTGGGAGGAGATACTGAGTACTTGCAGTGGAAAAGACTTCCAATATCTACTATTGATGCGCCTTAATTTAAAATGGACGCATAGACACATAATAGAAAGTTAATTATATGAGAGAAAGAGATTTAAACTTTATGGTGTGGATTTCTGTTGTTGATAAAGTTTGGTGCAGTAGAAATTGAAATGCATGCCACTTAACATTATCGATTTTAGAACAATCTTTAGTGTTTTATACAACGTGTCATTTCATTTGGTCTCAAATTTGGTTATTTAGTCACAATTGCATGACTTCTTTCCAAACTCTATCATAGATCTGGAATCATAACACATAGCATTATTGCATTTGAATGGTAGACATTGGCAGGGCTGAGTTTCGAGCTGAAAATGTGTTGCTGGAAAAGTGCAGCAGGTCAGGCAGCATCCAAGGAGCAGGAGAATCGACATTTTGTGCATGAGCCCTTCTTCACGCCCTTCTTCTCATGCCCGAAACGTCAATTCTCCTGTTCCTTGGATGCTGCCTGACCTGCTGCACTTTTCCAGCAACACGTTTTCAGCTCTGATCTCCTGCATCTGCAGTTCTCACTTTTTCCAGGGCTGAGTTTCAGGCAATATCCATGTTAAAGGGGGAAGTGATGTTAGGAACTGAAAGAAAAACTTCATCAATGAAATGTCAATTTTGTTCCTTCCTTCAGTCAGATTCTAGTATGTATTATTTCATGACTGAATTGTTCAAATTCAATTATGGTCATTCTAACAAAAAGATTCACAATCAGCTTATGATTTGAGCTGGAATATTAGACATGTAATCCAAGCAGATACTAGAACAAGTGTATTGTGCATTTTATGAAGAGGGAACATACTCATAGTTGTAATGAACATCACACAAGTATTAATTTTAATATGGAGCTTTGATTTGGATTTGTTTTTTTTTCCCCCTTTCTTCTCTTGTCCTGTAATAATGTTGGAGTTAGAAAAGAGGTTGGCAAATATTGCAAGAGCGTTTTGATGTAAGATCATGTCGAAATGGATGACTTGGTGTGACCTAGCACTTGAATGTAACTTAGATCAAACTGCTGGAGTTGAGTCCTCAAGGAGGCAAGAAAAAAATTTCTGTTTGGTTTTGCCTAAATGAAGCATGAGTATGTCTAAACACTGAAGTAGAAGTAAGATGTTTAGTTTTATTTAGATCTCCAGGTTTTTTTTCTCTTTTTTTCTTAAAAATAGCCAGTTTAGTATAGGATTTATGCTTTTGTCAAAGAGATATAAAGTTACAGCAAAGTGGGAAGAGTTGTGATTCTTCAAGCTGTTATGATCCTAGCTGACATTATTATTGGACAAGTCAGAATCCAGACTGAAATCTGACTTGATAGATCATAGTTTGCATAATTTTAGTTTTTAACAAAGTTGCCTCACACTGAAACATAAAAATATGCTGCTGCAGATTTTTTTAACAATAAAAGAAAAATTTAATATCAAAACAAATATAGATAAAATAAAATAAATCAAACTTTCTAATTATAGCTCAATTTCAAATACTTTTAAACACATAATAAAAGTATAATCCTATTAGTTAGTTCCCTAGTACTCCTTTATAAATTATAGAGAAAGAAGACAGGTTTTCTTTTGTACCCAAAACACACCTGCCCAGCACCCAGAACCACCACCTGTACAGTACTCATACCTGAGTCCCTATGAAACATTTTGATAGGTATAAGTCACTGTGACTTATAAACTGTAACTGCAGAAAATTTCTTCCTGATACTATCATGCTCATAAGCGCAAATGTACTCACTTTCAAGCATCTCTTCAGTTTATTTTTAATCCCCAACACTTCTACTGTAGGATTAACAATAACTCTTTACTCTAATATAAGTCTAGTTTTACCATTGAGGTAAAGATAAAGTCTCTATTGTCCTACTGGACCAGACGGCAACTCTCTCCTTGGAGAGACGTGACTGATGGTGGTTTAACCTGACAGTCACCACACCTCAAGTGAGGGGAGAGATTGAGAATGAGAATCCTTCATGGTAATTTAAGCTGGTGAAGGCATTGAACCCATGTTGTTGGCACCTCTTGATAATGCAAACCAGCCAACTGAGCTAACCAAGCCCCAAATAGATTTCCTTTCTCAGAAAAACTGGTCTGTAAAGCCACTTTCATCCTGGCACTGCCCCAAAAGCAATGCAAAACTAAAAAAATGGTTCTCTGTCTAAGTTATGGGTGTTACCTTTAAGCTTATACAAAATCACTCATGGCCTTCTGAACCAGAGCTTGTTCATTGTGTTTAGTTATAAAACTCATCAATGTATACCAAGGAAAGTAAAATCTAAACTAGATCTCAAAAACAGGTTTAAAAGTGATTGCCATGACTATAGCAATACTTATAAGATAATTATTAACTTTAGACCCACAAAAATGCATGTCTGTCACTACCCCAGAATCCAAGAACCCAAGCTTGAAATAAATGCTATTAGAAAATATATATTGCACAGTTTACAACAGCATGTAAAAATCTATGATATCTGTGTAATCAACTGATAATTAAAATAAAACCCAGCAGTAATGGCAAGATGAGTGGTGTATGCAATCGTGGGAGCTACTGGATATCAATGAGATCTGGAGCAAACACAACGTAGTCAGTATTTGCAGCTTGGGGAACTTTGGATCTGAGCTGAGGAGTGGGAGTCTGGACTATATTGCACCACATCAAGGTGGGTGAAGGTTACTTGGACATTTTGGTGCAGGAAGTGATCACATCCCTCAGATTAGATCATGCAAATTTTGAATGTGATCAGGAATGGGATGGCATGACGGCAGCCATAGGAGCCTGGTGGTGACATTTGAGGAGCCTCATCCCCTGCAATTGTTGAATAGATGTAAAGTTTTGCCAGCTGTTTGATCACGAGCAGGAACTGCATGGAGAATGAACAAACTGACTGAGCACCATGACACAGGGGAGCCTTTTCAGTGAGGGGAGGAAATTGGAACATAATAATGGTGAGGGATAGGTGCTGTTTACTGAAACCAAAGGCATGAGTTGTGCTGCCTTGCTGGGTTAAGGGCATTTACTTAGGTCTAAAGAAGAAATAAGTGTGACAGAGGATGGATATAGTTGCGGTCATTCATATTGCTCCAATAATATACATAGAATTAGAAAGAAGGTTCTGCTTAAAGATTTTGAACAGTTAGGAGCTAAATTAAAATGTAGAGCCTCAAAGGTAATAATTTTGGGATTACTACCTGTGACACAAGCAAACTACCTTTAGAGTAAGTGAAGCCAAAGAGTGAAATGAGTGGCTCAAAGAATGGTGTGTGTGGAAAGTTTGATTTCTTTGGGTACTCACACCATGGGGGGGGTGTAGAAGGGAGCTGTTCCAGTGGGGACAAGCTGTGCTTGAACCTTCCTGGGACAAGTGTCCTGGAGAATCAAGAAATTAGAGCTGAAAACAAAGTGAATGCATCGAGGTGGGAGTGTGGGGCAGGAATGTTGCTGGGGACATGATTTGGGACAGGTGATATGCAGGCTTACAAAGCAAAAGAAATGACAGCATGGAAGGACAGCTATTACCCAAAGTGGGGCAAAAAAGGGACAGTGTACAAGTATTTCTTAAAAATGCAATGAATAACATTGATAAGGGGGAGCATGGTAAAAAGGTAAAATTGATGGCTCTTTACTTAAATGAATTAATAACACTATTAAAGTTTAATGGGCTTGCTTTTATAGCCATCGCTGATGCGTGGTTACAAAGAGATCAAATATGGGAGCTAAATATTTAGCTGAATATTTAAATATTTAGGTCCCTTTTCGAAAGGACAAGCAAGAAGGAAAGGCTGATGGGGTAGACCTCTTAGAATAAGATAGAATGTGAATCATTACAGAATCCCTACAGTGTGGAAACAGACCATTCAGCCCACTGAGTCCACACTGACTATCCATCGAGAATCCCACCCAGACTTGCACCTGTTCCTGTAACTTGACATTTCCCATGGCTAATCCACAGAACCTGCACATAACTGGACACCACATGCAACTTAGCATGGCAAATCCACCTACCCTGCATATCTTTGGACTGTGGGACGAAATTGGAGGACCACGAGGAGAATATGCAAACTCCACACAGACAGTCACCTGCAGCTGGAATCAAATGCAGGTCCCTGACACCATGAGGCAGCAGTGCTAGTCATTGAGCCGCTGTACTGCCCTGACAGCAAACAATGATCTTGAATTAAAAGATACAGAATCCATAAAGGTGGAGGTAAGAAATAAGAGGAACATTCCCCGTTGGAAGTAGTCTGTAGGCCCACTAGTAGCAGCTATTCTGTAAGATAGAGAATAAATCAGGATATAAATGTGGCATGTAAAATTGGGCAGAGCATTATTCATGAGTAAGTTTAATCTTCAGGTAGATTAGGAAAATCAAATTAGCAGAGGTAGCTAAAGGGGCAAATTCAAAGAGGATATTCAGGACAGTTTACAAGAGCAGTCAGTTATAGATCCAGCCAGGAATCAGGCTATTTTGGACTGGAAATGTTTTGTGAATTATCTCAGAGCTCAAGACCTCCTAGGAAACAGTGAACATACCACACTAGAAATGAGAATTTCTCACAATAAAACTCAACCTTTTTTTTAATCATTCGTGGAATGTAGGCATCGCTGGCTGGACAAGCATTTGTTGCCAATTCACAGTTGCCCTTGAAGTTGTTGGTGAGTTTCCTTTTTGAAGCACTGCAATCTGTGTGTTATCGGTAGATTGACAATGCTGTTTGGGAGGTGGTTTCAGAATTTTGACCCAGCAACACTGAAGGAACAGAAATATATTGCCAAGACAGGATAGTGAGTGGATTGGAGGGGAACTTGTAGGTCGTGTATTATTGTGGATCTCCTGCCCTTATCCTTCTAGTGGTTATGATTATGATCTTGGAAGGTGCCTTGACTAAGAAGTCTTGGTGAGTTTCAGTTGAGCATTTTGTAGATGGTAGATACTGTTACTACTAAGCGTCAATGGTGGAAATGGTGAATGTTTGCAGATGGAGTGCCAAACAATTGGAGTGCTTTGTTCTGGGTGGTGTCAAGCTTCTTGAGTGTTGTTGAAGCTGCTTTGATCCAAGCAATATTATGCTTCAGAGATGTAGACTGGCTTTTGAGGAGTTAGTCACTATAGGATTCTTCACCTTTTAGCCACAGTTTTTATATGTCTAGTCTAGTTAGTTTCTGGTCAATGGTAACCCCCTCAGATATTGATAAACCAGTGAGGCAGTGATGGTAACACTCATGGTTAGATTCTCTCCTTTTGGAGATGGTCATTGCCTAACGTTTATATGGCAAAGATATTACTTGCCAATTTGCAGCCAAAGCCTGACCATTGTCTGGGTCTCGTTGCATTTGGATGTGGACTGCTTCAGTATCTGAGGAGTAATGAATGATGCACAACATTGTACAAATCATCATTAAACATCCCCAGTTCTGACCTTATGATGGAGGGAAGATAATTGATTAAGTCCTGGAGCTGAGATGACTGAACTGATATAGTGCCAATGGCGAGGATGTAGTTTGCTCATTGAACTGCAAGGTTCATTTTCAGATGTTTTGTCACTATACTAGGTAACATCTTCAATGAGCCTCCAGATGAAGCACTGGTGGTGTAGCCCACTTGCTATTTATATGTTTAGTTTACCTTGAGTTGGTGATGTCATTTCCTGTGGTGATGTCATTTCCTATTCTTTTTCTCGGGGGGTGGTAAATAGAATCCAAGTCAATGTGTTTGTTGATAGAGTTCCAGTTGGAATGCCATGCTTCTAAGAATTCTCATGTATGTCTCTGTTTGTTTGGCTTTAGTAGGTTGGATGTGTTGTCCCAGTCGAAGTGGTGTCCTTTTCTCATCTGTATGTAAGAGTGGGTCATGTCTTTTTGTGGCTAGTTGATGTTCATGTATCCTGGTAGCTAGTTTTCTGCCTGTTTGTCCAATGTTGTGTTTGTTACAGTTCTTGCAAGGTATTTTGTAAATCACATTAGTTTTGTTTGTTGTCTGTATAGGGTCTTCCAAGTTCATTCGCTGCTGGTTTAGTGTGTTGGTGGGTTTGTGGGCTACTGTGATGCCGAGGGGTCTGAGTAGTCTGGCAGTCATTTCTGAGATACCGTTGATGTAGGGGAGAGTGGCTAAAGTTTCTGGAGGTGTTTTGTCTGCTCGTTTGGGTTTGTTGCTGAGAAATCGGTAGACTGTTCATTGCGTTCCATTCTTTATGAATATACTGTATAGGTAATTTTCCTCTGCTCTGTGTAGTTTCTCTGTGCTGCAATGTGTGGTGGCTCATTGAAATAATGTCATATTGCAGCTTTGTTTCTGGGTATTGGGATGATTGCTTCTTTAGTTCAATATTTGGTCCGTATGTGTTGTTTTCCTATAGACACTGATTTGAAGTTCCCCATTGACTGTTCGCTGTACTGCGACATCTCGACCATCAATAATCCCCTTACTGGCATAAAATTCACTAAGGAGGAGGAAAATAACAACAAACTGCCATTCCTAGATGTCACAGTAGAGCCAACAGCCAATGGGGAACTTCAAACCAGCGTCTACAGGAAAACAACACATATGGACCAAATATTGTACTAAAAAAGCAATCATCCCAGCATCCACAAACAAAGTTGCATAAGAACATTATTTCAATGAACCAACCCACATTGTAGCACAGAGCAACTACGCAGAGCAGAGGAAAATCAACTATACACTATATTCAAAAAGAATGGGTAGCCAATGAACACAGTCTGCTGATTTTTCAACAATAAACCCAAACAAGCAGACAAAACAACTCCAAAACCCTAGCCACTCTACATCAAAGACATCTCTGAAATGACAGCCACACTACTCAGACCCCTTGGCATCATGGTGGCCCACAAACCTACCAACACACTAAAACAGCAGCTAATGAACTTGAAAGACCCTATACAGACAACAAGCAAAACTAATGTCATTTATAAAATACCTTGCAAGAACTGTAACAAACATGACTTTGGACCAACAGGCAGAAAACTAGTCACCAGGATACATGAACATCAACTAGTTACAAAAAGACATGACCCACTGTCACTAGTATCCTTACATACAGATGAGGAGAAAGGACTCCACTTTGACTGGGATGAGACATCCATCCTAGGACAAGCCAGTCTGAAACATACATGAGAATTCCAAGAAGCATGGCATTCCAACTGGAACTCTATCAGCAAACACATTGACTTAGATTCCATTTACCACCCTCTGAGAAAAAGAATAGGAAATGACATCACCATAGGAAATGATGTCACCACAGGAATTACATTACCAACCCAAGAAACCCAAACATAAGTAGAATGTGGGCTACACCACCAATGCTTCATCCAGAGGCTCACTGAAGGTGTTATTTAGTATGGTGATGAAATGTCTGAAAACATACCTTCCAGCTCAGTGAGCAAACCCACATCCAGAACCTCGAACTGAGCTACAAATCTTCTCAACTCACTAACAACAATGATCTTCCCTTGTGCCACATATGACTCCAACCAGTGGCGAGTTTTCCCCTGATTCTAAATGACTCCACATTTGCTAGAGGCAGTTTTCCTTGGGTCAGAAATAATTATGCTAAACTTAAATAAGACCACTTATGTAGTGATGAGAATGGAGTTGGCTAAAAGGGACTGGGAAAGAAGTTCAGCAGATAAGACTAATCATCAACATTGGCAGACATTTAAAAATGTAGTTTATTTTGAAAAATATGGTGAATGATTTGCAATAAAACTGAATTGCAGTGAAGGAGAAATATTCCATGAAACGTAAAGGCTAAGCATGGTTAACCAAGGAAACTCAGAATAAATTGAAATTGGAAGAAAAATAACATACATGTGGCAAGGAATAGTAGGAAGTCAGATAATTTGGACAGTTTCAAAAACCAACAAAATGATCACAAATAAACGAAGATGGAAACACCAAACGCTTGTTTAAACTATAAAGAACTATAAAAGTGAACAGTAAGAGCTTATATAAATAAGGAAAAAAGGAATCATGTGAACATAGGTCCCTTAGAGAATGACACTGGGGAATTAATAATGTGGAAGTAGGAGCTGGCAGAGGAGTTGAATAAATACTTTGCTGCAGTCTTCTCTGTAGAAAATTTTAAAAATTCCGAAGAAGCTAAATAATTGGCAAGGGAGGTGAGGAAAGAAATGAACACAGTAGCTATCACTCGATAAAACTATCACTAAATCTAATGTGGCTAAAAAACAATAAACTCTGGACCTGATAGCTTATATCCTAGGAAATCTAAAAGTAGTAGCTACAGAGAAAGTAGATGCATTGATTGTAATCTGCCAAGATTCTGGAAAATTCTGTAGAAGTCACAAATGATTTGAAAATTTCCAATGTGGTGCCCTTATTTTAAAAAAAGGGAGACAAAAGAATTGGGTAACTATGGATCAATTACTCTAACATCTGTCATCAGGAAGATGTTATAGTCCATCATAAAGTAGGTATACTTTTAATTAGTAACATATAATATGATCAACCAGAGTTAGCACGTCTTCATGAAGGAGAAATATTTGAGATATTTATTAGAGTTGAGGACGTAACAAGCTGGATAGATAAAGAGGATTCAGTGAATTTTATGTTTTTATATTATATGAAGGCACTCTATAACATAACACACATAAGACTACTTAAAAATGATACAATGTGATGGAGTTGGGGGAAGCATACATTAGCATGGGCAGAAGATTGTCTAGCACAGAAGAAGACAGAGTTGGGACAGTAAGGTATTCTCAGGATAGCAGCCTGCGGAGTGTCACCGGGATCCATGCTGGGGCCATAATTATTACCAACATGATTTAAAGACTTGGATAAAGGAAGTGAATGTATTTTAGTTAAGTTTGCAGATGATACAAAAATAGGTAGGAAGACAAGTGGTGAGAATGATATGGAGGGCCTGCAGACAAGTTAAACAAATGGACAAGAACTTGGCAGGTAGGTTGTGAGAAAATGTGAGGTTATGCACTTTGGTTGGAAGGATAGAAGAGCTGAACATTATTTACATGGAAAAAAGACTGCAGAAAAAACACAAATGAGGCATTTGGGAGTTCTCATCCATGAATGACAAAATGCGAGCATGGAAGTTCAGTGGGTAATAGAGAAGGCAAATAAAACATTGAACATTTTTTCAAAGAAAATTGAGTATATAAGTATGGAAATTTTGCACAAATTATGCAAGGTGCTAGTTAGACCACAACTGGAATACTGTGAACAGTTCTGTCTCTTGTCTAAGGAAGGACAAATTGACTTTGAAGGCAGTCCTGAGAAGGTTGACTAGGCTCATGCCAGCAATGAAGAGACTGTCTCATGTGGAGAGCTGAGTAGGATTGGTCCTGTACTCGCTGATTTTTAAAATTGGAGGCCTTATTGAAATGTCTAAGATTCTTAGTGGACTTGACAGTGTAGATTCAGAAAGGTTGCTTCCCATTGTGGAACAGTCTAGGACCAAAGGGTATAATTTTAGAATAAGGGGTCGCACATTTAAAGCAAGAATAAGGAAGAATTCCTTCTCTCACAGAGTAGTGAATTTGTGGAATTCTTTACCACAGAGAGGTGTCAAAGCTGTGTTGTTCAGTATATTCAACACTGAGACAGATTTTTAATCACCAAACGAATCAAGGGTTGTTGTGGTTCTGTTCGCCGAGCTGGGAGTTTTTGTCGCAAACATTTCGTCCCCTTTCCAGGTGACATCTTCAGTGCTTGGGAGCCTCCTGTGAAGCGCTTCTGTGTTGATTCCTCCGGCATTTATACTGGTTTGAATCTGCCGCTTCCAGTTGTCAGTTGCTGTCCGCTGCAGTGGTCGGTATATAGGGTCTAGTTCGATGTGTCTGTTGATAGAATTTGTGGATGAGTGCCATGCCTCTAGGAATTCCCTGGCAGTTCTGTTTGGCCTGCCCTATAATAGTGATGTTGTCCGGTACATACCGGATCATCAACGCCACACTCGCAGGAATCCGATTCACGAGAGAGGAAGAAAGGGCGGCACAGTGGTTAGCACTGCTGCCTCACAGCGCCAGAGAACCGGGTTCAATTCCCGACTCAGGCGACTGACTGTGTGGAGTTTGCACGTTCTCCCCGTGTCTGCGTGGGTTTCCTCCGGGTGCTCCGGTTTCCTCCCACAGTCCAAAGATGTGCGGGTCAGGTGAATTGGCCATGCTAAATTGTCTGTAGTGTTAGGTAAGGGGTATATGTAGGGGTATGGGTGGGTTGCGCTTCGGCGGGTCGGTGTGGACTTGTTGGGCCGAAGGGCCTGTTTCCACACTGTAGGGAATCTAATCTAATCTAATCTTAAAAAAAAGGACAACCAGCTCCCATTCCTGGACGTGATGGTACAAAGAACACTGAACGGAGAATTCACCACGAAGATATACAGAAGATACACAGACCAAGTCCTGAACTATGAAAGCAACCACCCCAACACACAAACGAAGTTGCATCAGGACATTATTCAAAAGGGCCACAACACACTGCAGCACACCTGAACTAAAAAAAGAGGAAGAAGAACACCTATACAAGATATTCACCAAAAACGGATACCCGCGCAATTTCAGCAACAGATGCCTAAGGGAAAGACAACGAAATGAGGACATGCCACACCCCAAAGGACTGGCCACACTCCCATACATCAGGAGCATTTCTGAACTGACAGCCAGACTGCTGCGACCACTAGGACTCATAACAGCACACAAACCAACAGCCACTCTCGGACAACAACTCACCAGGACAAAGGACCCGATACCCAGCAGGAGCAAAACCAATGTAGTGTACAAAATCCAATGCAAGGACTGCACAAAACACTACATAGGACAAACAGGAAGACAGCTAACAATCCGTATCCATGAACACCAACTAGCCACGAAACGACACGACCAGCTATCCCTAGTAGCCACACACACCGATGACAAACAACACAAATTTGATTGGGACAACACCACTATTATAGGGCAAGCCAAACAGAGAACAGCCAGGGAATTCCTAGAGGCATGGCACTCATCCACAAGTTCTATCAACAGACATATCGAACTAGACGCTGTATACCGACCACTGCAGCGGACAGCAACTGACAACCGGAAGCGGCAGATTCAAACCAGTATAAATGCCAGAGGAATCGGCACAGAAGCGCTTCACAGGAGGCTCCCAAGCACTGAAGATGTCACCTAGAAAGGGGACGAAACGTTTGCAACAAAAACTCCCAGCTCGGCGAACAGAATCCCAACAACGAGCACCCAAGCTACAAATCTTCTCACAAACTTAGAATCAAGGGTTATCGGGAAAGTACGATAAAGTGGAGTTATGGGTTATTAGATCATCCATGATCTAATCGAACGGTGAACCCGACTCAATGAGCTGAATTGCCTATTTTGCTATACAGTCTAATGATCACAAAGTCATAATCACTTTGCCTGATTATGTGATTGTACCTACCTAAGTGACCTGTTATAAAATTTTTAAGTAGAGCTTCTTGCACTTCCCCAATGATAGACTATAAACTAACTGGCCCGTATTTTCTTGGTTTCTGTCTCTCTTCGTTTTTTGAATGATGGAGTTACATTCACCATCTGTAAAGTAAAAGACAAAGTTTGCCAAAAAAAAATGAAAATAAGTTTCTTTTTAGGAAAATTTCTTTTGAATATTAAAAGACAAGTTTACAAAGTAAGTGCTGGTCATCTAGAAAATGAATGTGGAATTAGTAAGGAAGGATAAAAAGATAGAGATGCATTATGTCTATCTTCACTCAAGAGGATGCAAGTAACATCCTGTAATAAGCTGCAAATCGGGAATTATACTGGAGGGAGGAATTCCAGAAAATTACACCTGGGAAATAACTCTGAGTAAATTGTTTGAACTGCAAGTTGACAAGTCCCCATGTCGTAATGGATTTCATCCCAGGGTCTTAAAAGAAGTAACTGGTAAAATTGTTAATGCGGTAGTTTTAATTCTTCAAAACTCATTAGATTTAGGGAAGTTTCCTTCAGCCTGGAAAATAACTAAAGTAACTCATTCATTCAAAATAGGAGGCAGAAAGCAAAAAAAAACTATAGACCAATTAGCTAAACATCTGGCAGATGTTACATCAGGGCACTTTATCTAGAATTTATCTATCAGGAAGAATGAATATGGTTTTCTGAAGGGAAATCATGTTTCATTAATTTTTTTTGGACTTCTTTGAAGAAGTAACTCGTGCTGTAGGTGAATGGGAACCTGTAGAAGAATGGGAACCTGTGAATGTATTATACTTAGACTTTGAGAAAGCATTTGATAAGGTGCAACGTTAATGGTTATTGTGGAAAGTAAAAGCTCATGGTGTAGGGGTAACATATTGGCATGCATAGAAGGTATTGGCTGGCTAACAGGAAGCAAAGAGCAGGAATAAATTACATTTTTCAGGCTGACAGAATGTCATAAGTGGTTTACCAATGCTGAGACCTCAAACCTTTGCAATTTATGTAAATGATTTGCATGAAGGAACTAAAGTACGTAGCTAAATTTGTTGATGACATAAATATTGTTTGGAGAATGAGTTATGAAGAGGATATAAGGAATCTACAAAGAGTTATCGATAGGTTAAGTGAATGGGCAAAGGTCTGGTAGTGCAATGTGGGAAAGTGAAATTTCCATTTTGGCAGAAAGAATAAAAAAGCATTTTTCTAAATGTGAGAGGTTACGGAGATCTGAGAAGCAGAGAGATCTGGATATCCTAGTGCATGAGTGCTGGTACAGCAAGTAATCAGGTAAGCTAATAGAATGTTACGTTTTATTGTGAGAGTAATTGAATGCAAGATGAGAGTTATGTTTCAGTAAAACAGGACATAGTGAGACCATACCGAAGCTACAGTACACAGTATTGGTCCTCTGACTCGCAGAAAGATGTTAATACGTCGGAACCCGTTCAGACAATGTTTACCAGATGAATATCTGGAATGAGTGGGTAGTTGGATGAGGAAACGCTAGACAGGCTAGCCCATTATCCTCTGATGTTTAGACAAGTCAGATGTGACAATTGAAATATGAGATCCTGAGGGGCCTTCACCTGGTGGATGTTACAAGGATAATGCCTGTTGTGGGATGATCTAGAACTAGGGATCATAGTTTTAAAATCCAAGGATACCCATCTAAGATAGTGATAAGGAAAATAAATCTCTGAGGGTTGTGAGTCTTTGGAATTCTCTTCCTCACTATACTGTCATCTCCTATCATTACATTCCTTTTTACTCTCCCTTGTTAAATGGCTTCCTGTACCATAGCACTGTGCTCAGTTAGCTCATCCACCCTGCAGTCTCATTCACATCCATACGAACTGAAAGAACCTCCAATCTGTTGAAAAAATGGAAAAGCTGAAGGAGTTGCCTCCTGCCTTCTTGTTTACTTTTGTGAGGTAAGGGATACTGCAGATTGTCAACTGGTCTGACTCTACCTGCTTTTATACACCAATGAAAAAAAACTCATCAAATAAATTGTAGATAGACTCTGTTTTGGTAAGTATCAATGGGAGATCAGTCTGTTACCAAACTGGGGAATTTCTATTTCATGTTGGACTGAACATTCATCCTTTTCTTTAATTTCATTCCTTCAAGTGTTGAAATTGTGACCTTTACAATTGTGTTGTAAGAGTTGTTATAGTTTCTTTCATCCTTGAAATCACTTAAATGAAATTGCTCAATTAAAATATGGGTTTTTAATTCAAATACCACAGTTTGCTGGAAGACTTTTCCTCATACCTTTTGCTTGTTCACTTTCTTCATGTAACAGAAGGCATCATATCATGTCTGATGTGCATAAAATATGGTCATACCCACTTGAAGACGTACAACAAGGGCAACTTAAATCTTAACCAAAACAACAAAAGAACTGCAGATGATGGAAATCAGAAACAAAATCAGTTCTGAAGAAGGGTCAATGTATGTTGACTCTGTTTCTCTCAGCAGGTGCTGCTGGACCTGGTGAGATTTTCCAGCAATTTTTGTGTTTGCAATTTAAATCTTACTGATCAAGCTACACTTGTGACAACTTTTGCTACTTCCTTGGGGTCTGATCTGGATATGTCCTGTGAAGACGTGGGTTCTGTCTCTTCTTTTTTTATATGGCTTTAGCTGTGACCTTGTATGGCAGTGACTTACATTTTAGTGCAGCTCACACAATATTAGAAGAGCTCTTAGTGCCCATCAATCCACTATAACCCCTGATGTAAATCATAGATTAGACAGTTACATACCTTCAACCAAATTCATGCAGATATCAATTAGTATGAATGGTACATTTTAGACTTCATTCTTGGCTAATTACCTTCAAGGTAATTTGGAAGATCTTGCATAAGTTATTCAATCAATGTGGAGATAAAATGCATGAGCGTATTTTTAAACACATTTTTGAATATTCTTCACAGGAACAATGTTAAATATATGCCTCAGTGAACTTTAATAAAATCTTGTGGTGGTATATTGATGGACAAATGAGCTACATGAGTCACAGTCTTAGATCTAGGAGCCATTTGGCACTGATTTGGAAAGAAATTTCTTCACTCAAATAGTTTGTCATACTCAGCCTTTGATTATCTCCAAATTAGAGATCAATAGGATTTTGAGTACTAAGAGTATTGAGGGACGTGAAGAATGTGGGGAAACAGAATAACGGGCAGAATTTTTCTTGAATGGCAGAGCTGGCTTGAAGGGCCAAATACTTTAATCCAGCTCCTATTTCTGATGATCTTCTCTTTCTATCCATTAAAGTGTAGTAAGTACAAGTAACTTGTTTTGCACTGGTGGAAGTATGAAACTCACTTTAGCTATCCTTGTTATTTCAAATGTGTTGCCTTGCACAATATCAAGGAGAAGCGTTTAAGTAAATTGTGAAAGTGCCAGCATTTTGGAGGACAAATTAGCATAACTGCACTAGCGTTACAGTTGCAATTTAACAGTAAAACTGTCTAATCCACACATGCGTTCAGGCCGTTGTGGATTTTGTCAGTGTTATTTTGTTCTATATGAACCTGGCAGCCATCCAAAGGGAGTCCAAGGCCTCATTTCAATATTGAGTGTTTATTTTGTGACCCATTTGTGAAATGCTTCACGTTTAACCAGTAGTTGCACTGCATAAACTCCAATTTGATTTGATTTATTTATTGTCACGTGTACCTAAGTACAGCAAAAAGCTTTGTTTGTGAACAGAACAGGCAGATCATAGGGCCAAATAAAAATTTAGACAGAGGCAAACGGGTTACATCACACAGGGCTAGGCAAGATTAACATTAGCAAGATGAGCATTAATTGAAGTGAGAGAATCTATACATCAGTCTGATAATAGCCGGAAAGAAGCTATTCCTGAACTTGCTGGTGTATGTGTTCAGGTTTCTGTATCATCTGCCTCATGGAAGAGTTATAGGAGAGCATTACTGAGCTGCAATGGGTCTTTTTTTTTGTTGTTGGCAGACTTCCTTGGCAACAAGCCTTGTAAATGGTATCCATGGATGGGAGGTTGGCTTCCGTGATGGTCTGGGCTGTACATACAACCTTCTGTAGTTTTTGACTGTCCTGGGTAGAGCAGCTGCTTTAGTAGGGCGTTATCCACCTGGACAGTATTCTTTCAATGGTATATCTGTAAAAGTTGGTGAGGGTCCTTATGGATATGCCAAATTTCCAGCAGAGATAGAAGATGTATTGTTGTGCCTCTTGACCTTTGCATCCACATGGGAAGTTCAGGGCAGGTTATCAGTTATCCTCATTCCTAGAAACTTGATGCTCCACTCTCTCAACCTCTGCTCTGTTGATGTAAAAGGGGGGGGGGGGGGGGGCATGTTGTCTCCTCCTTTCTTTCTGAAGTCAGTGATCAGTTTTTTTAGTTTTGCTGATATTAAGAGAAAGGTTGTTCTCATTGCACCATGACACCAAGACCTCTATCTCCTTCCTGTATTCTGACTCATCGTTGTTTGATATCCGTCCTACCATGATGGTGTTGCCAGCAAACCTGTAGATGGTGTTCATTCGGAATTTAGCAACACAGTCATAGGTATACAGGGGGTACAGTAGGGGGCTGAAAATGGGTGGGGAGTACCAGTGTTGAGTGTTATCATGAAGGAGGTGCTGTTGTTGATCTTCATTGGTAACAGTCTGTGGGTCAGCAAACTGAGGATTCAGATGCAGGAGGTGGAGACATGACTAAGGTCTGAGTTTTGTGATCAGTCTGGAAGGGATTATGGCATTGAAGGTGGAGCTGTAGTTGAGCAGGAGTCTGACGTAGGTGTCCTTATTATCCAGATGTTCCTGAGATGAGGGAAGGGCTAGGGAAACAGCATCTGCTGTAGACCAGTTATGCCTGTAGGTGACTTGCAGGGATTGAGGCAGGCAGGGAGACTGGAGTTGATGTAAGTCATGATCAGCCTCTCGAATCACTTCATGATTATGGAGTTCAGAGCTACTGAGCGGTACTCATTAAGGCACATTGTATGTGATTTCTTAGGTACTAAGTTGATGGTGGGATTCTTGAAGCAAGTGGGGACTTCGGCTTGTAGGAGGAAGAGGTTGAAGATGTCAGTGAATGTCTCCATCAGCTGGTCCACACAGGATCTAAGTACACAGCCGGGTCACTGTCTGGGCTTAATGCTTTCTTTGGGTTGGCTCGCAGGAAGACCGATCTGATGTCTGCAGCGGTGACGGAGGGAACAGGTGCACCCAGGGCTGTCAGGGTGGGTGATACCAGGCCACTGACTTTCTGCTCGAACTGAGCACAGAAAGCATTGACGCATCAGGGAGAGATGTGTTTTTGTTCGCTATCTTGCTGTGCTTCATTTTGTATCCTGTTATGCTGTTTAGGTTATCTTTTCAATTTCAGAGCCTATAAAAGGACTGCAGGGAATGCCTCTGCATTAATGGAGTCTCTGCTGGTCCAATGTTCTTCAAGCCCCTCAGACTTGAATCCAGATCAGTGACAGTGAGGTAGTAGCACAAATTGGAGAGTAGCAAATTGGCATCCAGCTTTGAGAAGTGTGATTAGCCCTGGCACCTCACTGGAATGATTAAATGGAGGCTAATGTCCACTTTCTGGTAAGCCTGAGGCCTTCTAATTTGGTTATGTGCTAGAAGTGCAACTTCAGTTAACTGTCAGAAAATAACTCAAATGCTAATCAAGTTGCCAACTGAATTCAATGGGTGGAACTTACAATGAAACTGCACAGATTTACCAATTCTGCAGAGTGATCCAGGATAATTGAAGTTGAGATTTGTATAAATAATTTACATTTATGTTAGCTCTTGAAAATGGAGGAAAAAGGATCATGAAGTAAGTTCCCTGTTTGCTTTTGAGAAATGTTTAGACCTTGACAGCTCATGAAATATATTTTTCACTGTTCTAATATCACAACTTCAGGCAGAGCTGGTAAGGAAAAAAATCTGCTGACACTTGAGATTTTTAGGGAGCTAATAGCCAGTTGTAATCAGCTTTAGCTCAATTAATATTTGATGTGCCTATAAAAGCCAAGATCAAACAAAACAGATGTAAACCATTGGCTTTACTCATTTAACAGAGAAGTCGTGAAAATGTTTTTTTCATTGAATGGCAGTTTTGGATTTTGTTCATGTTTGCAGTTTGTGACAGCTTGCATGCTAGATTGCTGATTATCTCCAATCAAAAAAGCTGAAAATTAGAAACTGGAAAATCTACGGTTTTCTAGGTTCAAAGTCTGAGCATTGAACTTTGGTCCTCAACTAAGGTTAAAACATGTCTCCTTAGTTGTGCATCAATGTTAATGAAAATGTGATTAACAATGACTTCAAGTATAAAATATTATAATTTAAGAGTCAGAAAATGGCTTTTGATGTTTCATTGCATCGATATATTGTCCTAGATTTCTCAGTTAATCATGTGTGAGATAACTGTATGGAATCCATAGATCCTTCAATGTTGCCACTCAATTTGATAGGTTGTTAAGAAGGCATATGGTGTGTTGGCTTTCATTAGCAGGAGGATTCATTTTAAGAGCCGTGAAGTTATGTTGCAATTCTATAGAGCTCTGGTTAAACCACATTTGGAGCATTGTTTTCAGTTCTGGTTGGCTCATTATAAGAAGGATGTGGAAGCTTTAGAGAGGATGTAGAGCAGAATTACCAGGATGCTGCCTGGACGGAAGGCATGTCTTATGAAGAAAGGTTGGGGGGGGCTAGGGCTTTTCTCATTGGAGTCAAGAATTATGAGAGGTGACTTGATAGAAGTGCACAAGATGATGAGAGGTATGGATAGAGGATAGCCAGAGGCTTTTTCCCAGGGCAGGAATGGCTGTCATGAGGGGGCATAATTTTCAGGTGATTGGAAGAAGGTGTAGGGGTATCAGAGGTATTTTCTTGATACAGAGAGTGATGGGTGCGTGGAATGCACTGCCAGTAGTGATAGTTGAATCAGATACATTAGGGACATGTAAGTGACCCTTGGGTATGCAAATAGATTAGTGTAAAATGTAGAGTATGGAGGTTAGTTTGATTTTAGACAAGGATAAAAGGTCGACATAACATCTAGAGCTGAAGGGCCTGCACTGTTTTATGTTATAGAATCACAGATGTACAGCATGGAAATAGACTGGTCCAACTTGTCCATGTCGACCAGATATCCCAATCCAATCTAGTTCCACCTGCCAGCACCCGGCCCATATCCCTCCAAACCCTTTTCTAATCATATACCGATCAAGATGTCTTTTAAATGTTGTAATTGTACAGACCTCCACCACTTCCTCTGACAGCTCATCCCACACACGCACTACCCTCTGTGTGAAAAAGTTGCCCCTTAGGTCTCTTTTTTTTTATATATCTTTCCCCTCTCACCCTAAACCTATGCCCTCTAGTTCTGAACTCCCCCACCCCAGGGGAAAGTCCTTGTCTATTTACCCTATCCATGCCCCTCATGATTATATAAACTTCTCTCAGGTCACCCCTCAGCCTCCGATGCTCCAGCATATTCAACCTCTCTCTGTAGCTCAAATCCTCCAATCCTGGCAACATCCTTACAAATCTTTTCTGAACACTTACAAGTTTCACAACATCCTTCTGATAGGAAGGAGACCAGAATTGCACGTAATGTCCCAGAAGTGGCCTAACCAATGTCCTGTACAGCTGCAACATGACCTCCCAATCCGTACTCAATCTGACCAACAAAGGAAAGCATACCAAATGTCTTCTTCATTATCTTATCTACCTGTGACTCTACTTTCAAGGAGCTATGAACCTGCACTCCAAGGTCTCTTTGTTCAGCAACACTCCTTATCACCTTACCATTTAGTGTATAAGTCCTGCTAAGATTTGCTTTCCCAAAGTGCAGCACTTTACATTGATCTAAATTAAACTCCATCTGCCACTCCTCAGCGCATTGGCTCATCTGATCAAGATCCTATTGTAATCCAAGGTAACCTTCTTCACTGTCCACTTCACTTCCAATTTTGGTGTCATCTGCAAACTTACTAACTATATCTCTTAAGCTCATGTGAAAATCACTTATATAAATGATGAAAAGTAGTGGACCGAGCACCGATCCTTATGGCACTCCACTGGTCACAGGCCTCCAATCTGAAAAACAACCTGCTACAATCAAAGAACATGAGTTTTTTCTGATTCTTCATTGCTGGTTTAAGGAAGTTTGTCATGCATTATTCCTGCTATATTGTAATTTCCCTCATCTCCCCACTTCCTTCACCACCATTTCTGCACACGTACACACATACTTTACATAGGGAGCTCTCTCTGGGACCTGAAATTTTAAACTATTAAGGCGTGATATTAATTGCACTGTTTTGTTCTTTCAGTATAAAGATGTGATTCAAAATCATTTCACTGTTACTGTATATTTCCTTGACCTGCTGTGGTTGGAGAAAGCAGGTCCCAAATACCTGCTCAAAGGCAGCTGCCCTAGCTAGCAACATTTGTCACCCATGAGTGAATAAAAGAAATCCTATCTGAAGTTACACTTAACAATGCTCAAAGGCCATTTTAATAAAAATGTACCAGAGATTAATCTTGAAATTGCCCAATGGATCAATTGAATCTGGATGAGTGAGTAAGTTTGGTTGTCACAAAACTTTCTCCCATTACTATGAATGATTAAGTAACTGAAATGCCAGCTTTCCTCAATTGGTATCACTCTTTGCTTGGAGTTTGTCAGTAGATTGTGGGTTCAATCTCAATCCAACACATGGATACCTGATTTAGGTTGGATCATAAGAATAAGAGAGCACAAGATTCCATTCATCTAGTTGAAATAAATAATTAATCCAAAATTACAACTACTGATCCAGTTATAAGTCATCGAGTTGTATATGATAGAAACAGACCCTTCGGTTTTATTCGTCCATGCCAACTAGGTTTCCTAAATTAATCTGTTCCCATTTGCCAGCATTTGGCCCCTATCCCTCTAAACTCTTCCTTGTCATGTACCCATCCAGATGACTTTTAAATGTAGTAATTGTACCAGCTTCCATTGCTTCCTCCGGCAGCTCATTCAATACATGCACCATTTATCTGCATGAAAACATTGCCCCTTAGATTCATTTAAATCTTTCTCCTCTCACCTTAAACCTATGCCCTCAGTTTTGAACTCCCCTGTGCTGGAGAAAAGACCTTGTCTATTTACCCTATCCATGCCCCTCAATGGTTTTATAAATTTCTATATGGTCACCCCTCAGTCTCTGATGCTCCAGGAAAAATAGCTCCAGCCTATTCACCCTATAACTCAAACCCTCCAAATTGGTCAACATCCTTGTAAATCTTTTCTGAATCCTTTCAAGTTTCACAACATCCTTCCTACAGGACGGAGACCAGAATTGAACACAGTTTTCCAAAAGTGACCTAAACAATTAAAATGTCCCAGTTCACTACTCTAAAAACAGAAAGAGTTATTAAGGTATCCTGGCCAACAATATTTTCTCAATTAATGCTATCAACTGACCAAATATAATTTTAAGACGTTGTTTTGCACAACACACTTGGCATTGGTTTTCGTCCTTTACCCTACCCAAATGTCTAATATTCAATGATATCTTAGAGCATGAATGATTGCAATTATTTAGCTGTTGAAACCTCACAGCAAAGCTTGATACTACATTCACCAGGTATGCATACACACTCTCTTTCTGCTGGAGGACTATCCATAAGATGTTATGTTTTATTATTCTGTGATGGTCTTCTTATCGAGACATAAGGCAGGGACTATAACCCTGGTTGCTTTTTAATCTGGCTGCCCAGAAGCCAGTAACAGTTTCTATCATGATCTCATCACAACTTGCCTAACAGAACAAGTTTGTTTTTAATAATTGAGGCATCAAGGAGACATTTTGAATACTTTAAAGTGTCATTTAGGAGTTGTCCAAATGTATTATTGCATCTAACTTTCTACCAATTAGCACAAATAATTGAAATTGTACAACAAGTACACATATATGTAATTGTGTGTATCATTTTAACTGTCAACATGCTGTAATTTGTATTTTGAATGAAATGATTGGGGCGGCACTGGTTAGCACTGCTGCCTCACAGCAACAGGGTCCCAGGTTCGATTCCAGCCTCGGGCGACTGTGTGGAGTTTGCACATTCTCCCTGTGTCTGCGTGGGTTTCCTCCAGGTACTCTAGTTTCCTCCCACAGTCCAAAAAAAACATGCAGGTCAGATGAATTGGCCATGCTAAATTGCCCATAGGGATAGGTGCATTAGTCAGAGGGAAATGGGTCTGCGTGGGTTACTCGGAGGATCGGTGTGGACTGGTTGGGCCAAAGGTCCTGTTTCCACACTGTAGGAAATCTAATCTAGTCTAATCAGCACTTAGAGTAAGTTAGAGCTATAGTGATAACAAGAATGCTGATGAGAGAAAATGTATTTGAAGTCTCAATTTCAATTTGTGTAGCTCAAATATTCATTTATACCAGATAAGTTCTCTCATGAAAATCTCTCTCATTAAGACAATTAAACTGTGATATAGCTCTTCTGATTTATCATTAGAAGCTTTGTAGAAATGGAAGAGTTTATCAATGGTGTTAACTGAAATCAGTCAATGCAAAGTATTAATGATAATTGGCAATGAACTGTACATCACCTTTCTGGATTTTCTTCAAGTAACCATTGATATTTCAGAATAATGGTATCATGAGAGCTCCATTTTATATAGAAAATTGTGTCTGGATGTTGCTGAGTCACATTTGCATGAAAATCCTTTCCAGTGTGCTCAGTTCCACATGAGAATATTCCTGACTGTCATCTTGCCTATCTGCAGACTGTTCATAACGATGACCCTGAACTCCATGCAGGAGGGCGATTAATACTCGTATAAAGAACAAATATGCTGATCTTGTATTCAGCCAGTGCTCATGACTTCACAATCATTTATAACTTAATTAATATTTTAATATTATATTATCTGTTAAGTTGAATTAATAGGTGATTGTTCCATTATTGGGCATTCTGCAATGTATTAACATATTATCTGATGTTAGTCCTGCTCATACTTCGATCATCTTTTGGCTAAAGGCATACAATGAATTAAGATCTTTTTTTTACTGTACAATTTTTTAAAGTACACAAAAATATTGCAAGTTAGCTTAAAAACACAGAAGTGATTTTGATTCTAAAAGGGAACTAAGTGGTATTATGAAGGTCCTAAATAAGTAACTTCCATGGTTGTAAACAAGCAGCGTAACATTCACATAGTAAAGTGGAGTCAGTTAGCCCTGTTTGGCGGGATGGCTGATTTGCAATTCAGAGTGATGCCAACAGTGTGAGTTCAGTTCCTGCTGAAGTTAATATGAAGGACCCTCCTTCTCAAGTACTCCCCTTGCCTGAGGTATGGTGACCCTTAGGTTAATCCACCACCAGCTCTCTCTCTCTCTCTCTCTCTCTCTCTCTCTCGTCTATTTGGATTATGGCGACTTCAACATGAAAATACCAAAGCTCTTGTGCACAAGGCAATCTTTAACACTTCACAAATCAAGTTGGATGTATTTCTGAGGGGCTATACAGAAAGCTTAAATATTTAGATCCATTTTGCAGTAGCAGTCTGATTGCTGGAGATGCATTGTTGCATTTTCTATTTTCCCAAATAGGAATTGATTACTTTGAAAACTGTTCATGGCCTCATTGCAGACTTCCTTAGCCAACTCATTAATTTTGGAAATGTGGTTGATTTTTTTTTAGCAATTAAAAACAAAACTGTGATTTGATTCAGACATTTACATAATATTTTACATCCTGTGTGAGACAACAACGAGAGATTTCATATGTTTACGGTATCAGTAATTTGACTTACAGTCCAAGAAAACCTTGGCCTAAGAGTCTAATTTATAGTCCAAAAACCAACCTGGGCCTGATTTTATACTTTTATGGTGTTTAAAGCTGCATTAGGTGGCAGGTTGAAGTACAAGGGTAGTACACTGACAAAATAAACCTATCTTGAGGCCAGATTTGATTTGATTTTGGCTATTTCGGGGAGTGAGGTGCAATGCATCTACAGCATCGTATCATTTGTTTTCACTTTTTATTCTGATTAATGTTTTTCTCGACTCTTTAATTTAAAGCTCAACATCACCAATTTGTCATCTAACTTGCCTTTATGAAGATATTTTAAATTTAAAGGAAAATGACAATTCAAAAAGTTAAATGATGTGGACAGACATTCATTATCTCCATAGGACAGAGACTATGTATTCTGTATGGTATACCAAATGTGATTTTGGCACTTAACTCCAGCAGAAGTGACACCAACGTTCAGTTGTCATGAAGGCTTTGTGCCAGTTTGGATAATAAAGCAACAAAATACTAGCAGCTGGAGCAAGGGAACTTGAGTACAATAAATCTTAAATTACTCCATTCAAATCATTCTATAAAATTAGGCCCTCATTGTACATTTGTGTCGAAGTTGTATTATGACAGCATGATATAATCATAAATGTCCTTTTTCCATTTTTCTTTTATCATTTCCTTCCATAGAAAGTATCCTGCCAACTATTCCAAACCCTATTCAAGGTCAGTATGGATTAGTGATGATTCTAGTCATTACTATTAGCCTAATTAGAAATATTTTTAGCAGGACTTTTATCATAGAATATTAACATACCAAATATATATATATATTAGTAAATACTGATTGCTGTTGGTAGAATGAAGCAACTGTGATAATTTACAATATCCAGAGCTCTTACAATAAAGGGCATGGTGATAACCTTGTTTTCTTTAACAGCAATCAATATTTGATTTATTATACTCTTGGGCTGTGAAAATTACATACTTGTATATTAAGAAGTGTTAGTACAGGGCAGTCTATTGAAAATCTCCACTGCTATTTTACATTTGCCAATAAATTTTCAGTGGAGTACAAATTTGATGTTTTGTACATACAAATCATGTACTATTGCATTTATAAACCCAATGAGCCACACTATGATACTACTTGCTGTGCACCACAGCTGTTCCTTGCTTTATCAATAATGATGCCATCTGTTCTATCCCCAATATTATAAGGCACTAACTAGTTTCTAGTGATATTGCTTGTGGATAATTTGGCCTGGGAGTTTTGCAGTGAGGCTCCGTAGATAAGGTAGCCTTTTGGCTCATAAAGTTGGTGATCCTATTGGAAAGTATCTCAATGAAAACATTCTGGGGATTTCTATAGCCATAGTCTGAGGGCAGTTGGGACTAATGGCTGGCCAATGTTTCTGAACATTGACATGATGGCTGATGGCTTCCTCCCTTTATCCTTGGACAGGTATTAGATTATCAAGGTCCATAAAAGAAGTAAAGAATCCACCCAGCTATCTTATATCTTGTTTGAAATATCAGAAGCATATAGAATATAAATAATGATTTATAGTCTCATTGCATCTTTCCTTAACATTAGAAGATTTTTTTTGTAAAAACAATTGTATTAATTTGGAACACATTTTTTAAACTTGAATCACCCCCCACCTATGTCTCCAATACTGGAGATTAGAAAGAAGAGTTACAAAGGTACTATTATTCACAACAATTTACTATAATCTCTGCTGCATCGAACATCTATAGATCAAAGTAAGTGGCATCACATTTTGGCTTTTTGTAGGTCTTACCGATGAAATAAGTAATGACAGGTTCTAAATCTTGTTTCACGAAGCATTTAAAACTTTACACAGAAAGCATACTATTAAGTAGGGTCAATTCTGCTAATTACTTCCTTTAAAATGTAAGACTGCAATGAGCACCATGTTGAATGCCATCTTTCAAGGTGAATGAGTCATTTGACTGAACGCTTTCATTCAAATGAAGAGTTTTGTATAGTCTTTATTCATGTCCTCACACACAGGTGTGAAGATTTATTATAAAAAGCAATCACAGGTCTCAGTAGTTCAAAGTCATGAACCACATATGATGTTTTCCTAACCTAGCTGCAGATCTCTGTCAGTGGAGAGATTATGGTAGAATGGTTACAGTTTGCTGTTATAACATGCGAGTCCTGCTGAGCCAAAATTGATGCCTGGAGCAGGTACTTGTGAAAGCTTTAGTAGCAATTGACTTAGTCAGTTTTTCATTGAAATTCTAGCCCAAGGGTGTAATAAAGACTTTGGCTGTTCACTGAAACCACTGTTAGTAGTCCATTCACAGGTGGGTTACTTTGGATGTCTTTCAGTCTGTTGTTTAGATAACCCCTTTAGTTCAGAAAAAAGTTACAAAAAGATTTATTTGTTCCAGTGAATGCTATTTAGTTCTTGGATTTTATCTATTATTCAATATATACTAAATTATGAAATGTTGCTATAATATGATGGACATGAAATCAGACATCCATGCATCCCACAGTCATTCGAATGATTTCCTTACGTAGAGATGAATAGTTTTAGTATGTGGTATAATGAACACTTATTGACTTGAAACCGTAGCTTTATTTCTCTGTTCATGATCATGAGTGCTGCCTAACCAGCTGAGTATTTTCAGCATTTTGTTTTGTTATTATTTCTTCACCCTAAGCTGTAATATTGCTTATCAGAGGTTTTACTTGTATTCGCAATACTTACCAGTCTTATTTTTTTTGCCCAAATTAATGAGGTTTGTAAAACAAATTTGAGCTGACAGGGAGAGAGTAAGACCGAAGAGTGGAAATAATAGCAGGAGTCAGCTGCATAGACTAACATAGACTTACTCTATAGGATTTATCTCCAAGGGTCAAGAATAAGAAGGAAAGTCAGCTAAGATTCCAGCACATCCAAAGTTCAGTCTTTAGGTTCTCAGAAAAACACTTTGCACCTGAAGCAGATATGAAAACATGGGATAGAGCTTCTACTTGCCTCTAAGCTTTTCCTCTTTTCTATGCTATTCTGTTTTTTTCTTTTCCTCACAAACTACTCTGAGTATCACCTCTCCTGATAAAGAAACTGGCATTGACTGCCCTACAGACAAGTTAATGCTTCTTACCAGTTGTTAATTGTTGCTTTCCTCTTTTAATAGATTATTTTATTTCCATTAGATGCTCCAAATATGAAGTCTGGATAATAGCTTATCAATGCACCAGACTGATTGATTTTTTTTTTACAAACCTCAGACTACACCAGACTGAGGTGGATTGGGCTGCTTTGGCCCCTGAACAGAAGCTAAGTGTGCTACTACTTCTGCCTGCTGATAGATTTTCAGCTCAGCCTTAACCTACTATTGTTCCAAATCTTGAGCATTTATCAGACGCAAAACTGCCCACCAGCCATTTTCCACTTAAAAGTGGTGTAATTTTGCTGACGATAAGATGGTGAAAAGGCATGTTGCACAATTTATTTGTATGGTTTCTTAGGCTATGTGGAAATAATCTACACAGTAGTCACAAAGGTGCCAGCTGATTATAGCAAGAAAATACAACGTATTTACACAAAATCTAAAGGGCTTTTGCTTAAAAAGAAGACAATGTAAGTCAATCTCTGTAAACAGTCTCACTAATTCTCCACATATTTGAATATAACAGCATGTATTACTGCTGTCAGGTACGATAATGTCGAACCAAAGCTGTCCTCTTCTTTTCCTTTTTTTAATAATTAGGTTGTGTTGGTTTATAGCTGCAACTGTAGTATTCCCATTTCATTCTCTACTTCAATTATTCTTGACATGATGTTTGATATTTATTAGCTGCTTATATTCTTTGAGAAAAACAAATCTTGATGAGGGATTGCGTGTATTTGCAGTCTAATGCTAGTTTTTAGTATAACAAAAAGTCCGTATAAGCAAATGGCTAAACAATGGAGTTCAGCCTGTCACCTAACATTGATGAAGTCTGTGGTTAATTTATGTTCTTGCCCATTGCAAAGAAAAGGGAATCAGAATTTGGGAATGGCAGGGAGCATTTCATATCTTGTGGGGCTGACTCAGATTCCTCATGAGCAGGATTTTGGGGATTGGTGCAAGGGAAGAGGTCATAGACCTCATGGGGTTGGTCAAGATTGGAGGGAGATCAGAGGGGATGCAAATGCTGCCCTTGGAGAGGGTTGTGGGAATTGTTAGAAAGGCAACTGCTTTGGGACAAGTACACAGGTGGACAGGAACTTACCTCCTGGATCCAGCAGCCATTACCTCCTGGCAGCTACATATTTTCTTGAGGCTTGTGAGATGTGGTTGGTTGGAATTATATTGAAAAAAAATCATGCAGCCTTATGATAATATTTGAGTTGTTAACCCATTTCACAGGGACAGGTTGTGTTGTCCTCTTCTACATCCTGTCTTTGCTAAATGCGGTCAAGACTCAGATTTTCCAAACTAAATGCCCACTTGATCCAAACATACTTACTTTTTGAGGGTTGTAATTCCCTCCCATGTCAGGATATTGTGTGGGATGGAAGGGCAGTATGTTGCCTCAGTTTCACATTCATGACAATAAAGCAACTGTGCACAGATGCACACGTTGTTGGATCAGCACTTAGAGAGAAAGCAGAAATGAAATTATCATGCTTACTTGCATTACATGGAAAAGGAGTATCTGTGTTCAATTCATTGGGAGTATGGGAGCCTGATTTTTTTTTAGATTAGATTACTTAGAGTGGAAACAGGCCCTTCGGCCCAACAAGTCCACACCGACCCGCCGAAGCGCAACCTAACCAGACCCATTCCCTTACATTTGCGCCTGCCCCTAACACTATGGGCAATTTAGCTTGACCAATTCACCTAACCTGCATATTTTTAGACTGTGGGGAGGAAACCGGAGCACCCGGAGGAAACCCACGCAGACACTGGGAGAATGTGCAAACTCCACACAGTCAGTCGCCTGAGGCGGGAATTGAACCGGGTCTCTGGTGCTGTGAGGCAGCAGTGCTAATCACTGTGCCACTGTGTACATTGTTAAACCAATTTTATTGTGTCCACACCTACAAATCTGCTCACAACCCACTGAAATATATAATACTGCACAATCCCTTTCAATGTATCATTATTTAAGCTCAAGTGGATGGGTGGGAGAGAGAAGAAAGCTACAAAGTGGCAGAGAGCATAAAATGGTGCACAAATACCAGAATGGAATCAATCAATCTTATTTATCACCATCTAGTGTTTTATTTTTATACTTTTGAAAACTCTAAAATACATTCGGTTACCAAATGCAGAGGGTGTTCAAATGTTTAGATACTCAGCCAAATGTGTTTATGGATGGAAAAGGTGAAATCTACAGAAAGATGCTCAAAAGATCCGTTTAACACAGCCAGTGTCCTTTGATCACATGACAAGTGGAAATGAACATGAATAACCAACATTTTTTTTTGCTGATATTACAGAAGCTTCTGTTTTCTCATTGCTCTGCACTGCTGTTATTGAGCCACAGGCTGTCAGAAACAACTGTTTACGAGTCATTGGTAGTGAGGGCAAATGGGGTAGGAAATTAAATTGGATTCAGACTGCAGCTGATGCTTTTGCGATTAAAACAATCCATTAAACCAGATTGAATTGATCATGTTGGTAAATGCTCTGTATGAAGAGTCTCAAATAAAGTTAAATTTCGCAGGAATAGATATTTGGAGTAGATTTTGTAGTCAGCAGCAAAGGAACGACATTCAACACTAACCTTGCAGAAGCTATTTATAACCATTTAGCAGGCTCAGGAGCAAAAAATTTCCTATTTTCCAATGTCATTTCCAATTTGTGGCCTTAAACAAGTGGTCTGTAGTAGCCAGCAACAGTTCAGTGAGGTGGATCAGCTAATCAGATTGGAAAAAAAAATGTCACAGACCAGCAGAACGGGAAATAAAGGAAATGGTTATAAATTAAATTTAAAGCATTAGACCAAAAGTGAAATAAAGTTTGGGTCCACACTCGGGACTGAAGGAAAAGCTTAGATGTCAGAACAGAAATATTTTTGAAAATTGGTTTGTCACATTGTGGATTATTGTTCTGAGATTCCACACTTATAAAATTTAGTTTTAATTTCCTGGACCAAAGACATTATTCAACAGCAATGATACATAGTACATAGTTTAAAATCGTATTTAATTTTGATTGAAGATGGCTGAACTTTTTAATTGATTTTACAGCCAGAATATTATGTTTATAACAAACAAGTGACTGTTAATATTTTCATTTGTGATGCCTGTAACAAGGAGTATCTCAAGGTATCGCTAACAAAAACTTCAGATTTCCTCATCTAGATATGACTGTACAGACACCAGGAATTTGATTCAGTGTGGGGGGCCTGTGAGTCCTATGTCCAGATAATTTCCTGAACTGGACATGGTGTCAAGACTGCCCACATGATGCTATATTCAAAGCTAAATAACCAAGCTGGGCCAGCAGCAAAACTCAATGTCCAATCAACCTGCCAACATTGTCAGGAGGTAGAAGTTGATCGTTGTGCACAGTCCCCAAAAACAATTGGCAGCCACAATGACAACAGAGAGCCATCAGCCTCATGATGCAGAGACAACCAACTACAATGCCTGACTTTCTCTTCAAAAGAAACATGACTTAATTGCTCCTGCATTGCACCCAGCAACTGCGCACTCATGATGCCAGACTATCTGGCTTTGCCAGCCTGCAATTTGAAAATCACCTTCTAGAACTCCACCGTTAATTAGCAAGCTGGGAACAACCAGGTTCCTGAATAAACCCCCATCCTCCATCTATAAGCCTCAAATACACCCTAAATTATTCTCATTTTGTAAATAGCATGATGTCCCTGAGGTATTGAGACATTGACATTACCATCTGGGAGCATTATTTCTAAAGCATTCCCATGGTCCTTCTCATTCACAGAATGAATTCAAAAACTATTTGAAAACAGAGGCTAAGGAGTTGCTAACAGCTTTACATAGTAGTACTGGAGATATTGACAGTTGCCATTATGATGAGGGGAAATTCCAGGCTGATCAGTTCGCCATTCTCAAACCCACTTTTGAATTTTTTATTTTGCATATAACACAAATGTTGGAATATTGACTCTGCATTCACAGAAACTGCACTTTCAATGTAATTATTTCTTAATGTGTCAAAGGTCTAGAATTCAGGTTGTTCTTGAATTGTGAGTTGTTTCTTAATTCAGATGATTCAAGGTTAGCATTTCTGCTTTCTCAAATTCAAGGCTTAGCAGCAGAAGGAATTATGTAGGTACCAGTGCTCAGACAAAAGCTAACCTCTCTGTTTTGGGAGATATCTGTTCCTTGGTGGAAGCCCACATCAGTAGCTTGGTCAATAACTAAAATAGTCCAAAGAGTATTCAAAATGATATTTCATTTTAAAAAAAAATAACTATTTTTATTTCATTCTTTGATACATTAAAGAAAGACTAATTTACTTTTGTAATGACACCTACCAAAGGCTGTAATTAGAAAATAAATTTTAATTACTCAAAATCAAGGAGAATCAAAGCTACTTGAGTCTTCATGTTTCACTGGCTGGATGGCACGCGGCGAATACCTGTAGAATGGGTAATTTAGGGAGGAGGCATGTGGCCATTGCTGCCTTCTTGTAACAAGGTCTATTGGACATCTAACCAAGCAGTATCACAGGTCTCAGCCTTTCAATCACAAATTCAACATTAACTTATTCCAATATCTTTGAGTCTAACATGGTGCTGGACCTGAGCAATACCGCTGCCTTAGCTGTGACTTTGGGGTTCATGTTGTAAGGTAAATTGACAAAGTCCTCCTGACACTGATGAAAAAAATGAGTCACCTGAACATTTGTTTGATCATCATACAATTGCTGCCAACAGAGACTATTCATGCTGAAGGTGGGTTCAACTCATTTACAAAAGGTTAATTATCAGTTGTTACATCAATGGACAACATGTTCTGTAGCACCTCTGTGATATGACAATAATCTGTTTTCTCAGCAGTGCAGACCCAGAGAAACATATTTATTTCTTTTGTGGGTACAGCGAAATTTAAACTCTATCCACAGATCATTACTATTCCATCACATAAAACAAACCTTTGCTCCTGTTAGTTTTCCAAGTGCACTGCCTATGTTAAATTATACTTCATAGCAACTTATAAAAGACATTTACCTAATGAAACATCAGAAATATTTATTGGAACACAATGAAACAAAGTGTGGCACAAAGCCACATCAGGAACTATTAGATCAGAGGACTAAAAGCTTGGTCAAAAAAGGAGGCTTAAATAAGTATTTTAAAGGAGGAAAAAAAGGTTTTGGGGTTCAAAGGCTAGGGCAGGATGTTAACATTCAGAGGACACCCCTTTATCTGCTATCAATGCCTCTGATTGTACCCAGATTGAGAAAATTGGAGGAAAACAACCTGAGCCCCTGCCCTGCCACACTGGAACTCAGCAGATAGGTCTCCCGGTTTTGAAACTTACCACCTTTGACAACCTCTCGGGAGGCAGGTGATGTGGGAAATGATGAATCGAGTCCATTGATTGACTACTTAAAGTCATTAATTGGTGTGAGTTGAGAAAGTTGAACATGGACCTTCTCAATTTGCAGCATTTAATTGCAGAGTTGGTGAGTTTCTCTTCCAGGAAATCTCACTCAATGTGCTCATCTTCTCACCACCTCACTTGCTACATCTGGGGCTGTTTCAGCCTTTGCCTTAATTTTTGAATATCTGGTTGAACTCATACGGTTTTCCTTGATAGTCCTTTCACTTGCTGTGTGGTGGCAAATACTGCCACCTGCTGCTAGCATTCATGTACTGACTTTCTTTGAAAGAGGTGGGGGGGGGGGGGAAATGTATTACAATATTATATCCTTATGCGGCTCTTTCACGAAGATCCTGAAAATTGTAGATGATAGTTTAATGGATTCTGGTCACATTCCTATTCATTATCCATTAGTAATTACAAGCAGTGAGTGTTGAAAGACTGTTCCATTTCGAAAGACATCACTGCAGTGGATCTTGTCTCCAACATGACAAGCACATATGCATTTTACATATATTTTGCTTGTTTGCAAACACATATTGCAATAATGTTATTTGCACCAAAATATCTTCATGTCACCTGTTCAGCATCACTGATTCTCCTTTCTAAAAGAAACTGAAAATATTTACCAAACACTTCTATTAGGAGAGGATGCTATTATGTCTAAGAATCACTGACACATAAACAGAGAAGATCCCTTTTATTGCATTCGAAGGTAGTTTGTAACATGTACACAGCACATGCATAATATGAAGTAAATTTATTATGAAGAAGAAGACTGTTCGACTCATTAACCTGGTGCCAGTGCTAGTTCTGTAATTGGTGCTGTGACGATTTACTCTAACTGCATGTCTTTTTCTTATTGGCAGAATGTGATGTGTTGAGTCCTGCAAGGGTGTGTGCTGAGGTTGTCAGCTTTTTACACTTTATACCAATGACTTACCTGAGTGGAGAGAAGGCATGGTAACTAACTTTGCAGGTAACGTCAATAAAAGTTGGAAAACATGTTGTGAAGGGTACCTAAAGTGGTTGCAGATGGATATGAAAGATTGGTTTATGGGCAAGAATCTGGCAGATGGAATACAATGTGGGAAAATGTGAAGGTTTCCTTGGCAGGTTTAATGAAAAAGCAGAATGTTAGCTAAGTGAAGAACAACTGCAGAATTTCAAGTTTCAGGAGGCGCTAGATGTCTTCGAGTATGTGAGTCACCAAAGTTAGCATGAAGGTAACTAAGTAATTCAGAAGGCTATGGAATTGTTTTCTTTATTACAAAGTACGGCTATTACACTCTGGTTGGAGAGGGCATTAATGAGATAACATCTTAAACAGTGTGTGTAGTTTCAGTATATAAGGAAGGATGTTAATGCTTTGGAAGCAGTTCTGAGGAGGTTTATTAGATTGAGACCTGGAGTGAGAGGGTTGCTTTGATCTGTTTGGCTTTGTTTTCACTGTAATTTAGAGTGGAGGGTGACTTGGTTGAAGTTGACCATTAGATTTAGGAGGGGAATTAGGCCATTCAGCCCTTCAAGAAATCTCTAGTATTTGATCATAGCTGATATGTTTCTTAACCCCATTCTTCTGTCTTCCCCCCCCCCCCCCCCCGTTACTCTTGATCTCCTTATCAATTGAGAACCTATTTAACCCTGTCTTTAATGAACTCAATGACTTGGCCCTGCAGCCTTCTGCAGCAATAAGTTTCACAGATTCACCACACTCTAACTGAAGAAATTCCTCCTTGTCTTAGTGTGAAGGGAACTACCCCTTAGAACTGAGGCTGTGTTGTCAGGTCCCACTCTCTCCTTCTAATGGAAACACCTTCTGAATGTTGACTGTATCTAGAATGCTCAATATTCTTTAGGTTTTAATAAGATCCCGCCTCCTAAACTCCATTGAATACAGACCCAAATTCCTTAACCACTTCTCACATGAGAAGCCCCCGGAACGGTTCTTGTAAACCTCCTCTGAGCTCCCTCCAAGGTCAGCATATCCTTTCTTAGGCACAGGGCCCAAGCTGCTCACAATAATCTAAGTGCAGTCTGATCAGAGCTTTGTACAGCCTCAGCAGCACATCTCTGCTCTTGTTTTCTCACCCTCTCGAAATGAATGCTGATGTTGCATTTGCCTTCCTAACTGCCAAATGAGCCTGCATGTGAACTTTAAGTGAACTCTGAAATAAAACTCCTGTGGCATTTCGTGCTTCAGATTTTTGAAGCGTTTCCCCACTTAGAAAATAGTCTATGTTTCTATTTTTCCCACCAAAATGCACAATGTCCCATTTTCCAGTAATGTGTATTACGCCTGCCACTTCCTTTCATATTCTTCTGCAGCCTCCTGGCTACCTCAACACTATCTATATCTCCACCTATCTTTGTCTCATTTGCAAACTTGGCAATGATGCCCTCAGTTCCTTTGTGCAGCTCATTACTGTATAACATGAATAATTGTGTTCCCAACACTAACTCTTGTGAAACCCCACTAGTCACCAGATGCTATCCTGAAAAAGACTTTTTTTTTAACCTCACTCTCTGCCTCCTGCCAGTCAGCCAATCCTTATGTAGGCCAGTACCTTGCTCCGAACAGCATGGACTCTTATCTTTTTTCAACAGCCTGCTGTGCAGCTCGTTGCAAAAGATTTTCTAGAAATCCAAATAGATCACATCCAGTAGCTCTCCTTTGTCTGACTTGCTTGTTACTTCAAAGAATTGTGACAGATTTGTCAGGCATGACTCCCACTTGATAAAACCTTATTTTATCATGCACTTCCAAGCATTGTGCAATCTCTTTAGTAATGTACAGTAAACTTTTATCAATGACAGAGGTTAGACTTAACTGGCCTATAGTTTCCTTTCTTCTACCTGCTCCCTTTTTAAACAGGGGTGTTACATTATCCATTTTCCACTCCTCTGGGACCCTGCCTGACACCAGTGACTCCTGAAAGATCACCACCAGTGCCTCTACAATCTCCTGTTATTTCCTTCAGAACTCTGGGATTCAGTCCATCTGGTCTGCGTGATTTTTCCACCTTTACACCTTTCTCCTGAGTGGTGGATGTATACAAGATCCTGAAAGTTCTTGATGAGGTAGATGTGGAAATATTGTTTATTCTTGTCAATGAGTCCAGAGCTGGGGATTTCATTTCAAAATTAGGGGCCTCCCTTTTAGTACATGGATGTTTTCTCTTCGAGGGTTATGCTTCAGACAGTGGTGAAGGAGGAGTAACTGAATAATTTTAAGGAGTTGGTGGATAGATTCATTTTAGGCAAGGAGATCAAATGTTATACAGCCAGCTGGGAATGTGATTTTTAAAACATAAATAGTTCATTGTTGGAAGAAAGATGTCAGAGTAGTTATAGATGAGCTTCAAGTGGATGTGTGTGGATGATGCAAGACAGATGGATGTTTCATGCTATGATAGCAGTTCTTCTACAGGAGGAACTACAAGCAGCAGCAGAAGTTCTGTGTAGTACTCAAAGCGTGAATAATTATTGTTCTGTGTTCTCTTATTTTCTGTATAAACTACAATGACTATTTATACATGTGATGTGTTAGGCCATATGTAAAAGTTTACATACAACCATATTAAGAATACAGTAATTAATTGATTTATAATTTCCTGGCTTATCCATTATCCCTTTTCTAACAGGGATGTCTGACACTGTCTAGTCCACTGAGACATTTCACTGTTTGGAAAACTTGTTTGATGTTCAATTGTCTCCTCTCTGCAAGGAGTGAATTTAGAGTCTAATTACAAATTTAATTTAAAATTCCTTTAAGTTTACAGTGGACTCTTCAACATTTTTCCCAGATACTCAAAAGTCTCATTTTCACCTCCTTGAGTAATATCAGAAGCAAAACACCTACTAACTATTTCTAATGCAATCTTACATCTGACTCCAAGATAAATTTACCCTTCTTTAATTATCCTTTCACTTTTTATGTTTTCATAGTATCTTAGTGTGATATTAGTATCTACAGTATGTTTGCACCACAATAGAGCAGTCAGTACTTGATCATATGACACAAAGGAATGGATATGTAAGAGAATGGTCAAATTTATTACAGCAGTTTAAAAATAAAATCAAGTTTATTGGTGATATAGAGGAAATATTTATGGGTTAACTGTCACAGGTGCATCAAGAATACAACAATAATACACGGAATGATAGACTGGGCCACACATCCTCTGCAAGTGGCATTGTGTTTGCTGTAGGTTGCATTTTTCCCTGGCATTTTCCACACAGCAGGCAGTAAACAAAGCAAAACGGGAACGTCAAGCACCAGAAGGAGCTGAATTAAAAAAATAAGGTTCACTGATGAAGAAAATGATAATTACTTTCTACATGGCTCTGTTAAAGGAGTGGGCTCATTAATTACACGAGTACTAACTCCAATTCAAAAGTAGTGCTTACAGATGAGCAAATCAGCAACCAAACAAATGGAAAACAACGTCTAACATTAGCAGAATATTTACCAACAATAGGAAGTTAAATGGAACAAATTGCTTGGATTTTCCATTGACCAGATCGGTGTTTCTGAAAAGTAGATGGGAGATGCACATGGGGATCCTGTGGAATCTCCATTATCACAAGAGGAATTACCTCAAAAGTGTAGATTCTGCTCCTGAATGTCCTTCAACCCTCCCAAATAATCCATATGAATAAGATAATTTGGAATGTTCTGCTACAGATAAGTAAATAGTCAGTCAGAGAAAGTTAGACTAGTATCAGGTGTAACTCTTACATGGCTATTTAACAGACTCCCAACTTAGCACTCTCAAACTTAGCATACACATCGTCAATGACACCTCCATCAGACCCCTTGCTCCTGTGCGCGCACACACCAGTCCTGTCCAGCCCCAAACACACCCTTTACCCTGTGCTGGACGTGGGGGCGGACACATTGTTTCCCTTCCCCTGACTGATCTGCATTGCAGGAGACCTGTCAGAACTTAGGCACAGCTCTGCATTTTTGAAGGAATGCTGATCAAAATGTCCAGTCCAAAGTATGGAGCTGGCTCTCTTTTTTTTGTCTTTTTTTCAAAAGTGGCAATCTGTGTATAATTGCCAGTCCTCAGAAAATCTGACCCAATTTGTTTTGAAATTTCAGCATTCAGTACATGTGTATAAAGTCATGGAAAATAAATACTCCCGATTGGTACTGGTTCCAAACTTTATAAGCTCTGTTATAGCAAGAATCACCTTTCTTGACATATTTTCATATCCTGACAAATAATGACGAAGGTGCATATATTCTAACTCTTGCAGATGCTCGTGGGGTATTTGACCTTAACTTTAGTGAGGTGTGAAAAGATAAAAACTATTAACCCTTCTAATTTTCAAGTTGTCTTTTCCTATATTACTCAATTTACCAATATTTATTTTACAATAAAGGTGGATTTTTTTCATGTCACAGGTTTTTATCAGTCCTGCTCTGTAGCTGAAAAGTAAATGAGTGCAGTAATTTTGTCCCTTCATGCACATAATTGAAATCAATGTCCTACCATTCAATTGCAGCTTTCAAAGTTACATTGAACAAAATTATTCACACCGGCTGGTAATCCTCTGTGCTGCAGGTGCCTGTTTTTCCCTGCAATTTTCCCCTCATGAGTGCTCAATCATTACTGCTTCATGTGGAGGTGGGAAGGATAGAACTGAACAGAGATCAGTCCATACACCGTAAGGAACAAGTAAAAAATTCAGCAGGGAAATCTCCTGTATCATTCCAGCTTTTCCCACACTGTTTCAAAAGTCCCATAATTTGCAGCCATTTGTTTTTCAAGTTTATACATTAAACAGAGCTTTCTAGTTATTTATGTTTCCCATATGAAGTATTAATATTTGAGAAGCTTCTGCAGTTTCCAGGATGTGCAAATTAATCACAAGTTTTGCTTATGCTGCTACTCTCAAGCATTTCCTAAAAATTGAAATTTGAATAAAAGAAGCATTGTAACAAGAAGGCTGAACACTGCTGTCGTACCCTATGCTTTGGGACAGTGGTGGTATGTGGTAATTAGTTAATTAAGAAGGAATCTTAAAGGAAAAACATGGCAACCATTGTGATGGAAAACAAACTGTAGCATTATTTAAAATCAGCATGAACATCATGGAGGAATATGTTGGCTGGATTCCACTGATTGACAGTTTCACTTCACTGCAAAGGCATAAAGGGGACATCAATTATCTGTCTACAACAGGAAGGATAGCGGGCAGCACGGTGACTCAGTGGTTAGCACTGCTGCCTCAGAGTCAGGGATCTGGGTTTGATTTCCGCCTCGGGCAACTGTTTGTGTGGAGTTTGCATATTCTCCCCACATCTGCATGGGTTTCCTCCGGCTGCTCCGGTTTACTCCCATAATTCAAAGATGTGCAGGTCAGGTAAATTGGCCATGCTAAATTGCCCATTATGTTAGGTACATTAGTCAGGGGTAAAAATAGGGTAGGAGAATGGATCTGGGTGGGTTACTCTTCAGAGGAATTGTGTGGACTTGTTGGGCTGAAGAGCCTGTTTCCATACTGTAGGTAATCTAATTTAATTATGAAGCAAAGTCATCATCAGGTTGCCATTGTGTACCTGCCTTCCAAGATGACTATTATCGTACTGTTAACTGTGACCCGAGAACTGACAATAATTTGCTCCAAAACCAAAGGAGACCTGGGAACTTGAAAAGAAGGATTTTTAATTCCATATTTATGCTAAGTAATAATCAATCGTTAAACAAGGTGTTTTCAAGAATTCTTACCTTTGTTTACACCGTAGACTTTCTGGAATTGTTGAGTGCACCTAACTAATATTTAGTGTGTATCCAAATAGTAAGTTAGTGTTGGGATATCACTTTAAGAGAATATGCAAATCTTTGAAATTGTTGACACAAATGCTAAGTGGTTAGCACTGCTGCGTCACAGCACCAGGGACTCTGGTTCGATTCCAGCTTCAGACGACTGTCTGTGTGAAGTTTGCACATTCTCCCTCTGTCTGCATGAGTTTCCTCCAGGTGCTTCAGTTTCCTCCCACTATCCAAAAATATGCAGTTTTTTTCGATTGGCCACAGAGCCCATGGGTGTGCAGACTAGGTGGATTAGCTGGGATAGAGTGGGGCTGTGGCTCTGGATAGGATACTTTTCAGAAGGTGAGTGTGGAATTGATGGGCTCCTTCCACACTGTGGGAATTCTAACATTGAAAGAACCAGGATGTAGATATTTTTGGATCAACCTGCTCAGCGATGTTACTACATATTTCTGGAGCAGATGGTACTTGTACCCAGTTGTCCTGGCTCAGAGGTAGAGACACTACCACAACACCAAAAGAATCCTCAAGAACAATTATTGACAATATTTGGAAGAGCCAATCTGTAAGTCTATTCATCTCAAATAGCTCTCAGTCCATTCCAAATGTAAATAGATTTTATAAGTTTCACAGAGACTTTTTTATTATAATAAGTACAAGAAAATGATGGTTTTTAGGTGAATCATATCTGAATGCCACCTTGCAATATCTGCATTTTGGGTTGCTAAGAGTTATGGCTTTCTAGCACTTGCTCACCACGACCCACTGTAGGTGTCCACAGGCATCCTGAACTCCAATCAGTTTGTCAATGCATGAACAACCCATGATCAGATTGACACACACTGTCCAGCCAATTTAGAAATGGTTTCTTTAAAAATGGCCATCTTACTGATATCACTTTCGATCTCCACCATCACCTGATTAAGTATCAATCGTTTATGAGATCAACTCTTTCATTCCAGTTTGTTCCTCTTCATTTAATTTTATAATTCTCTACCAAGGTAAGGAGGCATCAGAATAATTTGTGTATCTGCATATGTAATGTTACCTCCTCATAATTAATATTATCCCAAATGTTCAACTGATACATCAAACTGTTCTGGAAATTTTGATGGTCTTTCAGTACTTTTGGTTCAAGGAACACTAGTTAGCTAATAAATCAATTTGAAAAGACTATTGCTTTCTTTTCTTAGGCAAACAAAATAAACACCATTAGAAAGAATTGTCTTTCTGGAATGTGTCCAACATGGATTGTTTCAAGGTATTAACAGAATTAGATCTCCATGTAAGATATATAATATACATGTACATGTGACATATTTAAGTTACAAAACTAAACCAAATTTAAATATTAGTTTTGTCCTAAACCAAAAAGCCGTTAGCCTGAATTTACTTTACCTTGGACCATATAAGCAAGTGCCAGCATTAATTTATTTGACCTGAGTAAATTGCACCTCTTCCACTTAAAAAAAACAGAAGTGCACAAAGGCTAAATGTGGTGACATCACTATCTTATTGACCGTGATTTAGACAGGCTATAATTCAATCCCTCACTTACCAGAACAGGTGAAAATTATTGAAAACTAGATTCAATCCTATAGCACTGGGGTCATTTTGTGGCACAGTGGTAGTGTCCCTGCCCCTTGTTCAGGAGGCTTGAGTTCATGCCCTACCTGCCCAGAGATGTGAGATAACACCTCTGAACAGGTCGATTTAGAAAATAAGTTAAATAAAAAAATAAAATCTGACAGCATGGCAGATTTCTGCCCACTGATTGTTGCAGCCTCTTGTAAGTCAGAAGTGTATGTGAAAGGCACAGAACATTGGAAAGTGATCACCAAATTCCCCAGCATAATTTGGCAGATGTCTGAAGTTAGGCTGTTCAACCAAAAGGAAGGAATTATGATTTTTTTTTTAATTTGTCATAAGACTGGATAAACAAACAGTGAGAATAAAATTAACAACGAGTTGCATATACTGAACACTTAGAATAGTCTGGGGAGAATTGGAAGGACTGTGTTTTAAGCTATGGAACACGCTGGAAGATCAACTTTGTATAACAGGGAGATTGCAAATTCACCAACAGGAGCTTTTGGCCACAGGCAACAATCATGTGAATCAGTTGATCAGTTTGTCATCCAGTGCAGTGATGAAGACAGTGACTCTGACTTTTTTTGGACAATGAGCTGACTGAACAGATAATGGAGTTAGTTATAACATCAGTATTGATAGAAGTCTTGCAAAGAGATCTTTTAAAGAAAAAGAAATATCACAACAGTGACATATTACTAAAAATGGCAGGAATATTGCTGGGCAACAGCCCCTAAATGCATTTGAAAGTAGTGTGTGAAATTTGGCCTTCTGTGCCTACTGTGAAGCCAACCTTTGTTCCTAAACCTTTATAAAGGCATTAGAGTAAAAACCATTTGACTCACCATTACAGGAAGTCTCAAGTTATCTTTGTTTGGTTGGATCTTATTGTATGGAAAAGCGCAGCAGGTCAGGCAACATCCAAGGAGCAGGAGAATCGACATTTCGGGCAGGCATGCCTGAAACGTCGATTCTCCTGCTCCTTGGATGCTGCCTGACCTGCTGCGCTTTTCCATCAACACATTTTTCATCTGTGATCTCCAACATCTGCAGTCCTCACTTTCTCCTGGATCTTATTGTATGTGCAGCACACCAGCACTGACTACAGGACATGCTCCATAAACAGTAGATCACATATAAGGTTAACAACAGGACATGCCAGGGTGAAGATTAGATGAAGAAATCTTAACAATCGAACTCTGAAAGCACGGTGTCTGGATTATTGACAGTCAAACTGTAAATAGTGGATCACTCATTTATGGCAAGTATGTATGGAAACCACAACTGTTCTATAGTGGATATGAGCAGATCAGCAATAACAGAGTTACCAGTGTGTGCAGAACTCAACATTGTGACTCTACATAAGATTGCTAATTGCAGTAAAAGAAGCCCAAGATAGACACATTGAGTCAGTCCATGAGCTGCAGGAAAAAAAATGAGTTGCGATGCTACAGGAAATTTCAGAGGTGATGTTATAAAGATGCAAATTTACAGTAGAAAATATACAAGTTTACCAATCTGCCTTCCGAGAAAGTGGAGTATGCAAATATAGGTGAGTTGGGTGATGCAGAAGAGAAAGCATTATTTATTGTGTATGACAGCACGAAGAAATGGGGCAACACTCACGCATACTGAAGACAAAAACAAACCCACCAAATTTTAGGAGTGCTTTGGTCTATGTTGTCTAAACTTCCCTTGAGAGAAATACCATTGTGAGAGAAATTGAGTTCCAGCTTCACAGCAGCAAGAATCTTCTCAAATTGAATGCCAAACTTGGATGTTGATCGGTTAATTTAACAGATTGATCCTAAGAAATCACCATCTCCAGGGGACCCATTCAGAAGATGTTGATTTCAGAAATTGCCTTTTTGTTTTATTCATGAATCAAGTTTTGTCCAAGCAGCATGTGGACAGAATTACAGAAAGTGTTCCTGGATGAGTAGGTCTTACCAATGATATTACAGTGATCACACATGGAAAAACCAAACAGGAGTTTTCTTTTACGTTCAATGATCAGTTTATTCAGACACAATAGTAAATATTAGTGTATAAAGAGACCTATCTGTTACAATTTAAATAATATTCTGCTTTTCTGTTTTTCCTGCCAAAGTGGACAGCTTCACACTTAATCACAGTATTTTACATCTCTCCATGCTTTTGCCTGCTCAGTCAATTTATTTAAATCAACCTGAAGCTTCCTCAGGACTCGCACTTCCAACTAGTTTTCTTCCGTCATCAGCAAACTTGGAAATATTGCATTTAATTCCCTTATCCAAATCATCAATATATGTTGTGAATAGCCAGGGTCCAACCATTAATTCCTGTGGTACTCTCCTTGTCATTGGGTCATTTTTGAAGTGAAATGGCATTTTCTATTTATTCCTACTGTCTGTTTCCTGGCTGCTAACCAACTCTCAATCAATGCCAGAACATTAACACTTGAAGGTGCTTTTATTTTGCACAATGATGTTTCATGTGGGACTTGATGAAAAGTTTTCTGAAAATCTAAAATACACTACATCCATTTTCTCCCTGAACAATTCTATTTGTTTTCCTCTCAAAAATCTCCAAGAGTTTTGTTGAACATGATTTTCTTATCATAGATCCATGATGATCTTGTCTAATCTTGCTGGAATTTTATTTTGTCTTGTTATCATGTCCTTTATGATATAGTCCATCATTTTCTCTACAGCTGATATTAGGCTAAACAGTCTGTATTTCCTGTTTTTGTCCCACACTCATTATTATAACAGTATTGTTACATTTTCTATCCTCCAATTTTCTGCCACTGTCCCAGAATGTGTAGAATTTGGAAGGTGATAGCAAGCACATTCATTATTTCCATTGCCACATTCTTTAGTGCCCTGGTGTGGAGAATATCAAGCATCAGAGATTGATCAGCTTTCAGTCTGATTAATTTCTCTCACACTACTTTTTATGAATAGTGTTAATAAGTACTGTTCCTTCCTCTCAATGGACACCTGCTTCACTCACATTTCTGAAACAAATATTCATTATTTACCATTGAATCACTTAGAGTTGTTCAGGAAGGAGATCCCAGATATAAGGCTGTAAGACCATCAAAATGTGTCCAACTCTTTTTTTTTAAAAAGGCTTTGTCAAAAGAAACCTGTGTCTTAAAATATTATGGCCGAAGAAAAGTGACACACTTTGAAGTTGACACATCCCTAAAATGTTTAGGAGTGCAATTATACAATATGGAACATGAATGTTAATTGGCTTCAAATGTAGACTGTAAATGCAATCTCATTATTTAAATTCAGAAAATAAGATTTTCTTTCTGGTATTCAGTATCACAAGATTTTACAAGTAAAGAATTAATTGTGGAAGTTGCCTTTGGCAATGATTAGATGTAAGCCATTGAGGAGTTAACCCTCTGACCTTAATAACTTCTGATACAAATACAAGTATATGATATGATTTCCATTACAAACCAGGTAGCAAAATGGGAACTTTAGACATACTGAGCAGGTTAGCAAATCTGAAAAAAAAAAGCTGTGGATGTTTAACATCTTATTAGTAAGGCAGGGTATTGAGGAGATTGCAGGTTCTGAAGAAGATGCCAAAACTGTCATTTGATTCAAGCTTCAGAGTTTGTTGGTATTCAATTTAAAAAGGAGATTAAGTTTATCGGACAAAAACCAAGGCCTGCAGTAAGGCATGGATTTGTTTCTCAAATGTCCCGACAAGCAAGCAGAGAACTCTGTTAATGATACTTTAAAAAGGTGAGTTTATCAACAATTGGATAATTGTCTGAGTTGTAGACCAAAACCTCTTCCAAGCTAGGGAGAATTGAATACAGGAGAATTAGATTCAAATTGTAAGATAAATGGAACTCAGAATTAGGCATTCATGTACAGGGAACAAATTGAATGAAGCAGTTCAGTTTGTAGGACCAAAAGTCAAGGAATACCTGCTGAAGTAGGAAAAAGCTGCCAAGCCCTGTTTTAAAATGACTCTGGTGTGTCAGGAACAAGCTACACACAAATGAGTGTGCAGCAGAGCAGCCTAGTGTTATAACAGTGGTAAAATAGACCACTAACAAAAACCTATCAGTTGTTCAAGAACGCAGTCAACCTACAAAGAAAAAAATTGGAAATTCATAAAGCATCACAAATAACAATAAGTTAAAGAATCACAAGCCAAGACTAGAACCTTCCTGGTTGAAATAAATGACTTTGAAAATGTACATTTTTGGGTATTAAATGAGAATCGGGAGACAACCCAGAGAATTTGTTCGATACAAGACTAGAGTTTGAGACTCTAAAACCAACTGAAGAGTTTCAACCAAAATTCATTGCAACCCTCGGCTGTTCAACAGAAAGGTAGCAGTGGAATTGTTTTAGAAGTAAAATGCCACAACATGACAAAGCTGAAGCTAAAGGCTGAGAAAGCCTTGATCCTCGCTGTATCATTGAAACATCAGAAGATTCTCCACAAAGTCTGAGATTAATCTGTGAGAACTTAGAACAGTACAGCACAGTACAGGCCCTTCAGCTCTCCAAGTTGGCCCGACCGTTTATTCTACTCTAAGTTAGACTAACCTACAACCCTTCATTTAATTATCATCCATGTACCTGTCCAAGAGTTACTTAAATGTCCCTAATGTATCTGACTCAACTACCATGGCAACAGTGGATTCCACACACCCATAACTCTGTGTAAAAAGCCTATCTCTGACATCACCCTAAACCTCCCTCCAATCACCTTAAAATTATGTGATAGCCATTTCTGCCCTTGGAAAAAGTCTCTGACAATTCACTCTGTCTGTGCCTCATCATCTTGTACACCTCTATCAAGTCACCTCTGATCCTTCTTCGCTCCGATGAGAAAAGCCCTAGCTCTCTCAAATTTTCTTCATGAGACATGCCTTCTGGTCCAGGCAGCATGTTAGGTTGATGAGGTGGCTGATGCTGAGAACACAAATGAATTTCAAATGGAATTCCCAAAAGTGTTTTCACTATTGGGAATACTGAAATACCAAGGATGATATTAAAGTATGATACTAAACCAATGTGTTTATTCATTAAGAAGAAATTTATTTAATCATTCTTTGACCAAAGTTAAAATTAATATGGAAAAGCTGCCTCAACAGGGAATTATCTCACTGGTCATGTGTGAACAGGATGGTGTTCATGAATGGTTATGTATTCAAGGCTGAATGGTCATACAAAGATCTGTGTTTGATAAACTCAGTTAAGCGAAGCATTGGAACATCTGGTCCATCCAAAGGCCTCAGTAGACAAAAGCTAACAAAAATGAGACAAGAGTACCTACTTACCAAAAATAGTTGGAATGTTGGAAATTACCAGACTTCTGACCACAGTTATAGCACCCTATGGAAACTATTGTTTTAGTCACATCATCTCCAGAAACCTTTGAAAGAGTGACGTCCAATACACTAAAAATATTCAATGTTGTATTATGCACTTTGGACAACATTACAACTAGATCCTGAAAGAGAAACATGATAAAGAATCTGAGAAACCATAGATCTAACACTTAATTTACAAAACTGAGTTTGCCAAAGACACAATTACATTTATTGGCCTCATCGTGCAAGCACAGGACTTTCAGTCGAACCACAAGAAAATGAAATTTATGAGTGTGTTTCTATCACCTTGGAACATCTCAAAACTTCAGAAATTCTTTGGTATGTGGGTCAAATTGAAACATTCTACTGAATTTGGCAGAAGTGGTTGAGATAGCTTTTGAGACAGGATCAACAATAGTGCTGGAGCTTGGATCAGTAAAATATTACTAAAAAGACTAAACAATTCATAATTTGTTCATAGTTTTGAAAAGATTATAACCCACACGCTATTCTTATTTAGTGGCAAAAGTCACAGTAAATGCTGAAATAGGACTGGAGACAATGTCATTTCAAGTGTAGAAATCTAAGTGAGATAGTGTGGCATAATTCTATGAGAGAGAAATAAACATTGGCAGGCACATGAGCATATGAAAACATAGGATTATGTTATGTTTTATTATTATGTTTCATACCATTTGTCCCTACCTGAACTTGAAAAATATTGCCAAGGTGTCATCCAGAATATAATAGTTCATATTGGAATTCATGAAGCATGATTCTGTTGCTAATTATGTACAGGGAAAATACCTAACCTCAGTGGATGCTTTCTCAAACATACCATCGAATGCAAATAAACAAGACAACTTCAACTTCACTAAATTAGTTGAAGCATTCAAATCGTAGCACTTATCAATTACCACAATGAAATTGCTAGAGATGAGCCCAAAACCATGATGACTAATGTCTTCATATCAAGAAATGACCAGACTACACACCTGACAATATGATACGATGCTAAAATATTGAACAATGCATCACCTCTCCATCATTGAGGACTTAGTAGTTTTCAATGAGACATTAATTATAAACACAAACCCTTTGGCTTGATATTCTTCAAAGAGTTCAACAAGGACATTTCAAAGTGTCAAACAAGGGTGTGACAATTAGTCTGTTGCTGAAGTAACATTCGCTGTACAGAAGGAATGGTTCCAATCACATTCCTTATGTTGTAAATAACCAAGCATAACAGGAGTCATTAAAACCTCTTTCATCAGTACCTGAGAAATAAATTCTTTATGATCAAGTAAATTTTTTGCACTTATTGATTATTATTCAAGATGAATTGAAGGGAATTATTTGTATGATATCACAACAAAAGCAATTATCAACTCTTCAAGAGAACTTATTCTACACATTGGGTCCTGGACACTGTAATGCCAGAAAATGAGCCACAATTTTCAAATGAGCAATTCCAGATATTTGAAAATGAATATGACTTTATTCCGAGGTTACAATTCACCTTGCTATCTTTGAGTAAATAGGAAGTCTGAGAAAAAGGGGATACAAACAAATAAAGCTTTATTAAGGAAAAGTAAAGACCTCAGTTTCAATCTTCTGAGTCACCGGTCCTTACCACTACAGCATGGTTTATCACTGCCTGAGTTACTGATGGGTAAGAGATTAAGAATGCAGCTGTTTTTCCAAAGAATGACCATGAACGGGTCAAACAGCAGAAAGAAGATCACAAGGACAACCAGGCTTTGAACTTCATCCATACACTTTGAGCTCTTGAATTACCAATGCTGAAGCTACAGGAGAGTGTGGATTACAGACCAACAAAAAGAAGCCACACCGCCATTGAAAATGTCTCACCAGTGACATGATCTGTGGTTGAGGCAAGCCATAGTATCACAGGAAGAAACCATAATTAGTTAAATAGAAGGCCATTAGAAATTTAGGTTTGCTAATAGGATAACAAAGAAAACTCTACAACAAACACTACAACTGTCCGGGAGAAAATAATTCACACCAACAGATGGAGAGCACAGAATATCCTCGACTTCAAAAGTAGCTCAGGACGATTGCTCAAGGCAACATAGAGACTAACCAAGAGAGGTCTGTGATTTTGGAGGGAAATATATAAATGTATATGTAAATACAATCATGATAAAGACTTGGGAGGAGATGCACAGTAACTTCAGAAACAAGCATGAGCATATAATAATTAGATCAGTGTCACATGACTATTTGGAGAGATCTGAAAAGAGGCAAATGTTTTAACCACATGTAAAGGTTCAATGTGTGTATTTCTTCTGAAAGACTCGAGCAGCATTACTGTAATAGATGAGACAAGCCCTAATTTATCTTCTACGCCTTGACCACACAGCAAAACAGTACTCAATGTTGATCTGTTCAGCCATGCTCAATAAAAATGCAGCCCTACTTCAGGAGGAATTACTATATGAATCCATTATGGAAAGTTATTAGAAGACTGGACAGATACAATACAAGTACCAGACAAACGGAGATGTTTTGGTCACACAGAAGTATTTCAGGAGACAAAACATTCAAAGGAAAGTAGATAATTAAAACTGTTGTCTTTTTCCAGAATATATTGTCAGTAATACCAAGGCAAATGGGCAAAGAGTGAACAAGGGATGGCATGGTGGCTCAGTGGTTAGCACTGTTGCCTTGGGCAACTGTCTATGTGGAGTTTGCACATTCTTCCTGTGGCTCGTGGGTTTCCTCCCACAGTGCAAAGATACCCAGGTGAGGTGGATTGTCCACAATAAATTGTCCGTAGTGTCCAGGGATATATAAGTTAGGTGGATTAACAATGGGCAAGGCAGGGTTTCAGGGGTAGGGTAAAGGTGGTTCTGTGTAGGATGCTTTTCGGAGAGTTGGTGTGGACTCGATGGACTGAATGGTCTGATTCCACACTGTAGGGATTCTGTAATTCTCAAGATGTCTAACAAGGTAGACAACAGGATCAAGAAAGTAGTGAGGATGTATGAGGCATGTCAGAGCCATCAACCACATCAACCCCCGGAAACATTACACTCTCTCAAGAGTCCCAAGGGGACAACTTTCTCAGTCAATTGTTACAATTTCAATCATCGAACAATTAATAGAAAATTTGAGTGCATTTTTCAAGGGTCCAGTGAGTGTGGCATTCAACTTGTTTGATATATTTGAAGAGATTTTGTTGGACAATGGGCTATTATGTCCAGGGAAGCATTTTAGAAATGTGTGCCAAATGAGGCACGTATAACAGCCTCTCCACTCTATCCCAGAAAGAACAGCCTTGCTGAGTGGAGAGTTCACACAGTTAACACAACAGACATGAAGTGCAGTGAAACAGAACAACATCTTTGTATTGCCATGTTTCAATTTATGGAACTATTTTTAGAATTGCACTTATTACAAGCAGCAGAAATTATATTCAGGAGACAGGTTTGACAACTTTGTCAAGCCATCACCTGCCCAAATTCTCAGGTATACATAAGAAGCTTTTCAAAAAACAAGGGAGATTAAAAATGGAATACTACCAACCTGCAGATGCTGTACTGCCTAAAGTAGATAAAGGACAAAAGATGATGCATTCTACTCAGGGAATCTGTTTATCTCCAGAATCATCTGAAGTGTGCCATGAACCTGGATCCTATGAGGTCACAACATTGAATAAAAGGATTTTAAGGAGAAGAAGGCAGCTAAAAAAATGTACAATCATGTAAACAACCAGCATTCCAATTATATCCAGACATGTCCCAGGATGAACTCAAAATATATTTTCATGACAGTCTTCCAAAATTTCAGTCAACATCTCCATGACATACATAATGTCAAGATACCCAGGAGTAAGAACAACCAAGCGATAAATTAAGATTTCCAGAGCAGAATACCATCACAAGTACTGGAGTATTAGTAAACCTCTTATACATTAGACAGACTTAAAACAATCTATCTTTTATAGAAATTGTTTTTATAACCACATTAATGTGCACATATTATTAACTCAATTTACGCAATATAATCTTTAACTTAAAAAGCAGATATATATCTGCCAATTTAAAAGAAAATGTAAATGATCAATGAACAAGGGTGCAACTCAGTATGTGACCAGCAATCAATTCACATTGGTGTTGAAGTTGTTGCTGTGCTGCGAGTAGTGGTTACTGAATCTCTAAAGTAGATTCATCTATTGGGCCTCCTGTAATGAGTATTTAAAGTCAGTTGGAGTATTTAAATAAGTCAAACTGACTTAAAATTGACCAATCCCATGAGATATGAGAGTTTGCATAAAGGAATTGGGAATACAATAGATAGAATAAATAACTGCATCTCCAGTAAAGTTGTTGTTCCAAATGTGCTCAATTTACTATTGCACAGTTGCTCAGCTGTTGAAGCAGGAAATAAGCTGTTTGTTTCAAAGACTCTGTGGCACAGTTATGAGTGGCAATAAGGGATCTCATCACAGAGAAGAGCCAATGATGTTTAACTTTTTGATGCTAAAGATGATGATTTCTTGCACCAATTAAAATAGGAAATTGAATTGTTTACAGCAATTCCAAATTTCCAATAATACAATAGACAGTATGTTGTGACAAGATGACATTGTTAGATGGCAAACTTAGTAAATCTGAGAACACTAGGCACTAGAGATACAAGTCCTAAACATGCAAAGTGAAGCAGAAGATGCTTGGAAATATGCAGCAGATTTGCAAAGGGCAAGTTCTGACAAAGACTTTTTTTTCTGAATTATTAACTTACATTTTATGTTTACTGACACAGATCAATATACTGTTTATTTTCAGATATAATTCTAAAATATAACTTCTGACTTCGCCTTCAACAAACAAATATATCAATACATTTAACATGCCTAATCTAACATCAGTAAAAAATAGACAACACCAGCTTCCTTTAAGGAAATGCAATAAGACTGGTAAATTTCATCCTAAGATTAATATTTTTGCTGTGATAATCTTCCTGTGCCACACTGTTAGCTGTCATTGATTAGTTATTTCTTCATCAGTTATTTTTGTCTTTTTTCTTTGTCTTTCATCACTTCTTCTGTACTAAAAATTAAACCTGATAATTACTGTTTGGTATGTTTCAGCAAAAAAAAATCCTTAAAATAATTAGCTATCTGATGGTGTTGAGTTTGATTTTGGGCAAAAATATTGGGGGTCCCACAAGTTTCTTTGAAATGTTTCTTTTTCTGTTTGAGTTAGATGGATTAATATTTTTCACAACTCAGTGGTTTTAATTATTTCTTAAAGTGTAGCTTGAAAAGAACAGAACCCATTTTTAAAAATCACATTAATAGATAGAATCCATTCAGTGTGGAAATAGGCCATTCAGCCTAACAAGTCCAAACTGACCCTCTGAAAAGCATCCCACCCAGACCCATCCCATCCTTGTAACCTTACATTTCCCATGGTTAATGCACCTAACCTACACATCCCTGAACATTATGGGTAATTTTGCATGTGAAATCCACCCAACTTGTATATATTTGAACTGTGGAAGGAAACCAGAGTACCCAGTAGAAATCAATGCATACACTGGGTGAATGTGCAAACTCTGCACAGACAGTCGCTGAGGGAGGAATCCAACACAGGTCCCTGGCACATGTGAGGCAGCAGTGCTAATTATTGTGTCACTGCTGCCCCAAAGTTAAGTTATTTATTTTCCCAAATCTGGTGTTTCCATACACAATCTTTCCTTAAAAACAATCATAGGCTTGATTTCAAAGATTGATCTGATCTGGCAAGGTCCCCAGCATGTATTTTAAAGACACACTTTGATTTTTCCTTTATTTTGTGAACAGAATTAAAATGTACTGTCTATTTGTAAGAAGTCTTAATCTGCTAATCTTCATGATGGTGCTAAATCTAGGATCAATGTTAGAGGAAAAGCTTTTGGACATAGATCATAGAATCCCTGCAGTATGGGAGCAAGCCATTCTGCCCATCAAGTCCACACTGACCGTCTTAAAAACATCCCACCCAGAGGCACCCCATACCACATCGCTGTAACCTTGCATTTCCCATGACGAAGCTACATGTCCCAAGACACTATGAACAATTTAGCATAGCCAATCCACCTAACCTGCACATCTTTGGACTGTGAGGGAAACCAGAACACCCAGAGGGAAGTCATGCAGACACAGGGAGAACATGCAAACTCCACACAGACAGTTACCAGAGACTGGAATTGAACCTTGGTCCCTGGTGCTGTGAGGCAGCAGTGCTAACCATAGAAGGAAGTTCTGTCAAAACTGACATTTCAAGATGCTATGATCAGGATGTTTTATAGACCCAGACTAAACTCCAACTGAATGTATCAAGGAAATAGCTAGACCCTAACTTTTATCTTATTTAAAGGCAATTGTAAAGCACTGTGTCCAGGTACACTTCAATTGGTTATATTACTTGGCTTTAAGCAAAACACTTTATTCTACCCTGCAGTTAAAATGCAAACAAAAGAAAGAATAATTGGCATAATTTTAAATCTGTTGGAAAACTTAGCAGAGTAATAGATTATTTAACAACTAAATAGCAGCTGTTCCAATGTCATAACATCCTATAAATAGACCCTTGGCAAAAGTAAAGTCAGTAAAACAAATAGTCTCACATTCGATCCTGGCAGCAGAGAGGCAACCCAAACTTTTGGCTCTAACATGGAGAGATGTAGCTGCTTCCCAAACTAGCTTCAAAACCCCGACAACTGCTGAAAGCTAAATTAAAATCCTGGTTATGTGTTTGCCTGACTCCACCCATGCAGGCTCCTTCTATTGTTCCAGCTTTTTAAAACAGAACAAAGGCCTCACAAGCTGTTTACATTATTGGCTTGAAAGAGACCGCTTTCCACTAATCATTCAAAACCTCTCTTCAAAAACAAATAGGACAAAATACACCTCTTAAAGCCAGACTGTCACCACAATGTCTTTGAAGAAAAGGGATACTTAGAAATCACAAATTCTGAATTCTAATATTCTAGTTACATAGTTGCTGGCAAAAAAATTAACTTAGTTTCAAAGCAACTTGACAAAAAACACATCGGTGCTTTGACTAGCCTTTTGCTTTGAGATGGTTCTGATAAAAGGGGAATCACACAAAACCACTTAATTTTAATATTCATTACAAACTGTTGTGGACCATGGGTGACTTTGTTCCTGAGCCAGTAAAGGGGAACTGCTTATATTTGTCACGCAAAAAAATTGTCTTGCCACTCTTAGCAATTGCTTGACTGCTTTCTCACTTTTCAGGGGACACAGATGGTTATATAATTCTTCAGCTTATGAGGAATATTCACAGAAGCCTTCCTAAAATAGTTGGAAATTCAGAGCTAATCTTTATTGTGGCAGAGTATATTTTAGCTTGTTGTACAAATATTCTAAAATAAATAATAAATTTGCCTTCACATTGTGCAAGACAGATCATGTTTGCATACATTGAGGTACACGAGTGAAGATTTTCTCATTGTCTTCGACACATGGTCATCTTTTGGCATGGCAGTGATTAATCAGGTGACAGAAATTGCACTTCTTTTTATCACCCACTTGTTACAGCCACTTCTCATTTTTTAACCTTACTGTGCTTAGACCATAGTATCCAACATCCATGTCCTATGAAAGCATAGAAAATCCACTTTTAAAATATGCTTTTTGTTTTTAATCATGTCCACACCTTTATATAGACATGTTAATATGCTCCACATCAGAGTTTTAAATAGGCATCTTTATATGGATAAGGCCTTTGTATGATCTCATTGGAACAATCTCCACTGATGTACAGCAATACGATTATTTGCATCCTTCCACTCCAAGAATCAGATGCGACTGCTTCTCTTGATGACCCACTAAAAAATAAATAGGGCTGCCACCTCTCTTGACTCAGATCACTTTTGAAGCACCAGTAAAAAAAATTGTTTTAAATAAAGATTTAATTCTAGAATGTCATTCTTCATAAATATGGGCGGCACGATGGCACAGTGATTAGCACTGCTGCCTCACAGTGCCAGAGACCCAGGTTCAATTCCCACCTCAGGCGACTGCCTGTGTGGAGTTTGCACGTTCTCCCTGTGTCTGCGTGGGTTTCCTCCCACAATCCAAAGATGTGCGGGTCAGGTGAATTAGTCATGCTAAATTGCCCGTAGTGTTAGGTAAGGGGTAAATGTAGGGGTCTGGGTGGGTTGCGCTTCGGCTGGACGGTGTGGACTTGTTGGGCCGAAGGGCCTGTTTCCACACTGTAAGTAATCTAATCTAGTCTAAAATATGAGAAAAAATTTGATATTGATTGTGAGAGACAAGATGTTTATTTTTGTTGTGCATTAAGCAGAGATTTTCGACCTCTCATAAGCAGAAAGATTAGTAAACATTATCAATTAACATGCATCTGAAAACTGGAAATAACAGACACTGTCTTTTTACCAAAATACTTACCTATACCTGAGGAATAGCTAAACCGCTGAAGCAGATAAAGGTATTAACTTGCTACGATAGTCAGTAAAGAACATTGAGTTGACAGAGGAAATGCTTCCCAGGTGTTATCACTGGTTACAAGCTGAGCACTTTGGATAGACTTATACTCAAAATTAAGCAATTGTAACACAACAATTTAGAAACAAGATAAGGCACAACTTTCTGAAGCCATGTGAAATTTAGCATTATTTTCAGAGAGATTGAAATTGATTTCCTGTTTTCTTTTAAAAATGGAATAAAATAGAGAAGGGCATTGAGATGTAATGACAATATAAAAAGAACTTCAATTGTCCCAGTACCACATCCTGGGGAATATCAATGTTTAACATCCTCCAATCTGAAAAATAATGGTTTACCTCCATGATCTTGTCACTCAATGAACTTGGTATCCAAATAGGAAAATACATTAAAAAAAAACTCTATGATACAGAACAAAAACTGCTAGGAGAAAGACAAGTTGTCAGATTGAAGTAAAAAAAAGGCAAATTGATCTCAATACAGTGCAACAGAGAGTGGATAGCAGAACCTACAGCTCGCAGGAATTTATAGGAAACCAAAGCATAAATCATTTCTGGAGCTGGCTGATAATTGTGTGTGCATCATGTAAAACTATTTGAATGACTAGGTAATCCACAGACCTCAGTCACTGCCAGGACAGAACTCTGTAGGAAGATACAGAGTCAAGTAGCATGAACTAAAATCATCTCAGCAACAGGAATTTCAGATGGTAATACGAACCGATACAAAAAATCACAAAGAACTTGCTCTCTCATCCTTCTGGTGCTGTAATGGCCTGCCTGCCATGATCTAATAGTAGGTGCAATAGAGGGAGACAATAATGCCCCACTTAAGAGCCTCAATTGGTTCCAGGTTGGGAAAGCCATTGATAGGCCTGGACTTCATAGACTTAATCAGGGTAGGGGTGGTATGGTAGCAGGGTCCGAACCCAACTCTGTCTCATGAAATGTCCTTCACTGCCCAGCTTACCAGGAAAAGAGGATTCATAAATCCTCTTTGGAGAACCGTAGAAGTCCTGCATCACCCATTGCCCATTAAAGGTCCTCAGTTAGCATCAGGGAGAAGGCTACACAAAAGCCTTCTCAGAAATAGGTGGGAAGGTGACAATGTCCCTTCTGCCAGATTAAACACCCTTTGCTTTCAAATGTAACACTATGAGGCATTACATTCCACTCATGCTTACAAACATTTTAGCTCAACGCTGAAATCTTTGTCTCAAATGACTAACAGTGTGCAATGACAAATGTTGCAATGACATTAATTGCAAATTATGCAGTCAGTCCCACTCTAAATGGTATAAAACAGACCCACAGGCAGTGAATTTCTGACATCCGGGTGAGTGGTGCTGATTATTATCCAACTGCAGTTAAAGCCAAAGTTCTGGATCTGTATACTCCTTGAAAGAGAAAGCAAAATATGGAAAAATAGCTCACATTGATATCCTACCATATAGTTTTTAATCCTGTTATTATGGAATAAAAATGTAGGTGATGATCTTTTCCTAATTTATTGATATGAAAAGTAGATGCAGATTGGATAGTTATTTTATGCCTTCACTTCATTTAAAGGATTCGTTTTAGCACATTTTTCTTGCTTGAAGCAGGAAAGCTATGTTCTGACTTGTTATTTCTGAGCAATATGTTCCTATTTAGAGCATATGGAGAGTTGGCAGCATGCATCTATAGGCTATACTATGAAAACAAAACATTATACACGGTCATACAAAGAGCATGACAATGCTGGAAACATCCAGAGTTATTTCAGCTCATTTCGAAGAGTTTGCGAGTACATGGTGACCTCGAATACAATGGCATGCACCCCTTGTCATTGTAAAATAGTACAGTTTATTTGTTCTTAAAACTACATTCACACGTGCAGGTTCACTTTTAGAAGTGTTCTACAAAACTTTAGTATTGTTTAACTTTGGAGCCTTCTGATATGGATATTAAATTGGGATGTGGGTTAAAATATTAACATTTTGCAACTGTTAAATTTGGGAAATAATTGAAATTTTGCATTTACAATTTGAATGTGTCAACTTATGGTGTGACCAATCAAGTAAGTAGAGCCACAAATTCATTCAAATGGTTGGTTATTTTACATCTGAAGTGGGATCACTGCTTATTCAGACATTATAAGACAAAGACCACGAGTGACTGCCCTTGAGATCGAGGCAGCTTTTCACCAAGTAAACCATCAAAGAGCCTGAACCAAACTAGACTCAACAGAAATTGGGGTAAATTCTCCACTGGTCAGAGTCATTTCCAGCAAAAAGTGACTTATCACAACCTTAACTCATCTTAATCCAAAGACAACACTACAGAGTTCCTCAGATTAAATTTCAATCCCCAGCTATTTTCAGCCTCTTCCTCAATATAGCTTCTGTTACGTGGCTAAAAATGGGGATATTCACTATGTAATGTTCTGTATCATTTGCAACTCCTTAGATACTGAAGCAGTCCATGTCCACATGCAGCAAGACCTGGATAACACCCAACCTTAGGCTGATAAGTTACAAGTACCCTTCATGTCACACAATTACCAGGCAACAAATGTTTCCAATCAAAGAAAATCTTACCATCTCTCGTTGCCATGCAATGACATTTCCATTGCTGATTCCTGAACAATCAACATCCTGAGAGTCATCATTACTCAGCAAGTGACCTGGATCAACCATTTAAATCTGTAGCTAAATCATAGATTGGTAATTCTGAGGTGAGTAATTAACCTCTTGACTCATAAATCCTGCTGCCAGCTATGAAGGGTGACCTTAGAGAGGTTTATAAAATCATGAGGGGCATTTATAGGGAAAATAGACAAGGTCTTTTCCCTGGGTGGAGGAGTCTACAACCAAAGGCATAGGTTTAGGGTGAGTGGGGAAAATTTTAAAAGGGACTTGGGGGACAACTTTTTCACACAGAGGGTGATGCGTGTACGGAAAGAACTGCCAGGGGAAGTGGTGGAGGCTTGTACAATTAGAACATTTAAAAAGGGTATATAAATAGGAAGAGTTTAGAAAGCTATGGGTCAAGCGTGGCAAATGGGACTAGTTTAATTTAAGATATCAGGCATGGCCAAGTTTGACCAAAGGCTCTGTTTCTGTGCTTTATATCCCTATGACACTATGACTTTGTGTGTCACAGGTCAAAGGTGTGATGGGATACTATCCACTTATCTTGAGAAGTACACTTCAAACAACACTCAACAAGCCAATACAGCCCTAGAAAAAAACAGCTGCTTGATCAGTACCAATCTAACACCTTAAACATGCAATCCCTCCACCCACAGGCACATGTTCACAGCTGTGTGCATCATTGACAAGATGAACTGTAATATCTTGTCAAAGCATGTTTAACAAAGCTTTTTTTTAAACCTGTGATCTCTGTCTCCTGGAGAGATAAGGTGTGTGAGAACACCACCATTTATTAATTCCCCTCCAAATCGCACATCAACTTAATTTGAAACTATACCACTGACAATTCAGTATCACTGGGTTACAATTCTGGAACTTCCTTCCTAACAGCACTCTGGAGTACTTGCACCAGGTAGACTGCAGCAATGTATAAAAATGACTCGCCCATTATCTTTACAAGGTCAATTAGGAATGAGCAACATATGCTGGGCTACCCAGTGACCTCAACCTCCTTGAGATAATTTGAGAAATACTAATCATATATCAGCTTAAATACTAATCAGATATCATCTTAAAGACCCCTGAAGTCCTTTCCTGGAAGCCCATATGAAAAAAAAGTATTTTGGGCAACTTACCAACGAATTGAATTATATCACTAACATTGGTACTCCCAGCATCACAATGTAGCTCATGTCAGCCTAAGTATCTCCATATTTCTTTATCCTGTTGAGTTTTTCATTCAACATTACCTGTCACTCAGTTATGAAACCATCGAAGTAAAACAAAACCTGAGCAAGTACTGTGGTTTGATGTGTTAGAAAGCAATATTGATTGAAAGTTTTCATCATTGTACTAGCTTCCCACTGTCAGACAATCTGAATTGCCTTCTTCATATTGATTATCCTTTAGTACATTCCTTCCCTTCATCGCATTTTTGATTTTATTTTCCATTTTTTTGTCTCGTGCTCTCTGCACACAGGCTGAATTGCCGACCTGTAGCCAGACTTTCATAGATTGCCAGAAGCAAGAAAGCACAATCATGATGGTTGCCTTGACAATTTCCCAAACTCCTCTTGTCTTTAAACAGCAGTTACATTTTCACTAAGTATTTCCAAACTGGGCAGTTATCAGATTAGGAGCTCCACAGGTAAAAAGATTATCTTGCTATTACATGACACTTTGCCTTAGTGCTCAATTGAGTTTAATCACTTGCCAATATACTTCTGCTGAATTTAGAACAATTGAAGTTTTGTTTTAATTGTGTTTCTTTTGCCATTGTGATGAATGGCTTCTGTAAGACTCACTAGTTCTCTCCTGAAATTGGGCTTCTTGTTGTCTTCCAAGTTAACTATAAATCTGACTACTGGGAGATACATAGATCTCTAATAGATGATCGTTGAAGTTCTCCTTCTTTTCTGAACTGATGTGACCTCCAATCTCACTGTGAAATACTCTTAAGCGATTGCAAGTTGGAATAATGAGTGTTCTGTTTTCTATGCTTTGATGAATGGTATTGTTGATAATGTCACTTCACTGACCTAATGTACACTAATAATCTGACCTAGTCAGCTATTGCATTCTTTTCACATGCTGTTGCTTCTCACTGCTTGCCGCTTATCTCTAAACTTTGCACAGTGTTGTACACCACAGGAGTATTTCACCAGTAAATCCTGAGCTGCATTTGGAATATAGCCAATGACTGGCTTTGTTAAGGACATCCATTTCCTTGGATTCACCGTATCATTACCTATTCCAGTATTTATAAATCAGATCTCTTATTCTATTTTAATTATTTTGCTGCACTTGCAGAACGAGCTGTTAAATGGATCACCAGCATCCACTGGTAAAACTGTCTCTCTCCAGTCACTTAATGTGATTACATTTTTTTTCCCTTCTCCAACATTTCCTCATTTTTACGGCTTTCTGACTTTTCCATTGCTCTACTTTATATCGTCTCATTCAATTTACTGAATGCTTCCTTTTAGGAAGTGATATTCCTGTCATAATAGCAGTTTATATATTGACCATTTCGGAGAGACAGAGGTGAAAGATAGAGAAGTTAAGACCAGGAAATTCCAAGGCTTGGTTGTCTGTTCAAAGAAAGACAAAGCGTAAGAAATTTCAAAGATACTGGTTAACATAACAGAGAAGAATATTGAGAAATGACACTATAAAAAGTAAATGAGAGAGGTTATATAAAAGAGTTAAGCAAAGAACACAATAATTAACAAGAGTGGTATTGATAATGAAAGTGAGAAATAAAATTCTCAAGTTGATGATGATGTGTAATGGAGGCAGGAATAAGACCAAGAATGTCAGAAAAAAACTTGTATTGAGAACCACGTGATGGAAACGGTACTTCAAAGCCAGAATGAACAAAAGCAAAATAGTGAAATAAATGAACAATCGAGAAAACCCATTGAGAACAAGTAGAAAGAGTTGAAAAAAGTCATTTTAATAGATCAAGAAAAGTCAGTGTCATAATGGAGCAAGTCAGCACCACATTTTCTTTTCCTGTATGCTGGTTTATTTTTGTACTCCTACTCGAAGTCAAGTTATTTTTATTTTGTGATTTTCCATTTGCAGATATGTATATCAGTGAATATACCAGGAATTGTAAGTTGGTTCCATAATTTTAGACTTGTTTATATTATATTTTTTTGGACCAGGGGACTAAAGACAGATTTGTACTGACTGCAGTTTTAATTTTGTTTTGTTGGGTAGTATCACCTCTTTCCCAGCAGGTGGCAGTATTTCTCTACCACTTACCAATGAACGCAAGCTTTGTGTTAATTCTGAAAACAATTTTTCCATATAAATGTAATCTTTATGTTTCTTCCTTTAGAGCAAATAGAAACCACTGTGCATTCAAAAAAAAGAGGTCAGTATCTGGGCACTTTTCTCTGCCAAACAAGATATCCTTTTGGGAATATTTAGAATCAAGTGTCCTTCATGCTATTTTAATGAGAGTACTGGCTGTACAGATTGCATGGTGTCATGTTATTTATGTAAATGATAAGCCATGTGGATGAACTCGCTACTTGAAATGGAAAATGCTGCTTTTAAGGATGTCCCACTGCAATGTTTGAATCACTTCACTTCAGACTGGAGTGAAAAAAGAAATCGATTGAAAATCCCAGGAAGTAGTGCTGTGTCCATGGAAACTGCAGTGTTTCAAATTTGGTTAAACTGGTTGGAAAGATTAGCAACTGAGCTGCATCAAAGGGCTTGTGCCTTTGAAGCATAAATGCATTTGTTAAGTAAGTTGGGAGTGCTATTCACTGACATGTGGAGAGCAACAGTGAAGGTGCACCGGTCCTCTTAGGCATCTTGTGTTGACTCCAGTTGGATTGAATCTAAATGCATTGAGATTTTCTTCTGAACTGAATAATTTAAAATTCTTCAGTACAGGAGGTGGTCAGTGTCTGATTCCTGTAGCTATTACAGCCTTTGTGCCTGCACTTCCTTTCATTGATTGTTACTAAATTGCATGAATCACTGAGCCAGCAGCAAGAAAAAATTCTGTGTTTTCAAGTGTCTGTAAATCATCTTAAAATGTTCTTTTCAATGAAATAAAGCCTCAGAAAGGCTGATTGAAATATTCAACAGACCAAATTAAGAGTTTAAGCTTACTGTAAGAGAAGGGATGTGAAAATCGATTGCCCTCTTAATTGTGGTCTGCCTCCAGGCCATGACAAGATGCCAGTTACAAATCCAGCACATCAGAGAGTCAGAGAAATCAATGCTTCACTTCCATTGGATTTACATGATGTAGGTGGCTGTGGAGAAGGAGCATTTGGTGCATTCATTATGTTTCAGGAATATTGTGACTAATCGATACAGCCAGAAATAATGTCTTATCAACACACTGAATGGTATCTTGATTTCATTTCATAAGTTTTGTTGTTGGTCCCATTGAAATTGAGTTCTATATTGCAATTTTTTTCATTGTTTATGCATCCCGAAAACAAAGGGGGATGTGCAGACCAGTGTCGTCTTCATGTTACAATAAAAAAAAGCAGCAGATTGGCCAAAGGCCAGACCACTAGGCCTGTTAATTGGATTTGGGTGCTTCTATGCTGTCTGTGTTATTTAATTTATCATTGTACTGCAAGGTTCTGTATTTAATTTGCTTTTAAAGTCCAATCACGTGAATGATGTGATTGTTCATGTGAAAAATATGAAACAGAATTTTGATTGAGGGAAAAGGCATCTGCTTGAATTTTTGGAGCATGTGGTTTTCTTTTCAAAAATAACAAGTGACTTATTCTATATTATTTGTTTTCATTAAAAAAGAAAACACATTACTGTGGCATTTGAATGTAGCCCTTGAACCGATGTTTAATACAAATGACCTTACAGTATGTTAATCAGTGCATTACCAGACAAAAATGAACACCTCAAAGCATATAGATCAAAATACTCTTTGGATTTTCCTAGCCCTTCAAACAGTAGGAAGCTCCTTATTCCATTTACAAAATAGATCTTCCACAATTCAATCACCTAGGCTGCATGGATCTCCAAGTCACCAGTCATTTCATCTGTGTACATTTGTTGAGAAGGTGTGAATTGTACCTTTTACTTCTGAATCCTGCAATTTAACTGCTGGCTGGAAGCTTTTGGCTTGTGTGGATGCACTGAAGGTTGAAACTCTCTTATGACCAAGTTGGCAGAGATTTGCATTTTTTTTCAGCTCAGTGAGAGCAAGGAGCAGCCCTCAAAATGAGCAGTGTTGTTGTCTCATTTATGTTGCAATGCTGGAAAATGCCAGGTGGAAATACAATTTGGCTTATGCAACACCAAACCGATCTCCTGCATTCGTGCATTCTTGGTATCTAACTTCTGCAATCATTGACCAATTAAACCGGAGATAGAATTGAGATAATATGGTGCAGTTCAAAATAATAAGAAATCGTCATGATTTTGGCATGTGGTAAGTTGATATTCATGTATCATATTTTGTTTTCTTTTGGTTTCATACCAGGCAATGTGATAATGCACTTCACTGGGGAGTGACAAGATCCTGTTGCCAATAACTTTGAAGCGAGCTGCTGATCTAATTCAAATGCAGCAAAGACAAACAAACACATTGAATTGAATTATTCTCCTTTTGGGTATTTATAACAGGTAACTACTGTGTAAGATAAGCAGAGACATGAGAACCTATCACCTGTCTGGGAATGCTGGATAATACAAGGCACTTCAGAAAAAGGAGCTAGTGGAGGTGATTAACACTAACACAAACCTCATTTGATAACAATCAAGAAGCAGGAGTTGACCATTCAGCCTCTCATGTCTCCTTTGGAATTCAAAAACATCATGGTCGATCTGATTGTTACTTTAAATCTTGACATTTAGATTAGATTCCTTACAGTATGGAAACGGGCCCTTCGACCCTCCGAAGAGTAACCCACCCAGACCCATTCCCCTACCCTATATTTACCCCTGACTAATGCACCTAACACTATGAGCAATTCACCTGACCTGCACATCTTTGGACTGTGGGAGGAAACCGGAGCACCCGAAACAAATGTGCCAAACTCCACACAGACAGCTGCCTGAGGCAGGAATCAAACCCGGGTCCCTGGAGCTGTGAGGCAGCAATGCTCACCATTGAGCCACCGTGCTGCCCTATTCTTGGCTGCATTTAACAACCATTTATCTCTCCACTCTGCAGGCACCCTGCCTCTATTCCTGATGAAGGACTTTTGCCCAAAATATCGATTTTCCTGCTCCTCGGATGCTGCCTGACCTGCTGTGCTTTTCCAGCACCACTCTAATCTAGACTCTGGTTTCCAGCATCTGCAGTCCTTGTTTTTACCTAGCTGTAACCGTTCATTCCCTTGATTAAAAAAAAAGTCTGTCCAACTCAGCCTTAAAATATTCAAAGATTCTGCTTCCAATATTTTAGGAAGACAGTTCAAAAGACTGTCCACCCATGAGAGAAAAGAAAAGCCCCGTTTCTATTTTCAGTGGGTGCCCTCTGATTGTTAAACGCTGATTCTTCTGCAACAAAAAAGATCTTGTCAAGAATGCTCAGGATTTTATATTTCCAATCTTTCTACACAAGACCATCTCTATGAAGATAATGAATTATAATTATTTATCAATACTTCCAGATATTAATCCAGTAAACTTTCTCTGAACTGTTTCCAATGTGTTTATATCCTTAAATAATATGACCAATACTGTCTACAGAACTCCAGATGTGCTCCCACCAGTGTTCTGTTGAAGTGAAGAAAACCCTCCCTACCTTTGTATTTGATTCCTCTTGTGATATGAGATGTTATAGTATTAGATTTCCTCATTACTTGTTGGACCTAGAAACTAGCTTTTTGCAACTCATGCATTAGCTCATTCAAATCCCTCTGCGACTCAGAGCTTTATAATTTCATACCATTTCGATAAAACATATTTATTTTTATTCTTCCTGTCAAAATGGAGAATGTCACATTTCCTACATTACACAGTTAGTTCTACTATAATGTGGTAGTTCAATTCTCATGCAATCCTCTGTTATAAGAAAACCATGTAATAGCAGCACCATTTAAACAAATGGGTCCAGCGTTGCTTTAAAGGTCTGCACTTTAGAAACAGTGTCCCCAATTTGTCAATTCCATCACAGTGAATTTGTGTTAACGAAACATACATTATAGCAGAACGACCTGAGTACTCCATTTGTCAGATCTTTGCCCAAATACCTAATGTATTTCTCTCTGTAATATCCTTATACCTCTCACAACTCAATTTCCCAGCTGTCTTTGTGTTCCCAGCACATTTAGCAGCCACTACTTCCTGTCAGCCAGCTCAAATTCTGTCCAGACCAAAATGTTCAACCCGACACCAACACCTGAGCTTTACTTTTCTCAATAACATTTGTTTGGACATTTTATCAAATGTCAAACAGAAATCAAATTAGAGTAGACCTTCATCAACACCACATATTACGTCCTTAAAGAATCCACTGTGGTGATAAGCAAGATGGCGGCAGAGTAAAACACTACAGTCGACACACCTATGCTAAGTCTGTTCTTTCTCTTTTTTTCCCTTCTCATTTTTTCTCCTTTTCTGTGGTTTCTTCTTCAATTTTGACTTGGACTAAAGTGGGGGAGCTGAAGACGGGGAGGGGAATCGAGTTCCAGTCCCAGGGCGGAGGACAGGGAGGGGAATCGAGTCCCAGTGCGGAGGAGGAGAATCGAGTCCCCATGCGGAGGACGGGGAGGGGAATCGCGTCCCAGGGCAGAGGACAGGGAAGGGGAATCGCGTCCCAGGGTGGAGGACGGGGAGGGGAATCGCGTCCCAGGGCAGAGGACGGGGAGGGGAATCGAGTCCCCGTGCGGAGGACGGGGAAGGGGAATCGAGTCCAAGGGTGGAGGACGGGGAAGGGGAATCGAGTCCCCGTGCGGAGGACGGGGAAGGGGAATCGAGTCCAAGGGTGGAGGACGGGGAAGGGGAATCGAGTCCCCGTGCGGAGGACGGGGAAGGGGAATCGAGTCCCAGTGGAAACGTACCTTGGAGCAGCTGAAAGCTGGTGCGGAGCAGAATATAGGAGTGAAATGGAACAGAGATAGTGTTGGACTGGGGTCTAGCACAAGTGGTCAGACTACGTGTGAAAGCCCTTGTACTCAGCTACTGCTAATGTTTATTTGCAATTTGTTTATCTGACTATAATATATATCTAACCTTTGACTATATCATATTTCTAACTTCTATTCTGAATCACTGTAAAGTAATACTTTTCTTTTCTATTCCTGGTTTGTATCACACATTTGTACCTAGGTACTTGTACCTAAGATGGCGCCATAAGAGGCGACATTGTAAAATCTTTCACTGTACCCCTGTAATTCTGTGCTTGAGTACACGTGACAATAAAGGATGTTGTTTGATTACCTTGAACTTATCTAAGTCCCTATTTAAACATTTTCAATAATACACCTAATAATTCCACTGTGACAGATGTTAAGCTAACTGGCCTGTAGCTTCCAGTTTGATCGCACCTTCTCCAAACTGAGGAGGTTTTGCAAAATTAAAACCAACACATCAACTATCTTACTGACCACTTGTCTCTGGGCCCTAAAATGGTGTCCATCATAACCTGGGCACCTGCCAGCCCTCAGCATCTTACTCACTCAGTCCCACTTCTCTGGTAACTGGGGCTTTCCTGCGTTCCTTCTTCTCATCCATCTCCTAATTTATTACTGTTGCTGAAACGTCACTTGTATCATTGATAACTCGAAAACCCTGGTCATATTTCTTGAATAAAAACAAAATACAGCAGAAACTGGAAATCTATGGCAGAGAAACTGCTGAGAAACTCTGCCAGTATGGCAGCATATGTGGAGAAAGAAACACAGTTAATGTTTTGAGTCCAGTATAACATTTCTTCAGAACTTTCTATTCCAAATGCTGTGTACATTCATTCACAAATAACTTTTGTTTTATATTTTTATTCTTCTGATAACTTATAGTCTTATCTGTTATTTTGCTCTATTGTTTATTAACTCATTGGGGGACGTGGGCATCATTGGTTGGTCTATTTATTGCCCATCCCAAGTTGCCTAAGAAAAGGCCGTTTAGTACTCTCTATCCCTTACTGTAGCAATTTGTTTATTATTTCCTGCATTTAGACTGTGCTTTTGATCTTGATTCTGCATTTTGATTTATCACATCTTCTGAAAATTGATCCCTTTCTCCTACTCTTAAGTACTGTCTAATTCCCTATATCATTGGCAAGAGTAATGGCATCAGTACAGTTCAAGTGATCCAATTTTGACTTTCCCCAGTAGAAGTGCCAGTGCCACATTAACTGGAACCCACTTCTCCCACACAGGTCTTTGAGCCATGCATTCATCTGTTTAATTTGCCTAACGGCAATTTAAGCATGGCTTAGGTAATCGCACATGTTCTTTTTCCTTTCTTCATAGAGTCATACAGTACAGAAACAGATCCCACTCATTCCATGCTGACCTGGTTTCCCAAAACTAAACTGGTCCCCCTTGCTGGGCCCATATCCCTCTGAACCCTTCCTATTCATGTACTTGGCCAAATGTCTACTAAGTGTACCTGTATCTACCAATTCCTCTGGTAGCTAATTCCACATATGAATCACCCTCTGTGTGAAAACGTTGCTTCTCATGTCTATTTTAAATTTTTCTCCTCCTTATGCCCCCTAGTTTTGAACTCCTCCACCCTCGGGAAACAATCTTTGCTAATCACCATATCTGTCCTGCTCCTGATTTTATAAATCTCGATAATGTCACTCCTCAATCCCCTATGCTCCAGTGAAAACGTCCAAGCCTATTCGGCCTACCCTTGTAACTCAAACTCCTCCAGTCCTGGCAACATCCTTGTATATCTTTTCTGAACCCTTTCCAATTTAATACAATCATTCCTCTCGCAAAGCAACCAGAACTGCGCACACAGAAGTGACCTCACCAATGTCCTACAAAACCATAAACACAATGACCCAACTCCTCTCCTCAGTGTTATGAGCAATGAAGGCAGGCATGGCAAATGCCTTCTTAACCATCCTGCCGACCTGTGACACAAATTTCAAAGAACTGTGTACCTGAACCCTTATGTCTCTCTATTCGACAACACTTCCCCGAGCCCTACCATCAGCTGTATAAGTCCTGCTCTTGTTTATTTTACCAATATGCAACACTTGCATTTATCCAAATTAAATTTCATCTGCCATCCCCAGACCATTGACCCAATTGATCAAGATCCATTTGGAGTCTTAGGTAACCTTCTTCACTCTCTACTACACACCAATTTTGGTGTCATCCACAAACGCACTGGCCATGCCTCCTAAATTCTCGTCCAAATCATTTATGTAAGTGACAAACAAAATTGGACCCAGTATCAATCCTTGCAAAACAGCACTGGTCGCAGGCCTCCAGTCCAAAAAATAACCCTCCACCACCATCCTCTTTCTCCTACCTTCAAGCTAATTTTGTATCCAATTGACAAGCTCTCCCTGAATCTCATGTGATCTCACTTCATTAATTAGTCTACGAGGTGAAACCTTGTCAAAGGCTTAACTAAAGTCCATGCAGACGATGTTTACCACTCTGATCTCATCAATATTTTTGGTATGTCCTCAAAAAACTCAATCCAGTTTGCGAATCATGATTTGCTTTGCACAAAGTCATGCTGACTATGCATGATCAGTCCTTATCTTTTTCCTGTCTATTCCATTGGTACCTTAAGAAATCATAGCAACTGTCCCCCACCACCCCCTCCCCCCCCCCCCCCCCCCCCCCAAACTCCCCAAGGTTCATAGTTCCTTGAAAATGGAGTCACAGGTAGAAGAAGGCGTTTGATATGCTTTCTTTTATTGGTCAGAGTATTGAGTACAGGAGTTGGGAGGTCATGTTGCAGCTGTACAGGACATTGGTTAGGCCACTTTTGGAATATTGCATGCAATTCTAGTCTCCTTCCTATCAGAAAGATGTTGTGAAACTTGAAATGTTTCAAAAAATATTTACAAGGATGTTGCCAGGTTTGGAGGAGATGAGCTGTAGGGACAGGCTGAATAGGCTGGGCCTGATATCCCTGAAGTGTCAGAGGCTGAGAGGTGACCTGATAGAGGTTTATAAAATCATGAGGGGCATGAAGTCCTTTCCCTGGGTTGGGGGAGTCCAGAACTAGAGGGCATAGGTTTAGGGTGAGAGGGGAAAAATTTAAAAGGGACCTACTGGGCAACCTTTTCCTACAGAGGATGGTGTGTGTATTGAATTGGCTGCCAGAGGAAGTGGTGGAGGCTGGCACAATGACAACATTTTAAAAGGCATCTGGATGGGTATATGAATAGAAATGGTTTAGAGGGATATGGGCCAATTGCTAGCAAATGGGATTAGATTAGGTTAGGATATCAGGTCAGCATGGACAATTTGGACTGAGGGGTCAATTTCTGGGCTGTACATCGCTATGACTCTAAATCCTCTTGCAGTAAAACTCAAACAGGCTATGTTGCATTTATTAAACAGATTAAGCACCTGTGATAAATAAGAACCATTACTGAACTGTAACCCATTCTGTCTCTGTATGAAATGACCTTTAGCATTAAGCAGTTCCATTATTTTCCTGTAGTCTAGGGCATTAATCTTATTGAGTTATGTGCCTCAAGTGAGCTTGATAAATCATTTGTGGAGTTTAGTGTGCTTTCAGGTTTGTTCAATCATACAGTCTGGCTAATTTTCATTTCATGTAAAATGTTGGTCATCTTCTCTTTGTATACCCCCTCTTCAGAAAGCAATATCAAATGAACATAGGCTCAAAACAGACAGCTGATCACGAATAGAAATGACAATCGATGATAATGTTGACTAAAAAATTATATTGGCGGGATCACTCTTACATTCACATATGTTGGGACACTAAACTGCCTGATTTTTAAAAATAGTTTAGACCTAACAATGAGTGTTTGACAAACATAAATAAAAATGCATTATTAGTACCCAGTTCTGAACATAAGCTGATCAACATCATATTGGGTGCAGACTTGAATTAGCATGAAGAACAGAGAGGTAGAAGGAATGGAAAATTGCACAAAAGCCTTAGAAATGATTCAGAAGTTTGGTGATTTCATTACAGCCTTTACCAATCCAAAGGTGGCTTAACTGTACATTAAAGGAAAAGAAAATGGAAGGTGTACAACATTAGATTGCATTGAAGTAATGAAACAGCTTGATATCCAACTCCTGTGGCAGCCAGTAACATACATTTACCTCCAACATTGCTACCTGATGTAGCAATGCTAATGTTTTATCCTGCAACATAATAAAGTAGGTATGGACATTATAATATTGAAGAATTCAACAGACTGCTAATTATTATTTTGCTCAACCATTAGCTTCCCCAAGCTCGAATGTCTAGGTTTGTATTAAGGTATTAGTTTACAACAAAGGAATATGCTAACAGTAAAATATTGAGCTTCAAAGTGATTTAAGTGATTTGAGGTAAGTGGAGTATGAGACTTTTGTACACTCAGTTCATGTATCATGATAAGTGATTTTACTTTAAATATAGCTCTTAAAGGCATGCTAACCTTAAAACCAAGCATGATGTACACCTTTTTTCAAAGACTAAACTTACATCAAGCTGATGTATACAATTGTACACAAACAATTTGATAATAATGCAAACAGGTAAAACAGAGTTTTAAAAGCCTAACTTTTCAAACTTTATTGTCATGTTTTGGTGATCTGACAACTCATCTGGTGATTGTGTACCTGTCTGGAAAAGTGTGTCCTGTTTTCTGTTTCACTTATTTGACAACTTGGCTATCCTGCTATTAGTTGTTGTCACTTAACTTCATCTCGCAATCATCAGAGTTAGAGTTAGAGTTAACGTTAACCCTCTTGAAGTTTTTCCTGACTGCACTTATGCATGATTGGTTTGAGTGGGCTTCCAATTCTTTGCAATTTAGCCCCATGGTGAGTGCTGATTTTGTAGTTTTGTTGCTGAGAACTTAATGATCATTGACCTGATAAAACATAACATACACTCCACAAGACAGCTTAAAACCGGAGTGGAATGACAATGTGGTATGGGTAACCCTCCACTTAAAACACGTGTCTTGAACTGGTTTACCAGTTCACTGCTGTCCATTCTCAGACATTATCTGAGCCGGGACACTGAATGAATTGAAAATAGTGCTAATCATTTCAATGACAGTCATGGTCATTGTGTTGGTAAGTTATTGAACAATGACGAATTTAGATTTGTTATAAGGATAATATAGCTCAGTCCATCATGCAAGCCAATCTTCCATCCATTGACTCCATCTATACTTCTCACTGCGTTGGAGAGGCAGCCAACATCATCAAAGACCCGTCCCACCCCGGTTACAATCTCTTCCAACATCTTCGTTCAGGCAGATGATACAAAAGCTTAAACACACGTACCAAAAGGTTCAAAACAGCTTCTTCCCTGCTGTTATTAGACTTCTGGTGGACCTGTAAAACTTCAAATTTAATGTTGACCTCACTCTTTGTACAACTTCTCTACAGCCTTGACATTATATTCCTCATTCTCTTCTGTTACCCTTATGTACTTTGTATGGTATGATCTGCCTGTGCTACATACAAAACAAAACTTTTCACTATACTTAGGTACATGTGGTCATAATTAATCAAATCAGATGCAATCTTCCCTGTGAAAAGGTCAGCTGCTGGAACAGGGAGCCTGTGTTGCTGTGGCTGATACATTAGACATGCCTCACATGCATTCACAAGTCATTGAATACCTTGAATTATCCCTGAGCATGACATAAATTTATGTTTTAGCTGCCTAGATGTTTTACATTCCCTGGTATAACAAGGATGTGATATCCTAGCATAATGTTTTTAGTATGAGGACTTGTTTGACCTTGAAAATGATTTGTTCTGATAACACGTGTTTTTCAAAAGAAACCAATGTTTTCCTGTACTACTTTTGGGGCTGTCAGGCCATCCCCAGAATAGGGTCTTTTGTAACTCTGTAGTTGCTCATCTTCAACAGTTTAACAAATCAACCTTGAGAACGACTTCAACTTTGTAACTTAGAATGTCAAGTTACATTTCAATAGGCATGTAGACAAGGGTTAAGAAGGCATTTCATATGCTTGCCTTGATTGTTCAGACTTCTGAGTACAGGAGTTGGGATGTCATGTTGAGGTGTACAGAATCCATTTTTTAGATTAGAACCAGTCTGACCATTGTGGCACAGACAGCCTCACAGGGAGTTAACATCTTCTGGGCTGACATGACACCAGTTGTTAAAGTACACTTGAGAATGTAACTTTTAATAAAAAGTTTTACGATTTACATATGAAAGAGCTGAAACCTACATGGTCATTCTAAAAGATGAGAGACTAAATAAACAATCTGGGTCTTTTTTCAATATATAATTTCAGTTACATCACACTGTAAACATTTGCTATAAATTCTGTGTCTTACGATCTAATTCTCCACAACCACCTGATGAAGGAGCAGCGCTCTGAAAGCTAGTGCTTCCAAATAAACCTGTTGGATTATAACGTGGTGTTGTATGATTTTTAACTTTATTTGCGATTATCTGTGGACATGACTAAGCTTGGATGTTTTGTCTTTATTTGGTAGAGAAAGCAATTAGTGATTTACTGCAATCTTAGCTTTCAGCAGACCAGAATAACTTAGTATAACTCCACTCACAAAACCATCTAACAGTCTCTTATCAATTCCTGTATCTTCAGCATTATCGGGGAGGTAAGTAATTTGCTCAATGTGTCAGATGTAATCATCTTAGTCCCCGGTTTAAATTTTAGATCTCACTTCAAAGTGTTAACCTCAGAACTTGTTTACTGATTTGGTTACATCATGTGTGGTATGTTCCACCACAGTGGGTGCAGTTTGAATCTCATCAATTATGGCCATACCGAGATCTGTACATACTGATAGTCAGCAGGTAGAAGATTCCAGCCATCAAAAGTGAGTTTATGTGATTCCAATAACAGATGGAATTGTTGGTCTGTTATTGTCTGGGAGGCAGTATCTTGTAGCATGTACCAAGGTGTGCGACTTGCTGAGGTACTTGTCCTTCAGGACATATAGTGCTACTATATTGGCACGATACGGCATTAATAGTTATAAAACCTCCTGATGATCTTCGTTAATGGAAATAGTCTGCAAGTTTAATAGAGTCATAGAGTCATACAGATGGACAACATGGAAAAAGACCCTTCAGTCCAACCCATCCATGCTGACCAGATATCCCAACCCAATCTAGTACCACCTGTCAGCACCCGGCCCATATCCCTCCAAATCCTTCCTATTCATATACCCATCCAAATGCCTTTTAAATGTTGCAACTGTACCAGCCTCCACCACTTTCTCTGGCAGCCCATTCCATACATGTACCACACTCTGTGTGAAAAAGTCGCCCATTAGGTCTCTTTTCTGTCTTTTGCCTCTCAACTTAAACCTATATGCTCTAGTTCTGGACTCCCCCACACCAGGGAAAAGACTGTCTATTTATCATATCCTTGCCCCTCATAATTTTGTAAACCTCTATAATGTCACCCCTCAACCTCCGCTGCTCCAGGGAAAACAGCCTCAGCCTGTTCAGCCTCTCCTTATACCTCAAATCCTCCAACCCTGGCAATAGCCTTGAAGGAGACCAGAATTGCATGCAATATTCCAACAATGGCCTAACCAATGTCTTGCACAGCCGCAACATGTCCTTCCAGCTCCTGTACTCAATACTCTGACCAATAAAGGAAAGCATACCAAACACCTTCTTCACTATTCTATCCACCTGTGACTCCACTTTGAAGGAGCTATGAACCTGCACTCCAAGGTCTCTTCGTTCAGCAACACTCCCTAGGACCTTACCATTAAGTGTATAAGTCCTGCTAAGATTTGCTTTCCCAAAATGCAGCACCTTGCATTTATCTGATTAAACTCCATCTGCCACTTCTCAGTCCATTGGCCCATTTGGTCAAGATCCTGTTGTAATCTGAGGTAACCTTCTTCACTGTCCACTACACCTCCAATTTTGGTGTCATCTGCAAACTTACTAACTGCACCTCTTATGCTCGCATCCAAATCATTTATGTAAATGACAAAAAGTCGTGGACCCAGCACCGATCCTTGTGGCCCTCCACTGGTCACAAGGCTCCAATTTGAAAAGCAACCCTCCACCACCACCTTCTATCTTCTACCTTTGAGCCAGTTCTGTATCCAAATGGCTAGTTCTCCATATATTCTGTGAGATCTAATCTTGCTAACCAGTCGACCTTGGGGAACCTTGTCGAATGCCTTACTGAAGTCCATATAGATCACATCTACTGCTCTGCCCTCATCAGTCCTCTTTGTTACTCCTTCAAAAAACCCAATCAAGTTTGTGAGTCATGATTTCCCACACAGAAAGCCATGTTGACTATCCCTACTCAGTCCTTGCCTTTCCAAATACATGTACATCCTTTCCTTCAGGATTCCCTCCAACAACTTGCCCACCACCGACGCCAGGCTCACTGGTCTATAATTCGCTGGCTTGTCCTTACCACCCTTCTTAAACAGTGGCACCACACTAGCCACCCCCCCCCCCGCCCCCCCGCGTCTTCCAACACCTCATCTGTGACTATCGATGATACAAATATCTCAGCAAGAGTCTCAGCAATTACTTCTCTAGCTTACCACAGTGTTCTAGGGTACACTTGATCAGACCCTGGAGATTTATCCACCTTTATGCATTTCAAAACATCCAGCACTTCCTCCTCTGTAATCTGGACATTTTGCAAGATGTCACCATCAATTTTCCTACAGTCTATATCTTCCATATCCTTTTCCACAGTAAATACTGTTGCATAATACTCGTTTAGTATCTCCTCCATTTTCTGCGGCTCTACACTAAGGCCACCTTGCTGATCTTTGAGGGGTTCTATTCTCTCCCTAGTTACCCTTTTGTCCTTAATGTATTTGTAAAAACCCTTAGGATTCTCCTTAATTCTATTTGCCAAAGCTTTCTCATGTCCCCTTTTTGGCCTCCTGATTTCCCTCTTAAGTATACTCTTACTTCCTTTATACTCTTCTAAGTATATACTATTCACCCGATCTATCCTGTCTATACTTGACATATGCTTCCTTCTTTTTCTTCACCAAACCCTCGATTCCTTTAGTCATCCAGCATTCCCTACCTACCAGCCTTTCCTTTCACCCTAACAGGAATATACTTTCTCTGGATTCTCATTATCTCATTCCTGAAGGCTTCCCATTTTCCAGCTGTCCCTTTACCAGCGAACATCTGCCCACAATCAGCTTATGAAAGTTCTTGCCTAATACCGTCAAAATTGCCTTTCTCTAATTTAGAACTTCAACTTTTAGATCTGGTCTATCCTTTTCCATCACTATTTTAAATCTAATAGAATTATGGTCGCTGGCCCCAAAGTGCTCCCCCACTGACACCTCAGTCACCTGCCCTGCCTTATTTCCCAAGAGTAGGTCAAATTTTGCACCTTCTCTAGTAGGTACATCCACATACTGAATCAGAAAATTTTCTTGTACACACTTAGCAAATTCCTGTCCATCTAAACCCTTAACACTATGGCAGTCCCAGTCTATGTTTGGAAAGTTAAAATCCCCTACCATAATCACCTTATGATTCTTACAGATAGCTGAGATCGCCTTACAAGTTTGTTTCTCAATTTCCTTCTGACTGTTAGGGGGTGTATAATACAATCCCAATAAGGTGATCATCCCTTTCTTATTTCTCAGTTCCACCCAAATAACTTCCCTGGATGTATTTCCAGGAATATCCTCCCTCAGCACAGATATAATGCTATCCCTTATCAAAATCGCCACTCCCCCTCCTCTCTTGCCTCCCTTTCTTTCCTTCTCATAGCAGTTATATCCTGGAACATTAAGCTGCCAGTCCTGCCCATCCTTGAGCCATGTTTCTGTGATTGCTATTATATCCTATGATGTCCTATGATGTTCCTAACCATGCCCTGAGTTCATCTGCCTTCCTCGTTCGGCCTCTTGCATTGAAATAAATGCAGTTTAATTTATTAATCCTACCTTGTCCCTGCTTGCCCTGACTGTTTGACTCTCTTCAGTTCTCAACTGTGCCAGTCTCAGATTGATCTCTTTCCTCACTATCTCCCTGGGACCCACCCCCACCACAACCCTCACCTTACTAGTTTAAATCCTCTGGAGCAGCTCTAGCAAATCTTCCTGCCAGTATATTACTCGCCTTCCAATTTAGGTGCAATCTGTCCTTCTTGTACAGGTCACTTCTACCCCAAAAGAGATTCCAATGATCCAAAAGTGTGAATCCTTATCCCATACACCAGCTCCTCAGCCATGCATTCATCTGCTCTATCCTCCTATTCCTGCCCTCACTAGCTCGTAGCACCGGGAATATTCCAGATATTACTACTCTCGAGGACCTCCTTTTTAATTCCTGCCTAACTCTCTGTAATCACCCTTCAGAATCTCACCTTTTCCTTTCCTATGTCATTGGTTCGAACATATTCACCTTCTGAAATATGTCTGCACCTCATTGATTTGTTTGCAATTGTGAACCTTTTTAATACTTTCCTTGTTGCCAATATTGAGATGTTGTGCCATCTTTCATGGCACCTGTATATATTCTGAGATCTGGCTTGGCCTTTGGAATCAGATTTCTTCCCTTTGCAAGTCCAGTGTTCCTCTGAGCCACATGTTTTGTATATATCAATAAATTTGGATAGCTTTTGAATGATTGTAACAAACTGCATGATAAAATTTTTGATGGTTTCATTTGCTTTGCTGACTCTAAATCATGTCATTATTATTGAACTGGTAGCTTCATACTTACATCCTTAACGCATCGATGATATAAAATCTTTTCTCTTGCTCAAAAACAAAAGGCTTTAATTGGTGCTAAGACATTATTTGACTCAATGAGTTTCTGTTACATTTCCTCTATAGAAAAGTCACAGTCATCTTTTGTCAAATTGGACAATGGATAGACAGGGTTTAGATCAGAGTGATGCTGGAAAAACGCAGCAGCTCAGGCAGCATCCAAAGAGCTGAAAAATCGATGTTTCAGGCAAAAGCCCTTCATCAGGAATAGAGGCAGGAAGCCTCCAGGGTGGAGAGATAAATGGTGGGGGTGGAGGGAGGGACCGGGGTTGGGGAGAAGGTCCCCTACACTGGGGAGACTGGATGTCTCCTCGCAGAGCGCTTCAGGGAATATCTCCTGGACACACACCAATCAATCCCACTGCCCCCGGTCGAACATTTCAATTTCCCCTCCCACTCTGCCGAGAACATGCAGGTCCTGGGCCTCCTCCACCGCCGCTTCCTCACCACCCAATGCCTGGAGGAAGAATGCCTCATCTTCCGCCTTGGAACATGTCAACTCCAGGGCATCTGTATAGATTTCACCAGTTTCCTCATTTCCCCTCCCCCCACATTACCTCTGTTCCAACCTTCCAGTTCAGCACCATCCCCGTGACCTGTCCTACCTGTCAATCTCCCTTCCCACCTATCCGCTCCACCCTCCTCTCTGACCTATCACCTCCATCCCCACCCCCATTCACCTATTGTACTCTTTGCTACCTTCCCCCACCCTCTTTTCTGTCCTATCACCTCCATCCCCACCCCATTCACCTATTGTACTCTTTGCTACCTTCCCCCACCCTCTTTTCTGTCCTATCACCTCCATCCCCACCCCATTCACCTATTGTACTCTTTGCTACCTTCTCTCCAGCTCTCCCCCATCCCCATTTATTTCTGCACTCTGGAGGCTCCCTGCCTCTATTCCTGATGAAGTCGATTTTCCTGCTTCTTGAATGCTGCCTGACCTGCTGTGCTTTTCCAGCACCACTCTGACCTATACTCTGGTTTCCAGCATCTGCAGTCCTCACCTTTGCCTAATAGATAGACAGGGTTGATGTCTGTATGAAATGAGCTGAACTTTATTAGTTCTGAAGTAAATTCTTGTATTGAGCTGACCTTCAAGAACCTTTCAGGCCATTGCTGGATCTTTCAGATTGCCTACAGAAAGAAGGATGTGTCAATTTGTTACGACATGATCCAGGTACACAACTATGTCTGGCACACTAAGCATCACATAAGCATTAAAATGTTGTGAGGCTAGTACCAATCTCAATAATTCCTTTTCAATCATATAGTATTTTCTCTGGTGGGTGTTGAGTTTTTTTAATTCAATTCCATCATCATTTTTCTGCAGCAGTGCAGCTCCAACTCCAAAATCGTGAGCATTTATTGAAATGTTGAAGGGTTTAAAAAAAATTGATGTAACTAAATGGTGCCTTGGTTAACAATGTTTTTAAATTCTCAAATTCCTCCTGGCATTGTTCTGTCCACCAAAATTTTGTGTTCTTCTTCAGTAAATCTGTTCGTGGTGCCACCATGCTGCTAAAGTTTGGAACAGACTTCTGGTAGAATCCACTTAGTCCCAAAAATTGAAGTACCTCTTTCTTTGAGGATAGCTGTGGAAATTCCTCGATGGCCTTCATCTTTGCGTTCCTTCACATCAACCCTCCATGACTGATTTAATGTTGCAAGAAAGTCACCTCTGCCTTCGTGAATGCTGTTTTCTTTAAGTTTATCACTAGTTTTGCTTCTCGTAATTGTTCAAAGAGCTCTGCCAACTGTATCATGTGATCATTACACCATCCAGATAGACCGCACAGTTTATTAACCCAGCCACAATTCTATTTATAAGTCTTTGGAATGTGGCTGATGAATTCTTCGTTCCAAAAGGCATCACTTTGAATTTATTTAGCCCAATTGGGGTTACCAATGCAGAAACTTCTTTCGCACTCTCTGATAAAGGTACCTGCCAATCACCATGCAGTAAGTCCAACTTTGTGATGTTAACTGACTTGTCCAAGTTTTGCTATTCAGTCTTCCAGCTAGATATTGAATATGAGTTTGATTTGGTTATGGTGCTGACCTTCCGATAGTTCACACAAAATCATTGAGTCCTATCAGGTGTGGGAACTAACATGATAGGCAAACGCCACTCACTCTGACATGGTTTGATGATATTTTCATTAGGTATTGCATTCACTTCCTTCTGGACCTGTGTGGCTTTGAAGGATTAAGTCTGTAGGGGTGTTGTTTAATTGTAACAGCATTTCCTACTTCCACCTCATTCACAATAGTATTAGTCCTCCCTATTTTATTCCTGCATATGTCCTCATACTGCTGCAACAAGCCTTTCAACTGGGTTATTTGCTCCTGAGACAGATAGATCCACTGCTCAAGGACTTCCTCATTGTTGAACATATTGTGAGGTACATCAAACTCCATCACATCTGCATTTGATTCATCACTCTGCGGTGCAGTAACTAATTCCTGTTTCTCCAGTTCCATCTCTCTATTATAAAAGGGTTTCAACATATTCACATGACATACACGATACAGTCCTTTTTCTATCCGGTATCTTTATCAGATAGTTTATCTGACTCAACTTTTTCTCAATTTGATAGGAAATACTAAACCTGGCTTTCAATAGATCTCCTACCTATAGAAGTACTAATATGTCATCCCCATGGGAAAACATCCAAGTTTTGGAGTTTTTAGCTGCCATCTGTTTCATTGTATGCTGCGACCTCTTTCAGCTGCTGTTTAGCTTACTCACCTACTCAATTTAATCTCTGCCTCACCTCAGACACATAATCCAAGTGTGAGATGTCCAACTTCAGTCCTGTTAATTTCTCTTTGATTAATTTCAAAGGCCCTCTCATTTCATACCTGAATATTAACTCAAAGGGAGCAAACTGAGTCGATTCATTTGGGGCATCTCTAATGGCAAACAATACGAATGGGAATGATCCCAATCATTCCAATAATCCTGACAGTGTGCTCTTAACATGGTCTTCAGTGTCTGATGCTGTCTTTCTAAAGCTCCTTGAGAATCAAGATGGTCCACACTTGGTTTAAAGTGCTCTATGCCTAAGCTATTTATGACTTAGTTAAACAGGCCAGAAGTAAAATTAATCCTTTGGTCTGATTGAATGTCTCTGCGTAGCTCATACTGTGAGAAAAAAGCTACGAATTCCTCTACCACACTTTTTGTCTTAATACTCCATAATGGAATTGCCTCCAGAAATCTGGTAGACACATCCATTATGGTTAGCAAATACTGGTTCCCTCTTTCGGTTTTGGGAAGCAATCAATCATAACCTGCGTGAAAGGTTCTTCGAATGTGGGAATTAGCAACAAAGATGCTGGTTTTATTCCTGCCTATGGCTTGCCTACCATTTGGCATGTTTAACAAATATGGCAAAAATTAACCACATCCTTGTGCAGTACAGGCTTTTGGACCTTAGCCTGAATTTTCCTTACAGCTAGGTGATCTCTTACTGGTAATCCATGTGCTACCAGCAACACAATCTGATGCACTTCTGCCCATTTCTCCTCTGCACTAACTTCCATGGTCTCCATTTTTGTCTTAGGACTCTACCTTTAAGATAATAACCCTCAGGAATACAATCAGACTCCTTTTCTGATATATTTTATTGTCTTGTCTTTCTATTGTAAGTCCATGAGCCTTTCAGGACTAAACACTTCTACCTAACCCTCTGCCTGTTCAGGTTTTTCATCAAATAGGGTATCTGCTAACTAAACCTCAACTCCTTCATCATTCTCTTCAGTTTTTGCTTTGTGCTATGATTTATAATAGTGAGATCTTGTTACTACACTGTCTGGAAAAATTGCAGGGTATTTTTCATTTACCTCCTCAATTCTCTGATCTTTCTTTGGCTTTTACACATCAAGAGGTGTCCCTCCCGCCTTGGGTCCTGCTAAATCATTCCCAAGAACAAACTGTAATCCTGGAACTGACACTCTGTCAATCACTCCCATTGTTATTTCCCCAGTCTTGAGATGACACTCCCACCTTGATCTTACAAAGGAGAATGTTAAATTTCTGACCATCTATCCCACAAATTACCACTCTCTCAGGTAACAGGTCAGAAAGAGTGCAAATACATTCATCTCTTACTAGAGACTGTTTAGATCCTGTATTTCTCAAAATTATAACTTCATTCCCTTCTCCACCTGTTCTTTCTGAGTAAACTTTACCCACATAGACATCAGGCATTAACTCCATACCCAACCCCTGCCTCAGCTGTGCATTCTCCTGCAGCTCCTCAACTTTTCTTGAGGTTTCCTTTGCTACTTCCACTAATGCCACTGGCTTAGCCTCTCTTACCACATCTTTTCCCACAGTGCCTTTCTTCAACGACCAGCACTGTGACTTTATGTGTCTCACCTGAGCAAAGTGGTCATACCTGAGGCCATTCACCTCCTTTCCATCCTTTTGAGCTTATTTTTTCACCTGCGGTAAACAATTACCAGTGTACTCAACTCTTTGTTTTGTAGTATAGGATCCCTCCTTCTCCTAGTTTCTATACCTCACAGGATGAAATTCTTGATGGAAGCTAAACTTTGCATGATACACCAATGTACATTCATCTATCCTGGCTGTTCTTCGCACTTTTTGAACTTCCTGTTCATCCACATGAGACCTTACCATATCTGGAAGGTAGTTTTTAAACTCCTCCAGCAGAATTATCGCTCTTAGAACCTCATGGGTTTTATCTATTTTTAAGGCCCGCATCCATCGATTAAAATTACTATGTTAATTCTTTTGATTTCAACATAAGTCTGACCTGGTTCCTTCTTTGTGTTTCTGAACTGCTGTCTATATCTTTCTGCTACCAATTCAAAAAGCCAGTTTGACATCTGCATAATCTCTTGACCCCTCATCTGACAGCACTGCAAATAACTCACTACTTCTGCTTGTAGCTAAGTCTGAACTAACATTAGCCACAAGTTCTTTGACCACTCCATCTGCCTAGCCAATTTCTCATATGAAGTAAAGAAGGCTCAACATCTTTCTCATCAAAATGTGGCAATGTTTTAACATATTTGGATATATCACTACCTTCTGTCTTCATCTTCAACCTGTTAACATGACTTTCCTGATTAATTCACACTTCTGAAGTTCAAATACTCTCTCCCATTCTCTTTTATGTTTCTGTCTTTCTTTTTCTCTCTCTTCGCTCAGCTAAGAACCTTCTCTCTCTTTCGTTTTCCTCTCACACAGCTCTTCTTTCCTTTTCTTTATCTTCTAACTCCATTTGCCTCAATTACAATTTAAGTATTTCTAAATCTACTGCACTTGTCTGTTTTTCTGATACACCTAAGTGCTTGACTAACTCCCTTAGAATTTCAGCTTTCCTTTTGTCCCTGGTTAAACCCAAATTTAACATATTTGCTAATTCTAAATGTGTGGCCTTTCTGTGTCTTTCTAAACTTGCTTGGCAAATTTGGGTATCAGCTTCAAACCCCAGAACCTCTTTAGTAATCATAAGAGCCATTTCTCTCACTTTTAATTTAACCAACCACAAGTAACCAAAAATAAACAAATTGTCTCACCTACATTTTACTTTAAGGTCTAGGACACTAATCAACAAGTGTTTAAATCTGCTAGGATCTTTTGTACCCCAAATCTGTTCAAATCTATCCAAATCTCAGACCGTATCTGTCTATATCTATTCAAGTCATGGACCCAAGCCCCCAAACTGTGGCGGTGAACCCGCCTGATAATTAAATTAAATCCCCAGAAAAGCTCAGTTTTCCTCATCATCTGTTAAAATATATGATTAGATTACTTTTAGATTAGATTACTTACTTACAGTGTGGAAACAGGCCCTTCGGCCCAACAAGTCCACACCGTCCCTCCGAAGAGCAATCCACTCAGACCCATTCCCCTACATTTACCCCATTCACCTAACAACATGGGCAATTTAGCATGGCCAATTCACCTAACCTGCACATTTTTGGACTGTGGGAGGAAACCAGAGCACCCGGGAGAAACCCATGCAGACACAGGGGGATCGTGCAAACTCCATATGAGTGACTGAGAACTCCCAAATTCCACTATTTAACAAAAACGTGATATCAATTTATTCTTTAACTCTAAAAGAGAACATTAAACAACAACCATTCAAACTCTTAAACCCCCTTTCTCTTAAATGCTTATTATCTGCCTCCAGCTGTATAATAATATACTGTTCCAATAAAAGCACTTATTAAATTAGATCAACTTAATTTCAAAACCACACAGCAGCTATCATCTTTGGTGTTTTTCTCCTTTCAGCTGAAGATCTCCCTGGATTGTCTTCTGTCTTTTACTGCAAATATGTTTCATTTTGAAAAAGGTACCATTGATAGAGAGTGTTTTTGAATGGCAGTTACTCTCTCAATGGCAGTTACTCTCTCAATGACAGTTATTGTGTCTGTCTTTTTTATTGCCACAGCATTGGATCATCTCATTGGTTTGAGGTTGGCAAAACAATAAATTCAAACTCGACTGGGTTTTAGTACCCTGGGGCATACTTTAAACTGATTGGTTAAATTTGAATTGTTGTCAAAACAGCAACCAACTCAAATATCTATTTCACAGCCAAATGTTACATATTTTCAATTTTCCAGTATGCTCTGAGACTGCGAGTTAGTCATATAACAAGTGTTTGTAAGCTCATAGTGTAAAACAGCATTCACTCTCTCTTAAGGGTACAGTACACACTTTTACTTCATAACAAATTGTACAAGGTTCCTCCTTGCCAATAACAAGCAAGATTTTTCTTGGGAACATCTATCACTTGATGTGTATAGATCAAACTTTGAACAGTTGTAATTAAGTACGGATGTTATTGGCTGGCCAATCCACAGAAAGGTTTCTACTATTCCAATTTTAAAATGCTGCACGGTATCACCTTAAATTATGTGTCTCTAACTCTATGTCAGTTGAAGTTTCAAACTGCTCCTGCCTTCATAATGAAGACATTGCAGTTGCTATTATGAGAAAATATTCTTATGCATCAACTGTCAAGAACAGAATGTTCTAGCCTTCTAACTTTCTTTTACTTTGGTTTTGAGTTTTCCATCCTGCACTGCACTGGCATATATTCAAGCTAAAAAATTACTTCAGGCTAATAATTTTTTTCTTGGAAAAGCTTGCATTCTAATCAAAAACTTACTGCACCCCGAGAAGACAGCGGCTTGACAAGCTCTTCCAGTGCAGCTACAACAGTAGCGTTGGAAAATTGCCCTGCTGTGATGTGAACACAAAACATAGGACAAATCCAACCCAGCCAATTATTGTTCCATCAGTCAAATGTCCATAATCAGTGAAGTGATGGAAGATGTCATCAAAAGTGTTATCAAGTGGCATCTGCTTAGTAACAATCCACTACAGATTCTCATTTTCGGTTCCACAAAGACTGGTCATCTCTTGACCTCATTGGCCATGGTTCAAATATGGACAAAATAACTGAATTCCAGAGGATAAAATGACAGCTTTTGACATCAAGGCCACATTTGACCGAGTGTGGAATCAAGATGCCCAAATAAAGGTGGAATCAATGGGAATAGGGGCAAACTCTTTATTGGTTGGAGTCATATCTGGCACATAGGAAGATATTTGTCATTTTTGGAAGTCAGTCATCTCAGCTCCAGGAAATCTCTGCCGGAGTTCCTCAGGGTAGTGTTTTAGGCCCAACCATCTTCAGCTGCTTCATCAATGACCTTCCCTCCATCATAAGGTCAGATGTGGGGATGTTCAGTGATGATTGCACAATATTCAGCACCATTTACAACTCCTGAAGCAGTTCATGTTCAATTGCAACAAGATTTGTGCTGAAAAGTGGCAAGTAACAGTCAAACCACACAGATGCCAGGCAATTTCCAATAAGAGACAATCTAATTACCACCCTCCTTGACATTTAATGGTATTACCATCACTGAATCCCCCACTATCAAGGGATCACCGTTGACCAGAAACTCAACTGGACTCTCCATATAAATAGATTCGCTGCAAGAGCAGCTCAGATCCTATGAATACTGCAGTGAGTAACTCGCCTCGGACTCTCCAAAGTCAATTCTCCATCCACAAGGCACAAGTCAGCAGTGTGATGGAATACTCTTCACTTGCCTGGATAAGTGCAGCTCCAACAACACTCTCAAACCTTGCCACCATGCAGGACAAAGCAGCCCAGTTGATTGGCTCCACAAAGATCCATTCCCTCCACCACCGACAGCAATGTATATTTTCTGCAAGAATTCTTTCCCTCATGACATTGTGGGTCTATTACAGCACACTGACTGCAGTGATTCAAGAAAGCAGTTCACTACTAGCTTTTTAAGGGTATCTAGGAATGGAAATTAATCGCTGGCCAGCTTGCTATGCCCATAACTGACAAGTGACTTTTAAAAAACTGAAGTTAGCTATGTTTCTTGGTGCTGGATCAGTGGTGCTGGAAGAGCACAGCAGTTCAGGCAGCATCCAAAATGCAGCGATTTCGCTGCACTTTGGATGCTGCCTGAACTGCTGTGCTCTTCCAGCACCACTGATCCAGAATCTGGTTTCCAGCATCTGCAGTCATTGTTTTTACCTCTATGTTTCTTGGTGGCCAATATTCTGTGTACAGATCTGTACAGCTATCTGTACTCACAAGAATTGATACTGCTTAAGGGTGAGAAACTCTCCCTTTATCTGAATTCACTTGTTCAATACCGTTATGTGGTTGGTTTTCAAATATGTGCCACCAAGCTATTGACCTTTACAGATAGCCATTACTGCTGCTATGGTGTGAGATCATCTCCACCAGCATGATGCAGCAATGTTTATATTATGTCCTGTAATATAAGAAACTAAGCATTGATCTCATGGTATTGAAGAATCAAGCAGAAATTTGTTACAACTTGCAACAGTGTACAAATATTACATTCCTGAAGCACATAACTGCCTCCGTCAACAGTCGGCTATTTGTTTACATCTGAGGAGCATGCTTCTGATATGATGACATGATTCAAGTGATCCAAGTTAAGATGGAGTAATAGACCCTTCTGCCAACATGGTACAAGCAATGACACCACAGTGGTATCATGAGAATATCACTTCAAGGTATAGTAACATTTTGACTGAGACATAACATGCTGTGGGTATCCCTACACTTCTTGGACTGCACAGGTTCAAAAAAGTAGCTCACCACTACTTTTTCAAGGGCAGGGACCTGGGTTCAATTCCTGCCTCGGGCGGCTGTCTGTGTGGAGTTTGCACATTCTCCCTGTGTCTGCGTGGGTTTCATCCAGGTGCTACGGTTTCCTCCCACAGACCAAAGATGTGCAGGTCAGGTGAACTGGCCATGCTAAATTGCCGATAGCATAATGGGTAAGTTTAGGGTGGGTTACTCTTCAGAGGGCCGGTGTAGACATGTTGGGTCGAAGGGCCTGTTCCATACTGTAATGATTCTAATCTTCTAATCAATATAAGGGAGAGGTAACTGTTCTCTGGTTACAAGTTACACTGAATTAACAGAAGATAACAATATAGTTCCAATGGTAATTACCCTGACACCTACTCCCTCCTCACGAGATATGGCAGCTCCCAAAGAAAAGCTATGCCAATCTATCTTGAACCAAGCCTTCCTTCTTTACCTGCAGCAACTACTGCTATGTCGAAACTTGTGGGAAAAACCAAATCTCAGGGGACAGATTTCGCTTAAAACAAGGTCATCCAGATACTTTAGCAAGGGACTGGTCAGAGATTTTGGAGATTCATATCCAAGAACAGTCAAGTAAATGAAGTTCATGTCATAGAGCCATTATAGCACTGAAGGAGACCTTTTCAGAAGTTATAGTAGGGTTCAGTTGAGAAGTATTCAAGGCTGAGGGAAGAAAAAGGTTAAAGAAATGTTGAAGCTAGATAGGAGGTTAAGGAAAGGAAGAAAGTACTCAAAGTTAGCAGTTGGGTAAAGGAGGAAAATAAAGTCAGGTTGTAAGTCAGGTTGGGGCGGTATGGTGGCACAGTGGTTAGCACTGCTGCCTCACAGCGCTAGAGAGCCGGGTTAAATTCCCACCTCAGGCGACTGACTGTGTGGAGTTTGCACATTCTCCCATGTCTGCGTGGGTTTCCTCCGGGTGCTCCGGTTTTCTCCCACAATCCAAAAATGTGCAGGTTAGTTGAATTGGCCATGCTAAACTGCCCGTAGTGTTCGGTGTAGGGGAATGAGTCTGGGTGGGTGGTGGGTCGGTGTGGACTTGTCCGAAGGGTCTGTTTCCATGCTGTAAGTAATCTAATCTAATCTATGGGGTGGGAACATGTATAGAAGGGCTAAAGGCCAGGGAGGAAGCACAATGATGAAGTGGAGAAAGAGGCAAGAGAAGATGTTTGAGTTTGGAAAAAGGAAAGGGAATTGAAGGTTGCCTGAGAATATCAGTCTTACAGTGAGATAAGAATAGTCAGCTCATCAAGAAGGGTAAGGAAAGGTACAGAAGCCAAGAAGAAAAACTATTAGAGGCAACAGGGAAATCAGAAACAAGAGAAACTGGCAGAGCAGAAAGGAAAAGCAGAGGGAAAGGAAGAGAACAAAGGACAAAATAAAAGGTGAGAGCAAGTTGGTGAAAAAGAGAATATTTATAAATATATGTACACCAATGTACACAAATGCCAGTCTTTCTTCTAAGATGGAGAGTTAATTGACTGAATATTCATAAATGTAGGCATATTATGAAGTGACATGCCTGATCCACATTGTGTTCTGGCAACATGAATTCCATTTTATTGTGTATGTTTGGGATCAAAGTCAAAAACATTGAAAGAAGACTTAATTGTGCTTTAATTGAAATGTTGCCAAATATGAGCTGATAAAGCAACAATAACTTTGAAAATATTAACATGGCATAAATAATCTTAATTTATGTTTCCATTCAAGAGATTGTTACATTGATAAAGTTCATCCCATGCCATCACTCATCTCCCAACCAAATATCTCAAGGCCCTTAACTGCCCATACCTTGCAGCTCAATTCAGCTTGAATTTTCAATCCACGGTGCAGGACTCTCAGCTCTGGAGGTAGAAACACAACCCATTCCATTACTCACTCAGAAACATATAGATCACATTTCAGTGTGGCAGAGAGGAGGCAGCATTTGCTGTTCTTCACTCAGGGAAGCAGGTCAGGAACCTGAGTTGGATTTTATTTTTGAAGCTTTGTCCATAGAACATTATCACCTGATAGGAGTCCATTTTGTATGTTTTGAAATAAATAGCAGCATTGATTCATCTATTGTACTCTTTGCTACTTTCTCCCCACCCCACCCTCCTCTCATTTATCTCTCCACCCTGCAGGCACTCAGCCTCTATTCCTGATGAATGGCTTTTGCCCAAAACGTCAATTTTCCTGCTCCTCGGATGCTGCCTGGACTGCTGTGCTTTTCCAGCACCACACTAATCTAGAATCTGGTTTCCAGCATCTGCAGTCCTTGTTTTTACCCTGTGCTTGTTTGTTGTTTGCTAGCTTTTTCTACAAATTCAGTGCGGTTTTATTGCTTTGCATTTAATCACAGTGATATTTCAGTATTATTAGTTTAAGAATTCTGAATATTTTGGTCTTGCAAAGTTTTGATGAAATACTAACAATATATCATTTAATTCAGGGTTGACCTGATTGACTAGCAGGGCTGCCATTTTGGATTTAGACAGATTTTGGATCAGTCACTGTATCTTCCGATCCTACCGACATTTTATCTTTGTTTGTCTGAAAGTAGAACCAGCTGGACTATAGTGGCACTTGAGCAATTCTTTACAAAAGACGTTTTACATGAATAGAGAATGTCCACCATGGATTAGTTGGCACATTGATGTGTGTTTATTAAAATACACATAGAAAACATACTAATAATTTAAAGCTCTGCTTTTCAAAAAAAAACTCTTCTATTATGAAACTTTATTTACAAGTGTTTATTTTAAAAAGGTGAATTGAATGTAAATGATATACGTAGATGTGTTAGTTTATATTGAGCTTAGTTTCTGCCTCCTCAGTGCTGTTTTCTGCTATTGAAAGATGTTGCAATGTGAAAACATTTCCTGATTTGCTAACTAAATGGCAAGCTATCAAGGACCTCTATTACAGAATACATGATTAGTTCAATCCCTTGAGCAAATGATCAGAATGGTGACTGGTTTTGTGTTTTATTGATTTGATTGTAACGATTAATGATCCCAGAGGGAAGTAGTGTCTGGATTGTAAGGAAAAGATTTTAGTGATTGGAATTTCAATAAACCCAAAGTGATGAGAATCTTTTTCCTTTGTTAGTTTGCTCAGGCTGTATATCAAAACTGTTAAAAGAGCTCTCCATTACCATTACCAATGGAAAGGAAGCTTGATAATAGATCGAGACTCTACATGTTTTAGCTGCATTTAATTTTTTTCCCTGGTTCCCAGTTATAGAATAACTAGCTTCTTTATAAGAAGAGCGGAAATGCAAATATAATTTTCAAAGCACTAAAATATTTAAGTATAATGCATTCTGGAAATATCTCCTGTTACAAAAAAAATTAAATCCCACTAATTATAATGCAGAAGCTGAATTTGTCCTGAAATTGGCTGATGATCTATTTGCTAGTATAAAGGACCTAAGAAGCGCACTTGGCTCTGAATTGATGCTGCTTAAACTTAAAATATGTTTTGTGTTAAGAGTGATGCTAAAGAATATTACAAGCTAGTGATAGATTCATAACCTGTTGGCTACTAACTGACACATTCACCTTAGATTTTCCCTCAACAGTTTTCTAGTTGATCTGGAGAATATGTTCGGCGGGAGAGCTTGGGGATAAGCTTGACTGTTAATGCCCCTTTTTCTGAAAGATGGGCATAGAGGCATAATTATGCCCATTTATTTTTAGGAAGGGGCATATGCAAAACATATTGAAATAAATGTAGCACGGGTCTGATATATATGCTAATTGTAACTCCTGGGGGCCCAGCCATGTATGGACAGACTGAGCCAGTCAGGTGAAAGTGGGTCTTAAATTGTTACAAGGCAGGACTTCTCCAAAAATAAGCTTTTGGCCAGTTGGATGCTGATAACACTGCAATACTGGCAAAACCACTGGGAGTGGTAGTCATTTGTGCCCATCCATAGTTGCCCTTGAGAAGCTGGTGATATGCTGCCTTTTGAAATGCAGGAATTATTAGGCTATAGGGACATCACAGTGCTGTTAGGAAAAGATTTTCAGGATTTTGACACAGCACCAGTGAAATTCCAAGTTATGGTAGTGTGTGGCTTGGAATGGAATGTAGGGGCAATGTTGTTCCCACGTAAGTGCTGCTTTTGTTCTTTTAAGGGGTAATAAAGTTGTGTAAGAAATCTTGGTGAATTTTTGTAGAGTGCTGCTGCTGTGCATTGATGGAGTAACTGAATGTTGACGGCGTTAGATTGGTTGCCAATCAAGCAGGTACTTTATCCTGAATGGTTTCAAGTTTCTTGAGTGTTTTGGAACTGCACCCATCCATAATACCTGATGAGGTGGCAAGGTAGCTTAAGGTGAATGGAATAAGTGGTGGATAGAGGTTTACATTAAATTGGCAGAGGTGTATGAGCATCAGTGCAGAGGAAGTTGGATTTAATGTATGCAAAATGGAACTGTGCGAGAGGTATGTACTGGAGGAATGTTTTATAATTCTCCTTTTCAGTGAGGTAAGGATCCTTTTGAATTTGGTCCCATGATGCTTTTTGTTGAGGAAAGGTACCCACTGGGAGACGTAAACATACTTCAAATGTGCATGAATGCATAGAAACTTACAAAGTTGTCAAGAAACTGTCCAAAAACTGTACACTTAAACAAAAAGGTGTCTGGAATTTGAAAGAGCCTGTTTGTTTAAAATAATAGAAGATTTGTGCTGTATGGCTAATTTTCCAAATTATAATTTTGATAATGGAGTGTCTATTAATGGACAGCTCCACCTGCTTACTGAATGGAATTGTTTATTGACATTTTGTTTTAAAGACTTCAGTGACATGTCTATGAATAAAAGACTTTAACAATTTTAGTGACATGTTTGCTGCCATTAGTGAATGAATATTTAACTGAATTGTTAGTTTTCATAAACAACTTTTTCTTGCTATTTTAATGCATTTGATATTTATTTTATTTAAAGCAATTTTTTTTTGGTAATGACATAAACAATACACTGGTGGTGCCACGATTCCTTCTGATTAATGCTAAAGCTGGTTAATAAGTTGGTTGAAATAGAGATTGAAGGGCAAATGTCAGTGGGTGAGACATGTAAGTTGGAAATAGGGTGGCACAAGAGTTTTGAGGGGCCTCACGGGTAGGTGGATGAGCATAGAGTGGTGCAATGTTTGCGAGAGGTCTTGGGTATGGATTCAGGAGCAATGGTTGGCATAAAGGAAATGTGAGGCCATTAAATGGCTGGAGAAGCGTTGAGAATGAGGAGGCAGAAAACAGAGGTATGATCCTTCTCTGAATTCATACTTCTCCATCCTAATGTAGTCATAATACATGTGAAAATATTCTTCCTGCATTGTTAAACATTTTTGATCTGGTAAGCAGAACACCATCTTCTAGTGGGATGTCATATTGATTGACCAATACAACATATTATTGGCTACCCTGATCACTTGCAGAGAGACAATCTATAGCAGTTCATCTTTGCTGCTTTCACGTCTAAGGCTAGTGGGTGAGACATATCTATTTTACTCAGTTTTGATGGTGTTATTTCCACTTTTGACACTTTAGGCTTGGAAGTATTAGAACTTGTTGCCCTTATTCTAATTTGTCATCTGTATACTTAGCAGATGCTTTAGACTGGTGTATTGTAGCATGTAAACTGAAAGACCATTGCACCCATGAATTTGGCCACCTGGAACACTTTCAGATACAATTAGTTCCCAGTTAATCACTTCCTAGTTCTTTGCAGACAACACAGCTGCATGCAAACAGGTAAGAACAGAAACATGATTCCTAGGAGATGGGAGGACAAAGTAAGCTTCTGAAATCAAGCAGGCAAGATAGGAAGAGGTTGAGATTGCAAAAATTAGCAAAGTTGAACAATGTAAATAGATACAGTACGACTAGAAGTCAAGTGCCCAAATAAAGGCAAAACTGGTGAGAGATTTGACATGTTGGAGTACCAACCCATCTCTCTGTCTTTGCTATCAGTCTCCTGCACAACATTCCTCAGACCAATCAAATAGCTACTTCGCTTAACTTCTTACTTGAGACATCTCCTCATATCTCCAAGCAGTCAGTCACCACTGGCTCTCACTCAGTCCCCTGTACAAATCCTGTCTTTCTATCTCTTAACGCATTTTCTTTCTCAAACTCATAGCTGAATCTGTCTCATTGCAGGATTAGAGATTGTGAAACATCAGGGAGAAGCCGAGAATCGGGCTAGCCTTCCTGTCATAGACAACTAGTGTACTGCAGAAGACAGCATTCTGGAAGTGAATGGAATATTCAAACACATGGCCATTGGTGATAGAGAGATGGGAGATCTCTCAGAAACCTATTGACAAAATCAGATATCACACTGCATCATGGCGTACAACAATCACTCAAGTTGACTTGATGTCAGCAGTCACTGAAATATGATCATTTGCACAATGGTGACTTTAGACACTTCCACTTTCACAATTCTAATACATGCCTTTTCGATCTCAGATCATTCAGTCATCATGCAGGACCTGGTGGCTGAAGAGTCATTGCAGGAGGTCACTCCCTCTGAAGAAGCACCCTACATAAGCTCTAGGCAGGGCCTCCAAGGCAGTTATTTGGGTTGTCACATGGTGAACTGAACATCACAAGTAGGTGTGAGATGAGATTGGTGGCGGAGAGATCAACCACTGCAACCTCAGCTGGGCCTTGGAGATCAGTGCCAGAATATGAGTGAAATTCTGTCATATTTTTCAAACGTACTGCATGTGATTAGAGAGAGGTATTGAAAGGGTACATCTCTAACACAACTACCATATAATCTCAGGTCTTTTTCCTCAAGGAAAAATTGGTGACTCTCATGGAGCTTCAGGTGTGACAGTCACTCAATTTCACACTGGCCTGGTAGGGTGTTGAACTTTATTGTGCAGCTTGGGATTAGCTATATGTAATTCTGTTCTGAGCATTTTAGCACCTAGCTGAGTGGTGTTAGGACTCTGACCACATCAGGTCCCTCTTCTTTTCTCTGCTCCTCTTTTCATTCCTATTTCTCTTTCCTCTTGCCCTTCCTCTGTTTGGTGATTCATCTTGTGCTTATGTGGCTTCACTTTTAGCTTTCCTGTTCATCAGTAACAACACTTCTCAAAGATGTCACGGCTATATCCTGAATGGTTATGCCCTTGTCTGCGAAGCTTAAAGAGATAATTGATATTAAACTAACAGGAAGTGATGTAGACACTTGTAACTGAGAAAGTTTCGCAAGGCTCATGAAGGCAGTAAAACCTGTGATCTTTGCGGTGGCTTAGGAAGAGTTAGTTGAATCAGGTAGGGCTGAGATTAGAAGTGTATTGGAAAGGCTCAGAGTTAGACCAGCAGCATGACCCTATGACTTTGAGTCAAAAAGTGCGGTGCAAAAAAGGGGTTGGCCTGGTGGCGCCGTGGTTAGCACTGCTGCCCCACAGCCAGGGACTCTGGTTTGATTCCAGCCTCGGGTGACTTTCTATGTGGAGTTTGTACATTCTCCCCATGTCTGTGTGGGTTTTTTCTGGGTGCTCCTGTTTCCTCTCACAATCCAAAGATGTGCAGGTTAGGTTAATTGGCCAAGCCAAATTGCCCAGAGTGTTCAGGGATGTATAAGTTAAGTGCATTAGTTGGGGTAAATATAGGATAATAGGGTCAGAGAATGGATCTGGGTAGGTTACCCTTTGAAGTGCTGGTGTGGACTTCTTGGCCCAAGGGGCCTGCTTCCACACTGTAGGGATTCGAAGCTCTAAGCCATAAAACAAATCAAGAAAAAATCAGAAAGTGTGACAAAATAAAATGAGAGGCCAGAGCCAGAGATCTGGTTAAGATATAATTCCATGATAAAATTACAGGCAGACCAGAGATATTCTCAGGTATTCCAGGAGAGAACAAGGATGAGGCATTATTTTAGTGTAAGAGTCACAGGATTTGTAGCAGAGACTAAACATTCACAACATGGTAGTGTTCCATGCAAAATCAAACACATTAAGGGAAAATCCATTTCCAAAACAATGGGAAAAGAGAATAAAAGGAACATTACCAACAATGACCACCCGCTGGGCACCCTTTACTCTGAGATTATTCCCCACAAGGGAAACAACCTTAACAGTCTTATATTTTAGAATAAGGTTATTTCTTACTCTTCTAAACTCTAATGAGTACACCCTAACCTACTCAATCTTAGGATCAATCTAGTGATGCTTCTCTGGACAGCCTTCAAAGTCTTTTCTTTGATAATGGGACAAAAACTACTCACTGTATTCTCGATGTGGCAAGACTTCCCTTTTTTTAAAAGGTGAAAGGTGAAAACTTTTCATGTTGTAATGATCTTGAAGATCATTCAGAAAATTATTTTTCTGATCTACTTGAAGGATGTGTTATACATGTGTGAAAGATGTCAGCATGGTCCGCAGTGGAGCTCTGAACCTCCTGAGGTTTTATTGCTGAGTCATGTGTGGACAGTGATCCTCTGCTTGTAAACCCTGTCTAAGGCAAATCATCTTTTGTGAGCTACAGCTCTTTGTTCATCTCCTTCAGCAGCACCTTCCAAACTTGCAACCTCTATCTCCTAAATGGACCCAAATTCTCCTGTGGTTTTGGTATCTTTTTGCTGCTATTGCTGTTGTGGCTCATCATCCTCCTTGTTAGAGTTGCATGGATTACTGAGAAGACTAATGGCTGTGAAGCTCAAAGGCAAAATACATCAAAGTAGGTAAAATAACCTTCAAAATTAGGAAATCACTGCTGGAGAAGCGAAAGCACACCCTCAGAATAAATGCCTTGAGCAAATGCCTTTCAGTTGTACAGAAAAGCTCAGTTAAGGCTTCACTGGATTTACCTTTGTGTATTTAAATCTCAGGTTTTCTAATGCCATAATATTTTCTCAGTTGCTGAGAAAGGAATCTAGTTAAATGCAGAATCGGCTGGTTACCATTTCATTCCACCTTTTTTTGTTTGCTGTTTCATGGTCTCTCACACAATGATACTTGTGGGAGAAAAGCAAACTACTCTGCCTGCCGACCATTTGTTCACGGTAAACATGTCAGCTTTTGGCCAAACAGAGCCTACCCATAATGTCACCAGTTCCTCAACTTGACTGCACTCAACTCAGGAACCAACAGCAAATTGAGACATTATCGATACAGTTTCCCCAACTGAAGGAATATACCTACTAATACCTTCCACCACGACCTCAAATTTACCTGGACCGTCTCAGACTCCTCCTTCACCCTCCTCGACCTCTCCATTTCTATCTCGGGCGACCGAATCAACACGGACATTTATTATTAACCGACCGACTCCCACAGCTACCTAGACCACACCTCCTCCCACCCTGCCCCCTGTAAAAATACCATCCCATATTCCCAATTCCTTCGTCTCCACCGCATCTGCTCTCAGGAGGACCAGTTCCAATACCGAACAACCCAGATGGCCTCTTTCTTCAAAGACCGCAATTTTCCCCCAGAAGTGGTCGACAATGCCCTCCACCGCATCTCCTCCACTTCCCGCTCTTCTGCTCTTGAACCCCGCCTCTCCAACTGCCACCAGGACAGAACCCCACTGGTCCTCACCTACCACCCACCAACCTCCATATACATCGTATCATCCGTTGCCATTTCTGCCACCTCCAAACGGACCCCACTACCAGGGGTATATTTCCTTCCCCTCCCCTATCAGCATTCCAAAAAGACCACTCCCTCCGTGACTCCCTCGTCAGGTCCACACCCCCCACCAACCCAACCTCCACTCCCGGCACCTTCCCCTGCAACCACAAGAAATGCAAAACTTGCGCCCACACCTCCTCCCTTACTTCCCTCCAAGGCCCCAAGGGATCCTTCCATATCCACCACAAATTCACCTGCTCCTCCACACACTCATTTACTGCATCCACTGCACTCGATATGGCCTCCTCTATATTGGGGAGACGGGCCACCTACTTGCGGACCGTTTCAGAGAACACCTCTGGGACAACCCCATGGCTCTACACTTCAACTCCCCCTCCCACTCCACCAAGGACATGCAGGTCCTTGGACTCCTCTATCGCCAGACCATAGCAACATGACGACTGGAGGAAGAGCACCTCATCTTCCGCCTAGGAACCCTCCAACCACAAGGGATGAACTCAGACTTCTCCAGTTTCCTCATTTCCCCTCCCCCCACCTTGTCTCAGTCCCAACCCTCGAACTCAGCACCACCTTCCTAACCTGCAATCTTTTTCCTGACCTCTTCGCCCCCACCCCCACTCCGGCCTATTATCCTCACCTTAACCTCCTTCCACCTATTGTATTTCCAACGCCCCTCCCCCAAGTCCCTCATCCCTACCTTTTATCTTAGCCTGCTTGGCACACTTTCCTCATTCCTGACGAAGGGCTCATGCCCAAAACGCCGATTCTCCTGCTCCTTGGATACTGCCTGACCTGCTGCGCTTTTCCAGCAACACATTTTCAGCTCTGAAGGAATACACTACCAAGATGATCTGCCAACTGGTTTTCCTACCTCACAATAGTATCATTGCTCCTGAAACCCTGAGGGCGTTCCCTGTCTCCCCAGGTACTCAATCCCCACAAAGCCTATGCAGACAAGGTGGCACCAAGATACCTGACAAGATGAACACCACCCTAGGGAGCTATTGAAGCCAGGATGCAAGCCATTAGCATCAGTTTCTGCAGATTAGCTAAACATCCGATTACAATTATTAACTGATGGATACTGCTGGACAAGCAATTGTTTTCTATTAACTGTAATCAAAGCTGCATTGTCTTGTAATTAACATTTCACTACTGTAACCCGACAAGAACTGTCTGCATCTGAAGCTTAGGGAGGAGAATCGTTGACCTAACTGTGCAAAGTGTCCCTTTTGTATCAGTGCAGTCAATTCCTCCTCCCCACAATATCATGAGAAATAAACCAGTATTCATCAATTTCACAAGAGCTGTTTATGGCCTTAATTTGTATATTGGACAATTCTCCAACAATACCTCTCTGCCCACAATCCCCCCAAAGTGGGAAAAAAACATTGTTACAGGTTAGAAATCTTCACTTCTCTATTAATTTAGCAGCTATTGACACATTTATTTGAAGACATGAACTTACTTCACTGTTACACCTCATGCATTAAATCAGTGTAACAGGTCATTAAGCACTTTTAATATGCACACACAGAAGGGCAGGATATCTTCCCTCCCTTCACCTCAGTGTTGAATGGGAGTAGTGCCATGATGTGCTCACTTTTTATATGAAGGTAGCTGATCTGAATATCCTCATTAGAACTGAAAATCTTGGAATGGGATGAATGTAAGCATTATAAAATATTTACCTTCATTGTTATAGCTGTAACAGAATCACAATGGTAAGCTTATCTTGTGGTGATCAAAGAAATTTCCTACGTAATCCCTATCATGTCTGTTCAGCCAGCTAACTTTCATATATGTGCTCTGTTAGTTGGTGGGGAGTACTTTCCGTCTGAGACACCAGATTTTACAATTTAATTGTGTAAGACTTTCTTTTTATTCAGTTGAAGTCTTCACCCCTAGTTCTTGCAGAAGTGTTTTAATAGAAGTGATGTCTCAGGATGAAGACCACTCAGGAAATGAAAATCCATATTGAATCATATTGTAACTATAACATTCATGTAATAATATTTCTGTGAACTGAATTCTGGCAATAGCAGTATATGGATTAATCAATGTCTCGATTAGCTGGATTTGGTCTAACAGACTCACTGACTTGAGCAATGGGCCAACTTTGATTTCATGATATTTACAAGCAGTGTACTGCAGTCCACTTGGGTATACAAATCATAAAACACTAAGTTGAACTAACAGTGACTGGAGACAGGAATATTGACTTGACCCTGTGCTCCCATAATTTGATTAACCCTAGGTGCTTTCTGAACATGCCCTCCAGGAATTGCTGTATTACTTAGCACACTCTGTCTTCATTTTGCATTGCAATTATGGTCACATAAAATCATTATCAAGCCTCATAGAATATTGAACATAACAAACTTTGTCTCTGAGAAACCATGTGATGTTATTGGTAGAATTGCTTGTCACTGGCTACTGCAAATTGATTTTATTTTAAGAAATCAATCCGACTCAAAGACTGAATTTTCATTGGACTGAGGAGGTGATTCTGGTAAGGTACATGCCAGCAATTTCTTGCCACCGGCCTCAATTTGTATATTGGACAATTCTCCAACAATACCTCTCTGCCCACAATCCCCCCAAAGTGAAAAAAAACATTGTTACAGGTTAGACATCTTCACTTCTCTATTAATTTAGCTGTCAGTATGCCAAGCTGTCAGTTTTTTCTCATCACCTATGTTTTTTCATGACAACTGTTTCAGAATGTAGAGAGGAGGAAATTAGCTGATAGTGAGGCCTTTCTGCTCATCTTAAAACAGGTCACCAACTAGACCAATTAAAGTGTCTATCAATATGTCAGTTATCAGACTGCAAGCTGTCTCTTTTTGGAGCTTCTCCTTCATAATGATGATCTAGGAGCTGTAAACTTTTTTGTTTATATCTTTTCATAGAGGCAATCCATTTCATTCCATCAGGATTTTGCTGCAGTTGTTTCCTGGTTCACAGTTAGTACTTCAAACTGTTGGTGAGGTCAGGTAGTCACAAAGCATAAGTGGTGGGGTTTTCAGGAGGGCTCTCCCAAATTCCCATCACAACATCAGTAGAGTCATTTATACAGCTTTTCTAGGATTTCCAATCTATTTTCTTCATTTTCACTCATGGTGGTAGATGAGATTGAGATTGGCTCCATCTCTTTCATTACACTGAACTAATGGGTAATTTAAAAAAATACTTCTCAATGTTGAACTTGGCTCTCCATGTATTTGCTGCATGATAATTGTGTCTCAATTTCCTAGTTTTGCTGCAACTTTGGCATTTTTTTAACAAAGCATCAGTTAGCAGCATTTCCCTGGGGTATATCTAAGCTCTTGCTAGAACTTTACACCATTCATTACTGGAGTTTTGTCCATGAAAACTCTGACAGAGAATGGATGTCTTAATGCATTTATTTTAGAAGAAGAAACTAAATGTATATTTTCTTGTTGTTAATGACATTTAATTTTAAGTTATTTCTCTCATGTAAGAAGATGAAAGATATTTCTTTTCAAAGAATCTCATTGAAAATAATGATACAGAAATATCATTCCATTACAACCACTAAGTGAATCCTATAGGTTATTTTTAAATGAACCAAAATAGTGATTGTGCATCTTTCATATATCAAAATTGGAGGCATTATTTTGCTTAAATCCTTATTGCTGAGATAGAGTGATCACGTTTACTTCGAGGCAGAGTGAGAGAAATTCTCCTTACCTCCTAGTCTTCTCACTCTTACTTTACATAGAGTCATAGAGTCATAGAGGTGTACAGCATGGAAGCAGACCCTTCAATCCAACCTGTCCATGCCGACCAGATATCCCAACCCAATCTAGTCCCACCTGCCAGCACCCGGCCCACATCCCTCCAAACCCTTCCCATTCATACACCCAACCATATGCCTTTTAAATGTTGCAATTATTCCAGCCTCTACCACTTCCTCTGGCAGCTCATTCTGTACACGTACCACCCTCTGTGTGAAAAAGTTCCCCTTAGGTCTCTTTTATATCTTTCCCCTCTCACCCTAAACCTATGTCCTCTAGTTCTGGACTCCCCGACCGCAGAGAAAAGACTTTGTCTATTTATCCCATCCATGCCCCTCATGATTTTGTAAACCTCTATTAGGTCACCTCTCAACCTCCAACGCTCCAGGGAAAACAGCCCTAGCCTGTTCAGCCTCTCCCTATAGCTCAAATCCTCTAACCCTGGTAACATTTTTATAAATCTTTGCTGAAACTTTCAACTTTCATAATATCTTTCCAATAGGAAGGAGACCAGAATTGCACGCAATATTCCAACAGTGGCCTGACCAATTCCTGTACAGCCACAACATAACCTCCCAACTTCTGTACTCAATATTCTGACCAATAAAGAAAAGCATACCAAACACCCTCTTCACTATCCTATCTAGCTGCGACTCCACTTTCAAGGAGCTATGAACCTGCACTCCAAGATCTCTTTGTTCAGCAACACCTTACCATTAAGTGTATAAGTCCTGCTAAGATTTGTTTTCCCAAAATGCAGCATCTTGCATTTATCTGAATTAAACTCCACCTGCCACTGCTCAACACATTGGCCCATTTGGTCAAGATCCTGTTGTAATCTGAGGTAACCTTCTTCGCTGTCCACTACACCTCCAATTTTGGTGTCATCTGCAAACTTAACTTTTATGCTCACATCCAAATCATTTATGTAAATGACAAAAAGTAGAGGGCCCAGCACTGATCCTTGTGGCACTCCACTGCTCACAGGCCTCTAGTCTGAAAAACAATCCTCCACCACCATCCTCCCTTCATTAGGATTGAAGGCAGGGACCTTTCAGGGTGAAGAGATAAATGGGAGGGGGTGGTGGTGGGTAGGGGTGGGGCTAAGGCATCAATGTGGACTTCACCAGTTTCCTCATTTCCCCTCCCCCCCACTTTATCCCAGTCATGACCTGTCCTACCTGCCAATTTTCCTTCCCACCTATCCGCTCCACCCTCCTCTCTGACCTATCACTTGCATCCCCACCCCCATCCACCTATTGTACTCTTTGCTCCCTTCTCCCCATCCCCACCCCCTCCCATTTATCTCTCCACCCTGGAGGCTCCCTGCCTTCAGTCCTGTTGAAAGGCTTTTGCCCGAAACGTCAATTTTCCCACTCCTCGGATGCTGCCTGACCTGATGTGCCTTTCCAGCTCCACTCTAATCTAGACTCTGATTTCTAGCGTCTGCAGTCCTTGCTTTTATCCATGTGCCCTGTTTACTGATCCTCTACAAGTAGTAAAAAAATTACTTTCTATCTGCCCTATCTATGCCCCTCAGAATCTTTTATATCTCTTTCCGTCCTCTTTCAATCTTTTATATTCCAAGAAAATCAACCCCAACCTGTCAATTTTTCTTTAGCCCAGGCCCTCCAGTCCAGGCAGAATCCTGGTAAATCTCACCTGTACCCTTCTCAGTGCAAATCACTTCCTTCCCATATTTTGTGACCAGATGTGCATGCAGTACTGTTCTGACTGTTCTGTCCTAACCAGTGTTTTATATAGTTTCAGCATTGTCCCCTTCCTCTTCTGTTTTTTGCCTTAGCTGATAAAGGCAAGCGTCATATATGTCTTCTTATCCATTTTATCTGTCTGCCCTGCTATTTTCAAGGATCTGTTGATTTGAGTATCAGTATTCCTCTGACCTTAGGTATTTTCCTTCCATTTACAGTCTAATCCCTTGCCTTGTAAGCACTCCCAAGTGCAATATCTCTTAATTTTCTGCGTTGGTTTCCATTTGCCACTACTTTGCCTAGCTGACCAGTCTGTTGATACCCTCCTGTCAGTTATGGCTATCCTTCTTATTATTTACCAGCCTACCAATGTTTGTGACATCCGTGAATATTTTGATATTGGCACCAATTGGACTGGTGCTCGGGCAAGATGGAGTTGTCTGTGCGTATTGGCATCCATCCAGCCTTGGACTTGAAATGAACACTTTTTTTTCATTTCAGAGGGAAGTTAAAAGTCAACATCACTGCTCTGCTCCTGACGTGGGATGTAATTGAGACCAGTGAAGGACATCAGATTTCTGTCCCTTGGGGATATTAGTGAACCAGATAAGTTTTTACAATCATCAGTGATAGTTTTATGATGCTATTATGGGGATTAGCTTTAGATGCCAAATATATTAATTGAATTTAAATTCCACCAGCTGCCATTCTGGGATTTCAACAAGATCGTTAGACAAGCTTGTGGATCTGTTGTATTGCTACTGCCCACTGCACACCCTATTTTAATTGCAGAATCAACTTGTGCTTTCGTGTATGAATTTTCATGGTTGTCCTGAGCCATCTCTGCCTTCTTAGATCATTTAAAGGAAACATGTTCTCTTTGTTTCAAGTGCTACAGTTTTTATGCCTACTTCCTTTCCTGATGCCTACTCCTCTGATGAATGCTTAATTATCCTTCTACTGCAATTGGCCTTCCATTTAACTTCTGGCATTTAGCTATCAACATGTCTAACCTTATTGCAGTGAAAGGATGTTCATTTCTTTCCATCAGTTTTTGGTTCCAGCCTTTCTCTTTCCTTACTTTGACATCCTTCTCTCTGTTCTCTAAAAATAGTACCTCTTCCATCCACAAAATTTCTATTCCCCAAATTTCCTCGTGGATTTTACTTGTTGCTTGTCTGTACAAGATACCAACTTAACTGTCATAACTGCTACTTTTCTGATCTTTAAAACTTAACACGTATCCAACGAGTATTTAAATGAGTGGTAATGCAATTTCTGAATTCTCCCATGATTGTACTTTCCCATATGTTCTCTTTTTTTCCTTTAGTTTCAGCAGTCTAAACAACTGATC